>NC_091423.1:1200000-2400000 GCF_032191515.1 Phaenicophaeus curvirostris | reverse complement strand
AATCAGTATCGCCATACTATTCAACACATACTTAATAAAAGCAGTCAGTGGAGCTAGGTGGATGATAGCAATGTTCTCCTATTCATACCAGCCACAAACTGAGCAAGGAGGATGGGAAGAAAGAAATGTGCCTGAAAGCAATGGGGCAGTATCTAGCATTGGATCTGATGAAAATTCTTTAGTTGCAAATGTAAACTACAATGGGTTATTAAAATAGTCAAGATAAAAGTGACCTTTGGTCATTAGGGTTTGCAAGTTTAGCTTTCTCTTCTTTCAAATCAGGAAGAAAGAATCTTGAGCAATTAAAAAAAAATGGGTTGGCAGTAGAGATTAAATTGAAATGAATAGTACGACCATGAGAGAATCAAAAATATGCTCTATAGAGCTACTGAAGATATTTATTCCATTACCATTTAATTCTTCTAAGGGAGTCTTTTAGCTTGCTCTCAAAGGGCTGAGCTTGTGACCAATACATTCAAGGCAAGGACCAGAACTGCTAATACTAAAGAGTATTTAAGTCGTGGCATAATTTTTCTGAAGAACACAAGTAAATAGGCAAAGTGGAACAGACACATTATGGGAATAATTATTGCCTCTAGTATATTAAGTTATTCAGCATTAGGCTATTCAGCAGTAATTATAATACCCCCAGGCAAGGATGATTTAGTGCTGCATACCGGTGAAAGCCGCATAATTAAGAGAGAATGGTATCTGGCTACTATTTAATACACCTTTCCAAACGTTCATTTGATCCAGTTGGCAACAGCCATAATGGACTCTACAGGATGTGAATACGTGTCTTGTACTACATTGTCTTGAGTGCTACAGCATTTAGCACTCTATAGTCAGAAATTCAAGGTCTGTTCTCATTTAACTCTTGCAAGCCAACCAGCTTAAACAGAATCGCATGCTAAATTAAAAGCTACATGTGGTCTGCTGGACTGCTCTCTGATGTTAAAACCTAATGCATTTTAGCACATTTTATTCCATCTATTTTGAAATCTGGCAGAATAAAGCCACGTAGAGATTCAAAATCAGCAATAATGTCCCATATGCTTGAATAGGAAAAGATGTTTAACAGTAAGAGGAAACATTTTAGTGTTTCAGATTACTTCCCTCCCTTGAGATGAGAAAGATTTACATGGTATTCAGTATTGTCCCCTTCTCTATGTTTCTCTCAGTGTGGTATTCATAGGAATGTGAAAAAAACTTTTGAAATGGGCAATGTCACAAACCCATTAACATTCCTTTAGTATCTATTCTACCTGTATTTGTTACAGAATAGAAGATAAGGACAAACATGAATCTGTTCCATAAGATTCAGAAAGTACTACAATATAAACAAGCAATTTAATCATATCTGATTTGCTGAGTTTTTGTGTATCTCAGAGTCTGTGCAGGGTAATAACTCAGCAACGGGGCTTCTACTTCGTGCCTCTGTTTCAGTCTGCTATGAGAGCACTTGATAAGGGATTTGAAAGCTATCTAACACTAGGCAATATTCTAAAGGATCATACTTGGGTTTCTTTGCTATGGCAGAAATTCCTTCTTAAAGCCTTATATCCACACTTGGAAGATTATCAGTAAACACCTGAGGAGAACTATTAAACATTCTGAGGGCCTGAAAGGGTCAAAAACAGAATTGTGAAAGCCAAAAGCCTGGAGAGCAATATTCTGTCTGGCCTGAAAGGGTCAGGAACAGAATATCATGCCAACAACAAAAGCTGCTCCTCCTGAAAGGGAGGATGTGGACTATCAGGGCTCTTGGCAACACGCTTAGTTTCTCATCATTCCAGGGCCCAAGTTAATAAATATATTTCAAGAACACCTGCAGGTCTAAGATAAGACCAGCACAAACAGAATAATGTGTGAATCCTTGAACAGACACGTAGTCCCTCACTTGTAGAACTTGCAGAACTTGTATTCTCACGGTAAGAATAGCAGTAATGTAAACAGTGCACTCAAGCTTGGTAGGAACTGATAACTTCTCACAGGAGAGTATAAAAACTCTGGTTGAGAAATAAAGAATTGCTACTTGCCACCAGAGCAGTAGTCCGTCTGTCTCTCTAAGACGTCCCTGTGAGCTGGTCTCCGTCATTTGGTGCCGAAACCCGGGATACTCGGTTGCTAAAGGACAGGACGTCGCTCGCCTTCATGAGCCGCGGTTGGTGAGTTGAAAATGAGGGCGAGGACAAGGGATTTTGAGACAGACGACAAAATGGGAATTGCTTTGAGTAATGAACGTAATATTTTTGCTAGTATGTTAAAGTCCCTACTTTGTGCTAGGGGGGTAAAAGTTACAAGAAAACAAGTTGATCATTTTTTAGATTTTGTACAAGAAGTTTGTCCATGGTTTCCTAAGGACGGCACGATTAATATTGAAACTTGGAATAAGGTAGGATATAAGATTCAAAGCTATTATACTATTCATGGGCCTGAAAAGGTCCCTATTGACGCCTTCACCTTGTGGTCTCTGGTTAAAGAATGTTTAAGAGGAGACACAGGTGATGAAAAGTGGGTAAGAGAAACGCGCTCCTCCATTAAACGACTGTATCCTTCGCTTCCCCGTTCTAAGTCTCTGGATGCTTTTCCTTCTTCGCCCCCCGCCGCCCCCCACCCCACCCCCCCCCGGGGGTCCCAGAGCTCCGCTCCAGCCGCTCGCCACCACCACTGCCGCCACGAAACCAAGCAGTTTCAGTGTTACAGAAGGGCCTGTTAACAGATACGATAAGAAGTGGCTCAATTACCTACAACAACAGCTGGGATCATTTACCTGTCAAGCACAGCTGGTAGCTGCTGCTCTGACTGTAATCTGGGGCAGAAATACGTTCTGTCAGAGACGCGGCAAACAGACACATTTTAAAAGAGACTGCCACACGCAACGCCAGGAGAGAGGGCCTAAAATCTGCCCTCGGTGTAGAAAGGGCAAACATTTTACCAGTTGGTGTAAATCAAAATGGGATAAGAATGGGACAGTATTGTCAGAAAACCAGGAGCAAAGCATGGTTCGGAGGCGCGTACCGACACAAATGCCTCCGCAGCAAGCAGCAGCTCTCACCTCAGAGCAAGAACCAGAGGCAGCACCAAGATAGACGTGATCACCACCATCACAGTAGTGCTGCAATCGTCTGCACTTCACACAATACCATGGAACATAAAAGGACCATTGGAGGGTGGCTTTACTAACTTGTAATTAGAATGATTATCAATAATTCGATTGGGAATCTTTGTTTTACCTGGGGTCATTAATGCAGGCTGTACTGGAACTATAGCAACTAAAGATATATTGACTAAACTGATTTATGAAGTCATTGACTTCCATGAAATTCTTCAAGGTTAAGCCAAGCCCAAAAAATGACCCATTAATTCTATTGTCCTCCAGGTATCATCTTCTATGACTCATTTTGTTAATAATACCCACTGTTACTTTACCTCACTGTTACCAATTATTTATTGTTCATTTCTTCCTTTTGTCCTATTTTTTTCAGTTACTTATCTCTTCTGGCCCTCTGTAATTGCTGGTCGATTACTTTCTACATCCATTTTTTTTTTCCTGCTAAAGAAAATAGATTTTCCTGGGAAATAATAATATAGGTAAAAAGATCCCCTTATCATATTTCAGTGTCCAAATCATGACTGTTAAATGTTGGAAGCCTGAATCAACTAGAAAATCCTCCATTCACATGCTGATTTTCCAAATAACTATTTTCCACACATTCTGATTTGGGAAAAAATTAAAAGAAACAAGGAAAGGAGAGTGTTGTTCTGCCCATACTACGAGATTCTAGAACAGTGCCCAGCTCTCAGATGATGCTCCAGTCCCATCACAGTTCCATGTCACTGCAAGACCAAATCCTTGATAGTTTCCTTCCCTCCTGCCCCCCTCAATCCCACATTGCTCTTCCTGTTTGTAACATTAGATTGATAAAAAAAATAGGAAAACAATCTTACGCATTTCCTATTAAAAAAAAAAAGAGAAAGAAAAAAACAGATCATGCTTTGATTTAGGTTCTTATCATCTGATAGCCTTAACTTCATTGCTATGTAAGAAGATGGAGGAAATGATTTATTGTTGACTGTCATTCTTTCTGGAGGTGAATAATCTTCTTCCTCAGTATTAAAGTGGCTTTCAGGCAAATCAATCAACCATAGATCATGTCATAAGACTGTCTTCTGAGGGTAATAAAGCATTTGGTAATAAGAAGCTTTATGTGTTGTATTTAGAGACACAGAAATACTACAATGTCCCATTTTAAAAGAGGCAATCTTGCCCGTGATACTATTTTAAAAAAAAAGTTTAGTGCACATACATAGCCACAAGTTTCTTAATTCAAAATATACTGTGCTTAAGAGAGCAACAGTTTGTGAAAATGCTTTCTCCAGTAAAGAGATCAAGTTAGGATGACAGCAGTCAGCTGAAGGTGCAGACTGTATGACTAATGGACATAATGTAAATTAAGGTATTTCACCTTGGAAAATAGCATTCCGATATATCCTAATGTTCCTGTATAATAAAAAGACTGCCTTTTAGATTAAAAGGAAAAATAGAGAGGAGTTAACGTGGAATAGCATATATAGTTAAGCCTTGCTTTAAAACGGCTTCTTCTTCCATTGCGTATATCATGATGTGACAATATAATGAAATGTCAGAACTGAAGAACACGCAACATCGTCTAGTCTGACTTCAGCACGAGCACTGGGTAATTTTCAGGTCAGGTATTCACAGAAGTGGGCAATTTAAATTATCTATGAATTCTTTCAAGTTGCTGAAAATTCATTACTTCCACATCTCCAATAATAAGGAAAAATGACATTTACTGCAGATTTTAAACATTTAGAAGAATGACTGAATAACGAATTATCTTATGGTCATCAAATTTGGTTTTGTAATTGAACAATGAAAGAATATAGAATTAGAAGTACATTAAGAGGCTTGTGGTAAATAGAGGAGGAATGCATTTTCCAAATCCTAAAATTTTGACTTAAATTATTCGCACCTGTGTATCAAAATTAAATCAGCTGCAAGCTGATCTTTGTTGATCTTAATGGCTTGGACATTACATTCTACTATCATTTGTTGAGTAGAGGTCGGCTACTAAGGAATAGCTGCAAGTATTAAAGCAAATGATTCATCAGAACATCTGAAGTGGCTGTCATGATCTTGTCTGTTTAATATTTGCAGTAATATGGATATTGGCTAGGGGTTTATGGATTGTGCCATGAAAGCACAGACATTTTCCTTATTGAACAGAGACTTTCCCTGCAGGGGTGAACAATCCAGAGCTAGAAAAGCTGACACCACGAGAAGAGGTGGATAAGGCACAGTTTAAAGAATTGACCATATTAGGAAGCTCGTCCGAGTAGAACAAAAAATGAATTTTGAACCTCATAAGGTGGAAAATCAGATACTTAAAAGATTTAAAAAAATATTTGCATGGAGAGTGAAGTGGGAAAATAAATGAGATCTGAGCAGCTAGGGCTTTTGTGCTCATAAGAAAGCACAAAAACACAAAGCACTACATTGTTGGTAGTTCAAAAACTAAGAGACTAGAGTATAAAAGATAGGGATAACAATGGATTGCTTAACAATCTGGTTTGATTTGGAACAATTATGGAGAAAGCAGCCATATCACATTTAATCTGGTGTGCTGTGGCTAATGTGGAGGGGGACAGTTGAAGACTTTACATTTGCTTGTCTAAGATAAGTAATTGGTTGAAACCTTAGCACTTGCTAGGTAAGACTACAGATTTTGTGTTGGTCAGCAGTGTGTGATGAATCACTGCTTTCAACAGCACCTAAGGTTTCAGTTTGCGAATGATATAAAGCAAACAGTTCCTACAGTACCTTTTTCCTAATTGAAACAAAAAGTGAAAACATAATTCAGCCGAACTCCTAGGGGTTCCCAGAACTGGCGATGCGAAAACACTGTGCCAGCACAGCCAGGCCTCCAAACATTGAAGTTCAATTTTAATTACAAGTTTTGTTGCACTGTTTTACATTCTCTGCAAAACCTTACTTGGCTAAAAATTCCACTGCAATAACTTCATTGAAATTAATACTTGAATTAATTTTTGTATTAATCTTCATTATTTTGTTCTCCATTTTCATTCCAGAGATCATGCTGGGACAGGATTTTGTAGCCTCGTGTGAATTTGGGTTGAAGGAGGAAGTTAGATTAGTTAACTGGTTATACTGCTGAGTTATTTGCTATCCTGTTGGCACTGAATTAGATTGCAAAGTACAACCTTTACAATCTGTCACTTTTCCAGATCCTTTAAGTGCCGTTGATACCATCCTGGAAACGTCAATCACTAGAGTAGGAATAGCTTTGGAAATTATTGATGTCTATGATAAGGTAATATGTCACAGCAACAATGTCATTTTTGTATAGATTCCAGCCTGTGTGGATATTAAAGGAAATGAAATGGGAGATAAAGCAGGCAAAAAGGCTTTCCAAGATAATCCAGAAGCCATTGAGAAAAGAGAATTTGATCAGTCAACAAACAGAAAAGCAAAGCCAAACAACTAATTCTGGCAGCTGAAGGTTGAAGAAGGGTAAGTTAATTTACAGTAGAAGAATATTCTACCTCTGTGTTCAGTTACCCAAAACCACAACAATGGCAATAAACCATGCCCAAGAGCCAGAGGGTGTTTCTTCCCATGTACCGTAAGGCAGACTAATTACACCTAAACACTAGAATGTTTTCTCTTGGGTGTGAGTCCCTTTCATACTCCTTTCCAACAATTAACGTTCTCATCCAAGACTGATTCACTGTAAACTTGTTACAGAAGTCAAGATATTGTTCAGCAGTGTACAAGATTTCAGACAACTTAAGAAATCTAATATTTGCACAAATGGACATGTTCTCTTATTTAAATAATTGCTATTAAATGCAAATACAGATGATCCAAGAGGAATGAAAAATAAGATAGTACCTTACAGCTTGCAATTACTGGAGCTAAAACTATCTATTAAGCCATACTTGTATATTTTTTCAACTAAAGTATAAGTAAAATAGGAATACCTTATAGCTTGCAATGTATGCTCTCTTTAATGACATTATTAGCGAATTTTACTTTGAGTTACTGAAAACCAGTAAAAAAAAAACTGACCAAAGCACTGTCAACACATTGTTTAGTTGAAAGAACCACCTCTAAAATGTAAGTCAGAGCTGACTATTCTCACTGAACATCATACTTCAATCATAAAATGTATCCTCAGTCTTATACCAGGGAACACTCCTCAGTGAGAAAGAGTATTTTTAGGATGCTATGATCAAGAATTCTAATTGCTTTACTTGTCTGAATAGTAGATTAAACTGGAAGGAAAGAAATCCTAAAGGCAGTAAACCAATAAACAAGTACTGTGTATCATTCAAACAAAATTCAACACTATGCTGCTGTAAGTCAATAGGTAGGTATTTACCTCCAGCAATGAATTTTACATGAAATACGATATCTATAAAACCATATTTTTATCAATACACAGGAGGAATCTTTATATGTGCAAGTTGCACATGGTGTATGCTAAACAGTAGAAAACATGTTCACAAAAATGTAGCTAAATCTTGTATGCCATGTATACTCCAAAGTTTGCAGTAATGTAATAATAGTGCCTCTATTACATGGAGAGCCACATGTTGTGGGTCACATTTCCACAGACTGCGTCAATCATATTTTCATTCCAATAGTAATACATATGCATTTCCAATATAGTAATAATTAGAGAAAACAAGAAATCACAGAAACTGCCCTGATATCCATACACTTAGTCTGTAGCACTGCATAGGGTTGTTGTGCCCCAAGTGCAGGACCCGGCACTTGGCCTTGTTAAACCTCATGCCATTGGACTCTGCCCAGCGGTCCAGCCTGGTCAGATCCCTTTGGAGCCTCCCTACCCTCCAGCAGATCCACACTTCCACCCAGCTTAGTGTCATCTGCAAACGTGCCAAGGGTGCACTCAATGCCTTCATCCAGGTCATTGATAAAGACATTGAACAGGGCTGGAGCCAGCACTGAGCCCTGGAGACACCACTGGTGACCGACCTCCAGCTGGAGTTAACTCCATTGCTCATGACTCTTGGATCCAAGGGGCTCATTTATTGATCCAAGGGGGGAATTCACTGATTGTGGGCATAATTTATTGATCCAAATGGGCATTAATTGATCAAAGGGCAGCATTTATAGGTCTCTGAGGGCATTTATCGATCTGGGGTGGGGAGCATTTATTGGTCCACACACAATAACCCGAGGCAGAAAGGAACCAGCTTTATTGATTTGGGGGGGGGGCACAAAGCCTGGGGGCCTCAGACACCCCATAACTTCCACCACCCCCCCCCAAACAAGAAGCCCCTCCCAACCTCCTCACGGGGTGGGGACAGAGCAGAGCTCCCTGTACCGGGGGGGCAGTGAACGGAGACTCCGTGTGGCCCCAGCATGGGGGTTTTGGGAAGAGGGGAGTGGTTTGGGCCCCCCCAATCATATTTTCCGAAGATGAGGGGGTTGCAGAGGACAACGATGACGGAGTCTCCACACAGGAACATCTTGGAGATGTAATGGTCCTTGTTCATGGCCTTCGATTTCTTCTTCCCCTTCCTGCTCTTGGGCACCTCCATCCACATCTCCTTGATGTTCTCCAGGGCAATGTTGCAGTGCCTGAGGGGGAAGGAGGAGGGGTCGGGGTCGGGGGGGGGGAACACAGCTTGCGGGACCCCCAGTGTTCCCCAGCATCCCTTTGGGTCACCTCAGGGCTCCCCATGGCCCCCAGCATCCCCTATGGTCACTCCTTGGGTGCCCCTCTGTAGGCCCCAATGTCCTCCTGGTTCATTCTGGGTGACTCCCAATGTCCCTCCCATGGTCCCTAATGTCCCCTTGGGTCACGCTGGAGTTCCCCCAAGGCTCCCAATGTCCCCTTGAATCATCTCAGGGTTCCCCATGGCTCGCAGTGTCCTCCCAATGGTCACAGGGCGCCCCCTAGTGTCCCCTCAAGGTCCCCAATGTCCCCCAGCATCCCCTTGGGTCACCCTGGGGTCCCCCCAACGTCCCTTTAAGTCACTTCAGGGTCCCCCACGGTCAATCTGTGTGCCCCCAATGTCGCCCCACAGCCCCCATTGTCTCCCTGAAGTCCCCTCAAGGCCCCCAGTGTCACCTTGGGCCACCCTGCAGTCCCCCCACAGTCCCCAATGTTCCCTCAAGTCACCTCAGGGCTCCCCACAAGGCCCCCAATGTCCTCCAGGGTCACCCCTTGGGTGCTCCCAGTGGTCACAGGGGACACCCAATGTCCCCCCAGGGTCTCCCCATGGCCCTCAATGTCCACTTTGGTCACCTTGAGGTCTCCCCATGGGCCCTAACATCCCGTTGAGTCACCTCAGGGTTCCCCCTTGTGGGCATAAAGATTCCAGTATTGTGTGTATGCTGGGGCAAGTGGCCAATGCCTTGGTGTACCTGCGATATTAGCAGCAAGCACAGAGCAAGCAGCCGATGTTCTCATGCTTGCTAGCTTGTTGAGACCTTGGAATCTTTATTAAGACCCGTGGGTTAATAGGAAAGGAATGCACTAGGCGGAAAACATGAAGATAAGGGGCACATCTGTGGAAAACAGGGGGTTGCACTCTGTTGCTGCGCTGTGGGATTCTCATGGGTGGAAATTCACTAGGATAGCTGTTACTGGATACAGAGGCACTATATAAGGATTGCATTCTCTAAATAAAGTTGATCTCGATTGTTGCCCCCATCGACGAGGTCCGTGCCTTAATCGCTACAAATGGCGCCCAACTTGAGAGGGACCCACACCTCTCAGGGCAAACCCTGATATTCAGGGTCAGAACCGCTGGATAGAAGCGGCCGTAGCGACGCCCAGTTGGACAAATTTTGGTCAGTGTGGAGCACTGAAGCAGTCTGGAAAAGTAAGATCCTTGAAAAAAGGTGAGCAACTGGGAACTCGGGAATAATGGGGTCTTTGATGTCTGCGGAAGAGCAGACTACACTAGATATCTTAAAATCAAGAATAACGAAACAGGATGTTAACTATGCTGAGCGATGACTCAGGACTTTATTAAAATGGACACAGGGTCGGGATCCAGGTTTAGATTTGACTCCTGCATATGATATAAAAATCTGGGACACCGCAGGATTTAAATTGTGGGACGTGGCTACCAGGGACGACCCTGGGGCGGTAAGCCTGTTATCTACCTGGAGATTAATGATCAAATCATCCAAACACTTGAAATCACACAAAGATTTAGCGGAACCACGAAAAAAGCAGGACAGTGATATTCTGTATTGGGAGACTGGTGCAGGGCCATCAGCAACAGCCGAGAATCCCTTTGATCCATGGCCGGATGCCGCGGCGGGAGAAACCAAGCGGTCAAATCAATATGATTGATAAAGCAAGGTCATCTTTATTCAAAAAGAGTCAGGTTATATACTTTCTTTCTACTTGATTAAATCATCGTATTATAATTTCATTGGTTAGTAACAGCATACAAATACATGTTCATTGGCTATATTCATATTGCCCCCTATGTTAATATTCATTAACTACTACGTGCTATTTTGCTTCTAACATCTTGCTATAGTTTCTATGTTCAAGGACACAACGTCTTGTTTTGGTTACGGTGTTCTAGGCTATGTGCTGACTTATCTTAGAGTCAGGCTTAATGTTATCAAGAAGAATTGCTTGTACAGCCAGCTGCTCTTAGCTCATTGTTTAACAAGGAGATTGTTTATACAGCTCCTTCAAGGGAACATGTCCTTGTTCACTTAACCATTTCCCAACAGCCGGATAAACATTTTGCCAGTTGATGTAGATCAAAATGGAATAAGAATGGGACAGTATTGTCGGAAAACCAGGAGCAAAGCATGGTTCGGAGGCACATACCAACACACATGCGTCCACGGCAAGCAACAGCTCTCACCTCAGAGCAAGAACCAGAGGCAGCACCGAAATAGACGTGACCACCACCATTGCAGTAATGCCGCAATCATCTGCAGTTCACACAATACCACAGAACGTAAAAGGACCATTGGGGGGGTGGCTTTACTGCCTTGTAATTAGAGTGATTATCAATAACTCGGTTGGGAATCTTTGTTTTACCTGGGGTCATAGATGCAGGCTTTACTGGAATAATTCAAGCAAGGGTATGGACGCTGTAAGAGTCGGTCAAAGGATCGATTTCTGTCTCAACATTTTCTCATTTTTAGCCTCAGAACTTGACTGTATAAATCACAAATGCAGGCCTTAGAAAAACGGCCAAAGCTGGTATGGAACGAATGCTTTGTACCTAACTATCCGTACCTGCCTCCTTATCTCAAAAATGTTTTGTACCTGTCTTCAAGCCTCCTTGCTCCCTACCATTGTGAAAGATCCATAAAGCAAGGAGGAAAAGACAGGAAGATTAATGACGGGACTTACCACAGACCCATAGCCAACAGAGCATGTGCGCAAGGTGATGATGACTACTGGCCTTCGTCGGGAGACCCCAGGTCAACCACCGCCGCCAGAAGGAGTGCATGTGCAAGGGGAGGAGACCTGCAGACATTCTTCTCTTGGCACGTGTGGCCTGCTAGGTGGAGATTGGCGCATCTCCACAGTCAAAGGCGGGTCACAGGTGTATTCACTAGCATAAAAGACAGCTCTGGAGCAGCTGAATTAGGGGGAACAGAAGACCAAAATGGAAGAAGACCCCCCCACCGTGGGATCACCTCCATCAAAGACCGAAACAGCGGAACGCCTTCTGGATCGGGACTCCCAGAGACGCCGGACATGAGTGGACCCATGGTGGTAGCTATGCCTTTGCCTTCCCTCTTCTCCCCATCTCTTTCCTTGTTCTCTGTCTCTTTCTATCGTAAGTTGCTTTATGAGCACAATTAATAAAGCGCCAGTTTAGATTGAAATTTGACTCCCTTGACTCTTTGAATTATTTGCACTCTGAAATCATAAATGAAACGAACCATCACGCATCCACTTATGAATGGACCGTGACAGACGCCGTCTCCACTAGTGTTATGGACAACATCTCCACTAGTATTAATACCAAAGGATAGATGGATAGTAAAATTAATTTCATTCAAAGCAGCTGTGTTCCAAGCTGACTCTAGAGAGTGTGGCTCACAAGGTTTTGGGTCCACAAGAATCCCTGGAATACATTTGGTTTAGTCCCTACAAACTCAGCATCTTATGTTGAAGTGCACATTAAGTTGTTTTTTTTTTAAAAAAAAAAAAGTAGGGGGAAGCCAGAACATCTTAAAATGGCTGTAGTACAACCCTTTGTTGTGCACATTCCACTAATCTTAGGGGGAGAGATGTGTTAAGTGCAATGGGAATAGGTATTGGAACCATGAACAAGTGAAAAACTGAGTGCCTTGCAAAATTTAGTGGAGGAGCAAATAGATCAAGGGCATATAGTCCCAATTAATAGTCCTTGGAACACAGCTGTATTTGTGATAAAAAGGAAATCGGGAAAATGGCATTTATTACATGACTTTTCTAGACAAACTACAAGAGGCCTTAAATAAGCAGGCAGGCAATATTGCCGCTAGAGAAGCGTTGCTTAAACAATTAGCCTTAGAGAATGCAGAAAACGGACTTACTGCACTGTTAATTGCATGATCACCTGTTACAAAGATTGCTTGTTTTACCAGAATTGACTGATGCCGACTTTACGAGAGCAATGCAACTAATAGCTTGGATGCCTATGCCTCCTGGGCATATCAAAGGGCACTAGAATTACTCATCTGATTTGTTTTCCAGCAATCGTAGCCCATGCAGGAAATCGCATATGGGGAGACGGAGCTCGACTGACCAGTCCATGATTCTATGAATATGGAAACTACAAAAATTATAAACCTGCAAAGTATGACACTCACAGAGCAACAAAGAGCAGTATTTTACTGGAATTTAAATACTTGTTCTGTTATTATTGACTAGTCATAATCAACATTATATGGATGCATTGAGCTAGCTTTGAAATGAGTGGTCGTGTGTGTGTGTGTGTTTGAAGCACTTCAAACGTCTGTAAGACGCTTTGGTTTTGTAAGACGATTGGTTTTGCCTAATCTTGAAAATATATCTCTGGGACCTTTCAATATCAATGTCCACTAAGCTGGCAAAAAGGTAGATTTACCTGGGGATCTTTGGAATGAAAGGCTTCAGAAGAAAAAATTTTAAAATACCAAGCAAAACAAAAAAAGGAAAGAGAGAGAAAAAAAAATGGAAAAAGCCTAGCCTTGCAAGCTGTGCATGTGTGAGTGCCCCTCCCCCCCCTTCTTTTGAGTGCCCCTCCCCCCCTTCTTTTCAGCTTTGCTGAAGTCCAGAGGAGTTAATGGTGTTCTCTCTCTAGGGGAATGCCAATTTGTGAGAACACTCTGCATTCCAGTGTCCCCTATCAGATCAGCAACTGCTGGGCCCTATTGCAGACAACCGTTAGGGATATTAGGCCAATGAATAGAGGAAAATTAAAAAGATTCATTTTGAATCATTGAGTGGATATTTTACCACATCAGCCTTAAAAAAACCCCAAACATAGTCACTAGACTCAAAATGATTACAATGATAATCAGCAAGGGAAGAAAAAGAACTGTTCAGTTATTAGGCCAGGAATCATTTATATCCCAATGACAAAATAATGCGTTAAGTGGTGTATGGCAAATATTTTGAATTTACAAGTAGCTCTAACAGATTATCCAGGAAGTATTGATATCCATTTACCAAATCATCAATTTTCCTCTTTACAAACATTACAAATAGAACAGAAGCCCTTATGTAGAAAGTGACTGGTTGACGGCCCTACAACTTTTACTGATGGCTCAGGAAAAACAGGAAGAGCAGTACTAACGTGGAAAAGAAAATAGACAGTGAGCAAATCAAGTGTAGTTTATATAGTAGAAGGATCAACACTAGTAGTGGAATAATATGCAGTGGTCAAAGCCTTTGAACGGCATTATAGTCCCTTTAATATAGTTACAGCTTCACAATATGTAGCTAGAGTAGTGCAGCGTATAGAAAGAGGATGGTTAAACAGGTAAACAGGCAGCTCCCAGTGAATTCCATCTCCTGCTACGTTACCTTGATCACTCACCCACCCAGCCTCCATCATCTTGGGCTGCCATGGTGAGGATGTGCTCTACCTGTAATCCACAAGCACCAAAGGATGGCTGTACCTTCATGGACTTCAGGACACCTGAACAATACCTGCTACTTCACGCAACTCACTGTTGCTCTCCTTGTCCAAACCAGCTCCTCTGCCACTCTACTGCTTTGCCCATTGCCCTGTGCCTTCAAAGCGAAAACAAAACCAAAACCCGTTATCTAGTCATATAGCCACTGGTCACATCGTCCCACCGACACCATGGCTGACCCACCTCGCTGTGGCACTCTACCCACACGGAACTCCATCAGCGGCCTTTGGCGCACAGGTCATCCCTCTGCATCTGAAAAACACAACAAAGAAGTCCCCCTGATGCTCAGTGACACCGTAAAAATTCCAAGCCTCTCACTTCCTTTTAGCGAGACCACCTCTACTGCGCATTACAGACAAGCAAAGCTACTCCACAACCACACCCAAACATCAATTCCCACCCCCTTGGATTTCAAACCGCTTCGCTACGTCTCCACTGGCTTCTCCCACACACTTTGGGTCATCCTCTCCATGGCTGCAAAGCCAAGCAGAAACTACCCTCCTCACCCGCCGCATCTAGGGCTACTAGTTCTGCAACGTAATGTACGCCCCTAGACTGCAAGGTCTAGTCACGCCAGCATGTTAACCACAGAATCTGGCCACTCTACCTCTGCTGACTCTTATTACCTCTATGCACCAGGCAGAGCAGCTCCAACCAGACACAAATACACACAGAACAACACCACACGCAAGACCAATGTCGTGAACTGGGGACAAAAGAAAACTCATGGCAACAAGAAGGACTCCCGGACCAGGCATGCCATCGGACAAGACGATGTACAGGGCTACGAGGAAAAACCTATGGCAGCCCTGGACAAGTGAAGGGCCGTGGATCATTACAAAGAGATGTGGCCGCAACTGGGAGGATGAACACATAAGAAGCCCCTTTTAAAAGCCTAAAGATGCAGAGGATGTACGGAATGAGTCCCAGAACAGGGATTCAAGAAAATGGATGACTAACAATCACAGATGCTGACACAATCTGCAAGGCTGCAGCAAAAGATGACTGACTGGAATCTTCTGAAACACAAGACTGATCCAGGCTTTAGGATCGCGATGAAAGAAAAGCAGTGCCCAATCGACACTGCACTGATGAGTATGAGCATTCGGGACCCTAGACATGGTGCCCAAGGCACGGCCAGCATGCCTTGAGCACAAAAGAGGACATCAAGACCTGCAGAAAATTTAAGACACGGCACATGGACTACAGAAACTAGACAACAACAGACACAGGTTGGAACTGCCCTGCTCATGCTAGGTTTGGCCTTAGAAATAGGCCCCTCTGCCTTTACCTCCCCAAAGAGGACTCTCCCTGCACAGCCCTCTCCACTACGCTACCTTCAAAACCCTTCCCTGCCATCCCCAGCCTGCTCCCTGCTTCCCTGCCCCAGTCCCTAAACTTAGCTTTCAGAGGGCCATAACCAAAGCTGTCCTTGGCCACAGCAGCTCAAGTCACATTAGATAACAGAAATAATCCTGCAGTCACTGGGTTCCTCATCAGCATCTGCAAGAAAAACAAACAGGAAGACACAGTGCCAACAGTCAGCACCACACTGCTCACTGCCAACATCTTGTACTACGCCACCGCACCCACTGCAAAACTGCCAAGGCATTCTGCTCACCTGCCCCATGCTCACTCAGACATCAGGCCCAGCAGCTGTCATTGCCTGGGGCACCTACAGTTCCAAGAGACAAAATTACTTTTGTGCTTATGAGAAGCCAACAGTCCCCTGCTCCTCCTCACTATGACTCAGCCGCACCTCAGACGCTCACCCTCTTCCAGAAACTCCAGAACGGAACCTGCAAAAAACACACGCTCAGCTGAGTTATTACATAATACTTTGCTCTTAGACACCAATTCAGACAACCATCTCGCCTTCTCAGACCATTTGTTGACATGAAGCTTTGCCCCTCTCAGGCCACAGGCTGAACCTGCAAGTAGAAACATGCTTAGACACAACACGTGTTGTGTCCGCAACTGGGAGGATGAATGCGCAAGAAGCCCCTTTTAAAGGCCTAAAGATACAGAGGATGTGCAGAACAAGTCCCAGGAAAGGGATTCAAGAAAATGGATGACTAACTATCGCAGACGACGACACAGGCTGCAAGGCTGGAGCAAAAGAAAACTGACCGGAATCTTCCGAAACACAAGACCGAGCCAGGCTTTAGGATCGCGATGCAAGAAAAGCAGTTCCCGATCGACACTGCATTGATGAGTTCAAGCCTTCAAGACCCTAGAGATGGCGCTTGAGGCATATCCAGCATGTGGTATTGGATCGCTCATTACAAAGATATGAGGCCGCAGCTGGGAGGATGAACATGCAAGAAGCCCCTTTTAAAGGCCTAAAGACACCAAAGATGCACAGAACAAGTCCCAGATCAACAGAGATCCTGGAAAATATATGACTAGCGATTGTGACTGCCAACACAGGCTGCAAGGCCACAGGAAAAGATGGCTGACTAGAAACTTCCAAAATGTGAAGCCAATCCACACTTTAAGGTTATGATGCAAGAAGAACGGTGCCTAATTGGTATTGTACTCATGCGTACAGGCATTCAAGACCCTAGAGATGCTGCTCAAGTCATATGCTGCATTCCTTTAAAGCAAAGGGGACATCAAGGCCCAAGAAACATGAAAGAGACAAACAGAACATAAAGCACACAGCACAGACACAAGCTGGAACTGCCCTGCCTGGAACATGCTAGCTTTGGGCTGAGAAGTAACACTGTCTGCCTCTCCCGGCCCAAAGGGGACACTTCCTGCACAGCCCTTTCCCCTAGGGTACTTTTAAAACCCCTCCCTGCCATGCGCAGCCTTCTCCCCTCTGCCATGCCCCACCCCAGCCCTGGTCCCTCAACTTGACTTTCAGATGGCCAGGAGACATCCTCAGCAGAAAAAAAACCTCAAACAGCATCAGCTCCCTGAGGTGATCCTACAGCTGACAGGTTCCTCTTTGCCATCTGCAAGAAAACCAAATGGAAAACTGAAATAGCGCTGACAGTCAGCATTGCACTGATCAATGTCAGCACCTCACACAACAACTTGCTCTGCCTAACTGCCATGTTGTTCCACTCACTTGCTCTGCAGTGGTTCTAATGTCAGATGCTGCAGCTGTTATCACCTGGGGTAACTAAATTAAGAGAATTACTGTCATGCTTGTGAGAAGTCTGTCCCATGCTCCTTCTCCCTACTACCCAGCTCATCTCAAATGCTCTTCCCATTCCCGAGGTGGCCCACACAGTGCCTGCCGAACCAAAAGTAAATACTGAGTTGCCAAATAATACTTCGCTCTTCGAGACATACTTAACTTCCTCCTCACCGTCAGCCCCACAATGTTGAGAATAAGCCCGACTACCTCACCGGTGCCCCAAAATTCCATGCAGTCTGCTTACCTCTCCTCTCCTCCTCACTGCTCACATTGTAGGAGCGGCAGTGGTGATACCCAGGACAAAAGTAAGATGAGCCAGGGGAATCCAAATTTTAGGAAGTTACCTGACTTTAGTCGCAGGAGTGAGCAAAAAGAACTTGACAAAATATTCTTATTGAAAACCAGTAAAGATTATAAACACAGAAGACATAAAACGACAGGACACTAACTATACAGCAATGGAGACTGGAATTAGAGAGGCAGTCAGCCAATGGAAAAACTCACAACAGTGGGATTTGACTACTCAAAGACCTAAATTAGAAATTCAATGATTGTAAAAAAACACAATGGATAACAAGGACAGGGTAACAACTGCTGTGACTGATACTAGAGCAAACCTCACTGGCAAGTTCAGGAAAAATACAAAACTCTACTAATAAGGAAGGCTTGCATACCCACAGACCAGATAAAGAAGAGTTGCTCAACTGCCAACTGTTACAGGCCAAAGTAATATCTATCCTCTTCTCCAGGCTAAATAACCCCAGGTCTTTCAGCCGTTCCTCATAAGACTTGTTCTCCAGCCCCTTCACCAGCTTTGTTGCTCTTCTCTGGACTTGCTCCAGAGCCTCAACATCCTTCTTGTGGTGAGGGGCCCAGAAATGAACACAGTATTCAAGGAGCGGTCTCAATAGTGCTGAGTACAGAGGGAGAATAACCTCCCTGGACCTGCTGGTCACACTATTTCTGATACAAGCCAAGATGCCATTGGCCTTCTTGGCGACCTGGGCACACTGCTGGCTCATGTTCAGTTGGCTGTCAACCAACACCCCCAGGTCCCTCTCCTCCAGGCAGCTTTCTAGACAGACTTCTCCTAGTCTGTAGCACTGCATAGGATTGTTGTGCCCCAAGTGCAGGACCCGGCACTTGGCCTTGTTAAACCTCATGCCATTGGTCTCAGGCCAGCCTGTCCAGCCCGTTCAGATCCTTTTGGAGCCTCCCTATCCCCTAGCAGATCAACACTTCCACCCAGTTTAGTGTCATCCACAAACTTGCTAAGGGTGCACTCAATGCCTTCATCCAGGTCATTGATAAAGACATTGAACAGGGCTGCACCCAGCACTGAGCCCTGGGGAACCCCATTTGTCACTGGCCTCCAGCTGGATTTAATGCCATTTACCAGAACTCTTTGGGCCCAGCCTTAAAATCAGTTTTCCACCCAGGAGAGTGTGCGCCTGTCCAGGCCAGAGGCTGACAGTTTCTCAAGCAGAATGCTGTGAGAAACTGTGTCAAAGGCTTTACTGAAGTCCAGGGAGACCACATCCACAGCCTTTCCCTCATCCAGCAGCCGAGTCACTTTGTCATAGAAGGCGATCAGGTTAGTTTGGCAAGACTTACCTTTTGTGAACGCGTGTTGACTGGGCCTGATCACCTGGTTCTCTTGCATGTGCTTCATGATAGCACTCAAGATCACCTGCTCCATGACTTTCCCTGGCACTGAGGTCAGACTGACAGGCCTGGAGTTCCCTGGATCCTCCCTGTGACCCTTCTTGTAGATGGGCACCACATCAGCCAGCCTCCAGTCCAGTGGGACTTCCCCAGTCTTCCAGGACTGCTGGAAGATGATGGAAAGGGGTTTGGCCAGCACATCCGCCAGCTCCTTCAATACTCTTTGGGTGAATCCCATCCGGCCCCATAGACTTGTGGGTGTCTAGCTGGGCAAGCAAGGCTCTGACCAACTCCTCATGGATCATGGGAGCCTCATTCTGCTCCTCTAACTCCTGGGTTTGTACACGGAGGGAACAACTTTCTTTACAGTTAAAGACTGAGGCAAAGAAGGCATTAAGTACCTCAGCCTTTTCCTCATCCCCTGTTACTGTTGTTCCTTCTGCGTCCAATAGGGACTGTATGGTCTCCCTAGTCCGCCTTTTATTATTTATATATTTGTAGAAAGATTTGTTGTTATCTTTCACTGACTTGGCCAATCTGATTTCTAGTTGGGCCTTAGCCCTCCTGATTTTTTCCCTGCACAATCTCACTTCCCTCCTGTAGTCCATCCAAGATGCCTGTCCCTTCTTCCAAAGCTCATAGACAATTCTCTTCTTTTTGATATCTCTGAAGATCTCCCTACTCAACCAAGCTGGTTTTTTCCCCCGCCGACACTTTTTATGGAACATGGAGATGGCTTTCTCCTGAGCTGCTAGGACCACCCTTTTGAAGAGCTCCCAGCCCTCGTGGTCTCCCTTGCCCTTAAGGACTGTCTCCCATGGGACTTTGCCAACCAGCCTTCTGAACAGTCCAAAGTCTGCCCTCTGGAAGTTTAGTGCGACTGTCCTGCTAACCACCCTCTTCACCTCACCTAGAACTGAAAACCCTATCATCTCATGATTGCTTTGTCCCAGGCGTCCTCCTACCACCACATCCCCCACAAGGCCTTCTCTGTTCACTAACAGCAGGTCCAGGAGGGCACCTTCCCTTGTCGGTTCGCTCACCAGTTGTGCGAGGAAGTTGTCTTCCACGCACTCCAGGAACCTCCTGGACTGCTTCCTTTCTGCTGTATTGTACTTCCAGCAGATATCTGGAAGACTGAAGGCTCCCATGAGAACAAGAGGCATAGATATAGAGACTAACCCCAGATGTTTATAGAAGAACTCATCAGCTGCTCCTTCTTGGCTGGGCTGTCTGTAACAGACTCCCATCACAAAATCTGCCTTCTTTGGGGCTCCTCTGATTTTAACCCACAGGCACTCGATCACCACAATCCATCTCAATGGTATCTAAATCCTCTCTTACATAGAGGGCTACCCCGCCTCCTCTCCTACCCTTCCTGTCCTGCCTGAAGAGTTTGTACCCCACCATAGCTGAACTCCAGTTATATGAGTCATCCTACCACGTTTTTGTGATTGCAACAACATCGTAGCCTCCTTGCTCTACAACAGCTTCCAACTCCTCCTTCTTATTACCCATGCTGCATGCATTGGCATAAATGCACTTCAGCTGGGCTGGCGAACCTTCAGCCCTCATAGAAGGAATAGAGTTTATTCCCAATTGCCTGGTCATTGGAGTAGCTAATGCCAGAGTGCCAGCTTCTTCCTTACCGTCATCAGTTGTAACCGCCCACACTTGTTCTGTGGTGATGTACTGGTGGTCCTCACCAGCACACCATCTCTGAGCCACTGGTGTCCTACTTCCAGGCTCACTTCTGCCTAGCCTGGTCTAATCCCCCTCCCCCTTCACATCTAGTTTAAAGCTCGGTTAATGAGCCTTGCTAGATTTTTAGCAAGGGCTTTAGCCCCTCTAGGAGATACGCGTGTCCCATCCCTAGTAAGAAAGCCTGGAGGTGCATGGGCCACCCCATGATCAAAGAAGCCGAAGCCCCTCTCCTCACACCAGGCCCGGAGCCAGGTATTAATCAAATTCTTCTCTTTGACTTCTTGCTCCTCTGTGTTTAGCATTGTAATGGAGCTAAATACTATTTGAGCCCCAAGGCCCTCCATCATTCTCCCTAGAGCCCTGAAGTCTCTCTTTATGGCTTTGGGCTTTCTGTTCTCTATGTCATCACTTCCAACTTGGAATATTATCAGAGGATAATAATCCGTCTCTTGGACCAGGGAAGGAAGTTTTCTAGTTACCTCCTTCACTGATGCCCCCGGTAAGCAGCAGACCTCTCTGTGGAGCGGGTCCAGTCTGCAGATGGGTCCCTCCATTCCTTTTAGAAGGGAATCCCCTACGACACTCACTCTCCTCTTCTTCTTAATGGAGGATGTTTTTATGGTTTTCTGAGGATGGCGCAGCCTAGGGAAAGATTCTAGGCTGTGGGAGCCATCATCCTCATCCTTGGGGGTGGATTCCACCTGCAGCTCTTCCTATTTGTTCTTCAGGGGGATCTGGGTTTTTTTTGTCTGGGTGGGAGGAGTAGGTTTCCTTTGTCGGGCAGGAACTTGCTGCCATTCCCCATCTCTTGTTTCCCCAACCTTGCAGTTGTGCCGGGCCACACTTCTTCCGGTTGTCTGTGCCGGGCCACACTTTTCTGGTTTCTGTTCGAAATGCGCCCCCTCCCCGCTCCGAGCTGCAGTCCCGCTCCGTGGCCACGGCACGGCAGCACTGAGTGCCCGCCCCATTCATCCCGAGCTCAGGGATCCCGGCCAATGGGAGCGCTCGCTGCAATCCTGCCCCCCCGGGTCCTCTGCTGCTGCTGATTGGCTGCTGCGATCTGAGTGGCGTGCGGCTCAGCCAATGGGGTAAGAAAGTAGGGGGTAGGCGTGGCTTTTGAAAGCTGACGGGGCGGGGGGATCTTTAAACCCTCGCTGCAGTGCCACTATGTGGCCACAACGCGGCAGCACCGAGTCGGGCAAAGCTATTTTTGCCACTATTCCCATTTTTACCGTTTTCTCCCCTTGTGGGATCGACCCCGACAGGCGCCGAATCGGCCGGAGCAGCAGCTCCCGCGGCGCTGCCCGCACAACTCTCACCCGCTGCCGGGCTCCGGAGCATCGCAGTCCCTGCCTGCCTTCCCTCGGGCCGACCCCCAGCGAGGCACCGGCACATGGCTCCGGTTCCGCTGTGGAGACATTTTACAGGGAAGAAGGACTCGATGCTGTGGGCCTTGTTGATATCGAGCAACTCTGACAAGACCTTGAAAGAGAGAGCTGAGACAAAAACAAGAGCTAGTTTGGTGGGAAGAAACACCAACTGAGAGAAAAACAAAAGCAGAAAGATATCAACATAGTTAATTTTAGTGTAACTTGTTTTTTTAGCATGCACAGTTGTTTAACCAATAATATGTTAGTAATAGCATTATGGACAGCTACCTTTAGCGAATAATATGCTGTAGATAGCCTTGTGGACAGCCTGTTATGTAACCCAAAAGGGTATATAAACAAACAGCTAACTCAGTAAAGTGCCTTCGACCCATCAGATTGAAGTCCATGCTTTAATCCCTCCATTCCGTGGCGCATGGGCAGCCCCATGGCGAGCAGGGCTGCGCTAATGGTTACAGCTGCAGCCGCAGGCTCCGCTCTTCCTGCACCGAGGGGATGCTTTCAGACCCCTCTGTGGTCAGGAAACCTCGCTCACCTTAACCACTCTCCCTCCAGGCGGAAGCTGAAAGACAGAGGTGGCACTTCCAGAGGAACATCTGCAGCTTTCCCCCGCTCCCGCACACCGTCTCTGGACAACGGAAGCCGTTCCTACAGGAAGCACTTCTGCTGTGAAATACGGGCAGGCTCGAAAGGAAAAACTGACCCACTGCAGGAAAACACACGGAATTCCAAGCTGACACGAGGGGACTTTTGAAGCGGCAGACGCATCAACAGCGGGAACATTTCCCTGCCGAACATCTGCACGCCATCACAATCTAGCACGCACCCCCGGCACGCCAGCGAGTCCATCCGAGTCATTCGGCCGCCCGTACAGTGAAGCGGGCTGCCAACTCGGAACCTGCACTGCACGGAGCGGTGCTCCTCGTGCCGGACCCTGGCTCATGGCACCATCGCCACGTGCCCCAAACGGCCACTGCCGCCTTCTTCTTTCTTTGCTTCAGACACCAAAAAAGCAAAACACACTCAGCAGCCGGCAACCGATCGAAAGCTTTAATGCAGACAATGCCACTTTACAAAGGGTTCCTCCGGCTTCCCCGTGCCTGGACAGAAGAGGCCAAAGGGTCCCCAGAGACAGACACGCTCTTCCCGGTCACACAGCAAAGCTGGTGGCAGCGCAACCAGGACAGAGGGTCCCGGTGAGGCCGCGCCTTTGGCCTGGGCGCAGGCAGGAGAAGGAGAGGAATCCGCTTCCCACATGGCGCCAAGGCGAGAGATCTGTGGGAGGGAACACACAGAAAGGAACGTTAGCAGGGTGACGAGATGAGGCGGCCCTCGGCCCCGAGACAAAAGCCCTTTCCTCCTCTGCTCACGTTTCCTTCTCTGACCTTCAAACCCCTGCAGCCCCTGTGCTACAGCCCACCCAAAGAAAGCCGAGAAGAGAATCTCCTTCAAAATAATGGCCAAAGTTTTCACTCGCCCCCCCGAAAGGAAGCTGCAAGGAACGGGAGGACTCGCCAGATGGAAAGCAGTGTCACCGTACCAAGGTTCAGAGAAGTCCAGAGAGAATGCAGTTCATTTTAACAGTTATTCTGTTAGATGTACTTGGTCAAAAAGAGAAGCGAAACCAAACTGAACCTTACCCAGTGTCAACTCGTTACACTAAGATGTTCTAAATCATGCCCATGTGACAGCCCAGCGTAGAAAAGCAGCCCAGGTGCCCTGCTTTTTATCTTCCTTTTGAGGCACAAAAGGCTCCCCGGCACGCCTCTTCTGTTGCTGGGGTCAGACCTGCAACGCACCAGCTGGCAGAAGCCACGTTACTGCACGCAACTCAAGCTTAGCGCAGACTACAGGCCTGAGGAACATGCACGTGAAAGCAAGAGGTGCAACAGCGAGGCAGCTCTTCCAGACACGCGCATCATCGCCCGTTCAGCAAGCACCTGTCACCAAAGCCTCTGCAGGAAAGGGATTCAGCCCGGCAGCGAGAGGCAGCGATTGGGAGAGGAATTTTGGCTTAGTTCAGGGACACGTTATTTGTATGAAGGAACAAAGCCTGGTTTAGCCTCCAGAGGACAAGATGCCTGGACACGAAGCGAGGCCAAGGAGCCCGCACGGCACTGCCCATGTGCCATGCCACAGACAGAGTTCACCCCCGCCCGCATGTCAAGCATAACAAGAACGGAACCAAGCGTAGGATGGAGACTGAGCAGCTGCACAAAAGCAACCGCTCCCTCTCTTCTCCACCTGTCAAGAGAGTGGAGAGGGACGAGACCTCCCTCCTATGATCACACGCCCGCCCATCCGCACCGGCATCTACCTGAGACATCGGGAGACTTCGGCACAGTCAGTGGCCGGTTGCCGGGCTTCACTCCTATGCTGCGGTATTTATTTACACACCGGGTTTGCCTCGTGAACCTGTGAAAACAGCAATCAAAGCCAAAATGAAGCAAACGCTTGCAGTTTTGACGAAGGTGAAACTCACAGTGGGGGATCATCGGTGCAAAGGTGGCAGGCAGGCATCTGTCTGTAAGACCGCTTGCTGCCTCGGGCACCGGAGTGAGCCACCAGGAAGATGCGAGGCACACTTTGAGGTTGTGGATTTTACAGAGATTGTTCCGCTCCCACGACCACGCTTGTACAGCTCTGAAACCCCGCCATCTCGGCAGAGCTGCCTTGTCATTTGCAGGGGTGGTTTTGCTTGTTGGGTTTAGGTGCTTTTTTCAGATCAGTTGTAAAGTTAATGAGCAGTCAGTTTGCAACAGAGAAACTCGAAAACACAGTCTCAAGGCGGCTCAACAGTGACACTGCCTCATTTAGTATGCTCTCGCATAACCCCTTGGGGTTACCTCGAAGCTCCCTTTTTGTTGCTGGCGCAAGGAATGATTTTGTTCCCTGCATTGAAAGCAATGCTTCCCTTCGCACAGGTTCGGCTGGCGAAGCACATCGCACCCTAGTATTGTCATCTCGATCTGGCATTCCCTAAATGCGATGCCATCACGTGCTAACTCAAAGTGGAGAACGCTCCAGGTCTCGCCGTCAACTCGATTGACGGTGATTAGCAAAGATGAGTCCCAAGAAAGCCATGTACCCCAACGCTGCTGGCCTGGAGGGCACCGCCACGTCACTTCTCCCCCTCTCCCGGGGGAGGGGTCGGGATCCTGCAGGGGCTTTCTCGTCACCAATACTTCTGACAGATTCTCTCTGCTGACAGAGCAAAAGGAAGGAGTTGTTATGGCAAAATACTCCAAGTAACCGTGCTTTAAATGAACCAACGCTCCCTGCCCCCACAGCTCTCGCCACCGCGTGTGACACACCAGCACCTGGCGAGCTCTAAGCTGTGCCAGACTGGCCCGAGTCTGCCATGGAACTGGGCAGAGCTCCTCTAGCTCTTCTTGCCACTCCGAGACCATCAGAGGGAGGACAAGCGACCGACTTTTCCGAACGGAGGCTTTTCTCGAGGGAGGCGGGCGTACTGCAGTTCACTCAGGTACCACAGCCTCTGAAAGGCCGCGCTTCCATCTCCTGACCCCGAGTTCACCGCCGTGGGATATCTTAGCCCTTAAGCTAACAGGAGAAATATAAAATGTCTTCGATCCATCAGATTGAGGTCCGTGCGTTTAATCCCCTCAGATGGTGACCCCGATTGAGACACAACTCGCAGCCTGATTCTGGGGAACGACTGGAGCTACTTAAGCTAGCCAGAGATGCTCGAGATGACCGGACCTCCTGAGGAGAGCCGGAGATACTGAAGATGACAGAGATACTGCGGTATGCTGGGCGATAGAGCACACCCCATCGTGATGTGTCCGGGGGGAAACACTCGGCTGACCAGTCACCCAAGTAGGCGCAGAGTTTGAGAAGAAGAAGAAAAAGTCCCGGGACAGGTAGGCAGCCGAGATAGTACCCATAGAGAAATGGGCATGAATATGTGAGCAGAAGAAAAGTCAGTGTTGAAGATGTTTAAGCATATTTTAAAGAAAGGAGGAGCGCGCATAGAAGGAAAGGCCTTAGAACTTTTATTGACATTGTTATAAATGACTACACTGCCAGGCCAATTCAGCAGTGAAGTATTTTATTATCCGGGGATGGGGAGCTGGGTAATACAGTGCTGGGTGCGCGGGGAGCTCCTGCTCTACTAACACGCACGCTAAACCATGCTGGCCACACCTTTTTATACATTTGTTCTCATGGATATTCATTCAGTTTCATGAATATTACAATCACCTTCAAGAACGTTTCTTCCCCTTAGTACACTCGGCCCCTCCCAGACTGCCCAAGAGCTCCTCCCCGAGGCTCCGCAAACACAGACCCTCCCCCATCCTCACACAACACCAGTCTGCAAAATCCAATACAGCTAAACCCCGCAAAAATGTCAAACCGCAAATTTTGTTAAACACTTAAACTTGAAGATAAACATTCATAACTTCACAATTGCCACCATTTCCTGTCATGTTGACACGAATCTCCTTAATATCCATTCTCACAACATGGTTAAAAAGCAAAAAAATGCCCCCAGAGAGCTCTCAAACGTTTGATTTAAGAAAGCATGGAAGGACGCAGGAGGACAGTGATATTCCATATTTGGAGTCGAGTGCAGGGCCATCAGCGACTGCCGATAATCCCTTTGATCTGGGGCCAGCAGCCCCTGAGAGAACTTTGATTTAGTTTCATCAGCAGAGATGTGGTGACCTTAAACAGCTACAAACTTTTCCTGGGACTTTTTCGTGGGAGGCTGGAGACTGGAAAACCTGTAGAGAAAGTACTAACTGTTCCGCTACTGCTGCGGGGGGGCCGCTGCCCTGGGCCGAGGGGGGGCCACTCACCACCTCTGCTGCTGACGCGAAACTCAGACAGTTTCGGCATTACAGAAGGGACTGTTAACAGATACAATAAGAAATGACTCGATTACACAATGTTGGTAGAAGTTCAAGAATCAAGAGAGTTTAAATAATGCAATTTTACAACAGGTACGGCTTTTTGGTTTATCAAACAATTTTAAGGATACTGGATGTTGGAAAGTTGAAACAGGCATGACCCGTATATGGCATTTATAGACAGACTGAAGGATGCGCTTGACAAGCAAGTAAGACAACCGAGCAGTTACAGAAGCCTTAATTTTGCAATCAGTGAAAAAAAATCCTAATGACAAATATAGAAAGATATGGTGCGGTCTGAAAACTCCTACAACAACAGCTGGGATCATTTACCTATCAAGCACAGCTGATGGCTGCCGCCCTGACTGTACACTGGACAGAAAGATGTTTTGTTATAGACGCAGGCTTTACTGGAATAATTCAAGCAAGGGAAATTATATACGGGGAGATGGAGGTTTTGGCTCAACTGACCAGTCCGTGATTCTATGAATGCAGAAACTACAAAAATCATGAACTTCCAAAGTACGGCACTCACAGAGCAAAGAAGAACAATATATTACCATAAGTGAAATATTTGTTAGACAATCAATATAAGCCTTATTAGATAATGCATGTGCATAATTTAAGTATTGTATGTTCCTGGTACCGTGTGTAGTTTAAATATCCGTAGCATCGAAAAATTGTGGATCCAATAGCGATAACCAACATTGTATGAATGTATTCAGCTATCTTTGAAATGAGTGGTCGTGTGTGTGCGTGTGTTTGAAGCGCTTCAAAAGTTTGTAAGACTTAGAAATTGGTTTTGATTAATCTTGGAAATACATCTCTGTGACTTTTCAATCTCAAATGTCCACTAAGTCGGCAAACAGGTAGATTTACCTGGGGATCTTTGGAATGAAAGGCTTCAGAAGGAAAAATTTTAAAATACTTAGCAGAACATAAAAAAAGAAAAGAGCAAGAGAAGAAAAATGGAAAAAGCCCAGCCTTGCGGCTGTATGTGTGTGAGTGCCCCCCACTTCTCCTTCCCTTCTAAGTTTTTTCCTTTCCAGCTTTGCAGAAGCCCAGAGGAGTTAAAGGTGTTATCTCTCTAGGGGAATGCCAATTTGTGAGAACACTCTGCATTCCAGTGTCCCTCATCAGCAACTGCTGGACCCTAGCACAGATAACCATGAGGGATATTAAGCCAATTAATGGAGGAAAATTCAAAAGATTCATTACGAGTTATTGAGTGGATATTTTACCACAACTACCTTAAAACCAAACAACAGATAATGGACCAGCATACGTTTCACAGAGTACACAAGCTTTTCTAAGAAGGTGGGGTGTATCACATAAAACAGGAATCCCAAATTCCCCCACTGGTCGAGCCATTATTGAACGTACCCATCAAGTAGTAAAAACATTGTTAGCAAAACAAAAAAGGGGGGAATCAGGAGAGATACCGCAAAACAGATTGATGAAGGTGCAATATACAATAAATTATTTGTGATTAGCAGGAGATGATCAAATTGTGCCGATGTTGAAGCATATGCAAACCATGTTGCCAAAATTAGAGTAAATATAAGACAATGTGAAAGTGCTATTGAAAAACAGTTATTATGGGCAATGGATAGGTCCGTATAAGCTATTAACATGGGGACAAGGTTATGCTTGTGTTTTAACAGATACAGGACCAGTTTGGGCACCAGCGAAGTGGATCATGCCCATGTTGCTGTGTGACAACTGTTAAGCCCCAACTATGAAAGCAGTCAACAAGAATGAGGAGGATGTTAACATTATGGATGCTCTTAATCCTATGGGTGGTAGTTAAAGGAGGTCCCTGGGTGATCGATTCTCGAAAGAATGTGTGGATAACAGGATGGGTATGAGAACTGTTGATCAAAAGAGGAATGTTATTTTTAATGGTGTTAATTGCTTTAACAATTATCCTGTGTGTTACAGTGTATACAACGTCAAGCCAATTGTATGTTTCACCTGAAGGCTTTAGTTGAAAAACACAAAGCGGGAATTGTGGAGACATTTTACAGAGAAGGCCTGGATGCTGTGGGACTGATTGATACCGAGCAATTCTAACAAGGCCTTGAAACAGAGAACTGAAAGATAAACAAAGGCCAGTTTGGTGAGAAGAAAAGACAGCCTTCTGATAAACAAAGGCCAGCTGAAAGGAATACAAGAGCTAGTTCAGTGGGAACGAGTACCAACTGAAAGGAAAACAATGAAAGAGAACTATCAACACAGTTAATTTCAGTGTAACTTGGTTTCTTAGGATGTGCGGTAGTTTAGCCAATAATATGTTAGTAATAGCTTTATGGACAGCTACCATTAGCCAATAATACACAGTAGATACCCTTGTGGGCACCCAGTTATGTAACTAAAAAGGGTATATAAAGAAACAGCTAACTCAATAAAATGTCTTCGATCCATCAGATTGAGGTCCGTGTGTTTAATCCCCTCACACGGGATGACCCCACAACAGCTTCCAGCTGCAGATCTCGACAGTGAAGCAACCTGCTTAGTTACACCGTCGTTGGTCTCCACGCCAAGTGAACACGAGTGTTTCACCCTGGTGGGTCCCTGAGGCGCCTCTGCGGACTCGTCAGGGTTCCGACCCCTTTCTGAGGAACTGTGTCGGCTGGCCTGCGTGCGTTCTGCTCAGCCATCCCCTTCCCCGGGGCTTTCACCCGACAACCGTGACACGACATCAACTCGTGGGCTAGCTCCCTCCTCTCCACAACCTCCTTTCAGGTAGTTATAGAGAGCAATAAGGTCTCCCCTCAGCCTCCTCTTCTCCAGGCTAAACAACCCCAGCTCTCTCAGCCACTCCTCATAAGACTTGTTCTCCAGCCCCCTCATCAGCTTTGTTGCTCTTCTCTGGACTCACTGCAGAGCCTCAACATCCTTCTTGTGGTGAGGGGCCCAGAAATGAACACAGTACTCGAGGAGCAGTCTCAGCAGTGCTGAGTACAGAGGGAGAATAACCTCCCTGGACCTGCTGGTCACGCTGTTTCTGATACAAGCCAAGATGCCATTGGCCTTCTTGGCCACCTGGGCACACGGCTGGCTCATGTTCAGTCAGCTGTCAACCAACACCCCCAGGGTCCTTCTCTTCCTGGCAGCTTTCTAGCCAGACTTCTCCTAGTCTGTAGCACTGCATAGGGTTGTTGTGCCCCAAGTGCAGGACCCGGCATTTGGCCTTGTTAAACCTCATGCCATTGGACTCAGCCCAGCGGTCCAGCCTGTTCAGATCCCTTTGCAGAGACTCCCTACCCTCCATCAGATCCACGCTTCCACACAGCTTAGTGTCATCCACAAACTTGCTCAGGGTGCACTCAATGCCTTCATCCAGGTCATTGATGAAGACATTGAACAGGGCTGCACCCAGCACTGAGCCCCTGGGACACCACTTGTCACTGGCCTCCAGCTGGAGTTAACTCCATTTCCCACCACTCTCTGGGCCTGGCCATCCAACCAGTTTTCCACCCAGGAGAGTGTGCACCTGTGCAGTGCAGAGGCTGACAGTTTCCTAAGCAGGATGCTATGAGAAACTGTGTCAAAGGCTTTACTGAAGTCCAGGAAAACTACATCCACAGCCTTTCCCTCATCCAGTAGTCGAGTCACTTTATCATAGAAGGCGATCACGTTAGTTTGGCAAGACCTGTCTTTCACGAACCCTTGTTGACTGGATGTTTCTCCTCTCACCCGAATGGCTACCGCTTCTGTTTCCCTATAGGCACCCTCCTTTTCTTCCTCTGTGAGCGTATGAGAGAGATGGGAAGGCTCCACAGTGCCCTGCAAGGACCTGCGTCTTCATTTCCCCAAGGCACTTGAGGTACCTTAACTCTACGGTTACCGTTAAGAATGTGACAACTCCCCTTCTGTACCACTGTTACGGGACATTTTAACACAAATTCTAAAAAGAAGTGTAAAAAGATGTTAAGCCTCAAAAGAGACGAGAAGGCTAAACAGGTATTCTGTGTAACTGGAAACAGAGATGTTTGAACCGAGAGGATCCATAGCACGCATAACGGATGTTGCGCCGTTGTAAAACTCTGTGACACAGAAGGGTTTTAAATGCAAAGAAGCCTGGTTATAAAAGAGAATCAAATAAGTGACCTCCCTCCTGGCTCTCTCTAAACTGACAACATAAAAGCGCTTTCCAAACCTCCCTTTCCGCTCCTTCCCCTGTTCCCCTCCTCTCCCCCTCCTTCCCTTCCTTCCTTCCCCCTTTTCTTCCCATTTTGCCCCATATTCCCCCCATTGCTTTACCCCTCTCACCCCTCCTTCCCTTTCCCCCCCTCCTTCCTTCCCCTCCCAAGTGGGGAGTGCAGGGTCTCGAGTTCAGCCGGGGACCCCAAGGGGGAGATCTTGAGAGCCCCTGGACGGTCCGGGAAAAGCCAACTGCGCAGGCGCTCTCTGGGGAAGGAACATTCTCGAAGATGATTGTAATATTCATGAAACTGAATGAATATGCATGAGAACAAATGTATAAAAAGGTGTGGCAAGCGTGGTTTAGTGCGTGTGTTGGTGGAGCAGTAGTTCCCCGCGCACCCAGCGCTGTATTACCCAGCTCCCCATCCCCAGAAAATAAAATATTTCGCTGCTGAATTGGCCTGGCAGTGTAGTCATTTATAACAGCGCTGAATAAACATACCGACTTTATAACTTCATAAGTTATGGAGTCTTGATTCCGTGTGTCACATGGGTGGTTTGCCACCTTCGCAGCATGTGTTAACCTGTGCTTGGCGTGTTCTTGGAGTGTTCCTGGATGGCTTGTCGCCTTCCTGGAGTGTGTTAGCCTGTTCTTGGCGTGCCACACTTCTGGTCCCTGATTTATCCAGTTTTCACATTAGGCTTGAACCACAATGGGACTATACTCTGTCCTTTGGGGCATAGAGCATGGGCTCAAAAGGTGAATGATAAATGGCAAACGGTAGACCTGGAATCCTGCATTGTGCGGGAACAACTAGGATTTATTTTTGAAAGTAACGCCATCAGAACACAAGATTTTTGCCTAGACGCTGACCAAAAGGTTTGCCATTTTGAAGTTCGTCCTGAGGTTGACCCTAAAACTGTAATAATTTACATTGGCAAAGGTTGTGTATGCTTGAGAACTGCTTGTAATAACATAACAGTAGAGAATGTAATAGCTTATACCAATAATCACATGAATTTTTGTGTTTGTAATTTTACTGAAATCACAGGATGTAGCTTCTCTTACTCAGCTCCAGTTACTTCCCACCAGATTCTAAAATCTAACCTCACATTGATTCATGAGTTAATGCTCGTACCTATTGGAATGAATGTAACTCAAACAAAGGAATTATTACAGCATCGAGATTATATTCAAATATTAGAGGAGATTAAGAAAAACGGACAAAAAACTCTGATAACAATTCACCATAGTGTGGACGAATTACAGCAAATTGTGAAAAGAGTGACAAGGGATGGAGAACATAATTGGAGGGATACACTTTTCGGGTGGTCACCTACTGCTACAGGCGTACTGAACAAGCTGTGTCACCCTATTGTCATTCTCCTGATTCTTTCTCTAATCAGTATCACTCTGTACATGATATTGTATATTCTTAATTGGCGAATGATAAAGCAAATGAGACTTTTGTCATCCACATTCAACACACAAAAGTCCTTGAGCGTCATATCCAACATAGACATCCCAAAATTTATCGATGTTGAACGGGTTGTGAGGCAAAAAAGTTATGTAAAAATCTTTCCTCCCTTCCCCCCCCTTTCTCTCTCTCTCTTTTTCTGAGTGCTACCGCCATGTGGTCCCCAAGAAAATTTATCACGAAGACAACTGATCCTGAAGACAAATGTTGAGCCACCGGGTGGTGTAAGAGTTGGTCAAAGGATTGATTTCTGCCTCAACATTTTCTCTCAGGTGCTAAGCACAGAAATTTAACTTCCCTGACTTGTTGAATTATTGCCTTTTTCCCGTTGCACCCTGAAATCATAAATGAAACGAACCATCACGTGTCCACTTATAAGTGAACCGTGACAATAGTGGAAGAGCTAAGGGAGGAGGTAAATAGGCTAAGGACCATCAGGGAATGTGAGAGGGAGATAGATCAGTGGAGCAGTGCCCTCTCACTAACTCAGCAGGCTGCTGGAGCTGGTGTGTCTGAGCACCACCCACCAGCCAACCGCAAGGTTGGGGCAACAAGAGATGGCAGCAAGTTCCTGCCTGACAAAGGAAACCTGCTCCTCCCACCCAGACAAAAAAAACCCAGATCCCCCTGAAGAACAAATGCGAAGTGCTGCAGGTGGAATCCACCCCCAAGGATGAGGATGATGGCTCCCACAGCCTAGAATCTTTCCCTAGGCTGCGCCATCCTCAGAAAACCATAAAAACATCCTCCATTAAGAAGAAGAGGAGAGTGAGTGTCTGCCGCGATTGAGAGATGGGACACAGCTTGATGCAAGCAAGATGTCGATTTTATTGTGTTCTTAACATATATTTACACCAGTTACAAGAAGCGTGTTTCAAGCTGATTGGATCTCACACTAAAATAGGCAATCACAGATTGGTTAATGCAAAGAAGCCTTTTTTAAACATTTACTTCCTTCAGCAACAACAATAGTTTCGCTTATCAAGGTAACTGTTTCGCAACCACAAGCACCCGTGCTCATCCGCACGTAGCCAGTACTCTTTGTTCCTTCTAAACCAAAGTCTTATCTCACCCCTCCCAAGGTCTGCGGCCGATAAGCTCCAGCACATCCTCCTTTATCAACTGGCCCGTGCTGGGGGGTTTCTTGAAGACAGCCAAATCCTGTCCTGCATCTCCCCCTTCCTGTTGCACAACAAGAATCTTCTTTATAGAACGCGCCATTAGTCCTTGAACAGTTGAATGCTCGCATGAATAGATTCCCAATCGGCCACTGTCATTGGAATATGGATGCTGTCGGGCTCATTCCCACTTAATGCCAGTGTTCGTGATCGTCCCTTTCTGATTACTTCTCCGACAGCCACAAGTCGCAGTTGGATACTTGTCTTTGGTTGACTGGGCAGGAATAAACAAAGCTAAAGCAGTAAAAGCTGAAGTAGAACAAAACTGTATTTCATCTACGCAGGAAGCATCAAATTCTTTAAGCTCCCTTTTTGTTTTTCAACTAAAGCGTTCAGTTGAAACATATGATCGACTTGACGTTGTATACACTGTAACACACAGGATAATTGTCAAAGCAATCAGCACCAATAAAAACAACATACCTCCTTTGACCAACAGTTCTCATACCCATCTTGTTATCCACCCATTCCTTCGAGAATCAATCACCCAGGGACATCCTTTAACTACCACCCATAAGATTAAGAGCATCCATAATGTTAACGTCCTCCTCATTCTTGTCGACTGCTTTCGTGGTTGGGGCTCAACAGTTGTCACGCAGCAATGCGGGCTTGATCCACCTTGCAGGTGCCCAAAGTGGCCCTGTATCTGTTAAAACACAAGCCTAACCTCGTCTCCATGTTAGTAGCTTATACAGATCTGTCCATTGCCCATAATAACTGTTTTTCAATAGCACTTTCACATTGTCTTATATTTACTCTAATTTTGATGACATGGTTTGTATATGCTTCAACTTCGGCACAATTTGATCATCTCCTGCTAATCGCAAAAAATTCATTACATATTGCTCCTTGGTGTCTCTCCTGATTCCCCCTTGTTTTGTTTTGCTAACAATGTTTTTACTACTTGATCGGTAGTTCAATAATGACATGACTTGGTGAATGGCTATCAATACTTCCTGGATAATCTATTAGATCTACTTGTAAATTCAAAATATTTGCCATGCAGAACTTAGCATATGCTTTTGTCATTGGGATATAAATGATTGTCGAGCCTTGGCCTAATAACTGAACGCTTCTTTTTCTTCCCTCGGTGATTATCATTGTAATCATTTCAAATTTAGTGACTATGGTTTTTGGGGTTAGTGTGCCAAAATATCCACTCAATAATTCGTAATGAAGCTTTTAAATTTTCTTCTATCATTGCCTCAATTATCCCTAAAGGTTGTCTGTACTAGGACTCAGCAGTTGCTGACGAGTGAGACTGGAATGCACAGTGTTCTCACGAATTGGCATTCCCCTAGAGAGATAACACCGTTAACTCCTCTGGACTTCTTCAAGGCTGAAAGAAAAAAAAACTTAGAAAGGAAGGAGAAGGGTGGGAGGGCGGGGGGTGGGGGGCACTCACACACATACAGCTGCATGTTTTGATAGGTATTTTAAAACTTTTCCTTCTGAAGCCTTTCATTCCAAAGATCCCCAGGTAAATCTACCTGTTTGCCGGCTTAGTGGACATTTGAGATTGAAAGGTCCCAGAGATATATTTTCAAGGTTAATCAAAGCCAACTTCTAAGTCTTACAAACGTTGAAGCGCTTCAAACACACACACATATGCACACGACCACTCATTTCAAAGATAACTGAATACATTCATACAATGTTGGTTATCACTATTGGATCCACAATTTTTCCATGCTATGGGTATTTAAACTACACATGGTACTGGGAACATACAACACTTAAAATATGTACATGCATTATCTAATAAGGCTTATATCGATTGTCTAACAAGTATTTCACTTATGGTAGTCTTTTGTAGTTTCTGCATTGATAGAATCACGGACTGGTCAGTTGAACCACAGCCTCTGTCTCTTCATGGGGTACAATTGCTGAAAAACAAATCAGATGAGTGATTCTAGTGCCATTTGATATAAAGTCAGGAGGCATAGGCATCCAAACTATTACTTGCATCGCTCTCGTAAAGTTGGCATCAGTCAATTCTGGTAAAACAAGCAATCTTTGTAACAGGTGAAAATTCAGTTAACAGTGCACTAAGTCCATCTTTACATTCTTTAAAGCTAATTGTTTAAGCAACACTTATCTAGCGGCGATATTGTCTGCCTGCTTATTTAAGGCCTCTTGTAGTTTGTCTAGAAAAGTCATGTAATAAACGCCATTTTCCAGATTTCTTTTTTATCACAAATACAGATGCGTTCCAAGGACTATTAAATGGGACTGTATGCCCGTGATCTATTTGCTCCTCCACTAAGTTTTGCAATGTACCCAATTTTTCACTCGTTCATAATTCCAATGTCTATTCCCATTGCATTTAACACATCTCTCCCCCACAAGATTAGTGGAACGTGCACAACTAAGGGTTACACTACACTTCAACATAAGAGGCTGAGTTTGTAGGGACTAAGCCAAATATATTTCAGGGATTCTTATGGACTCAAATCCTTGTGAGCCATGCTCTACAGAGTCAGCTTGGAACACAGCTGCCTTGAACAAAATTAAACACACTATCCGGCTATCTGTTGGTATTAATACTAGTGGAAATGGTGTTCATAACACTAGTGGAGACAGCATCCACACCCTTGCTTAAATTATTCCAGTACAGCCTGCATCAATGACCCCAGGTAAAACAAAGATTCCCAATCGAATTATTGACAATCATTCTAATTACAAGTCAGTAAAGCCACCCTCCAATGGTCCTTTTACGTTCCGTGGTATTGTGTGAAGTGCAGACGATTGCAGCACTACTGTGATGGTGGTGATCACATCTATCTCGGTGCTGCCTCTGGTTCTTGCTCTGAGGTAAGAGCTGCTGCTTGCTGCGGAGGCATCTGTGTTGGTACATGCCTCCGAACCATGCTTTGCTCCTGGTTTTCTGACAATACTGTCCCGTTCTTATCCCATTTTGATTTACACCAACTGGTAAAATGTTTGCCCTTTCCACACTGAGGGCAGATTTTAGGCCCTCTCTCCTGGCGTTGCGTGTGGCAGTCTCTTTTAAAATGTCTCTCTTTGCCGCGTCTCTGACAGAACGTATTTCTGTCCCAGATTACAGTCAGGGCAGCAGCTACCAGCTGTGCTTCATAGGTAAATGATCCCAGCTGTTGTTGTAGGAGTTTTCAGACTGCATCATATCTTTCTACATTCATCATTAGGATTTTTTGTCACTGATTGCAAAACTAAGGCTTCTGTAACTGCTCCGTTGTCTACCTGCTTGTCGAGCACATCCTTTGATGTATCTATAAACACTATATACGGGTCATGCCTGTTTCAACTTTCCAACATCCGATATCTTTATAAGTGTTTGATAAACCAAAAAGCCGCACTCCGTACATCATGTAAATTTTTACGTCTGTTCGTATCTGTAAAGGTTGCGGAATTACGGATTGAGCCCTTATACGCCAGCCCAAATACTTCCATGGTGGTGTTTTTTGAATTTTTTCTGGCGCAATACAAAGGCCTGCCGAATCGACGGCGGTCGTGACAAGGGCTACGGCTTCCTCCATGACCTCGTGGCGTTGTGCAGCCACTAGGATATCATCCATGTAATGATATGGTAAAGCACTGGGCACAGCGGCCCTGACAGGGCTAAGCACTTTAGCCACATACCACTGACAGACTGTAGGACTATTTTTCATACCTTGTGGTAGCACAACCCACTGATACCTTTGCAACGGAGCTTGCATGTTAACGCTTGGAACGGAAAAAGCGAATTTAGGAACATCATTTGGATGCAGGGAGATATTGAAAAAACAGTCTTTGAGATCAATAACACTCAATAACAATCAATAACAGTCAATAACAATCTTACAGGAGGGAAGTGAGATCGTGTAGGGAAAAAATCAGAAGGGCTAACGCTCAGCTAGAAATTGGATTGGCCAAGTCAGTGAAAGATAACAAAAAATTTTCTACAAATATATAAATAATAAAAGGCGGACTAGGGAGACCATACAGTCCCTATTGGACACAGAAGGAACAACAGTAACAGGGGATGAGGAAAAGGCTGAGGTACTTAATGCCTTCTTTGCCTCAGTCTTTAGTCGTAAGGAGGGTTGTTCCGTCTGTGTACAAACCCAGGAGCTAGAGGAGCATAATGAGGCTCCCGTGATCCAAGAGGAGGTGGTCAGAGCCTTGCTAGCCCGACTGGACAGTTACAAGTCTATGGGGCCGGACGGGATTCACCCAAGGGTACTGAAGGAGCTGGCGGATGTGCTGGCCAAACCCCTTTCCATCATCTTCCAGCAGTCCTGGAAGACTGGGGAAGTCCCACTGGACTGGAGGCTGGCTGATGTTGTGCCCATCTACAAAAAGGGCCGCAGGGAGGACCCAGGAAACTACAGGCCTGTCAGTCTGACCTCAGTGCCAGGGAAAGTCATGGAACAGGTGATCTTGAGTGCGATCATGAAGCACATGCAAGAGAACCAGGTGATCAGGCCCAGTCAACATGGGTTCCCGAAAGGCAGGTCTTGCCAGACTAACCTGATCACCTTCTATGACAAAGTGACTCGGCTGCTGGATGAGGGAAAGGCTGTGGATGTGGTCTTCCTGGACTTCAGCAAAGCCTTTGACACAGTTTCTCACAGCATTCTGCTTGAGAAACTGTCAGCCTCTGGGCTGGACAGGCGCACACTCTCCTGGGTGGAAAACTGGTTGGATGGCCGGGCCCAGAGAGTGGTGGTAAATGGTGTGAAATCCAGCTGGAGGCCAGTGACAAGTGGGGTTCCCCAGGGCTCAGTGCTGGGTCCAGCCCTGTTCAATGTCTTCATCAATGACCTGGATGAAGGCATCGAGTGCACCCTTAGCAAGTTTGCAGATGATACTAAGCTGGGTAGAAGTGTCGATCTGCTGGAGGGTCGGGAGGCTCTGCAAAGGGATCTGAACAGGCTGGACTGCTGGGCAGAGTCCAATGGCATGAGGTTTAACAAGGCCAAATGCCGGGTCCTGCACTTGGGGCACAACAACCCTATGCAGTGCTACAGACTAGGAGAAGTCTGTCTAGAAAGCTGCCTGGAGGAGAGGGACCTGGGGGTGTTGGTTGACAGCCGACTGAATATGAGCCAGCAGTGTGCCCAGGTGGCCAAGAAGGCCAATGGCATCTTGGCTTGTATCAGAAACGGCGTGACCAGCAGGTCCAGGGAGGTTATCCTCCCTCTGTACTCGGCACTGGTGAGACCGCTCCTCGAATACTGTGTTCATTTCTGGGCCCCTCACCACAAGAAGCATGTTGAGGCTCTGGAGAGAGTCCAGAGAAGAGCAACAAAGCTGGTGAAGGGGCTGGAGAACAGGCCTTATGAGGAGCGGCTGAGAGAGCTGGGGTTGTTTAGCCTGGAGAAGAGGAGGCTGAGGGGAGACCTCATTGCTCTCTACAACTACCTGAAAGGAGGTTGTAGAGAGGAGGGAGCTGGCCTCTTCTCCCAAGTGACAGGGGACAGGACAAGAGGGAATGGCCTCAAGCTCCGCCAGGGGAGGTTTCGGCTAGACGTTAGGAAAAAATTCTTTACAGAAAGGGTCATTGGGCACTGGAACAGGCTGCCCAGGGAGGTGGTTGAGTCACCTTCCCTGGAGGTGTTTAAGGCACGGGTGGACGAGGTGCTGAGGGATATGGTTTAGTGTTTGGTAGGAACGGTTGGACTCGATGATCCGGTGGGTCTCTTCCAACCTGGTTATTCTGTGATTCTGTGATTCTGTGAAATGCCAATCCTGAGGTATCATAGTAGGGGACGGGAGGCCGGGTTGCAGGGCCCCCATGTCTTCCATAGCGTCATTAATTTTTCTAAGATCATGGAGTAAGCGCCATTTGCCAGACTGTTTTTTGATGACAAAAATAGGTGAATTCCAAGGACTGGTAGAAGGCACAATATGTCCTTTCAGCAATTATTCGGCAACTAATTCTTTGAGGGCGCGAAGCTTTTCCTGTGGAAGGGGCCATTGATCAACCCAAATGGGGGTATCAGTTCTCCAGCTTATTTTCAAGGTGTTGCGCACTTCAATGGCCCCATCTAAAAATGGGTCTGAATAGACATCCCCCACTGGGATAACACATCACGCCCCCACAAAATCATGGGAATGGGCAATACAAAAGGCTTAATGGAGGCTATGTGTCCCTCTGGACCTTGAATTTGGATTAATTCCAGACTCTGGTGACTGCTACCAGTCCCACCGATTCCAGCTAATGTTTGGGAAACATTGGTTAAAGGCCATTGTGGTGGCCATTTGGCCTGAGATATTACAGTAACATCAGCTCCAGTGTCAATAATCCCACTGAGCACTATTTGTTGTTTCCCACGAATGAGGGTACATTGACATAGGAGTCGTTTTTGGGAGATAGACTGCACCCACAAGATTTTTGGGTCTCCTGTAGACCTGAACCCTCCCCTCCTTTGATAGGGTTGGCGAGAATCAGGGGAATCCATTCCCATGGGAATCAACACCAATTGCGCTATACAGCTACCTTTTGGTACCGTACAGGGGGGGAATGGGGTCCATGCCATTATTTTAATTTCATCAATGCTGTCCGAGTCAATGACCCCCGGTAATACAAAAAGTCCCAACAAAGTTGTAGATGACCTTCCTAACAATAACGCTTGTGTCCTAGGGGGTAAAGGTCCCGAAACATTTGTCGATAATAAGTGAACAGAGGAATCTAATAATGTTACTGTGTGTGAGGTTGCCAGGTCCAGTCCGGCACTACCTGCTGTTGCTGGGTGAAGACTTGAGGCAGTGCTGTTTCCCTCCAGGGGGGTTGAAAGTTTGGCTGAGGTATTTGTGTCTGCACACGTCGCTGCCCCGCGCTCCATGGTCGGTTTCCCTGTATCGGATGTCCCTGAAAATCATACTTGGAGCGACATTGATTAGCATAATGACACCCTCTCCAATATTTGGGACAAATTCCAGGTGCTTGGAATCGAGTTCCAGCATTAGTACTTAAACAATCTCTTTTCAAGTGACCAGGTTTACCACAACCATAACAATTCCCCGGTTCTGTTTGATTTGTCGGGGCACGCATGGCTGCGAAAGCCGCAGCCATAGTTTCATATTTATGATCCATAGTGCCAATTCTATTACAAGCCTCTACCATTTCAACTAATGTAGGATTCGGGTTCGGGAGAGACTTTAACAGTTTCTTACAATCCACATTAGCATTTTCAATGGCTAATTTCAACAATAAAATTTCCCGGGCCTGTACATTATCTACTTGTCATTCCAGAGCCTGTTTTAATCTGTCTATAAATTGCATATAAGGCTCTCGGGGTTCCTGGGTAATAGTAGTAAATGCTTTTTGCGGTTTCTGAGAGTCAGGGACTTTCAAAATAGCCTTTTTAGCCTCTTCACGGGTTGCCTCAAGGGCCTCCCATGGGATTCGAACCTGGTCCACAGGGTTGGTATGTTGGCCTGTGCCTGTGAGATGTTCTATGGTTAGCACGGCTATATCAGCATTACCGTGACCCACATAAGTCAAAAGAAGTGCCTGTAGTCCTCCTCTCCAGTGAGCTTCCCATAAAGAATATTGTGTAGGCGTCAGTAACAATTGTGCTAAAGATTTTAAATCATGTGGAGTCATGACATAGGTATCAAAACCAGAGGACAATTAACTCGCAAAATATGGAGAGGAGAGTCCATGTTCAGTTACTGTATGGCGCAATTCCTTAATAACTGGGAAAGAAAGAGCCTCCCACTGGGACCCCCGACCTTGATAAATAACGGGGGCTACTATGGTTTTCGCGATTTCTAACTCTCCCTCCTTTAAGGCTTGACGCCTTATATTAATCCACACATCATGTGGATCGGGGGGGTAGAGGTCTGGTTCCTTTTCAGGGTCCACCAGTCCTGGATCAAAGGGCTCCTCCTCAGGAGGACAGCCAGCAGCACGCACCTCCAGCGGTGCAGTAGGTTTCCTATCCTCTGGCGAAAGTGGAGGCATGGCAGGAGAGTCTTCCTCTCTTTCTGCCTTGTCTTGGTGACTTTTTTCTTGCGCTTTCAAAGTCTCAAAAATACTTCTCCACCACGGGAGCATGCGCTGCGCTTTGGCATTCCCTGTAGTTGCTGCATCCCACAGTTTCACCCCCACATCATCCCAGAGTTCCCACGTAAAGATAGTGGACGCAGTTACGGTGGGTATTTTCGCCTGTACCCATTTAAGTATTACTTTAAGATCATGCCCAGAGATATTTTTCCCATGCTTTTGAAGGAGGGCTTTCATAAGTTCATATACGTCTCTTTCAGAGGAAGATGCCTGATTTCCCATGTTTCCCACAGCTCACCTCTATGTTCCAGAGGGATTTTTGACTGGCCAGTTCCTGCTTCCTTTCAGCAGCTCATTCAACGTTCTGTGGGACTCGCAGGATGCCACTCAGATAGGTGGATCGTAGGCCCTGGTATTTATCACACCGGGGGTCACCAATTTGCCGCGATTGAGAGATGGGACACAGCTTGATGCAAGCAAGATGTCGATTTTATTGTATTCTTAACATATATTTATACCAGTTACAAGAAGCGTGTTTCAAGCTGATTGGATCTCACACTAAAATAGGCAATCACAGATTGGTTAATGTAAAGAAGCCTTTTTTAAACATTTACTTCCTTCAGCAACAACAATAGTTCCGCTTATCAAGGTAACTGTTTCACAACCACAAGCACCCGTGCTCATCCGCACGTAGCCAGTACTCTTTGTTCCTTCTAAACCAAAGTCTTATCTCACCCCTCCCAAGGTCTGCGGCCGATAAACTCCAGCACATCCTCCTTTATCAACTGGTCCATGCTGGGGGTTTTCTTGAAGCCAGCCAAATCCTGTCCTACAATTGTTGTAGGGGATTCCCTTCTAAAAGGAATGGAGGGACCCATCTGCAGACTGGACCCGCTCCACAGAGAGGTCTGTGAGGTACAAACTCTTCAGGCAGGACAGGAAGGGTAGGAGAGGCGGCGAGGTAGCCCTCTATGTAAGAGAGGATTTGGATACCATTGAGATGGATTGTGGTGATCGAGTGCCTGTGGGTTAAAATCAGAGGAGCCCCAAAGAAGGCAGATTTTGTGATGGGAGTCTGTTACAGACAGCCCAGCCAAGAAGGAGCAGCTGATGAGCTCTTCTATAAACATCTGGGGTTAGTCTCTAGATCGATGCCTCTTGTTCTCATGGGAGCCTTCAGTCTTCCAGATATCTGCTGGAAGTACAATACAGCAGAAAGGAAGCAGTCCGGGAGGTTCCTGGAGTGCATGGAAGACAACTTCCTCGCACAACTGGTGAGCGAACCGACAAGGGAAGGTGCCCTCCTGGACCTGCTGTTAGTGAACAGAGAAGGCCTTGTGGGGGATGTGGTGGTAGGAGGACGCCTGGGACAAAGCAATCATGAGATGATAGGGTTTTCAGTTCTAGGTGAGGTGAAGAGGGTGGTTAGCAGGACAGTCACACTAAACTTCCAGAGGGCAGACTTTGGACTGTTCAGAAGGCTGGTTGGCAAAGTCCCATGGGAGACAGTCCTTAAGGGCAAGGGAGACCACGAGGGCTGGGAGCTCTTCAAAAAGGAAATCCTAGCAGCTCAGGAGAAAGCCATCCCCATGTTCCAGAAAAAGAGTCGGCGGGGGAAAAAAACAGCTTGGTTGAGTAGGGAGATCTTCAGAGATATCAAAAAGAAGAGAAATGTCTATGAGCTTTGGAAGAAGGGACAGGCGTCTTGGGTGGACTACAGGAGGGAAGAGAGATTGTGCAGGGAAAAAATCAGGAGGGCTAAGGCCCAACTAGAAATCAGATTGGCTAAGTCTGTGAAAGATAATGAAAAATCTTTCTATGAATCCATTAACAATAAAAGGAGGACAATGCAGCAGAGACCCTGGACTAGCCCAGGCTAGACAGGAATGAGCCTGGATGTGGGGAATTGGTGATTGGGAGAGGGTGCGCGGGCGAGGACCACCAGTACCTCACCGCACAAAAAGTGGGGGAGAACACACCTCGGGGTGTTAAGGGAGATGCAGGCACTCTGGTGTCAACTACTCCAGTTACCAGGCAGTTGGGAATGAGCCCTGTTCCCTCTTGGAGGGCTGAAGGCTCGGCAGCTCAGCTGAAGTGCATTTACACCAATGCACGCAGCATGGGGAATAAGAAGGAAGAGCTGGAAGCTGTCGTAGGGCAAGGGGCCTATGATGTCGTTGCCATCACGGAAACGTGGTGGGACGACTCATATAACTGGAGTACGGCTATGGTGGGGTATAAGCTTTTCAGGCGGGACAGGAAGGGTAGGAGAGGAGGTGGGGTAGCCCTCTTTGTAAGGGAGGACTTGGACATCACTGAGATGGATTGTGGAGATGAGGAGGTTGAGTGCCTGTGGGTCAAAATCAGAGGAGCCCACCAGAAGGTAGATTTTGTGATGGGAGTCTGTTACAGACCACCCAACCAAGGAGAAGCAGCTGATGAGCTCTTCTATAAACAGCTGCGGTCAATCTCTAGATCAATGCCTCTCGTTCTGGTGGGAGACTTCAATCTGCCTGATATCTGCTGGGTGTACAACACAGCAGAAAGGAAGCAGTCTAGGAGGTTCCTGGAGTGCGTGGGAGACAACTTCCTTGCACAGTTGGTGAATGAACCAACCAGGGAAGGTGCCCTCCTGGACCTCCTGTTGGTGAACAGAGAAGGCCTTGTAGGGGATGTGGCGGTAGGTGGACGCCTAGGACTAAGCGACCATGAGATTATAAAATTTTCTGTTCTAGGTGAAGTGAAGAGGGTGGTTAGCAGGACAGTAGCATTAAATTTCCAGAGGGCAGACTTTGATCTCTTCAGCAGGCTGGTTGGTGAAGTCTCATGGGAGACAGTACTCAAGGGCAAGGGAGCCCAGGAGGGCTGGGAGCTCTTCAAAGGGGTGGTCCTAGCAGCTCAGGAGAAAGCCATCCCCGTGGTCCGGAAAAAAAGCCGGCAGGGGAGAAAGCCAGCTTGGTTGAATAGAGAGATCTTGAGGGATATCAAGAAGAAGAGAAATGTTTATGGGCTCTGGAAGAAGGGACAGGCCTCTTGGGTGGACTACAGGAGGGAAGTGAGATTGTGTAGGGAAAAAATCAGAAGGGCTAAGGCTCAGCTAGAAATTGGATTGGCCAAGTCAGTGAAAGATAACAAAAAATTTTCTACAAATATATAAATAATAAAAGGCGGACTAGGGAGACCATACAGTCCCTATTGGACACAGAAGGGACAACAGTAACAGGGGATGAGGAAAAGGCTGAGGTACTTAATGCCTTCTTTGCCTCAGTCTTTAGTCGTAAGGAGGGTTGTTCCGTCTGTGTACAAACCCAGGAGCTAGAGGAGCATAATGAGGCTCCCGTGATCCAAGAGGAGGTGGTCAGAGCCTTGCTAGCCCGACTGGACAGTTACAAGTCTATGGGGCCGGACGGGATTCACCCAAGGGTACTGAAGGAGCTGGCGGATGTGCTGGCCAAACCCCTTTCCATCATCTTCCAACAGTCCTGGAAGACTGGGGAAGTTCCACTGGACTGGAGGCTGGCTGATGTTGTGCCCATCTACAAAAAGGGCCGCAGGGAGGACCCAGGAAACTACAGGCCTGTCAGTCTGACCTCAGTGCCAGGGAAAGTCATGGAACAGGTGATCTTGAGTGCTATCATGAAGCACATGCAAGAGAACCGGGTGATCAGGCCCAGTCAACATGGGTTCACAAAAGGCAGGTCTTGCCAGACTAACCTGATCGCCTTCTATGACAAAGTGACCCGGCTACTGGATGAGGGAAAGGCTGTGGATGTGGTCTTCCTGGACTTCAGCAAAGCCTTTGACACAGTTTCTCACAGCGTTCTGCTTGAGAAACTGTCAGCCTCTGGGCTGGACAGGCACACACTCTCCTGGGTGGAAAACTGGTTGGATGGCCGGGCCCAGAGAGTGGTGGTAAATGGTGTGAAATCCAGCTGGAGGCCAGTGACAAGTGGGGTTCCCCAGGGCTCAGTGCTGGGTCCAGCCCTGTTCAATGTCTTCATCAATGACCTGGATGAAGGCATCGAGTGCACCCTTAGCAAGTTTGCGGACGACACTAAGCTGGGTGGAAGTGTCGATCTGCTGGAGGGTCGGGAGACTCTGTAAAGGGATCTGAACAGGCTGGACCGCTGGGCAGAGTCCAATGGCATGAGGTTTAACAAGGCCAAATGCCGGGTCCTGCACTTGGGGCACAACAACCCTATGCAGTGCTACAGACTAGGAGAAGTCTGTCTAGAAAGCTGCCTGGAGGAGAGGGACCTGGGGGTGTTGGTTGACAGCCGACTGAATATGAGCCAGCAGTGTGCCCAGGTGGCCAAGAAGGCCAATGGCATCTTGGCTTGTATCAGAAACGGCGTGACCAGCAGGTCCAGGGAGGTTATCCTCCCTCTGTACTCGGCACTGGTGAGACCGCTCCTCGAATCCTGTGTTCATTTCTGGGCCCCTCACCATAAGAAGGATGTTGAGGCTCTGGAGAGAGTCCAGAGAAGAGCAACAAAGCTGGTGAAGGGGCTGGAGAACAGGCCTTATGAGGAGCGGCTGAGAGAGCTGGGGTTGTTTAGCCTGGAGAAGAGGAGACTGAGGGGTGACCTCATTGCTCTCTACAACTACCTGAAAGGACGTTGTAGAGAGGAGGGTGCTGTCCTCTTCTCCCAAGTGACAGGGGACAGGACAAGAGGGAATGGCCTCAAGCTCCGCCAGGGAAGGTTTAGGCTAGACGTTAGGAAAAAATTCTTTACAGAAAGGGTCATTGGGCACTGGAACAGGCTGCCCAGGGAGGTGGTTGAGTCACCTTCCCTGGAGGTGTTTAAGGCACGGGTGGACGAGGTGCTGAGGGATATGGTTTAGTGTTTGGTAGGAACGGTTGGACTCGGTGATCCGTTGGGCCTCTTCCAACCTGGTTATTCTGTGATTCTGTGATTCTGTGACTATCCCTGTGGCTCAACTGCTCCTGTGGGTGTGACAGCGTGTGTCATGCAGCGGGGCTCTGGTTGATCCCTTCCTGCTGGTGTAGGCTCTGGCTTGTCCCTACAAGTCTCTAAACCCTCCACTTCCCAATCCCTCTGGTGACGAGGGCTACATACCCACTGCGTCCTGCTTCCTTCAGCTTTGCTAGAATCTCCTCCAGGATTTCGGATAGCCGCTGTGAAGATTTCCTTGGTTTGGCTTTGTACTTCGCTACATGAAGACCTGAACAGAAAGGATCTAGTTAAATTTCTCATTATTAAAATCTTGACAATGAGTGCTCAGTCAGCCCAGAGTGACAGCCACCCCTGGGATTCCACAGTGGAAGGATGAGACGTCATCCAGAGGGACCAGGACAGACTGGAGAAGTGGGGCTCTGAGAACCTCATGAGGTTCAACAAGGCCAGTTACAAGGTCCTACACCTGGGTCAGGGCAATCCATGGTTTCAATACAGGCTGGGGGATAATGTGATTGAGAGTAGCCCTGCAAAGGAGGACTTATGGTGCTGGGGGATGAGAAGCTTGACATGAGCTGGCAATGTGTGCTCACAGCCCAGAAAGCCAACTCTGTCCTGGGCTGCATCAAAAGAAGCGTGGCCAGCAGGTCGAGGGAGGGGATTCTGCCCCTCTATTCCTCTCTTGTGAGATCTCATCTAGACTACTGTGTCCAGTTTTGGAATCCTCAACATAAGAAGGAGATGGAGCTGTTGGAACGGGTCCAAAGGAGGCTACAAGGATGATCAGAGGGCTGGAGCACCTCCCGTAGGAAGACAGGCTGAGAGAGTTGGGGTTGTTCAGCCTGGAGAAGAGAAGGCTCTGAGGAGACCTTATACCGACCTCCCTGTACCTGAAGGGGCTACAAGAAAGCTGGGGAGGGACTGTTTACAAAGGCTTGTGGTGATAGGACAAGGTGGAATGGATATAAACTGGAGAGGAGCAGATTTATACCAGACATAAGGAAGAATTTCTTCACCATGAGAATGGTAAGGCACTGTCCCAGGAGACCCAGGGAACTTGTGGCTGCCCCACCCCTGGAGGTGTTGAAGGCCACGTTGGATGGGGCCTTGGGCAGCCTGGTCTAGTGGGATGTGTCCCTGCCCATGGCAGGGGGGTTGGAACTGGATGATCTTTAAGGTCCCTTTCAACTCAAACTATTGTATGATTCTCTGATTCTATGATGCCAGGCAGGCTCCAGCACAGGATCCAGCTGAGAAGCTGGAGCAGGAGCCACATCTGCACCCAAACATCCATGAGAAGTTTCCATCACACACAGTGATCACCCCATCAAAACTGAATAGCAGAATGCGGGGGGATCATGGAATGGGGTGGCACACGAGATGCAGGTCTGTGTTCTCACACACACAGGAGAGGCAGCGCTCCTGTGGGGGCTTTGAGCTGGCAGCTTCCAAAGGAGGTCAAAAGCCATGACGTACGCATGTGATGTCCCTGCACATCATCCCTGGGACTCAGCCAGGAAGCTGGAGATTCATCGCCTAAAACCACGTCTGGAAACAAACAAAAGAAAACAGCTCCCGTGAAATATTCCAATCTACTTCTTCCAATTGGAACAGTGGTGAATGCAGTTCAAAATCGGGATCACTTCATGTATCTCGTCTCTCCCTTTCACTCGGGAGCACCGTGCTGATCCAACATGAACCAGACACAGAGCTGTCTGGAGAAAGGACTCCCTGGAGCTCACACCAGCTCTAAGCTCAGCCCCAACCAGCTCTGAAGCCAGCACGGGGAGCAGCACAGGGAGGGAGAAGCCAGCAAAGATCTTCCCAGGGCAGAGCATCCAGGGCACATCACTGACCCGACCCATTCCCCTCTGCTCTTCCACACGTCTGAGCTCTGGGCAAGAAAATAGGAAGGTAAATCTCCTATGAGCCCCCAGCACCACTCACTTCAGTGAGGAACTGTGGGGTCACCCTGAGGTTCTTGGACAAGTTGACTGAGAAGCTAGGTGGCCTTTGCCTATGGGCACATCTGGAACCCACCCCATTTCCATGAGATTTTGTGACCCACTTCTTTCCAGGGACCTGCAGTGGAGCTGCCACAGCTCTCCCAGCCCAGCCCCATCCTGACCCCAGCCCCACTGCCATCCTGAGGAGTGCTGGGCACAGCCTCACACTGACCGGGGCTGGATGCCAGCCCTTGCCCGCTCACCTGTTCCCCACGCTCGCCACAGAGCAGCCTGTACATCCTGGGCTTTGAGAACAACCAAGAAGAAGAGAATAATGAGGGTAAAGGAGGGTACAACCCCCCGTGCCTCCACCATGCTGCTGCTGCCAGCACTGCCGGAGCAGTGCCCGTGGCACAGCACAGCACCTCCTGGTGTGGTGCAGTGGCATCTGTGACCTCACAGTCCAGACTCCAGCCACCCCCTGCCCCTCACCAAGCACTGGCCCCTAGCACCTCCTGAGCTCAGGGACTATTCCTTTTCCTGCATATCTGGTGATAGAAATGGGAGCTAAAGTGTGGGGTTTGGGGAGAGATGCCCACATCACGATTGCTGCCTCAGCCCGGTACCAGCACGTGGCTCTGCCTCGCTCCTCCTGTGCAGAAGCCCCCCCCCACACCAGCATTCGGCTGCCCTCTACTCCAGCGCTTCCCTCCACAAATCAGGGCTGTTTCTTTCTCAGTGAAGTTTTCTTCCTGCTCTATTCAATGTTTTTATCTCTGTTCTGTTTATTTCTGGGGGAGAGCAGAGCCCCTGGAGCTCCCCTGAGTCTTTCAGGTAGGCTCAGCCCTGGTGGCACCAGACAGAAACCCGGAACACACAGTTCAATAAAATTCTTTGTTCCCACCCAGCCCCTGTGCACGGCTTCAGGTCAGAGCACTGCAGCAGCAAAAGGAATACCAGGAGCATCCCTCTCAGCACCTCCTGGGTGGTTTGATAGTGGTGAGGGTTCTCCTGGAAGCTGGAGTTGGTTCCTGATCTCCCCCTGCAATAGCTTCTCCAGGGTTGGTGCTTTGGGCACCTTCCAGGGGAAGGAGCGGGAGAGTGGGGAGAGCTCTGGGGAGGAGATGCCAGGTCCTCTTCTTCTGCTTTCCTCTCCAAACAAAGCAGTGCTGGAGTCAGGGCAGAAGCAGCCTGCGGGCACCCAGGGTGTCTCCAGTGACCCGTGTAACACCACCACCCACGAGAGGTGACCCCACACGGCACCAGCCATGTTTGTCCCTTGGTGAGGACTTTTGGGGTGAGTTTCTGGCTTTCTGAGGATTGGAAGAGTAACTGCAGGCCATGCCCAGGGCCGTGAGGACTCCCCAAGGCTCTGGGTGGAACAGGAGGACGTGGGTTCTGTCCCACCTGGCACAGCAGGAGCTGTTGTTGGATAGAGCCGGCCACCGCATCCCAGATGGCTGTTCACTCCGGAAAGCAAAGGAAAACCAGGTCACATTCTGTGTCCACCAGCTCTCAATGCTCTACAACCCTGATCCATGGTGCAGTGGCAGAAGCAAAGTGTCTCTGCCACCCCCAGTCCCACACGGAAACCCTCTGGCAGGAGGCAGTAGGGTCCGTGGAGCACAGATCTTCTGACTATGGAGAAGAGGCTCCTTGGGCAGCTGCCTTGAAGAAGCCTGGAGTTGCAAGCCAGGATCTTCCGTCTCTCAACAGGAAGCAAGAAGGAATTTTTCCTGATGACCAATCTGAACCTGCCCTGGTTCATCTTGACGACATGCCCTCTCATCCTATCACCTGTCACTTGGGAGAAAAGACCAACACCCACCTCACCACAACCTCCCTTTAGGCTGTTGTAGACAGTGATGAGGTCTCCCCTCAGCCTCCTCTTCTCCAGGCTAAACAACCCCAAGTCCCTCAGCCGCCTCTCATAAGACTTGTTCTCCAGCCCCTTCACCAGCTTCGTTGTCCTTCTCTGGAGGCGCTCCAACCCCTCAATGTCCTTCTTGGAGTGAGGGGCCCAAAACTGAACCCAAGATGCAAGGTGCAGCTTTACCAGTGCTGAGTACTCGCCAACGATCCCTTCCCTGCTCCTGCTGACCACACCGTGGCTGATCCAAGCCAGGATGCTGTTGACCTTCTTGTCCACCTGGGTCACTGCTGGCTCATGCTCAGCCCCTGTCAACCAACACCCCCAGAGTCTTTTCTGCCAGGCAGCTTTCCAGCTGCTCTTCCCCAATCCTGGAGTGCTTCATGGGGTTGCTGTGGCCCAAGTGCAGGACCTGTCAACAGCCCTGTTGAATCAAATACAATTGGCCTCAGTCCATCAATCCAGCCTGCCCAGGTCCCCTCTGTAGAGCCTTCCTGCCCTCAAGCAGATCAACACTCCCGCTCAACTTGTTGTCATCTTCATACTGACTGAGGCTCCTTCCAGCCTTTCTTGCTGGTGGATGTCACATTTGCTGGTCTCCAGTCAAGTGGGACGTCCCCAGTCAGCCAGGAGTGCTGAGAAATGATGGAGAGGGGCTTGGTGAGCACTTCCATCAGTCCTTTCAGTACTCAAACTTACAACTAAACATCCTTCCACGAAATAAAACCACAATAAAAAACTCAAGATCATTTTTTTTTTCATTTTTAACCGTGGAGGCCTGTTTGAGGTCATATAAAAACCTTCAAAGGATTTTTGCAGGTGCCTTTGTATTTTATTGATTAAAAAGAAGCAACTTTGCACTTTAAATCAACCCACATGATTGCCCTTAAAAACTTCTCTGAATGGCAGATGGCAGCGAAACGTGGGCAGATTTATTGTCCCTTGCCCACAGCTCGTGCTCATATTTGTATAAAGTGCAATGAGCAGGACTTCAGCTGGAACTCCAGCTTATGGAGATCACCTCGTTTCACATTCATGTTGTAATTTTGAATGACTAAGTCATATTGGAGATCCATAACCTTTAAAAAAAACAACAAATCCTACTTTCGGAGGACAGGGGATCTACACTAACCCACAGCTCCTTTCTGCACTGAATCACTGAACACAAACTGACCATGCATGGTTGGAGAGCAAAGGGACTGAAGAAGCCAAAGAGGCAGAAGAAGAAGAGGGGAAAACCAGGTAGTGAAGACGAGAAATTTCAGCTCTGTGGCCAGCAGGATTTTCAGACGTTTCAGCTCCATTGCAGAGTGTAGTTTTGGCCCAATTCCACTTCAAGGCCAGCGACTGCCAGGACCTTTGAACCACAAGCAAACAAAAAAACAATGAGTGATTCCGCTCATGAGGTTCCTTGGTTTTCTGGAGATCATAGAAGCTGCAGGTTCCCATTTCAGATTACTTTGTTTACCTGTTTAATTCATCTTTTTGGTTATTTATAGTATATATGTATGATAATATACAATTCTAGGCGATCCATATGTTATGTTATGTTATGTTATGTTATGTTATGTTATGTTATGTTATGTTATGTTATGTTATGTTATGTTATGACATCATATCATTATAGGATCATAGAATCATGGAATGGTTTGGGTTGGAAGGGATGCCCGCTGTGGGCAGGGTCACCTCCCACTGGTTCCGGTTGCTTCAAGCCCCATCCAACCTGGCCTTCAAAACCTCCAGGGATGGGGTAGCCACTGCTTCTTGGGGCAACCTGGGCCAGGGCCTCCTCACCCTCACAGGAGAACATTTCTTCCTAAGTCCTCATCTCTTTCTCCCCTCTTTCAGCTGAAAACAATTCTCCTTGCCCTACCCCTGAACTCCCTGATCAAGAGCCCCTCCCCAACTTTCCCATAGGTCCCAATTATGTTTTGTTATCACAGAATCAAGGAATGTCCTGAGTTGGAAGGACCCACAAGGACCATTGAGTTCAACTCCTGTCCCTGCACAGGACAACCCCAATGTTCACACCATGTGCCTGAGGGTGTTGGTCAAATGCCTCTAGGATGTTATCAGGCTTAGTGCCGTGACTGCTGCCCTGGGAGCTGTTCCAGTGCTCCACCACCATCTGTCAGAAGAACCTTTCCCTAATGTCCAACCTAACCCTTCTGTGGCATCTTGCCATTCCCTCAGGTCCTGTCATTGGTCACCAGAGAGGAGAGCTCAGCACCTGCTCCTCCTCCTCCCGTTGTGAGGAAGCTGCAGGTCATGATGAGGTCGCCCCTCAGTCTCCTCTTCTCCAGGCTGAAGAGACTAAGTGACTTCAGCTGCTCCTCATGCAACTTCGCCTCTAAAACCTTCACCACCTCTGTGCTCTCCTCTGGATGCTCTCCAGTGGCTTTAGATCCTTTTTATCCTGCAGCACCCAAAACTGCACCCAGTAATTGAGGTGGGGCAACACCAGTGCAGAGCAGGGGGGGACAATCCCCTCCCTTGATTTTCTGGTGATGCCGTGCTGGATGCACCCAGGACACAATTGTCCTCTTGGCTACCACGCTGCTGGCTCATGGTCAACTTGTCACCAACCAGAACCCCCAGGTCCCTTTCCACAGGGTGGTTCTCCAGCCTCTCACTACCCAGTCTGTATGGACATCCACGGTTGCCACATCCTGGGTGCAAAACCCAGCAAGAACATCACTTTATGTTATATTACGTGACATTACCTTATGTCTTGTTGTGTTATTTTATGTTATATTCACTATATGATCAAAGCGGGGTGGGAAATGGGGGAAAAGCAGGGCAGGAAAGGGGAAAAGGGGGGCGGAAAATGTCCCTCATCCATGGCGATGGAGCCCGTGGCACGGCAGGTGCGGCGTCAGGCCTAAGAGCAGGAGAGCAGCTGCCCCACATCTACCCCATAGTGACCCCCCTCCTTCCCCACAGAGACACGCCCCGCCCCGCCTCACCTCTCCGCTCCCTCCGCCCGCCCCGTACCAGAAGTGACGATTGAGGAGTGCCGGAAGTTGGGGGGGCGGCAAAGCCGGGCCTAAAACCCACCCTAAAGCTGGTCCTAAAGCTGCGTTCTGGTCCCAAACCTGGTCCTGGTCCTAAAGCTGATCCTAACCTCAGTCCTGGTTCTAAACCTGGTCCTGATCCTGGGTTCTGGTCCTAAACCTGAGTTCTAGTCCTAAACCTGGTCCTAAACCTGGGTTCTGGTCCTAAACCCGGGTTCTGGTCCTAAACCCAGTCCTGAACCTAGTCCTGGTCCTAAACCCGGGTTCTGGTCCTAAACCCAGTCCTGAACCTAGTCCTGGTCCTAAACCTGGTTCTGGTCTTAAAGCTGGTCCTAAACCGGGTCGTAAACCCAGTCTGTCTCTCTGCCCTCCACCCCCCAAAGCTTGTGGCTGCACCGTGAGGCCCGCGCGGCGTGGGGCAAAACCGGTTTGTTGTGTTCCAGCATGGCGTCTGGATGGAGCCCCACAGCGCACATGGGCAAGTATGTGGCAGGAGGTCCCCCCCGACCCCAAGTGAGGCGCCCCATAGATCCCTGCCCTATCCCAGTGCCCCCCCGACCCCTAAATGGGCACCCCATAGACCCCTGCCCCATCCCAGTGCCCCGCCCAGCCCTAAACTGGGCGCCCCATAGATCCCTGCCCCATCCCAGTGCCCCCCATGCCCACAAGGTGCCGGACCTGTTGCCGTCTGGTGCTGGATGCCACCGGTGCTGGGGCACCTTTCAATGCCATTAATTAATGAATTCCTTAATTATGCCGCCCGCTGCCTGCTCCTCCTCAGCCCTCCCATGGCTCCACATTCACCGCCGTCCTCCTCACCCTCTTCCTCCTCACCTCCCTCCTCCTCTTGCACCTCCGGCTGAGCTCGGTCCTGTTCGGTGATGCCAGTGCCAAAGCCGATGCCGCCGCCGGTTCCTGTGGTGACACGTGCCAGTAAGACGAAGCCACAAGGGAGGGGATGCTTGGCCAAGAGCCTTGGCGATGCCATCTCACCGGTGTCCCTGTAGGATCATCCTGGTGGAGAGCATCCCAGTGGGAATGGCTTTCGGCAACGGCTCTGTGCCGAATCCGTCCACCTTCTCAGTGTGGATGAAACTCCTGGGCACAGCCACCCGTCACTTGGACATTGCCTCCTTCTACTGGACTATGACCAACGAGGACACGCAGATGCAGGAACCCTCCGCCGACCAGGTCTGATGCCGGAATTCTTGCTGCCCTTTCCATGGAATCATAGAATTATGGATTTGGGTCGGAAGGAACTTAAAGATGATCCAGTTCCACCCCATGCCACGGGCAGGGACACCTCCCGGTAGATCAGGCTGCCCGAGGTCCATCCAACCTGGCCTTGGAGAGCTCCAGGGATGGGGCAGCCACAGCTTCTCTGGGCAACCTCAACCCTCAGAGTGAAGAAATCTCTCCTTAATTCCAGTCTCAATCCGCCCCTCTCCAGTTTGTCCCCATTGCTCCTCGGCCCGTTGCTCCAAAGCTTTGTAAAAAGCCCTTCCCCAGCTTTCTTGGAGCCCCTTCAGGTCGCTCTGAGGTCTCCTCGGAGCTTTCTCCAGGCTGAACAAGCCCAACTCTCTCAGCCTGGCCTCATAGAGGTTCTCCAGCCCTCGCATCATCCTCGTGGCCTTCTCTGGACCCGTTCCAACAGCTCCATCTCCTTAAGTTGAGGATTCCAGAACTGGACATGATCCTCCAGATGAGGTCTCACCAGAGAGGAGCAGAGGGGCAGAATCCCCTCCCTGGTCCTGCTGGCCACGCTTCTTCTGATGCAGCCCAGGACTCAGGTTGTTTCTGGGCTGTGAGCGCACGTTGCCAGCTCCTGTTGAGGTTCTCCTCCCCCAGCACCCCAAGTCCTTCTCCTCAGGGCTGCTCTCCATCCCATCAGCTTGGATTGAACCCTGGTGTAGGACCTTCCCCTCAGCCTGGTTGAACCTCATGAGATTCTCACAACCTCACTTCTCCAGCCTGTCCAGGTCCCTCTGGATGATGTCCTGTCCTTCTGGCGTGGCAACTGCCACGCTTGGCTCAGCATCATCTTCAACCTTGCTCCGTTTTCTCACTTTCCTCCCGTTTTTAATCATTTTAATAATTTTTAAACATTTTGGCTTCTTTTTTGTTGGCCTCAACCCGCTGCTTCAGGGGGAGCGAATCCTCCAGGAACTTCTCCACTTACCCCAGTGTGGCGTTGCCGTCCGCATCGCCATCATCCGCCCGTCAGCCAAATCGCCGCTCAGCGATCTCCGAGCACTGGAGGAGAGCGGTGAGTGAGGTGGGGGGTGGGGGGGTGGGGGAAATTGCCCCCAAAAGTGGGATTTTTCGGGTGGGAATTTGGCGCGGGAGCCGCCCAACGCGTCTCATGCAGAAGCTGCGGTGTGCACCGTCGATATGCCGTGCCTCACCGGTGGCGTCCTCCACACTAAGTTCTGGCTCGTCGACGGCACCCACCTCTACCTTGGCAGCGCCAACATGGACTGGAGGTGCTTGACCCAGGTGAGTGGCCCCGCCAGATGGGGCCGAACCTGTGCCAAACGGCGCCGGGGCTGCCCAAAAACCCAACATCCCCATCGCCAGGTGCTCCGTGCTGTAGGACGGGCATCAGGGGTAGGGGGGGCACCATCCAGTGATGTGACAGTGCCTCTGCACTGCCGACTGCAGGTGAAGGAGCTCAGTGCCGCTGTCTGCAACTGCAGCTTGGCTGAGGATTTAGGCAAGTTCTTTGAAGCTTATTGGGCTCTTGGCATTCCTGGTGCTTCCATCCTCCCAGTGCCGTGGCCGGCCAATTATTCCACCGCCTTCAACTCGGAGACGCCGCTGGAGTTGAAGCTCAATGGCACCGATGCCGCTGTCTACTTGTCAGTACGTCCCTGATCCGCCAGGGCGGCTTTGCCCAGCCTGTGCCGGGGCTTTGACGGCTCTCCGGCGATTCTGGCAGAGCTCGCCACTGGCTCTCTGTGCCGTCGGTCACACCCAGGATCTCAGCACCATGGAATTCTCCTGCCCGGCTTTCCCTCAGCAGGTTTTGGCCAGCGATCGATAACTGGCTACGGCAAGCCATCTTTGAATGACAGGTCAAGGTCTGCCTGTTGGTGGCTTGTTGGCACCACAGCCAAGCAACCGTGTTCCCCTTCCTCCAATCCCTCGCCACCATCGCCAATAACCACACCAGCTACAGCATGGAGGTGGTGGGTATCGTGGCGCTGGTGGGCAACGTTTCAGGCAACGAGGGCCTCCTCGCTCTCCCCACAGCGGCTTTTCCTGGTGCCGGCGATGGCGGCGCAAGCGCATCTCCCCTACGCCCAGGTCAACCACAACAAGTACATGGTGACGGAGAAGGTGGCGTATATCGGTGAGCGCCATGCCAGGGATGCCGCCGCTGTGCCAGGGGCCACTGGGTGACAGTGACTCGGGGGTGATTTCTGGGCCATCTCCATGCAGGGACATCCAACTTGTCTGGCAATTATTTCGTCCGGATGGCGGGAGCGGCACTGGTGGTGAACCAGACAGGGAGCCGAACCAGCACTGTTTGGGACCGGCTGCAAGCAGTATTTGACCGGGATTGGAGCTCCCAGTACAGCGCCGACATCAGCGACACCGAACGGTGGCAGAGCCGCTGCACTTCCCATTAGGTTGCCGAATCCAGCTGCCCCGGTTTGGGGGAAAAAAAAACCATGCCATGTTTTTCTGGACTTTGTGCTTTGTTCTTGAGGTGGGGGGGGCTCTGGCACCGGGAAGGAAGCCAAGAAGCCCCGGGAGTCTCGGTGCCAAAGATGCCCTGACAAAGAGTCAAGAGCGATGCCAAGCTGTGATGAACCATTTATGAGGCAGCAGTTGGCAGAAGCGGCAGCGGCGGGCACAGCGCGTCCTAGTTCATTCCTGGCCGCGTTCGGTGCTGAGCTGGTGATCCCCCAGTGAAGGCAAGGAAGAGGAAGGGTTGCAGGGAGCTCCCTCGAGTGGGCTCCTCTCCTTGATGCCACCAAAGCCCACGGTGCCACCACGGCAGCTATGCTGGCTGACCTCGCCAAGAGCCAGTTGCTGGCAGCCGGCTCCATCTCGGCCCGCCGGTGGTGGCGCTGGGCATTGTCGAAGGTGGGGACAGCGGCTTGGAGGTCCGTCTAGTTCTTGTCCCCCCTCAGTACAGCCAAGGGGAGGAAGCTCCTTGCCCGGGAAGATCTCAACTGTGCCAATGTCCTCCTCGGTTGCCTTCGAGTCCTCTTGGCCGAGCCGGTAGCACCGGGTGGCCTCGAAGGCGGACTTTGACCTCCTATGAGGAGATGAAGGGATGTTTGAGGGCCATGCCGGGTGTGATTCTCTCACGCCAGTCCCAGATGAGGACCCTCATGAGCTGTTCCACCAGCCCACATCGGTCACGGCGCTCGGCCTACACCTCCTTGTTGGGAGCAGCCACCCAGTAGACGTTCACCTCCGCCAACTGGTCTGGCGAGGAGAAGACGTACTTGACTCGATGATCCCGTGAGTCCTTTCCAACCTAGTGATTCTCTGATTTGATGGTTCCTCCTCCCCTTTGGCTTAACCGTGGCCTCGCCTGGTGGCCTGAGCTGCCAGGAACCGGTAGGATATGGCACCTGTCAGAAGGACAATGTCTTCTTGGCAGCCCAGAGCAACTTGCCTCGGGGCAGATGAAGAGAACCCAGTCGGACTTGTTGACGCCAGGGAACAGGGGCTGACCCGAGTGAGGCACGACCGTCACCCAACCTGGAGGCCACGTGTCCACCTTCTCACAGAAGGGCAGCCCCAACAACATCTCCCCATCCCTGCTACCCAAAAATGGAGCCCTGGTCCTCTGAAACCCATCCCCGCTCCCCAAATCTCATAACAAAATCCAGCCCTAAGCCCCCCCCAACATGTCCCTGCTCCCCAAATCCCATCCCAGCCCCACAAAAGCCAGCCCCCCCAAACATGTCCCTGCTCCCCAAATCCCATCCCAGCCCCACAAAAGCCATCCCAGAGCCCCAAAAGCATAGCCTTGGTCCCCTAAAACCCATCCCTGTCCCCCCTCAACCTGATCCCAGCTCCCCAAAACCCTTCTCAGCTCCTCCAAACCCATCTCAGCTCCCCTAAAACCCATCTGAGCTCCCCAAACCTATGTCGGCTCCCCTAAATCCATCTCGGCTCCCCCCAAACCCTTCTCAGCTCCCCCAAACCCATCTTGGCTCCCCTAAAACCCATATTGGCTCCCCCTAAACCCCATCTGAGCTCCCCAAACCTATCTCGGCTCCCCTAAAACCCATCCCTGTCACCCCTCAACCCCATCCCAGCTCCCCAAACCCATCTCAGCTCCCCCAAAACCTATCTGAGCTCCCGAAACCCATCCTGGCTCCCCTAAACCACTTCTCAGCTCCCCCTAAACCCATCTCAGCTCCCATAAACCCATCTTGGCTCCCCCCAAACCCTTCTCAGCTCCCCTAAACCCATCTCGGCTCCCCTAAAACCCTTCTCAGCTCCCCAAACCTATCTCGGCTCCCCGTAAAACCCATCCCTGTCCCTCCTCAGCCCCATCCCAGCTCCCCAAACCCATCTCAGCTCCCCTAAGACCCTTCTCAGCTCCCCTAAAGCCCATCTCAGTTCCCCCCAAACCCATCCTGGCTCCCACAAACCTATCTCAGCTCCCCTAAACCCCTTCTCAGCTCTCCCAGAGGAGAGGGACATGGGGGACACAGGGGTATAGGGATGGGGGGACATGGGGACACAGGGATATAGGGGACACAGGGATATAGGGGGTGGGGGGATATGCCTTCCCTGAGCCGGGAAAAGCCCAGGGAAACCCCATTGGGAGCGGGGCAGGCGACGCTGGGCTCCTGACACCCGGTAGGGGTCAGTCCTGGCGGCTCCCGCAGGAGATTTAAATGCTCCCACAGCCCAATACCCTCCAATCCTGTCTCCTGGGGGAGGTTTTCAGCGCAGTCCCCATGCTCCACATGTCTGGGTTGGGGTGCAGATGGCCAGGCATGGCCACCCCTTGGACCTGACCATAGGCAGATGGGCTGGGCCATCCTTAGCTCATGCTTTTCCAGGACACATCTGCCAGGGTGATTCCAGCAAGGAGGGAAAGCAAACAACATCGTCCTCTCCCAACCCTCAGACCTAAATTCCACCACTCAACCATGTCCTTAGCACATCTCCAAGTCTTTTAAATCCCTCCAGGGGTGGGGGCTCCACCACTGCCCTGGGCAGCCTCAGCTGGACTGGATGATCCTTCTGGGCCCCTTCCATCTCAGGGCATTCCATGATTCACCACGCTCCTCCCAGCCCCACAGCGAACCTCCCCTTGCTCCTCTCCTGCTGCCCAGGCCACCCCAACTGAGGTCCAGGGTCCCTGTCCTGCAGGGCTGCCCCAGGCCAGGCCATAGTGGCCGAGGATGCCCTGCTGATGGAGCGCTCTGCCTTGCAGCTCTGCCATGCCCATATGGGAGTTCATATTCTCCATGCCCCAAGCGATGGAGTCTTGATGGAACTGTTCAACTGGCATCAGGCGAAACACAATCAGCTCCTCTACACTTTGCCTGAGGACACTGGGATCTTTCAGTTGCTGGTGAGTTACCACCCAAAGCCCTGGTGGCATTGGCCTCAGCTGCTGGTGGAACCCAGAGCTGCACAGAGCAGGGAGCCCCACCTGCTCTGCCGCTCACTCACTGCTGCCTTTCTCCCAGGTCCTGGCCTGCAAGGACTTTGAAAATGAGAACTTTAAAGGACTCTACAAATTCTGGAGACACCTGAGATGCCCAAGCCCAGCTTTGCGCCCACTGGTTCTCCAAGGTCTCATCACACTCTCTCAGAGAGCTGAGACGGTGAGCACGGCATGGCCGAGGGCAACTGGGAGCTGGGGCAGTGGGGAAGGTGGTGGTTTGGCCTTGGCTGGAGTCAGGTGATAGAGTAATGGCCCCTAGCGCCATCCCTGCCATGGTGGTCACCTGGGGAGCTTTCCAGGCATGGAGCTTTTCCCAACAAGGAAATTCTCTTCTTCATGCAGGCAAGAAGAATGAAGAGCCTCCTGCCAGATGTGGTTGAGGACCTGAAGGACAGCAACACAGATGTTGTTACAAAGGCCCTGGTGACCCTCCAAAACATGACAGGTCACCTAAAAAGAAGGAGGCCAGCTCCATCACCGCGCAGCTGGTGGAGAAGCTACTGCCCCTCTTTCATCCCGTAAGGCTATGGGAGAGCCCGAGCCCTGCAGACGGGCACTGGGCATGGACAACTGCAGCACCTGGAGTAGGGGCTTCTGCTCACCTTTCTCCCCTGAGTTTTGCAGCCCAGGTTCTCCCTGAGAGCTGCTCTGAGAGCCCCGAGGGCTCCTCCTTCCCTAGCTGCGCTGGGGAACAGGACCAGATCTTCTCCCCAGGCAGCGTGGCCAGGGGTGCGTGGCCCACAGCCATTGCCGAGGACCAGCCCGGTCTCCTCCTCAGCCCATTTTGGCGGGAAGTCATCCCTAATGTGGCTGGTGGAGCTGGTGGGGAGCACAGGCCGGTCAGGAGAGCCCATTGAGGGGCCTTGGACAAGTTAGAGGCCATTCAACTGCACCTACAGAGTTGTCCCACACCTCCAGTGGCCAAATCCAACCCTGGAGCATCTCCCTGCCCATCAGCCATGGTGACACTACTGCTCACCATGGGCGAAGAGATCTTGATTCTGAAGTCCTGCTGTCCTTCTCCCTGCCAGGAGCTCAGCCCGGTGAGAGAACAAGCCATCAGGTTCTTCACTGAGCAGCTGAAGAGCGTGGTGTGGATCCACAAGAGACAGATGAAGGAGAAACTGCGAAGGACCCTGTTCCCACTCATTGTTCGCGTACAGGACGAAATGCCAGGCGTGGCCAAGGTACGGATATCAAAGCTGAGCTGTGATGCAGAGAGGAGACTCCCAGGCACCTGGGCCAGGGCACGTCTCACCTTCCTAAGGCCACCATTGCCCCACCAACAAAGCCAAGAGGAGGAGGACGCCAAGTCTCCTTGCCCAGGCTGTGGGGCCATCTCCCACCTTCTGCTGCTCCACAGGCCTCCCAGGAAGATCTCCTGGCTGCGGCAAAGTTCCTGGGCTGGAAACTGCCCAAATGCCACGTTCAGACAAAGCTGATGTGGGTGATCGCAGACTACTTGGTGAGAAGATCCTCCAAACCTCAGGGCCCACAGTGGACGAGGGCTGCCCCACATGTCTGGGGTGTGGGTCTCACCCACCTTGCTCCAGCCTGGAGCCCACAGCCTGGAGATGCGTCCTTGCTCCCTGGCCTCAAGAACAGAGCCCCCAAGGGTTCTTCTCCACGCTCTGTGGGATGGAGAGCTCCCAGCAATGGGGGATAATGGGAGGAGGGACTGGGGTGGCCAGCTGGGGAGGGACTGGGACATGCCTGTACTCTTGTGGTCTCTCCAGCTGAATCAGGACAAGAAGAGGGCTGAGGACTACTTAAACCAGAGCCTGCAGTACCTGAATGCTCCTCAGGATGTAGTGCGAGAGGCAGCTGTGACGTTCCTTGGTGAGCCACCACCCCTTGGTCCCTCTTTGGGGACACCCTTGTCCCTGTTCCCACCACGGCACTGGGGAGCAAGGGGGATCTGATGGAGCTCTGTCCCTAGCTCTTGCTGCTCAGACCTTGAAGGACAAAAACCCACAGAAGATGTTAGAGATCTGCAGAGATGAGGAGGGGCAAGGTTGGGTTGGCCAGGGCTGGTGGGACAGGGGATGGGGTTCTACCATGCCAGGTCCTGCTCTGAGGAAGCCTGTGTGGTGCAGTTGGGGCATTCCTGCCCAACAGCTGTTATCTGGATGGGGTCTGGAGGGAATGCTTGGAGGTCTCTGTAGACACGAGGCTTCATCTCAGCTCTGGTTTTCTCCATCACAGACCTTGAACCCCTCAGAACAGATACCTCCCCCGCAATCTGTAACGTAACAAAAACGGCTATCCGCTTGCTGACCCCTGAACAGAGGAACCGAGAAACAGAAAGCCTTCTGCGAAGGATCTTCTGCTGTTGGCGCTGAGCCAGGCAGAGGGGCAGCATTCCTCGGGAACACAGCTCCATTTCAGGAAAGCTGGAGATAAGAATCTTAGAATCATGTGACGATTGGGTTGGAAGGGACCTCAAAGCCCATCCTGTTGCAATCCCTTGCCATGGGCAGGGGCACCTCCCACTGGATCAGGTTGCTCCCCCTCCTTTCTCTCCCCTCCTCTCCTCTCCCCTCTCCTCTCCTCCTCTCCCTTCTCTCTCCTCTCTCTCACCTTTTTGTCTTCTCTCCCCCCTCTCCCTCTCCTCTCTGTCTTCTCTCCCCTCTCTCTCTCCTACCCTCCTCTCCCTCACCTCCCCTCCCTTCTCTCTCCTCTCTCTCTCCTTTTTCTGTCTTCTCTCCCCTCTCTCTCTCTCTCCCCTCCCCTCCTCTCCCTCCCCTCCCCTCCCCTCCCCTCCCCTCTCCTCCCAGTTCCCCTCATCCCCTCCATTCCTGTAGCAACTTGATCCAGTGAAAGGTGTCCCTGCCTGTGGTGGGACCTGGATAGGTTTCCAACTCAACCGAACTCAACACAAACCATGTTTCCATGATTCCATCAATGGAATTCAAGCTGTTCAGGCATGTCCTCCTCATCTTGTTGAAAAAAAAAGACAGTTCTACAGTGAACTTCTCTTGCTCTCTGCTGTTGGAAGCTCTATTTCTGTTCCCACACAAAGCCATATGTGCTATCATTGAAGGCATCAAAAAAAGATAATAAAAAATCTTTCTAGAAATACATTAACAATAAAAGGAGGACTAGGGAGAATATACAGTCCCTATTGGATGCAAAAGGAACAACAGTGACAGGACATGAGGACAAGGCCAAGGTACTTTAATGCCTTCTTTGCCTCAGTCTTTAATTGTAAGGAAAGTTGTTCCCTCTGTGTACAAACCCAGGAGTTAGAGGAGCAGAATGAGGCTCCCATGATCCAAGAGGAGGCAGTTAGAGACTTGCTTGCCCAGCTAGACACCCACAAGTCTATGGGGCCAGATGGGATCCACCCAAAGAGTAGTGAAGGAGCTGGTGAGTGTGCTTGCAAAACCCCTTTCCATCATCTTCCAGCAGTCCTGGAAGACTGGGGAAGTTCCACTGGACTGGAGGCTGGCTGATGTTGTGCCCATCTACAAGAAGGGTTGCAGGGAGGATCCAGGGAACTACAGGCCTGTCAGTCTGACCTCAGTGCCAGGGAAAGTCATGGAACAGGTGATCTTGAGTGCTATCATGAAGCACATGCAAGAGAACCAGGTGATCAGGCCCAGTCAACATGGGTTCACAAAAGGCAGGTCTTGCCAAACTAACCTGATGGCCTTCTATGACAAAGTGACTCGGCTGCTGGATGAGGGAAAGGCTGTGGATGTATCTTCCTGGACTGCAGTAAAGCCTTTGACACAGTTTCTCACAGCATTCTGCTTCGGAAACTGTCAGCCTCTGGCCTGGACAGGTGCACACTCTCCAGGGTGGAAAACAGGTTGGATGGCTGGGCCCAGAGAGTGGTGGGAAATAGAGTTAATTACAGCCGGTGTTTTGTGGAATCAGACTCTATAACTCCATTGAGGGTTATAAAGTAGGTATGCGTTTATTTGCCGGTGGGTGCGAGGGGTTAATCCTCCTAACTCGCACACCATATGGTCTAACAAGCAGACAGTTATAGTGTAAACACATGCCTATTCATAAACGCCTATTAAATATTCATGACCTTTCCCCGTTTTATATTATAATTAGATTCGAGAAGCTTCTCCCATACTCGTGGAGGCGCAGTGTCTCCTGGTGGTCGTGGTCTCGGGCTCAGGGCTGAAGTAGCCTTCATCTTCCTCATGAATCGTCCCTGAACCCAATCTGTGCGCAGGCGCAGACTGCAGAGACAGAATCAGTAAGCTTTCTGCTGTTGTCCACGTTCCAGCTTTCCCTTATCAGTGAATGTCTGCGAATGAGCTCCTCCCTTATCAACATCCAGGGTCTTCAAGGCCTTTTCTAGCAGACAGCACGTATTTCAGTGAGCTAAGCTTTCTAAGTTTTTCTAACTTTTTCCCCTATGTCATATGCCCGCACATCAATTCCCCCCTGTCTTTTAAACTCAGGCAAATTCGTTTGCCTCACGCATGATCTACTTTTTGAAGGGGAACTGGATAGTATTTTGCCTGAACATTACTTTTAAACTCATTTTCATGGGCATTAGACATAGAAGTCAACATTGTTAGTCGTTGTAGCATTCTCCAATTCCAAACAAACAACACAGTAGAGGAAACAAAGCTAACTAAAACTAACATCCAAAGGATAATAATGGGGTGACAAAGCTTATTTAGAATGCCAGTCGTAGTGGGGGACCATCCAAATAGCATGTCCCACCAACGATGGTTCACATCTTCTCTTACCCTTTTCAGGACCCTGTTCATTTCCTCCGTGTCATGGTGGACAGTTATCAGAGTCTTTCTCCCACTTTCTTGGACTTCATCCAAGATCTTGATCAGATCCTGATGTTTCATTAATTGTTTTACCAATGTAAGATTTGTTCCAATAGGTACAGGCGATAATTTGTGATACATAATGTAATTAGACTTTATCAACTGGTAGGATACAACTGGTGCTAAGTAAGAAAAGTCACACTCAACAATCTTAACAAAATTACAGATGCAAAAATTAGAATGATTCTTGCTATCTATAACTGTCTCATCTATTACTGTAGAAATACAAGCAGTTCTTAAACATACACAACCTAGGCCAGTATATACGAGTATGGTCTTCTGATGAGTGTCTGGATGGATCTCAAAGTGACAGATGGGTCACTGGAACCCCAAAACGGTGTATTATCTCTTGTATTAATGTTCTGGTTACTTCTCGAGCCTTGGCTGTTCTGGTAGGGAATGCCTCTGGCCAGCCTGAAAAGGTATTGGTTAGTACTCACAAATATCAATACGCCCCCTTTTCTTGGAAGTTCTAAAATAATCAATTCGCCATTGTCGTCCAGGCCCGTTGCCTTTCCTGATTTGGCCCATTTCCAGTGTGGGGGTATTTTTGGGATTAGTCTGGAGGCAAAGATCACACTGCTGAGTCACTTGTCTCACAGTAATGTATACATTTCTAGCTACACTTTCTCTAATTAGGCGTTTTTATAGGGCCTCTGCTCCCCAATGCCTTTTTCTATGCTTCTCTTTTACTAAAACCCATATGATTAATTTACCTTGTGGGGTGAGAACTCATCCCTCCTCATTATATGACCCTTCCAAATCTGCAGTGAGCTTTTGATCTTCTTTGGTATATTGGGGCTCTCCTTCCAGGGAGATTCGCCCACTGGGGGTCAAAGCCCCTTCTGTTTTTACCTCCCCTTTGGCTGCCTATTTTGCCTCTCTGTCCGCCAGCTCATTTCCTCTTCCCAGTTCCGAATTCACTTTCTGGTGTGCTTTGATATGCATGGTTGTTACCTTCTCAGGGAGCTGGACTGCTTCCAATAGTTTCAGGATGTCCATACTTGATGTGTTTACCCTGTGAGTTCAATAAGTCGTTTTCCTTCCAGATTGCTCCGTGTGCACATACAACTCCAAATGCATACCTCGAATCTGTATAGATATTTGCAGCTTTGCCTTTAGCCAATTCCAAGGCACGGGTCAGAGCAATTATCTCTGCCTTTTGTGCAGAGGTATTCATGGGTAAAGGTCCTAACTCTGTTATGTCTCGACTAGTGATAATGGCATATCCAGCATGTCTTTTACCGCTTAGGACATAACTGCTCCCATCCATGAACCAATCTTCAGCACTTCCCATAGGACCGTCCTTCAAGTCCAAATGGCTCGAGTATGTTGCCTCAATAGTTTCCAGTCAGTCATGATGTACTGGTTCCCCTGTGTTTCCACTAAGAAAAGAGGCTGGATTGACAATGTTAGTAATTACAATTTTCTACCATTGCCGTCTGGTATTTCAAGAACCTTTGTAGGAAAAGCCAGTGTCCACCTTTCACTTCCAATACAGCAGATATTGTATGGGATACCAACATAATCATTCTCTGGCCCAGGGTGAATTTTCGGGCTTCCTGGATATCTAGTATTATGGCCGTAACCGCTCGCAGGCACCCAGGCCAACCTTTTGCAGTTGCAGCCAATTGCTTGGAAAAGTATGCAACTGCTCGGTGATATGGGCCCGGATCCTGTGCCAATATTAGAGGAGAAAAAAATGGTTTACTCACATCTGGGACTCCCAAGGCTGGAGCTGACATCAGGGCGTTTTTCAGTAGTTCAGAGGCCTGTATAGCTTCTTTATTCCTTTGAAGGTGATTCTGTTCAGTGGTTGTTAGTGTGTACAGGAGTTTAACAAGCAGTCCAGCCACAGTCAGCACCACCCAGACATTCCCAGGAAAATTCGTAACTCTCTCATTGTTTGCAGTCTCAGAATTTGCATATTGCCTCTTTTCGGGCTTGTCCCAAAGTTCTCTGTCAGCACTGACTTCGTAGCCCAGGTAAATCATCTCACGCTGGGCCTTCTTTTTGGATTCCCAATACCCCTGTCCACATTCCAGCTTTCCCTTGTCAGTGAATGTCTGCGAATGAGCTCCTCCCTTATCAACATCCAGGATTGGATGAAATACGTGCAGACAGCGCGTATTTCAGTGAGCTAAGCCTTCTAAGTTTTTCTAACTTTTTCCCCTATATCATATGCCCGCACATCACTGGAGGCCAGTTACCAGCGGTGTCTCCAGGGCTCAGTGCCGGCTCCAGCCCTGTTCAATGTCTTTATCAATGACCTGGATGAAGGCATTGAGTGCACCCTGAGCAAGTTTGCAGATGACACTAAGCTGGATGGAAGCGTGGATCTGATGGAGGGTAGGAAGGCTCCAAAGGGATCTGAACAGGCTGGACCGCTGGGCTGAGACCAATGGCATGAGGTTTAACAAGGCCAAACACCAGGTCCTGCACTTGGGGCACAAGAACCCTATGCAGTGCTACAGACTAGAAGTCTGGCTGGAAAGCTGCCTGGAGGAGAGGGACCTGGGGGTGTTGGTTGACAGCCAACTGAACATGAGCCAGCAGTGTGCCCAGGTGGCCAAGAAGGCCAATGGCATCTTGGCTTGTATCAGAAACGGCGTGACCAGCAGGTCCAGGGAGGTTATTCTCCCTCTGTACTCGGCCCTGCTGAGACTGCTCCTTGAATCCTGTGTTCATTTCTGGGCCCCTCACCACAAGAAGGATGTTGAGGCTCTGGAGCGAGTCCAGAGAAGAGCAACAAAGCTGGTGAAGGGGCTGGAGAACAGGCCTTATGAGGAGTGGCTGAGAGAGCTGGGGTTGTTTAGCCTGGAGAAGAGGAGGCTGAGGGGAGACCTCATTGCTCTCTACAACTACCTGAAAGGACGTTGTAGAGAGGAGGGAGCTGGCCTCTTCTCCCAAGTGACAGGGGACAGGACAAGAGGGAATGGCCTCAAGCTCTGCCAGGGGAGATTTAGGCTGGACATTAGGAAAAAGTATTTCACAGAAAGGGTCATTGGGCACTGGAACAGGCTGCCCAGGGAGGTGGTTGAATCACCTTCCCTGGAGGTGTATAAAAGACGGGTGGATGAGGTGCTGAGGGGCATGGTTTAGTGATTGATAGGAATGGTTGGACTCGATGATCCAGTGGGTCCTTTCCAACCTAGTGATTCTATGATTCTAAGAATCAACGGTATCCCCCTGAAAAAAATTGCTCCTGGAGATGCTGGGAAATACCTGGGTCTGAAAATTGACCCATGGGTCGGTACATCTAAACTGGAGCTGGAAAGGAATCTCCTTGAATGGTTGGATCAGACCGATGAGGCTTCTTTAAAACCTTTGCAGAAAGAAGACATACCATAGGGTTATGCTGTCCCCGCATAGATTCAGTCACATCTGATTGGTCAGCCAACTGAATATATCTGGGGATATAATAACCCTATGTCTTGAGACTCTTGACTTGGAAATAAGATCTGTCATTAAAGGTTGGCTCCATCTTCCTTTGAGTACCTGCAATGCCATCCTATACTCCAACACCAGGGATGATGGATTAGGGATAAGTAGATTGTTGACAATGATTCCCAGTATACGAGCTTAGAGATTGCACCGCCTGCCACAATCTTCGGAAACGCTGGTTAAAGACTTTGTTAAGAAAGACGGTATTGAGAAAGAATATACAATTATGGGCAAATGTCTACCCAAGAAGAGAATTCTTGTCTAGGGGTAGACAGGAAACCCACGTGAAATCTTATAGGCATTGCTCTGCCAGGACTGAGTCCTGTGCCCATATAACAGGGTATTGTCCTATTGTACAGGATGAAAGAATTATAAGACATAACATGGTTTGTGAAATCTTAGTCGAGGATACCAAGAAAACGGATTGGAAAGTATTTGTAGAGCCACATATAAGAGATGGCAAAAAATGAGTTATATCAACCTGATTTGGTAATTGTTATGAACATTTAAAAGAACAAATTCAAGAATTAATGGGTGCTTCTTCAATTAAATTTGTCAGCTTCCCACCTGGGTGCACGTGGGAAGCTGCATGCTGGCAATGAAGGACTATTATCTGAAATGGGAGTCTCCAGATCCCATATAAATAAAATCACAAAAAGACTTTCCAAATTGGCCATGCTGTCTTCCGTAGACATTATTCACATTCTGGCAAGTTGGTCTAGCTCTTCCAGAATGTAACTGTAAACTGACTCACAATTTGTAATAAACAATGCGATCAAATTTGGCAAATTGGAAGGGGGTACGCAGTGTGAAACTTTGTAATGATTATAAGACATGACACATTCACTCTGGACTTGGCAATAGGTGGACGAGCCACCTTAACTAACTCAGAAAAGGGATGCATCTTCATATGCATTCGATAAACAGCCAAATGCCTCGTTATCTAACTAGCGCCAGGCCATACCCATATGCGCAACAGGTCTCCAAGATGAACAGCCTCTGGCATGTTGGCAGAATCCAACTTCCATAACTTCGGGATAAAGATTGGCTCTAAGGGCTGGGCCAGTCGGGCTGGGGCACAAAGCAGGGCTGGGCACGCACCACGGCTGGATGAGGCGCCGTGTGCCTCCCATTTCCTCTGGGCAGTGGCGCAATGGTGACTCTGGACATGCACTGGGCCCTTCTCGTGGATCACATCAGCTGCACTGGGCACTGCCTCCCATCCAGCACCCAAGCGCGGCGGGGCACTGCTGTCGTCTCCGCACATGCCGCAGCCCCACGGCCGTTCTGTTCCACAGACCCTGGCTGAGGCCGGAGGGTTCCAGTGGAAAGCACACGTGGCAACCTGTGCGCGCATCCCCGTCTGCTGGCATGCAGTTCTGCGAGGGTGGGTCCCCGGGGGGGTCCCCAGGCTGGTGCCCCACCTCGACTGGCGCCTAGCAGCTGGCTTGGAACTGGTGCGGACCAGGGTAATCTGACTGTTTAATTAGAACAAAGCATCGCGAAGGCCCGCAGCGGGTGTTGACGCGATGTGATTTCTGCCCACTGCTCTGAATGTCAAAGTGAAGAAATTCAATGAAGCGCGGGTAAACAGCGGGAGTAACTATGACGGGATCATGGTTACTGGCTGGGCTTTGCTGCAGAGGTCACACCTCCACGTGGTCCCGCCGGATGCCCTTTGGGGTAACAAAGTTGGCCTCTGCCCCAGTATTACGGAGTTATGGTTATCTCCGCCCTATCGAGTAAGCTCACCACTTGCTTGATAGTATTTTTATGGTGCAACAAACTTGAGGCTCTGTATCGTATGGAAGCCAGTGCCCTTGGCCCACGGGGTGGTAAAGTTGGGCAACAACCCGTTCATCTGGAGGGGGGTGGTCAGGGGGTGTCTAGCCCTCATCTTTGCTGGACATGACAATTCTCAGTGGGATCTCATGACGATTACCACTCTCTCATGACGACATCACATTGGACCTGACTTGGCTGGTGGACAGGCCACCATTTAACTCAGAAAAGGGACACATCCGTGTATGCGTTCGATAAATAGCCAAATGCCTCGTCATCTAATTAGTGACGTGCATGAATGGATGAACGAGATTCCCACTGTCCCTACCTACTGTGGGAAACTCCCAGAACATCCCGAGGCCTTGGTGTCTTCAGATCGTCGGGGATTGTAGGAATCAGTGATAGCAAGGTAGACCTGTTGGATACTTCTTTGACTTGGGGTCCTTGAACTGACCTTGGGTTGTAAGAGCGGGAAACTGAACAAAGAGGTGAACATCAGAGATGCAAATCAGGGTGGAGACAGCATGTGGGGTTTTGGTGGTCAGCCAACCAAATGTTGATGCTGGTGATTGCAAGCGCGTGGACAATGGGCCTGGGCCAATCAGGATGCTATGGGAAGCACGTGGACAGATGAGCAAAGGTATATAAACCTGTAAGTTGCAATAATAAAGGTCTCTGCTTTACATCTATCTGGAGTCCGTCTTGTCGTTTCATTCCCGCAAAATGGTGACCCCAATTTGATAGGGTATTTCAATGCGATCAGCATCCGGCAGGAATCTCAGCTCCGACAGGATCATCGGCAGGACCGACTGACTCCTCACACATTCCCGGGCATCACTGTCAAGACGACAGGTGAGGAGCTGAGTAATCGTGGGGCAGGGTGCATCATCAGAGCAAGAGGCAATAGTTAAGTTACTGCTCCAATGCCTTCAAAAGAGAGGAATCAAATATGATGAGACTAATTTACGCATTTTGCTGAAATGGCTTCGCAACAACGGAGCCCCGTCGGATGGTGCCCTAGTATTCCAACCAAAAGCATGGACAGAAGCGGGCAACTTAATCTGGGAGGCAGCTTCTCGTGGTGATGCTAATGCTACCTCTATAATGACAACTTGGCATTTAGTTAAGGACACAATTGCTGCTTGGGAAGGGGAAAAGGCTGCAAGCGATTCCAACTCTAACTGCCCATCAGAGTCAGAACAATCCTTAATTGATCTAATTGGACAGAGCCAAGGGTGTTGCCTGTGGTTGCGCCCCCTGGTTTTAACCCCTCAGATGACTCAGAGTCGAGGCCCCAAACCCCTGCCTATAACTGGGAGAAGATAAAGTGTGATGCATTGGCGGACGGACATCATTTTCCCTCTGCATTCCCAGTTATCATACGCCAGAATGCACCCAATGAGTGGGCTCCTTTTAACTGGGATTTGATAAAGGAGCTGAGGAAAACTGTTACCACGTGGGGACTTACCTCTCCCTACGCTCAATCCCTTTTGGAGAATGTACTGTCAGGCAATACAATCATACCTTTTGACTGTAAACAGCTCGCTACAATGATCCTGACACCCACGCAAAAATTATTATGGCAACAAAAGTGGGGAATGTTTTGTGAAGCGGCAGCCTTGCAAAATCTCGACCGGTCAAGCGCCTCTGCTGCAGAGCCGGCTCCGGCTCAGGGTGCAGGCCGAGCCCGCGGGCGGGCAGCACCGGGCCCTGCCCAGCCGCCACCGCCGCCCTGGGGCTGCTGCCGCTCGGCAAGAACTACACCGTGCAAGTGAACAAAACACTGCAGACCATCCTCACCCAGCTGTTCCCTGGATACGGCAATGGACGGTGACTCTGTAACGCACTTCTAATTTTCTTTTGTTCAAACTTAACGTGGAAAACAGAGCGACCTGTATGGATAGATCAATGGCCCCTATCGACAGAAAAATTAGCTGCCCTAGAAACAGTTAATAGCTAAACAAGAAAAACAGGGACACATTATCCCTTCAACCAGCCCTTGGAACACACCTGTGTTTGTAATCAAAAAGAAATCAGGCAAGTGGAGGCTCTTACACAACCTCCAAGCAATCAACAATATTTTGGAAGATATGGGACCCCTTCAGCTTGGTCTTCCATCGCTGACAATGATCCCGAAACAATGGGACATAATTATTATTGACTTAAAGGACTGTTTTTTCACTATTCCATTACACCCAAAGGATAGTAAAAGATTTGCATTTTCTATCCCAACAATCAATAAAAGTCAACAACAGCGTCATTATCAATGGACTGTACTGCCACAAAGAATGAAAAACTCTCAAGATGTATCTTAACAAATTAAAGAGGGGGAGCCAAGGTTATACTCCTTATGAACAACTATATAAAGCCTTATATGTTATTAATCATTTAAATTTAGGACCGTTTGATAAACCCAGAGTTGAGGTACACTTTGGAAAACCTGTACACATGTCTCTGGAAAGTAATCAATGACCACCAGTACAGATAAGAAATTTGATAGATCAAACTTGGAAAGGACCATTTGAATTGTTGGTATGGGGACATGGGTACGCTTGTGTTCTAACAGATACTGGACCATGATGGATACCAGCACGAGTGCTCCGCCCATACCTCCCACAAGACAAGGCATCAAGACTTGAAGAGGAAGACAATCATTCCAACTCGTAATATTGGGAATCGTACTGTTGTTTAATGTTGGGGATGGGATAATAACTTGAATTGATCCGCGACAAAATATGTGGGTAACATGGGCAAACCAGACCAGCCAAACAGATTTTTGCCTTTCTATGGTGACACCTAGTGACCCCTTTAGAACGTACCTCATAGGCATTACTGGATGGCTACAGCAAGTTATTAAAATAGGATTCATGTTGTTAATGTTTGTGTTGTTGTTAGTTATACCCTGTATTATGCAATGTTGTTGGAAAATGTTAGAAACAACCGTCAAGAGAGCTTTGGTTGTTTGAAGTTAAAAAAGGGGGAAATGTAGGAATCAGTGATAGCAAGGTAGACCTGTTGGATACTTCTTTGACTTGGGGTCCTTGAACTGACCTTGGGTTGTAAGAGCGGGAAACTGAACAAAGAGGTGAACATCAGAGATGCAAATCAGGGTGGAGACAGCATTTAGGGGCAGCATGTGGGGTTTTGGAGGTCAGCCAACCAAATGTTGATGCTGGTGATTGCGAGCACGTGGACAATAGGCCTGGGCCAATCAGGATGCTATGGGAAGCGCGTGGACAGATGAGCAAAGGTATATAAACCTGTAAGTTGCAATAATAAAGGTCTCCACTTTACATCTATCTGGAGTCCGTCTCATCGTTTCATTCCCACAGGGGATGGTGGACAACTCGGCTTTCCATGCCATGACCACAGAGAAGGAAATCTCCAAGAACATCACGGAGATGAAGAGGGGTGTGGCAACGGGGCCGGATGGACTGAGTATGAAGGACATTGAAAGGTATGATGCTCAGTTCACTGAACTAAAGGAAATTTACAATCTATGGTTGGTGTATGGAGTCGTATCTGACATGTTAAAGGAATGTCGGACAGTGCTAATACCTAAATCTACAGCTAGCGAGTGCCAAAATGACATCACTAATATGCGGCCAATTACTACTGGTTCAACCATTTAAAGCCCTTTACCAGAATTATGACTGCTAGATTGACCACAGCTTGCCCTTTAATCCACGACAAAGGGGCTTTACAAGAGCTGCAGGTTGTGCTGGAAACCTGAAATTATTACAACTACTTATGAAAAATGCTAAAAGAGAACACCGTGCCCTTGAGGTAGTCTTCACTGATCTCAAAAAAGCCTCTGACACGGTGAGCCATAAGCATCTAATTGAGGCTCTAAGCTTAAAGGGGGTAGACGAACACATGATTACCCTCATTAAGAACTGATATTTTAACATCTCTGCTCGTATTGTTTCGAAAAGTGGAGAGTCAGATCCTACTCGGATCCATATCGGTGCGAAACAGGGTGACCCAATGACTTTGTATGTTTCTGGGTATGACGGGGTGGTGCTGCCTGTGGATCTACAACTATGGACTCCTGGTAAGACCGTTCCATGAGCTTTTAAAGGTTAATCCTAAGGAACTTGCGTGGAATAGGGAAGTGGACAAGGCCTTCCACAAACTAAAACAAGAACTAATGAGGGCACCTGCTTTGGGCTTGCAAGATACTACTGAGCCCTTCTGGGTATTTTCTCATGAGAAACAAGGAATAGCCTTGGAAATCCTAGCCCAAACTTTCGGGCCTTATCGGAGGGCGGCGGCATACTTCTCAAAACAACTGGATGAGGTCAGTAAAGGGTGGCCAAGCTGCCTAAGAGCAATTGCAGCAGTAGTGATCGATATCCAGGAGGCCCATAAATTCACTTTGGGCCAGAAGATGGCAGCATTAGTCTCACATACGGTACCTGCTTTGTTAGAACAAAAGGAAATCACTGGCTTTCCCCACCTTGGTTTTTTAAAATACCGAGCCATCCTAGTTGAATCAGATGATATTGAAACGGAAGTAACTAATGTGTATTCCAGCAGACCAGATCTGAAGGAAGAACCTCTGGAGGATGCACAAGATTCCTGGTTTACAGGTAGAAGTAGCTTTGTCCGACAAGGTAACCCTAAAACTGGATATGCAGGAACTACTAGGAACAAAGTAACCAAATCCCACTCATCACCTGCAGGGACTTTGGCACAGAAGGCTGAAATCATTGCCTTGACCCGAGCCTTAGAACTGGTAAAAGGAAAAAGATAAATATTTGGACAGATTCTAAACATGCCTTTGGAGTTGTTCATACTCACGTTCATCTGGAAGGAACGAGGGTTATTGATGGCACAAAGAAAACAAATTGTCATGCTGAAGAAATACTTCGCCTATTGGAAACAGTACAACTACCAACCAAAGCAGCCATCGTGCACTGTCAAGGACACCTGAGAGGTAACAGTCACCAGGAAACAGATTATAGATTGGCTGACTATGAGGCTAAACGGGTGGCAGAAAGAATGCAAGAAGAACAAACTTTAGCTCTAATCCTAGATAATAAAACTTTTAGCTTTTAGATACTTTAGCTTATATTAGATACTCCAAGTCTGATCGGAAATTAATACAAGAACTTGGAGGACAAATCCCTTCCCAGAAGTGGACACAATTAAAAGATTGCAGAACTATTGTACCTGCCAACTTGGTCTGGGAACTTATAACATGATAAAACCCACTGAGAACCAGACCCTTTATATAAATTCCTAAATCAAAAATAGATAGAGAGGAAATTTATATACTATGGTTCAGACTCAACAGTGTGAAATATGTTAAATTGAATACAATTAGGAATAATTAGGCAAGGAAATGTGCCTAGAAAGAGTTGGCAAATTTATTTTTCTGAACTCCCAAGAAAAGAGGGGTACAGATACTTGTCAGTATTCCCAGATACATTTTCTGGATAGCCAGAGGCCTTTACCAAACATCATAGCTACACTACACCAGAATGAAAAGGGCCCCTAAGCCACGATGGAAAGCAACCCCGACTGGGCCTATGAAACTAACAAATGTCATCTTTTGTTGAATCCATAATGTAATGTTATATACAGGAACAACAAAGTCTTGGGACTGAAATGCATATTTGCAACTGACCACAAACATATCCAAAATGTTTAAGCTGCCAGATTGTTGGTTATGTACAGCTCTTCCCAGAGGTGGTATAGAAATGCCTGTGTTTGGGGTGCATACTCAAAATGGATGTGGGGACCACAAAATTGGACAAGCACTTATATAGCAAGTTATGTAACTCCACACCTATGTTGGGAGTTAATGAACTTGAAAAGACAATAGTTAATATCTCAGCAGAAATGGAAATCATAACTAACCACACTGCAGATGCCCTCACAGCTATCCAAACTGAAGCGACACCACTGAACAGAGTGGTTTCACAAAATCAATAGGTTTAGATAGATCACTGGTGCAGATGGGAAGGAGTATGTACCTTAATTAATACAAGTTGCTGCACTTACATTAACCAATCAGGAAATGTGACAAAATACATAGACGAAATCTGGAAACAAGCCAAGGTTTTACATGAAGCAGCACAAAATAGTACCTCCTTGGGTTTTACTAAACTTTGGGAAAATCTTACCTCTTGGTTACCTAACTTCGCTTGGCTTAGAGAATTGTTTGCTTTGATAGTTGCTTTAATGATTTTAGGACTTTTATTGTATTTTATGTTTAAACGTTTTATATGTTGTACTAGTGAGGCTATTAATGATTACAAACAGTGGAAAAAACCATCAACTTTGCCAGAAGATAGAATTGGAAAATACTTTAAGAACAGCCTCAATGCAGAATGCACCCTTTAGATAAGTATAAGAATTTACTAATAGGATAGAAAAGGGGGGAATTGAAACAGGGAACAAAAGGGTTAACCAATAGAGGCATTCAGTAACAAGAATTGAAGGCATTCTTCAAAACAAGGGCACCTTATCAGGATCACCCAGTGCCTTCGACCTTGTACAGGCCAGAGCTGTGCACCTGTGCTTCAGTGAGAAAGGACACTATCCAAGGCTAACTGGTTCTGTGGTTTGAAACACAGCCATAACAAGTTCCTAGAAATAATTGTAATAGTAACACTGAGAGACGATATGCAAGTACTGTGGGGTACGCCAGTAGTGGGGTACTCACAACTGCATGCTTACCCGACTACTATCAATTAATTTGATGTGCAGGGTTTATCAGTGGAATCGGTGCCCGATTTGTCACGTGTTTCTTAACTGCCTGCCTGCATCACCGTTGTCCTTCCCTCCTGCTTCAGCTTGAGATTCCATCTATCGATCCAGAGAGAGGGGCAGGGGAAGAATATCCATCCCCAGCCTGCCCCGAGACTGCTGCAGAAAGAAACAACACACAAGTGCTCTGCTCAGCACCTGGTCCTGTTTACTTTATTATAGAATCATAGAATCACCAGGTTGGAAAAGACCCACCAGATCATCGAGTCCAACCATTCCTATCAAACACTAAACCATGTCCCTCAGCACCTCGTCCACCTGTCCCTCAAACACCTCCAGGGAAGGTGACTCACCCACCTCCCTGGGCAGCCTGTTCCAGGGCCCAATGACCCTTTCCGTGAAAAATTTCTGACGTCCAGCCTAAACCTCCCCTGGCGGAGCTTGAGGCCATTCTCTCTTGTCCTGTCCCCTGTCACTTGGGAGAAGAGGCCAGCACCCTCCTCTCTACAACGTCCTTTCAGGTAGTTGTAGAGAGCAATGAGGTCTCCCCTCAGCCTCCTCTTCTCCAGGCTAAACAACCCCAGCTCTCTCAGCCGCTCCTCTCGTTCTCCAGCCCCTTCACCAGCTTAGTCGCTCTTCTCTGGACTCGCTCCAGAGCCTCAACATCCTTCTTGTGGGGAGGGGCCCAGAACCCTCCTCTCTTTCCCCGAGCCGCTCACGGACACCTGTATTTCCGCCCCCGCCCCGTGTCTGCCTGTCTGTCCCGGTTTTCGGTCCATCAGGACGTGGTTCCCCACTCCGCCTCCGCCCCCTTTTTACCGGTGCTTTCCCCATCTCCGGCGGGTCCCGTCTCAACTTTGCCGCGGGACGGAAGGCCGAGGGGCTCTGTGCCCACGGGGAGAGGGTGGCCCGGCCGGAGCCCCTGGCCCAGGCTCCCCCGCCCCAAGGGGACAGGAACAAGCCCGCTGTTCGCCGAACCCGCCCCTGCTGGCAGAAAACGCCTGCGCAGGGCGCTGAGCCACTCCCCCGCCCTCTCACTCCCCTCCCCTCCCTTCCCCCCCCGCCACGTATCTTCATAAGGTTACTTTATTGAAAAAAGCAATACTGAAGAAAACTTTTGGCCCGACCCCCCGGCAAGCAGGTACTCCCAGGGAATGTGCGGCTGCCCCATTCCTGCAGGGGTTCAAGGCCAGGGCGGTTGGGGACTTGGGCAGCCCGGTCCGGTGGGATGTGTCCCTGCCAAGGGCAGGGGGGCTGGGATTAGATGATTTTTAAGGTCCCTTCACACTCAAACCATTCTACGATTCTGGGATTAATAAACTACAAAATAAATTGTCTGCATAGCTATGGACCTGCATCTGTTGGACTGCACTAAAGGAAAGAATTTATAAATAGAAGAAGTAGCATCAAGCAGTAACATTCACAGTGTAGGCACGCAGAGGTACAAAATCCTTTCCTTTTGTGGAAGATACTTCCATAATATAGATTTAAATGACTGTATTTTTGTTAGTCCTGTAGCTCTTTGTTTCCATGGCATAATGTTTGCCAAGAACATGTTGGCCCTATTGGAACAATCTGGAGACTGAAGATTTCATTCAGAAATGATCAGCTGAAAAGAGAGTTGACACTAAAAGCTTATAAGCCTTAGTTTACATCTGAAACCTATTACAAATCAGACTGATTAGGTCCTAATGTAGGAGAGTAGGATGAGAAGAAATGGCTTCAAGTTACGCCAGAGGGGGTTCAGATTAGATATTAGGAAGAATTTCTTCACTGAAAGGGTTCTCGAGCACTGGCAGAGGCCACCCAGGGAGGTGGTGGAGTCCCCATCCCTGGAGGTATTTAAAAGACAGGTAGATGAGGTGCTCAGGGATGGCTTAGTAGTGGGCGGGTGTGGTTGGACTTGATGATCTCAAAGGTCTTTTCCAACCAAACAATGCTGTGATTCCGTATTGCTGTGATACACAGCAGACACAATCACAAAGACTGTTGGATGTAGTCACAATGCACAAGTAAGAAGTTGGAGTCCAGACAGGGCATATGCCTTTTGGCCACTGCTTTGCCTTCAGACCGTACAGTATCCTCCTGCACCTTTGAAGTTTCATAAACAAGTTATTTTCAAGAAGAATGTGCAGGGACACAATAATGGAGGCTAGCTGCAGCTATGAATTCTATCAACAGTTTGATGTAAACCACATTAAATGGAAACATCGGCCCACAAATCAGCTTTGCAGTGCTCTTACTCCGGTCTGGTATTGAGGGTGATTCACTGTGAATTTCCTTTTCATGGCCACCATTTCGTGCAGTGTCTTTTATCAGCATATCACCCACTTGTACTTCAGAAAACTCGGATATTACACTTTAGCAGTCTTAAGAACTAGCATTTTTACACTGCTGCTCGTGTTAGCAAAGTAAGTACTGTAAATAGCATTGCAAAGCATACAGTAATTGTCCTTTTTGTAATGTGCCTGTTCACCTGGCTATCAAGTTATAAAGCCGTCACATCCTGACTCACCATGCACTGTATCTTAGAACAGTAACACAATTTCTACTCAGACCAAAACAGGTCAAAATGCAGTCTTAAGATGATCCAGCAGAGGAAGAGCTGGAGAGCACAAGGAAGAGAAAGATACCCTTATTCAGGGGAAAAAAAAATCCTTTCTTGAGAATTGTGACTGAGAGGTATATGCGGAAAAATGAAGATGTGTGCTGTTAAAATGTAAAACATTAACTATTATGAAAGAGAAATGGTTGGGTTTTTTTTTCTTTATTTTGACAAAATATTAGTATCCAGTATTCTGTGGCTCCTGTAGTCCCTTCCAGGTCTTTGGTTGTCCCCTGGCTTGCAGTTCTTCCACCCAAAGGCTGGGTATGAAATAGGGTTAGACTCTGTAGTTCTCCTTTCCCTGGTGGCATGTCAAGGTAATCTATGACCAATAACCTTCTAGAAGTGCAATTTATTTGGAAAGAAGGCATCAAACCCCCATGCTTTAAGCCATTAGATGCAGCGTATATTCACATAAAGCTCTTCCCTGCAGCTTGCTATGCCCTTGTTTTGGAAAGGCACCAATATCTTAGGCTCTTTCTATCGAATCTGTTTCTTTCTTCCTTTCCCTCTGCTTAACCTTCCAGTCTGTTCCCCCAGCCATATTCTGAGAAGCATCCTACCCTTTCTTCTCAGGAGACCTTTAACTACTCATTAGCCTTTACATTTTCAGGTTCTGAGCTTGGAAAAGTAAACTTGGATCTTATTAGCACACAGGATGTCATGTCCTTGAGGTTAATAATTTTGCCCATTATCTTTGACGAGCTGGCCTAAGTATTTGTTCTGGGAAGCTAAGTGTTGCTTCCCGATTAGTTTTCTGTGCATCTCACCGTAATTTAAATCAATATACTCACAAAGAATATTCCTGAACTCGGTACAACTTCACGAACTGGTCACATAAAGCATTAACTCTAATAGTGTCAAAGTAGTCACATATTTTGTTCAGTTCTGTGAAATGAGGTCATAATAAATGCACTTCAGCAGAAAACAGTGAACCCGTTTCTGTCCTTTGAAAGCAGTATTGTATCCCTCTTTTATGCAGAGAGAAGCTCATGCCCTTGCCACAGCCCCTTGCTGTAGAGTAAGGGCCTCTTTGCAATGTCAGTAGAAATATGTGTGTTTGGATTCAGAGCTCCCACATTTAATTCTTACTCGTGATCATTTATCTTTGCTTGCAGTGGCACAGCTTACGACTTCCACACCTCAAGATGAACGTAGGGAGAATCTTAAGTTTCAAAGCAAACAAAATTGAATAATATTTGGGTTTTAATTTTTGATTCTTATGAAAGCTGTAAAGAAGAAGAGAGTTTTTTAGTGGAAGAGCAAAATCTATGTGAGAAGAATAGCTCTGGAAAGAACTACGTGCTTCAGGAAACCCAGTTCCCAACTGTCACATCTAGCAACAAACTAAATGTCTAGATTAGAAAAATCTACTAGATCTCTCCTAGGACATCACTAGAGGATGATTAGGAGATATCTAGACTGCAAACTCCTCTCAAACTCAACACATTACATAAATGGAAAGAACAAAACCCATACAAAGTATCAAAAAAAACCCACAAAACAAAGGAGGAAAGTCTCTAAAATCAGCAGTTGAAATTATTTCATTCCCAGAATTCACATATTTTTTTTTTAATTTGCATTCTTTATATGAAGCGAGTCTGAAGTTGGTGGAAAGAAGTGTGACAAATATCCGTGTTGTTGTTTAATGAGTACTTTTAGCCAAAGCATTCTCCAGTAGAGTTATATTCCCACATTACAACAGTTTGGGCTTGATTAAGATGCTTAAACACAAATGAGGCTTCTTAAGAATGTGTAGGCTTCTTGGGATATATGAGACATCTGTGGGCACTACAAGTATGGTAGAAAACTAGAGGAAAACAGAAATCTTTCTGAACTGGCAGCTGGGGAACATTTAGGACACCTCAAACGATATTTAATAGATATTATGCCACATCTAGCATATACAAAGGTGTCTTCTCTTGAGAGAGGATGCTAGATATAACTGAAAAATGTAATTGAGTCCTTTATGTCCAGCTGTCTCTGTTGGCAAAATGAGGGAAACAAAACAAAACAAAAAAAATACAGAATATTAATTTTTATACATATCTCCTTATAGACCTGTTGACTGGACAAGTTGGATGACTTCCTCTGATTTCAAAAGGACCTAAGCTAGGCTCTAACATAGATGAATAAATAATAAGTAGCATAAATGCTTCCCCAGCCTTCTTGAGCCACGCATAACGTCCAGATCAGAAATGGTCTTTCACACTTTTTTGTTTAAAAATGTGCACCATGCTTTTATTTAGCTAATTAAATATGGGGTTAGCATTTTGTTGTGTGATGATGATGCTTGATATTCAGAATTTAGCCTGCTCTGTGGTGTTGGTGAGCACTTGTGTTGGATGAGCAAGCAAGTACAGAAAAGTCAACTTAGCTCTTACTCTTTCAGGCAGAGTAAAGAGTGCAGAGAGCAAACACAGCAGAGGAGACTATAGAATCTGAGCAGCTTTTGCTTGCTCCCAGGTGTAAAGTGGGTTCAGAGACATGCTATTATGAATAGCTATGAATAGAAGGCTGCTACAGAAAATAGGACGTAGGTCCTCCCCAAGGAGTTGCATGACCACTAAGTCTGAAAGAAGTTTCTGGCCAGTTTGATTTAACTTTCTGAAGTCTCTGAATGGGCTAGAGATAGCATTTATTGCTGATATCTAAAAATTGAGTTGGCTCTTTTTCCTCCTTAGCAAAAGGACTATGTGTATCAATGCAGTACATGAAAAACTGCACTAAAAGGGCTGTGGTTAGTGGTTGGGGGGGGAAAGTCTGCATACTCCTGTCCTGGTGGCTGCACTCTGGGCCAGGTGGAACCCTCCAAAGGTGGAATGAGGGGGTAATTGCTTCAAGGAAAGAAGCCTAAAGAAAGATCTGACAAAATCTTTTGAATCTAAAGTGTCAATACAGGCTGAAGACACGTCCAAAGCAACAAATTTTAAAGCACTGGGAAAATTCTTGGGAAATGGAATCAGTTTTAAATGCAATGTTGAGATGTTAGCCCAGTCTCTGACATGTCTTTTTAGTTAGGATGAGCCAGACAACATTCCCAGTAAGTAGCTTGTATGTGGAGAGTTTGATTTTTAGAGACCAGTAGAAATGGGGCCTTGAGCAGCCTGGTCTGGTGGGAGGTGTCCCATGGCAGGGGGGTTTGAACTGGATGGGCTTTAAGGTCCCACCCAAACCATTCTATGATTCTAGCAAATGAACTGTGCTGGAATGGATCATAAGAAATGCTGACTTCCATCAGTCTGAGGATCCATCTTGCACAGGAGGCTGTCTCTTTTATATTGATTCAACAAAGATGAGTTGACAAGGGATAAAAATGAATGAAAAGCAAGCAGCTATTACACCTTTCTGAGGATGTGTGAGAGCTTGGGGTAGGAAGACAAGAGTACATACGGTTATGTCTCTGCTTGTTAAATGAGACAACTGCTCCAAACTGCAACCATTTAAAAAATTTAGAACATACATAGCTTTTAATAGTCTCTCTTGAGGGGCGTATCCCATGCTCCCCCTTTTTTGTTTTAACAACATATTTTTTAATGTACCATGAGCTCGTTCAACTATGGCTTGCCCTGTTGGTGAGTGAGGAATGCCCGTGACATGCGTGATTCCCCACCATTGCTGAAAAAAGGATTTTGTTATATTAGAAATATATCCTGGGCCATTGTCTGTTTTTACTGGTTTTGGCACCCCCAAAATAGCAATTGCATATAACAGATGTTTTTTTACGTCTTTTGCTCATTCCCCCGTATGTGCGGAGGCAACAATGCAGGTAGAAAAGGTGTCAATTGATACATGTACATATTTTAGACGTCCAAATTCGGGGATATTTGTTACATCAGTTTGCCATATTTCAAGTGGACCTAATCCATGAGGATTTACACCGTCACAAATAGTGTTTGGGATTCATTGACAATCAGGGCACATCTGTACAATTTGCCGAGCTTGCTCATGAGTTAACTGAAACATTTTCCTAAGGGCTGTACTACCTTGGTGATAAGAATCATGTGACATACGTGCTTGTTGTAATGTATCTGGAATGATTACAGGGGCTGCCAGAGCATCAGCTTGGCGATTGCCTTCAGCCAAATATCCTGGTAAATTTGTATGAGAACGTACATGCATTATAAAGTAAGGTTCATGTCGATCGTCTAACAGATATTTCAATTCCTTTAAAAAAGCATATAGCTGTCCACTGTCTACATACTTTAAATAGGCATTCTCCAAGCGTGAAACAATGCCAACAACGTAGGCTGAATCAGTAACAATGTTTATGGGTTGTGAAAACAGCTTAAAGCATCTAACAACTGCAGCCAATTCCACAATTTGAGGTGATCCTGACACTTTACAAATTTCTGATTTCCACATTTGCAAAATATTTGTTTCTGACGAAGCTTTTTAGCGACCTTGTCTAATGCAACCAATGAATATTTGTCTAATTGCCTGGGAGAGGTTAAATCTGAATCCCCTTTTAACAACATAAACCAAGCATGTAATTCTTCTGTAGTGATACCTATCAAGGGGCGTACCCAATTTATGACTCCTAACAGTTTTTGCACATCGTTCAATGTCTTTACAGAATATAAAAGTTTAACTTGCTGTGGTTGAATAGTTTGTTCTTGGATTTTCCACCCCATATATTTCCACGGAGAAGTTTTTTGGATTTTTTCTGGTGCTACACATAGACCTACATGAGTAACTGCTGCGGTCACAGCTGCTACAGCCTTAGCCGTCTGTTCTGGTGTCAAGGCTGCAACTAAAATATCGTCCATGTAATGATAAATCAGGGCTTGAGGATATAATTCACGAACTGGTGATAAAGATTTTGCTACAAACCACTGACAAATTGCTGGACTGTTACTCATGCCTTGAGGCAATACAGTCCAGTTGGCTCGGTTCTGCCCTGTTAATAGAAGGAATAGAAAAAGCAAAACGGGTTGCATCCTTTGGATGTAACGGAATGGTAAAAGAACAGTCTTACAAATCTATAACAGTTAAGTCCCAGTTTTGTGGTAACATTGTCGGTGAGGGCATTCCTGGTTGCAATGCTCCCATAGGCTCAATAATCGCATTTATTTTTCGCAAGTCCTGTAATAAACTCCACTTTCCGCTTTTCTTCCGTATTACAAACACCGGTGTGTTCCACGGGCTGGTAGTTGGAACGATGTGTCCGGCTTGTCATTGTTCTTGCACTAAAGCTTTAAGGTGGTGCAGTTTCTCAGTGCTGAGGGGCCACTGTTCCACCCAGATCGGCTGAGCAATTCTAGTGCCCTTTGGTATAAAGCAAGGTGGCAAAGGCGTCCAAGCCATTACTTGTATTGTTCCCGTAAAATCTGTATCAATCAGTCCTGGTAAAACAAACAATCCTTGCTTTGTGATAAATGATCGTCCAATTAACAGTGCACTAAGTCCATTTCCTAAGGGGCCCTTAACTGCCGTGGGGATGAGCTGAACTGCAGTGGTTGTTAATTCTGTATCGCTGGCGGTGGCCAGGTCCAGCCCTGCACTCCCTGCTGTGCTGGCGCAGAGCTGGCTTGCATTGCAGCAGGGCTCTGAGGGGGTACTTGTATCGGGGTGCACCCTTTCACCATCGCGCTCAGCTGCATGTTTCCCTGTGTGCCCCAAGGAGCGAGCACCCAACCGTCTTTGTGCAATCTAGATCTGCAAGTGTTCACGTAATGTCTGCCTTTTTGACACCGCGGACAGAGTCCGGGACCTTGATGTTGTCCCTCGGTATTCGGACCGACATGGCCCCTATTTCCGGAAGGGCACTGTTGTTGCAGGTTTCCTGTTTTTCCACAACTGAAACAAGTTCCCTTCTGCTTAGATGTATGCATGGCCACAAAAACATCAGCTATTAACGTTAGGTCGTGAGATCGAGATCCGACATTTTGACATGCTCTCATCATCTCAGTAAGTGACGGGTTTCTATTTTGTAAAGGCCGTAAGATTTTCTGACAATCTGCCTTTGCATTCTCTATTGCTAATTGTTTAAGCAAAGTTTCTCTAGTGTCGGCATTGTTAACCTGCTTATTTAAGGCTTCTTGTAGTTTGTCTAGAAAAGTCATGTATGGTTCTGTAGCTCCTTGTCTAATATTCACAAAGGACTCTACGTGAGCCCCAGCGTCAGGGACATTCCGAAATGCCTTCAAGACAATAGCCTGTAATTGATGCAGCCCTTCTATTGGTATTCTAGCCTGGGCCGCATCATCGATATAATTGCCGTCGCCCATTAAGGCATCGAGCCCCACCCATCTCAAGGGGCTATCGTGTGGGAGTTGCAAATTATCCAGGGCTGCTACAGTGGCCAACTCCTTCCAGTTTGATTGAAAGATAACATACTGCATAGGAGTCATAACTAATCGGGCAATTGATCTCCAATCCCGCGGCGTAAGATGGTATGTGTCACCGATACCTTCTACCAAATTTAATGTGAATGAGGCAGTGAGTCCATTCTCTTTAACAGCTTTTCGAATCTCCTTTATCACTTCGTAACTAATTGGTTCCCTGCGCGGACCGCCATCCTGCGCATAGATCACAGGAAAAGCTTGCAATATTTCAGCTTCTCCCTGCCGCTGCGCCTCCGTCCTGACTTGTGCCCATTGGTCTGAGGGACAGGGTGGAGGTGGATCAGGCTCCTTCTCGGTGACTATCGGACCTGGATCAAAGGGTTTGTCGGCCCCCCCATTGCGGGGTGCAGAGGTCAGCGCAGGCAGTTTAGGGGGGTGGGGGGTTAGTGCAGTTGCACTCGGCTTGGAATTATCGCTGTGCTTTTTAGAGCTGACATACGCCTTTAACGCTTCAAAAACAGTCCGCCACGGGCCGAGCAACTTAGTAGCTGTTTTATCTGACCTAGTCGCTTTATCCCGTAGTCGAACTCCAATCTTATCCCAGGCTTCTTGATCGAATGCTGAGCAAACGCCAGAAGACGGCTCATGATCCCGGGCCCATGTCAAAAGCGATTTAAGATCACTAATATCTAATGTTTGGTTTTGATCTTTTAGAATATGTTTAAATAAGTCAATTACATCTTTCTGTTCCTGGGTTATCTTGTTCCCCATCCCCTTATCAGCAGCTCACCTTCCGTCCAGCGGGCAGGTGTCTATGGCGCGCACTCCGGACTTTGTATCAGCCCCTCCAGGCTTTGTTTCAGCCCCTCCAAATGTTCTGCCGATTGTACGCCACTGGGCCGTGCTCCTAACTCAGCCTCCGTTCAGACCCGATGCAGGCGCCATTTGTGGCGTCTTAAACAGACACGGACTCTGCTTTCATTTCAAGCTGAGACCAAGTTTATTGTTACAACCTCATCTTTATACCTTAGTGAAAATGTCAACAACAGTCCTGCAAGTCCTTCACAAAAATTTCCACAGCTGTTCTTCTCCTTCCCAGCTCCTCGTGACCACTGTTATTGTTTCTATGCCTTCTTGTTTTTGCCACTGATGTTGAATTTTCTCAGGCTGGAGGCTAGCTGGTTATCAAAGCTCTCTGCACTGTTATCTCCAGAGGCTCTGCAGCATTCATGGTCGTTCTTGCTCAGCATCTCTTCTGAGAGTATCTTTCTAAAATTCTCTTCCCTTTCAGTTCTGATTTTTGACCCACCGTTGATTTTGATCTAAGATGCTGACAAATATTGTAAAAGGGATTATGCATTAATGAAATGGGTTTAAAACTAATTTTTAAGACAGAATTCTTTAGAATGGGCTTCTCTACTCTCAGATTTTCAAACACTGCTCATGAGAAGGAAGTCCTGGAACAAGGCATTCTTCAAAACAAGGCATTCTTCAAAACAAGGCATTCTTCAAAACAAGAATGTGTTCTCAGGAACACCGGGTGCTCAAGCCAGAGCTGTGCAGCTGTGCTTCAGTGAGAAAGGAGACTCTTCAAGGCTTACTGTTTCTGTATTTTGAAGCTGTGGTTGAATAATAACCTAAAAAATTAGAAGTCTAGGCTGTTATTAGTCTTAGTGACTTCTACATCACAGTGAAGTGCAGCTGGAGCATGAGTTAAAGTACTCTGGAGTGCTCCCAGAGGGGCAACATGCATGGATGTTTTTCTGTGGGCCTGGAGGTCACAGCAACTCGAGCAGCACAGTGAGAACTGATGGTCTTTTCTTTCATTGCAAGAGTTACTAACATCCATGGATGCAGTTTTAAGGAAGTGTCAACAGCTTACTAAAATGTTGATGAGAGTAAAATCTTGCTGTGACACCCTGCTTTCATTTTGTTGCTGGGAGGGAAATATGTTGAAAAAGAAACAATTTGTGTTTTCAAGAAAAACCCTACAGAAATGGTTTGGATACTAGAAAATATATTTTACAGTAAAACCCCCTGAATATATTTAGCTTACTGAGCAGGTATTTAAGAGGCAATGTAATTACAGACACAAATAACCTGAACAAGGACAGGGTATCTGTTAGTAGAAGACTGACCCTGCAGATATAAGTAGTACTCTCAGTGGATCAGAATCAAAAGCAGAGCAATTTAGTTTGAAAATAATGCCCATATTTTAAATCATGAATGTGCTTAATTCTCAGGGCAGATTGCCAGTGCACATGTAGGTTTTTTCTTTCTTCATGTTGTCAAGTAGGATAGCACATATCCAAACTTGCATGCATATAGCTGGGGCTGGACGTGGAAATTACTGGATGAGGTTTCCTCAAGTGCAGGACCTGGCATTTGGCCTTGTTAAACCTCATGCCATTGGTCTCAGCCCAGCGGTCCAGCCTGTTCAGATCTCTTTGGAGAGCCTCCCTGACCTCTAGCAGATTGGCAATACCAATATATATATTTTTATATAAATATCACAGAATCACAGAATCACACAGAATCACAGAATAACCAGGTTGGAAGAGACCCACCGGATCACCGAGTCCAACCGTTCCTACCAAACACTAAACCATATCCCTCAGCACCTCGTCCACCCGTGCCTTAAACACCTCCAGGGAAGGCGACTCAACCACCTCCCTGGGCAGCCTGTTCCAGCGCCCAATGACCCTTTCTGTAAAGAATTTTTTCCTAACGTCTAGCCTAAACCTCCCCTGTCGGAGCTTGAGGCCATTCCCTCTTGTCCTGTCCCCTGTCACTTGGGAGAAGAGGCCAGCACCCTCCTCTCTACAACCTCCTTTCAGGTAGTTGTAGAGAGCAATGAGGTCACCCCTCAGCCTCCTCTTCTCCAGGCTAAACAACCCCAGCTCTCTCAGCCGCTCCTCATAAGGCCTGTTCTCCAGCCCTTTCACCAGCTTTGTTGCTCTTCTCTGTACTCTCTCCAGAGCCTCAACATCCTTCTTGTGGTGAGGGGCCCAGAACTGAACACAGTATTCGAGGAGCGGTCTCACCAGTGCCGAGTACAGAGGGAGGATAACCTCCCTGGACCTGCTGGTCACGCCGTTTCTGATACAAGCCAAGATGCCATTGGCCTTCTTGGCCACCTGGGCACACTGCTGGCTCATATTCAGTCGGCTGTCAACCAACACCCCCAGGTCCCTCTCCTCCAGGCAGCTTTCTAGACAGACTTCTCCCAGTCTGTAGCACTGCATAGGGTTGTTGTGCCCCAAGTGCAGGACCCGGCATTTGGCCTTGTTAAACCTCATGCCATTGGACTCTGCCCAGCGGTCCAGCCTGTTCAGATCCCTTTGCAGAGCCTCCCGACCCTCCAGCAGATCGACACTTCCACCCAGCTTAGTGTCATCCGCAAACTTGCTAAGGGTGCATTCGATGCCTTCATCCAGGTCATTGATGAAGACATTGAACAGGGCTGGACCCAGCACTGAGCCCTGGGGAACCCCACTTGTCACTGGCCTCCAGCTGGATTTCACACCATTTACCACCACTCTCTGGGCCCGGCCATCCAACCAGTTTTCCACCCAGGAGAGTGTGTGCCTGTCCAGCCCAGAGGCTGACAGTTTCTGAAGCAGAATGCTGTGAGAAACTGTGTCAAAGGCTTTGCTGGTCCAGGAAGACCACATCCACAGCCTTTCCCTCATCCAGTAGGCGAGTCACTTTGTCATAGAAGGCGATCAGGTTAGTCTGGCAAGACCTGCCTTTTGTGAACCCATGTTGACTGGGCCTGATCACCCGGTTCTCTTGCATGTGCTTCATGATAGCACACAAGATCACCTGTTCCATGACTTTCCCTGGCACTGAGGTCAGACTGACAGGCCTGTAGTTTCCTGGGTCCTCCCTGCGGCCCTTTTTGTAGATGGGCACAACATCAGCCAGCCTCCAGTCCAGTGGGACTTCCCCAGTCTTCCAGGACTGTTGGAAGATGATGGAAAGGGGTTTGGCCAGCACATCCGCCAGCTCCTTCAGTACCCTAGGGTGAATCCCGTCCGGCCCCATAGACTTGTGACTGTCCAGTCGGGCTAGCAAGGCTCTGACCACCTCCTCTTGGATCATGGGAGCCTCATTTTGCTCCTCTAGCTCCTGGGTTTGTACACAGGCGGAACGACCCTCCTTACGACTAAAGACTGAGGCAAAGAAGGCATTAAGTACCTCAGCCTTTTCCTCATCCCCTGTTACTGTTGTCCCTTCTGTGTCCAATAGGGACTGTATGGTCTCCCTAGTCCGCCTTTTATTATTTATATATTTGTAGAAAGATTTTTTGTTATCTTTCACTGACTTGGCCAATCCAATTTCTAGCTGAGCCTTAGCCCTTCTGATTTTTTCCCTACACAATCTCACTTCCCTCCTGTAGTCCACCCAAGAGGCCTGTCCCTTCTTCCAGAGGCCATAAACATTTCTTTTCTTCTTGATATCCCTCAAGATCTCTCTATTCAACCAAGCTGGCTTTCTCCCCTGCCGGCTTTTTTTCCGGACCACGGGGATGGCTTTCTCCTGAGCTGCTAGGACCACCCCTTTGAAGAGCTCCCAGCCCTCCTGGGCTCCCTTGCCCTTGAGTACTGTCTCCCATGAGACTTCACCAACCAGCCTGCTGAAGAGATCAAAGTCTGCCCTCTGGAAATTTAATGTTACCGTCTTGCTAACCACCCTCTTCACTTCACCTAGAACAGAAAATTTTATAATCTCATGGTCGCTTAGTCCTAGGCGTCCACCTACCGCCACATCCCCTACAAGGCCTTCTCTGTTCACCAACAGGAGGTCCAGGAGGGCACCTTCCCTGGTTGGTTCATTCACCAACTGTGCAAGGAAGTTATCTCCCACGCACTCCAGGAACCTCCTAGACTGCTTCCTTTCTGCTGTGTTGTACACCCAGCAGATATCAGGCAGATTGAAGTCTCCCACCAGAACGAGAGGCATCGATCTAGAGATTAACCCCAGCTGTTTATAGAAGAGCTCATCAGCTTCTTCTCCTTGGTTGGGTGGTCTGTAACAGACTCCCATCACAAAAACTACCTTCTGGTGGGCTCCTCTGATTTTGACCCACAGGCACTCAACCTCCTCATCTCCACAATCCATCTCAGTGATGTCCAAGTCCTCCCTTACAAAGAGGGCTACCCCACCTCCTCTCCTACCCTTCCTGTCCCGCCTGAAAAGCTTATACCCCACCATAGTCGTACTCCAGTTATATGAGTCGTCCCACCACGTTTCCGTGATGGCAACAACATCATAGGCCCCTTGCCCTACGACAGCTTCCAGCTCTTCCTTCTTATTTCCCATGCTGCGTGCATTGGTGTAAATGCACTTCAGCTGAGCTGCCGAGCCTTCAGCCCTCCTAGAGGGAACAGGGTTCATTCCCAACTGCCTGGTAACTGGATCAGTTGACACCAGAGTGCCTGCATCTCCCTTAACACCCCGAGGTGTGTTCTCCCCCACTTTTTGTGCGGTGAGGTACTGGTGGTCCTCGCCCGCGCACCCTCTCCCAATCACCAATTCCCCACATCCAGGCTCGTTCCTGTCTAGCCTGGGCTCAACCCCCTCCCCCTTCACATCTAGTTTAAAGCTCGATTTATGAGCTTGGCTAGGTTTCTGGCAAGGGCTTTAGCCCCCCTAGGAGACCCATGCGTCCCGCCCTTAGCGAGAAAGCCTGGGGGTGCATGAGCCCCCCCATGATCAAAAAAACCAAAGCCCCTCTCCTCGCACCAGGCTCGGAGCCAGGTATTAATCGAATTCTTCCTCCTGGCTTCCCCCTCCTCTCTATTTAGCATTGGGATGGAGCAGAATACTACTTGTGCCCCAGAGCCCTCCATCACTTTCCCAAGTGCCCTGAAGCCATTCTTGATGGCTTTGGCCTTTTTGTTTGTTAGGTCATCATTACCAGTTTGGACTACTATCAAAGGATAGTAGTCCGTCTCGTGAACCAGGGAAGGAAGTTTTCTAGCTACCTCCTTCCCTGATGCACCTGGCAAGCAGCAGACCTCTCTGTGGAGCGGGTCCGGTCTGCAGATGGGTCCCTCCGTTCCTTTTAGGAGGGAGTCCCTACAACAATCACCCTCCTCTTTTTCTTGATGGAGGATGTTTTTATCTTTTTCTGAGAATGATATATATCTCTCTCTCTAAAATAGATATATTATATTATATTATATTATATTATATTATATTATATTATATTATATTATATTATATGCAATGTATATATTTTTATATATATTATATATAATATAATAGTCTGATAAGTGTCCCACTGAGGGGATTCCTTTGCGCAGGCACTTACAGGGCAAACTTTAAGCATACTTTAAGGGAAAAAAATTCTTGAGCAGACTCCCATCAGGGTGGGATTCATCCACAGTGTCACAGCCTTAACTAGTGTGGCCATAGAGAGAAGAAACATGATTTGTGGGATATGTGGTGCGTATCAGCCTTCTGACAGTATTAATAATTCTGTAGAAACACCTATTTCTCCAGTAATTACGAAGAAGAAATAGTTGGCTGGCTTAGATATGTAGGTCTACGGTATCTTACTGTAGTCTTTACTGAGGCTCCATTTGAGCTGTTAGAGCATCCCAGGGTCTGGCACATAGCAATTAGTGATGTTCTTGTTTTTACTCTCTGAGGAGTTAAAAAAAGTGTGCAGATTTAGTTGTAAATAGCCTGCAGATGATGTATAAGGAGCTGGTTCTTCAATGAACTCTTTTCATATGTATGGAACCTGGTTGATTATTAATATAATATCATCTCAGAGCATAGTTGTATAGCTGGCTATAATGCCTTGAATGTAAAATCAGGCTGCTTTGATTTGCAGCCAAGCACATAAGCCCTTGCCTTGATTTAAGCACTCAGGTAGGCACGTTTATGCCACAGATAGCCTTAAATACACGTGCTTTAAGTCCTTCTACTGAATCAAGGCCTGCTTGTGTTTACATCTAAGTTTCCTAATTTGGGCGTGAGCAGCAAATGAACCAAGCAAAATATGGAAAGCCTTGCAGCCAGAAAACATGAAAATCAGGTTTTGGTCTACATAAAATTCTCAAAAAATCAAAAGGATGAAAGAGATTATTGCTGATATTTTATATAACCATTGTATGTAAAAGGATTATGTAATGAATAAAAGGTAAATGCTTTGAGCTAAAAAAAAAGAGGGAAAGATTTACATGAAATTGGAAACTTATTACCATATGAAAGTTATCACTTCATATGCTTCATACCAAATGTGCTTGACGCATGATTGTCTAAAAGACTTAAAATACATGATCCCACCAAAGAAAATGCATTTATAATTTAAATTAACATAATCAGTGCTTGTACTTGTAAGTAGTCAATTTTGGTTTTATGTAATTTTAATTATTGAATAGAGTTAAGCTTACATTGCAAGAAGGTTTCTGTAAAAACAATGGATACAAATAAGATTATACGGTATATTGGAGCTAAGAAAGATTGAGTGTCATTTACTGATTAGGTTTCTTCATACTTAGCAGTCTTCCAAGGAAACAGGTGAGCCTTCTCTTTGTGAGTGACCATAGTTATCATTAGCATTCTAATTTGTAGCCTCCCTAATTTCATAGATTTACTCTGGCTATGTTAGTTCTAATATCACAATGATTTCAACCAATAATAAAATGAAATGAGCAAACACAGCAGTGAGGATTTTAAAGGAGAAAGAAATAAGTCTTCATAGCAGATAGTGTAATAGAAGTTCCACTGAAATCAATAACCATTCGCACATGGAGTAACTCTACTGGAACAGGACTCTAAATATCCCTGTAATAATTTATTTGGCTAGGGAGTCATATGAGTACCTGTAAACTGCTATTCTGAAAGAGTGAAGACATGTTTCCAATAAAAATGTAGAACACCATTGGTTTAGTATTCCATAGCTTATTCTGGAGAAGATTTAGAGTAAATTTTAATGCAACCTGCAAAACATTTCAGGTTTTGGCTTACAAATCATTGCAATTGCTGGGTTTTTCAGGAGCAGCTTGTTAACGTAAAATCTTTTTCTTACTCTAATCTATGGAATAGTTGGAATAGTATATGCAAAGATCTATGAAGTGTCAGGAAAGAGCCAATATACTTGACTACTGCCATGTGCCTGTACTGAATAGAGCAGGTCAAGCCATTCATTGTATATTAGAGCTTTGGGATTTAATCAGTTTTTCTATCTGTGAATTATCCATGACCTTCTAATGACTTTTTAATATGAATGTGTGTGTTTTATGTAGTTCAACAAATAGTCTTACAATCACATTAAGCTTGTAGAATTTTGCAAGTGCTCCTTGCAGCATGAGCTATTCATGTTGATTACCCAAGTCACACGGAAGTGTATCTCTCCTGTTATTTGTTGACCTAATGTCTGCAAACAAGACCACTGGACTAATTATATCTTTATAAACAGGGAACTAGTTAAGAAGAAAAACAGGCATAGTGATTCTTAAAGCCTTTATAGTCTGGGGTTTTTTTTACTCTTTTATACTGGAAGGGCATCAGAATACTACTTGCTTTAGAAATGTAAGCTGTTTGGTGAGCAAGAAGGCGTAAGACAAATGTATGAGAAACCTTCTCAATCCCTAGCTGTATAAGCAACATCTGATTTGGAGTCCTTCATCTTTGAGTATTATAAAGGTGCTTGTCAAGTAAAATGGTCAGTCAGAATTTACGAAGATCATCTTGTATTATGCTCAGCATTGCCATTCTTAAAATAGTTTTAATAGGCATTTTCTTGCCTAAATATAGAATTCAAATATTTAGGAGCTTCGAAAGGCTTGAGTTGTCTCTCTCTTTTAAGGTCTCAGTGTGCACGTAGTCACAGTTCAGGCTATCCATATCTATAAAATTTTTTTTACTGAGTTTCTTAAGGAAATGGTAGTTTAAGACCTCTCTGCCAGTGAATCACTTTCTCCAATAACTTCTGCATCTAACCAGCCAATTTTGATCAGGTTACAAAGAACGTCACTTCTCCCCCCACCCCTAGAATCAGTAAATGGAATAGAAAGAGAAAAATATTCCCATCTCCAATGGGGAAAAGCCAGGTAGCACTGATGTGTTATAACTTGCGTGGCAGCAGCCAGCATGCTGTCTTATGTTTGGTTTTATGTGGGATAACTGTAAGAGTCAGGATTTATTGTGGTGTTCTGAGAAGGCCCTGAAGGCATTGAGGTGTTTTAGACCAGGCTTCATTAGTTCCATAGTTGATGAAGATTTTGTTTGTATTATTTTGGTTTTAAATGAAAGTCAATATCCTCAAGTGTCCATTTGGATACAGGAATAAAGAAAAATCTCATTCTGTTGCATGTTTTGTGATAAAAACTAACTCTTACTAACATCACTACTCTCCCAGTTGTGATTTTAAGTAAGGTTGGTGAAGTAAATATGTTGGTTAATGGGATATGACTCTAGAAGCCAAGTGAAACACAGGATACCTGAGAGATAGTGCTCAGATATCTGGATCTAACCTCCTGGCTGATGTTAATCCTTTACTACTCCACTCCTCACATGGTGCTTTAATATGTGATATTTCCAGGGGGCATCTGTACCTTCTTGTACTACTAGAGGAGGGTTAATGAGGTTAGGAGAATAAGTTTTTAAATCTGTTCAAGAAAGGAAAAGAAAGATAGGAACTGATCTGCGTATTTATTCACATAGAACAAGCTGTTACTTTAAGTAGAAGATTTTAAATAATGCATATAAGGTTGGATAGCCATAATTTGAAAAATATGAGTCCTCTGCAGAGAAAGAGAGAAGTAAGGAGTGAAGGCCAGGGATGAAATTCAGTACATGTGCTTATGAAACACAGTCACTTTTGGCTTCTCTCCCTTTACAGTTCTGTTTGAATTCTGCTGGCTTAAATTTGTATGAAAGTGTCAATCCCAGCTTCACTTTTTGGAAGGGTGGTTTATTCCCAAATACCAACACATTTCTGCAGCAGCAGTTTCTCAGTTATAAGTAGAAGGGCAAGAATGAAGTCTTTTACAATACACTGCACAGAGATCCTTCCCAACAACAGCAGCTGATGCATTTTTTGCATAGCAAGAGAACGTGTTACATAAGGAAAAATTATGAAAAAATGAGACAACTATTTTTAAAACATTTAAAAGTTTATAATGGCTTTTTAAAGTAGGTGATCACTAAGAAACATAAAGAAATGGTAGCTACTCAGAAATAACTTAGGAAAAGAAATGATAATCACAGGGTTTTGTAGGAGTTTTATTTCCAAAAGATTAATTTTCAGGACCACAGTCTATCACAGAAAAGATATTTAAAATCATTATTATTAGGTTACATTTAAAACGATGGCACATCTTCAAATTCTTCTCTGATGCAAATACTAGGAAAACAAGAATGTTTAATGATAATACCAACACCTTCTTCAATGATTCAATAAATGAAAAAGTAATGGGGAATAGTTGCTTTATTTGTAAGTTTGACTTTTAAAACATAATGAAGTAGTTTTACTAGTGTAAGAGTATATGATATTTGGGAATATCCTACTTGTGCCATGAAAAAAAAGTAAACAGACAGGAAGTTTTCCACTAAAATAGAAAAGTTAATCCTTCACACTTGCATTTTTTTCTCTCCTCACTACACTGGAGGATAAGTCGTAATTCTGCCACCTCCTTCAGGTATGTCAAATTGTTAAGCAAGTGTATTTCTATAATGCCAGGATAGCTATTCTTGGATTCTAGGATTTACAAGAGATCAAAGGTTACATGGAATATGATCTGAATGCTGGGAAGCCACATGCCTTCCTAAATGTTTATAGAATTTGGCATTTTATAGTTTACTTAGAGCTCACGCTCCAAGGGAAGGGGTAATAAACAACCTTCTGAATTCGGTCCTTTTGTGGGTTTGTCTGTTGGTGCTTAGTTACTAGATACTGGCTTAGACCATGATATGCATAATATGGCTGCTGTATTAAAAGAACTAATATTATTTTGCTGTTTCTGTTGACCACCTGAGATTAACAAATTCTCATCCTCTTCAGATGAAAATATCTGCTTCAAGTCAACTCACCAATCCTTAATAGCCCCCTTTCTCACCCTCCTTGTTTTGCCAAACCAGCTTTCTTGCACTTATCCGCATATTAGCTCTCTCACAGCCATCTGTTCTTGACAGCATTATTGCTTGTAGGGACTCCTTCCGCTGTGCTTAGTTCTGATAAAGAATATAAATATCTGCAAGGTACATGCTGCAAACAGATCCTTGGCTAACTTATCTATGATCCTGTGCACTGTGTGTGGTAAGTTAAATTGCTCAAAAGTCATCCAGAATCACATACTGAGAACAGAAGTCTCCTTAACTAGAAAGTGGGAAATAACAAATAAATTATTTTTCTGAAATGATGAGTGCTTCTAACCAGGTTCTTCAAGAAGTGATCAGTCTGTTTCTAGAGCAGAGCTGGGCAGGAGTGATAGTCATAGAGCTGCTACTTCATTTCATGTGTTCTCTCTATAGTACCAGGAAAGTGATGTGAATCATGAAGTATTCCAGTGGGACTGCAATCTCAACCACAATCTTAACTTTACCCTTGAGGCTGATCCGCTATGTAGGAAAGTATTCAACAGTCGCAAGAAAAAAGATAGCATAAGTGAGACCACGACTCAAATATTTTAAGTGTGCCTGCAGAAGGATTACTAGCACATATTCTCTGCTTACAGCAGCATTTGTGCAATTTACATTCAGCAGTCAGTGTCTAGAAGATGTAAACAGCACAGAAAAGAAAGCCCAAGCTATTGAATGAAAAGTTACTGAATGCTATTTTCACCATCTACTTGCAGGTTAGGGCAAATGAGAACTGTTCGTATCACTTGACATTAGCATCTACTATAGGTATTTAATTTAGCCAGCAAAATTATCTAGCTCAGCTTCTGCAGTTGTCAGCAGAGAGGCAGTCTCTTCCTGCATACAATTCAGAGCCCGTTTACTTTTTGCTTTGAATTGCCCTTTTTGTTGACTGCTAGGAGAGCTTTGCCACATAATTTGTTTGCAAAGTAAGTACCCACAGAGCCTCTCATGAAGTATGCAAGCTGGTGTGTTTTAACTGTACAGTGAAAGGCTGTATTGGATTTGGCTCCTCATAGGCATAGGTGGGATTGCCGGCACGCTGATTTTCCTTAAAAGTGTCAGTTCCTTTTAAGTGAGACTGTTCTGGGCATGCAAAGCATCTGTCAGATTAGGAAACAGTAGTAACTTGTAAAAAAGCATTGCTTGGAAATCCAACATGGAATATACCCAGGATTCAGGTACCTTCAAGTTAGGCAGGTGTTGAGTTAGGTATTTCAGGACTGTAGTTTGGATTTGGTATTTTCTACCTTTATTCTGTAGAGGTGCCCTAGGTTGCTTGAGCCAAGACTTTGTGTGCTCTGATGTTTTAAATCTGTAATCTAAATTCTAATGCTAGGAAGCCTGGACCCAAGCTGTCCAAAAACATTTAAGTGTCCTTTTGTTTCCTTACCAATTGTTTCGTGGCTGCTGTTACAGATGTACCTTATTGTGGGATAGACTCTTTTAAGAGATGAAGTTATGGAGTTCTTTGTGGTATGCTGTGCTGTTTGCTTTAAGATATTTTATCTTCTGCATGTGAAGTAGGCCAGACTTTGCAAAGACAGAAGGGAGAGGGAAAGAATAAGATGTTAATTTGAGCCTTGCTAAGAAACTCAGATAAATGAGTGTGTCAAATAGAAAAGGACAAAATTAATAGAGAAAGACATTGGATTTTCAAGGTTGTCAGAGGGCATTGAAACAGAAGTGAAAAACAATAAAAATATAAGAAGTGTTTGAGAATGTCTTGAAAATATTAATTGGGTGCTAAAAGTGCACATGCACAATACTTCCTCTCAATAGCGGTAACCTGAAATGACCACCCTCTGTCTCTGCAAGCCTTTAGAATGCTCTTTTCCTTTGCAGCTCCTTTCCTTTGATACACTTTGACAGAAGAATCGACACCTGTGGCTGCTCACAATGTGTCTTGGTGGCTGTAGGCTCCTCATCAGTCTGTGATCTATTTTTTAAGAAATGCTATTTGTTCCTCTGAATGGCATCCTGCTGGCGTTTGCTCAAACCTCTTGGCTGGCTGCTGGCTATTTTGCAAGTCTAGAGCTCTCCTGTTGTTTTGGTAGAGACTCGGGTTGGTAACAAGTGTGCTTTTGCTTCCTTTTTATTCACCTGGAGCTTTTAGGGTAATACTTGCTTGAATGGAGCAATGGAGTCTGGTTGTAATGTCACTCAACAGGTTATATCCACGAGGCACTGAATTCATATTTGAAAAGCATTAAGAAATTGGGTTCACGCGCATAACAGTGCTATATGCTAATGGGGCTGATAACTGGCTGTACCTCTTTGCTGGCTCCCTCAAATGGAATGCTCCAACACACATGTTCTGTTATGAGGTACAGAGTGGTGACAGACTCACCTGGGAAGGGAAAATAGCTTCTTCCTTCTCAGGTGATATTTTGGATGTACAAGGCATGGGATAAATAGTGCTCAAAATAAAGTTGCAAAACTCGGGGGCAAAGAAAGTAGACACAGTGAAGCATTAATTCTTTCCCTGTATGCTCTGTCCTAGATGTTTGTGACTGTGGGAGGAAGGGTTTCACATACAGATGTTGAGAAAGCAGGAATTTTATTTGCTGAAGGTACAGCCTAATTGGAGAGAAGATTTTTAAAAAATGCTTTGGGTTAAAACTGAAAATTGAGCTTCATACACTTTGTAGTATATGTGTGAAGTACTTAAATCATCCCTCATGAGAAACTTCAAGTGAAGGCTTGTGTCTTGTATAGAGAATTTACAGCTCTTGAATTGCATTTTCAGCTTTTTTTTAAATGCTAACTACAGGACAATTATTTGAATACAATGTTATACACACAACCCAAAACAAGAGGCATGGTTCCAAACTCAACAGGCATTAGACCTGGAGCACGGCGAAGAGGAGCGTGGCAAAGAGGTGCGGGGCAGTTTGAGCGGCAGTTCGAGTGGGCAGGGCGAGAAGGCAGGGCGCAGAGAGGACCTAGAGACTAGACAGAAGACACCGAGGACCATGGTGGCCACCCAGCAAAAGATTAAAGCTGCTCCGTGCGCTGCAGTAGGCAGGATGGATGCTGCCACTCAGACAGAGCCACAGTGGGTGCATGCAGCTACCCAGACCCTGGGCTGCAGGCAGTGCCCCTCTCCCACACCAGCTCGTGCCTCTGGTACTGGCTCCACTTGTGAAAGCTGCACTCATGTAGGGGAACTCCTTCACATGGTGGAGGAGTTAAGGGAGGAAGTAAAGAGGTTGAGGACCATCAGGGAGTGTGAGAGGGAGATAGACCAGTCGAGTAGTGCCCTCTCACTAACTCAGCAGGCTGCTGGGGCTGGTGTGTCCAAACACCACCCACCTCCAAACTGCAAGGTTGGGGTTACAAGAGATGGGGAATGGCAGCAAGTTCCTGCCAGAGGAAGGAAACCTGCTCCCCTCAACCAGACACCAAAACCCCAGATCCCCCTGGTGAACAAGTACCAGGTGCTGCAGGTGGAATCCAACCCTGAGGATGAGGATGATGGCTCCCACAGCCTAGAATCCTTCCCTAGGCCGCACCATCCTCAGAAAAAGTTAAAAACATCCTCCATCAAGAAGAAGAGGAGGGTGATTGTTGTAGGGGACTCCCTCCTAAAAGGAACAGAGGGACCCATTTGCAGACCGGACCCGCTCCACAGAGAGGTCTGCTGCTTGCCGGGGGCATCAGGGAAGGAGGCAGCTAGAAAACTTCCTTCCCTGGTCCATGAGACAGACTACTATCCTCTGATAGTAGTCCAAACTGGTAACAATGGTCTAGTAAACAAAAAGGCCAAAACCATCAAGAATGACTTCAGGGCCATTGGGAAAATGATGGAGGGCTCTGGGGCACAAATAGTATTCTGCTCCGTCCCAAGGCTAAATAGAGAGGAGCGGGAAGCCAGGAAGAAGAATTCGATTAATGCCTGGCTCCGAGCCTGGTGTGAGGAAAGGGGCTTTGGCTTCTTTGATCATGGGGTGGCTCACGCACCCCCAGGCTTTCTCGCTAAGGATGGGACGCGTGTGTCTCCTAGGGTGACTAAAGCCCTTGCTAGAAACCTAGCTAAGCTCATAAATCAAGCTTTAAACTAGATGTGAAGGGGGAGGGAGTTGAGACCAGGATAGACAGGAGTGATCCTGGACGTGGGGCACTGGTGACTTGGAGAGGGTGTGCTGGTGACGACCACCACTACCTCACCACACAGAAAGTGGGGGAGAACACACCTCGGGGTGCTAAGGGAGATACGGGCACTCTGGTGCTAGCTACTCCAGTTACCAGGCAATTGGGAATAAACTCTGTTCCCTCTAAGAGGGCTGAAGTGCATTTACACCAATGCACGCAGCATGGGGAATAAGAAGGAAGAGCTGGAAGCTGTCGTAGGGCAAGGAGCCTATGATGTCATTGCCATCACGGAAACGTGGTGGGACGACTCATATAACTGGAGTGCAGCTATGGTGGGGTACAATCTCTTCAGGTGGGATAGGAAGGGTAGGAGAGGAGGCGGGGTAGCCCTCTTTGTAAGGGAGGACTTGGACACTGTTGAGATGGATTGTGGCGATGAGGAGATTGAGTGCCTGTGGGTTAAAATCAGAGGAGCCCACCAGAAGGTAGATTTTGTGATGGGAGTCTGTTACAGACCACCCAGCCAAGGAGAAGCAGCTGATGAGATCTTCTATAAACAGCTGGGGTTAATCTCTAGATCAATGCCTCTCATTCTTGTGGGAGACTTCAATCTTCCAGATATCTGCTGGAAGTGCAATAGAGCAGAAAGGAAGCAGTCTAGGAGGCTCCTGGAGTGTGTGGAAGACAACTTCCTTGCACAGCTGGTGAATGAACCAACAAGGGAGGGTGCCCTCCTGGACCTGCTGTTTGTGAACAGAGAAGGCCTTGTGGGGGACGTGGCAGTAGGTGGACGCCTAGGACACAGCGATCATGAGATGATAGGGTTTTCTGTTCTAGGTGAAGTGAAGAGGGTTGTTAGTAGGATGGTAGCATTAAATTTCCAGAGGGCAGACTTTGAACTCTTCAGAAGGCTGGTTTGCAAAGTCTCATGGGAGACAGTACTCAAGGGCAAGGGAGCCCATGAGGGCTGGGAGCTCTTCAAAAGGGTGGTCCTAGCAGCTCAGGAGAAAGCCATCCCCATGTTCCGGAAAAAAAGCCAGCAGGGGAGAAAGCCAGCTTGGTTGAATAGAGAGATCTTGAGTGATATCAAGAAGAAGAGAAATGTTTATGGGCTCTGGAAGAGGGGACAGGCCTCTTGGGTGGACTACAGGAGGGAAGTGGGATTGTGTAGAGAAAAAATCAGAAGGGCTAAGGCTCAGCTAGAAATCAGATTGGCAAAGTCTGTGAAAGATAACAAAAAATCCTTCTATAAATATATAAATAATAAAAGGAGGACTAGGGAGACCATACAGTCCCTATTGGACGCAGAAGGAACAACAGTGACAGGGGATGAGGAAAAGGCTGAGGTACTTAATGCCTTCTTTGCCTCAGTCTTTAGTTGTAAGGAGGGTCGTTCCATCTGTGTACTAACCCAGGAGCTAGAGGAGCAAAATGAGGCTCCCGTGATCCAAGAGGAGGTGGTCAGAGCCTTGCTTCCTCAGCTAGACACCCACAAGTCTATGGGGCCGGATGGGATTCATGCAAGAGTATTGAAGGAGCTGGCGAATGTGCTGGCCAAACCCCTTTCCATCATGTTCCATCAGTCCTGGAAGACTGGGGAAGTTCCACTGGACTGGAGGCTGGCTGATGTTGTGCCCATCTACAAGAAGTGTCAAAGGGAGGACCCAGGAAACTACCGGCCTGTCAGTCTGACCTCAGTGCCAGGGAAAGTCGTGGAACAGGTGATCTTGAGTGCTATCATGAAGCACATGCAAGAGAACCAGGTGATTGGGCCCAGTCAACATGGGTTCACAAAAGGCAGGTCTTGCCAAACTAACCTGATGGCCTTCTATGACAAAGTGACTCGGCTGCTGGATGAGGGAAAGGCTGTGGATGTGGTCTTCCTGGACTTCAGTAAAGCCTTTGACACAGTTTCTCACAGCATTCTGCTTCGGAAACTGTCACCCTCTGGCCTGGACAGACGCATGCTCTCCTGGGTGGAAAACTGGTTGGCTGGCCGGGCCCAGAGAGTGGTGGGAAATGGTGTGAAATCCAGCTGGAGGCCAGTGACAAGTGGGGTTCCCCAGGGCTCAGTGCTGGGTGCAGCCCTGTTCAATGTCTTTATCAATGACCTGGATGAAGGCATTGAGTGCACCCTTAGCAAGTTTGCGGACGACATTAAGCTGGGTGGAAGTGTCGATCTGCTGGAGTAGGGTAGGGGGGCTCTCCGAAGGGATCTGAACAGGCTGGACCGCTGGGCTGAGTCCAATGGCATGAGGTTTAACAAGGCCAAATGCCGGGTCCTGCACTTGGGGCACAACAACCCTATGCAGTGCTACAGACTAGGAGAAGTCTGTCTAGAAAGCTGCCTGGAGGAGAGGGACCTGGGGGTGTTGGTTGACAGCCGACTGAACATGAGCCAGCAGTGTGCCCAGGTGGCCAAGAAGGCCAATGGCATCTTGGCTTGGATCAGAAACGGTGTGACCGGCAGGTCCAGGGAGGTTATTCTCCCTCTGTACTCGGCACTGGTGAGACCGCTCCTTGAATCCTGTGTTCATTTCTGGGCTCCTCACCACAAGAAGGATGTTGAGGCTCTGGAGCAAGTCCAGAGAAGAGCAACAAAGCTGGTGAAGGGGCTGGAGAACAGGTCTTACGAGGAGCAGCTGAGAGAGCTGGGGTTGTTTAGCCTGGAGAAGAGGAGGCTGAGGGGTGACCTCATTGCTCTCTACAACTACCTGAAAGGAGGTTGTAGAGAGGAGGGTGCTGGCCTCCCAAGTGACAGGGGACAGGACAAGAAGGAATGGCCTCAAGCTCCGCCAGGGGAGGTTTAGGCTGGACATTAGGAAAAAATTCTTCACAGAAAAGGTCATTGGGCCCTGGAACAGGCTGCCCAGGCAGGTGGTTGAGTCACCTTCCCTGGAGGTGTTCAAGGCACGGGTGGACGAGGTGCTAAGGGGCATGGTTTATTGTCTGATAGGAATGGTTGGACTCGATGATCTGGTGGGTTTCTTCCAACCTGGTTATTCTATGATTCTGTGATTCTATAATGGATAGGGGTTTGCCCTAAGATAGTTGGGTTTTTTTAATCCTTAACCCTCCCCCCCCCGCCCCCCCTTAGATTATGTCTAGATTGTTCTCATTGAAACTTGTTTAGTTGTGCAGTTAATTCACTGAAGTTGTATAAGTGCATGTGGAAGGGTAGCTTCTTTTGTTGGTCAGAGGCAGGGTTAATTATGCAGGGTTAAAAATGCAGAACGGCTATAAGAAAACATTAGACACTATCATTGAGTGTGAGAGCCATGTCTATATTGTTTATCTACTTAATTAGAAAAATGTTAGCAAAGTATTGTGTCAGTCATAAAGCTACACTGTTCATCTTTTACTCACATGTACCTGAGGTGGCAAACTTTCACTAATATATATGTGGAAAGTAAACTTAAGTAAGAGGACTGGTTACTACTGGCAAGGCATAACGGAACAGGAGAAGGAACTTTAAAATTGTCTTGTAAATGTATGGTCCACAGAAGAAAATTAAATTAAAGACTGTAAAATGAAAGAAAAACCAAAACAAAACCGAAAAAAAAACCCAAAACCAACTTACAAACTGGATTGCTGCTATTGTGTTTGGGTGAAAATAATACCTGTCCATGGAGAAGTGTGACAAGTATCTAAAAAATAAATTCCACCAAACCCACCCCACGTGGCTGAGCTGGAGAGGGAGCTCTAGTGGGGCTGTAGGTAATGGGCTGAGGTGAAATGGGACCCAGAGAGCAGGGGAGGGGAGGCTGCTGAGGACGGCTGTGAAGGTCTGTGCCCTCAGGACCTTGGCAGCAACATGTGCTCCAGGTCCCTCTGTTTTCATCCTTATGGGCAGGGAAAAGAGGAGGTAGGAAAAGCTCATGGGAACAGGTGAGGGCTGGGAGCCATGTCAGATGGTGGGGAGGGAAAGGAGCATGATGGGTCTCGAGTTCAAGATATGCTTGTGGGTTTAGTCATCCCTTGTACTGTCATCCCTGCTTACTTTTGCTCTTCAGCAATGAGGAGCCACGCTCTCTGTTAGTAAGAGCATAGATATTTCCTGATGGAAACACTAGCCCTGTCATGAGTATTACTGCTTAAGGGCTTGCTCCAGCTGGCTTGCACTGCCACAAGTTAGCAATTTTCCTGCCCTTCCTGTAAGAGCAAAAATTGTTTCTGTATGTAGACCAAACAAAATGCAATTAGCTTGGGGCTGCTGTCAGGCACCTACTAAAGAAACTTATGAATACCTCCATTCCCACTCAATCAACTTCTGTTGCCCCCACTAAAACTTTGTGATTCGCTCTTCGTTTAGCAGGACAAGTAACAATTTTTTCACCAATAATGTATTTACAAAAAAAAAAAAAATGTATTTGACACTGGATTTATATTTTCCATAGAGGAGCGTGCCTACAAGTTTAGGATTAGTCACTTAAGCTTACTGAATGCAATTTAAATTGCAAATGTAAACTATCAGAAGGGAACACCTGTAAGTATTAAATCAGGCAACTACTGATTTTCAAGCAAATCAATAATTTGTAACAGGACAATGAATTTGTACCATCCAATTGAAACAAATAAGGACTATCTTCTTATTATCATAAAAGCAATAAAAGGACTTGCACAGCATTCTTTAACTAATTTGTCTTTCATTCTGCACCATAAAGATAACAAAATGTGGTGTTCTCTTAGAACATATTGTTTTACTCTGTATGTTTTTCATCACTAGAGTCTGGAGTATATTCAATTACAATCAACTTGAGTGCTGTGGGAGGATAATGACAATAGATATGAAGGGAACAGAATAGGAGCTAGCATAAATTAATGATGCATTTATTGTGCATCTCATTAACTCAGTGGCAGGGCTTATTCTATGAGTAAATATCTTAAAGTTGTATCAAAAGCTGGAAAAGTAGGAGGATTTGGTTAGGGAACCATCTAATTATAGTCACTCATCTTAGACTGAAGGACTCTACTTCTTTGATAAAAATCTGATTAAAAGAAATAATATTTTTCCAAATGTCAACATTTTATGTGCAGTTACAACCTGTGCAAAAATATTCTGACACCCATGTAATTTATGGAGTCTGACAAAGACTCGCAAAACCTTGTGTAGAAAAAAATATAGAAACAATCTTAAACAAAGAGGAATCACCTTATGCCTTCTATAACTTCTAAAAATGTTTTACATGCAGTGGTAAGCATTTCCAGATGAGCAAAAAAAAAACAAACAAAAAAAATCACCTTTGTTATTGCTCCCAATCTCCTGATAAAATTTGCTATGCTAAGGTTTTTATTACGCTGGTTTTCTACTTCTCAGATCAAGGGAGTTATTATAAAAACTGTGATATCTTCAGCTATAGATAGAAATTATCAGTATAAAGAGGAGCCAGACTTCAAGCTACTTTCACTGGCAGTAGTGAAAACCTGCTGCTTACCAAAGCCTAAAAATATCCACATGCTCAAGGAAGTGTCTGTTGAAATGTTTTTCTTTATGGACGCATGGACAAATCCTGGACACTTAATTCATCAGGGCAGTCAGGAATGGGATGTGGATCCTCCCACAAAGATGGATGTGAACAGATAACTATATTTTCATGTACAAATGTGTTTAAAGTACATATAAATATGTGTGTGTATATATACACACACATACTTATGTTATTCCTTCTAGATGTTTGTATTTTAAATGGCCTTAAATAAGGTTTTTGAAATTTGAATTTTCTTTAAATGTGGGAATCTAGAAAAGGACAATGGAATTAATTCTGTTGGTTTGGGGAGGGGGGGGTGGTGTGTTGTGATTTTTCTTTTTGCTGGTGGTGGTGGTGGTGTTTTTCCCCCCCCACTACAGAAATGGACTTATCACCAATGGAAAAGGTATTAACTAACTGCAATAGGTTTTCTGTGAATCACTATTTTTATGCTGTTCTGAATTCTCTGATGTATAGTGATGTTTCTTAATTTCATGAAACAGGCAGATTTTTTTAAGATTTTTAAGATTTGCCATCGAACTGCAAAAAGGAAAAATAAATATTTTAAGTTGTATAATTAAGTCAACTAGAATGAATTAAAGCCGTCAGATCAATATAGAACCCTTCCTGCCATCCACTGTACAGTAGGTGTGTAATTCCTAATTAATGTTTAAAATGCAGTTCACTTGTACTTGATATTTAATTCATAGCTATAAGCAAAGTATGTAATCTAACAGTAACATAAATGATATCTACATAAAGGAATCTGCCTCCTTGAAATTATGGGGAAGAGGAGCAACACTAAGGTTTCTCTGTTCTCTTTTGTAATAAAAATAAATATTTCAATATCTTATTTGTTTCACCTTTAACTAAATTAAAGTTTTATGTGAGACAAAATCAGCAGAGTAATTGGGGCAGTAGTATTCTTTAAGTCAAAGCTTTCAACACAAAGTCTGAAATATGTGAGAATTCCATGCAGGCTGACAATTTCTGAGTGTTGCCTTTGAAATCTGACTGTTATGCTAGAACTCTGACTTGATGATGAAGAAAATGATCTCACGGTTGAGAATAATTTAATCAGGACTGTAAAATTTGGGTCTGGCTTACCCAAAAATAGTCTGCACTTTGTAAAGCCAGCTAACAAGTTCCTTAACTAGATTTAGATTTCTTTATTTATTTGTTTCAATATTTAACTGAAATTAATAATAAAAATTAGAAATAATCCCCTAGGCCTATCTTGATATGTACACAGTGTAATTATTTTAATAAGAGCAATAGAACTGAACAAATTTAGCAATGTAAGCTATATTTATCCCTCTTGTGGGGAGGAAAAGAAAAAATATCTCTGAAATATCCCATCTAGTTATTTAGAGGGAAAAATACACAGGTTTGATTCACTTAAAAAAATGAAGCTGAGCATGTAGCATTTCCCCCTCTTATCATGAGATGTATTCAGCAACACTGACTTTGTTTGGAGCATGAAAGATCTAGAAGAACTATATGATTTTTTATTATGTCTTGAAGTGCTTCTGAGCTTATAGTTTTATCTCACAAGGTAGATACTGCATGTATCTGAATGAAGGTTTGTTCTTATTGGATTTCATGGTGCTGGGAAGGGGCGTGCTTATTTTGTGCTTTTTGTGTATGTCCTGATACTGGACGAACAATAAGGCTGTAAGCATTTTATTTGTCCTTGTCATCACTTCTCTGAATGTCTTATCTTTCTCACCACTTTAGAGAGCCTGCTTGATCTAGGAATCGGTCATATGACTAGCCTTTTAGAAAGAGTTTTAAGTAGGGGCTTTGTTCTTAATGACCACTATATAGAGTCCTCTGTAAGTTATAGGGCAAAGCCTTGGGAAGGAGCTGTAGAAATGTTGGACTTAAAATTTTAGCAATGTGATCCAACCTTGCAAATTTTTTTAGGTCTTTTTTTCCAGGAAGAGTAATTCAAGTGGAAAAAAACCCAGCCTGTAAATACCGAGTTTTAAACTTTTAAAAACTGGTATATGAAAGGAAGTCTATTTTGATAACGGGCTGTGTAGAAGAAAGAGAATAAATAACGAGAGCTGTGCTTGAAGTGACAGACTTGGATTCAGTGTCTTTCAAGGAATGACAAGCAGCACTGACTTCCTGCTATTTAGTGACAGAGGAGGGTGGTGACCATTAGCGATGTCTTTTCACAAACAAGCAACCTTGGTTTAATCATTAATAAAGCAGTGTTAAATGCCTACCAATGCAAGATGATAGGTTTAGTTTGGAGCTTGAACACATGCTAATTTGAGCAAATGGCTAGATATTGAAAGGAAGGTGAAGAAAAAAGGAGCAAGAATATTAGAAAATTAACCAGCATCTTCAGTGAATAGGTATAGACCGTTGCCTGCAGATGTTCAGATCCTTCACCGCTGAACTCTGAAGGCGGTGGAAAAAGATACCAATCCCACACCAGAAGGCTCCTGTTAGAGAGTAGTGATGCAATTTGTTCCCTCTTGAGACTTGAGAAATGCTATCACACATGGTAATCTTTGCACAGGTAAATCATACTGCTGTAAAGAGATGAAGAAAATGGAATAGATGGTATATGTTTTTTTTCCTGGTCAGGTTGTGGGAATGTGAATTTTGAGATGTTACTGACAGAGTATTTCACCTGGGACTAAGATGTTTATGGATGTTTCTCAGAAATTTGGTTAAAAATAGGACCTTTTGCTTGACAGGAATTTATTTTTCTTGTTTGGTTGGTTTTGTCCGGTTATGTAGGCAAGATACTGTAGAGAAAAAATTGCCATGTGTAGTGCACAAGATCATGCTCTTATCCAGGCACCAGTGCGTGTTTTTGAGTGCCACCTGCTGGCTTTTTTCCTCTCAGCCATTTACAGATACACAGGCATTTTTCTGAAGGTGTATGCACTGTTGTGTCAGGTGCCAGTTCCTGAATATAGCCTTAGAGAATACAATTCTCTCATGCCTGTCAGCTGTCTTACGGAGGCGCAAACCAAAAGGCAACAACTGTGTATGCGTTCCAAGGCTTTTCTGGCATCCATGTTTCACTGAATAAAACTCTAGGCATTGCTGCTCATCTTTGCTTTTGCATTCTCTTGATAGAAAAGTGCAGTAAGAGAAACCAAAAAAAGGAAAGGACAATGACAGATATACAATGGAGTTCATTATTCTGTAGAAGAACAGGTAATATTGAAAGCATGCTCACTGCATCAATATGTGACAGAGCTCTTGGCAAACTATCTTATCTGCTCAGTTTCCAAGTGTCTCTAAGTAAAATAAGCAGTAGAAGTTGTGCTCATGTTACTGCTTCTCTGGAGGACTTTGCTTTCAGGATCCTATGTACCATTTTTGCATGGCACGTGTGCTCTGTTTGAAAGAGGAGAGAGTAGGCCCACCATAAAAATGCATTTTGTGGAAATCTAGCTCCTGATAGCTATTTAGCCATAACTGCAGTCATAGTGGCACAATTGGGATGTTGATAAAACAAAATAGATTATCCTTTGTAATTGTCTATTCTGAATAGACACTGCCTTCCAGTGTGGCTGCAAAGTGCCGTGATGAAAACTTCTTGTTTATTCTTCTGATTCCTGTAGAGAGCAGGGAGGAATAAAGTGACTGGTAACTCAAATCCACGTAACTCCCACTGGATTTCTATTTACAAACTGCCAGAAGACAAGCTGTCTCTCCCAATGGCATTCTCTGAGGAGACCTCCGTGTTGCCTGTGACATCCATCACACACGTGCCTGCACAGCACCTGTCAGTCACTCTCACCCTGAGACATCCCTCACTTCTCAAGACATTCGAGTTAGATGAACAGATTTTAAAATACGAAATATTGGAACTGAGCGAGCCATGGATAACTAAGCAAGCACTGGTAATGTAAACAAGTCTGGACTAAAACCTAGGCTGCTTGCTCTGTGGTTTTGTATTTTTGCAGAATGCTCCCCCTGGTTCTCTGTCAAAAAAAAAAAAACAGGATGAAAAATCATATGTTGATGTAGAAACAGAAATACCTTATTTCAACAATTACTGAGGATGAAAATGGCCACAGACTGCTACCCTTGAACCTTTTTAATTCAGCATTTCTTTATAGTAGGTGTCCAAATGTTACAGAAAAAAATGTCTGAGAAGCTCAGTGGCCCATTGCCATTGCTTTTCAGTAAAACTGGAATTGGAATATTCCTGAAGATGAGAAGAAATCTCTTGTTGAGCCAATGTTTTGAAAGGGCGAAAGAGGTTACAATGGTAATTATAGGCCTGTCAGACTGACATCCATCTTAGGCAAACTAATGGCATGGCTGATATAGGACTCAATTATAAAGAATGAAATAAGGGTAATAATAATGTTTAGACTTGTGGAACACAGATATTTTAAAACTGATATGACACCCTTTTGAAGAGATTGCAGTTTGGGTTGATAGATATAAGAGAGCTGTAGATGTAGGGGGCTGTTTTATGGTAAAGGGGCACTTGGGAGGGGAAAGAATTTTGATTAAAGCAGCTATAACACTACAAAGTCATCCTTGAACATGCTGCATGAATGAAGACTGGCTAAATGAGTGATGAGTAATCATCAGGCAAGCAGAGGTCTTGTGGTCTTAATCAGAGATGGCCACACAGCGTTTAAGGGCTTGACAGTGGCCTGGAATAAACAATATCATTAATGATGCTATGTGCAGGTGATGCAAAAGACTGAGAGATCTGAACATAAAGAACTGAGGTCTGTCTTACAATATGGTGTTATTAGTAGTAAACATGGGTATTTTTTTCTGTTCTATTAATGATAAGAGTCAAGTTTTGCTTGTTTAATTGTGCTGCTTACTCAGTAGTTGGAACACGTCTCAAAGGTACTATAAAAGACAATGGAAGACACTGTGGCACTTGCTCGACTAATTTTACATGAGCAGATGTTGTCACCTTATCGTAGCTTCAGCCTGCACAGAGAATAAGTTGCATATTTTTGCTTATTCCACGTTCCTCGAATTGCACATTTGTGTATCTAAATTTGTGTGAGGCAAAGTCAGAATGCTCTTTTCCAGATTCACAAAAGTACTTTAAGGATGTTTTGCAGTCATCTAATAGATGTAGGCAGTTCCACCAGTTTTTGCGGCAATTCTGTCAAGTAACAAGTTCCTCTTGGTAATTCACAAATACTGCTTTGTAAAAATGCGAATTAAAAAAAATATTTACTATTAGTATGTCTGAAGTGTTAGTATACTAGAAAATTTTAGGCATTCCATTTAAATATCAACCCTCATTTTCTCCATCTAAAAATATTCCTCCTTTGTAAAATGATGTTGAGTTCCCCCAATGAGAAGATGGTCTTTGTTCACCTCTGTTGCAAAAAGAAATATTTTACCTGATGCCATAGCATCAGTCTTTAAAGAATTTGCATAGTAGACAATCTTCAAAGGCATTTTTCTTTGTAGTAATAGTGGTTTTTCTAGATTATGTGGTATTAGGATTCTGGGAGTTCAGGACATTGTAGGCGAGAGCTTCTGGAGGTTAAGAACCCCAACTAGTACATCAGACGGCTCTGGAGAATTGCCATTTCTAAACTGCTTATCTTTTTGATCCATTCAACTCTTGTGTTGTTGGGTACCGCTCCACAGCAAAACTGCAGTTGGTGAATCTGAATTCTGTTCCCGATTTTAACCGGCTAAGATAAGCAGACATAAAATTAATAAAACTGGCAGTATCTTGGTGGACCTTCATTATTCATCTGTCTTTTCAAATGTTTGATGAATATACTGGATGTCTGCATTATATTTGTTCTGTCATGGGCTGTAAAAGAGGTAGTCAAATGTTATAAATTCCAATTTGTATACGACTGTTCTGGTGTTTTCTCTCTTTATCAGTATTTTTGTTCATTTTGTGCTTATTATCTATGAACATCTAAAAATGCTTCTCTCTGTAATGAACAATTGTTTAGTTCCTAATGTTGTTTATTGTTTGGCAGTTCAATTTAGAGGTACTACATTGTAGATTGTCATATCTCTTTCTTTTTTCTTCTACTCATTAGCAGGGAGTCTTTAATCTCTTCTTTCTCTGCTTTTCTTAATAATCACAATATCTCACTTTCCCGGTGGGACTCAGCCTAAGATTGAGTAGAAAATTAGACTTGCATCAGGCAGGCTGAACTTATTAATAATGCTGAAGAAGTAATAGAACATAAAAAAACTTAGATGTTTCTGTTCTACATATGGTTTTAATTATTGTAGCTTTTGGAGTGTAATTCCAAAAATACCCTAATGAATTGAACTGAGGTTGAAAAAAAAAACTGCTTTGCCTTTTAAAATAGACGTATTCCAGTCCAAACATACTTTAAATAACCTACTGTTTGTAAAAGTGTAATAGGAACTGTTTATTGACCAAGAGTCCATTGGACTCCTTAATAATGTGGATTTTTAAATTTCTTATGTATCTTTATGTTTATGTTTATGTTTAGACCGTATTGGCAGAATAGGAAAGAATATTTTGAGTACCTTAGGTATTTTATCACCAAACTCATCACCAAAGGTATCTTATTGTAGCCATTGAAGTAATCTTTTCTTTTTCTTGCTACATATGTTGTCCTGGATTTCTTAGGTTAATGAATATAGGTAAAGATCTAAAATTCCACATGAAGTATTTTCTCTGAAGTACAATCAAAGGTGTTGCCTTCCTACATTTGTACGACCATTCAGTTTCTTGAATATCATCTTAATTTTCCACCACATTTAATGTAACTTTGAAATTAAAACGTATCTTTAACTACATGTCAATTTTGTTTACTTGTGTATGGTTGAAGTATTTCACGGACTTGTCTTTCAATGAAGTATGGTCAAAATATGAAAGAACATAATATTTAGGTTGATTTTGAAAATGATTAAACAACATTGGTTTACTTTACTTCAAAATCGTTTTATATGCATAGGTAAAATAACATAGAATACAGATTGTGGAAGATTTTTTTAATTTTTTTTTCTTCAAGTCCTTGACAGTAATCTGTCAAATGTAAGATGATTAGTAATAATTTACAGGCAGATGAGTGAATATCAGGTAGAAGGATAAGCACAGAATTGCAGGGCATTGGTCCTAAGCCTTCGGATGGAAAGGCCCGGCAGCTCACACTAAGGAAGTCTGAGGCTTAATGCGTTTCAGCAGGTATGGTCTTACTACACATTTAGTACAAGGCTGATCTGTGCACTCCTGTTAAAGTAGCAGGACTAGAGAAGTATACACAGTTAACTGGCCAGCGCTGAGGATCAGTCAGGTTCAAATTTATTTAAGAACAATTCAAAATGTCCATTTTCTTCATCGGGATTTGGATCAGGTCCAGTGATGTTAACATGGTTAGAAGATCTTTTTACCCTACAAGCAATCTAGAACATGCTTTAGAGGAGCTGATTACTTTTATTCTTACTTGTTGAGGATTGTGCTGAAATGTTATTGTGCTTTGCATACATAGATTTTCTGATTCAACTTTTATTCTCAAAAGATCTGCATGGCAAGCAAGCAGTATTTGATACATTTTTGGCAGGCACAAAATTTTTAAATGATGGCTTTAGACATTTAGAGTGTATTTGTATTCAAGTACAGTTTGTTCATCTCCCAAGCTTTATGGGGTGAACAGAGTTTACATATGTGACCCTGTGCCACAGTGATTTACCTTCAGATGTGCCAGAAATTTGCAGAAAAAACCCAGCTGAACTTGGTTGTCCTTGCATCCCAGGTCAGCCCCTTTAACTGCCATGTCATTCCCTCTGTTAGTCTGGACCTAATCTTGGTATTAGATATGCGTTTTTTTCATATGCTAACTGGCTCAGTGGAATATAGAAACAAGATGTATTTAGTCTTTAATCCGTCTCTGAGATTAGAAATAAAACATAGAATTGTGTATGGGTATATCCTTTCACTTCTTGAATGCTTTGTAATCAAGAATAGACGTCCTAACAGAATGGCATCTGTATTTAACACATGCAGATTTAAAACTCACAAGTATAGCTGGTTTGAAAGGACAATAGTTTAACACTGAAGAGCATGCTGTCCTAATTCTCTGCTGTTACATATTTGCAATGTTAAGTATTGGGAAAATGACAGGACTGGGTGATCTCTGATCTTTGCCATAGAGGCAATTCTGAGTATACTCACGTTACTTTGACAAAATTCCGGTCTCATTAAGAATAATATTGAAATTCAGGTTTCCTCTGCTAGAAAGGTGCTACACGACTGCTGCCTCTGCCTGCTGATGAACTTTTGAACAGTTCTGATTTTTCTTCTTTTTTGAGGGCAAGGGTGAAAGCTGTCTGATTGCTTATCTCGTTGTCTGTAATCCCTCCCCAGTAGCTTTAGAAGCAACTGTTCATCTTCATCTAAACTTGAAGGTAGGTAAGAGTTTTGAGGTTGCAAGTTTTATAAATACCTGAAGCTGAGCAGGAGAGAGAAAATGAAATGTTTGCCCTCCCTGTGCTCTGAGGGGAGGGCAGGAGCAATTCAGCTGTTACTTGCTCTGTTTGGTCACAGGCAGCGGGTCAGTCAGGACGAAAATAACTTTCCAGCCACTACATGTGCTATCTGCTGGTGAGTGGGAAAGTTCTGGGGATACTTAGAAAGATGGAGCAGTGTTGGGTAAGGGAAGATAGGAGACAGGAGATGACCTTCTGGCAGTGTAGATACAGGGTGAAGAGAAGACACATATCCGTAAGAAAAACAGGCTCATTAATCTTTCCAAGCTCAGTAGTTCTCTGCGAATACTAATCACAACAGTATTGTAACAATAAAACTGTTTGACAATGATGCACTTCGTGATAGTGCAAATTAAAAATACAATTCTGTGAATAGGTCTTGATAGGTGAAGTAAGAATGTGGTTCAAAACTTTGCCATTTTAGACTATAGAAACAAAAATTGGTTAAATTAGCTTCAAGAGTGATTGTTTTGAAATGACTGCTGTGCTTTGGGGACAGGGCTATGAGAAGATATATGCCGATACAGGAATGCACTCTGAACTTCGAGCTGCTGCATAATTCAGACCACACTTTAAAACACTCCTCCTTAGTGGAGCTTTTCATATCCTTCAGCTGCAGGGTTTGTGATACTTTACAATAAATAAATTTTGTATTTATCAGTTGTTGAAATCGGGGAAGGATAGCTGAATAGAATTTTTTTCCTATATGGTAGTATAATGTCTCCCTGGCCTCTAATGTTGTATAGTATATTCTTGGGATTCTGGTTCACGGGAGAAAGCCAGGAGGATACTGAATAGGTGGAAGAGCCCATTGTTTTTGACAGCTGATCTGACCTTTATGTCTTTCAAAACTGGGTGTGTATTTAAATGCTTTCCTTACAGTGTTAAAATAGTTGCACAGGTGTTGTACAAATTGTACAAATTTAAGTTACTAGCATCTTTAGTAAAATGCCTGTTATATCATGTCCCCAGTAGAAAAAGCTTTTTCGTGTATCATTGTTTTCCTATTAAACCTGATTAAACTATATATTCTACAATTGACTAAGATTTGAAATCTCTGGATGACTGTGGCTTGGAAATGAAAGGAGAAATAGTGAATTATAATTAAAAAAACTTGAATATGGCTTAAATAATTAATGTAATACACAAAATAGCACAATATAATACAAACACGGAATTTCTTTGGGCAGCTTATAGATGTTGCTCTGGTGAAACCTTGTGTTTGGAGGTGATATAAGTTTTCTGTTCTCTAAAATGACAATTTCAGTGTAATATTTCAGTGTTTGAAATGTCCTGTTTTCCATCCTACTATAAACTGGAAAGTGATAAGAACTGCTGCGGCAAAGTTAACTGTACTGTTTATGAGAAACAGCAAATTTTTATGGGTTGCTACAGTTGGTGTAGCAGGAAGTAAGTTTGCAGTTCATATGTATGGGCGTGAACAAAGAACTACATCAGAATAGATATGAACTGAGGCAGATTAATTAGGCCCCTGAGCTGCCAGTCAGGGACTCCTAAGCTCTCCAGTGTGCTTACGCTCTCACACTGTCTTCAGAGTCTGGAGTTTGCAGATGCACTAAGCAGTGGCCCAGCTCTGCTCCTGTTAAACTACGTGATGAAACTTCCAGCTGAAGCAAAGTTAGACTAATATTGAGCATATCTGAAAATCTATCCAAAGCATTTCATCAGTGTTTATGCTGGGATGTGAATAGTGAAAAATGTTTGCTGCTAAGAGGAGAAAATGTATTCCTCAAGACGTTTGTAGCTGCTGTTCTCCACCGCTTCAGCATATAAATGTACTTATTTTAATACAAGTCTTGCCTAGTACTTTAAATTCAACATAGAAAAATGGATATATATTGTTCTGTCTGTATTTGCTAGTGAAAATGCATGCACATCATAGAAAAAATAAAATATTAATTATTTTTAAATACATGCAATTTTCCGCCTGGGGACAGAAAGACTGAATAATGCTAGTCATGTAGCTTAATGCACTAATAGAAAGGCACTCCAGTACCACACTGACAGGAGAGGTATAAAAGCCTGATTAGAATATTTATAACTGGTGGCTTGTAAGCAGTCCAGACAAAGGAACAAATCTTTAGGTTTTTGTAATGCATTGCATGCATTTACAGTACTCTATAAATGGTTATTACTTAGTATGTATTCCCTGTAAAATGATGATACTTATTAATTTGCAATATATGGCATAACTCTGGATTAATTGTTACTGTCTTTCCCTTCCCTGCCCCCATCTCCCGCCCCTGGCACTGGCTCCATGGCTATCTATTATTAAAGATGTAAGTGAGGAACTTATGTAAGAAAACATAGTTTTCTTACAAAACCACAGCTGCCTTAGTAGAAATATATCCTCCTATTTATCCCTTGAATTTAACTTGGTGTTAGAAGAATGTTTATTCCTACGCATTATTGTATGCTACTGCATAGAATAACGTGATGATAATGATGGTATACCTGGAAATGGAACAGCAATTGTTCAATAAATCTGCTTGTATGGCAAGACATGGTCATTTAATTTCCAGTAAATGTGCCTGGTAGCATTCAGTTCATTTTGGTTAAAGTTTGTTAGAGGCAGGTCCACGGAATTGAGGTCTGGGGGTTTCAAAGGTTTCATCTTCATGATCAAAGTTTTTGTTTTTAATGGTACAAAGTAAAGTTTAGGACTGTTTGCAAGTCATTCTGATTTTATCTAACTTTTACTGTAAATCCTAAACCCCTCCATATCTTTGTGAGAACGGAGTGCAAGAAACTTCCAAGAAATGCAGTAGTAGCTAGGTTTTCTTTGCAAAGTTTGAGTGGTACCTTGAATCTTGTCATGTTACAGAAGAGTGATTCCCCTTTGTGTTGGGAACCAGTCAGCTAGGGAAAAAGCCAGTCAGGGAAATTGATCATAAAGCAAGCACAGTCGTAAATCTCCACTACATAATAGTTTGACTGTAAACCACAGATGTACAGCAAAAAAGAATAGACTGCATACTTTAAACCCATAACTTTTCTTCCTTAATCCACAGCAAAGTATTTTCTTCCTTATTCCTTCTTTATTGTTCAAGATAGTGTCCACTGGACTTGTACTATCTTTCAGGTCATTCACGGGAATTGGTGCTTCTGAATTGCTCCTGGCTTAGCTTTCCACCTTGGTAAGTAGCTGCATGGAATCCTTTTTGATGGGTGTAATGTAGTGCAAGGGGTCACTTCATAGATTAAACGTCAGAGGCTAACTTGCAAGGCTGTGCTGTACTCTGATTCTTCCCTTCTTCACTTGATCCAAGTTCTTTCATCTTGATTGCTGCGAAGGCTGTTAACAATACTTCATATTGTCCATTCCACTGTTCTCCCGGTGGTTTTCCTGTAAAATCTTTAACAGAAAACCTCATCCCCAGGTGTAAAAGGATGTACAGGTTGATCTTAAACCTCTAGGCCATGCAGCTTGGTTTTTTTATTTTGTTTGTTTCTCAAGCAAGTTCAGCTGGATTTGTTAGCTGATTAGACAAATTCGCACCTAATTCTGTGCGATCTTCTCCTGTATACTGCAATTGGCATACCGGGCTAATACTTTTCTTTCCTTATTTCAAAACCTAAGCAAGGCCAAAAGAAGTGCTTGATGCCAATATAGATTGGCTTCTTGACAAATTTTAGCTGATTGCTGTTTTATCAGCAACAATCTGATGATTCATTTTCTCCACCTGGCCTCTAGCCTGTGGTCAGTATGGAGAATGTAACTGCCAATCAGTTCTTAAAATGTCACTAATCTTTTTACCACTTTAGCACAAATGTGTACCTCTACCTGACAATATCACTGCAGGCACTCCAAATGAGGTATAATTTCATTCAGTAATACTCTTGTGACTTCTGCTTTATTTGTCCTGCAAGGAGAAGCTTCTGGCCAACCTGAGAAAGTATCTGTTAATGCTAATGAATACCAGTGCACACACACCCCCCCTCTTTCTTTTGGGAGTTCAGAGAGATCTATTTGCATTCCTATTATTTATACAGAATATCTGTGCACCAAAGGGTTTGTTTTGTTTGTTTTGGTTTTCTTTGGGTTTTTGTTTTTTTATTTGTAACTCCCCTAGGACCAATTTCCATAGCACTCCTGATGGCACTATTATTTGTCCATCTGGAACATAAAATCACCCATTATCTACTTCTCTTCCTGCCATATTGATAATCAGGTTTCTATCTTCCCTTGAATATTTCTCCAATTTTAAATCAGAATCAGGGATTTGAAGTTTACCATCTGGAATCAAAGCAGATGTTATTACTTTTGCCTTTTTCTGCGGCCATCCTGGCCTCAAAATTTCCTGCCAATTTGTTACCAATTTTCCGGCCAGTATTACCTCTCTGGTGACCTTTGTAGTGTGTGATAGCCACTTCTTCTGGAAGTTTTACAGCTTCCAGCAGCTTTAGGGTTTCTGCTGCATGTTTAATGTGTCTTCCTTGGGCAGTAAGGAGTCCTTGCTCTTTCCATATAGCACCGTGAGCATGCACCACTCCAAAGGTGTATTTTGAATCTGTCCATATATTTATTTTCCTTCCTTTTGCTAATTCCAGTGCTTGACTTAAGGCCATTACTTTGGCTTTCTGGGCTGATGTTCCTGGGGGTAATGGTCTGGTCTCGAGTCAGCTGGTTCCCAAAAATAATTCAGCTGTTCTTAGTACCTTGAGACAATACTGTTCAGGTTAGTTGTGTTTTACTACCAGTCTCAGGGTTTTCCCATTCAAAGGCAAATCACCTTTTTGCTCTCTTCAGCCAATATCAAGCAGAAGAAGGCATCCTTCAAATCCAGTACGGTAAACCACAATTGATCTTTTAATTGGTCGGCAAGGTACAGGGATTTGCCACTGCTAGAAGTAGTTCTTCTTACAATTTTATTTATGGCCCTTAAATCTTGCACTAACCTATAGCTTTTATCTAGTTTCTTTTTCGGAAATATTGGAGTATTATATTCTGCTTTACATTTTTTTAATAACCCATATTGTAAAAAAATTGTCAATAAGCATTTTTATCCCCTTGCAATCTTCTAATCGCAGAGGGTATTACCTGACACAGGGGCCAAATTTACCTTCGCGTGCTTCACCTTTCTGGCCTTCCAGATATCTCAGAAGCCAACATGCCTGGATAAACCGATCCCAAAATCTCTGCTGTTACTGGTGTTTTTTCAACCTATTTTAAAGACAAACTCAATACTTGGATTAGTTGATGATCTCTCACTTTATATTTTGTACCTCATGCCCCAAATATTATTTCTGTCTCTAACTGCTTTAGTAAATCTCCTCTCATTAATGGTCTAGGGGCTCCTAGCAAACAAATTCATGTGTACCCACTTGTGTTCCAATTCATATTTAGCAGACTGCGCAAAGGATGCTTTTTCGGTTTGGCCAGTAGCTCCTATTACAATCACAATATTATATTTTGATCTGCAGGAATCAGTTGCTGGTTTACACCGAGGCCCCCGTATCTATCAAGAATATAACCTTTTCACTCGTATTCCCCAGCTTTATTTTAACCAGTGGATCCTCCAGGGTAATTTCCCCAGTCATTCAAGCTCAGCTACAACACCTGGTTCTGATTCCTCTACAGTATGCTCATTGATTATTTCTTAATTCCAGACCCCATTCTCATGCCACGTTCTCTTGCTGCTCCAGGTGATTCTGCAAACTGGAAAACATATCTGCACACATTACCTCTCCCAATTCTCTTCACACCTCAAGAACAACGTTAATTGCAACATGGCCACTTTCCCCCATAATCGAGCTTATACACCAGCCACCACTGATTATCAAAAAGCTTTTATCGGGGTTTATCTGTTTGTCCACCACTCGGTGGACCGCTGATCCCCTTATGATCTAAGATCTTAATGATCTAAAATATATCCCAGCTGGCTTTTCTTTAAAGCGCAGCCACTCTGCCAGCCTCCCATCTTGTGAGTTCTACGTTCTGGCTCCCCAACCACAAATCACTTGCACTGTATAGGTGGATCTTCCCTTGTTGTCCTGGATCTTAGATTCAGGACAACTCAAATCCCAAGCATATGTTACCCACAGTTTCTTGTTACACCACATGCATTATGCCAGGGTGCAATAAACACCTGTCAGTAATCCATATACAATCTGGACAAAATTCATCATTATTTCTACAACAAAACAAATACAATTTTGTACAAATATCCCATTTCACTGAAGGAAGGAATAAATCAAGTTAAGGAAATGAATTAGCTAGTTTAGCTTGTTTACTAATTGAAACAAGGACAGTCCCACAGCAGGGACAAAGGACAGGCCTGAAGACACAAGAAGTGGGAGGGGAGATAAGATAAAGACCATCAGAGGCAAACAGAAGACACAAAGAAACTGTTATGTGGGTGTGCTAATAAGTTCCGGAAAACAATGGACATTTAACTGTTTAACCAGTATTTCCTGGAACCCACACAAACATATATGTTTAACCTGTATAGAAGTCATGCAGCCAGTGGGGACTCATTAGTGGGACACATTAGGTGGACTTAACCCATGTGTGCCCCGGCATTGTTTATTAAAACCATTCCTTCTTAATAATCGAATTGGTATTGATAATTGGGATTGCCTTTTCACATTATCACCACAAAAATAACACACACACACACACAACATTAACTTATTCACTTCAAAACATACAGAGACCATGCATTCACTTCAAAACGACATATAGTGCTGTAGTTCTAGTTTCTGTGATTAATGTTACTCTACAACCCAGACCTCCTGACCACATTGACAAAAATCCAAAACCAAAATTAGTTAATACTCCTGCTAGGAAAGTTACACTTAAAGTAGGATAAACACTGATCATCGACTAATCAAGAACTAAGACAGAATGTAAGAATTGCATGATTCTGTTGATTCTTAATGTATCCTAGCAACAGACCCCAAGGTACTTGCTCAAAGGACCTCATGTGACAATAGGATCCAGGTGTGCTTAGGAAAAGTACATACTAGCTACCCTACCCAAGTAGAACATACACCTGCAACAGCCAAAAGACCATCATAAATCTTGTGAAAGACAGAAGAATAGGTTTCAGGAGGCAAGAAAGATATACCTGAGCGGTCAAGTGGAGATAAGTGCGGGCCCAGCCAAGAAAAATCGACGAGTTTGCCAAAAGAACAAGAAGTAATAAAGACAATGCGAGGAAGACTATTTACTTCATCTGAGGAAGACTACTTACTTCATCAGGACGACCCCCAGAGGGGGTTACGCAGGCGCAATAGAGACTGATGTCGCAATAAGGCGATGAAGTAACCTACCTATGCATATGTATTAGATAATGAAGTAACCTGTTGAATATACAATAGATTGCGAAACTTTTAGAGAATAAAAAGCGGACGTGATGTGACGGTCTTTGGAACCAGATCTGGGTGCGTACCCCTGGTTCCCGGGGCCTCGAAATAAAGCACCACATATAACCTCCTAGTGTGGTTATGTGTTTGTCATTCTGCTAACACTCCTGTTACAGCCGAGAGCTCTGAAAAATACTCCTTTGCAACCGAGACCTCCACAATTTAATGTATGCCTATAAAACGCTAGCAGTCCGGCATACGCTCTACTCAGCGTTATGCAGTAACGACTTATGAGGAGCCAAACCAAATGGACCGATCCCCGAACTCAAGGAAAAAAAAAATTCAAGTGTACCTTTTTATCTGATGGTCCTTGTCTGTCCCCGCAGAGGTCCAGTTGAGAAGAGGAGTCTGTCTGGAGAAATCCCCGGGGGTACCCAAGAGAGTCCCGATCCCAAATGGGTCCTGTAGCCGGGCCGAGAGGGTCCCATCTGGGGTGCCAAATCTGAAACAAAGAAACTTATGCTTAACAGTTTAATTTAACCATAAAGGCAGTTACACTTTATTCAGCGCTGGAGAAGACTTGGGATTTGTCCTCAGAGTGCTTCTGCCAAGCAGTGATTTCACAGAAAATTTATACACAGAATTGTTTTCAAATTCAAAGTGACAATTATACTTGTTCCGGGAACCTCAGATCAGCTCAGAGTCGTTAAGGTGTGGCCATATCTGAGTGGTCAATCTCAACGACTCTGGGTGACAAAGGATAAGGGTCGTTAAGGCTATCTTAGTTAATCTTGCTTCTAACACATTACAGTTGATGTTCCATCCCACCATTTACAAATCACCATTTCACTTCTAAATCACTATAATTGTCTGAGCCTTGCAGGGAAATTCGCATGGACTCCATTTCCTGTCTACATGTTCCTAAGGTAATATTGCTTGTTACTTTATTTAATTTTGTTATATTTGAGTTAACAACACAAAGTCCAAACGTGGATCAATTTACTATTTATTTAGATAGGAAAGCAAAAGCAGTGCTGGGCGGCCGGGGAGTCGCAGCTCCACCAAGGCTCGCAAAGTTAGGTAAGCTGAGCAACCCCTTTTATCCTCCCAGAGTTCATTTCAACATCTTTGAAGACGCCCCCTTGGTTCCTTCCCGGTACATGCAGTTTCCATATGGTCAGATAATAAATCAGCTAAGTTTACAGAGTTGTCTTAGTTCAGCAATCTTCAAGGTTGTAGTCCTGTGCTTTGTCAAGCAGCTGCTAAATCCTCCTCTTCCTCCTTATCTCTGGGCAACTTGTTCCTTAATTGCACAAGGCTGCATTCTTTGAGCTGGCTAATCTACGTCTGCTGGGGCCCGAGGTGATTTGTTGCTTTTTGCCCTTGCTTCAGGCGGTTTCAAAAGGCTTAGTTGTAAAATTCAGTAGATACTATCTATAAACAAAACATATATTGTCATGGTAACCTTTAGCATTTAATTAAATGCATTGTGGCTATGTCTTTCTTACCAAACAAGATGTTCCTGTGCTTTGGAACAGAAAGACAGTTGCTCGTTTAGTCGGCTTGATCAGCAAATTACTTTCTGTTACTCATTATAATTTCACTGATGGGTATGTTCACATCTATACCTTTCTCTCTCCTGAATCCTTGCTTTGTAAGATCTATTTAGTCTGGACCAGTCTTCCAAAGGGAAAACTTCATTGCCTGATAATTCCAAAGCATAGTTGAACAAAATTAGTGGCAGATAACCAAGTAATGATTGAAGAGATTACTCCCACTTTATACATTTTTCTAAGTTTATGTAGGTAAGAAATTTCTGTCCATTGTTTTCCAGAACTTATTAGCATACCCACATCACAGTTTCTTTGTGTCTTCTGTTTGCCTCTGATGGTCTTTATCTTATCTCCCCCCCACTTCTTGTGTCTTCAGGCCTGTCCTTTGTCCCTGCTGTGGAACTGTTTTCAATCAGTAAACAAGCTAAACTATCTAATGCGAACTGCATTCATCACAGGAGCAGCTGACCCACATCCATACCAACTTGGTGATCTGGTATGGGTCCGCCGGCATCAAGTAGGAAACCTGGAACCCCGCTGGAAGGTGTAATGAGTAACAGAAAGTAATTTGCCTATCAAGCCGACTAAACGAGCAACGGTCTTTTTGTTTTAAAGCACAAGAACATCCTGTTTGACAAGAAAGATGAAACCACAATGCTATCTTAAGTAAATGTTAAAGGTTACCATGACAATATGTGTTTTGTATATAGATAGTATCTACTGATTTTGCAACCAAGCCCTTCGAAATCGCCTGAAACAAACAAGTGGGAAAAGCCACTTACGCAGAAGAAACCAAGGGGCATTTTCTGAAGTGTCGAAATGAACTTCGCGGGGGGGAATAAAAGGGGCTGCTCAACTTACCTGAATTTGCGAGCCCTGGTGGAGCTGCAACTCCCCGGCCGCCCAGCGCTGCTTTTGCTTTCCTACCTAAATAAATGAATAATCAATTGATCCATTTTTGGACTTTGGTTGTCTCAATTCAACTTTAACAATTTGGTGCCGTGACTCGGATCCAGACAGTTGACTTGGACTTCAACTCTGGGAGGGTGCCCCATCTTCTGGATGGTCCCGGAGGAGAGTTCCGGTCTAACTCACCTGGATTTTCCGAACGGAGATAGGAAAGCAAAAAGAAAAAGGAAATACTGCAGTTCCCCATAATTTTTTGAACGAAGAGCCAGGTGAAGACTCGAGAAAGAGTAAGTATACTGCGGTTCCGCTTGGTCGGGGATTTTTGGTACCCGGAGTGCAAGTGAGTGAGACGTCCAATGGACCTAGTAGTCCACTGGGCGAAGTGAGTGTGGACTTCCTAGTAGTGCGGTTCCCATTGTCCGCAAGGACGTTGGCTACGAACGGAGGGAAGTGAGCGAATCATGTGTAAGAAGGCACTTTCGGAAGATGGGCCAGAAGAAGAGTAAAGCCTCTGGTTCCATGCAGGAGAAAAGGGGTGGGGGTGGGCTCCCTGATATACCCCCAGATAGCCCATTAGGATTAATGATTAAATATTGGGATAGTTTCCCCTCTCGAAGAGGGAAGTCCAAAGAGAAAATGATTCATTATTGTATGGAAGTATGGGGAGGTAAGCAGATAAGGACAGGCTTATATTGGCCAATTTATGGATCCTCTGAGGATTGGATATGTCAACAATTAAATATATACATTAACAGCAAACAACCCTTTAATAAAGAGGAGAGTGAATATGCCTTTTTATGGATCTTGAGTACAACTCAGACAGCAAATTTGTTCCCATTAAAAGAGAAAAGGAAAAAGATGAGAAAGGAGATGGACGAGTTACCGGCGTCCCCTCCGCCTTATGTTCCACCCCCTCTGCAGGGTCAGAATCCCGAACCAGAATCCCTTCCCACAGCTCCCCCAGAAAATGTAAGAAAGACTCCTCCTCCTGAAAAAAGGATAACTAGGAGGCAAACCAGAGAAAGGAAGGAGGAAAATTTATTATATCCACTAAGAGAAACGGCCATGGGGGGACCCCAACCTGGGGTAGGATTTATATCCGTACCCCTCAACTCAGGGGACGTGAGAGAATTTAAAAAGGAAATGGGGCACTTATTAGAAGACCCACTAGGGGTAGCAGAACATTTTGATCAATTTCTTGGTCCCAATATTTACACCTGGGATGAGATGGAGTCCATCTTAAAGATTTTGTTTACTAATGAAGAGCGGGGAATGATCAGAACCGCAGGTATGAGGCACTGGGACCAGAGACACCAACACGGTCCTGCTGGAGATATAAAATGGCCCTTACAACGACTCAATTGGGATAACCAGGATCCCGCACATAGGAATAACATGGTTGATCTCCGGGATATGATAATTCAAGGAATCAGGGATTCTGTACCCAAGGGACAAAATATTAACAAAGCCTTTAGTGAACAACAGAAAAAGGATGAAACCCCTACTGAATGGTTGGAGAGGTTAAGAAAAAGCTTACAACTATATTCAGGGTTAGACCCCGATAGCCAATTGTGTCAAGCCCTTTTGAAAACTCAGTTTGTAGCTAAATCCTGGGTGGACATAAGGAGAAAATTAGAAAAGATAGAAGATTGGCAAGAAAAAGGATTAGATGAATTATTACGGGAAGCACAAAAGGTGTATGTGAGGAGAGAAGAGGAAAATCAAAAGAGGCAAGCTCGAATTTTGGTGGCAGCCGTAAGAGAGGGGCAAACTCAAGAAAGAAAATTTAATCCGGACAGAAGATTTAATCAGGATAGGGGATTTAATGAGGAAAAAAGGAGAGATATTCCCCGGGAGGGCCCAGTAGATCCCAGGAGAAGGTTTGACCCGCCGGCAATAGAATGTTTCTATTGCCACAAAAAAAGGACACCTGCAGAGAAATTGTCGTAAGAGACTGCAGGATGAAGAAATCTTTAAAGAAGATTAGAGGGGTCAGGGGCTCTATTTGCTGGGGACCTCTAAAGTTACAGAGCCCTTGATAAAATTGAAATTGGGTCCTCAGCATGAGGTGTTTGAGTTCCTTGTGGACTCAGGTGCCGAAAGATCAACTGTTCAGAGGTTACCCTCTGGATGTGTCGAATCTAAAGACAAACTCCAAGTAATTGGTGCAAAAGGGGAACCTTTCAAGGTGCCCCTGATAAGGAATGTGATTATAGAAACCCCCAATAAATATGGAGTAGGAACATTCCTCTTGGTTCCGGAAGCTGAATACAATCTTTTGGGATGGGATTTAATAGTAGAATTGGGAATCAGTTTAGAAGCAGACCAAGAGAAATTGAAAGTAAAATTATGTTTTTTGACCGTGGAAGATGAAGCCAAAATTAATCCAGACACTTGGTATAGTCCAGGATCGGTGGAAAGATTAAATATCAAACCGATCACGATCTCTATAAAGGATCCAGACCAACCAATTAGGATTAGACAATACCCCATTTCTAGAGATGGAAAAGAAGGGTTACAGCCAGTAATTGAGGGACTTTGGGGCCAAGGGCTTTTGGAACCCTGTATGTCTCCTCATAATACTCCCATATTACTGGTAAAGAAATCGGACGGGTCTTATCGTTTAGTACAAGATTTGAGAGCTGTAAACGAACGAACAATTACCCGGTTTCCTGTAGTGGCCAACCCCCACACTATACTAAACCAATTAAGTCCAGATTATAAATGGTATAGTGTTATAGATTTAAAGGATGCCTTTTGGGCTTGTCCCTTAGAAGAAAAATGTAGAGATTATTTTGCATTCGAATGGGAGGACCCTAAAACACATAGAAAAAACCAATTACAATGGACTGTATTGCCCCAGGGATTTACAGAATCCCCAAACTTGTTTGGGCAAGCCTTGGAACAACTATTAGAATCTTATGAATTAACTGAAGGCCTGATTTTGATCCAGTATGCAGATGACTTGTTGGTAGCCGGAAGGACCCAAGAAGTTAGAGGTGAAAGCATCAAATTGTTGAACTTTTTAGGCCTTAAGGGGTTAAAAGTCTCCCAATCTAAATTACAATTTACTGAAGAAGAGGTAAAATATTTGGGACACTGGCTTACAAAGGGATACAAGAAACTGGATCCTGAAAGAATAAAAGGAATATTATCTCTAACTACACCCAGTAACAAGAGACAGATACGACAATTATTAGGATTATTGGGGTATTGTCGACAGTGGATAGAGAACTATAGTAGCAAGGTAAAATTTTTATATGAGAAACTGACCAAAGATGGGTTGGTGAAATGGACTCCCGAAGATGAGAGTTGTTGGGAAACAATACAAAGAGATTTAATAGAGGCACCTGTCCTTAGCTTACCCAATATTCGTAAACCCTTTCAACTTTTTATCAGTGTAGATAATGGGACAGCGTATGGGGTTTTAACCCAAGGATGGGCAGGGCAGAGAAAACCTGTGGCGTATTATTCAAAGATACTGGACCCTGTCAGCCGAGGGTGGCCCACCTGTTTACAAGCAATAGTGGCCACAGGATTATTAGTAGAAGAAGTCAGAAAAGTCACCCTGGGAGGTGAATTAAAGGTATATACGCCCCATAACATACGTGGAGTACTGCAACAACAAGCCGATAAATGGCTTACTGACAGCCGACTGTTAAAATATGAAGGGATTTTGATTAATTCCTCTAAGCTAGAGATAGAGACCACCTCTATCCAGAACCCAGCTCAATTTCTCTATGGGGAACCCAGAGAAGATTTAACACATGATTGCCTCCAGGTAATAAACCTAACGACTAAAATAAGGGAGGATTTGGAGGAAGAAGAATTAGATGAGGGAGAGAAACTGTTTGTAGACGGCTCCTCAAGGGTGATTGAGGGACAAAGGAAATCAGGGTATGCTATTATAGATGGGCATACCTTTCAGATAAAAGAATCAGGACCACTAAATAGAACTTGGTCCGCACAGGCATGCGAATTATATGCCTTGCTGAGAGCTTTAAGGCTAATAGAAAACAAGATCGAAACTGTATACACAGATTCAAAATATGCTTTTTGGGTGGTACATACTTTTGGAAAAATCTGGGAAGAGAGGGGTTTGATTAACAACCAGGGAAAAGGACTAGTTAATGAAAAACTAATTCTAGAAGTTTTAAAAGCATTAAGGAACCCCCTCAAGATAGCAGTAGTCCATGTAAAAGGACACCAAAGGGGATTAAGCCCTACAGTTAGGGGAAACAATCTAGCAGACGCAGAAGCTAAACGGGCTGCACTATTGGTGGTACAAACACAAACCGTAAGAGAAGAACCCCAGACATTAACAGTAGAAAAGACGTTTACTCTCCAAGAGTTGGAGAAACTAAAACAAATCGGGCCCAAAAGAGACGGGGATAAATGGCTATCACCAGATGGTCGAGAGATTCTTCCCAAAGGCCTAGCAAGAGGAATATTAAATAAACTACACCTTAAAACTCATTGGGGGTCCAAGCATTGGTGGATCAATTTGAAACACACTACACCTGTATCGGGATATACGGTTTGGCTAAGAAGATTTTAGAGGGATGTCTGACTTGTCACAAAGTAAATAAGCGACAACTAAGAGAAAAACTCCAAGGGGGGGCATGAATTGGCTAAAAGGCCCTTTGAAAAAGTACAAATAGATTTTACTGAACTACCAAAGGTCGGGAGATACCAGTATTTATTGGTTCTGGTGGATCACCTTACTTATTTTGTGGAAGCCTTCCCCGTAATTAGGGCTACGGCAAAAACAGTGATTAAAATACTCCTTGAAGAAATTATTCCTAGATATGGAACCATTGCTGTTATTGACTCAGACCGAGGCCCGCATTTTATTTCCAAAATAATAAAAGAAACAACCGAATTATTCGGCACAAAATGGGAATACCACACACCCTGGCATCCACAAAGTTCTGGAAAAGTAGAAAGGATGAATGGAGATATTAAAAAACATTTAACCAAATTAATGGTAGAGACAAAAATGAGTTGGGTTAAGTGCTTACCACTAGCCTTACTCCATATTAGAACTCAACCAAGAACTGATACTGGTATATCCCCTTTTGAGATGTTATATGGAATGCCTTATGACTTTGGAATATTGGTAGAACATCAGAACGTTGAAGATAAAATTTTAACAGAATATATTTTGGAACTTTCAAAAAGAAGACACGAGCTTAGAAGAAAGGGTCTGGTAGCACAGAGACCTCCTTTGGACATTTCCATACACCGAATAAAGCCTGGAGATCAGGTGTAATTTAAAACTTGGAAAGAAACCTCCCTAACACCTCGTTGGGAAGGGCCTTTCGTTGTTTTACTCACTACAGATACTGCCATACGGACCGCAGAAAAAGGATGGACGCATGCCAGTAGAGTCAAGGGACCTGTGTACCCAGAAAAATGGACTGTGACATCTGAACCAGAGGGTCTTCGATTGAAGATAAGGAGGAATCAAAATGCTAATAAATGAGTTACCCCAGGGAGAAGTAAGACACAGCCTGTATCGGTGGTTCCAGGTGTCTCCTCAAAACTCCTTACGAAAGGTGCATTTTGCACCTTGGAGAGATGGAAGGATGCCTAACCAGTCAGGAGGAGCTGGATTATATAAACTAACAGGAACCCCGCAAATTTTCCCTTTTTGTTGTGAACTAGAAATTGAAATACCCGAGACTCCTAGGATTGAGAACCTTTTTGGAATACCATGTCTGAAACACCCCCTCTCGGGACATTGGGCTTGGGTGATTTGCAAATGTCTAAGGTGTGATAAGAAGTGGCTCTGTGTCTCGTTTAAAAGACAGCCTTATTGCATGAAATGTCGCAGTAATACCATATATGTTGAAGAAGGAATACAGGCAGAGATCTGTAAAATATTTTGTAGGTGGGAACAGTTGATACCCGAACTTTGGGAAGTATATGAGGCTGATTGGCATAAAGTGTAAAAAAGTGTGCTGTGAGGTTTGCTTGGAAAAGGCTTCGTAGCGAAACAAATTAATTTTGAAATAATTCAATAAGAACCAGGGATCCTTTAAGCAGGTCAAGGGGGAGGATTGCGTTAAGTCCACGCGGCACCGTAAATACAGGAGGATTAAAGAGACTTCCCTGAAGATTACCTACTGCCGTCGAGAAGATAGTATTATCCCGTTGCTCTCTGCAAAAGAGTAGACGAGGAAGATGGAGAGGTATCATATAGCGGGAACATGACTCTATTAATAACACTGGTTGTCATGGCCTGTACGGTGACAGCGGACTTAGCGCAAGACCACTATCCTCACCAACCTTTCGAGTGGATCTTAGCTCGACTGGAGGATTCAGAAGTAATAAAAACAAATATCACTGCAGGCGCTCCAGAATTTATTGTTACTAATTGTGATTTATTTAAACAAATATTGGGTCAGGAATGTAATCCTGATAGATTATATAATATGGAAGCCACAAATTTAAAATGCACCTATTGGTGTCCAAGCTCAAATCCCGGGAAAAGCTATTGCAATCAACCTGGACAATATTATTGTGCCTATTGGGGCTGTGAAACAATAGCCTCCAAAACTGATTGGGGTATAGATCCTAGAGATAAATTTCTTCAAATTAAGTGGGGACCTCCCCAGTGCCAGCTGCCTAAGTATGATTACTCTGGAGGTGTTAGTTATTTGAGTACATGCAAACATTTAATAGTAAGCATACTCGACCCAGGTAATAACGGTTGGATAACAGGGAAAGTGTGGGGCGTGAGGTTCTGGGAACCAGGAACTGACAGAGGGACTATGATCATGATTCATAGAATCATAGAATAACCAGGTTGGAAGAGACCCATCGGATCATCGAGTCCAACCATTCCTATCAAACACTAAACCATGCCCTTTTACTAAACCATGCCCTGAAAAGGTACAACTAATGGTGAAGCAATTGGAACTTGAAATGAAAATTTTACCCAACGGAAATCATGAACTAGATGCAGCTCGTGAGGTATTATCCAGGTCTGATCAGCAAATTACGGGTCAATAAAAGAAAGGGGGGATTGTAATGAGCAACAGAAAGTAATTTGCCTATCAAGCCGACTAAACGAGCAACGGTCTTTTTGTTTTAAAGCACAAGAACATCCTGTTTGACAAGAAAGATGAAACCACAATGCTATCTTAAGTAAATGTTAAAGGTTACCATGACAATATGTGTTTTGTATATAGATAGTATCTACTGATTTTGCAACCAAGCCCTTCGAAATCGCCTGAAACAAACAAGTGGGAAAAGCCACGTATGCAGAAGAAACCAAGGGGCATTTTCTGAAGTGTCGAAATGAACTTCGGGGGGGGGGGAATAAAAGGGGCTGCTCAACTTACCTGAATTTGCGAGCCCTGGTGGAGCTGCAACTCCCCGGCCGCCCAGCGCTGCTTTTGCTTTCCTACCTAAATAAATGAATAATCAATTGATCCATTTTTGGACTTCGGTTGTCTCAATCCAACTTTAACAGAAGGGACCATACACAGTCATCCTGATGACACCTACGGCGGTAAAAGTAGATGGCCTGAAGCCCTGGATCCACGCATCCCACGTCAAGAGAGCAACAAAAGAAGACACGCAGGTGCCAACGTGGGAACTGGTGCAGAATTCATCCGACAACTATGGACTAAAACTAAAACTCAGAAGGGTAAAACCCTAAACCAGGTATTATTGTCAATTACTGTTACGCTTATAACAATTCCAGGTACAGAGGGAAACCCGTATCAACCTATGAATTGGAGATGGACCTTGACAGATACTCAGACCAGCTGAATCTTAGCAGAAGTCAATACAACAGAACAACCGGTCTTTAGAATTGATCTTTGTAAACTGATAAGTAGTATTGACACAGGTTTGAGCACAAAGGAAGGAATCCATGCCATCAATGATCCGTGAAACTATCATTTCGCTCCAGTTCACCCTGCCGGATGCGGGGAACCTAATTTAGAAATGGCCCTCCAATATACTCAGTTTTACCTCTGCCCAGCCAATGGAGGACCCAACTGTCAGGGTGCAGGGAATTACCATTGTGCTAGTTGGGGGTGTGAGACAATTGCACCTTGGACCGACCATGACGCCTATATATCCTTCAGTCGGACCGGTAGGCCTAAAGCCTGTAACTACGGCAGCCTAGGAACTTGTAATCCCATAGAGATCAAAATAAAACTCTGGCAGCCGATCCTCGGGGCAGGGTGGGACCTTGGACGAACCTGGGGAATTAGGGCATATATCAGCGGAAGAGACCCAGGTACGGAATTCACTGTCCAACGTCGACCACTCCCTTACATACAACAAGGAATAGGGCCCAACAAAGAAATCTTTGAACATAGTCTCCCTAGACCTCCTATAGATCCAGAACCCATAGACAACCCGAGAACCACAAGCGGGCCAACTGAGCCTGAACGAGAAAACCTGGTCAATGAACAATACAGGGACCTCGTAAAAGTAGTAGATGCCACTTTTGATTATCTAAATACGACCCAGCCAAATACAACAAACGAATGTTGGCTATGTTTAGATCCCAGACCCCCTTATTATTTTGGAATCGGGACTATAGTCGGGGGCCTTACTAACGTCACAGATTGGCGAGAGTGTCCATGGGTAGACGGGATAATCACTCTCCAGGAAGTACACGGGAAAGGAACCTGTCTAGTGTCAGAGAAGTACCCTATACAAAAATCACCATATAAGAATTATTGTAACCAAACCATTACCTTACCGAGGAGTAATGACAATGAAGAGAACAACCTCTTATATAAAGGACCTAACAACACATGGTTTGCTTGCACCAAGGGACTAACCCCCTCCATATACCGTGCGCATTTCCATGTAAACCCAGAGCTCTGCCTAATAGTCCAATTACTTCCGCAAGTTTATTATTTCAGCGGGCGGGCAGGCAGGATGGGAACACTTTCTACAGAACCAACCACAACAAAAACGAGCAGTGCCAATTCTAATCCCGGCTCTTATAACCACAGGCATAGCAGGATCGGCGGGGTTAGGTATTGCCTCGCTAGTAAATAATGATGTTCAGCTTAAGAGGATCTCTGAACAGGTAGATCTAGATATCCAACGACTGCATTTTTCTATTGAAAGGCTCCAAGAGCAAGTGGGATCATTAGCAGAAGTAGCCCTGCAAAATCAGAGAGGTTTAGATTTAATCTTTTTAAGAGAAGGAGGATTATGTGCAGCCTTAGGAGAACAATGTTGTTTCTACGTAAAACACTCCAGGGTCATTAAAGAAACTTTACAAAAAGTTAAAGAGAGCCTCTTACGTAGAGAAAAAGAAAGACAAGAATCCGGAACTTGGTACAAGCGTATGTTTAATTGGTCCCCCTGGCTAACAGCGCTCATAACAGCGCTAGCAGGACCCCTCATATTGCTTCTATTATTATTGTTTATAGGACCATGCCTGATAAATGCCCTCATGAGATTCGTGCAGGATCGAATCGGAGCAGTGAGAATGTTAGTGTTACGGACACAATACAGCCCCCTCTATACGGAAGAGGAGGAGTCAAAGAATTGACTCAGTCTCAAAGAAAGAGGGGAACGTGAAGGCCATCATGCAAAGAAAAGGGAAGAACGTGAGGGCCATCATGACAGGATGTAGGGGGGAACTGACTCAGTCTCAAAGAACAGGGGGGAACGTGAGGGCTATCACGACAGGATGTAGGGGGGTTGGGCAGAGCTAGTTAAAAAAAAATAACAAGCAAACAATAAAGAGAAGTGGGGGACTAGAAACTGTTCACGCCAGACACCCCCTGGGATGAGAAATCACATCCTGGAGCAAAAACAATGTACGGATAAGAGATTGCTGCATATGCAGCATGGAATCTATCAGAATGTAACACGAACTGTAAATACACTGAATGTACCCCTAGAGCAACCAATGAGCTTGCAACTAATAATTTTGTATGTACCTGCTTTTACTATAAATGTAACCCCACAGATGCAACCGGGGTCACTCTCCTGTGTAGGGCGGCCCTGGCCAGCCAGTCTGGTTTTTCAACCTCTTGCGCAAGAAAATAAATTTTGTACTTTGTTTTGTACCTGCTTGCCATGCCCGTGTCATTCTTAGACTCTGGACCCTTTACAGGTTATTAAAAAAATGTAAAGCAGAATATAATACTCCAATATTTCTGAAAAAGAAACTAGATAAAAGCTATAGGTTAGTGCAAGATTTAAGGGCCATAAATAAAATTGTAAGAAGAACTACTTCTAGCAGTGGCAAATCCCTGTACCTTGCCGACCAATTAAAAGATCAGTTGTGGTTTACCGTACTGGATTTGAAGGATGCCTTCTTCTGCTTGATATTGGCTGAAGAGAGCAAAAAGGTGATTTGCCTTTGAATGGGAAAACCCTGAAACTGGTAGTAAAACACAACTAACCTGAACAGTATTGCCTCAAGGTATTAAGAACAGCTGAACTATTTTTGAGAACCAGCTGACTCGAGACCTGGAAACATGGGACTGGAACCCTGACGCAGTATGTGACCTCCTGATAGTTACACAAACAGAGGAGGACAGTGAGCAACGGACCATAAGCCTATTGAACTTTTGGACTGAGCAGTTATCAGGTCTTTCAGCAGGAAGGGCCAGCCTATGCAGCGACGACTTTCTTACCTTGGATTCGAGATCTCCAGAGGACACAGACAGCCCAAAAGGAAGCTGTTTTCTGCACACTCATGCCAGGGATGGTAAAGGAGCTCAGAACCTTTCTGGGAATGACAGGTTGGTGTCGTTTATGGATATATAACTATGGACTCTCAGTGAAACCATTGTATGAACCATTGAAAGAATATCCAATGGGATCATCGAAATTGGTTGCACTGGGAGGGAAGAAGGGCATTTGAAGAATTAAAGAAGGACTTGATGAAGGCCCCAGCTTTAGGCCTTCCCGACATTTCAAAACCATTCTGGTTATTTTCTCACAAAAGACAGGGGATGGCCCTGGGGGTGCTGACACAGCAGCTAGGCCCCTATAAAAGGGCTGTAGCCTACTTCTCCAAACAATTGGATGATGTAAGCAAGGGATGGCCTGGATGCCTACGGGCAGTTGCAGCTGTAGTTATGAATATACAACAAGCCCGAAAATTCACTATGGGCCAAAAAAAAAAATTACTGTCATGGTGTCACGCACAGTCTCAGCGGTGTTGGAGCAGAAAGGAGGTCACTGGCTTTCCCCCTCTAGATTTTTGAAGTATTAAACCATATTGGTAGAGCAAGATGATGTGAATATAATCACCACTAACAGTGTAAATCCAGCATCTTTCCTTAATGAAGCTGCTTCAGAACCAGTGATACACGACTGCCTGAAGACGAGTGAGACAGTATGCTCCAGCCACTCGGATCTAAAAGAAAAACATCTCATGGATGCGGAAGATTCCTGGTACACTGATGGAAGCAGCTTCGTGAAGCAAGGACATCGCAAGGCTGGATACACAGTGACTACCACCAGAGAAGTGATCGAGGCCAGACCATTACCCCCAGGAACATCAGCCCAGAAAGCCAAAGTAATGGCCTTAAGTCAAGCACTGGAATTAGCAAAAGGAAGGAAAATAAATATATGGACAGATTCAAAATACACCTTTGGAGTGGTGCATGCTCACGGTGCTATATGGAAAGAGCAAGGACTCCTTACTGCCCAAGGAAGACACATTAAACATGCAGCAGAAACCCTAAAGCTGCTGGAAGCTGTAAAACTTCCAGAAGAAGTGGCTATCACACACTACAAAGGTCACCAGAGAGGTAATACTGGCCGGAAAATTGGTAACAAATTGGCAGGAAATTTTGAGGCCAGGATGGCCACAGAAAAAGGCAAAAGTAATAACATCTGCTTTGATTCCAGATGGTAAACTTCAAATCCCTGATTCTGATTTAAAATTGGAGAAATATTCAAGGGAAGATAGAAACCTGATTATCAATATGGCAGGAAGAGAAGTAGATAATGGGTGATTTTATGTTCCAGATGGACAAATAATAGTGCCATCAGGAGTGCTATGGAAATTGGTCCTAGGGGAGTTACAAATAAAAAAACAAAAACCCAAAGAAAACCAAAACAAACAAAACAAACCCTTTGGTGCACAGATATTCTGTATAAATAATAGGAATGCAAATAGATCTCTCTGAACTCCCAAAAGAAAGAGGGGGGGTGTGTGTGCACTGGTATTCATTAGCATTAACAGATACTTTCTCAGGTTGGCCAGAAGCTTCTCCTTGCAGGACAAATAAAGCAGAAGTCACAAGAGTATTACTGAATGAAATTATACCTCATTTGGAGTGCCTGCAGTGATATTGTCAGGTAGAGGTACACATTTGTGCTAAAGTGGTAAAAAGATTAGTGACATTTTAAGAACTGATTGGCAGTTACATTCTCCATACTGACCACAGGCTAGAGGCCAGGTGGAGGAAATGAATCATCAGATTGTTGCTGATAAAACAGCAATCAGCTAAAATTTGTCAAGAAGCCAATCTATATTGGCATCAAGCACTTCTTTTGGCCTTGCTTAGGTTTTGAAATAAGGAAAGAAAAGTATTAGCCCGGTATGCCAATTGCAGTATACAGGAGAAGATCTCACAGAATTAGGTGCGAATTTGTCTAATCAGCTAACAAATCCAGCTGAACTTGCTTGAGAAACAAACAAAATAAAAAAACCCAAGCTGCATGGCCTAGAGGTTTAAGATCAACCTGTACATCCTTTTACACCTGGGGATGAGGTTTTCTGTTAAAGATTTTACAGGAAAACCACCGGGAGAACAGTGGAATGGACAATATGAAGTATTGTTAACAGCCTTCGCAGCAATCAAGATGAAAGAACTTGGATCAAGTGAAGAAAATCACCTACCAGTCAGTGGACTACAGAACGCTTAACACCTTCAAAACAAAACTTGCTTGTATAATATACAATAGTATGGCCTTTTGTTTAAATGCCATTTTTTTTCAGTACAACATATATATATTCCATGTATTTTGGGAATCCCCGCAAGCATTCAAACCTTTGGAAACTATACGTGGTTGTCAAAACTGTCATATAAATATGAAACTACGCTGGCTTCCTTTTAACACCAGGAGTAGCCATGCCCATGCATTATAATAATTTAAAGAGATTTATTTGTAAGTATGCAAGGAACCTCAATTATACCCCGAGCCTTGGAGGCCTCAAATCTTGAAACTAGACAACTTCAACATCAGTTTTAGAAAATAAAACTGCAATTGATTATCTGTTATTAAGATACCATAAATGATTCTCTGATTTTGAGGGCATGAGTTGTTCCAATTTGACCAATCAGTCTCAGACTGTAGGAACTTCTATAAAAATTAGTATGGCCTTCTTAACTCCATACAAGAGTGGGAGGGTATAGATATTTCTTAGTTAAATTCCTAGCTCCTAAACTTGCCCTGGTTGAAACAATCTTTTCTCAGTGTTATAGCATTGGGACCATCAGTTTTGTTAACCCGTATAGTGTTTCAATGTGCATTTTGGTGTTGTCAGTGAACAGTAGAAGGTTATTAGACATGGAAAAGAAATCAGATCAGACACACAGTAGAGTCAGGAAAATATTTTAAGAGAACCTTAAACAATAAGACCTCTTGTGACTCTCTTGCAAAAGAATTTGCAAAGTCCTTGAAAAAGAGGGATTGAAATGGTGATTTGTAAATGGTGGGATGGAACATCAACTGTAATGTGTTAGAAGCAAGATTAACTAAGATAGCCTTAACGACCCTTATCCTTTGTCACCCAGAGTCGTTGAGATTGACCACTCAGATATGGCCACACCTTAATGACTCTGAGCTGATCTGAGGTTCCCGGAACAAGTATAATTGTCACTTTGAATTTGAAAACAATTCTGTGTATAAATTTTCTGTGAAATCACTGCTTGGCAGAAGCACTCTGAGGACAAATCCCAAGTCTTCTCCAGCGCTGAATAAAGTGTACCTGCCTTAATGGTTAAATTGAACTGTTAAGTGTAAGTTTCTTTGTTTCGATATTTATTAAAATTTGGCCCCTGCTGTTTGTGTTTTCTCAAGACTATACTTCTTTAGCAAATTTTAAGATACAATTACTTGATGCTTGGCAACTATAAAGTATGTTACAGCCCAAATGTTAAGTTGGAATTAGTGAAGTAATTAGGCACCGTCATAACACCTGGAAAAGAAGTGCCACTAGATTGTTTTGATAGGGGGCTAGGTGAATTAACCATTGATGAACAGGATAACCATTGTTTAGCAGCTCGAGATAAACACAAAGAAAGGGCTAACACTTAAGGGTAAACAGAATAGTAATAATTTAGCCGAAGCAACTGACACTTAAAGAACAGTGGAATAGAAGCTGCTCACACTTAAAGAATACACAGGATGACAGTTGTTTAGGTAAAGCAACATATTTCTATAAGCCTTTATGTAGGAAGGGGGTCTGTTGCTAGATTTCTGATAAGCAGGACAAATCATCTGGACCTGTGATAAGAGTGAAAACAACACTGATAAATATGGCAAGGAGAACATGGACGCAGATTGAAGCTAAAGGAAGTTAAGACAACTGACTCCATCCCTGAGAAAACCCTGCACAGGCACAAAACAGGAAGAAGACTCTTCTCAAACTCATTATAATAAGAAGCGGGGAAAGGTTATGAATATGTATAGGCATTTTGGGGAATATGTAACAGTTTACTGTATAAAGCCAAGACAAGTTGCCACGATGGGTACGCACGTTGTTTTGGAGAAACAATTCTCCCGTGTGTCTCAGCGCTGAATAAACATACCTACTTTATAACTTTATAAGTTGTAGAGTCTTGATTCCGCATGTCAGTTTAATGTTTCATTTAACAGATCATTGGTTTTGTTGCTGATGTAAAGGAGATCTCTTGGTGTACTGTAATTGTACACAAAATGGTCGAAAGACCTACTATGCTATTTTAATGTTAGCAAGGCATTTGTAGTGTTTATCTGCTGTTCCCAAGGCTGGTGGAAATATGATGTGACTTCCTTTAAGCCTATCCATCTGAACAACTATTTAAATAAACACTCTATGTGACGTGTATCAGAAGGAAATACAATTGCTACTTGACTGCAATCAGTTTACGCTTTCTCCTGAGTCAGCAGCTCGTGTTTGTTTTGTAACTTGTACAACAAATCTGTTTTCACCTCTGCAGTTAATTTCCCTTCCCCTTTCAGGCAACTGCAAAAGCCAGGAAATGGCCTTTGTGATAATGCCACTGAGATTTAGAGCATTAAAACAATCTCATTATCAGTTTACACCCCCAGTTGGAAATCAGAGATTGTTCAGTACATCAAACAGTAGAGCGGGGGCATGTAATGTGCAGCCCAAGGGCCAGATGAGAACTGCTGCGTCATATAATGTGGGCTCCTGCTGACCTCTTCCTGTAACTGAAGGATAGGGACGAAGCAGCAGAACTGCTGGCTGGTGTTGCTAATGAACTTGAACCAGTATACATTATTTTCCATCTGCATACCAAATATGGTTATAGGCACTTATAATAAATGTCTATAGTTTCTATGCAAAGTGGATGTGCCCCTTGGGTTCTTGGTAAGTAGCCTGTGTAACCCTCTGGTCTGCAGAAGGTAAGCTTCTTGCTAGTGTTGAAATGGGGCTAGGGGCTGCTTTGCAGTGTCAGCCTGGGTTGCTCCCAGAGCAACGGAGGAGGACTAATAGAAATGCCTTTAATTCGTCTTCCACACTAAACTCTTGAGTATGTGAACAATAAGGGAGAGAGACTCTTCTGTGGTTCAGACACTGCTGCATAAATTCTTGCTCCCTCAAACCTCGGATCTTAGCAGCCATGTACAAGTAAAACCCCCACCAAATCAGTGAAGTCCTACTGATAGATCTTCAAATGACATTGCACTCTTGAATTTTCATGCTGTGGAAAGAATTTTAATTATTTTAATTGCTGTTTCTGAATTGCTGTGAAATAAACTTGGAATCTAACATTATTTCATCCAACTGTGCAAATGAAATATATAATTGATATAAAATGTTTTTGTCATACACAGTTCGAACAAAGATCTATGATAGTTTAAAATTCAGAGGGTTGTTCTGTGGCAAAGTTTTATTAATGCATTCATTAACAAGAAATTACATTACGATGTCTATGGAGCTTATTTCAGTGAAAGAACAATTTCTTTGTTGGTAATTTCATTTTGATGTTACTCTCCTCTATTCAGCTTCCCCCAAAGTGACATTTTTCAAAAAATCAGCACTAATGCAGTAGTTAACCTTTATCAATATTACTTAAGAAGTTAATTCTGAGATACAGTCATACAAAAAATCAAACCTTGAAAACTTCGTTTTTACCACTTTCGTGAAAGTTCAGCACAACTTCAACCATATTCCTTGTTTCACAGATCCTAAATCTAAAATGGCAATGAAGGCCTTGAAATTATTATAATGAGGGTTTATTATAAATGAGGGTTGGCTGGCTGACATATATAATGTGAAGATTCTTTTTATATGAAAAGAACACACATACAGGTGCTGTCAAAGCATTTGTACAAACTTAATTTACTCTTAGCAATGCACAGAGTCGTAAAGCCATTTTCATTATTTATTTTGTGATAAAACTAATATTCAGCAAGATATGGGACAGCAGTTACGTGAAACTGCCATCTTGAAACGTTCAGAAATAGTTTACTGAACGTAGCACTCAATTTTTATGTATTTATTTGTAATTCTTACAAAAAATACCACAAAACAAAGGTTGGATGAGAGGTGCTAGAAGGTGAACTTCTACAGTGTAAAATATGGGGAACATGCGTTGACCTTGACTTGCAGTACCACTTCAAAAGGTGAGGCAAAAGTGCTTCTTTTTTGTGTCATAGCAGTTGTTAATTTCTTCATTGTCTCCTAAAATTGCAATTGGCTTTATAATATACAGAACAAAAATGTTTAATTCACATTGGATCTTATTGCAATTTTCATTTATGAGATCATTTTTTTTTATTTTCTAGTTGTTGACAATCATGAGGTATAAACTCCAATTTCCTTAAAGTGAAAGCTGAAATTCTTATCCAGCCACTTGATGCCAGGAGCTCAGACCACTACAAAGAGATGCTTAATAATCAAGTCCTAAGAATTGATAAGGCTGCCTATGTTACAGGACTTTCAATGAGAATGAAAATAGTTCCGATACCTTCTGAACTGTAAATGACTATAGATCCTGTGTTGTCTTAAATTCCTTTTGAGCTGCTCAGAACAGGTTTCAATGCTATATGAATAAATCAGCTGGGGATTTCTTTCTTCTCGTGAATCCTAGTGTTACAGAAGAATGTAATCTATGTATCTAATAAGAGTAATCATGTTACACATCGCTACATTAGTGCAAGGCTGGCATTTAAATGACCACAGTCTGCTCTTCAATGAACTTTGAGGTGCAGTCAACTTCTGGGCACTGTATTTGAATTATCCATGTTACCTGGTTTTAGACTGGATGACACTTTTGATGTATTATGAAAATTAAAAAAAAAAAATATCAAACCTCCAAACAAAATCAAACCACAACCACCCTTGCCTCTCCCTCATCTTTTACTTCTTTTTCTAGAGACAGCCTCGGGTAACTATCAGAAATATTATAAATTGCAGAAGAAAGACCAGGTGAATTAGGGAATCATACTGCTCCTGAAAGGTTGCATACCATCATAACCAGAGTTCTGGTAGAAAAGTACCATGCCACTGAATTTTTGGTCTGAATATGTAGTATACAGGCAGGTTGAGTGGCCAACTTGTCACCATCATTACTCTCCACTGTCTCTTCCCTGAGAGTCTTAAAATGCAAGTAGACTGCATAGTTCCAAGTTAAATTTTAGGATGCAGAAAGAATTGACAAAACTTAAAAGACTTCAACAAGCTCTATATCAACCATTCAACAGTAAAAAGAAGCAGAGACACATTTTATTAGCATTTCAAGTGTTTCTTGTTTCTCTGTTCTAGGAAGAGGCGATTCTTTACGCAACCTTTCCTAGGGTAGGAGTGCTCTTGAGAAGCAGCAGTAGCACAGCACCCAATACAGTAGGACACATTTTCATTTTGTTTAAAAGTCAAGGATGTCATAGAATGAAGGTAAGTAGCAAGAACTGACGTAATCTAAAAGCCCCTCAAATTAACAATAAAGGATGCAAACTTCTTATAGATGAACATGCCGGCAAAATAACGTTGGGCTGCCTCTGAACAAAGAGAGCTCTTTGAAAGTAAAAATGAAAAGATCTAGCAGAGCAATAAATACAATAGAGACATCAAAAGAACCCACCAAAATGATTACATCAAATCAGAAAAGATTATATATTTTTAGGTGGAAAACAGATCAAAGGCTTCTTAAAGATATGAAACACATGAAGCCTGTGAGGAAATTAGGATGCTAAGAAGCCAAGACAGAAATTAATGAAAATTAACTGTTCAAAGCAGAAAATGAAATACAGTATTCTAGGGTCAGCCAAAATATTTGGTACTAATAACTGTTTCATCTTTTACTACCTGAAATTAAAATTTAGAATACATAATACCTGAAAATTCTTGATATGATTGAATGCCATCACTGATATGCAAAAGAAAAAGCCTAAAATACTAATTACTTAAATTTCTTTGAATGAGAAAATAAAAGTAATGACAAAAAAGAAATCAATGACAAGATATTCAAACACAGAGAAAGCCTCTGACTTGGATTCAGCTGAGTTGAATGAAGTGTTTTACTGGAATAGTTATAGAGATGCCAGTGCTGGAGCCAGCCCAAACAGAACTATTTAAAATACCTATGCCAGAGGAATATTTTATGATGTAATCATATTGGTGGAAAAAAAAAAAGGCATTGTGAACCATCTGTTCTGTGAAAGTATATTGGTTCACTGAGTTGATTTTTAAAGGTTTTGTTTTGTAAGATTGTCATTCTTCCTTGCTACTTCTTACCTCAGAACAGGCCTGTGTACCATTAACCAGGAAAAAAAGAAAGATATAAAAATCCTTACCAGAAGATATTTTTAAACACAATTTATCTTTCTAATTTTGCATCCACAGCTTCAAAAATAGGAATTATAGAGCAAAAGGACAGACTTTCATGCTTCTAAATTGTTGTGAATGTCTTGATTCCATTAAGTTATGTAGACTAAGCTTCTGAATCTTTTTCTTTTCCAAGCCATCTAATTTGAGCTATTTCCTTTGAACAGGATCAAGACAAGATCCTACTTTATGTTTTTCAGTAGGGCAATATGAGTGGCTTCCAGGTTTCCCTTTGTTTCCAGGCATTCTGCCTCTCTTGCTTCACTGGGTAGGTGGTCGCTCAGCACGTGATGAAACTGAGCCTTCTGCAAGGATAACTAAACAACCAGCGTTATTCATGAAACAACTAACATGGGAAAGCGAGGAGGAAAGAGTTCAGTTTTTGCTGATTTGGAGGTACTAAGACTACGCTTGTGTTTTATAGACAAAGGAATTGCTGGAGAGGGACTTGAGAGCCAGTCGAAGGCTGATGCGGTCTATAATGCTCTGTCTGATAATAACCAGATTATAGTTCCACAGTTCCAACAAAGAAACACAAGTGGTATGAAAGTATAGTGAGTATCAATTTGCCCATTATGTCTAATGAAATTAAATAACGCATATAGGACCACACGTTTGAAGAATAAATACACATTAAAATTCTTAACAGTGAGAAGATTAAGGCAATATGAGTTTTTTAAAGCTTTCATCCAGGGAAAAATAGATTACTGCTTGCTTTAAGTAAGATTAGCTAGAAAAATCCTATAGTACACCTAGAACAAAGTCTGAGTAGCAACAGGCAAATATTTTAATGTGGAAAGAAATTTATTGGTTTTAATTAAGCAATGACATTTCTGTTGAATGCTTTAAATCTTTAATTACTGCCCCAAAAGCCATAAAACTGTCATAAAATTAAATCCTGATAAAGAACACAGTAATTTCTATGCTATTTTACTAATATATGAATTAAAGAGAATATTCAGTAGCCCAAAATGCTTATCATTGTATCCATTGTTCAAAAAAGGATATCTTTGAATCCTATTAATGTTAGTTCAACATCTGCAAAAGTGACATTAACACACACACAAACTCTGCCTCATGATGGGTTAGTTCCATCTTTTAATGGCCTGTTGCTCTGGGGCTAATCATTATCATTTCACTTTTCTAGCCACATTTTTATCTGGCCATATAGGAAAAAATCAGGCTATTCCTCAGTACATAACCCCATTTAATCATAGAGTCTAAAATATGCATGTTGAAGGTGTGGCCAGCTGTCTTGCTTTATCTACTTTGCAGATTACTCTGAGTTTTCAGCAATACCTACACTGGGCAACGTAGAACAAGCACAAGTTTTCCTGCACTTGATTTCAGACAGGCTGGTAAATCTGGAAGTGGCATTCACACAGGGCCGTGCCCAAGGCACCCTCTCTCAAAAAAATGCCAGGGACAATGACAAAAAAAGAGCCAAAAGGTTTGTACAGTACACCTCAGAAAGATGAAGGCTTTAAAAGCAGAAGCAATCACAAAACTGTGCAGACAAAATCTGAACTGTGCACATAAGGTAAATACTGGAATACAATTTATACGTTGGCAGAGTTGCAACTTCAGTTTCTTCCTTTTCTGCTCACTTCTACCAGATATCAAGAATTTTGTGTGTATAATGTGGTCAAATAAAAAAAACCACCAAAACTGTACAAGCCCTTTAAAGAAAAGAAAATAGGCCTAAGGACTAAGGAGCCTGAGATTCCAGTCTGTAAAATCCCCAGAGCAACTTTGAAAATCTCAACCTAAATGGTTAGCAGAGTTCCTATCTGCTTTTCTTTCAAACTGCAAATCCCAGTTGTTCTCAGAATTTCCTAATGCATAACATACTTATCCATGAAACATAAACTGTGGTTAGGATGAAACCTTTGCCATCTCTATGGATGCAAACTGTCAATATCCTATAGCATTGCTACCATTCAGCTCACACTGCATTTGGAAACCCCTGTAATTCAGGATTTAGGAGGCTTCAGAAACTAGTTTTCCAAAGCATTTTCAACAGAGTTTAATGTAAGAAGCATTGCTGGTCTATTTCAAGTTTTTTTAATATAATGTGAAAGAATGTGAGATGGTTTAAAATACAAAGCGCTATGAAAAGGAAGCAGGCATTCTAGATAAAAAGTACTTAAGATTAATTTAACATGCACAGGATTTCCCAATTAAAACTTTCACATTAGCAGTGCGTTTTAAACAGTTAATCTCCTAATGAGACATCCCCAGCAATGAGAAGTGAATTGCAGGACCTAAGGCCCTAAGGCCTGCATCTGGAAAAGGCTGTACTTTGTAAATGCTCGATTTAGCTTGTGTTCTCAATCTCTACAAAGAAAGAGCTGCACTGCCACCTACTGTCAAGACATCTTTTCCCATCAAGAGCTGCCACTAAAAGAAAAATCCTTCATGCTCCCACAAATAATGTTGAACGCTGTTGACCAAACCACACACAAAAGAAAATGGTGTAATGTAATTCTTCAGGCATACAAATTCTAGATTTTTTTTTTTTTTTAGTCTGGCACCTGGAAAGGGTGATTGTTTCTTTTTCTCTGTTTTACTCTTTTTTTTTCTTCATAATACAACAAAAGCAAAAGAACTCTGTGCTCAACGACACGGGAAAACTTACACAAAAGTCCGTTTTTTTTCTCTTTATCTTATTCCTAGATCTCCCTAGTATACCTTTGAATCTTGACTGACCTGCAGTCATCCCAGATACTCCCACTGCTTCATCCAGAAGACGCATGTTGCAGTTGAATTCTTCCCTTAGGAGACAAATGATGTGCCTGATCATTCTGTGATGTGCCCCATCTCCAAGAACCTAGATGTGAAAGAATCTTGCATAGCAGCCCAGGGCACCACTGTGGAGATACTAGCTTAATTAGAAACAAAGTTTTACTGCAGTTTCTTCTCAGGGTCTTTTTTGCCAGCTACATTTGCAAATTAATTAACACTTTGAGAACAGCTACTCCCTTTCCTAGTAGGCATACTCACTACCAATTCCTCATGAAATAAATTTTCATAAGTAGCAGAAAAACAAAGGGAATTAATATTTCAGAATATTTTAGAATTCAAAGAACAGTGAAACAGCAAACAGTGAAACAGGGAAGATGGAACATCAGGATAAATGAGTATGTCAGCTGCACTCTCTGTAACTTCTAGCCAACTCAACCAATCATTTATCTAGGATTTAAGACATAGTAGCAGATAACTGGGTGGTTTTTCTGTTCTTTGACTCAGTTATATATGCAAATAGCATTATAGGTATACGAGGTCCAACGCAAAACCACCTGAGACTAACCCTATAGCTCGGAAACCAAAAGATGTAGGGAAGGGACAAAGAGATGATTATAGAACTTGTTCTAACCTGTCACAGTGAGACAAGGCAAGGCTCAGCTGAATCAATTCACTCACTATGAGTGGATGCATGTTCAAATATAGACTTTTTTTACCCTCGGCCGGAAAATGTTGGTGTGCAGGAGTGAACGGTGAGTTAACAATGCTTTATCTGAAAGTTTTCAGCTAACAACATCACCACTGTGCTTGAGCACCCATCCTATTCACCAGACCTCCCTCTTCCTAAAGATCAAGTTGGAGCTCAAAGGAACCCATTTTTTGTCTGTAGAAGATGTGAAAGCAAAAATTATCGACAACAGCTTTTCAGAAAATCTGGAGAATTGCTTTGAAAGTTGGCAGCATCACATGTAGCTGTGTATCAACTCAGAAGGGAACTGTCCTGAAAGTGATCATAGTTGATTGTATAAATTTTTAAAATAAAAATATTTAGGAACACAGTCATGGGCTTTTCTGTGTCAGACCTCATATAGGTCCGTGAGAATCTCCATCCTCAAGTTTATAGTCGTTTAGTAACATTAAAGCACAGACCAATTCAAACTGCTGCTGGGAAAACAACAGAGTCACATATCATCTGCAAGCACCCTGGGGAGAAAAATATCTCCAATTCAGTATGTGTCAAAGGTGTCTCAGAAGACTGAAGTTGTGAGCACATGCTCAAAGAAATATATGCCCTTCCTACATTACCATCAAAGCATGTCCAAAACAAGCAAGATAGTGTAACTACGTTTTATAGAGACCAGAATTTTTTAGTTTGTAATCGACAGGAGTTGCTGCAGCTACAGAAATGGCAAGATTCACTTGTTTAAGAATTGGGGAAAGAAATTACAGACATCCTGACACTATCTCTCTTCTCTGCCTTTTGGCCTGGTAGTACTCCAAATTTCAAGTACAGAATCACAGAATCACAGAATAACCAGGTTGGAAGAGACCCACCGGATCACCGAGTCCAACCGTTCCTACCAAACACTAAACCATATCCCTCAGCACCTCGTCCACCCGTGCCTTAAACACCTCCAGGGAAGGTGACTCAACCACCTCCCTGGGCAGCCTGTTCCAGTGCCCAATGACCCTTTCTGTAAAGAATTTTTTCCTAACGTCTAGCCTAAACCTCCCCTGGCGGAGCTTGAGGCCATTCCCTCTTGTCCTGTCCCCTGTCACTTGGGAGAAGAGGCCAGCACCCTCCTCTCTACAACGTCCTTTCAGGTAGTTGTAGAGAGCAATGAGGTCACCCCTCAGCCTCCTCTTCTCCAGGCTAAACAACCCCAGCTCTCTCAGCCGCTCCTCATAAGGCCTGTTCTCCAGCCCTTTCACCAGCTTTGTTGCTCTTCTCTGGACTCTCTCCAGAGCCTCAACATCCTTCTTGTGGTGAGGGGCCCAGAACTGAACACAGGATTCGAGGAGCGGTCTCACCAGTGCCGAGTACAGAGGGAGGATAACCTCCCTGGACCTGCTGGTCACGCCGTTTCTGATCCAAGCCAAGATGCCATTGGCCTTCTTGGCCACCTGGGCACACTGCTGGCTCATATTCAGTCGGCTGTCAACCAACACCCCCAGGTCCCTCTCCTCCAGGCAGCTTTCTAGACAGACTTCTCCCAGTCTGTAGCACTGCATAGGGTTGTTGTGCCCCAAGTGCAGGACCCGGCATTTGGCCTTGTTAAACCTCATGCCATTGGACTCTGCCCAGCGGTCCAGCCTGTTCAGATCCCTTTGCAGAGCCTCCCGACCCTCCAGCAGATCGACACTTCCACCCAGCTTAGTGTCATCCGCAAACTTGCTAAGGGTGCATTCGATGCCTTCATCCAGGTCATTGATGAAGACATTGAACAGGGCTGGACCCAGCACTGAGCCCTGGGGAACCCCACTTGTCACTGGCCTCCAGCTGGATTTCACACCATTTACCACCACTCTCTGGGCCCGGCCATCCAACCAGTTTTCCACCCAGGAGAGTGTGCGCCTGTCCAGCCCAGAGGCTGACAGTTTCTCAAGCAGAACGCTGTGAGAAACTGTGTCAAAGGCTTTGCTGAAGTCCAGGAAGACCACATCCACAGCCTTTCCCTCATCCAGTAGCCGGGTCACTTTGTCATAGAAGGCGATCAGGTTAGTCTGGCAAGACCTGCCTTTTGTGAACCCATGTTGACTGGGCCTGATCACCCGGTTCTCTTGCATGTGCTTCATGATAGCACTCAAGATCACCTGTTCCATGACTTTCCCTGGCACTGAGGTCAGACTGACAGGCCTGTAGTTTCCTGGGTCCTCCCTGCGGCCCTTTTTGTAGATGGGCACAACATCAGCCAGCCTCCAGTCCAGTGGGACTTCCCCAGTCTTCCAGGACTGTTGGAAGATGATGGAAAGGGGTTTGGCCAGCACATCCGCCAGCTCCTTCAGTACCCTAGGGTGAATCCCGTCCGGCCCCATAGACTTGTGACTGTCCAGTCGGGCTAGCAAGGCTCTGACCACCTCCTCTTGGATCATGGGAGCCTCATTTTGCTCCTCTAGCTCCTGGGTTTGTACACAGGCGGAACGACCCTCCTTACGACTAAAGACTGAGGCAAAGAAGGCATTAAGTACCTCAGCCTTTTCCTCATCCCCTGTTACTGTTGTCCCTTCTGTGTCCAATAGGGACTGTATGGTCTCCCTAGTCCGCCTTTTATTATTTATATATTTGTAGAAAGATTTTTTGTTATCTTTCACTGACTTGGCCAATCCAATTTCTAGCTGAGCCTTAGCCCTTCTGATTTTTTCCCTACACAATCTCACTTCCCTCCTGTAGTCCACCCAAGAGGCCTGTCCCTTCTTCCAGAGGCCATAAACATTTCTTTTCTTCTTGATATCCCTCAAGATCTCTCTATTCAACCAAGCTGGCTTTCTCCCCTGCCGGCTTTTTTTCCGGACCACGGGGATGGCTTTCTCCTGAGCTGCTAGGACCACCCCTTTGAAGAGCTCCCAGCCCTCCTGGGCTCCCTTGCCCTTGAGTACTGTCTCCCATGAGACTTCACCAACCAGCCTGCTGAAGAGATCAAAGTCTGCCCTCTGGAAATTTAATGTTACCGTCTTGCTAACCACCCTCTTCACTTCACCTAGAACAGAAAATTTTATAATCTCATGGTCGCTTAGTCCTAGGCGTCCACCTACCGCCACATCCCCTACAAGGCCTTCTCTGTTCACCAACAGGAGGTCCAGGAGGGCACCTTCCCTGGTTGGTTCATTCACCAACTGTGCAAGGAAGTTATCTCCCACGCACTCCAGGAACCTCCTAGACTGCTTCCTTTCTGCTGTGTTGTACACCCAGCAGATATCAGGCAGATTGAAGTCTCCCACCAGAACGAGAGGCATCGATCTAGAGATTAACCCCAGCTGTTTATAGAAGAGCTCATCAGCTGCTTCTCCTTGGTTGGGTGGTCTGTAACAGACTCCCATCACAAAATCTACCTTCTGGTGGGCTCCTCTGATTTTGACCCACAGGCACTCAACCTCCTCATCTCCACAATCCATCTCAGTGATGTCCAAGTCCTCCCTTACAAAGAGGGCTACCCCACCTCCTCTCCTACCCTTCCTGTACCGCCTGAAAAGCTTATACCCCACCATAGTCGTACTCCAGTTATATGAGTCGTCCCACCACGTTTCCGTGATGGCAACAACATCATAGGCCCCTTGCCCTACGACAGCTTCCAGCTCTTCCTTCTTATTTCCCATGCTGCGTGCATTGGTGTAAATGCACTTCAGCTGAGCTGCCGAGCCTTCAGCCCTCCTAGAGGGAACAGGGTTCGTTCCCAACTGCCTGGTAACTGGATCAGTTGACACCAGAGTGCCTGCATCTCCCTTAACACCCCGAGGTGTGTTCTCCCCCACTTTTTGTGCGGTGAGGTACTGGTGGTCCTCGCCCGCGCACCCTCTCCCAATCACCAATTCCCCACATCCAGGCTCATTCCTGTCTAGCCTGGGCTCAACCCCCTCCCCCTTCACATCTAGTTTAAAGCTCGATTTATGAGCTTGGCTAGGTTTCTGGCAAGGGCTTTAGCCCCCCTAGGAGACCCATGTGTCCCGCCCTTAGCGAGAAAGCCTGGGGGTGCATGAGCCCCCCCATGATCAAAAAAACCAAAGCCCCTCTCCTCGCACCAGGCTCGGAGCCAGGTATTAATCGAATTCTTCCTCCTGGCTTCCCCCTCCTCTCTATTTAGCATTGGGATGGAGCAGAATACTACTTGTGCCCCAGAGCCCTCCACCACTTTCCCAATTGCCCTGAAGCCATTCTTGATGGCTTTGGCCTTTTTGTTTGTTAGGTCATCATTACCAGTTTGGACTACTATCAAAGGATAGTAGTCCGTCTCGTGAACCAGGGAAGGAAGTTTTCTAGCTACCTCCTTCCCTGATGCACCTGGCAAGCAGCAGACCTCTCTGTGGAGCGGGTCCGGTCTGCAGATGGGTCCCTCCGTTCCTTTTAGGAGGGAGTCCCCTACAACAATCACCCTCCTCTTCTTCTTGATGGAGGATGTTTTTATCTTTTTCTGAGAATGGTGCAGCCTAGGGAAGGATTCTAGGCTGTGGGAGCCACCATCCTCATCCTCAGGGCTGGATTCCACCTGCAGCACCTGGTACTTGTTCACCAGGGGGATCTGGGGCTTTGCTGTATGGGTGAGGGGAGCAGGTTTCCTTCCTCTGGCAGGAACTTGCTGCCATTCCCCATCTCTTGTAACCCCAACCTTGCAGCTTGCAGGTGGATGATGTTCGGACACTCCAGCCCCAGCAGGCTGCTGAGTTAGTGAGAGGGCCCTGCTCCACTGGTCAATCTCCCTCTCACACTCCCTGATGGTCCTCAGTCTCTTCACCTCCTCTCTTAGCTCCTTCACCATGTGAAGGAGTTCCCCCACTCGAGCGCAGCTTTCACAAGTGGGGCCAGGACCAGAGGCACGAGCCGGTGTGGGAGGGGGGCACTGCCTGCAGCCCAGGGTCTGGGTAGCTGCATGCACCCACTGTGGCTCTGTCTGGGTGGCAGCATCCACCCTGCCTGCTGCAGCACACGGAGCAGCTTTAGCCTTCTGACGGGTGGCCACCATGGTCTTCGGTGTCTTCTCTCTAGTCTCTAGGTCCTCTCTGCGCAGCCAATTACAAAGCAGCCAATAAATCTATATGTCTCCATTCTGTGTCTTTTTAGACACATAATATTATCATGGCACTGAAGGATGATGTGTTTGGACCCCAGAAGAAGGCTGTTTCTTTTAGAAGCGTAAATATAGGGCAAAAATCCTTGAGAAAACACAAACTTCCAGATATTCGCACATGAAAAGTCTCCTTTCACTTTTCGTTTATCAAGAGAATAGTTCTGAAGAATTAATTCTGTTAGAATTTCTATTCTATCTGTTGCCCTAAAATTAAGATCTTGTATTTATTAGTTCATCATCTTACATGCTGTAGGGCTTTTTCTGCAAATATATTCAGAATCTTTCTCTCTACTACAGAACAGTGATAACGGAAGTAATCTTTTTTTTAAAAACAACACAACATTTTTTGTTCTGTCTTTATAGAAATGCTACCTTCTCTTCCCAGTGGAGATCCTTAAAACATCTATTTTTTCAGGAACAAGCCCACATAATACGTTTTATATGGCATATTATGGAGCATTAAAAAAACAAGGCTGAACTTCTCCTATTCCTTATATTCACCGTGTATAAATTCCTCTAATGCAGCTGTTTCTATCAGGGATAGTAGTGTTTTAAGCCATCCTTACAAAAGCTCTTCAGGCAACAAAGTGAATCTAATTAAATATATGTTTTCATCTTTCCTTTACGCTACATCATCTGACAAGACAAATACATAGACAAAAAAACCCCAAAACCCAACAAATTTTAGGAAGGCTAATCTGTCCCTCTACACTTTCTGTAGCTGCTGTGTTGGGTTTTGTCCTTAGCTGGACATACAATCACCATATTTGGCCAAAATCAGTAGTGACTTTCACCTATGTTAGCAGAAGCTTTATCCAGGAGTCACATCTGAGCAGAAATGTGAAAGCTTGATTTTCTATAACACAACAAATATTTGAGCAGTCCTTAATCCAAAAGTATTTTGGATTGCTACTGTGAACCAAAATATGGAAATTATTTTTGTATTTTGTTCCATAGCACTGTTTCTTTTCCTCTGCTCTTTTCTATTTCCTCTCCCTCAAACTGACTTATCTTGGTATCCTTTCTCTTTACATGAAAAGATATCCAACGGTATTTAAGCTGAACCTTCAAGCCTACAATGTTCAGCTCCTCCCATGGTAGGAAAAATAGGCTATCCATTTTCATAAGAGACCATAGCGAATATAAGAATCAATTGAGGGCTGAAAAAAAGTATGGAAAAATAATATTGTTTTGACAAATGACCAGCTTTTTAACAAAACCAACACAATCTTTTTAGTTATTATTATTTGTGAAGAACCTATCATATGATGCATTCTTTTTTCAAGGTACTATTTATAAGACTGGAAAAGCAAAGACAAATTCCAGAACCTCAAATGCTGTAAATGTTGTGATTTGATGGCACATAATAACACAGTTCTAATAGCAAGGAAGAATAAGAAAAATCCCAATGTATTGCACTGTAAAACCAGGACTTGTAATGTTTGCAGTGAACTTGACAATTCACTTAATAAGTAAGATTCATTAACATACAGCAGAGATGTTATTATACAGGCTAACAGAATAAACCTCTGGCTCTCAAGTAGCGATGCAACCTTTCAGAGCCACAATGCCACTTTCTGACAGAGCGCGAGTGAAGTGCCGCCCAGCTTCCTGCTGATGAATGTCAGGATGTCCAAATGACACACAGCAACTTAACTGAGCAAAATAAAGACACAGCCCTACGAATGACAATGGTTAACCACATACGGAGAAGCATCCATGCTTACAAGAATGATGTGTTATGAGGCTTTAGATGTATTTTTCCCCAATACTGGTTCACTATTATTGTCACGGGGATCAGGTTAATAGTGAACACCATTGTCAACACTTAAGACTGAATATGCTGGTTATCCAGCAAAGTGCTTTCACATTTTTCTCTGCTCAGAAACTACATTACTTGCACTCTAAGATAAAAGCTGGAAAAAATATCTATGAGATCTGCATATATAGTCAGACATGCTAACTAAGACTTTCAAATTCTCTTTTATAAATACATACTGGCAAGCCCATTTTAAGGTTTGGTTTTGTTTTTTTTGGTTTTGTTTTTTTTTTAATTTTAATACCTTCCTGGAAGAAGTAGCATAGCCAGCAAAAGTATGGAAAAAAAATGAAAACTGTTCAACTATTACACAGCATCTCTCAGTTCACTTGGAGGTTCAGGCTTGTGTAAGGCAGGTAGGCTTTTACAGTTCCTCCAGTTCTGCCCACGTCTAACAGAACTATCTCACCTCCAGCTTGCTCTTGTGGATACAAGCAAGACTGTAGCAGGATTTCTTACTCAGGAGCTGGTATCTGTTGTGGAGTTCAATTTTAATATTTCATGGTTATTTAGGCTTCAGCTGATTAAATAAATTAAATAGACTACTATGTTAGAAACTATTGGTAGATTTATTACAGAATACTGTCCCTTATTTTCTACCAGATGTTCTTTCTATTCTGAACATTCACATTTTTGATAGAGATCCTCAAGGAAAAAAAAAAAAGGATGTTTTCATCTTTAATTATCTAAATATATATATATATAAAATGCAGTTCTGTATTCTGAACACTTTACAAACAAGCTTCTTTGGTTTCTGATCTCTGTGATGGTTAGGAAAAAAATAAATGCATTTGGGAGCTGGAAAATATTCCCAATACACAATCTATTTTCAAAAGTAAGAATACAGCACAACCCTAGACATTAAAATAGTTTTGCTAAAGTAATGTCTTTAGGTAAAGGCAGTTAAGCTTAAACCACTACAGTTTAACAAAGAAAACCTCTCTTTCCCCCACCCCCGCATACTCTGCACGGGGACTTGCAAAGGTACCACTGATTTGTTCTTGAGAAGATGATCAATAAAATGTTCTTTATGTCTTCCTGTTGCTGGTAGTAATAATAGTGCAAAGCAACACACTGTACGTATTAACATTAACTCTGTGAATACCTGACAGGTGTGGAGTATCCTTGAAGGCAGTCTGTGCCCCAGAGTTCTTCCAGTCACAAAGAAAACAGAAGCTGAGACACAGAGACAAAAATTCAAACTGAAACCCTGCAGCTCAAGAGATATAGGGTACTGTTGAGCTGAGCAATACCTCTGAAGTGAGACAAAGTTAAATTGGTATTACTTATGCACATACAATGACTTTATAGACCGATTATGCTTTCAAAGTACTTGTGCCTGCTTTGCAATTGTTGTTCTTGGGCAGACATCCATGAACCCCTGCTGCCGAATTTAAGTGACCCTCAGATCTTGCTAATTCTCAACTACATGAAAGAACATGTTAGATTTGAGGTTAATAAGTCCTCATTATTGTACATGGTCAACAGTCAGACTTTAAGACTTACAACTATATTTATGCATAACAGATTTTATTTGCCTCTTACTTGGGTAAGCATTGGTGAAGGGAACACTGGTCAGATACAGAACACTCGTTTGTTTCTGACTGCGTTAAATACATTCAGATTTGAAATGAAGTGAGCCTACTTATTCCTGAGTTGATGTCTCTCACAGCTTTATGAAGCTGCATGCAACAAAGAGGCTGGCATTTGTTAAGGCTTTGCAATTGATGGCATGGGACTCCATAGGTATGGCAGAATGCTTTACCAAGCATTTTCTCCATGAAGTGAAGCTATGACTCTGTTTACTTGACAGGTGAATCGTTAAGCTCCTAGCTGATGCTTCTTTCAATCAAGTGAAGAGGAATTTTAAGAACTATGCACGCTGAAAAACTCTCAACTTAAAAAAAAAAAATAAAAAAATTAAAAAAGGCTGTAAGAGACCACTAAGGGAACAGGGACCCCAATGGCCTTATCAGCCTTTAATCCTCTAAACCAAAGGATTGATTAAAGGGAGAGGATGCACTCTGAGGGAGTACTTAATAGACAAAGATAAGGGTGAAGGGATCTCTTCGCCTTATCTGTCTCAAACACTCCGGGGCATTAGAGAGCCACTAAATAACACCCTTTGAGCTATGGAAGTCTTGCAACTATGAAAGCTAAAGGATGGAGACCAGAAAGGGGGAAAGCTTCAGGTGGAGCACTCCTACGGACTGAACTCCTCCCTGTCAGCTGGGTCAACATCAGAACCAGGTGATATTTTTCTCTTTTTGATTAAGTGCATGGTCTCCTCTCTTTTTCTCTCTTTTTTTTTTTTTTTTTTTTGACTAGTGCATGGCTTCTTCTCTTTTTACCCATTCCATTGACACAAGGCTTATCATACGATTCTGTTTGGTGCTGTATAATCTACACACATATTGTAGTATTGTATTTGGAGGCGCAAATTTTAGACACATATTGTAGTATTGTGTTTGAAGCTGCATATTTTGCCGATGTAATTAAGTAGCATAGGCACATATCAGCAATAAATTGGTTTGTATTTATGGATCTTCTGCGCTTTGCCACCACATTTCTAACCAGGGAGAATTAATGTACTTTAGTCTCCTCACCCCTCTCTAAATAAGACAAATGCTACAATGTTTCAACAAGGAAAAGAAGGGTATGATAAGCTCAGAAGAGATCTTTCTCACCCTCTAAAACAAAACTAAATATTTCAGAATCCACAACACAATGAGGTTAAATAAGGTGGGAGCCCTCCTCCTCATGCTTGAAAAACATGCACGTGAAAGTTATTTCTCTTTAATGAATCAGCCTAGGATAATCCATCTTTCCTCTTAAGTACATTAATGCAAGCTCCTCTACCCTAGGGACCCTCTGTGGGGTACAAGACATAAGTACTTTTTGGAAAACAGATGAACCATGGCCAGGACTGACAGAGTACCTGAGACTATAGGCTAAGCTCTTAATGTCTCATTCCTCCACATTAAAAACGGTCTACTATTCTTGAAGGAATAAAGAGAACATCAAGAAAGCTTGCCAGAATTTCTTTTAGGTAGATGACTTTCTTTGGTGCTATGGCCAGAAAGACCACTGATATTTTCTGCTGTGCCATATCTATGAATAAAGATTAAAAGTGCCAAGACACATTTGCAGATTGCCCAAAGGACATGCTTTGCAAGAGTTCCAAGTGTTGCGTTCTGGCTGTAATACACAACAGGAAATTAAAGCAGAAATACCTACTAAAAATAAGACAGTTTTAAGAAATGTACTCTCACTTGCAAGGCAAAAAACATTGAAACATGCATCTGTCATTTTATACTTGACAATTGCAAACCAGGAGCTCAAGGTGAGGTGAAAAGCATCATATTGACAAAAAATACCTTCCCTTCAGCCTTTGCATTAAAATGCTGTTCGAGATTTATTGAGCTAAACAAAACTAAGAAAATAGTAAGAGAGTACCTTATTTCAACAGCATCACTCTTCTGAGAAGCTGCTGCCATGCGTACAGTGAACCTAAAGGCTTCTTATGCCAGACAGCACAGCAGCAGCTAAAGGAATTCAGTAGTACTGGAGCAGAAGGAACAATACATGTTGGAGAACACAGACACACCTCCCTCTAGATACCTGAAAGCTTCTTGGTCTGCTGGCAGGAACTCCTGGAACAGGTAGCCAGGGTACCACATAGCCCTCTGACAGGGTGAATCCCCATCCCACACTCCATGGAAGACCTCGGCCAGGCACCCTACCCTGGCCCTCACACCTCACTTCCTTAGTTTAACTCACGACTTTTCAGAACCTTCGCACGAACATATTTTCCTGTAAAGTCTGCTTGCTGTTCACAGGTAATACTTATTTTTATAGGTGTGCATGTATATCCAAGTCAGCAACTATTACAAACAAGAAACATATTCTGTGCTGGAAGAGCAATCGAGTGTTTGTCCTCCAGCAAGACAAATAGTGAAGTTGTGCTCTAAATAATGCAGGCATCCATCACGCTATTACATGAGCACAGTTTCTAACAGGTCATATAGAAGAACTATGAAGCATAATCAAATACAATTTTAATTCCTCAGATTCTCATATAATTAGGATTAGTTTTATATTTTTAAAAACATCACATTAAGCATAGTTTGTAAAAAGGCATTAGTTAGCTCCATTTGTTGATTGTATGAAGCTCTACAATGCAGCATTTTCAAAAATGAGATACAATGAAGGATGCTGGAATGCATCAATTGGTACATTAAAAATATTGCCATTGCTGCCAACACACTTTTAACCAAAACTCACTGCAATTCCAAAGCAAAAGTAGTATCAGTACTATCATTTTACTGAACTCCAAATTTAAATTTTTGTTCTATTTCTCCTTCCTCCCCTCGCACTCAGTTATTTATTTACTTTCCAAATTCATGGAAACAGAAGTATCTTAGGAGAAGTTAGATAGATTTAAGTATATATACTTAAGAGAAATTCTGTCTCGAATCTGCAGGTTCAGGAAGTTCAGTAAGAATCTGCACATCAGAATTGTATTTTAAGTGTTCTGTTATATATATTAATTATTATTATTACATATGGAGTTGTTATTAATGTGGTATTCCTGTATCATATACAGGAATGTGCACTATAGCTCTGAATCCTGCCTGAGGTCTCCTTGGCACCAATGGGGTTTGCCAACAGCAGTATATCAACAAACACTCCTAACAGAGAGACAGTATACTCTACCAACCTAGCTGCATTGTTGTTACAAGCTTTAAAAGTACCTAATTTTTATGGGCACAGTTTGACAGCTGGCAGAAGGTGAAATGTGATCTCTGTGTAATAGTGCACAAGAAAAAGCCAGTAGCATACAGGCAGTTGCACTGTACATCTGCACCAACAAAGTGGCCTTTGCTGACCTAAGCTACGTGAGTCTACATAATGTAGGGAATTCACAGAAAATCAGAGAAAACCAGAATCAATCTATGTTTAGGATATGGCAGAAGCACACAGGCTTTTAATGGGAAGTAGCTGACAAACTGAATTTGATACCTTGTCTCACTGTATCATAATATACAGAGTAAACTGCTTTCATATACTGATCTTAAATCTTGTTTTGGAAGAGACAAAATATTTTTTCACAATACTGTATGCATATAGCAATATGAGAAAAGAAAATCAACATAATTTATGCACATGTAATATGGAAGCTATTATGTAGTTTCAATCAATTATTAAAAACATACATTAATTTCTGTCCCTTTCCACATGCTAATTAAATAACATCCTTTCATAATCTGTATTTCTATTAATGCTTCTCAGTTTGAAAATCAGAACCATTCTGATGAACACGTTAACCTCTGCAATGGTTTTGAGATGATCATCTGAGAGGTAGGAGATGACAGATGTTTATGCATAGTGCTTTTCTCTTGTCTTAACTTATTTGCTTGCATGCATTTATGTGCCCTGAATCATCATGTAGTGGCATTACAGTTAAGAAAGACTAAGATTCCACTGAATATAGACTCCCACTAATTAGTTGCCTTTTTATAGGATTTCCATGTTAACTTTCCAGAAGGCTCTAAAATATTATGGCCTTATTGGTTTCTACATAGTTGAGAAAAAAATAATTTATAGAAACACTCTATTATCTTCATGTTCCTTTTGGCAATATTAAAGGTGTACATAGAAAACATTTCTTAATATGGGATCACAAATTAAACCACACTAGCACCACTAAGCAGTAACATAAGCATTTGCAAATATGCATTCAGTTATAGATGCATCATGATGCATTTGTGACTTATTTCAGTCACTTCCCATAAACATTCAAATGAACACATTTATCTTCACATAAATATGCACTGAAAAAAAACCCCAAAGTGATGTGAATAATGATATGGCCATGCAGCTGCATAAGTCTTTACGGTTGATTTGTTAGTCTGTAGTTTGAAAGCTTTCTGTGGGGGTATGGTTCATCTGATCACAGTAGAGGAAAATAAAAAAATAAAAAAAAAAAAAAAAAGAATATGCAACTTGCTATTCAATATATTATTGAAATTCAGACAGTCCAAAGAAAATTGATTCGTTTTAAAGCTAATAGAACACAAAAGAGTAGATTGAAAATGGCGGTAGAAGGGTACTCTACTACTCCAATTCAGTTGTAGTGGAGACTTCGGATAGGTAAACTATAATTTGCAAAGTCATTTTGCATTGTGGTCGGGATAGTACGGTACTGCAGCTAATAAAGACTTTTAACATTACTTTCGATAATGCCTGAATTTATTCCATCTCCGGGGTTTCCCTTCAGATGTGTTTCAGATGTGACCGTTGTATTTAAAATGTCTAAATCAATACATTTATCTTTTATAGAAATTACAGACATATATTAGCTGTTAGCATTCCTTAAAAATGTCTACAATTCTCTCATATTTTCAGGTTTGAAAGTTTAAAATTAACGAGACATGCACTTCCCATCAAAACTATTTAACAACAATTTTATGAGTTTTTCAGATTAATTAATCCTGTTAAACCTTTCATTAACAGTGTAGCACACGTGTACTCTGTAATGGATGAATCTAATTTAATTCCATTTTGCTATGGGTTTTTTTTTAACTAATCTAGTATTGCCTAACATGAAGCTGTCAATGTTTTTGCCCAATAATTACTTTCAAATGAAAATCAAACAAGATGCAAGCTTAGACCGTCATGCAGCAAAATATGTCAACATACGTTTGAATTTAAGCATACTCTTTTTTCCTGTTTAAGTCACTATGGATGCTCACATGATTAAATCTAAGCAGGTCACCAAGTGGTATACTGGAGCAGGGCCCAAATATTTAAAGGAAAAATCAATCCTTCCAAAGTCACCAAAAATTCCAAGTAGGCAAAGCCAGGTTACCAAGATTTAGGAGAACAGTAAAAATGATTAACCGGAATCAATCTGCACACATTGTGTGATATAAACGCAGTGCATACAAATTACTTCATATTAGCAAATCAATACGTACGTTCATTTCAAGCTCTAAGATTATCCCTTGCATCTCTGAAAAGACTATAGAGCACTTTTATGCATTAATAATTCATATAAGGATAAGGGCCTTATCTAGGCATATAGATTAAAATAGATACTTATAAACATACCTTTGATTAATAGAAAAACTAAATGAGAGAACATTTGCTAAAGTGTTCTGCAAACAGCCAAAGAAAAATTGCGGCATTGTATTCACACAATCCTATTCTTTAACTGAGCAGCATGATGTTTAGTACTTTTCCCCATAGCAATCCAATCCCTTTGTAAACAATGTTAACTATAAATAGACCAGGTGAGTAATATTTTTTTATTTGGAAATAACCACCTGATCTACATAAAATATTTTAAAACAAAAAGACCTGTTTTTCAGGAAAATATCCAGTTGCAATAAATTGGCAACAACACGTGATACAAAAATCCATCTGAATGGGGTGTGCAATATAGCAACAAATTGACTGGAATTAGAACTGGGAAATACAGGTTCCAAACTGGACGTTGTCAGTGATAATGTGGCCATTAGTAATAAAATAGGTAGGTGCAAACTCATTTTGTTTGCTGGCAGAATCATCCTTAGCTGAAAACTGAGAGATGGTATTACCAGAGAGCTAAAGAAAATTCCTGCAAGTTCAGGTCTCTGCTTATGCGGTTATTCAGATTTCAGACCAGACCCCTCTCACCTCCAAGTGAATTGGTTCTCATTCTTGGGCAAGTCACTTCATCTTTTTGTTTCCCCTCCCGCTTCCCATATCTTACCCACTCAGAGTAAAAACTCTGCAGAGCAATGCAGGCATGATCTCAGTTGGGTCTTCTAGATGCTTCTGTAATATGAACATTAGCAATAAATCAGGAGAGGATAATGGAAGTGGCAAGAGACTCCTAAGTGTAGCACCAGAGCTGTAATGTACTGTACTATACCCTACACATAACACTATTCTTCAAGAGGTCTTTGCACAGCATGGTTTATTCCACTACAATAATAAATGTATTCATGATGCATCTCTGAGTATTACCCGGTACTAAAAATGAATCACAGTAATGTTACCTTCACTTCTCTCCCACAAGATGATAATCCTTTTTGGATGTGAGGCCATTCTGTAGAGTTTTTGACAAACTGGAAATACTTTAATGAAGTAATAAGACTGTACCAGAAGCTTACGATTCATCTTGAGGCAGTAGTCCATAAAAAGAAAGAGCTGGAACAAGTGAAGCAATTAAATTTATATCTGTTTAGCTGTGCTTGTTTATACTGTTATTTTTAACCGATCTAGATTCCAGCAGATACTTCCTTTGAACTCCTCCCATTTTTCATGATCAATAGTTTCTAAGAGGTTCAAGAGATGCTACAAGATATGCAGAAAGTGTCAGCAAGTGTATGCATAGCTAGTACACAGATACATCAGATCGCAAATGATGTGCAATTTTTAATGGTCTATAAGGGCAATGGTGCTTTTAAAAAATCTGAGATATTGCAGATGATCATCTATGACTTCTCTCACAAACCAGTAAACACAGTTACTGGTAATCCCATGAGTGTGATTGTAGAAAGCATAAGCAAATAGTTAGCATTTTCTATTCATGCTGTTCTTTATTACTGTATTCTTGCTTGCTACTCTTCATTCTGTTTCAACAGGTTCGGCTGATATAATGTTTCATGATTTTGTAAATCCATCTAAGTATCAAATGTTTTCCTAAAACCTCAATAAATTCTGCTCTGTAGCTGTTTCACTGCTATCTACTAATTTACCAATGTTCAAATGAAACGCATTTATCAGTCTCAGTGTCCTCTTTATGAATCAATGCCAACAGACCTCTCTGTGAATGACAAGTCCTCTGTCTGAATATCCTGTAATTTTGCCAGGATTTTCTATATGTTCCCAAGAAAATTCAGTGCATTCCCTTAGTTTCCACTACTCTACAAAAACGTCTTTCTCTCCCATACTACTGATCATGTCTGCTAGCTCTCTTGGCAGAAGACCTTCCTTTTTCTATTGCTAATAGTTTTTGAATCCTAATATATGAATCTTTTGAATCTGATTCTTTGTCAGCGTTTGATCATTCTAATTGCCTTATTATCATCTAGTCTCACTCGTGATAAAGACTAATGTTTTATGTGCTAGGAACGAAAGGGAAAAAACGTGAGCAAAATCTCTCTTTGTTCCTGGAATATTACCACCTCCACAGTTCATAATCATTAAGGTGAAGAATTCATTTTGGTCCTCTGTTATGCCAAAGCTCCATCCTTTCAGTGGCCCTGCTGTCTCTTTGCTATTTTGTTCACTTCAGCAGCGAAATGAATTGATCATTGCTGCTCCTTTTGCCAGCTACTATTTCATGTGCTACTTTAACATCCCAGAATAATGGTTTGTGCTCACTTCTTTAATTTTTCTATGAATTGTATGTCTCATGCATTTTTTAATATAGTTTCTTGTATCTATGTATAATAAAAAAGTACTGTCATTATATTTGCCCAGGGCTTGAATTTTATAATCTCAGTTTTAATGTCCTTTTCTTCATTACAAGAACATGCTGCATAAAGTGGAGATTTAAAAACATGACTAAACTGCAGATTTTCCCACTGTTTTGAATTCTGTCCTTTGAGAAGTTAGAAATGGCTCTACATAGCAGTCTCTACCACCCTCCAAGATAGGCCGCCTTTGGATTTCAGAATTCGGAAGCATCTAAGAAGCTTACATCAATTTGGAAGCTTTAAATTGAAGGACTCGGGAAATGGAGTCCAAAGCAGCAACACTCACAGTGTTGTGTCTAACTGGAGAATAAGCCAGGCCAACCCAGCAGTGACAATCGTTCCTTAGCTGCCTCCCAAGATGAGAATCAGAAGACTAACCACTTCAAGTGTATATGGAACAATGCAAGCAGCTGGGGGAACTGGAGCTCCATGCCCAACTGAAATGTTACAATATCATAGGAATAACTGAAGCCTGGTGGGACAATTCACATGACTGGATGATCACAATGGATGGCTATAGGCTGTCTCATAAAGACAGGCAGGGAAGAAGAGGAGGAAGAGTCATGCTTTGTGTTAAAGAGAAACTTGGATGTATAGAGGCCAACTATGGCAATTGTGGAAGCCCTATCGGATGTCGCTAGATCAAGATCAGAGGGGTAATCTCCAAGAAGGATCTTACAGTAGGCATCTACTATCAAACTCAAAATCAAGATGATAAGGCCAATGAAGCAATATTTGGGTCACTTAAGCAAGCTTCAGGTCAAAAGAACTTGGTTCTTATTGGTGCCTTCAGCTACCCAGACATTTTTTGGAAGAACGACACAGCAGGACACACATCATCCATCAAGTTCTTCAGAATCCATAGAAGACTGCTTCCTCATTCAAATGCTAGATGTGCCAACCAGAAATGAGGCACTGCTGGACTTGCTACTCACAAACCAAGAAAAAAAAATTATAATATCTTAATTAGCGATAGCCTTGGCTTAGTGATCACAATATTGTAGTGGTTTGGATGCCGCTGAGCATGCTGAAGGTTAGTACTAAAACAAAGGCTTTAGATTTTAGAAGAGTAAACTTCAGCTCGATCAGAGGAGAAAGGAGCTATCCAGTGTTGTGAGTTTCTCAAAAAAGCACTCGCTTTGGAAGCACAAAAACAGTTAATCCCCCTCAAAGGTAAGGAAAGTAGGGGGAGCAAGAGACCTCTTGGCTTAACTGCAAGCTGCTGAGTCTGGTTAAAACCAAAAGGGAAACACACCAAGTACGGAAAAGCAGATAAATACCCATTAAGAACTACAAAGGCTTTGCCAGGGTATGCACAGACGCAGTTAGAAAAGCAAAAGCTCAGCTCAAATTGAAACTGCCCAGAGATGTCAGAAACTACAAGAAACGGTTCTTCAGGTATGTAAACAATGTACAGCAACAGGAGGAAAATATTGGCCTGCTGTTAAACAGGAGAGGTGAATTTGTCACCAAGAACAATGAAAAGGCAGAGGTTCTCAATGCTTTCTTCACCTCTGTGTTCACCAGCACTGTTGGGCCTCAGGCACTGGGAGCCAAACCCCAGATCTGTGCAAACATAGACCCACTGTCAGTGGAGAAAGTGTTGGTGTGCGAACTATTGCAGGAGTCTGAGCCCTACAAATCAATAGACCCTGACAATATCCACCCAAGGGTGTTAAGAGAGCTGGCCGACATCATTGCAAGGCTGCTGCCCATAATCTTTGAGAAGTCATGGAGATCAGAGGATGACCGAGAAGTCTGCAAGAAGGATAAAGTCACCTCCATCTACAAGAAGATCTTAAAGAATGATTCAGGAAATTATAGACCCATCAGTCTTACTTCAGTCCCTGGGAAAGTTATGGAACAAATCCTGCTGCGGGCTATCACAAGCCAAATAAAAGTCATGACTGGGATAGGCCAGCATGTATATATAAAGTGCAAATCATGCTTAACAAACCTGATTGCATTCTCTAACAAGGTAACCCACTCAGTTGATAGGGGGTTGAGCAGAAGACATGGTCTACCTGAATTTCTCCAAGGCTTTTGATACCATTTCCCACAGCCTCCTCCTAGAGAAACTGATGCATTACGCTCTAGAGAAGTGGGCTGTGCAGAGAGTGGTGAACTGGCTGATAGACCACACCCAGAGGGTGGTAGTAAATAGCTCCTTTTCAAACTGGCAACCTGTCAGAAGTGGAGTCCCCCAAAGGAATTGATACAGGGCCCAACACTGTTTAATATCTTCATAAGTGGTCTGTATGATGGGATCACGCACACCCTGATGAAGTTTGCCAGTGATACCAAACTGAGTGCGGAAGTAGATACTTTGGAAAGGAGAGCCACCCCACAGGAAGACCTGGATAGGCTGGAAAAGTGGGCTAACAAGAACTTTATGAAATTCAACAAGGACAAGCGTAAGTTCTTGTGCCTGGAAAAACATAATCCAAGGGTGCAGCACAGGCTGGGATCTACCTAGTTGGGGAGCAGCTCTATGTAAAGGGACCTGGGGGTCCTAATGGGACACAAGATCAACTTGAGTAAACAGTGAGCTACTGCAGCAAAGAAAGCCAATAGGATGCTGGGTTGTATCAAAAAACAGGTCACCAACATAGATGAAGTCATTATGTTACTTTACTCAGCACTTGTCATGCCACGTCTGGAATACTGTGTTCAGTTTTGGTCCTCATTATACAAAAAGATGTCAACAGGCTGGAAAGAGTCCAGTGAAGGGACACAAGGATGATCAAAGGAGTGAGAAGCCTTCCATATGAGGAAAGGCTAAGAGAACTGGGTTCGTTCAGCCTTGAGAAAGTGAAGAACTGATCACCATGTTCCAGTATTTAAAGAGTGACTACAAACAAGATGGAGACTCCCTTTTTACAAGAAGTCACATGGAAAAGATGAGCAGTAATGAGTAAAAGTTACTCCTGGGGACACTCCAATTAGATCAAAGAAGAAAACAATGAAAACAATCAGACATTGGAATAATTTCCCCAGGGAAGTGGTGGATTCCCCAACATCAGACACTGAATCTTAAGATTCACCTGGACAGGGTGCTGGGCCATCTTGACTAGACCATGCTTTTGCCAAGAAAGTTTGGACCAGATGATCCTTAAAGGCTCTTCAAACCTAGCATTCTATCATCTACCAGAGCTTACAGCAAGTATCACCAAAGTCCTAATTACGAAACTTTTCAGATTGTCTTGCAGTGATTTCATAGCTCAGTTAATTCAAAAGCAAATAAACTTAATCTAGCAAAATGAATTTGTGAGTTTGTTTTGATTTGGGTTTTTTTTTTTTGTTTGTTTTCTTTTTGATAAACCAAAACTGCTCATAGAAACATTCTGGCTTCAACAAGTATTTTCTCCAGAAGGACTGCTCAGGTCAACAGTACAATTAGTTCTCAAAACAAAAGGCTTTTGTTTTGAGAACTAATTGAAAGAACAAAAGTTCTTTCTTCAGAAAGAACAGGGAGAAACAAACACTTCTGCCCAGCTATATTCCAAATCCATCCTTCCTCAGGAAATTATCTTAACCATAAATTAGATAAATAGTCTGCTCATTGTCCAGTGAATATTTGCTTATAATGAGTAACTCCAGCAGTAAGAGGAAGAACAAGGTAACAGCTCTGGTTTTACAGTACTACAGCAAGAAGTTTACTGTTTGGCAGGAAAACCAGGATCTGGTTATCCTTCCTGTGTGCAGTCCAGAGCACAGTTTAGGAAAAAAAAAAAAAAAAAAGGGATCATTCTTCCTCCCTGTCTGCTGTTGAAGTTTTATAAGTCTGAAGAAGAGAGGTGACTCCAGATCTTTCATATCTCAGGATAAAGAGGGTATTTTCCCCTGTCACCCCTTTGTCAAGCTCCCATTTTGGATACTGTATAGAAGTAATTGTACCATTTAAACAAGAAAGACAGAAACACTACATAGCCTGGAGGCTACGGCATCCGCCTAGAAGACCTATATTCAAGTATCTGTTTCAGAAAGAAAGGCAAGGAGGAATGATGTGAACCCGTTATTCCATATTTTGGGTGGAGCAATTGTATACAAGTGAATACAATGGCATAACAAAACTATGATGTTCTAGGGACAGGGAAGAGTGGGAAGGGAAAAGATTTCCAATACATGCACATATAAGTCATGGAATAGATGCGAATTCTACAGTTCTTTGCAGTATGGGTAAATATTTTCTATCCACTAGTTGTGGATAGATAACTAGGATAGGTAACTATACTAACAAGGTTTACTTGCAATACAAGTCATCTTACATCTTTTCTTGTAGAACAAAATCAATATACATGCTTAAAATTAAGCTTTTTTAAAAAAATTTCTACTGATTGTTCAGTCACATAATTATATTTGGCCTAAAAAGTTACAGTGCATTTTGAGTTTTTGTTGACATTATATTATTTTCTTATTTCTTTTTGTTTCATCATGTGAAACAGCTTTTCTTGCACTTACTGCCTAGGTGCCTATTTGGTATAAACACTATAACTCGAATTCTTTGTGTTCAGAAACAGCTGGTTCTATTGACTCCTTAAAGTGAAGAGTCAGTGAAATGCAAAACACTTGTTAGAGGGCTGTCCATTACAAAAGTGGAATTTCTACAAGTACTGTTATTACATTTCAGCACACTGTGTCTATTTGCTTCCAATTAAGAAAAAGGTATTTCTTCACCAATGAGAAACTACCTGAGAGATAACGATTATACCATCCAGGGCCTACAACACTAGCCTCTAAAATGTCATTGCTATACAAATTCATGAGAATGAACTAAGTAATTGCTGTTGATTCAATGTGAGTGGCCTATCAATTTGGAAAACATAGAAAAACCTAAATAATTCCTGAAGCTTGCATATTCTTTTCCCTCATTTTTCTACCTAGAAAATTTTACAGTTTATAGCCCTGATTCTCCTTGTTCAAGGAGAAGCCTCAAAACTAAAATGCATGACCATACAGGACTCTTGATATCACAAACTAAATCAGGATAAAGAATACCCATACCTTTGCATCTGCAAGCACATACTCTTCAGTGACAACTTCCTCATATGTCTAGGAGTAAGCTCTGGGTCAGATTGCTACAAGGAATGAGTTTCAAGGGAAGAATCAGAGTACAGCACAGCCTTGCAAGTTAGCCTCTGACGTTTAATCTATGAAGTGACCCCTTGCACTACATTACACCCATCAAAAAGGATTCCATGCAGCTACTTACCAAGGTGGAAAGCTAAGCCAGGAGCAATTCAGAAGCACCAATTCCCGTGAATGACCTGAAAGATAGTACAAGTCCAGTGGACACTATCTTGAACAATAAAGAAGGAATAAGGAAGAAAATACTTTGCTGTGGATTAAGGAAGAAAAGTTATGGGTTTAAAGTATGCAGTCTATTCTTTTTTGCTGTACATCTGTGGTTTACAGTCAAACTATTATGTAGTGGAGATTTACGACTGTGCTTGCTTTATGATCAATTTCCCTGACTGGCTTTTTCCCTAGCTGACTGGTTCCCAACACAAAGGGGAATCACTCTTCTGTAACATGACAAGATTCAAGGTACCACTCAAACTTTGCAAAGAAAACCTAGCTACTACTGCATTTCTTGGAAGTTTCTTGCACTCCGTTCTCACAAAGATATGGAGGGGTTTAGGATTTACAGTAAAAGTTAGATAAAATCAGAATGACTTGCAAACAGTCCTAAACTTTACTTTGTACCATTAAAAACAAAAACTTTGATCATGAAGATGAAACCTTTGAAACCCCCAGACCTCAATTCCGTGGACCTGCCTCTAACAAACTTTAACCAAAATGAACTGAATGCTACCAGGCACATTTACTGGAAATTAAATGACCATGTCTTGCCATACAAGCAGATTTATTGAACAATTGCTGTTCCATTTCCAGGTATACCATCATTATCATCATGTTATTCTATGCAGTAGCATACAATAATGCGTAGGAATAAACATTCTTCTAACACCAAGTTAAATTCAAGGGATAAATAGGAGGATATATTTCTACTAAGGCAGCTGTGGTTTTGTAAGAAAACTATGTTTTCTTACATAAGTTCCTCACTTACATCTTTAATAATAGATAGCCATGGAGCCAGTGCCAGGGGCGGGAGATGGGGGCAGGGAAGGGAAAGACAGTAACAATTAATCCAGAGTTATGCCATATATTGCAAATTAATAAGTATCATCATTTTACAGGGAATACATACTAAGTAATAACCATTTATAGAGTACTGTAAATGCATGCAATGCATTACAAAAACCTAAAGATTTGTTCCTTTGTCTGGACTGCTTACAAGCCACCAGTTATAAATATTCTAATCAGGCTTTTATACCTCTCCTGTCAGTGTGGTACTGGAGTGCCTTTCTATTAGTGCATTAAGCTACATGACTAGCATTATTCAGTCTTTCTGTCCCCAGGCGGAAAATTGCATGTATTTAAAAATAATTAATATTTTATTTTTTCTATGATGTGCATGCATTTTCACTAGCAAATACAGACAGAACAATATATATCCATTTTTCTATGTTGAATTTAAAGTACTAGGCAAGACTTGTATTAAAATAAGTACATTTATATGCTGAAGCGGTGGAGAACAGCAGCTACAAACGTCTTGAGGAATACATTTTCTCCTCTTAGCAGCAAACATTTTTCACTATTCACATCCCAGCATAAACACTGATGAAATGCTTTGGATAGATTTTCAGATATGCTCAATATTAGTCTAACTTTGCTTCAGCTGGAAGTTTCATCACGTAGTTTAACAGGAGCAGAGCTGGGCCACTGCTTAGTGCATCTGCAAACTCCAGACTCTGAAGACAGTGTGAGAGCGTAAGCACACTGGAGAGCTTAGGAGTCCCTGACTGGCAGCTCAGGGGCCTAATTAATCTGCCTCAGTTCATATCTATTCTGATGTAGTTCTTTGTTCACGCCCATACATATGAACTGCAAACTTACTTCCTGCTACACCAACTGTAGCAACCCATAAAAATTTGCTGTTTCTCATAAACAGTACAGTTAACTTTGCCGCAGCAGTTCTTATCACTTTCCAGTTTATAGTAGGATGGAAAACAGGACATTTCAAACACTGAAATATTACACTGAAATTGTCATTTTAGAGAACAGAAAACTTATATCACCTCCAAACACAAGGTTTCACCAGAGCAACATCTATAAGCTGCCCAAAGAAATTCCGTGTTTGTATTATATTGTGCTATTTTGTGTATTACATTAATTATTTAAGCCATATTCAAGTTTTTTTAATTATAATTCACTATTTCTCCTTTCATTTCCAAGCCACAGTCATCCAGAGATTTCAAATCTTAGTCAATTGTAGAATATATAGTTTAATCAGGTTTAATAGGAAAACAATGATACACGAAAAAGCTTTTTCTACTGGGGACATGATATAACAGGCATTTTACTAAAGATGCTAGTAACTTAAATTTGTACAATTTGTACAACACCTGTGCAACTATTTTAACACTGTAAGGAAAGCATTTAAATACACACCCAGTTTTGAAAGACATAAAGGTCAGATCAGCTGTCAAAAACAATGGGCTCTTCCACCTATTCAGTATCCTCCTGGCTTTCTCCCGTGAACCAGAATCCCAAGAATATACTATACAACATTAGAGGCCAGGGAGACATTATACTACCATATAGGAAAAAAATTCTATTCAGCTATCCTTCCCCGATTTCAACAACTGATAAATACAAAATTTATTTATTGTAAAGTATCACAAACCCTGCAGCTGAAGGATATGAAAAGCTCCACTAAGGAGGAGTGTTTTAAAGTGTGGTCTGAATTATGCAGCAGCTCGAAGTTCAGAGTGCATTCCTGTATCGGCATATATCTTCTCATAGCCCTGTCCCCAAAGCACAGCAGTCATTTCAAAACAATCACTCTTGAAGCTAATTTAACCAATTTTTGTTTCTATAGTCTAAAATGGCAAAGTTTTGAACCACATTCTTACTTCACCTATCAAGACCTATTCACAGAATTGTATTTTTAATTTGCACTATCACGAAGTGCATCATTGTCAAACAGTTTTATTGTTACAATACTGTTGTGATTAGTATTCGCAGAGAACTACTGAGCTTGGAAAGATTAATGAGCCTGTTTTTCTTACGGATATGTGTCTTCTCTTCACCCTGTATCTACACTGCCAGAAGGTCATCTCCTGTCTCCTATCTTCCCTTACCCAACACTGCTCCATCTTTCTAAGTATCCCCAGAACTTTCCCACTCACCAGCAGATAGCACATGTAGTGGCTGGAAAGTTATTTTCGTCCTGACTGACCCGCTGCCTGTGACCAAACAGAGCAAGTAACAGCTGAATTGCTCCTGCCCTCCCCTCAGAGCACAGGGAGGGCAAACATTTCATTTTCTCTCTCCTGCTCATCTTCAGGTATTTATAAAACTTGCAACCTCAAAACTCTTGCCTACCTTCAAGTTTAGATGAAGATGAACAGTTGCTTCTAAAGCTACTGGGGAGGGATTACAGACAACGAGATAAGCAATCAGACAGCTTTCACCCTTGCCCTCAAAAAAGAAGAAAAATCAGAACTGTTCAAAAGTTCATCAGCAGGCAGAGGCAGCAGTCGTGTAGCACCTTTCTAGCAGAGGAAACCTGAATTTCAATATTATTCTTAATGAGACCGGAATTTTGTCAAAGTAACGTGAGTATACTCAGAATTGCCTCTATGGCAAAGATCAGAGATCACCCAGTCCTGTCATTTTCCCAATACTTAACATTGCAAATATGTAACAGCAGAGAATTAGGACAGCATGCTCTTCAGTGTTAAACTATTGTCCTTTCAAACCAGCTATACTTGTGAGTTTTAAATCTGCATGTGTTAAATACAGATGCCATTCTGTTAGGACGTCTATTCTTGATTACAAAGCATTCAAGAAGTGAAAGGATATACCCATACACAATTCTATGTTTTATTTCTAATCTCAGAGACGGATTAAAGACTAAATACATCTTGTTTCTATATTCCACTGAGCCAGTTAGCATATGAAAAAAACGCATATCTAATACCAAGATTAGGTCCAGACTAACAGAGGGAATGACATGGCAGTTAAAGGGGCTGACCTGGGATGCAAGGACAACCAAGTTCAGCTGGGTTTTTTCTGCAAATTTCTGGCACATCTGAAGGTAAATCACTGTGGCACAGGGTCACATATGTAAACTCTGTTCACCCCATAAAGCTTGGGAGATGAACAAACTGTACTTGAATACAAATACACTCTAAATGTCTAAAGCCATCATTTAAAAATTTTGTGCCTGCCAAAAATGTATCAAATACTGCTTGCTTGCCATGCAGATCTTTTGAGAATAAAAGTTGAATCAGAAAATCTATGTATGCAAAGCACAATAACATTTCAGCACAATCCTCAACAAGTAAGAATAAAAGTAATCAGCTCCTCTAAAGCATGTTCTAGATTGCTTGTAGGGTAAAAAGATCTTCTAACCATGTTAACATCACTGGACCTGATCCAAATCCCGATGAAGAAAATGGACATTTTGAATTGTTCTTAAATAAATTTGAACCTGACTGATCCTCAGCGCTGTCCAGTTAACTGTGTATACTTCTCTAGTCCTGCTACTTTAACAGGAGTGCACAGATCAGCCTTGTACTAAATGTGTAGTAAGACCATACCTGCTGAAACGCATTAAGCCTCAGACTTCCTTAGTGTGAGCTGCCGGGCCTTTCCATCCGAAGGCTTAGGACCAATGCCCTGCAATTCTGTGCTTATCCTTCTACCTGATATTCACTCATCTGCCTGTAAATTATTACTAATCATCTTACATTTGACAGATTACTGTCAAGGACTTGAAGAAAAAAAAATTAAAAAAATCTTCCACAATCTGTATTCTATGTTATTTTACCTATGCATATAAAACGATTTTGAAGTAAAGTAAACCAATGTTGTTTAATCATTTTCAAAATCAACCTAAATATTATGTTCTTTCATATTTTGACCATACTTCATTGAAAGACAAGTCCGTGAAATACTTCAACCATACACAAGTAAACAAAATTGACATGTAGTTAAAGATACGTTTTAATTTCAAAGTTACATTAAATGTGGTGGAAAATTAAGATGATATTCAAGAAACTGAATGGTCGTACAAATGTAGGAAGGCAACACCTTTGATTGTACTTCAGAGAAAATACTTCATGTGGAATTTTAGATCTTTACCTATATTCATTAACCTAAGAAATCCAGGACAACATATGTAGCAAGAAAAAGAAAAGATTACTTCAATGGCTACAATAAGATACCTTTGGTGATGAGTTTGGTGATAAAATACCTAAGGTACTCAAAATATTCTTTCCTATTCTGCCAATACGGTCTAAACATAAACATAAACATAAAGATACATAAGAAATTTAAAAATCCACATTATTAAGGAGTCCAATGGACTCTTGGTCAATAAACAGTTCCTATTACACTTTTACAAACAGTAGGTTATTTAAAGTATGTTTGGACTGGAATACGTCTATTTTAAAAGGCAAAGCAGTTTTTTTTTTCAACCTCAGTTCAATTCATTAGGGTATTTTTGGAATTACACTCCAAAAGCTACAATAATTAAAACCATATGTAGAACAGAAACATCTAAGTTTTTTTATGTTCTATTACTTCTTCAGCATTATTAATAAGTTCAGCCTGCCTGATGCAAGTCTAATTTTCTACTCAATCTTAGGCTGAGTCCCACCGGGAAAGTGAGATATTGTGATTATTAAGAAAAGCAGAGAAAGAAGAGATTAAAGACTCCCTGCTAATGAGTAGAAGAAAAAAGAAAGAGATATGACAATCTACAATGTAGTACCTCTAAATTGAACTGCCAAACAATAAACAACATTAGGAACTAAACAATTGTTCATTACAGAGAGAAGCATTTTTAGATGTTCATAGATAATAAGCACAAAATGAACAAAAATACTGATAAAGAGAGAAAACACCAGAACAGTCGTATACAAATTGGAATTTATAACATTTGACTACCTCTTTTACAGCCCATGACAGAACAAATATAATGCAGACATCCAGTATATTCATCAAACATTTGAAAAGACAGATGAATAATGAAGGTCCACCAAGATACTGCCAGTTTTATTAATTTTATGTCTGCTTATCTTAGCCGGTTAAAATCGGGAACAGAATTCAGATTCACCAACTGCAGTTTTGCTGTGGAGCGGTACCCAACAACACAAGAGTTGAATGGATCAAAAAGATAAGCAGTTTAGAAATGGCAATTCTCCAGAGCCGTCTGATGTACTAGTTGGGGTTCTTAACCTCCAGAAGCTCTCGCCTACAATGTCCTGAACTCCCAGAATCCTAATACCACATAATCTAGAAAAACCACTATTACTACAAAGAAAAATGCCTTTGAAGATTGTCTACTATGCAAATTCTTTAAAGACTGATGCTATGGCATCAGGTAAAATATTTCTTTTTGCAACAGAGGTGAACAAAGACCATCTTCTCATCGGGGGAACTCAACATCATTTTACAAAGGAGGAATATTTTTAGATGGAGAAAATGAGGGTTGATATTTAAATGGAATGCCTAAAATTTTCTAGTATACTAACACTTCAGACATACTAATAGTAAATATTTTTTTTAATTCGCATTTTTACAAAGCAGTATTTGTGAATTACCAAGAGGAACTTGTTACTTGACAGAATTGCCGCAAAAACTGGTGGAACTGCCTACATCTATTAGATGACTGCAAAACATCCTTAAAGTACTTTTGTGAATCTGGAAAAGAGCATTCTGACTTTGCCTCACACAAATTTAGATACACAAATGTGCAATTCGAGGAACGTGGAATAAGCAAAAATATGCAACTTATTCTCTGTGCAGGCTGAAGCTACGATAAGGTGACAACATCTGCTCATGTAAAATTAGTCGAGCAAGTGCCACAGTGTCTTCCATTGTCTTTTATAGTACCTTTGAGACGTGTTCCAACTACTGAGTAAGCAGCACAATTAAACAAGCAAAACTTGACTCTTATCATTAATAGAACAGAAAAAAATACCCATGTTTACTACTAATAACACCATATTGTAAGACAGACCTCAGTTCTTTATGTTCAGATCTCTCAGTCTTTTGCATCACCTGCACATAGCATCATTAATGATATTGTTTATTCCAGGCCACTGTCAAGCCCTTAAACGCTGTGTGGCCATCTCTGATTAAGACCACAAGACCTCTGCTTGCCTGATGATTACTCATCACTCATTTAGCCAGTCTTCATTCATGCAGCATGTTCAAGGATGACTTTGTAGTGTTATAGCTGCTTTAATCAAAATTCTTTCCCCTCCCAAGTGCCCCTTTACCATAAAACAGCCCCCTACATCTACAGCTCTCTTATATCTATCAACCCAAACTGCAATCTCTTCAAAAGGGTGTCATATCAGTTTTAAAATATCTGTGTTCCACAAGTCTAAACATTATTATTACCCTTATTTCATTCTTTATAATTGAGTCCTATATCAGCCATGCCATTAGTTTGCCTAAGATGGATGTCAGTCTGACAGGCCTATAATTACCATTGTAACCTCTTTCGCCCTTTCAAAACATTGGCTCAACAAGAGATTTCTTCTCATCTTCAGGAATATTCCAATTCCAGTTTTACTGAAAAGCAATGGCAATGGGCCACTGAGCTTCTCAGACATTTTTTTCTGTAACATTTGGACACCTACTATAAAGAAATGCTGAATTAAAAAGGTTCAAGGGTAGCAGTCTGTGGCCATTTTCATCCTCAGTAATTGTTGAAATAAGGTATTTCTGTTTCTACATCAACATATGATTTTTCATCCTGTTTTTTTTTTTTTGACAGAGAACCAGGGGGAGCATTCTGCAAAAATACAAAACCACAGAGCAAGCAGCCTAGGTTTTAGTCCAGACTTGTTTACATTACCAGTGCTTGCTTAGTTATCCATGGCTCGCTCAGTTCCAATATTTCGTATTTTAAAATCTGTTCATCTAACTCGAATGTCTTGAGAAGTGAGGGATGTCTCAGGGTGAGAGTGACTGACAGGTGCTGTGCAGGCACGTGTGTGATGGATGTCACAGGCAACATGGAGGTCTCCTCAGAGAATGCCATTGGGAGAGACAGCTTGTCTTCTGGCAGTTTGTAAATAGAAATCCAGTGGGAGTTACGTGGATTTGAGTTACCAGTCACTTTATTCCTCCCTGCTCTCTACAGGAATCAGAAGAATAAACAAGAAGTTTTCATCACGGCACTTTGCAGCCACACTGGAAGGCAGTGTCTATTCAGAATAGACAATTACAAAGGATAATCTATTTTGTTTTATCAACATCCCAATTGTGCCACTATGACTGCAGTTATGGCTAAATAGCTATCAGGAGCTAGATTTCCACAAAATGCATTTTTATGGTGGGCCTACTCTCTCCTCTTTCAAACAGAGCACACGTGCCATGCAAAAATGGTACATAGGATCCTGAAAGCAAAGTCCTCCAGAGAAGCAGTAACATGAGCACAACTTCTACTGCTTATTTTACTTAGAGACACTTGGAAACTGAGCAGATAAGATAGTTTGCCAAGAGCTCTGTCACATATTGATGCAGTGAGCATGCTTTCAATATTACCTGTTCTTCTACAGAATAATGAACTCCATTGTATATCTGTCATTGTCCTTTCCTTTTTTTGGTTTCTCTTACTGCACTTTTCTATCAAGAGAATGCAAAAGCAAAGATGAGCAGCAATGCCTAGAGTTTTATTCAGTGAAACATGGATGCCAGAAAAGCCTTGGAACGCATACACAGTTGTTGCCTTTTGGTTTGCGCCTCCGTAAGACAGCTGACAGGCATGAGAGAATTGTATTCTCTAAGGCTATATTCAGGAACTGGCACCTGACACAACAGTGCATACACCTTCAGAAAAATGCCTGTGTATCTGTAAATGGCTGAGAGGAAAAAAGCCAGCAGGTGGCACTCAAAAACACGCACTGGTGCCTGGATAAGAGCATGATCTTGTGCACTACACATGGCAATTTTTTCTCTACAGTATCTTGCCTACATAACCGGACAAAACCAACCAAACAAGAAAAATAAATTCCTGTCAAGCAAAAGGTCCTATTTTTAACCAAATTTCTGAGAAACATCCATAAACATCTTAGTCCCAGGTGAAATACTCTGTCAGTAACATCTCAAAATTCACATTCCCACAACCTGACCAGGAAAAAAAACATATACCATCTATTCCATTTTCTTCATCTCTTTACAGCAGTATGATTTACCTGTGCAAAGATTACCATGTGTGATAGCATTTCTCAAGTCTCAAGAGGGAACAAATTGCATCACTACTCTCTAACAGGAGCCTTCTGGTGTGGGATTGGTATCTTTTTCCACCGCCTTCAGAGTTCAGCGGTGAAGGATCTGAACATCTGCAGGCAACGGTCTATACCTATTCACTGAAGATGCTGGTTAATTTTCTAATATTCTTGCTCCTTTTTTCTTCACCTTCCTTTCAATATCTAGCCATTTGCTCAAATTAGCATGTGTTCAAGCTCCAAACTAAACCTATCATCTTGCATTGGTAGGCATTTAACACTGCTTTATTAATGATTAAACCAAGGTTGCTTGTTTGTGAAAAGACATCGCTAATGGTCACCACCCTCCTCTGTCACTAAATAGCAGGAAGTCAGTGCTGCTTGTCATTCCTTGAAAGACACTGAATCCAAGTCTGTCACTTCAAGCACAGCTCTCGTTATTTATTCTCTTTCTTCTACACAGCCCGTTATCAAAATAGACTTCCTTTCATATACCAGTTTTTAAAAGTTTAAAACTCGGTATTTACAGGCTGGGTTTTTTTCCACTTGAATTACTCTTCCTGGAAAAAAAGACCTAAAAAAATTTGCAAGGTTGGATCACATTGCTAAAATTTTAAGTCCAACATTTCTACAGCTCCTTCCCAAGGCTTTGCCCTATAACTTACAGAGGACTCTATATAGTGGTCATTAAGAACAAAGCCCCTACTTAAAACTCTTTCTAAAAGGCTAGTCATATGACCGATTCCTAGATCAAGCAGGCTCTCTAAAGTGGTGAGAAAGATAAGACATTCAGAGAAGTGATGACAAGGACAAATAAAATGCTTACAGCCTTATTGTTCGTCCAGTATCAGGACATACACAAAAAGCACAAAATAAGCACGCCCCTTCCCAGCACCATGAAATCCAATAAGAACAAACCTTCATTCAGATACATGCAGTATCTACCTTGTGAGATAAAACTATAAGCTCAGAAGCACTTCAAGACATAATAAAAAATCATATAGTTCTTCTAGATCTTTCATGCTCCAAACAAAGTCAGTGTTGCTGAATACATCTCATGATAAGAGGGGGAAATGCTACATGCTCAGCTTCATTTTTTTAAGTGAATCAAACCTGTGTATTTTTCCCTCTAAATAACTAGATGGGATATTTCAGAGATATTTTTTCTTTTCCTCCCCACAAGAGGGATAAATATAGCTTACATTGCTAAATTTGTTCAGTTCTATTGCTCTTATTAAAATAATTACACTGTGTACATATCAAGATAGGCCTAGGGGATTATTTCTAATTTTTATTATTAATTTCAGTTAAATATTGAAACAAATAAATAAAGAAATCTAAATCTAGTTAAGGAACTTGTTAGCTGGCTTTACAAAGTGCAGACTATTTTTGGGTAAGCCAGACCCAAATTTTACAGTCCTGATTAAATTATTCTCAACCGTGAGATCATTTTCTTCATCATCAAGTCAGAGTTCTAGCATAACAGTCAGATTTCAAAGGCAACACTCAGAAATTGTCAGCCTGCATGGAATTCTCACATATTTCAGACTTTGTGTTGAAAGCTTTGACTTAAAGAATACTACTGCCCCAATTACTCTGCTGATTTTGTCTCACATAAAACTTTAATTTAGTTAAAGGTGAAACAAATAAGATATTGAAATATTTATTTTTATTACAAAAGAGAACAGAGAAACCTTAGTGTTGCTCCTCTTCCCCATAATTTCAAGGAGGCAGATTCCTTTATGTAGATATCATTTATGTTACTGTTAGATTACATACTTTGCTTATAGCTATGAATTAAATATCAAGTACAAGTGAACTGCATTTTAAACATTAATTAGGAATTACACACCTACTGTACAGTGGATGGCAGGAAGGGTTCTATATTGATCTGACGGCTTTAATTCATTCTAGTTGACTTAATTATACAACTTAAAATATTTATTTTTCCTTTTTGCAGTTCGATGGCAAATCTTAAAAATCTTAAAAAAATCTGCCTGTTTCATGAAATTAAGAAACATCACTATACATCAGAGAATTCAGAACAGCATAAAAATAGTGATTCACAGAAAACCTATTGCAGTTAGTTAATACCTTTTCCATTGGTGATAAGTCCATTTCTGTAGTGGGGGGGGAAAAACACCACCACCACCACCAGCAAAAAGAAAAATCACAACACACCACCCCCCCCTCCCCAAACCAACAGAATTAATTCCATTGTCCTTTTCTAGATTCCCACATTTAAAGAAAATTCAAATTTCAAAAACCTTATTTAAGGCCATTTAAAATACAAACATCTAGAAGGAATAACATAAGTATGTGTGTGTATATATACACACACATATTTATATGTACTTTAAACACATTTGTACATGAAAATATAGTTATCTGTTCACATCCATCTTTGTGGGAGGATCCACATCCCATTCCTGACTGCCCTGATGAATTAAGTGTCCAGGATTTGTCCATGCGTCCATAAAGAAAAACATTTCAACAGACACTTCCTTGAGCATGTGGATATTTTTAGGCTTTGGTAAGCAGCAGGTTTTCACTACTGCCAGTGAAAGTAGCTTGAAGTCTGGCTCCTCTTTATACTGATAATTTCTATCTATAGCTGAAGATATCACAGTTTTTATAATAACTCCCTTGATCTGAGAAGTAGAAAACCAGCGTAATAAAAACCTTAGCATAGCAAATTTTATCAGGAGATTGGGAGCAATAACAAAGGTGATTTTTTTTGTTTGTTTTTTTTTTGCTCATCTGGAAATGCTTACCACTGCATGTAAAACATTTTTAGAAGTTATAGAAGGCATAAGGTGATTCCTCTTTGTTTAAGATTGTTTCTATATTTTTTTCTACACAAGGTTTTGCGAGTCTTTGTCAGACTCCATAAATTACATGGGTGTCAGAATATTTTTGCACAGGTTGTAACTGCACATAAAATGTTGACATTTGGAAAAATATTATTTCTTTTAATCAGATTTTTATCAAAGAAGTAGAGTCCTTCAGTCTAAGATGAGTGACTATAATTAGATGGTTCCCTAACCAAATCCTCCTACTTTTCCAGCTTTTGATACAACTTTAAGATATTTACTCATAGAATAAGCCCTGCCACTGAGTTAATGAGATGCACAATAAATGCATCATTAATTTATGCTAGCTCCTATTCTGTTCCCTTCATATCTATTGTCATTATCCTCCCACAGCACTCAAGTTGATTGTAATTGAATATACTCCAGACTCTAGTGATGAAAAACATACAGAGTAAAACAATATGTTCTAAGAGAACACCACATTTTGTTATCTTTATGGTGCAGAATGAAAGACAAATTAGTTAAAGAATGCTGTGCAAGTCCTTTTATTGCTTTTATGATAATAAGAAGATAGTCCTTATTTGTTTCAATTGGATGGTACAAATTCATTGTCCTGTTACAAATTATTGATTTGCTTGAAAATCAGTAGTTGCCTGATTTAATACTTACAGGTGTTCCCTTCTGATAGTTTACATTTGCAATTTAAATTGCATTCAGTAAGCTTAAGTGACTAATCCTAAACTTGTAGGCACGCTCCTCTATGGAAAATATAAATCCAGTGTCAAATACATTTTTTTTTTTTTTGTAAATACATTATTGGTGAAAAAATTGTTACTTGTCCTGCTAAACGAAGAGCGAATCACAAAGTTTTAGTGGGGGCAACAGAAGTTGATTGAGTGGGAATGGAGGTATTCATAAGTTTCTTTAGTAGGTGCCTGACAGCAGCCCCAAGCTAATTGCATTTTGTTTGGTCTACATACAGAAACAATTTTTGCTCTTACAGGAAGGGCAGGAAAATTGCTAACTTGTGGCAGTGCAAGCCAGCTGGAGCAAGCCCTTAAGCAGTAATACTCATGACAGGGCTAGTGTTTCCATCAGGAAATATCTATGCTCTTACTAACAGAGAGCGTGGCTCCTCATTGCTGAAGAGCAAAAGTAAGCAGGGATGACAGTACAAGGGATGACTAAACCCACAAGCATATCTTGAACTCGAGACCCATCATGCTCCTTTCCCTCCCCACCATCTGACATGGCTCCCAGCCCTCACCTGTTCCCATGAGCTTTTCCTACCTCCTCTTTTCCCTGCCCATAAGGATGAAAACAGAGGGACCTGGAGCACATGTTGCTGCCAAGGTCCTGAGGGCACAGACCTTCACAGCCGTCCTCAGCAGCCTCCCCTCCCCTGCTCTCTGGGTCCCATTTCACCTCAGCCCATTACCTACAGCCCCACTAGAGCTCCCTCTCCAGCTCAGCCACGTGGGGTGGGTTTGGTGGAATTTATTTTTTAGATACTTGTCACACTTCTCCATGGACAGGTATTATTTTCACCCAAACACAATAGCAGCAATCCAGTTTGTAAGTTGGTTTTGGGGTTTTTTTTCGGTTTTGTTTTGGTTTTTCTTTCATTTTACAGTCTTTAATTTAATTTTCTTCTGTGGACCATACATTTACAAGACAATTTTAAAGTTCCTTCTCCTGTTCCGTTATGCCTTGCCAGTAGTAACCAGTCCTCTTACTTAAGTTTACTTTCCACATATATATTAGTGAAAGTTTGCCACCTCAGGTACATGTGAGTAAAAGATGAACAGTGTAGCTTTATGACTGACACAATACTTTGCTAACATTTTTCTAATTAAGTAGATAAACAATATAGACATGGCTCTCACACTCAATGATAGTGTCTAATGTTTTCTTATAGCCGTTCTGCATTTTTAACCCTGCATAATTAACCCTGCCTCTGACCAACAAAAGAAGCTACCCTTCCACATGCACTTATACAACTTCAGTGAATTAACTGCACAACTAAACAAGTTTCAATGAGAACAATCTAGACATAATCTAAGGGGGGGCGGGGGGGGGAGGGTTAAGGATTAAAAAAACCCAACTATCTTAGGGCAAACCCCTATCCATTATAGAATCACAGAATCATAGAATAACCAGGTTGGAAGAAACCCACCAGATCATCGAGTCCAACCATTCCTATCAGACAATAAACCATGCCCCTTAGCACCTCGTCCACCCGTGCCTTGAACACCTCCAGGGAAGGTGACTCAACCACCTGCCTGGGCAGCCTGTTCCAGGGCCCAATGACCTTTTCTGTGAAGAATTTTTTCCTAATGTCCAGCCTAAACCTCCCCTGGCGGAGCTTGAGGCCATTCCCTCTTGTCCTGTCCCCTGTCACTTGGGAGGCCAGCACCCTCCTCTCTACAACCTCCTTTCAGGTAGTTGTAGAGAGCAATGAGGTCACCCCTCAGCCTCCTCTTCTCCAGGCTAAACAACCCCAGCTCTCTCAGCTGCTCCTCGTAAGACCTGTTCTCCAGCCCCTTCACCAGCTTTGTTGCTCTTCTCTGGACTCGCTCCAGAGCCTCAACATCCTTCTTGTGGTGAGGAGCCCAGAAATGAACACAGGATTCAAGGAGCGGTCTCACCAGTGTCGAGTAGAGAGGGAGAATAACCTCCCTGGACCTGCCGGTCACACCGTTTCTGATCCAAGCCAAGATGCCATTGGCCTTCTTGGCCACCTGGGCACACTGCTGGCTCATGTTCAGTCGGCTGTCAACCAACACCCCCAGGTCCCTCTCCTCCAGGCAGCTTTCTAGACAGACTTCTCCTAGTCTGTAGCACTGCATAGGGTTGTTGTGCCCCAAGTGCAGGACCCGGCATTTGGCCTTGTTAAACCTCATGCCATTGGACTCAGCCCAGCGGTCCAGCCTGTTCAGATCCCTTCGGAGAGCCCCCCTACCCTACTCCAGCAGATCGACACTTCCACCCAGCTTAATGTCGTCCGCAAACTTGCTAAGGGTGCACTCAATGCCTTCATCCAGGTCATTGATAAAGACATTGAACAGGGCTGCACCCAGCACTGAGCCCTGGGGAACCCCACTTGTCACTGGCCTCCAGCTGGATTTCACACCATTTCCCACCACTCTCTGGGCCCGGCCAGCCAACCAGTTTTCCACCCAGGAGAGTGTGCGCCTGTCCAGGCCAGAGGGTGACAGTTTCCGAAGCAGAATGCTGTGAGAAACTGTGTCAAAGGCTTTACTGAAGTCCAGGAAGACCACATCCACAGCCTTTCCCTCATCCAGCAGCCGAGTCACTTTGTCATAGAAGGCCATCAGGTTAGTTTGGCAAGACCTGCCTTTTGTGAACCCATGTTGACTGGGCCCAATCACCTGGTTCTCTTGCATGTGCTTCATGATAGCACTCAAGATCACCTGTTCCACGACTTTCCCTGGCACTGAGGTCAGACTGACAGGCCGGTAGTTTCCTGGGTCCTCCCTTTGACACTTCTTGTAGATGGGCACAACATCAGCCAGCCTCCAGTCCAGTGGAACTTCCCCAGTCTTCCAGGACTGATGGAACAGGATGGAAAGGGGTTTGGCCAGCACATTCGCCAGCTCCTTCAATACTCTTGCATGAATCCCATCCGGCCCCATAGACTTGTGGGTGTCTAGCTGAGGAAGCAAGGCTCTGACCACCTCCTCTTGGATCACGGGAGCCTCATTTTGCTCCTCTAGCTCCTGGGTTAGTACACAGATGGAACGACCCTCCTTACAACTAAAGACTGAGGCAAAGAAGGCATTAAGTACCTCAGCCTTTTCCTCATCCCCTGTCACTGTTGTTCCTTCTGCGTCCAATAGGGACTGTATGGTCTCCCTAGTCCTCCTTTTATTATTTATATATTTATAGAAGGATTTTTTGTTATCTTTCACAGACTTTGCCAATCTGATTTCTAGCTGAGCCTTAGCCCTTCTGATTTTTTCTCTACACAATCCCACTTCCCTCCTGTAGTCCACCCAAGAGGCCTGTCCCCTCTTCCAGAGCCCATAAACATTTCTCTTCTTCTTGATATCACTCAAGATCTCTCTATTCAACCAAGCTGGCTTTCTCCCCTGCTGGCTTTTTTTCCGGAACATGGGGATGGCTTTCTCCTGAGCTGCTAGGACCACCCTTTTGAAGAGCTCCCAGCCCTCATGGGCTCCCTTGCCCTTGAGTACTGTCTCCCATGAGACTTTGCAAACCAGCCTTCTGAAGAGTTCAAAGTCTGCCCTCTGGAAATTTAATGCTACCATCCTACTAACAACCCTCTTCACTTCACCTAGAACAGAAAACCCTATCATCTCATGATCGCTGTGTCCTAGGCGTCCACCTACTGCCACGTCCCCCACAAGGCCTTCTCTGTTCACAAACAGCAGGTCCAGGAGGGCACCCTCCCTTGTTGGTTCATTCACCAGCTGTGCAAGGAAGTTGTCTTCCACACACTCCAGGAGCCTCCTAGACTGCTTCCTTTCTGCTCTATTGCACTTCCAGCAGATATCTGGAAGATTGAAGTCTCCCACAAGAATGAGAGGCATTGATCTAGAGATTAACCCCAGCTGTTTATAGAAGATCTCATCAGCTGCTTCTCCTTGGCTGGGTGGTCTGTAACAGACTCCCATCACAAAATCTACCTTCTGGTGGGCTCCTCTGATTTTAACCCACAGGCACTCAATCTCCTCATCGCCACAATCCATCTCAACAGTGTCCAAGTCCTCCCTTACAAAGAGGGCTACCCCGCCTCCTCTCCTACCCTTCCTATCCCACCTGAAGAGATTGTACCCCACCATAGCTGCACTCCAGTTATATGAGTCGTCCCACCACGTTTCCGTGATGGCAATGACATCATAGGCTCCTTGCCCTACGACAGCTTCCAGCTCTTCCTTCTTATTCCCCATGCTGCGTGCATTGGTGTAAATGCACTTCAGCCCTCTTAGAGGGAACAGAGTTTATTCCCAATTGCCTGGTAACTGGAGTAGCTAGCACCAGAGTGCCCGTATCTCCCTTAGCACCCCGAGGTGTGTTCTCCCCCACTTTCTGTGTGGTGAGGTAGTGGTGGTCGTCACCAGCACACCCTCTCCAAGTCACCAGTGCCCCACGTCCAGGATCACTCCTGTCTATCCTGGTCTCAACTCCCTCCCCCTTCACATCTAGTTTAAAGCTTGATTTATGAGCTTAGCTAGGTTTCTAGCAAGGGCTTTAGTCACCCTAGGAGACACACGCGTCCCATCCTTAGCGAGAAAGCCTGGGGGTGCGTGAGCCACCCCATGATCAAAGAAGCCAAAGCCCCTTTCCTCACACCAGGCTCGGAGCCAGGCATTAATCGAATTCTTCTTCCTGGCTTCCCGCTCCTCTCTATTTAGCCTTGGGACGGAGCAGAATACTATTTGTGCCCCAGAGCCCTCCATCATTTTCCCAATGGCCCTGAAGTCATTCTTGATGGTTTTGGCCTTTTTGTTTACTAGACCATTGTTACCAGTTTGGACTACTATCAGAGGATAGTAGTCTGTCTCATGGACCAGGGAAGGAAGTTTTCTAGCTGCCTCCTTCCCTGATGCCCCCGGCAAGCAGCAGACCTCTCTGTGGAGCGGGTCCGGTCTGCAAATGGGTCCCTCTGTTCCTTTTAGGAGGGAGTCCCCTACAACAATCACCCTCCTCTTCTTCTTGATGGAGGATGTTTTTAACTTTTTCTGAGGATGGTGCGGCCTAGGGAAGGATTCTAGGCTGTGGGAGCCATCATCCTCATCCTCAGGGTTGGATTCCACCTGCAGCACCTGGTACTTGTTCACCAGGGGGATCTGGGGTTTTGGTGTCTGGTTGAGGGGAGCAGGTTTCCTTCCTCTGGCAGGAACTTGCTGCCATTCCCCATCTCTTGTAACCCCAACCTTGCAGTTTGGAGGTGGGTGGTGTTTGGACACACCAGCCCCAGCAGCCTGCTGAGTTAGTGAGAGGGCACTACTCGACTGGTCTATCTCCCTCTCACACTCCCTGATGGTCCTCAACCTCTTTACTTCCTCCCTTAACTCCTCCACCATGTGAAGGAGTTCCCCTACATGAGTGCAGCTTTCACAAGTGGAGCCAGTACCAGAGGCACGAGCTGGTGTGGGAGAGGGGCACTGCCTGCAGCCCAGGGTCTGGGTAGCTGCATGCACCCACTGTGGCTCTGTCTGAGTGGCAGCATCCATCCTGCCTACTGCAGCGCACGGAGCAGCTTTAATCTTTTGCTGGGTGGCCACCATGGTCCTCGGTGTCTTCTGTCTAGTCTCTAGGTCCTCTCTGCGCCCTGCCTTCTCGCCCTGCCCACTCGAACTGCCGCTCAAACTGCCCCGCACCTCTTTGCCACGCTCCTCTTCGCCGTGCTCCAGGTCTAATGCCTGTTGAGTTTGGAACCATGCCTCTTGTTTTGGGTTGTGTGTATAACATTGTATTCAAATAATTGTCCTGTAGTTAGCATTTAAAAAAAAGCTGAAAATGCAATTCAAGAGCTGTAAATTCTCTATACAAGACACAAGCCTTCACTTGAAGTTTCTCATGAGGGATGATTTAAGTACTTCACACATATACTACAAAGTGTATGAAGCTCAATTTTCAGTTTTAACCCAAAGCATTTTTTAAAAATCTTCTCTCCAATTAGGCTGTACCTTCAGCAAATAAAATTCCTGCTTTCTCAACATCTGTATGTGAAACCCTTCCTCCCACAGTCACAAACATCTAGGACAGAGCATACAGGGAAAGAATTAATGCTTCACTGTGTCTACTTTCTTTGCCCCCGAGTTTTGCAACTTTATTTTGAGCACTATTTATCCCATGCCTTGTACATCCAAAATATCACCTGAGAAGGAAGAAGCTATTTTCCCTTCCCAGGTGAGTCTGTCACCACTCTGTACCTCATAACAGAACATGTGTGTTGGAGCATTCCATTTGAGGGAGCCAGCAAAGAGGTACAGCCAGTTATCAGCCCCATTAGCATATAGCACTGTTATGCGCGTGAACCCAATTTCTTAATGCTTTTCAAATATGAATTCAGTGCCTCGTGGATATAACCTGTTGAGTGACATTACAACCAGACTCCATTGCTCCATTCAAGCAAGTATTACCCTAAAAGCTCCAGGTGAATAAAAAGGAAGCAAAAGCACACTTGTTACCAACCCGAGTCTCTACCAAAACAACAGGAGAGCTCTAGACTTGCAAAATAGCCAGCAGCCAGCCAAGAGGTTTGAGCAAACGCCAGCAGGATGCCATTCAGAGGAACAAATAGCATTTCTTAAAAAATAGATCACAGACTGATGAGGAGCCTACAGCCACCAAGACACATTGTGAGCAGCCACAGGTGTCGATTCTTCTGTCAAAGTGTATCAAAGGAAAGGAGCTGCAAAGGAAAAGAGCATTCTAAAGGCTTGCAGAGACAGAGGGTGGTCATTTCAGGTTACCGCTATTGAGAGGAAGTATTGTGCATGTGCACTTTTAGCACCCAATTAATATTTTCAAGACATTCTCAAACACTTCTTATATTTTTATTGTTTTTCACTTCTGTTTCAATGCCCTCTGACAACCTTGAAAATCCAATGTCTTTCTCTATTAATTTTGTCCTTTTCTATTTGACACACTCATTTATCTGAGTTTCTTAGCAAGGCTCAAATTAACATCTTATTCTTTCCCTCTCCCTTCTGTCTTTGCAAAGTCTGGCCTACTTCACATGCAGAAGATAAAATATCTTAAAGCAAACAGCACAGCATACCACAAAGAACTCCATAACTTCATCTCTTAAAAGAGTCTATCCCACAATAAGGTACATCTGTAACAGCAGCCACGAAACAATTGGTAAGGAAACAAAAGGACACTTAAATGTTTTTGGACAGCTTGGGTCCAGGCTTCCTAGCATTAGAATTTAGATTACAGATTTAAAACATCAGAGCACACAAAGTCTTGGCTCAAGCAACCTAGGGCACCTCTACAGAATAAAGGTAGAAAATACCAAATCCAAACTACAGTCCTGAAATACCTAACTCAACACCTGCCTAACTTGAAGGTACCTGAATCCTGGGTATATTCCATGTTGGATTTCCAAGCAATGCTTTTTTACAAGTTACTACTGTTTCCTAATCTGACAGATGCTTTGCATGCCCAGAACAGTCTCACTTAAAAGGAACTGACACTTTTAAGGAAAATCAGCGTGCCGGCAATCCCACCTATGCCTATGAGGAGCCAAATCCAATACAGCCTTTCACTGTACAGTTAAAACACACCAGCTTGCATACTTCATGAGAGGCTCTGTGGGTACTTACTTTGCAAACAAATTATGTGGCAAAGCTCTCCTAGCAGTCAACAAAAAGGGCAATTCAAAGCAAAAAGTAAACGGGCTCTGAATTGTATGCAGGAAGAGACTGCCTCTCTGCTGACAACTGCAGAAGCTGAGCTAGATAATTTTGCTGGCTAAATTAAATACCTATAGTAGATGCTAATGTCAAGTGATACGAACAGTTCTCATTTGCCCTAACCTGCAAGTAGATGGTGAAAATAGCATTCAGTAACTTTTCATTCAATAGCTTGGGCTTTCTTTTCTGTGCTGTTTACATCTTCTAGACACTGACTGCTGAATGTAAATTGCACAAATGCTGCTGTAAGCAGAGAATATGTGCTAGTAATCCTTCTGCAGGCACACTTAAAATATTTGAGTCGTGGTCTCACTTATGCTATCTTTTTTCTTGCGACTGTTGAATACTTTCCTACATAGCGGATCAGCCTCAAGGGTAAAGTTAAGATTGTGGTTGAGATTGCAGTCCCACTGGAATACTTCATGATTCACATCACTTTCCTGGTACTATAGAGAGAACACATGAAATGAAGTAGCAGCTCTATGACTATCACTCCTGCCCAGCTCTGCTCTAGAAACAGACTGATCACTTCTTGAAGAACCTGGTTAGAAGCACTCATCATTTCAGAAAAATAATTTATTTGTTATTTCCCACTTTCTAGTTAAGGAGACTTCTGTTCTCAGTATGTGATTCTGGATGACTTTTGAGCAATTTAACTTACCACACACAGTGCACAGGATCATAGATAAGTTAGCCAAGGATCTGTTTGCAGCATGTACCTTGCAGATATTTATATTCTTTATCAGAACTAAGCACAGCGGAAGGAGTCCCTACAAGCAATAATGCTGTCAAGAACAGATGGCTGTGAGAGAGCTAATATGCGGATAAGTGCAAGAAAGCTGGTTTGGCAAAACAAGGAGGGTGAGAAAGGGGGCTATTAAGGATTGGTGAGTTGACTTGAAGCAGATATTTTCATCTGAAGAGGATGAGAATTTGTTAATCTCAGGTGGTCAACAGAAACAGCAAAATAATATTAGTTCTTTTAATACAGCAGCCATATTATGCATATCATGGTCTAAGCCAGTATCTAGTAACTAAGCACCAACAGACAAACCCACAAAAGGACCGAATTCAGAAGGTTGTTTATTACCCCTTCCCTTGGAGCGTGAGCTCTAAGTAAACTATAAAATGCCAAATTCTATAAACATTTAGGAAGGCATGTGGCTTCCCAGCATTCAGATCATATTCCATGTAACCTTTGATCTCTTGTAAATCCTAGAATCCAAGAATAGCTATCCTGGCATTATAGAAATACACTTGCTTAACAATTTGACATACCTGAAGGAGGTGGCAGAATTACGACTTATCCTCCAGTGTAGTGAGGAGAGAAAAAAATGCAAGTGTGAAGGATTAACTTTTCTATTTTAGTGGAAAACTTCCTGTCTGTTTACTTTTTTTTCATGGCACAAGTAGGATATTCCCAAATATCATATACTCTTACACTAGTAAAACTACTTCATTATGTTTTAAAAGTCAAACTTACAAATAAAGCAACTATTCCCCATTACTTTTTCATTTATTGAATCATTGAAGAAGGTGTTGGTATTATCATTAAACATTCTTGTTTTCCTAGTATTTGCATCAGAGAAGAATTTGAAGATGTGCCATCGTTTTAAATGTAACCTAATAATAATGATTTTAAATATCTTTTCTGTGATAGACTGTGGTCCTGAAAATTAATCTTTTGGAAATAAAACTCCTACAAAACCCTGTGATTATCATTTCTTTTCCTAAGTTATTTCTGAGTAGCTACCATTTCTTTATGTTTCTTAGTGATCACCTACTTTAAAAAGCCATTATAAACTTTTAAATGTTTTAAAAATAGTTGTCTCATTTTTTCATAATTTTTCCTTATGTAACACGTTCTCTTGCTATGCAAAAAATGCATCAGCTGCTGTTGTTGGGAAGGATCTCTGTGCAGTGTATTGTAAAAGACTTCATTCTTGCCCTTCTACTTATAACTGAGAAACTGCTGCTGCAGAAATGTGTTGGTATTTGGGAATAAACCACCCTTCCAAAAAGTGAAGCTGGGATTGACACTTTCATACAAATTTAAGCCAGCAGAATTCAAACAGAACTGTAAAGGGAGAGAAGCCAAAAGTGACTGTGTTTCATAAGCACATGTACTGAATTTCATCCCTGGCCTTCACTCCTTACTTCTCTCTTTCTCTGCAGAGGACTCATATTTTTCAAATTATGGCTATCCAACCTTATATGCATTATTTAAAATCTTCTACTTAAAGTAACAGCTTGTTCTATGTGAATAAATACGCAGATCAGTTCCTATCTTTCTTTTCCTTTCTTGAACAGATTTAAAAACTTATTCTCCTAACCTCATTAACCCTCCTCTAGTAGTACAAGAAGGTACAGATGCCCCCTGGAAATATCACATATTAAAGCACCATGTGAGGAGTGGAGTAGTAAAGGATTAACATCAGCCAGGAGGTTAGATCCAGATATCTGAGCACTATCTCTCAGGTATCCTGTGTTTCACTTGGCTTCTAGAGTCATATCCCATTAACCAACATATTTACTTCACCAACCTTACTTAAAATCACAACTGGGAGAGTAGTGATGTTAGTAAGAGTTAGTTTTTATCACAAAACATGCAACAGAATGAGATTTTTCTTTATTCCTGTATCCAAATGGACACTTGAGGATATTGACTTTCATTTAAAACCAAAATAATACAAACAAAATCTTCATCAACTATGGAACTAATGAAGCCTGGTCTAAAACACCTCAATGCCTTCAGGGCCTTCTCAGAACACCACAATAAATCCTGACTCTTACAGTTATCCCACATAAAACCAAACATAAGACAGCATGCTGGCTGCTGCCACGCAAGTTATAACACATCAGTGCTACCTGGCTTTTCCCCATTGGAGATGGGAATATTTTTCTCTTTCTATTCCATTTACTGATTCTAGGGGTGGGGGGAGAAGTGACGTTCTTTGTAACCTGATCAAAATTGGCTGGTTAGATGCAGAAGTTATTGGAGAAAGTGATTCACTGGCAGAGAGGTCTTAAACTACCATTTCCTTAAGAAACTCAGTAAAAAAAATTTTATAGATATGGATAGCCTGAACTGTGACTACGTGCACACTGAGACCTTAAAAGAGAGAGACAACTCAAGCCTTTCGAAGCTCCTAAATATTTGAATTCTATATTTAGGCAAGAAAATGCCTATTAAAACTATTTTAAGAATGGCAATGCTGAGCATAATACAAGATGATCTTCGTAAATTCTGACTGACCATTTTACTTGACAAGCACCTTTATAATACTCAAAGATGAAGGACTCCAAATCAGATGTTGCTTATACAGCTAGGGATTGAGAAGGTTTCTCATACATTTGTCTTACGCCTTCTTGCTCACCAAACAGCTTACATTTCTAAAGCAAGTAGTATTCTGATGCCCTTCCAGTATAAAAGAGTAAAAAAAACCCCAGACTATAAAGGCTTTAAGAATCACTATGCCTGTTTTTCTTCTTAACTAGTTCCCTGTTTATAAAGATATAATTAGTCCAGTGGTCTTGTTTGCAGACATTAGGTCAACAAATAACAGGAGAGATACACTTCCGTGTGACTTGGGTAATCAACATGAATAGCTCATGCTGCAAGGAGCACTTGCAAAATTCTACAAGCTTAATGTGATTGTAAGACTATTTGTTGAACTACATAAAACACACACATTCATATTAAAAAGTCATTAGAAGGTCATGGATAATTCACAGATAGAAAAACTGATTAAATCCCAAAGCTCTAATATACAATGAATGGCTTGACCTGCTCTATTCAGTACAGGCACATGGCAGTAGTCAAGTATATTGGCTCTTTCCTGACACTTCATAGATCTTTGCATATACTATTCCAACTATTCCATAGATTAGAGTAAGAAAAAGATTTTACGTTAACAAGCTGCTCCTGAAAAACCCAGCAATTGCAATGATTTGTAAGCCAAAACCTGAAATGTTTTGCAGGTTGCATTAAAATTTACTCTAAATCTTCTCCAGAATAAGCTATGGAATACTAAACCAATGGTGTTCTACATTTTTATTGGAAACATGTCTTCACTCTTTCAGAATAGCAGTTTACAGGTACTCATATGACTCCCTAGCCAAATAAATTATTACAGGGATATTTAGAGTCCTGTTCCAGTAGAGTTACTCCATGTGCGAATGGTTATTGATTTCAGTGGAACTTCTATTACACTATCTGCTATGAAGACTTATTTCTTTCTCCTTTAAAATCCTCACTGCTGTGTTTGCTCATTTCATTTTATTATTGGTTGAAATCATTGTGATATTAGAACTAACATAGCCAGAGTAAATCTATGAAATTAGGGAGGCTACAAATTAGAATGCTAATGATAACTATGGTCACTCACAAAGAGAAGGCTCACCTGTTTCCTTGGAAGACTGCTAAGTATGAAGAAACCTAATCAGTAAATGACACTCAATCTTTCTTAGCTCCAATATACCGTATAATCTTATTTGTATCCATTGTTTTTACAGAAACCTTCTTGCAATGTAAGCTTAACTCTATTCAATAATTAAAATTACATAAAACCAAAATTGACTACTTACAAGTACAAGCACTGATTATGTTAATTTAAATTATAAATGCATTTTCTTTGGTGGGATCATGTATTTTAAGTCTTTTAGACAATCATGCGTCAAGCACATTTGGTATGAAGCATATGAAGTGATAACTTTCATATGGTAATAAGTTTCCAATTTCATGTAAATCTTTCCCTCTTTTTTTTTAGCTCAAAGCATTTACCTTTTATTCATTACATAATCCTTTTACATACAATGGTTATATAAAATATCAGCAATAATCTCTTTCATCCTTTTGATTTTTTGAGAATTTTATGTAGACCAAAACCTGATTTTCATGTTTTCTGGCTGCAAGGCTTTCCATATTTTGCTTGGTTCATTTGCTGCTCACGCCCAAATTAGGAAACTTAGATGTAAACACAAGCAGGCCTTGATTCAGTAGAAGGACTTAAAGCACGTGTATTTAAGGCTATCTGTGGCATAAACGTGCCTACCTGAGTGCTTAAATCAAGGCAAGGGCTTATGTGCTTGGCTGCAAATCAAAGCAGCCTGATTTTACATTCAAGGCATTATAGCCAGCTATACAACTATGCTCTGAGATGATATTATATTAATAATCAACCAGGTTCCATACATATGAAAAGAGTTCATTGAAGAACCAGCTCCTTATACATCATCTGCAGGCTATTTACAACTAAATCTGCACACTTTTTTTAACTCCTCAGAGAGTAAAAACAAGAACATCACTAATTGCTATGTGCCAGACCCTGGGATGCTCTAACAGCTCAAATGGAGCCTCAGTAAAGACTACAGTAAGATACCGTAGACCTACATATCTAAGCCAGCCAACTATTTCTTCTTCGTAATTACTGGAGAAATAGGTGTTTCTACAGAATTATTAATACTGTCAGAAGGCTGATACGCACCACATATCCCACAAATCATGTTTCTTCTCTCTATGGCCACACTAGTTAAGGCTGTGACACTGTGGATGAATCCCACCCTGATGGGAGTCTGCTCAAGAATTTTTTTCCCTTAAAGTATGCTTAAAGTTTGCCCTGTAAGTGCCTGCGCAAAGGAATCCCCTCAGTGGGACACTTATCAGACTATTATATTATATATAATATATATAAAAATATATACATTGCATATAATATAATATAATATAATATAATATAATATAATATATTAGATCTATTTTAGAGAGAGAGATATATATTTATATAAAAATATATATATTGGTATTGCCAATCTGCTAGAGGTCAGGGAGGCTCTCCAAAGAGATCTGAACAGGCTGGACCGCTGGGCTGAGGCCAATGGCATGAGGTTTAACAAGGCCAAATGCCAGGTCCTGCACTTGGGGCACAACAACCCTATGCAGTGCTACACACTAGAAGAAGTCTGGCTGGAAAGCTGCCTGAAAGAGAAGGACCTGGGGGTGTTGATTGACAGTGACTGAACATGAGCCAGCAGTGGGATCAGGCGGCCAAGAAGGTCAATGGCATCCTGGCTTGTATCAGAAACGGCGTGGCCAGCAGGCCCAGGGAGGTTATTCTGCCCCTGTACTCGGCACAGGTGAGACCGCTCCTTGAATCCTGGGTTCATTTCTGGGCCCCTCACCACAAGAAGGATGTTGAGGCTCTGGAGCGAGTCCAGAGAAGAGCAACGAAGCTGGTGAAAGGGCTGGAGAACAAGAGGAGCGGCTGAGGGAGCTGGGGTTCTTTAGCCTTGGGAAGAGGAGGCTGAGGGGAGACCTTACTGCTCTCTACAACTACCTGAAAGGAGGTTGTGGAGAGGAAGGAGCTGGCCTCTTCTCCCAAGTGACAGGGCACAGGACAAGAGGGAATGGCCTCAAGCTCCGCCAGGGGAGGTTCAGGTTGGACATCAGAAAAAAAAGTCACTGAATGGGTCATTGGGCACTGGCAGAGGCTGCCCAGGGAGGTGGTTGAGTCACCATCCCTGGAGGTGTTTAAAAGACAGGTAGACAAGGTGCTCAGGGACATGGTTTAGTGTCAGATAGGAATGGTTGTAGTCGATGATCCAAGAGGTCTCTTTCAACCTGTTGATTCTATGATTCTATGACTAGAAGTGTTTAGAGCTGTGGGGAGATCCTGAAGCGCAGCAGCTGATCAGCAGCATAAGGTGGTTGTGAATCATGAGAACTGCTCATTCACCAATTAACCAGGGAATCAAAGACAGTAGAATTTCCAAAGCTGTCAAGGATTTACTATCTCTATAGTTCAAGAAGAAGCAGCTGCTGGGTATTTGCTCTTTCTTTAGGGTTACCTAGTACACCACCACTTCTTAAATTTTTCCCATAGAGAAGATGATTGGCTGTGAAACACCGAATAACAATGCAGTTGATATAACTTTAACATTTTGACTATCCTGCTGTTTGTGGAGGACATATGCCACTATGTTTCCACATGTTGCTCCTTACCTTATTTCAGTGTGTGATATGCTGAAATAAATATAGAGAAAGCTACTGCTACAAAGGCAAAAGTATACTTTGGACTGACCTTACAACAATATAGCTTATAAAAAGATCTGAATAGCAACTAGAAAAGCTCTAATATGCATGAAAAGGGAACAAAACATGTAAGTGTGACCTTTAAGAATATTATTTTCTTTCTAACATATCCTTAATTCTGTATGTATGGTAGAAAAATTCTAACTTGAAAGGGGAATATGGAACATATTCCATATATGGGTATATGGAACATAACAGAGAAAATGCACTGCCAACTTGTCTTAAAAGAGCCAGTTCCTTACATGTAAAAAAAAAAAGGAGATTCACAAGACTAAACAACCCAAAACCAACAAAAAAATCATGTTCTTTTAGCCAAGTGTGGACAAAGCAGAATAACAGATAAACAAAAGCAATAATTAAAATAAAAGAGTCAAAGAATGGTACTAGGATACAGTGATGTGTGATGCAAATTCAGAAAGTTATCCTTCTAGGGAGAAATCCATTAGTCTAAAACTTTATAAGAGCTCTTGAACATTGCAGAATCTCTATAGACCAGCTAAAGTGATGGAATTGTTATCGCTAGTCCTAATGTTGGAAGCCTAGCTGGTTCATCATTCAGTACTCTATTATCAGTTCTCCTTCAGAAAAGACTCCAAATAACATCCCTTATCGTTTCACTAAAAAAACCCAGAATTGTACTGTGTATAGAGTCGGTTCTCTAGATGCTAGACAGGCATGCAAACACATCAGAGGTTTCCTAACTGCTTGCTAGGTGGATGGTGATTTGTCTGACAGTCAGTTCTAATGGAGTGACCACCGTTTTTGCACTCTGTTTTCAGGAAGAAACAGTTCACAATGATAAGGTCACTCTTCAGGAACTGAAATGTCAGACAAATCACCAACCAACTTGCAAACTGTGCCTCTAAAGACTACTGGTGTGATTTGTGACTTCAGGGTTTGTTTTTTATTGTTCATATTCCTGAGAAAATCACTGTGGAGCTCATTTGTTCCAGAGCCTGCAAAGGTCCTTAATGATAGGTCTTTTACCCAACAGTTTCCTCTATGCAGAGAAAAATCTTGCCTAGGGAGTTAAATCAGTTTTTAAGCTTTTCTACGAAGGCAAATTAGTGAAGAGGATACACTGAAAATCAGTACCTCCTATGCAGGCAGACATGACAAGAACACTAACATCTCACTTTACTAGTAAATACAGGAGGATTTAACCAAGAGGTTGGGGGGGGATTTTTCCCTTTTTTTTTCTTTTTTTTCTTTGCTAAATCAACTATTTCTCCAGTGTCAACATTTGAGGGATACAATTCAACTGACCAGAGTTGCCTATTTTTTTTAAGGCCTAGTGTTTTGCTCTAGGAGTTAGAGCACTCAAGCAGGAATTGCTGTATACGATTTAGATACTGTTCATGCGTCATAAAAATATTTGTTACACTGAAAAATATGGCTTACAAGAAAATGTCAAATCATAGAGGGAATCCCACTTCATTTTTATCTATGGAAAAGTGGGAATATTTTTGCACTAGTCACGTTCTGGTTTTAATCCGTCTGTAAGACACTATAATGTAATAGGAGAAAAAATAAACGCCATTGCTTAACCAAAAGCAAACTTTCTTAGAATAATTGAACTAAATTTCCATCCAATCTCACTAACAGGCACACTCAGGAGAATTTATGAATATTTAATTTTGAAATATTTATTGCAATTTTTAAAGGTGGATTGGCAAAGATGACTTCAGCTCTCCACATTACTTCTCTAATGCTCACACTTTAATTGACTTTATCCATCAATGTTGTATACTGTTTGGAGAATGGATGCAGGGCCAGAACTGCTAGCACTGTGTATGGAAAGGACTTTGATTTAATTAACAATAGTATCTCTGTAGGGAAGTTAAAGGCTATGTTAATTCTGTTCTAATAAATTGGATTCAGGCTCTTTGTTTGGACAGAGTGGTGAATGATGTTTGGGTCTATTTCTAAGAAGTTGCAGGACATGAAACAGTGATATGTTGCAGAATGGTAGTAAGTTCAAACCATTAAAAAAAGAAAAACAATTACCTCACCTTATTAAAAATGTACCAGTAGTGCTGTGCTACATACCTGTCTGTGAAAAGCTATTGCTTCCTTGCTTCTGCATTGGTTTCACCTGCCACGATGAAAATTCAGTTTCAAAAACAATACTGCAAATACAGGAATGGAATCATAGAATCACAGAATCACCAGGTTGGAAGAGACCCACCAGATCATCGAGTCCAACCATTCCTATCAATCACTAAACCATGCCCCTCAGCACCTCATCCACCCGTGCCTTAAACACCTCCAGGGAAGGGGACTCAACCACCTCCCTGGGCAGCCTGTTCCAGTGCCCAATGACCCTTTCTGTGAAGAATTTTTTCCTAATGTCCAGCCTAAACCTCCCCTGGCGGAGCTTGAGGCCATTCCCTCTTGTCCTGTCCCCTGTCACTTGGGAGAAGAGGCCAGCTCCCTCCTCTCCACAACCTCCTTTCAGGTAGTTATAGAGAGCAATGAGGTCTCCCCTCAGCCTCCTCTTCTCCAGGCCAAACAACCCCAGCTCTCTCAGCCGCTCCTCGTAAGACCTGTTCTCCAGCCCCCTCACCAGCTTTGTCGCTCTTCTCTGGACTCGCTCCAGAGCCTCAACATCCTTCTTGTGGTGAGGGGCCCAGAAATGAACACAGGATTCAAGGAGCGGTCTCACCAGTGTCGAGTAGAGAGGGAGAATAACCTCCCTGGACTTGCTGGTCACGCCGTTTCTGATACAAGCCAGGATGCCATTGACCTTCTTGGCCGCCTGATCCCACTGCTGGCTCATGTTCAGTCGGCTGTCAACCAACACCCCCAGGTCCTTCTCTTTCAGGCAGCTCTCCAGCCAGACTTCTTCTAGTGTGTAGCACTGCATAGGGTTGTTGTGCCCCAAGTGCAGGACCTGGCATTTGGCCTTGTTAAACCTCATGCCATTGGTCTCTGCCCAGCAGTCCAGCCTGTTCAGATCCCTTTGCAGAGCCTCCCTACCCTCCAGCAGATCAACACTTCCACCCAGCTTAGTGTCATCCACAAACTTGCTAAGGGTGCACTCAATGCCTTCATCCAGGTCATTGATAAAGACATTGAACAGGGCTTCACCCAGCACTGAGCCCTGGGGAACCCCACTTGTCACTGGCCTCCAGCTGGATTTCACACCATTTCCCACCACTCTCTGGGCCCGGCCAGCCAACCAGTTTTCCACCCAGGAGAGTGTGCACCTGTCCAGGCCAGAGGCTGACAGTTTCTCAAGCAGAATGCTGTGAGAAACTGTGTCAAAGGCTTTACTGAAGTCCAGGAAGACCACATCCACAGCCTTTCCCTCATCCAGCAGCCGAGTCACTTTGTCATAGAAGGCGATCAGGTTAGTCTGGCAAGACCTGCCTTTTGTGAACCCGTGTTGACTGGGCCTGATCACCCGGTTCTCTTGCATGTGCTTCATGATAGCACTCAAGAACACCTGTTCCATGACTTTCCCTGGCACTGAGGTCAGACTGACAGGCCTGGAGTTCCCTGGATCATCCCTGTGACACTTCTTGTAGATGGGCACAACATCAGCCAGCCTCCAGTCCAGTGGGACTTCCCCAGTCTTCCAGGACTGTTGGAAGATGATGGAAAGGGGTTTGGCCAGCACATCTGCCAGCTCCTTCAATGCCCTTGGGTGAATCCCATCTGGCCCCATAGACTTGTGGGTGTCTAGTTGGGCAAGCAAGGCTTGGACTTCCAAGACACTTCGAATGTGTGCTGATAACGCCAAATGAGTCTCATTCAGCTTCATGTTTTTCAATACATCTTTATCTATTTTGCCTTTTGTACACTTCAAGAAGCATATTTAAAACAATAGCCAAATAAATCTGTTTTTTAACAACAATTCTGATTAATGCATGAAGCATGGAATTGAGCTTGGACCTTGAAATAGAGAGAAAATAATGCTCACTTAATTTCTCCCTGAACCGAGTTAAACACCAGCACAGGGAGAACTGTTTTCCAATATTTGATTAAGGTACGGAATGCTATATTATATGGGTGCATGATGAAATGTATCCTCTGCATTTTATAGTAACTACCCCAGTGTGTCAGAGAACTGTATTCTTTTGTTTCATGCAGTTATTGAAGTACTGTTATATTATTCTTTCTGCATCTTGTGTAGCACTTAAGCACTTTATAATTTTTAAAAAGTGGTAAACCCAGTGCCCTAGAATCAAAAGTCAGAAGAGCTATGCATTCTTATTATGGCCCTGTGCTTAGCTGAATTACACCAAGTGCAGGTAAGGTACTTGAATACTGAAGAAGAGTTCACATAACATAACGTAACATATACAGTCCAATGGCTTAATCCATGTGACTTGATTTGCATAGGTGCATTTCTATTCTCTTCAACTTTATTTAAGGTGAAAAAAAATCTTCTGAGACTGGGCTTTCTGCCCTGGCCTGGTTCTTAAACCGGTCAGTCATGAAACAATAGATCACAGCTGGGAGGAGGCAGTAACACATGACAGAAGTAGCAGAACAGTGGTTGTTCTCATTTTAATCCAGAAATCTCATGTTTTAAATGTCAGACAACAAGGAGAGAGAACCTTGCAGAAAGATAAAAAAACCCCACTATTTCTGAAGCAGAAATACACTAATTGGTACCAAAAAGGAGGACTGTGATGGTAAACAGAACACGGGCACATGAGTAAAAAGCAAGAACCACTGATAAATGATTCACAAAAGCTGATAGGAGATTCTAAAGTATTGATTCTATCTTTTATCTTCCTAGGCTATGTGAGCAAGCAAATAAACAGCAGGACAACATCAAAACCAGAACTATTCAATATGGAAGACAAAGATTAAAGTAGACTTGAGTGTTTATTATCATTATTTCCTGCTGGTAAAGCATTGTTAAGTGGAAGCATAATACAAATGCATGAAAGTAAAACAAGTGTTATGCATTTTGTACTAGAAGATCGTACATAATATTTAATTAGAACATCTAAAAATACGCCAGCTTAAGTTTAAAGACAAAGAAAAGCAGAATTATTCATGCAGAGGTTGAATCTAATAATTAGTAATTCTAAATTTTTTTGAGTACTTCAGGCTGAATCCCTTGTGTGGAGTTTGTTTAGCTTTGTTGAGGATTTGTATGTTTGCTTGTTGAAAGGAAAAGAATAGGTCATAATCTGTCACCATCAATAAACATGGATGATTAGATGCCTCTCACTAAAGACAGTAACATTTCACCCAGCATAGAAACATTTTTTGAATTGAATAGTCACATGAATAATCTCCTCAAGTCTAGCTGAGGCCCTGCTTGATTCAAGGTAGCTGTAATGTAACAAACACCACCTATTAATTGTCCTCTTATGGCAATACAGAGACAGTTCAGTCTCCAGAAAAAGAATTAAAGTAATTCCTATATGCATTTAACTGCAAGTGGACATAAAGTGAGGAAGAAAAACAGTATTTTATGTAATCTTCCACAGACTCACTTTCCTATGGGGAAGACATGCTCATAAAGTAGGAATCTATTTAATTGTATAAAACCAAGGAATACCTCGAGAAGCATAAACCAGAATGTTCTTGTTGCCCTATACATACAAATTTAATGACAAGATAGAAATTCCTATGAATAAATCCCTTATTGCCTTATGAATATTCCTTATTGCCAAAGTTTGTTTGCCTTTCTGATGTCCATATGCATCTTTGGGCTTTTTGAAGCTTTTCTGCGGAGTATTTCTTCTAATAAGAAACAGAGACATAGGATCATCAGAAATATTTACTTTTCTAAGGAAACATTCTGTTACTCAGGAAGAAAAGATTAAGATCATTATACATATTTAGGGAAGAATTTCAGGTAGTGTAAATTGCCAAAAGTCATCAAAGGGTCAATGACAATTAACATCAACCAGACCTCTTGCCTGCTCACATCTTTGCAGTTCTACAGTTTTCAGCTTTTAAAGATCTGCAGTCCACAAAACTTTCCAGTGATGATGCAGATCCCCTTAAAAATTTTTCACGAGTGTTGTGGAACATATATTAACTTCTCTTCTGCTGTTCATAATTCTGCTTTGCAGTTTCCTAGGAAACAATTCTCAGATCTCCTCCCCTCGCAATTACTGATTGATCACAGGTCAAAAAATGTCCAGTGTCCTAATGACAAGCTCCTTGGGCAAGTAATCTCTGGTAACCAGACTGTAGGTAATTTGGAATAATTGTATTTTAGTTCATTCCTTCATTTCCCTCATGACTCTGGACTTCAGATAACTTAAAGTTTTGTTATTCTTTATTTAATTTCTATTTTTTCACAAAAAAAAAAACAACCCAGTTAGAAAATATAGGTTTCTGGAAGGTTCACATTATTATTATTTTCTTAATGAACAGCTAATGCTGAATGAAACCCAAGAACTGGCTGCCCAGAGAAGTTGTGGAATCCCCATCCTTGCAGGTATTCAAAGCCTCGTTGCACTTGGACACAAGCAACCTGCTGTCTCTGCGCCTGCTCTGCAATGCAGTTGGACTAGCTGACTTCTGGAAGTCCCCTCAAACCCACATGATTCTGTGACTGTGCTGTGCTAGGCTACATTACAGAGGCGTGTGCCGCGATTGAGAGATGGGACAAGACTTGAAACAAGCAAGAATGTCAATTTTATTGTGTTCTTAAGACATATTTATACTAGTTACAAGAAGCGTGTTTCAAACCGATTGGTCCCCACACCAAACTAGGTGATCACAGATTGGTTAATACAAAGAAGCCTTTTTCAAACATTTACTTCCTTCAGGAACAACAATAGTTCCTCTTATCAAGGTAACTGTCTCCCAACCACAGACACCTGTGCTCATCCTCACCTAGCCAGTACTCTTTTGTTCCTTCTAAACAAAAGCCTTATCTCACTCTTCCCAAGGCCTGCGGCGACAAGTTCCAGCACGTCCAGCACATCCTCCCTTATCAACTGGTCCCTGCTGGGGGTCTTCCTGAAGCTAGCCAAATCCTGTCCTACAGGCGTGTTAGGCAATCCTAGAAATTCAGCAACTGCGGACATTTCAATCATAATATTCTAGTGATCTTCAAGCTTTCGTGGCTTTACCCATTCCAATATTTGTGTGGTCCCACTGCTGTACTTTTATAAATTCACTCAACCCAAATATCCTCCAGAACAACAGCCATGTTAACTGCTCTTCCGGGCTAGATTTGTTTTGAGTAACTCCTATGTGTATCATTGTCCAGTACTAGAATTCAATGTCGGTGTAGGTCACAGACGCCACACTAGCAATAGGTAGATAATCAACCAATTACTGGAAATGGTGGTAATTCTAACAGACTCAGTTTAGCTGCCCAGAATGCAAAGTGTGTTCTCTAAGGGCTGATAGATTTTGGCTTCATTCTTTATGGTTCTGCTCAAATTCTTAAGGTAGCACAGAAGAACTTGGAATAGACCACAGAAACTTCCAGAAAATAGTCCTAGGAAGAAAAAATGAAGCTAATGTGATGCCAATGAAGCTTATAAACGCAGTACTTCTAAGCCCAAAACAGCACAAATTTCACATACATATTGTTCTACGTTTATTTACACCAGTGTCATCTTTTTTACAGTCCAGATACTCCTAAGACATGGCAGCCACAAGTCAGCAACAGCTTGACTTTGAGTGTCAATGTAAGGGTTTTTTGTTCAGTTGGTTGGTTTGGAGTTTGGTTTGGTTTGGTTTTGGTTTGGTGTGTGTGGTTTGCCATGTCACTGTACCAGTAATGAAGTGGGTGATTCAGCCTGTAAAGAAACAGTGTGACTTAGGGTTGAGTTGTCAAGGACAGCCACCACAGCTGGTCCTTGTTTCTTCTTTTTTCACTAAATGTAGCTTAGATCACTTAAGGCACACAAGCTATGTAATTTCACCCTTATTAAAGTTGCATTAATTGGGTTCTTTGCTTTCTGGAATGCAATGCCACATTCTCTATAAATTATCTGAATTCTTTTTTCCTCAACATACAGTTTTGCATTGCTCTGCGACAGTTACATACCTTATTATTTACTATTCCATCAGTCTTTATTTCACCCGTAAATAATAGCAAAATTATTTTAAATTTTCTTTGAGAAAAAATGAATAACATTGGGCTGTTTCCCAGACAAATCCAAATAAAACTTTTTCTCTTAGTATTAAAGCTGATAATGAAGTATTGAGCCGCACCAAATCTTATCCTCCTGTTAGAAACAATTAGTACAAAACTGATATCGTATAATGCTGCTCTTTCAGTTGAGATGCCCTCTGTTTTCAGGTGCAAAACAAAAGCCCACCATGTCTACACAACACATGGATATGAATCTCAATATTTTTCTGCTGTCAGCGAGTAGTACAGTTTGAAATCCTATAGTCTCTATCTGTAGTAGCTATTCTATCTGAAAAAAAATAAGTTTATGAATCTGCTGAGTTAGATCAAGCAGTGCTATATAATTTGAAGTCCCATGTGGAGACCAGTGTGGTTCCACATGATAGAATTTTTCTTTTTTCACTCTTTACTCAAAGAAGTAGGAAATTTCACATGAAATAATTGTGTTAAAGGTTAAGACTGAGAAGCATAGCACTACAAAATGGTAGGAAACAAACTGTACAATATAAAGCAGATCCTTTAAGCACAAACACTAAAATTTGAATACTGTCTTGCATGACTTGCTCATACATTGGGTATTTCCCATTCCTCCTACCTTCCCTTTGCCTCCCAGTCAAAATGACCCCCAAGTCCTGCAGCAGTTTTGTCCATTGGAAAGGAAGAGTCATGATATCAAATTGAATAGACTATCTCTCCAGTGACCCTGATATTGACCAATAGCTGATGTTTCAGTTACAGCATAAGAATAAAGCAAGCATATGGTGAAAAAGTTCCCCAGAGTCCAGTGATTTACAGCTCAAGGGTTTATAAAACTGATGTGCTGACTATTCAAAATCATCAGGAACCAAGTTCTGAATTCAGGAATTACTACATGAATACTAAGACTGATGGAAAACTTGAACAAGTTTGACACTCAAAATAAGTGAAAACTTTCTACTTTAAATTTTGTTCTGCACTAAAAGTGCATAAGAAAGGTGCAACAAGGAAACTCCTAAGATTGTTGCGGAGATAAATTCCTTAAGGCTTGTGGAATACTATAGCTAGAGTATATAGCAAGGAAGCACACAATGAAATTAGTAATTTTATACTCTGGGGGGTTTGGATAGCAAATTAAATAAGGCCTAGGGGAATGCATCATATGATCCAGCACAACCAAAAATCAAACAGTTAACCTTATGGTGACTACTGTACATCTGTGCTCAAGCATATACATAAACTATATATATATGCACACAGACACACACACAATGTAAAAGGTAGAGATACTGTGCAGGGGGAAAAAAAATATCTATCTAGACTGATAATTAAAACCTTTGCAAATGTACATTCATTGAGAAGCTGAATAAAATTTTCATGTATATTCTCCATGTTCTGACATTTGAAAACTCGATATATTATTTTTCTTAATGTGTTTTTCTAGGGTGCAAAATACATACATCTACATTTATACAGAGTCTACTGATAAACCAAATTATTTTTCAACATCCTCTGATACAAAGGAAACACTTGCTTTTTTTTGCTGTGCTTCTTTTAAAGATATACATGGGATATATATGCACTTGAATTATTGGTTGCATTATTTTTAATAATTGAAATAAATAAATTTAAGTTTTAAAGTTTTTAATATGCGTACTCCAGTTGACTTTATTAACGTCTTCTATTTAGGTACCAAGAGTTTTTTGTGTTCTTTTTAATGTACCCAGCTAAATAATATGAAAACTTAAAACTAGGAATTCCTCTTCCAACAGTTGGTTCTGAAACAGTTAACAGTAAATAAGCCTGACTCCGTGTCATGACTACCATAGCACAATAATGAAATTGACACTGAAAACTCAGATACTTGTTTTCTGAAAAGCTGAAATGTGAGAATGCTAAGTAGAAGACATCTGCTTCCCACAAAAAAAGGGGCTTATCGAGAAGATATTCTCCTATAGGTCATTTTAACATATAGCTTAACCCCCTAGTAACACTCTTAAAGGCATACTGAAACCTTGAGACTTCTTAAATACTATGGCAGACCTTGCACTGCTGTTGAGCCTTGACCTAGCCTGTCCAACTATTGGGCTTGGTACGTGCAAGATCAGTTTATAGAAAGTTGCCTTGGAGCACCGAAGAGACACAGTAGAACTGTACAAGCGCCAAACGATGTGGAAAGATCTACCCTGGGTTTTGTTAGAGACGAATTTCACTCCAAAAGGAAACATTGCTGAGAGCAGTCAGAAGCAGAAAAATAGCTCTCAAAACCGATTTCATATAAAGAATATTGAAACCTTATTATATTCACAGATATTTTGAAATGTCTATCTTTGGACACATATATACTCTTCCTCTTTCTTCAATTAAAGCAGAAGGTTTTTTCACAGGTTTTGCTTGACAAATTTACCTCCTCTGAAGTCTTGCTTCATCCCCTCAGGAACTACAACAAAATCTCATAACAGTATATTGCAGACTTTTAAAACTATTATTTAGATTGTTCGGGAGAAAATTGTGGGTTATATGAAACCCAATAATTAGGAAGCCTTTGGGTGTGTTATGATTCTACACTTGTTCCTGCAAAATTCCAAGTTTCACTTCCAGGGAATGCAGTAAGCCAAAAACATCTGAGTAGACAAGGTAGTAGTGTCTTCCTAACCAGCATCAGTACAGAAAGAAAAATGAAAAATAGTCTTCAGCATATAAAGAAGCTAAGAAGCAATGTCTGTGTCTGCTTCTCATTCTGATACAAGTTCTGCTTCCAACATTTCATAAATATTTGCTTTTACTTCAGTATGGTCAAGTGAAAGCTCAGGTTGTTACTAAAATGTCACTAAGCAGTGTTTCTGAGGGTATACATTTGAAAGTCATGTTTAAAGGCACGATTGTTTCAGCTGACCTTTCCATGTTCCTGTGAAGACAGATATTCCAATGGCTAATGCAGGAAGCTACTCTGTGTGTCACGCCATAGTTTTACTTGCTTTAACTTTCCACAATCCATACATGTTTAAAAGTACCAAAAGAAAAAAAAAATGCACCCCAAAACTTTAAAATCAAACCTATGAGATTTTTCATTTGCTTTCACCTGAAGAGCTCAGGTTAAAAGATTAAACTGATGCCCTTCAGTGAGCTGCTTGTAAAGGCCCAAGAAGGACCTTACAAAGTAAGTACACATGCACTCCTAGTAGAGGTTTATGCTGAAGAATGCAGAACAATTTACAAATAATGCCTAATTCAACTTTAAATGAGCTAGGGTGCACCTTCAAGTCTCAGGAGCACTAAGTTCCCATCAGCATATTTATCCTGCTGGAATGTAGTTTATCTTGATTCAGTGTACTCCCAATGAAATAAATGGTGCATCTTGTCAAGCAAAATGGTTCACTCTGCAAGGGGCATTACAGCCTCTCTCTCTGTTCATGGAATGCCACACGTGGTTTTTGACTACAATATCACCTCTTCATCGTTTGCCCTGTTTGGTGTCAAAACTGACTACCATACACAGAAATCAGGACAGGTATTAAGAAATAAAACCAAATCCCTTTCTAAACATAAAATGCTTGTTGTTCAACCTAGTAATAAGTGCTTAAGAATACACACATTTCAGAAACATTATCAATCCACCAACACACTTCCATATATGTCTGTGGGCATACTCTGGTTTGCTTAGAGTGAAGCATTCTCTATGTAAATTAATTGCTGCTTCTTGAGCTGTCAAATCTATAAAGCATACAAAGCAGGTAGAAATCATCCAGTAATAGCATGTTATCTCAGAAACCCAACCTTCATTAGGAATAACACCGGAAAGCATTACACTGTGTGTAGAGTAATTAAAATTGTGACTTTTTGGTAGAATAATAGACATTTGTCTTATCTTTAACATGTAGGTAACAAAAAAGCTTTCAGTCCTAAAATGCCTCTCAGATAATTTAAATGCATATAATTTTTGCAGTAACAAATTAAAGCTTGGAGATTTGGAAATCCTGTCTGGCAAGCAACTTGAATAGTTTGTGTAGATGGAGAGGGTTTCTATGCCAAGGCAAAATTGACAGCTTTAACCCACCTTCTCATTCTCAAATTTTTAAAGCTGGTCCCCAGCCAATTCACACTTCAGTTTTAAGGTATAACATGTTACCCTCTGTTACCAATAATAAGTGGAAGGGCAAACCAATAAGGCAGCCGACAGCAAGAGGATGGGCAATCACCCTTTTACAAAAGGACAATCTAACGGAATAGGTGTTCTCATATTTCAGTGAAACAATTCAAAAGTCTGATCCTGCTCTCAGTTAACTCAGCACCAAGATTTTAGGTATTATTTTTATCCATTTTTCCACCTACAAAATGAGGTTCACCAAGGAAGAGTTCCCCTATGTTCTTCCATGTATACCCTTCAGTGACTTGCTTAAGCTTTTCTCCATAGTCTAAGTTTCGCAGCTTCAAAAACTCTACCTCAATAGCACATCAGTCCTTGGTACATGCACAATTGGAATACACATAAGAAAATTAACCTTTGCCATGTACTATTCATTCTCTGGTGCCAAGTACAGCAGCAAGCCATTGATTTCGCTAGGCCATTATCATATATTTAAAGCTAGTTGGTAGTCAGTGCTTCACAGGAGGATGCAAAACGTGGCACAGGGAAACAACTGCATCAGTCTCAGACGTGAACAGTTTCAGAAGGTAAACACCTGAAAATATCTCTGAGAGACAAGACAACCTTCCTTCTCTCAAAACCAGAACATTACTCTGAAAAATATACTGGATTACACTTCTCTGTGTATATGATACGATCAGTTAGGTTCTAGTCACTGCATCTTGAAATGTAAGAAACACAGCTTTTGGCTAAAGAGCAAGCGTAAGAAAGGTCTCAAGATTAAGGAAAATCAGGCTGCTATCTAAAATAGTCTGCAGCTTCTGTGGACCTCCCTGAGCTCAGTCCAAGGAATTGCCATGGAACTGTAGCTGGGACAGGGTGATAGCCTAGATTTATACAGTCCACAGTTAAGTCTACACTGAATCTCATACTTTATAAGCTGTGTTATCTTTCTTCTTTTTTTTTTCATAAATCTGAAATGAAAGCCACAGAATATTCTCACCTTTCAGCATGAAAAGCATAATAGTCAGATGGAATAATGTTTGCTCCTGGGAAAACAGTACACTCAGAGCCTCATACTTGTAAGGCAGGAGATAGTCCATTCCAAAAAGCAGTACAAGTTTCATAGGATCAATGTTGTATGGCCCACTGAGATGTCCAAGCATAGGTGGCTTCAAGATACCAGATCTAATTGATCATTATACTGTTCTGCAAAAAGTTTTGTTAGTATATTTCAAAGGGTCTCAAAGTCAGTTGATAAAAATCGCTTTCACCCTCTAAGACTAGAACAAATAGATTCATATTACTAAGGGAACTTGCCTGTGGAAGTGCCTAGGTAAGAAAACAGCAACAAAACCAACCCTAAATCCATTGTTGATAAGGTTATTTTCTCTCAGGTTTGTGGCACACATGAAAAGCATGACTATATTGTTTCAGAGGCACTCACTTGGATGACCTACATAACTCATTCATGGCTTTGCTGCTTAAGAATCTTTGATACAGCTATCCAAAAGAGATGCCAGAAAAACATTTACAGCACACTTTGCTATCCAATGTTCTGTTTTTAGGATTAATGCAACTTATACGTTAAAGCAGCCAGAATTTCAACACACGAGCTTTTCAATACCGAATTAAATTTCTGCCACTATCTTCCTATAAAAGAAAACTGAAGGGTCCTAAAACAGAGACATACTATAACAAATCTCAAACATTCCTTCGGAAAATGTATAAGCATGTAATGGGGATCAAAGCTGAATACATAAATCCAAATGTGAAAAAGAACAAAATATGCTGACCATGCTTAAAATCACTGGTAGACAATCTACCTGTCTAATGTCAGACTACCAACCAAAAGATAAAGAAGGTATACAAGGGGGAAAATAATCTTTTCATATTACAGAGGAGAAAAAAATGAAACCAAAAATCCCCTAAATAAAAACTCGCATGTACAATGCTCGTAATATGCCACAGCCTATCTCTGCATCCATCAATCAATGTATGTATAAGGACATATACACCAAGAACCAATTAATACACTAACATATAAAGATAAAACATCAGTACATATTTACAGCAGAATGCCGATATACAACCACGTCCTGTATCTATAGAGACAAAAATAAGTTTGTAGGTAGGGTAAAACATATTTTATGAGGTTAGATTCTATAATTGATAAAACAATCTAGCATTCATGAACAGAAATTTTTCTTTGGGTAATTAAAGATGGTATAAATTTGCAACTATATCAGCTGGTCTAGCAAAAGGGTACTAATACTATTTATAAATCTGACTTTGTTGCTATAGCAAAATACCATTATCACCTCCCCAAACATGTCTACCATTTTTATTTGATTTAGTACAGTTATTGGAATTTGATAAAAGCTGAGTTAATTGAATCATGCATTCACTTACTTAAATTATTACTCAATTTCACAACCAAATTCAGCAAGAAAAATCTTCCGAAAAAAAATATAAATCACCTCTTACTCTTTGTTGAGATATACATAAAGTTTTGGGAGATCCTTTCAAACAGCTAACAAATTCATCCACAATTAAAACTATATCTTGAATTTCAGTGAAAGCAGTTGCTCTCCAAATCAAAGACAGAGATAAAAAGTGAATCCATGTTTATTACGTAAAATGCTTTGAGGTGACTTTGGAAGAGAAGCACTGAAAAGTAATTCTAATGAAAGAGAATAACACAGCATATAAGTTACAATAAAAGAAGGAAAAGAAATTTCAAAATATATACTTAAAGTAACTTTAAATATTTGTCAAGTAAAAGTGCTTTTTAGAATATTAAGTGGATGTTTATTCATTTCACTTGAAAAGTGAAATGAAATATCGGATTTCAGGTTGTTTGCAGAACATCACTGCACATTCAAAGTAAAATAAAGTGGTTAAGTAGCCTGTGTGAATTAAGATGGAAAATATTTTATACAAATTCTGTTATGTAGAAACAGCGTAGGCACTGACCTTCTAAAAAGACACTTCTAAGTTTGCAAGCTTTGAGTGCTGACTTTCAGTCTGTGAAGCCTTTTGGTCTCCTCTAAGCACTGCATACTGCAGAAGTGCTTGACATTGAGCAAATTATACTGTATGACATATTCTTACATTAATCAGTGTTTAATTAAAAGCTAAAGAATACAATTTATACAAATAAAGCTCTAGGTTACCTGAAGAACGAAAATGTTTGAAGTGCAGGGTATTATTTTGGCTGTTCTGCCAATGGGATTACTGCTGGATTAATAGACCTCCTGAGAAGAGCATTGTTAAAACAGAATTTTCATTTTTTGTTAGTGGAATATGTATTAAGAGGCAGGCATTACCAATAGGTTTTGGTTTTGTTGCACCAAAGACAGCATTGGGTGAAGGCACAAAAAGAAGAAACACTGCTTATTCCTCAGTTGTACAGATAAAGAATGGAGGAGGACAGTTTTGAAGAGGGTGTAGGCATGCCAGGAGAAATGATAGAAAAATGAATGTCCTTAGTTTAAAGGGAAAAATTCTACAAAAGGTGACAAGCAAGAAGGTAGCCTCAGGACATGTGCTGGAAGTTGAATACAGCATAACTTTAGCTAGAGGATGAGGATAAGACATGCTGCAAAGAAGAGCCTTCGGCAGAATTTGGCCCAAGCAGAACTAGAGACAAGACAAAACTCAGAGCTGAGGTGTCTAGGACTACGGTTAAAGACATAGAACTGCTTATTAGTTTTCTTTAAGCTCTTGTTTCTAACACAACAGCAACATGTTCAAATCTAAGTCAGAGTAAAGGCGAGCAAAGCAGACTGTTGTGTGCTGTATGTAACGTTGTATGATGCATCCACAAATTTGTAAGTAAACCTGACACAACAAAGTGCTTGTAACATTTTTACTGGAATGAAATTATGTTTAGTTTCTCAGGATAAGATTAATAATAGCAAATTAATTTATGCTCCCTCTAAAACAGTAGGCAGAGACATGCAGCCGGCATAGTCATGATAATGTCTGACTCGCTTGCCTCCAGTGCAATAAATTTTGATGAGGTAACCTCTATGCAAATTGAACCCAGATATTTGATCCAAAAAAAAGTGAGGCTGTATGAAACAATTTGCAGGGCTGTGTCATGCTCTACTGAGTAATGATCCTTCTGCTATAAATTAGTGTGATACAAAATCCATCTAAATCAAAAGCATTCTCTTTTTGACCTACACTATGAGATACAAGATTATATGAGTGACAGGATGGGTAGTAAGTGTTGTTATTGTCCACACTTCTTTTGTATCAAAATTCCAATCAGTGGCAAGCTTGGAATCATACATTCAATGAAGGATTTCTTTTCTTTTTTACATATAAGAATGAATCATTATAAAAAAGTAACAACAGATGAGCTCTAGAAAGCGTAAACGCTGATCTTGGTAAAGCATGCAAAGTCTCAGCTGCATGCCTGAATCTGCTGGCTACGCCAAATAGAGTAAAAATATTGTGACAATTTCTTTATGCGATGCTTTCAATGCAACTGAAAAATTCTGCAAGAGGGACCCCTGTCACCTTTCTCTCCACCTCAAAAATATTTGAGGTCTCAGCTCTGCAGAGCTTCTCTCAGCACATAGATGGCCAAATGGAAAGTTATCAAACAAGACTTGCTTTACTGTTCTACACCCTGACATTACTTAGATATGACTAGACCAGTACATCAAATAAGCACAGCCAAAATATACTGTCATACCTCTCTTTCTTCACACCTTCTGCCTTGAGGGTGAATACAGGCAACAGCACAGCACCTGGGAGGTCACCTTTCCAGTACTTTCATGAATTCTAGGCATGATCCACACATTGATTAAAGTCCTGCCATATTATCTGAGTGCTTTTGCTTCCTAAATTAAATTTGCATTGCATGAAATGATCAAAGCCAGCGTGTAGCCCAATAAGGTTGACTGCATGGAAGTGTATGGAAAGCAGGTGTGTCGACCAAAACAAGGAATATAGTGGAGAATCTCATTTTTCATACATAAAACCCCCCAACAATAAACATATAACTCAAAAGTCTGATTTTGCATGCATTGAACAGCTTCTTGTGGTGAGCGTCACCTTACTCATAAAATATTCTTGCATATTCTATGGATCTCCCAAGTGCACAAGGCACTGCCATTTACCATTGCAAGTATAGCCGCCTGATCCAAGGTAGAGGAATTAGCCTACAATTTTCCAGCTTTGCAAATCTGAACACAGAGCTTCCAGTGATACAGTAAAGGCTATCTTTCAAAGAAACAAAGTGAGGAGCAGCTCTGCATTTGAAAACTGAGAAGACTCTCCAGTTACAGTAGCATAACTTAGGGCACATTTGAGGAAAACAACCTGGATTCTCTTGCTGCCTCACCTTAGCACCAAGTTTATCATTGGTTCTGACACAGAGAATAGGTATCAGTTATGCTGGGAGAGGAAGAAAAAATTGTTTGGGTTACCTCAAAATATTATAGTTAGACCTAGACTCTCCTGGATTCCAGCAGGAACTGAACAAAAGCAATTTTTTTTGTTTTATGTTAAATGCGCAAACTGTTACCTGCATTGATTCCATTTTAATTTTTATGGGCTCCTTGTGAGCATACTGGCACAACATCTGTCTTTCACCTTGTACTGAATTGCATGTTCTCAAACTGTGAAATCAAGCTAAAGGCTGAAGGCATTACAGCTTTAATGCCCCTGAAAGTAATCACATAAATGGAATTCCAAATTATTCATATGTTACTGTTGTCCATGTTGTCACGTAAGTGCATTTCATTACAGTCAGACTATTAAAATCACACAGTATTAAAAATATGACCAGTATTTCAGATACACAAATGGTTGTAGAGTTACCGAAAGACCCTCAGATCCAGGAACTTACATTGGCCAATGGCAGAGTCAAAAAGGACACAAGAATATAAAAAGATCAAGAAAAATACATATACTACTTCCTTGAGTACTCTAACATCTTCTAAATATTTGAGACAGATTACTCGAATCAACGGGTTCCATGGATATTTTAATACTGAAAGATCTTGTCTTCCATGAACTTTCCTACTCTCCTATTGAACCACCATAAAGTTTTACCAAACACAACTGCCTAACTGAAACACATTTCATAGTCTATTGTTATTATTTCACAAGTGCACATTGTCTTATATTATTTTAATATACTTTGGCCACTTACCTGGAATCAAAGGGGTTTTAATCAATCACAGAAACATAAACCAGCAACTGTTTTCACATTTGAAGTTTTAAAACAGTTCCACTCAATTATGTGCCTGTTCTGCTAACTTTCCTCAAGACAATTGTAAAAGTAGACATATAATTAGTTAGCTGTCATATATATTAACATATATGATATATAATAAATAATAATATATAAATGCATATTAATTAATGCATATTTAATTTTATTTAGTTAGTTATTATCAATGGACTGACTTTTGTCTAATTTAAAGTAAATAGGCATCTGCAGTTTTGCAACCAAAATCTTGCAACACCACAGAACATTAAAAATTAAAACTGAAATGGACTATTTGCTTACCATAAATGATAAAGGCCACCTTTGCCCTAGCTGAAAGATGGGCCAAAAGAAAGCCAGTAGAGCAAACAATGAGCAGGAATTTGATCAAATCCTGAGCAAGGTCACAAGTATTTGACCCATTTTTGATGTAAAATATCCTTTAGGCTTTCATATAAAATACAAAATCTTTTAACAAAATGTGGGAGTGGGAGTCGGACCCCGAGTAACAATGAAATCTCAATGTGAGTATAGTCGTTCTCCTTTATTCATAAACACAACACTCCTTATATACTTATTCTAGCAGAGCACAAGCTAATAAAACAACTTACAATTGGTCCTACTGTACTGTCCATGCACCTTAAGTAGTTACAAGATTGGTTAAAAGATGTTAAGCACTCAAAGGGGGCTGGTACAATGGTCTTGACGTTTTAGGGACTTTCCAGCGCTGAGTTCTGTACTTTTGTTATGCACTTTCTTCTATCAACATACCAAGGTCAGTTTTAAGGAGGAACGCCAGGCCTAGTCACAAGTGTTAACCCTGGATTGTTCATTGCTATCAAATCATGTCCTCGGTCGTTGAGCCATCCTTCCACAACAAAATATTCCAGCCTTGAACTATAACCTGAACAAAAATAAAATTTACATGGTTTTTTAATGTGGAGCTTTTAGCATGCTCTTTGATTTTTTTAAATGACAGATTCTAAGTCAGTAGAACATCCAAAATGAAAATAAGTTCATGGTATGTGATATCATTAATGTACATACTCACTATTAATGGGATCACAATGTTCCTGGGCTGCCTGAAAAATAAATACCATCGATGCAATCTGCAGAAAATTAAAGCCATTTAGAATAACAGAAATATTAATCATAACACATGTTGGAATGGGATACTACTAATTCCATAGTACACAAACAGGTCTTGTGGTCCAGTGGACTCAGAAAATCCAAAACATATTCATATGGGATTGACTCTTTCTTTTTCCTCAGGAAACACCTAGAGAAGAGATGCAGAGCCGGTATTCAAAAGTCATTAGCGTTTTACTTTCAATAACAGATGTCCAATTGCAGCCAAACCACTTACTATAGTTCTGCTTCAGGGTGTAACACATTCAGGTCTAACTTACATTAGGCTGTCATCAAGTATATCTTTAAAGTGTTTTGCAGTTGCATGGCACTAATATTGTGCCAAGATGTTTACAAGCACTGAGTAAATTCATATTCATATCACTGGAACTCTGGATTTAGGTTGATGCCATGTCCAATTTATCTGAAGCAAATGTGAACTGCTTGGCTGGATAGGATCTGGTCGCGCAATTCTCATTTTTTCTACCACCACTGTCTCATTCTGCTGACAAGGAGGTTACTCTGCCGCTTCCTTTCAGGATGCTTGAACCTTTACAGTTTGTTTTGTTTGCATTTATTGCTTCTCAAATGCAGGCATTTTATAGAAAGAAAAATTCACCTTGCTCTGCTTTGAAAATAAGCAAAAATCCAATTACAACTTTAAGGTTAAGGACTTCAGGCTATATCTTGTCCTTAGAAAATGTGGAAATGGTGATTTTGTGCTGGTACATAAGGCATTAGCTCACAGAAATGCAGCACCATTACAGAGGCTCCTACTGAGTAGTTAGATACCATTATACATCTGCTCCTCAATATTCTTGTTAAAAAAACCCTTTTTCGGAGCTTTGCACATCTGACTCTGTCATAGCATTTCTCCCAAAATGCTTGAAATCTAACCTTTATATAAGTATATATACACACACACATGAGAAATCAGAAACATTAGAGATGCACTGCAAGCCTACAAATGTCAGTTCAGAATTTTCACTTTTGACTTATTCAATGCAAGATGAAAGCCATAACTTTTTTTTCTGACTGTCTATATAACATCACAAGCAATGACATATACCTGAAGACAGTGACAGCACGTAGCATCATCCCTGACAATTCAACAGATGAGTTCCTGTTCTTACACTGGGAAAATTTCTACTTAAATAACAAAATAACAGTATACTCTGTCAAGAGTCAAGAGGTTTCTTGTGGATTTATGATTTTAATAATCTTGACTCCTACAAACAATAAACTGACATAATCCCATTGATGAAGTTATCAATATAATGTACATATTTGCCTCAAGTTCACAAGTAATTTGGTCCCACACTGACATTCCAGTATATCCTATGAGACTTCTTGGTAAAACTTAATTTCCAGAAAACAAAGCAAAACATGTTACTGGCAGATCCAAATTAATCTGCAAGTATCCAGGAGGAAAAAAAAAAAAAAAAGTTGTTTCAAGGAATCCTCAGCTATCTTTCAGTATTTTCTACAGAAAACTTTCACAATTATTTGTTATTTATACAGTATTTTCCTATCTATCACTGTGTTTGGAAATGTTTGAGACAGCTGCTTATCGCAACTGAATATTTAACAGAAGCTAAAAATCAAAGCATATTATCAAAGAAGTTTTAGTAACACTCTCACTCAGATATGCTTGTTGGAAGGAAAGATCATTGCCTCTCCAAAACTGGAATGTCTGATAAAAAAACCCCCCATGGGTATGCCAGCACTTGCCTGTAGCATACCTTGCATCATTTACTCTGCAGATGGTTATTTTGGTCACTTTAAGGGAACACAAATCGACAAATATTAAAAAAAAAACCCAAACAATTTTTGTTTACATCATTTGCTCAACGCCTTGCTTTCATACCAGTTTCCCACTGTGAACTTTGTTCTGATACTTCTTTGTGGGTTGGTAGATATCACTTTACAGTCAACATGAACAAATCAATGCATTTAATTTCCACCTTGCTTCCCTAACTCACTTTTCAGTCATTATAAACACCATTATCAACTCATCTGTAATTCAAACCCAAGTACTACCTTTAATGTGGATCTTTTCCTTGTCCTCACATCACTGAGATATTTTAATCTCACCCCATCTTCCAAAACAAATTTTCTAAAGAGAAGGCTTTCTTGTGTGTCCAAATAGATGAAATTAGCGCCTTGGACTTATACCTAATGTATTTCAGTTTTCTCTAGTCAACCTTATCCTCCTCCATTTTAACATCATGGAAATCCACTCAAAATGCTGCACACAAAAAAAAAGACAATTTCCCTTTTTATCACATATGCCCTGCCAAATGTGATTTCCTTTTATGGCTTTCTCTTCTCTCTGACTTAAATACAAAATTATCTTCCTGTATCGCTTGTCCCCATGTGTGCTACAAAAGCATCCTCTTCCCCATCAGTTCTCTATCTGTTGAATTCTCAAAGAGCTTTCCAGAGTCTCCTTTTGATGCCATCTTTTTTAGTTGGAAGCGCTTGTAAATTTCCTAGAACTACCCCACTGTCTTCATCTTCTTCAAATTTCACCAGAACAATGCTGGACAAAATAAAAATAAGTCAATAGGACTCAACTTCCTACAGCTTTCATTCTGTGCTCTAAAAGTCAGTTTCATTTTTTTTATATCACCAGTTTCATAGATACTGGTAGTCTTAAAAGAATTCCTCAGACTATTCTCCTCTCATTTGGAAATGCACTCAAAATCTCTGGTTTTCCCCCCACCCTATCTTCTCACAACGCTAAAACTTTGCACGACCAAATAATATTTTTACTTTCAATAGCCTTACGCTCTCTTTTTACTTAATCTTACTTTTACATGCTCTTTCCTTATTACTGCAATGTTACCACTACATTTACCACATTCAATTTACCACTCTTCGCCTTCTTCAGCACTTCACAGACTGTTTCTTAGAAAAGCATAAAAAGTCAGAGCACTGCAATTACTAATGAACATTAGAACCATTTAAATATGCAACTTAGTTCATTGCATACAATGTTGAGATATGTGTATCAAAAACTGTATTCTTTGTATTCTTTCATTAATAAATGTCCAATGAGACTCAGCTTGCCATTTAGCACCATAATAGTCATTGCTCTAATTGTACTTTGCAGTGGGAAGTTAAAACTGAAAAATGACCCCAAGTGAAAATGCTGATGTTCAGATAATTTACATTTTAGTAGTTCCCCTTCTGATAACACCCTGTGACTCTCTTCTGAAGGCTTCCCCAAGAGCTTTATATAGCCTCACTTAAGGGAACATGTAATTAAGCAGGATTTAAAAGATCCCACTGGTCACTTCAAGACCTAGGATAGCTTCAAAAAGAAAACGAAGCCATTTATACTGCATTGTTTAGTTTTATGACTAAGATTTCCTAATATTTAACAGAAGTGTTTAAAATCCAAAGAAGCTTTAAAAAAACAGGGAACATTGTAAAGCCAGAAGTGAAAATATTTAAAGTGAAGTAAAGAGGATTTCAAATCCATTTTACACAGCTGCATCTGCTGTGACAGTTTATTAAGCTGCAAGGCAAGGGATTTTTTTTTCTTGCTGAAATATTTACCACAAGCTAAATAGAATTGTCACTGCGTCTCTAGTCACTGCCGTGGAAAGCTGAACATTAGCATTCCCAAATGAGAATGGCCCTTGACTGATTCACTGAGTGAAAAGATGAGTGAAATCAGATCAAAACAGAAGCCAATGTGCAGAATCCAGACCTGTGGAGGGAACTGAAAATGGGAGAAAAGCTGGAGAGGGTAAGTAATAGGCTTTGTGCATTGGTGGATAGAAAATGGCTGAGAATTTGTCATGCTTTGAACTGTTTCCTGTTTCTGAGGTTGTACCAAGCGAAAAGCATATGCACTCAAACCTTTCTTTTTGTAGGAGAAACTGCACAATTTCGTGAGGGTTTGGAAGGAGTTATGAGGAGTGATGTGTAAAATGATGATCTGGGGTTAGTTTGTTTTTTATGAAATCATTACCATAAGGCAAGATCCTTTAAGTTGTACCCTTCACAACTGATGTATTACTGGATTTGGTAGAAAAGCAGGAACACAAAGCCTTTCATCTCCCAGCTAGGCTACCATGGCAAACATCTCTCTCAAAACTACCTGCCAGCTGCAACAAGATAGATCTGCTATCCAAGAGACAACTTTCTTCTAACTAAATCCTTCCTTACCGAATCCTTTTTAAATTTGAAGTCATGAAATAAGAGAGTCACTGGTGCACATAAAAGTTTGGTCATTCAAACTGGTTATTTACTTCAGCAGGTTTAATTCAACGCTAGGTTAACCACAGCAGTGCCCAGTTTTATTTTGTGCATGTGAACAGAGCAGCTATGTGGGGTAAAGCTGAGACGACAATGAGCATAAAACTGAGAGAAGCAGGAAGCAAATCCTGCCTGCCTGACTCCTGCAAACACTTCTGCAGAAGTCAACGGAACTACTTTTGTGAATCAGGCAAACAAGATGTGATCCCTGGCTTTTTCCCCTTGATATTTAGAAAGAAATCATTGCCCTGTGTGTGTTCCTCACAGCTACACCCTGGAATAAAAGATATTGACCTTTAAGAGCTCATTGCTAATTAAAGTTACCCATTTGAAATCACACAAGTAGTTCTGGCACCTTTGGCCGTTCATGGATATTAACTGTTATCTGAAAAAGTACCAAAATACAATCTGCAATTAAATGTCCTCTAAAACTCTGTTCTTCTTAAATAAGGAAGAATTTACCATTAATACTGATAGATTTCTTTCAAGTCCTCTGAAAATATTTTCAAAAGTTAGTTTATGATTATTTATACTAGAACTGGGAGGATAATTATGATGTTGCTTGGAAATTTTGACATTAAACATAGCATTAGAAGTCAGAGGTTTCACGAAAGGATGTCATCTCTCCAAGAAGTTATTACACAGTCTATGAAACTGAAAAATAAGCTGTGTCATGGCAACTAATCTGTACCACTAATTTTGTCATCACATATTGTCTTTCTACAAAATAAGTTGTTCTGGAAGCAAATCAAACATGAGTTGCTGTGTGCTCTTCTTACAATAACGTATAGACCTTCCATTTCTTACTTATGGCTTAGCTGAGCTCTAACTCCTGACAGAGTTTCACTTTTTTAACACAATTTTTTCTTACAGGGAGAGGTTGGGAGGGCTGAAGAATCGGGAAATCAACAGGAACTAGTTATGACTTATAGATTTAATAACTCTGAGCCCTATAAAAACTTGCATGAGTAGGGAAACTCAACAGTAGCAGCTATTTGGCATACCAGGCTTCAGAATATATTTGAAAATCAGAATTAAACTAATAAAATGAAAGAAGGATAATATCTCTGGAAAAGAAGATTGGCATGATTTAGGCTGGGATGCAACAAAGAATATCAGAAGGCTAATGTGTGAAAAGGGTCTTCACCTTCTGAAACCAGATAGTGGGGGGATAGTGGGCATCCCTAGAATACTACACCCATCCAAAGAACAATAACTGGTTTTCATCCCCAGCATGACCAACATTGAAAAGCTCTCATGTGGCCCATTTTCATTGAGAACTTCATTGATTCTTTTTTTTTTTATTTTCATAGTAAAGGAAAGGATATTCACTGGTCACAATAGGAAGAACTAAGAAATCGTATTAAATGACAAAGGGTGGAATAATTACCTAATTAAGTCATAACTGCAGGAAATTAGGCAGATTCTTAAAATATGCATGGGTAATGGATCAGCATATTTTCCAGGCTTCACTCTGCTGTTTTAATCTGCAATATGTATGCTAAAGGAGAGGAAAGAGGCAGGAGGAGAAAGTAGTGGGAGAGCATAAGTGAGGAAGATCTGTGTGCTGCATCTGCTTTGCAACTCAAAACAAAATATTAAAATAGATCTTAAAGCCAAGTTTCAACTGGTTAATGTCACATGAGGGATATTTTCATTATGTACTTCTGATATTTAAAACTATTACTTTTCATATATACCTATAAACAGTTTTATAGTTATATATATTATAGAAGTGCAGGGGATCCAACATAACTATGATATAAGACAACTGAGACCTAAAACTGAGGTACATCAGTGTCATACTTCACCCATTCACTGAATTCCATACACTTAGAAATCCTGACTACAAAGCAGACCCCATTTACTCCATGCCTGTCTTTCAAATGCTGAGACGAATGTATGTGATGCTGAAGAAAAGTGGTTTTAGACATTGTCCCTCTAAAGTTTGAAATCCCGTTACTCTGTAGCATTACCTCCTTGGCTAGTCCTAGTTATTCTCTGCTGTTCACTGCACTCTTTGGACTCTGGGAAGCACATAATTCAGCCTCATTGGGCCTATTCAGTGAATGAATAGCCAAATAAATGCCCGAATACCAACTTTTCACCCTATGAAGAAGTATTACTCTCCTTATTAATAGTCCTTAGCATTTTCAAGATTTACAGGAGGAAGGAAAATAAAAAAAATTGCTGGAAAAGAAGAATTGTGAGCGTCCTACACTGAAGTCCCATAAACAAGCCAAGTTAATAAGAAAATCATCAACAACATCGGGAACAAGAAATGGGGAGTGGCAGCAAGTTCCTGCCAGACGAAGGAAACCTGCTCCCCTCAACCAGACACCAAAGCCCCAGATCCCCCTGGTGAACAAGTACCAGGTGCTGCAGGTGGAATCCAACCCTGAGGATGAGGATGATGGCTCCCACAGCCTAGAATCCTTCCCTAGGCCGCACCATCCTCAGAAAAAGATAAAAACATGCTCCATCAAGAAGAAGAGGAGGGTGATTGTTGTAGGGGACTCCCTCCTAAAAGGAACAGAGGGACCCATTTGCAGACCGGACTCGCTCCACAGAGAGGTCTGCTGCTTGCCGGGGGCATCAGTGAAGGAGGTAGCTAGAAAACTTCCTTCCCTGGTCCACGAGACAGACTACTATCCTCTGATAGTAGTCCAAACTGGTAACGATGGTTTAGCAAACAAAAAGGCCAAAGCCATCAAGAATGACTTCAGGGCCATTGGGAAAGTGATGGAGGGCTCTGGGGCACAAGTAGTATTCTGCTCCATCCCAATGCTAAATAGAGAGGAGCGGGAAGCCAGGAAGAAGGATTCGATTAATGCCTGGCTCCGAGCCTGGTGCAAGGAGAGGGGCTTTGGCTTCTTTGATCATGGGATGGCTCACGCACCCCCAGGCTTTCTCGCTAAGGACGGGACACGTGGGTCTCCTAGGGTAACTAAAGCCCTTGCGAGAAACCTAGCTAAGCTCAAAAATTGAGCTTTAAACTAGATGTGAAGGGGGAGGGGGTTGAGCCCAGGCTAGACAGGAACGAGCCTGGACGTGGGGCACTGGTGATTGGGAGAGGGTGTGCTGGTGAGGACCACCAGTACCTCACTACACAGAAAGTGGGGGTGAACACACCTCGGGGTGCTAAGGGAGATACGGGTACTCTGGTGTTAGCTACTCCAGTTACCAGGCTATTGGGAATGAACTCTGTTCCCTCTTAGAGGGCTGAAGGATCGGCAGCTCAGCTGAAGTGCATTTACACCAATGCACGCAGCATGGGGAATAAGAAGGAAGAGCTGGAATCTGTCATAGGGCAAGGAGGCTATGATGTCGTTGCCATCACAGAAACATGGTGGGACGACTCATATAACTGGAGTACGGCTATGGTGGGGTACAAGCTCTTCAGGCGGGATAGGAAGGGTAGGAGAGGAGGTGGGGTAGCCCTCTTTGTAAGGGAGGACTTGGACACTGTTGAGATGGATTGTGGCGATCAGGAGATTGAGTGCCTGTGGGTTAAAATCAGAGGAGCCCAAAAGAAGGTAGATTTTGTGATGGGAGTCTGCTACAGACCACCCAGCCAAGAAGAAGCAGCTGATGAGCTCTTCTATAAAGAGCTGGGGTTAATTTCTAGATCAATGCCTCTTGTCCTTGTGGGAGACTTCAATCTGCCTGATATCTGCTGGGAGTACAATAGAGCAGAAAGGAAGCAGTCTAGGAGGTTCCTGGAGTGCGTGGAAGACAACTTCCTTGCACAGCTGGTGAATGAACCCACAAGGGAGGGTGCCCTCCTGGACCTGCTGTTTGTGAACAGAGAAGGCCTTGTGGGGGATGTGGCAGTAGGTGGACGCCTAGGACTAAGTGACCATGAGATGATAGGGTTTTCTGTTCTAGGTGAAGTGAAGAGGGTTGTTAGTAGGATGGTAGCATTAAATTTCCAGAGGGCAGACTCTGAACTCTTCAGAAGGCTGGTTGGCGAAGTCTCATGGGAGACAGTACTCAAGGGCAAGGGAGCCCATGAGGGCTGGGAGCTCTTCAAAAAGGAAGTCCTAGCAGCTCAGGAGAAAGCCATCCCCATGTTCCGGAAAAAAAGCCAGCAGGGGAGAAAGCCAGCTTGGTTGAACAGAGAGATCTTGAGTGATATCAAGAAGAAGAGAAATGTTTATGGGCTCTGGAAGAGGGGATAGGCCTCTTGGGTGGACTACAGGAGGGAAGTGAGATTGTGTAGAGAAAAAATCAGAAGGGCTAAGGCTCAGCTAGAAATCAGATTGGCAAAGTCTGTGAAAGATAACAAAAAATCCTTCTATAAATATATAAATAATAAAAGGAGGACTAGGGAGACCATACAGTCCCTATTGGACGCAGAAGGAACAACAGTGACAGGGGATGAGGAAAAGGCTGAGGTACTTAATGCCTTCTTTGCCTCAGTCTTTAATTGTAAAGAAAGTCGTTCCCTCTGTGTACAAACCCAGGAGCTAGAGGAGCAGAATGAGGCTCCCATGATCCAAGAGGAGGTGGTCAGAGCCTTGCTAGCCCGACTAGACACCCACAAGTCTATGGGGCCGGATGGGATTCACCCTAGTGTATTGAAGGAGCTGGCGGACATGCTGGCCAAACCCTTTTCCATCATCTTCCAGCAGTCCTGGAAGACTGGGGAAGTCCCACTGGACTGGAGGCTGGCTGATGTTGTGCCCATCTACAAGAAGTGTCAAAGGGAGAACCCAGGAAACTACCGGCCTGTCAGTCTGACCTCAGTGCCAGGGAAAGTCGTGGAACAGGTGATCTTGAGTGCTATCATGAAGCACATGCAAGAGAACCGGGTGATCAGGCCCAGTCAACATGGGTTCACAAAAGGCAGGTCTTGCCAAAATAACCTGATCACCTTCTATGACAAAGTGACCCGGCTGCTGGATGAGGGAAAGGCTGTGGATGTGGTCTTCCTGGACTTCAGTAAAGCCTTTGACACAGTTTCTCACAGCATTCTGCTTGAGAAACTGTCAGCCTCTGGCCTGGACAGGCACACACTCTCCTGGGTGGAAAACTGGTTGGATGGCCGGGCCCAGAGAGTGGTGGGAAATGGTGTGAAATCCAGCTGGAGGCCAGTGACAAGTGGGGTTCCCCAGGGCTCAGTGCTGGGTGAAGCCCTGTTCAATGTCTTTATCAATGACCTGGATGAAGGCATTGTGTGCACCCTTAGCAAGTTTGCGGACGACACTAAGCTGGGTGGAAGCATAGATCTGCTGGAGGGTAGGGAGGCTCTGCAAAGGGATCTGAACAGGCCGGACCGCTGGGCTGAGACCAATGGCATGAGGTTTAACCAGGCCAAATGCCGGGTCCTGCACTTGGGGCACAACAACCCTATGCAGTGCTACAGACTAGGAGAAGTCTGTCTAGAAAGCTGCCTGGAGGAGAGGGACCTAGGGGTGTTGGTTGACAGCCAACTGAATATGAGCCAGCAGTGTGTCCAGGTGGCCAAGAAGGCCAATGGCATCTTGGCTTATATGAGAAACGGCGTGACCAGCAGGTCCAGGGAGGTTATTCTCCCTCTCTACTTGACACTGGTGAGACCGCTCCTTGAATACTGTGTTCATTTCTGGGCCCCTCACCACAAGAAGGATGTTGAGGCTCTGGAGTGAGTCCAGAGAAGAGCAACAAAGCTGGTGAGGGGTCTGGAGAACAGGTCTTATGAGGAACAGCTGAGAGAACTGGGGTTGTTTGGCCTGGAGAAGAGGAGGCTGAGGGGAGACCTCATTGCTCTCTTCAACTACCTGAAAGGAGGTTGTAGAGAGGAGGGTGCTGGCCTCTTCTCCCAAGTGACAGGGGACAGGACAAGAGGGAATGGCCTCAAGCTCCTCCAGGGGAGGTTTAGGCTGGACATTAGGAAAAAATTTTTCACAGAAAGGGTCATTGGGCACTGGAACAGGCTACCCAGGGAGGTGGTTGAGTCACCTTCCCTGGAGGTGTTTAAGGCACGGGTGGATGAGGTGCTAAGGGGCATGGTTTAGTGTTTGATAGGAATGGTTGGACTCGATGATCTGGTTGGTCTCTTCCAACCTAGTGATTCTATGATTCTATGAAACTTCTGAATGAGAAAGGTGAAGAGCAAAGTGCCAAGAAAGAGGTCTCCTTGCATTTTAGAAGCTTATTTTGCATTTAGTACAATGCCCTTGACATAGTATGAATCAATAAAACACCACAGTTAATAAAAAGAGAAAGAAGCATTAACATCAGCATTCAAGAAAATGTCCCTGGCTACTATCATACTTTTGGGAAACAGTCAGGATTCTGTAGTTCTTTTCACACCAGCGATGCACATAACTTTTCTTATACTTGTCCTTAGCAATACCACAGAACATCACATATAGAAGTGACTTTGAAATAACTGGGATGTTTACTTTGAGTGCAGTGAGGAACTATCCTTACAGTAGATTTCCAGTAGCTTTTTGCCCCTAAACCACATCCTAATCTCGTTTCCTACAATTTTGTAAACTATCAAACTAGTTAGACATAAAACCACCTACCCAGGAAAATGCTCTACCAATATGAAACATGATTCAATTTACTTGGATGCTGGTTTTATCAAAGCGGGTTCAGTAAACTAACAAGTTGGGAGAGAACTTTTTGGCATCCCTCAGCTTAACCTCTGAGACTCTTCAGAACGGGGATCCTTACAAATACCTGTCTTGCATTTTCAGCACAAGCATCCAACCTAGTACATCTCCAGACAGTAAAAAACAGTGCAAATCTAGGACTCTTCAGTGAAGGATCCCTTCATTTAAGAGCATGGTACTAGGACCACAGAAGCACATCACAACAGCAGGCTTCAAAGAAGACCTCTAGCATTTTTTCCACTTGCTCTGCTTCAAGGTTTTAACCAACTTCAGTTGTTTGTCCACACCCCAATCCCCAGGTTGCAATTCACATATAGGACATAACAATCATGTGGAAGGCCGGTGTGTTAAACATACTACTGGGTTCCACTTTGATGGGTTTATTCTACCAGCATACAGGCACTGAAGTAGTTGTTAAACTTTCCCCCTGTTGTTATTTGAGTTTATGCATGAAGCCATCATAAAGACATTTTTTTAGCTTTGAGAAGTGTTTTCTCCCTCTCCCTTAACTATCAAGTACCTGACTGATTGCTCATAATTGATGACTGATGGGGAGAAGGTTCAGCAGGTGTTAATGGTTTGGCTAATATGAGTAGCACAGAAGAATGAAGAGGACCAGAATTCCATCAAACTATGCTTGCTTCTGTTGCCTCTAAATGGTTTTCTCCATGGGAGAGTGTGTATGGATTTGTATTATAAACTGAAAATGGAAATTTCTGTACAGTGTTATTACTAAAAAAGAGTATTACTAAGGAGTTTGAATATTTCTGACTTTTGTTTATGGAAACTGTTGTTTATTTAATCTTTCAAGTGACACAAGGCATAGTCAAGTGAAAAATAACTTCAAGTGGAACAATCAAACAAAATACTACAAAATGAGTTCACCATCAGGAAAAATATCTTGCAATGTAATCTAAAACCTATCCCAATAACTTCATATAATTATGAAGAGAAATTCATTTACATGAAAGACTTAAATAATTTTTTAAGTTAGTAATCAAACAGGAAGTCATCTTAACAGCACAATGACTTCCTCTGAGACGGAGGAAATGCAGCCAAGTTATTTAAAGAAAAAAAATAAATCTGAAACTGATTTCTAATTAAGTTAAACATCGACCAACCTTTATGACGTCTTCTGCTTTGGCTCAGTGCTGTTGGGAAGGAACAACTCTTCACAAGGTACAACTAGGCTTAAGTTTAGAGTTGTCCCCACGTTAGTCCCTATCTCATCTTTTGTAGGCTCTTCTTTGAAGCAGATCCTGAAGGGAGCGGACTGGTGTTCCTGCCTATTTAGCACTTCACTGAAAGAAATCAGGATACCTAAAAAATGTCTTCTGGGAAGACTGGCGTTTATGTAATCTCATGTAATCCATTACATGCATGGGATGTACATAATTAAAGAGACTAACCCACTTTATAAAATTATTTGTGCATACAAACTTATAGAGTATGCATATGAAAGAGATGACCGAATAATTTTTATAGTCTCATTTATGTATTCTACAATAATCCTATTTTTCTATTTTCAAAATGATTTTAGCTTAATAAAATTCACGAAGGTTTCTAGTCTAAGTAGGAAGAGTAGTTATACATCTGTCCTTTACAAGGCTTCAATTTGTTCAAGTTGAAAATCAACACCACCGACTTCGAGGAAGCTGGTAAATAAAATAGGGCTTTTTACAGTGATAACTTCATTGCCAAAAATAGGAAATTTGGAAAAGATGAATAAGAGAGATTTTGATTAAGTAAAATTTTTTAAAACTGCATTTCCTTCTCCCGCGCCTCAACTAAACAAAAGCACCCAAACCAATATTCTTGTTGCTTTCAGTAGCAACTGGGTACAGCTTCAATACTTGTAACAAAACTCAATCACAAATGTAGAAGAAAAATGGAAAAAAAACCCAAAACCCAAAAAGGCATATTAACGGTTTTGGTAATAAGCTTGCCAAGGTCAAGAATTCAGAATCTATAATAGGACCATGGCTGCTGTGCTGCATCCCTAATAGCTCAGGATATGCATTTCTGGATTGTTTTTCTTTAAAGAGAAACTTTACAACCTATTCCCAAAGCAGCAGTAGAAATGATGATTTCATGATGGGGATATGTGACCATCACAAATAGTGCTTTCTGAAGGCAGAACTTCTAGTTACTTTGTACCACACTAAGAATGGCAGGTTTATAGAGGGAAACATCCTTCTCATTACCCCAGAACAAAATGATTTTGTGACTTCATCCATATGTAACGTGTTTCTTTAATTCCTTCTCCAGAAACAGATCTTCCCTCACCCTGGCTGTTTATTTATGCCATCATTTCCAGTGTTTACTGTCTTTTCTTATCTTCACATAATGTTTTTTCAGACAAATGTCTTGATAAGGTATTATTTGAATAACAGGTTGTGACTGAACTCTGAACTAAAAAGAAAGAAAGCAAATGAAGAACAAAACTGATAACAGTGCAGAGAGCTGCTATTGACCTTACCAAGTTACCAAAGTATTGGAAAGCAGAAGCTGGAAGAGGTTCCTGCTTAGTTCACAACAGTCCCAGTTAGGCTTAATCAAGGATAAAGTTTCTAATTTCTTCTGATTTCCTGCTGGTATCAGGTTTCCTTTATGTGGCAAAGGAAAAGAACCAATCCTCACATCACTATTAGTCCAAACCAAACTCTGCATTGCATGGATACAAAATTATTCTGTTAAAACTGGGAGTGCCAGGTTTACAGCTCCAGATGACAAAATCCTTTCCTCTTCCCTTACAGTATTATGCATACATCTGGCCTCTTTGCCTTGCAGAAAAGACTTCATTGTTTCTATTATTCTCTTACTCTTTCAAATGATCAGTCTTGATAGATAAAACCAAATCATAGAACTCAGTTCACATTACTGGAAAGGAATATGGTCATGGCAAGAAACAGGGTCAAGAAGGTAGCAGCAAGATCGAACGTGAGTGACATGAAGGTGACATAAAAGTTCCAAGAATAGTAGACCACTAAAGGAAGACTTAAATCATTCTGTTATCCCAGTAAGCAAGTCACAACAGACAACTATGGACAGAGAGCAGCACAAACTAACCACATGTATTTCTCTACTATTCATTTCTTCAAAAAAAACCTACCACTGTATGCTCATTGCTTCTCCAACCCATTTCACTACAGGATTCTGCTAACTGCTCCCACTTCCTGCTGGGCAGGCAAAAGAGAAGAGGTGTTTAAATGCAAAGTTTAATACCTTAGTTTGCTTCCAAGTTACTCTGTTTCTTGCTAGGAAAGAGCAGACAATAAGCCTCTTAGTGGTAGCTGAGTTGGGAAGCGCATTTGGTGCTTGCTCCTTAACACAATCAGCTGCATCCCAGACCCAACAGGCAGGTCTGTGGGCTTAAGTGAAATTCAATTCAGTCTTGAGTCAGGCCAAGTCTTCAGCCAAATCTGCTTTGTAGGACATAGCCTTAGAGATTGCCCACCCACCAGCACTGCTCCACCAGTGAATTCCACCAACATACTGAGGTTCCAGGAGTTTGAGCCCTATAGTTAGTATAGACACAGTCATTATATTTGATACCACTAAACTTCCATCTGGCTAAAAGAAAACTGCCTCTGCAACAGGCATTTTGAAAATCTAGCACAGCAGTCCACAAGCATGTTTCATATTAGTAAAACAAATTCATTTTTGCAGCCAAACGTGGCACTGCATATTGTTGTGAGACGGCCTTTACAAAGATATTAATAAATCACAAATACCCTTAATAGGATAATACTACCACGAATGTGGAAAGAAATAAGCATCCGTAACCCACAGATTAAAAGAGGCAGCATATTTAATATGAAACAATGTAATGTAATGCCAAAATGAGACAAGAAGATTACAAATTTCTCCAATTAGTCATACAGCCAAACATTGAATACTCTGTATCAGCACTCTGATATATAAAGCATATCAGAAAATAGGTCAAAGTAAAGTGTATCAGGACCGCTCAAACAAATGACAGCAATGTGAAGATATTATTTTGTTCTCTTTTCCTGTATGCTATCAGGATGTCGAATTCTGGCTGTATTTATCAAGTAACTCCACTATTCATTACATTCCTTTTATTATTATGTTGTGATAAGACTAATACATTCATGACATCTAAAAGGCTACCCTCAATTCCTCTTTTTGTTCGGGGGTGGGGAAAGAATGGGATATATCCTCTCATAAACCAGCTAGCATTACAAGATAGAAAGCACCTTCAGGAGAGTAATATTATTTTCCTTTAATTATTAAACTCTGATTGGCCAGTGCAAAAAAAGACAGCATCGTTTGAACCTTATCTTATATGAGAAAATACTCTCTGTACATATTATAATAGATTTCTTCAGGCCTTTTGTGTTTCTCCTGTGAGGAAAAACTCTATTACTATGCACTGAAGTCCCAAAGGTAAAAACATGTTTGATTTAGTAAACACACGGATTGTGTCCAGTTTCTTGTGTCACCTGATTGAGTTTCAACAGTGTCACGGCTGTACATCTTATTTGCAGGGAATGCAAATGTCCTGTACTTTAAGATGCCCAAGTATAATTTTGTGAATCAAAAATTGTCAAACATTCTTATCAAAATTGTTCACTTGGATAAACGAAGAGGGGAAAAAAAGGGCAAAGCATCAAAGCTCAAAGTACCATGAAAGCAAACTGAATGAATTACTGTCATTGGATATCACCTTTCAGTTTGTCCTGTTCTTGGATTGAGGAGCTCAGAACAAATATTCTAAACACAAAGTAAATGCAAGGGTGTGATTGCAACTATAAAGAATACCACTTGAAAAGAAACTTCAGCCCATTCCATCTATTCTCTACTAAACATTAAATAATCGTTAATTCTAAAAAATATCTTGGCATCAGCAGTTTGAACCCCAGCTGGTACTTACACTAACAATTGATTATTATGAACCTTTGCCTTTCAGTCATAATTAGTTGCTGCTAATGAAAATTATAATCAAGAGATCTATGTCAAGTCACAATGGTGAACCAAGACAATAGTAGAAATTTCAATATTCAAGCTGTATAAACTAGTTTTGATTTAATTCATTTGCAGATTATTATGCATTTTAGAGAAGGAAAAAAAAAAGCTTATACATTAAAATTCACAGTGTCCTGAAAGATTCAGCTGTGATCTTATGATATTTATATGTAATTGGGGACTTCACATTTAATCTTGTTGAATTTTATCCCAATGTTCTGGACTGACTTTGTACTTATGCACAACATCATGATTTTAGAAACCTTATTTTTTACATACCTATTTGAAACAGCCCAAGATAATAAAGAAAACATAACATACAACAGATCTTAGAAAAAAACAACTTGCATTCAGTCCAAGTCATTGCCTTTTAATGCAAGCCATTGTTGCCTACCTTATACTCAATCTTAATTTATATAAGCTTTGCCACTCATTTATATAATTATTTCCCACCCAAACCCTGAGAGATGTTTCTGAAGATCGGCTAGATTAAATCTATTCAACTGTGTTTGCTTAAAAATATTCTTTACTTGTCAAAGAAAAATAACTTCAACTGGACACACTGACTTTTTGCAAACCCATCAATTTTATTTTTGCATTTGCACCTTTTGATTCCATCTTTCAGTTGTTTGCACTCAAATTTGATATGGGATTCATCATTTCAGTCAGTTAAATCTCTTTGGATTTGGCAGATATCTAAAATTTTGAGAGATAAATTTTATGAGCCCCCTGACTTTACCATACAAAGTCCCTGAGCAACGCTTCCTCATTTACAGGTATAAGTATGTGTGTGCACCATACCAACTAGCCATTTTGTCTGTCTAAGCAGTGAAAATAACTATCCTTACTGAAAACTGAAATTTCTCCTATTTAACGTTTTTACATGTACTACTGTTTTCTCCAAATATCTCTAAGACAACCTCATAATTAGCACATGACAAATGCATTACTTGTTATTACCAAAAATAGGGCTCCTTTCAACACACGGAAGGCAACAGTTGCTGACAGAAATTAAGTAGCGGTTTAAATCTTTGCAATATCTTCCATATTTCGAGAGCTACAGCACAGTAGAGGTTTCAGTTGCCCTTTTACAATCTTTTTTTTTTTAATTCCTATTTATGCCTGATTATAGGAGATCCTTCCTATTCAGTCCCGATCAACAGGTTTTGAAAGAAATTACCTTAGTCTTTTTTTTAATATATATAACTAGTTTGGAATATCATAACAAGCGGTTTAGTGACATCTGGGATGAAAAACTACTTAAAGTTGTTATTTCTAATAGCACCATTAAGTGCTGCTTTTCACCTTTAATTCTTGTAGTTTTCTCCAGCTGTGAAACAAATTTCTTTTTCTAAAAATTATAGAGCCTCAGAACTACAAGTACAGAATAAAAGGCAAGTGCTACTTTCAGTTCCCAGGCACCTTGCCCTGGAATGCTGTACGTACAAGAATCATACAGAACATGATTCAGTGCGTGTGTGGTTTCCAGAAAGAAAACTGAAGCATCTTGAGGTAGATCAGAACTACTGATTCTCCAAAGGATTTTCTTTACCCTCTCCCCTTTGAGGAAAGGTTTATTTTAGTAAAGACTGAAGCCCACTTGCAAGAACAAGAACAGCTTTTTGCTTTAAAAGAACTCATCTCCTAGCTAAACAGCAATACAAATTCAGCTTGACTGCTATGAATTGCTTCACAGCATCGATTCCCTGGCTGCTGACCATTTTGTAAATTGGTCAGCTTAAATTCTGCAGATCAAGTTGTGAGTTAAAGTATTCTTAACAGAAGGTTAATGCTGACATGTATTTCTGCCATAAAAAGAAAACCAGAGGAACACGCTTAGTTTGTTATAAATTATCTCTATATTATCCAAATTTGCATCTTCTGATATTTCATCAAAAAACGCTGCACAATGGACTCAGTTTTTCTGAAGAATAGTATTTATTCTTTTTAGTGAAATGTTGCCATCAGAAAGCATAGTTTGTTCCCATCCATAATTCAGTGTTCCCTTCAGAAAAGGCAGAAGCTGACTGTTCAAATATATTGAAACTATCATAGCCTGCAGCACCTGCTGCAATGCATTACTGATATTCAGTAGGGGCACTGACGCATTTCTACGAGCATATGCTTTCCTCTGTATCAGAGAACTCAAAAAGGAAAGACATTTCCTGTGGACTTCCTTTTTCTGATACTTTCCCAAGATGGATACTTGAAAAGAGTGACCTCTGGACAATTGTTAGTGGAAAGTAGAGTAGCTTAAGGAAGCTTCCACAATTTTTTTTTATTACTATTATTTTATTATTTTTTTAAATTATGTATTATTTTTTCACAACACATCTTTTCCTTTGCTCCTCAAGGGAAGGAAGCTGGGTCAGTGGGAATGAGCAGGGCTAGCAAAGCTGTGCCCTCAGTTGGTGCACTCGGGGCTCTGACAAAGCTCCTGTAATTCCATGACGATTAGTACATACTCATGGGATAGTTTCTATAAGCCCTATCCAGCCTCTCTGAGGTCTGGCCCAGCAGCTCCCATTTTTGATGCTGTATAAGTCAATTATGTCTTTTCTTTTGGGACTAAAAGTGATTTTACTTCTTGCTAAATTAGAATAAGGCAGAGTTTTCCTCTCAACATAAAGCTCAGTTCATTGCTGTTTGAGAACTACCGAGCCTGTTTGAAAAGCAGTTCAGGTTCCTGAGAAAATATGAAATGCGCTGTAACAACTGGGGTTGGGTCTCATTAAGACCTCATTCAAATGAAGTCTGCTGGCACCCCTCAGTCCCTTAGATTACATCACTCATGACATCAACGTTACAGCAGCAAAAGGCACAAATAGAAATGGAGAGGAAGGCATCTACAATATGTAATTCATTGCTGCAATTTTTAGATCCCAAGTGAGTTAATTTTAAAAAGATGTGGGATAATTATTTTATGTTTTGTTTTTTTTTTTTCTTCTTGACTGGAACAATGAATCATTAGATAAGTGAGAGCTTGAAGACACCACGCTGAGGAGAATTGTCTAGCATCAGTAAGCAGAGAAAAATCTGATAGCAGCCTCATCAGTTACTACATAATTTAAATGGAAGCTGGATAATCCTAAAGGGTTTTAGAATCTCATGTAAACAGCACCATTACTCATTCTCAAAACGTTTTATTGCAGTTGAAGACCACTTTTATGCTCTCAGATAAATTTAACAGGATCTCTGTAATTTTATATTTATGTAAATATGTATGCCCCATACATAATAAAATGATTCACTGCTAAGAGTTTAAAGAGCATCAACTTCTACAGTTCTTTTTGCATAGCACATGAGCCCTCAAATAAATCCTAGACTGATGGGCTACTTTTAATTTGAACATATCGATTCCCATCTTTCCTGCTTCCAAATCAATCCCTAATTACCATTTGCAAAATTCACATTTGGAGTTTAAAAAGTATTTAAGAAAAATATTTTAAACAGATTCTGTTTTAACCTTCTACGCTGGGAGACAATGAAACTTTTAAAGTATGACACTTGTGGGCATGGAGTTCGGAAGACTTCTCCTATATCCACCCTTTGCTCTCACTGGGCTTCCTCTTCACTGAAACCCTAATGACTAATGGCAGCGAGGGCATCAGCTTTGAAAAATCTTCCGGTACTCACTTTGAAACCCAGAGAAAGAACTATTTAGGTTAAACAATAAACTACATATAACTGCCAAAACAATGCTAGTGCCAGGCTGACAACGTAGTCATTGTCATTTAGTCAGAACACCGCAATTTTAATAAGACAACTGGAAAGTGTCCTATCTTAGCCTTGAGTGTCACAGAGTTCAAGACAGTGACATCACAGACAATTAAAATGCTTGTACATTCACAACCTAATGCACTGCTAGGCATCTCATCTGTTTACATTCTCAGCACAGAAAAAAAGAAACAGCAAAGACAAGCTTTACTTCCTAAAAATATCCCAAATCCACCAAAACATGGACACAGAACAGTGAATGACTGTGAAGTACAAAGGTCTCATGACAGATATTAATAAAAATATGCAGCGCTATGAAGGTTGAAAGCCGGATCAAGCTCACTCTCCAATGCTTATCAGCTTGGGAATGGAAAGGAGGTACCATTTTACTACTTGAGAAGGATGCCATAACTTTGAACAGGGAAGAAGGCCCGGATGCTGTGGGACTGATTGATACTGAGCAATTCTAACAAGGCCTTGAAACAGAGAACTGAAAGATAAACAAAGGCCAGCTGAAAGGAATACAAGAGCTAGTTTGGTGGGAACGAGTACCAACTGAAAGAAAAACAATTAAAGAGAACTATCAACATAGTTAATTTTAGTGTAACTTGTTTCTTAGCATGTGCGGTAGTTTAGCCAATAATATGTTAGCAATAGCTTTATGGACAGCTAACTTTAGCCAATAATACACTGTAGATACCCTCGTGGGCACCTAGTTATGTAACTAAAAAGGGTTTATAAAGAAACAGCTAAGCTCAATAAAATGTCTTCGATCCATCAGATTGAAGTCCGTGTGATCAATCCCCTCATGCAACTATGTCAGCCTACTGAGATACAGTGGCTTTTCACATTGTGAAAAGCTCTGATCAAATGAATAGCTCTTATGATTTATGGTGTTGTCAAGTTTTTGATCAAATAGGCTTACGCACTTGTCTCAAACCAATTCAAGATCTGTTAGGTTAAGGATAAAGAGGTTCAGTGCCTGTAATTATCGCTTGTTTCTTCTCTCATTCCCCTGAACTCTCACTTGTGTACATGTGAGAGGTTACAAAGAGTAAAAAGTCAGGAGCATCTCTGAAGACCACACAGATTAACTAGAGAGATTTCTGGTTAGATTTCTACCAGTAAATATAAAAATGACTTCACATCGTCCAGCCTTTCATATCACCTCTGTGTAAAACTCAGTCCTGAAAAAGGTAACAGGAGATAGCCTATGGCCTAATAGACTTCTTTTTTTTCTAAATAGGGAAGAAATTCCTTAAAAGAAAGGTCATTCTGATTTATTGTTGACAAAGGTTTATTCTCAATATTTGAATTAATATTCGTGTCTCATCAAAAATCCCTACCAACTTAAAACTCCTGGAAAAGTTATTAGAGCCCTTCGTTTACTTGCTTTGAATATAAAGCTAGTATAAAACTAAAACTTTGCGAGCTAGTCACTCATGAACATCTCAACTTGTTGAAAACCGGATGTTGAAATCTAACCTGCAGAACAGATTCTAGCTTGCCTCTCAGCACTGCATTTCCGTGGTACTGCAGTTTCCTCTGTACAAGTGAGCCTCAATATCCTTGATAACAAAGGTAAGCATCATGAAGCCTCTCCCAAATGTACTACTTTTTTATGAGCAGGGTTTTCCCCACACACACTTGAGTTTTAACATGCTAAAAGCCTATTGCTTTCTCAGCTTTACCTAGTAGCATAGTCTTATTCAGTGATTTTTCCATAGATGACCCTATCCGAAACCATCAACAGTAAAGCATAAAAATGCATTTTTGGACGTAAGTAAAGTTAACAGTTAATTCAGTGGAGGCATGTATTTGAAATACTGATATTAAGTAAACAGTCTTTCCTGGAGATTCAAAATACTTTTTCTTAAACGTTTTAGTTTGAACTGCTAAACAGAGCTGTAACAAATCGGTTGTAATGGTTTCCAAAAGGAGGTTCAAGGTTCAGCCATATACAAGAAGTTGCTTATTACTGGCCATGTAACTCGGGCATAGATTACTGGATGAAGGAAGGACACAGGCACTTGGTCCTTGTTAACATCAGCTAGCACAGGGAACGTTTCCTACTGTTTTTAACTATTTCCCAGAAATACTGAGATACAGTTTCAAAGGACAAAATTAGAGAAACTCCAGTGTTGTTCTAAGCCCCTCACCATTGGAAGCATTCTCCTGGGATCTATGATATTAAACAGAATTAAATTAAATGTAGGATTTCCTCTGAAATCAGGACTATATCTACCCCAGAGCACTCATATATAGAATATACACTATGCAATATAAATAAGAGGCAAAAGAAAAAAAAATCAACAAGAAACCATCACCTACAAAACTACTACAGAAAAAGATCTACTGCAGCCAATCTACAGCTCACAGAAGTACACATTTTTGTCTTCTTTAGTTGTGGAACATTAAAAAGTGAGGGTTCAAAAATGTTATGCCTACTTGTAGATAGATCCCTTCCTCTGCTTTCATTTCCCTCACTTGTATTTCCTCACCCATGCCAAGGTTACATTGATTGTGGGACTATTCACAGCAACATAGTAAAACACAAATCTATTCATAGTCCTGGGCTGTAAGTGAGCTTTCTCATAATGAAGGAATAAGTTCATATCTTGTGAGCAGACTACATAAAATGTCATATCCATTATTCGAGTTCCCTCGCTCACAGATTTAAGAGAAATGAGTTATAAATTTGAGTAAATGGAATTACAGGTGACTGTAGTGATTACAGGTTTATTACTATTCAACCTATCAGCTTTCTGATTAGGATTCATCAGATCATTGGGCTAGGAAATCTAATTCTAGTATATTCTTCTAAGCAGTTCATTTATACAGAAAGGCATGATGTCTCAACCAGATGAAATCAAATACATGCAAAAAGAATTCTGCCTGGCAGAGTTCCGTTTAATTTTTCATTATATAGCACAAAAAAGGTTGCCGTAAGCAGTTATGTTGCGGTATTATGGGCCATTAAGGTGCTGGTGGCACACAGTCAAAATCCAGCAGATACTAAGGTAAGTTCACGGTAAAGATCTGTTCAGGGTAACACGATAAGGGAGTGCTCTAAATAAAGGTGAAAGGAGTTGCATACCAGTTCCTGACATAATCAGGAAATTCTCAAATAGTCGTTTAATCCATTTAGTTCCTGCCATCACAGTAATGCCAAACAAACTTCTTCGTGCCAGCTATCTGCTCAATGATTACAAACCAGATGCTTAGAATAAATCAGCAAAACAAAACATCTGCATAAAGCAGTGCTTCCAGAAACTGGTTAAGACAAAATAAAATTAATTTTGTAAAATTTCCCCATTTATATTTTCTAGATCCACTCTTCTTCAGAAATATCCACAGAACCACCTTCACATCTACTTATTATTACGTCTGCATTTCCTGCTTGTTTCCATAAAACTGTTCATTATTTTTCATTAACAAATGGAACTGGAAACAAAGCACATTTAAAGCAGAGAGTTCATTTGTCTTATACAAGTTGGCAATATGAAATGAAGCGACTTCTCTATGTACATCAATCATTTGGCTCAGGGCACTATGCCACACGTTAGGAAAATACACCTAATACGGTGGTGTCTCAGCTACTGCAAGTGTATCTCAATCCACCGGAGAACAATTAGGGAAACAGATTAAGTCTCAGACTACCTTTTCTCCCCCCTCAGTGATTCCACCTCCTCCCACACCCCCTCCTTTTTTTTAAATACAGTTAGACTTGTATATGGGGTATAATTCAAAACTAGTATTCAGAAGTGTTTATGAAGATTTTCTTGTGATCTAGCTAAATACTCCATCAGCCTGTTTTCTTTCAGTTTTCCAGTCAAACATCAGCTTTTATAAGACCCAGATTTTTAACTGGAAACAAAAATCAATACAGCATATAACTGATCACAGGTGGACAAAAAGAGAATATGGGGATTTATATCACAAAAGCAAGGAATATTTTTATTTGTCTTTCCAATAACAGATTTTCGAACGAGTAAGCTTCATTCAGCTACCTACTGTGAAACTCCACAGCTATTTTCTGTAATGCCCTGTAACCCGCTTTGTGCATAATATTTGGAATACCCAGAATGGCAAATAAAAAAAAACCATGAGAGATAAAAGTATTTTTCATCCAGATCCTCCCATAAAACAAGGATAGCATCAAAACAGCAACACATGTTTTTTAGGATTATGCAGCAGACTTAAAGCAACAAGAACTTCTGGTTGAAATATAGGAGTTTAAAGGTAATGCTGACACAATTCCATATAAAACTATTTATGAAATATGGTATTTCATCAACTGCTGAAGCACTAAGGAGAAGACTGAAAAGTAAAGTTGGACAAGTGTGCTTTCTTAAGTGTATGAATTCCAGCTCTCCATTTGTATGTCCTTGTAAACTTATGAAAATGCCAGACAGAAAAATAATGTTCTGAGCACTAAGGATAAGTCCATCTTGCCCATTATTGGATTTGGTTTTGATTTAAAAGAAAATAAAAAAGAAAAATTTAGATTGGGAGTATGAATCTGCAACTTTTTCACCACAGGACGCAGATTCCTGTCAATAACTTCATTAATAATAATGAAAACAAATAATGTGAGACTAATCGCTTCTAAGCACATTCCAGGAGTGTTTTTAACCAGTTTTGCATCCAAGAAAAAAATAGAAAAAGAAATAACATTCCAGTACCGAACTGCAACTCTACAATGCTTTACATGATCAGGAGTTATTTGGGGTTCGCCATTGATAGCTTTTTTAGCTGTACTTATCATAGATGTCACATACACTTGGTTATCAGTGACTTTTAATGTACAAATTATGAAATCTGAAATGGATACCAAATCTTTCTGCAATTACAGTCCCTCCACTATCTCATTCCTCTTATTTCAATTAATTATTCTTGATTCCTCAGCTCTTATCAAAAACTGTTGTGCACATGTATTTGCTATAGCATGAGGAGCTACACCATGCTTCAAACTGAAGCGTCTATCTGGAAGAGTTTCTATGCAAGTTCGCAAAACAGAAAAAACATGGACTTGTTCAGTGATAGAGACATGTACCGGCACAATCCACACGTACAAAGAAAGCACCGCCCTACAAACCTTTACAACCTCTGGCATCTCCATTCTCCAAAAGTAATGCTAGCAACGCAGAAGAGCAATGTCAGCATTTCATTTCAGATCCCTGCTTTGGCATGAATAGGCTACAATCAACAGGTAGTCCCCAGGCTTCTATTTATGTTTTTCTTAAGAATCAACGGTCATTAATAATTCATTTAATAAATCATATTTGGATGCCATCGTGAATTATGTCACCTTCAGAAGAAAAACTGATGACTGTCTTCCATTACATCCTTGGTAAGTCCTCATTCTGTCTCAGTTTACACTTCTCATGAGCTGTCAAACCTAATTTCCTGCCAGCTCCTTGTCAGAGCTCTACTTGATGTCAGATATCAAACACCATCCTTGAAGCTCGCACAGCTGCCTTTTACTTCTCAGAGATGGTGTTCCCTCCACCTTCTGGAGGATGCAAGAAAGGGTGACATTCGTGGGTTTGCATCAAACAAAGCAAGCTAATCCACCAACTCATTTGTAAACGGTTTGTTTAAAAAGCAATCCCAAATGATTAAGCACTAAATAAATACATAAATCTGCAAACAGCAGAAATTTCTGCTCTTTCTGTCCTTGAACTACTTTTCACAAACTCGGTAATCAGCAGCAGCTTGGTTCTGATTATAAGCTATTGAATGTGATTTGCATATAAATTCATCTCTGCTTTTAAACTTAAATATACTTTAAATGGTATATTCAGTGAAGCAGACTCAAACATTTCCCATCAGTACAGCTGATAAAAATGGCTTTTAGAAAAGCAATCTCTGACATAGATTTTTTTTCTAGAAAGTGAAAATATACTTGATAAAAGTATACTTTTTCTTGAAGCTTACCACTCCCTTATAGTATTCCAACTAAGTCTAGTGTCTTGCAAGTATGACCAAGATACACCATTAAAAATAAATATTTAGCATGCCACAGCATTATGTTTCTCCCCACTGTTTCAAAGACAGCATTCTTGCTTTTTCCATCCCGATTCTCACAGTTTCTGTCCTGAATCTCAGACATGCTGCAGCTGCCAGTTGTGTAAGCCCCATCTCATAAGGTCTTAAGTTATACTCCAGACTTGCTTATTTTCCAAGCCCTGGGCTCCTGAACAAAGTTATTTTCATTTCAAAGAAACCTATATAACTGCCAATGAAGATGATTTTGACATATATCTTGAAGGACCTGCAAAACGTTTTTATTTGTACACTGCCACTAGCATTTTAAAATTCAAAAGAAACATGCAGCTATATAAGATTACTTCCTGGAACACAGAACGTAAGACTAGGAGTACAACAAGATAAGGAAAGAAAAAAAATTTAAAAAAAGACTTTCCACTTCAACAAGAGGAAGTTACAGGCAAAACCAAGACAATTATCTCCTGACACAAATAACCAGGCAACAATATAGAGAATTTTGTTGTTCTCCATTGCACCCCATCATGTTCAGGCAGCTGATCATCCCACTTGCCTGAGAAAACTGGCTTTCAAAATAGGATTTGAAGCTGAACAGAGAAGTCTAATCAGAAGGCAAAAAGTATAATTTTCTTGGAATTCACTTATGGATAGATCCAAAACACTAAAATATAGGCTAAGGCAGGTTTTCCCGTGGAATAGAATCTTATTAAACTAATAATTAAGAAGCACTAGTAGAAATTGGTTCCATATACTAACTCCAAAGGAAACCACATGCTGACAAGAGGTAAAATCTTCATAAATACCAGTTCTTACACCTCCCAGTTGTAGTGTTCGATCTGAAACAGCTAAGAGGTACAGAAAAACCATGACGGACATGCACTTGGAATGTTTTGGATAAAATGAGAGAGAACTTTATCACTGTGCAGGACTAATCAAGAGTCAAAGATAATACCCTATGTAGCTCCTCTATTGTGGACAGCTTTATTGTGAATTAGCTAAACAAAATCCGAGCAAGCTTTGTCCTTTTATTCATCTTATTTCTAGATGATGGCTCTTAAGCTGCTTCTGTGTGGCTTCTGCTGGAGACGTTTTGAGGTTTGAAAAGTTCTCCTAGGTTCTCCCAATATGAGTTTTAAGCAAATAACCAGCTGACACATTTTAAGAGGTGAGCTAATTTAAGATCCCTTGTGAACCATTAATCAATTCATCATGTTGATTTATTCCATCCATTGCTTGCTTTGTCTATTCCCACTACTTCCTAAGAAAATTAAAAATTCTCTTAATTATTAAAGACTAAAAAGACTTGTGAAGTCTTTAATTTATTAAAGTATTTTTCATGGATTACAAATACATCATACACAAGTGACTTCTCAATATTAGTTCCGATAGTGAGATAACTCAGACCCCAGCATTCTAAGAAAATCCACTCAGAGACTGACTGAGCTTTGCTTCTATTACCGACTCACACCACTGTTCACAAGATGTTAGTTGTAGCTTGTTCCTCTGACTACAATTGAGAAAAGCAAGCTTATTCAATGGATCTGTGATGTTTTAAACAAGGTTCAGCGTGTTGTAGAGCAAAATATATATTTGTGACTGTCTGCTAGTCACAAATTATTACTAACACTTCAAGGAGACAACTTTATACGCAAACTATATTTTTAAAATATAGCTAGCATCTGTTGCTTATGTTTTGAAACTCAGCATGTTCCAAATTTCATTCAGTTGGACAGCAAGTGCAGTTGGAAGGGTCTCTCAATGAAGTGTAAGCGAGTCTAGTATTTCTGAGAGCTGCCCAGGAAAAGCTGCCATATATGAAGAGTTTAATTCTTCTCTTATGTTAGCTGCTTCCCTAAAGGCAAGAGAAAAGTAGACAACCAGGGCTGAAACAAAAGAGATCTTTTCCTACAAACACCAGTCTATATTATAGATACTTTTCCACTGTATGACAGAGAGACACTATGAATAGCAATATAGTTACATTAAGAGGTATATATTATTTATGTAAATTAATTGCAATTCTAATTTTGTGCTTCCCTCAAAACTGTTCAATGTGTTTCAACCCCTGTTCTCACCCCCTCTAGTTCTTACTGTTGTTGATAAAAGTTTGGGAAATGATTGAATTCTAAGGGCTCAGAATCAGAAAGAAAAATGAAAGCACATACTGTTTCCTGATTCTAAATCTCATCCTTTGTGTCACTTATTTTTCTTGTGGCTTAATTTGATTATTTTGCAAGATTACTTTTAACAGGAATAGTTACAGAGTGCTGCACGTAGGGCAGCATGAGAGAAGCAGAAACCAGAGAGATCTGATGTATCCTGCATTAAGATTAGGTTTCCCAAAACTGTACAGAGTCTGTAAAATACCCCAACAAGTATACTTTCATTAAGTGGGTAGGTTTAAATTTAGGAACTTCTGCGTACAAAGGACCATGAGAAAAGTTAAGGAGATAAATATGCTAGGATATTCAGGTACACTAAAGCCTTTTGAAAATGTTCCCATTTAACAGCCTCAATATGCTAACGTGTTCAGTCTCCAAATTACCCAAATTACATTCTTCCTTGCGCTGTCCTGAGTGGGAGTATCCACACTAAATAAATTGTTCTGAATGCTTCTACACAGATAAGAAATGCAAACCAGACATGCTGAAGTTTTTCAGTTGACTTTTGTACCCAGTTATGAGAGTTCAGATCCCAAGATTCATGAGATCTAACCCTGATAAGGGTCTGGAGAACAGGCCTTATGAGGAACAGCTGAGAGAGCTGGGGTTGTTTAGCCTGGAGAAGAGGAGGCTGAGGGGAGACCTCATTGCTCTCTACAACTACCTGAAAGGAGATTGTGGAGAGGAGGGTGCTGGCCTCTTCTCCCAAGTGACAGGGCACAGGACAAGAGGGAATGGCCTCAAGCTCCGCCAGGGGAGGTTTAGGCTGGACATTAGGAAAAAATTCTTCACAGAAAGGGTCATTGGGCACTGGAACAGGCTGCCCAGGGAGGTGGTTGAGTCCCCTTCCCTGGAGGTGTTTAATGCACGGGTGGATGAGGTGCTAAGGGGCATGGTTTAGTGTTTGATAGGAATGGTTGGACTCGATGATCCGGTGGGTCTCTTCCAACCTGGTTATTCTATGATTCTATGTTTCATGAAATTACATTTTGCTTGTTCAACATCACTTCTTGCCATATGGCAAATATAACAACATTGGAGATAAATTCCAGAACAAGGGTGATATATCATCCCTTCATTTTTTATTTTTTTTTTAAATCAAAATGCTCAACAGATTATGATGGTCATCATTCACTGTTCAGTTTGGGTTTCCTCTGCTGCTTCAAATTTGGATGCAGACACTTTTACTTCAGAAGCCATAGCAGACTAAAAAATGAGGTACTGATATAAATGGAAAGCTCAGACTGTCATTACATTAGGCAGAGTTTCTAGCAAACCAGTTTGGGTTTTCAGAAGAAACTGTGCAATCAGATAATATTTACTGAAGAGTTTATTTTAATACAAAACAAAGTTTGCACGAGTGAAGCCTAGTGCATCTATGAATACTGTGTTCCAATTTCTAAAGTTCTCCCTAGAATCCTTTTTTTCCTAAAAAGGAAAAAAACCACTGTTCTTCATTTCTACCATTCTCATGGCACTAAAATGCAGAAAGTTCATGAAACACTTGTGGACTTTAAATGTTTAACAACTAATGGATTTAACTACCAAGGTGCGCTAGATACTTTCTGATAATTTTGACAATAGGTCTTCAAGTATGAAAGGAAAATAAAGTATTTTAAAGGAGCGAGCACAGCTCCTGAGCAAGTAATTCTGGCAGTAAGATTTTTGTAAAAACACTCCCTGGAGGTGCTGGGGCAGGGTGGAGAGTGGCAGGTTTTTGGGGTTTGGGGTGGGTACCTTTTTATTTTTGGTTATTTTTTTCCCCTTTTACTGGGTTTGTTTATTGCATTTTCATCTTTATTGCCTCAAATGACAAACAAACTCCTCCTTTTATATATAAAACCTGACATCTCCCCCTTCTCTCACATAACTATTTCTGCTCTGAGACCACAGGGTCAAGTGCAGGGTTAAACAACTAAGTATCAGCAGTGCTGAAGCAGACTGAGCAGCAATAAGCCACAGCCAAAACTGTCCTTGCCCCCTGCTACCAACATTTGGAGTCAATGAGAAAGACAGGAGACACAAAGGGTACAGTGTTTCATGGCCTCGCTTTGCACAGCAAAATGCAACTTAAACATCAATGAAAGATATAGTCAGTGCAGATTCCTGAAAAGCATCTCAAGGTCTGCTGTTTGCCATTTAAAATTAGAGACAAGAAACATAAAAGGACACTTGCAGTTTCATTCTAGTGTTTCTTAAAAAAAATACCTGATAATTCAGTTCAGTTTTGTATTTCATTACTTGCCAGATGCTGGGTTGGAGAGGAAGCAAAGTCCTCAAGTTATCCAGTGCCATTTCCAGAGTTCTTATTTGACAATGCTCATATCCAGTTTATGAAGAAATAAAAATGCAGAGGTCTTGTGTATCAGTCCCTTCTTTCCTCCATAAACAAAGGATTCCAAAGATCCAAACTTTCAACAGCTTACAACAAGTTTTAAGGTTGCGTGTGTATATATTTGTGTACAGGGTTGGGTTTTTTTTTCAAAAATGTGAGATGAATCTCTGTGCTTTGAAAATAAATTTGGATTTCAAAACAACATTAACAAACTCCCGAATTTTAAATTACAAGCGTTGCTCAGTGTTGGCATGTTGAACTATTCTCCCCCTTTTTTGCAAATGGTGCCAGCTTCCAACAAAAAATAAGGTGTATTCACAACATACAGAACCAGGCAGATTACTTATATCCAGATGACTTTGGTTTCAGATATTACTTGGCCATCTCCTGGATTTCTGGTAATATTATGCAAGGGACGTATGGCAGAATAAATGCTTTAGTGACCCAGAGCAGGTCTAAGTTTCTAGATTACTGATTTGCCACTGTGTTAGCTTCAGAATTAATCTATGATTCGTAATGCGGTAGATATGTTGTTTCATTGTTGTACACTGACACTCATTTCGATAACTTCAAAATTATACCCTTGTTTCTTAGGGAAAAGGAATAATGCTCCCTAGCCTTATTCAGTTATTGTTTAAATTAGAGCTGAAGTAAATCTTTGTAGCATGTAAAAGTGCCGGGACAGGAGGAACCAAGCGATCGAATCAATATGATTGATAAAGCAAGGCCGTCTTTATTGAGAAAGAATCAGGTTATATACTTTTCTTCTACTTGATTACATCATTGTATTATAATTTCATTGGTTGATCAAACACATAATTATATGTTCCATGGTTACAAGCATATTGAATATCCATCCCCCATCAAGCTAATATATCACTACCTGTCACACGCTATTTTACTCTTAACATCTTGTGCGACCACTATGCTCAAGAACGCAGCATACTGTTACGGTTTCTGCATCCATAAACACGCTACCTTATCTATAGCTAAACTTAATGTTCTACTAGGGAATTGCTTGTACAGCCAACCGCTCCCAACTATTGTTCAGCTAGGAGCCTGCTTGTACGATTCCTCCAAAGGAATATGTCCTTGCTCGTTTAACCATTTCTCAACAATTTCCCCTTTTTCTTCTTGTACAAGCAATACCCTATCTGACAATTTAGACATTTATTTCATTATACACCCATATACCAAGCGAACTATGATTATGATTAGCAATATGATCCCAAGCCAGCATAAAGCCTCTTTTAAACATGACACTAGCCATGGAGAAAGATTGCCAAACATTCATGTTAACCACTTGTCGAATGGACTAGAAGACAATGTCATATTCTGTGTGTGAGTCTGTAACCACTGTAACTTCTTATGAACAGACTCACTATGATCAGAAATGTTAAAGCAGCACATTCCCTCAAAATCTTCACAACCATGGCCTTGTGCCAGCAATAAAAAATCTATAGCAGCTCGATTTTGCAATACAGCATGTCGCAGACTATCCATATCGTGAGACAATTGAGCCATGATTTCAGTGGTTACATTAGACTGCTTAACTGTCCAGCAAGCAAGGCGTTCTAGTGTCTTTAAAGCATGTGCAGTTCCTATGCCTGGAATCAATGATGCAGTGATTCTCAAAGCTAATCCCCATAAGTGAACATTATCATTGCAATTTGAGGGCAATTGTTGAATTGATCGTTTAGCACGACTTAAACCTTGAATTGTGGATCGATTTAATGCCAACATAGTTAATTTTCCAAGATAGCAAGGACCTCCATATGCATTTTTAGGAATACCTTGCCACACTCTGTCACCACAAATCAAAAGGACATTTGGAGGTAATGCCTTAGCAGTATTGTTTGCCCAAATACAAATTTGATTAGGTGCCCATCCATAGGCATTTAATGGTTCATTTTCATTTTTATAACCACAATACGAGCCAATATTGTACAAAGTATCCTTAGGGGTTAACCAAGTGGCTGACTGATTTTTCAAAAAGGAATAAAAGCCAAACAAAAAACATGTTTGTGTATAATTTTGTGTAACATTTCCGACAACCATGGATCCGGCTATATCAATTTCTTGTGGGTCCCATGGTAAGGTTCGATTCAATCCATTGATTAGGTTAGCACTACACTCACTAATGCTGGTGGTGTTATTACAGGTGCCAACACTGAAACTGTTAAAGACTTTGCTGTCATAACCTGGAAAGCCAAACAAACAGGTACGAAAGGGATCCGTAGCGGTAGCAAGAACTAGGCAAAAGGTGGAGTTGCCAGTCTGTTTGGCCCAAGTCACCCATAATGTTATAACCTCGTCCCCGTGTTAGTAGCTTATACAGCCCTTGGTGATTATCATTGTAATCATTTTAAGTTTAGTGACTTTGGTTTTTGCAGTTAGTGTGGCAAAATATCCACTTAGTAATTCGTAATGTATCTTTTGAATTTTCCTCTATTATTGCCTTAATTATCCCTAAAGGTTGTCTGCACTAGGACCCAGCAGCTGCTGCTGAGTGACACTGGAATGCAGAGTGTTCTCACAAATTGGCATTCCCCTAGAGAGATAACATGGTTAACTCCCCTGGTCTTTTTCAAAGCTGAAACTTAGAAAGGAAGGAGAAGGGGTGGGGGGACACTCACACACATACAGCTGCATGTTTTGCTAGGTATTTTAAAACTTTTCCTTCTGAAGCCTTTCATTCCAAAGATCCCCAGGTAAATCTACCTGCTTGCTGGCTTAGTGGACATTTGAGATTGAAAGGTCCCAGAGATATATTTTCAAGTTTAATCCAAACCAATTTGTAAGTCTTACAAACGTTTGAAGTACTTCAAACACACACACACGACCACTCATTTCTCAGCTAGCCGAACACATTCATACAATGTTGGTTATCACTTAAAATACGTAGATGCATTATTTAATAAGGCTTATATCGATTGTCTAACAAATATTTCACTTATGGTAGTTTGTTGGGTGTTTTTTTGTTGTTTTTTTTGTTGTTTTTTTTTTTGTAGTTTCTGTATTGATAGAATTGCAGACTGGTCAGTTGAACAACAGCCTCTGTCTCCCCATATGCCTATATGCCTATTCCCAACCAAATTATTGATAATCATTCTAATTACAAGTTAGCAAAGCCACCCTCCAATGGACCTTTTATGTTCCATGGTATTGTGTGAAGTGCGGACGACTGCAGCACTACTGCGATGGTGGTGATCACGTCTATCTCTGTGCTGCCTCTGGTTCTTGCTCTGAGGTGAGAGCTGCTGCTCACTGTGGAGGCGTCTGTGTTGGTACATGCTTCCGAACTGTGCTTTGCTCCTGGTTTTCTGACAATACTGTCCCGTTCTTATCCCATTTTGATTTACAGCAACTGGTAAAACGTTCCACACTGAGGGCAGATTTTAGGCCCTCTCTCCTGGTGTTGCGTGTGGCAGTCTCTTTTAAAATGTCTCTCCTTGCTGCATCTCTAACAGAACGTATTTCTGTCCCAGATTACAGTCAGGGCAGCAGCTACCAACTCTGCTTGATAGGTAGATGATCTCGGTTGTTGTTGTAGGAGTTTTCAGACCACACCATATCTTTCCATATTCGTCATTAGGATTTTTTGTCGCAGATTGCAAAATTAAGGCTTCTGTAACTGCTCGGTTGTCTACCTGCTTGTCGAGCACATCCGTTGATGTATCTATAAATACCATATACGGGTCATGCCTGTTTCAACTTTCCAACATCCAGTATCTTTATAAGTATTTGATAAACCAAAAAGCTGCATCTGTTGTAAAATTGCATTATTCAAACTCTTTTGATTCTTGAACTGCTACCAACATTGTTTGATCAAGCCATTTCTTATCGTATCTGTTAACAGTCACTTCTGCAAAGCTGAAACTGCTTGGGTTTCGCAGCAGTAGTAGGCGCCCCCCCCCCCACTCAGCCCAGGGCAGAGGCCCCCCCGCCCTGCGGTGAACCGCTCCGTGGGAGCTGGAGGGGTGGGGGAGCAGCCCTCAGACGGGCGGCTTGGTTCTCCTCATGGTATTTCGCTGCTTCTTCCTCTAGCTCCCTCTCTTCACTATCAAATAAAGGATCATTATCTAACTCTGGAGGAGCTGACGGCACAGGTACTTGAACCTCTCGTTTGGTAGGAGTCGAGGGTCCCAATATAATGGTAGAGTCAATTGGTGGCTCCGAAACGTAGTTGCTACCCAGAACAAACCGCCCTGGCTCTGTTTGGATACCTTCCAGCTGATTAGTGGCCATCGCCGCAACCTTTTCTTCTGCTTTATACTGTTTTAAACAGTTAATGACTGCTTGCCACTGTTTCGTTAACTTTTTCGCAGTCTTATCTTCATCTATAACTTTATCCCATAGCTTATCTCCAAACTCTCGCCAGGCGGTATCACTAAACAACAGCCCAGGATCCTGAAAACACCCAAGACTCACTCCATATGCTACCAATCCCGGCAATTCTTTTTTAGGACTAATATCCTCTACTTTTCGCTTTTCTAAAAAGCATTGCAATAAATCGAGGGCTACTTGCTTTTCCATGGTTACCGGTAACTCTTAACAACAACTTGGTGCAGCCTTACACATTTTTCTCCCGCAGTAGCCCTCCTCGGATGGCGAACCCCTCTCTCTGAGGTCAGTTCAGGCACGATCGGCGTACTTCTGTTCCAGCCAGGCGTCGATTTTTGCCCTCCGGTCGCTGCCCACCGGTGCTCTCCCCGAGCTCCCGCCGTTTTTCCGGTCTTAACGAAATTCCTTTTTATCCTTGTCCTGGTCCCTGTTCGGGTGCCAAAATGCCGGGACGGGAGGGACCAAGCGATCGAATCAATATGATTGATAAAGCAAGGCCGTCTTTATTGAGAAAGAATCAGGTTATATACTTTTCTTCTACTTGATTACATCATTGTATTATAATTTCATTGGTTGATCAAACACATAATTATATGTTCCATGGTTACAAGCATATTGAATATCCATCCCCCATCAAGCTAATATATCACTACCTGTCACACGCTATTTTACTCTTAACATCTTGTGCGACCACTATGCTCAAGAACGCAGCATACTGTAACGGTTTCTGCATCCATAAACACGCTACCTTATCTATAGCTAAACTTAATGTTCTACTAGGGAATTGCTTGTACAGCCAACCGCTCCCAACTATTGTTCAGCTAGGAGCCTGCTTGTACAATTCCTCCAAAGGAATATGTCCTTGCTCGTTTAACCATTTCTCAATATAAAAGTATCTGTATTTTTATTTTATTATGCATATTAAAAATGAAAACATTACGAGCTGTTCCAAGATTTTATCTGGAACATCTTCAACAATCTGTTCTTTGGTGGATTTAGCCCTAAAGCTTTCCCATGACTTTAAGTTCGTTTTTCCCCTGCGTGCCATGCTGGCCTGCTGCCATCCTTTTCAATGCGGGTTGTTCCTGGCTTTGCTTTTTCTAGCAAAATGGGGAGATGAAAACGTGAAAAAGCAAACAAACCATTTTCATCTAAAACTGCATTTTCATAGAATCATAGAATAACCAGGTTGGAAGAGACCCACCGGATCGAGTCCAACCATTCCTATCAGACAATAAACCATGCCCCTTAGCACCTCGTCCACCCGTGCATTAAACACCTCCAGGGAAGGGGACTCAACCACCTCCCTGGGCAGCCTGTTCCAGTGCCCAATGACCCTTTCTGTGAAGAATTTTTTCCTAATGTCCAGCCTAAACCTCCCCTGGCGGAGCTTGAGGCCATTCCCTCTTGTCCTGTGCCCTGTCACTTGGGAGAAGAGGCCAGCTCCCTCCTCTCTACAACCTCTTTTCAGGTAGTTGTAGAGAGCAATGAGGTCTCCCCTCAGCCTCCTCTTCTCCAGGCCAAACAACCCCAGCTCTCTCAGCCGCTCCTCGTAAGACTGAAAGTGCTCAAAAGACATTAAAAGTGCTCAAAAGACATTAAAAAAATCATATCACTAAACATAAATCAGTAACCATAGTAATATATACTAGTAGAGCTGTGCTTCACTGGCTTCAAAAGCATCCTCCAAGTAGTTGCAGGCTGCCATTCTATTGGCCTTTTCTCTTCCAGACTGAGATAAGTCAACCTCTCCCCTGACACCATGTGCCCAAGGGTAGCACCTATACAGTCCTCCACAAGCTCTACTCCAATTTTTTAACATTTCTCTTGAGATGGACTCCGCAGGACTCACCAGCACTCAGTCAAGGAGTACAGAAAATTCCCATCGTCTTATTTTTCTTTGGCTTATCATTATTTTGTGTACAATTTCCTTGCCACTTGTGATACAAGCTATACTAAACCCAAGCAAATACAAGACTTCTTCACAGGCAGCCTATTTTGATTCATAATAACTGCCCAATGACACAGAAAAGTGGCAAAATTTCAATCCCAGTGGTGAATATTTTCTAGTTCAGCTAGAGTCTGACAGTAGCTGAAGGACAAAAAGATACATCTAGGCTGAGAATACCTCAATACGTACTTCTGCAGCACAAACAAAAAGAATTAAAAGTAATGCTGTTCAAAAAGAAGAAGAAATTATGTAGTCTGACAATATCTGATTAACCAGGAAAAGCTGCATCTGTAAATGTGAAAACCAGAAGGCAGTACAAATCTAAAGCTATGCTGAATATACTTAAGCTCTTTGAACTTGCAGAGTTCTCATGTTGAATTTGATTATGTCCAAGCTTCCAGGGAAATGCTTAGCCATTGGCTGAAAAAAGCCTGAGACAGATTATACTTTTGTGGAAGATCTAATAACAAAGTCTTTTAAGATTCCTCCTGTCACATTCCAAACTGTAAAAGCAAGTTAAATAAATATAGTATATTTTCATGAGATATTTAAAAAATAAAAATTATCTTCTGAAACTGTTCTGCTGCAAAAAAAGCAAACACAGTAAGCTATGATTTTGTATACAGCTATAAACATAGCTATTGAGCTCTTAAACGTTTAACAACCAAAATATATCTGGCAAGATACTAGAGCTCCATTGTTCCATGTAAAACTTAAGGAGCACACTAACAGCTGCCCTACGTTGAAATCAACTGTGCCTCAAAGCACTGTATTTTACTACCACCTTTGAAATACTTCTCTGATTTACTTAAGATTTATTTATTTAAGAGAGAGCTAGAATGAGACAAATCAACACACAAGGGCAGTTTACCTACTGCTGTTTAGAAAGACATTCTATTATTCATTTCTTTCTCAAAATCAAATGCTAGGTGACCTCTTACTGATGTATCAGCATTGTATCTCCCCTCAATTAGAATTCAGAGAGTCATGCTGAAAAGAGTTAAGGGCTTATACTGAACCTCTCCCACAGCAAGGATCATACCTGGCTGAAGACAATCGTGATTTGAGGCGGGGAGATTCCCCTTATTTTAGCATTGTCTGCAGCACTGCTTTTGTGTTGCAAAACCAGTTTTTACTCGTCAATAACTTCTATGCCTCCCGTAAATGCTGTTAAGTTCATGCAAAGATTTGGGGACTGTCTCTATGATCACAGGAGGAGGTCTAAAGTGCCTTTCTAGATGTGAAAATACTTGCTCAAATATTTTCCTCTTCACAGGGATAATTTTGAACAGTCTGGCAGCATGATATAGCCATTGTCACACCTGGATGATTCCCACATATTCATTTTTGTTGAGATTCTGCATTTATTTGTCAAGTCCTCAAGGTCTAGACTGACTGATTGCTGGAAAATATGACTGATGTGAAAAAATTCTTGAATTTGAATTACCTCAGGGGCTTATTGCATGTTGAAATCATGTTAAGATCTTAATAAATATTTCCATCGTGCACTTTTTATTTTTTTTCAAATATTAAAAATCAAGGCAACCTTGTCATTTCTTGGCAGTCAAGAAGTGTTTGTTGTGTTGCTGTCTTTTTTTAAATAAGTATTATTAGTAGGTCGTTACATACATTAAATTACTTATCCCAGTTTTTTTATAGGCGAGACTAAGAGTCATAGTTCCGCTGAATTTAAGCAACAATTCTGAATGCCTACTAATGCCATTGCTTTTCAAGTAAAAAACATCAAGTGCAATAATGAAACAAACATCTCACTATTTTACAGTATCTGGGATAAAGAGACCAATTCTTTGCAATTTGTTCAGTACACCTGAAAATGGTAAAATATTACCATAGTAATTATGGAAAAAGAAAGATTTGCAAACATAGAAGTGAGCTTTTCACCAATTGAAACTGTTGCCTTTTATTTATTCTAAAGCCATCCTCCTACTAGCTTCAGTGAATGAACCCCAATTCTAGCATTTAGCTTCATGTCCACCTTCCACAAACCAAAATCCTGGCTTTTTTAGCCTCTGCTAGGAAAGCAGCTGCTGCATCTCCTTAATTATTCTAATTGCTTTCCTCTATACCTTCTTCTAATTACCTGATATGTTCTTGAGATGTAGCAAGTAGAACTGCACACAGTGCTATAAAGTTTAGAGTGCCAAGATTTTATACAGCAGTTAAGAAATGTTTTTTTAAGCTTGAAGTGTCACATGCCATGTTGTAGGGGAATACATGATGGATCCGTACAAAAAGGAAGAGGAGTAAACAGAGTTTGATTCATTAAAATTACCCCACTGTAACCATGGACTTGATGCCCTTTTTCAAATAATTGACACATCGCAAGTACTGTGCAAAAATATGTAGATTTTAGTAGAGGGTATAAAATAATGAGATGTTAGAAATAAATACTTGAAAACAGAAGAAAGGATAAAGAAGCTGTATTGCCATAGCTATTCTGAAAGTCAGAATTTAGAATGGACCCACATAGTGACAGCCTCAGACAGGAACTATTACAAGATGCTTAGAAACTGAACAACGCCTTTTAGAGAACTCGGGTAAAGCTAGAGAGAGTCACCTCTACCTTTTGCCCTCCCATTAAGACCAGACAAGAGAGGAGTTTTGCCAAAGTCTATCAAGAATTCTTCCTCATCTTTTAAAAGTACAGCACATCTTATATGAGTGTTTCCTCCAGGAAGCACCTAAAAATTCTTAGGTCTAGCTACTTCGAAGCCTTTGATCCCATGGAACTTCAAACACTACCTTAACCTTCCTTCTCTTTCAACAGGGAGCACACTTTCAGAAGGCAGGCAGACAACTCATGGGCAGCAGTGAAGTCATGCAACTAATTTCTACAATACGGAAGTACAAACATGCAATTTGACCTCAGCATATTGAAAAGGGGAGCGAGATGCCCAGAAATCTTCAGTTAACTTTTGCTCTGGGACTCTGCAAATTACACATGCTACTTTTAAGATTGTGCTCATAAATTATGATTGACTGTAGCAGAGGTAAACACTTCCATAAAGCAATCAAAGTGATCTAGGTAATATTTAATGTCAAATTTAAAAAAAAAAACCAAACAAGTAAATAGCTCCTCTGCAGTCAATATCGAAGTCTAAGTATAAAAATATGCTTTTGGTAAACAAAAGGTAAGATGTTCAAAACTTGGGCACTCTATCTGGAAGACTGATGTGTGGAGAAAATAGGACTAGGTTTTTCACATTAAAAAGCCCAGGTGGGGAAAAGCATGTATGGATGGACATTTTAAACTTTCTCTGCTCTCTGTGTGCCCTTCTGCAGCAAATTGCAGTGGATATTGCTTCACATAGATATGTACAAACATAATCCGAGACCACCAGCACACAAAACTCACCTAAACCCAGGGAGAACTTAAAAGGTTCTGCATCTCTGAGGTTTTTAGCTTTCTATCTCATTATGGGAGAATGTTGCTGACTCTTTGAAGAACTAACTGTAATTTAAGAAGTAATTTTACAGTATAATAATGCAACTCTGGTGCTGTATCATAATGAAAAATCTCTATCCATCTTACTGTTCCAAACAATTCAAAGATCTAAAGTAGCATTTCTTTTGTCCGGTTGTCATTGGTGTGAAGGCCAAAGCTCCTTTTACTTTAGAGGGCTCCAAATGAATAAAATAAGGGGATAGATATTCCTTCATATTTTCTGCTTTATTATTAGGAAGTTGAACAGTTTAAGAAGATATCGCACAGTCTTCTGTAGGAATCCCACGTACATTTCAGTAATTCTAGCTGTGCATTCTGTAAACAGGTTCATTGGTAGAATAAGGTTGAATTATTTGATGTGCCTTGTTATAAAAAATATTCTTTTAAGTAGAAAAAATATTTTTCATCTTTTAGGCTTATGAATTTGTGCACAAGCACAAGCTTCTATGACTGCAGAAATGCTTTTGAAGAGCAGAAAAGAAGCTCAGGCTACACCAACCAGAAGTAATTAGCATAACAACTACAGACTTAAAATTGAAGATTAAAACACGCAAGTTTAAAACTTAGGGTACATCTTGACTTTTGCTGAAATAACACTCACATGCATAACTGCATGCACAAGATTCCTCACCGATGTGAGTATCACACCAACCTGTCCTTATCGACATCAACTAGAATCTGCAGTAGCAGAGAACCTCCCACCTCTCATGATGTCTATTCAACCTAAACCATCAGCACCTCCAAAAATGTATACAGTTGTTTCCCTTTTCCCAGCAGGTGTCATTAGATCTACAGTTTTTCAAGAATAAAAGCACATAGCTTTATTTCATCTTTCAATCTACCCTGACTGTAATATAAAAGACAAGCAGATTGAAACTACTTTGCAGAATCACTTTATATGAGCTGCAATATTTTGCTAAGCAAATATTTATGAAATTTGAAGATTCAGAGTTTATGGCCAACCCCACAGAGCTGGTAACACATGGAAGTTCAGCTACTCTATGATGGCAAAACCAACAAAATATTTGTTCGTGATAGGAATTTACATCTTATAGTTAATGTTTTTCTAGCACAGCAATTCATTTTGCTGATTAAAAAAATTCTTACTGGTCTAGCAGAAGTTAAATAAAATACAGGATTAAGTATTTAAAATATGAGTTCCTAAGACCTTAATTTGTATTAATGCCCCTTCTTAAAGTTTTTGACAGAATTCCATTCATAATGAAGTGTTCAGAGGTAATTATTTCTCTTTCTTCTGTGTGAATTATGAGAATTATTTATATACTTAATCTTAACATCATAGCTTCATTGCCTAATAGAAAAAAATCCACAGGATATGAATCATTCTAAGAAAGAATTAAAATCTTTTCTGTTTTAAATAAAAAAAGAAAGATTAAAAGATTTCTAGCGACATAAAATCCACACTGCTGCAGGCTCTGCTTGCAAATCAGAGCTCTTGCTACCTAATTCAAATCTACTGGTTCGTGCTGCTACTCTCCTTGCCTGTAAAGCTATAAACTACAATGCTGTAATGACTAGTTAATGAAATAATGGAGTGATAATGAGGCTACAAGAAATGTAAGTTAAATTATTAATTAAAAATGGTAAAGAGGAAGTAATGAAAGTAGCAAGTTGCATGGCTCTTTTTATAAAAGAATGGTCAAAAGATATAAACCTAGGCAGCAGTCTAGCACCTTGCCTCCAGCCTGCGGTCATGTTGTAATGAAACTCTTGACATTACAAATACATTCATTTGACAGTTGTTCTCACTCATAAAATTGCATAAAATTGCATAAAATTGCCATGCACAAAGCTTATTACAAATTGCAGATAAGCTTGTGAGAATTAATTGATAAGTTTTGCTGCAGCTGGTTTGTACACTTTTGTGATGTGGATCTGTCTCGTGTCGGGAGATGGTGTGCGGATAATCTCCAGACATAATTGGATAACCTAAATAAATATTCTTTGAGGACTTACACCGTTCTTTGTCTAAAACCCATATGTATACTGAAGGCAAATCCTGGCCAGCTTGCAGTAACGAAAGATGTGATTCTAACAGGAGTTTAGCTTGTTTACTAGTCAAAACAAGGACAGTTCCCCAGCAGGAACAAAGAGCAGACTTGAGCTCACCAAGAGGAGATAAGGAGGAAGGAGATAAGATAAAGAGCATCAGAGGATTCTGAAGACACAAAGGAACTGTGATGTACATTTGAGAGTGGGCGATTTGACTTCTGTGTATGGTTAACCAATATTCCTTGAATATGTAACCAGCGTTTCTCAAAATCTGTATGAATACACATGTTTAACCAGTATAAAACTCCTGTAACCAGCCTTTGCATTATGCCTTTTTAGAAGGGCATCCAATTCAGCGCTGAATTGTAACATAAAATTATTGCCTTTGCTTCGAAGAGTTTGTCCTTTTTCTTTTAAATATTTTACCAGTGAATGAGTTTTTCTCACAATTTGGGGGCTTGTCCGGGATAAGTGATCCTGTCTCTGCGGGACGGGACAGTGGGAGCGGAGAGGCATGCCCCGCTGATTTTAGCAGTCTCCAATCTACTGTCTTGCCCCGAGAGGAGCAGCGAACCTTGTCTGGGTGGAGGACTTTCGAAGCAAAGAAGGGGAGAAGGTAATTTAATGAATTAACAGATCTGAATTTGTGCGCGGCAGCTGAGTAATCCTGTACATGGGACCCAGGTAAGAAAAGTGACTGTTAAGTACTATCTGGGCAGCTGGGAGAGCGGGACTGAAAGTGTGTGTGAGTGAGACGCAGGGGTTCCTGCAAAGCGATTGTGGAGTCCTTCTAACCGCGGTTCCATATCTCCGCGAGGTGACTGGCCGGTGAAGGGACGAAAATGAAAGGGTTCCAGGTGAACAGTGTCCCACAGGGAAAATGGTGTAATGGGAAACAGACTCACTAAGAGAGGTTCAAAAAGGAGAGAGGAATCTGAGGATCCTTCTTTGAGCATTCCACCTGACAGTCCTTTAGGGGTGATGCTCAGGGAATGGGGGCAAGGTAGCACCCAGGGAAAATAGAAGGGCCATGGAGGATTATAAAGGTATTCTTTAACTAAATTAAATTTGGGGCTAGCCAGGAGACGTCCTGTGCAGTACTGGTATACCGGGTACCGGAACCCAGAGTATGCCTTTGGAAACTTTGAATTTGCAGTGCCGTAGGGACTCTTCAATAATCATTCAAAGAGCCTTACTGATTGAAAACATACCATTTCTTGGGTTTTGGTAGCAGGGGTTAAAGTTCCCACTGTCTTGGTTTTGGTAGGGGTTGGTTCTGAGTCCCTACTAATAACTGTTACAAGAATCGCGTGCCATTTTGGTTTTGAACTTGGAAGGTATAATAAGAAATTGAATGTTGATAACTGATTTTAACTTTGGTATACTTCATAACTCTGTATGTGTGTGCCTGAGACATAGTACTGCTATGAAGCAATTGTGATTTTGAACTAAAGTTGATGGGAGGAGATGAATGAAGTGAGTGTAAGTTTTGTCTTAGAATTTTTATGATGTTGTTGTTAACCTAACACCTGTTGCACAGACAGCATGTCAAGAACAGAAACTGGTAAATTATGTCAAGATGAGGGAAATGATCCTTAAAAATTTTAATAGAGTGCCAGCTATTGATTTATCCAAAATTTGTTGTGCGATTATTTCTGCAGGCAGTTTTATTGTTGTGTGTGTATAACTTGGGAACAATACGCACAGGTTGTGTGTGTGTGTGTGTGTATTACGTGTAATAGAAAGTGTGATCAGTGGTGGAAAACATACATGAAGAGAAGGAGAGAGAAGAAAGATTTAAAATGTATGTGAAGAGAAGGAGAGAGAAAAGGTTTAAGTAGCAGTAGTCATTGGTTGTGTGTAAAAGGTTTAAGCAACAAAGGCATGTGCCTCTGATTGGTAAACTTAAAACTCTGATCACCTTCTTAGAACACTGAGATTTAAGGAAGATTGTTCATTGTTCAACAGTTTACATGTGTTTGAGGGGGTGGACTTTTTGGTCGACCCTAACCTAGAGAAAATACTTGAATTTTTTGGGGAAAGTTGTTTTAAAGTATATGTGTGATCTTACAAGAAAAGGGTTTGGGTTTGTTTTTTTTTCTTCTTCCCCCTTTTACAGCAAAGTGATTTAGTAACACTCTGCACTCCAGTGTCCCTTATCAGATCAGCAACTGCTAAGCTCAGGCACAGACAATAGCGAATCGAATGGGGTTTTAACAGATACTAATGAAAGGAGTGTGCCAGAGACAACATACTTTGAGATTAAAAGACAATATTGTAGGTTTGAATGGGTAAAGGAACCCATTAGGCCTGACCCACTTTACTGGCTGAAGTTTGGGTCGACAGATGATTGTATTTGTCAGGCTTTGAATCTATACTTAAAGAACCTGTAAGTCAAGAGGAGAGTGCTTATGGTGCATGTTGGAAGGGGTCCCATGCTATACATGTTACAAGGGACCTCGGAGAGGACAAAGAGAATATATAAGAACCCCTAGACCATTTACCACCCCCATACAATCCTTTGTAAGGATCCAATAATCAAAATGGAATGGGGAAAACTAAAGAAGAGAGCAATGAAGAAAATAATGCAGGAGGGGAGGATGATCCTGCAGAAACGTCTGCCCCCTCAACAGGGGAAGTACAGAGGTCTCAGGCCACTGAATTGGATCAGATTAAAAGGGATGTTCAGAATTTCCCTTTGCTTTCCTTAAAGGAGGCTTCTAGAGGAAGAATGTTTCCCTTAAGAGAAGTACCCATGCCAGAAGCCCCAGGAGGAGTGGGATTTGTGAACGTGCCCCTGACCAGCACTGAGGCCTGGGAATTTAAAAAGGAAACAGAAGTTTAATCTGCCACCATTCAGCTATTAAACTTTCTAGGGAAAAAGGGTCTTTGAGTAACAAAAACTAAGTTCCAGTTTATGGAAAAGGAAGTAAAATACTTGGGGCATCTGATTAGTGAAGGCAAGAGAAGAATAAATCCAGAACAAATCTCTGGCATTGTAGCACTCACCCTTACACAAAAAGGTAAAAAAAAGAGATAAGAAAGTTTTTAGGTTTGCTGGGGTACTGCAGACTATGGATCAAAAATTTTAGTCGACATGTTAAATTTTTATATGAAAAATTACAAGAAGAGACTGAAAAGTACACAGGAGGACACAGGAGGAACAACAGCAATTTAAAGAGTTCAAGCACCAGTACTGTCCCTCCCCTCTTTGGAAAAGCCGTTCCATTTATATGTGAATTTTGAAAATGGGATTGCCTATAGTGTGTTAGCCCAGATATGGGGGGGAGGAGCAAAAACGACCAGTGGCCTACCTGTCCAAATTACTAGATCCAGCTTCACGAGGCTGGCCAACTTGTGTACAGGCAATAGCGGCCACAGCCTTACTGGTAGAAGAGAGTAGAAAGCTGACCTTTGGAGGGGCACTAATCGTGTCTAATCCTCCTGTAGTCAAGACAATTTTGAGCCAAAAGTCTCGTAGGTGGCTGACTGACTCCAGAATGAGAAAGATGAGAGAGAGCCTTTATAGATGGGTCATCACGATGCCTAAATGGAAAAAGTCACAGCGAGTTTCCATCTGTGTACTAACCCAGGAACTAGAGGAGCATAATGAGGCTCCCATGATCCAAGAGGAGGTGGTCAGAGCCTTGCTAGCCCGACTTGACAGCTGCAAGTCTATGGGGCCGGACGGGATTCACCCTAGGGTACTGAAGGAGCTGGCGGATGTGCTGGCCAAACCCCTTTCCATAATCTTCCAACAGTCCTGGAAGACTGGGGAAGTCCCACTGGACTGGAGGCTGGCTGATGTTGTGCCCATCTACAAAAAGGGCCGCAGGGAGGATCCAGGGAACTACAGGCCTGTCAGTCTGACCTCAGTGCCAGGGAAAGTCATGGAACAGGTGTTCTTGAGTGCTATCATGAAGCACATGCAAGAGAACCGGGTGATCAGGCCCAGTCAACATGGGTTCACAAAAGGCAGGTCTTGCCAAACTAACCTGATCGCCTTCTATGACAAAGTGACTCGGCTGCTGGATGAGGGAAAGGCTGTGGATGTGGTCTTCCTGGACTTCAGCAAAGCCTTTGACACAGTTTCTCACAGAATTCTGCTTGAGAAACTGTCAGCCTCTGGCCTGGACAGGCACACACTCTCCTGGGTGGAAAACTGGTTGGATGGCCGGGCCCAGAGAGTGGTGGCAAATGGTGTAAAATCCAGCTGGAGGCCAGTGAGAAGTGGGGTTCCCCAGGGCTCAGTGCTGGGTGCAGCCCTGTTCAATGTCTTTATCAATGACCTGGATGAAGGCATCGAGTGCACCCTGAGCAAGTTTGCGGACGACACTAAGCTGGGTGGAAGTGTCGATCTGCTGGAGGGTAGGGAGGCTCTGCAAAGGGATCTGAACAGGCTGGACCGCTGGGCTGAGTCCAATGGCATGAGGTTTAGCAAGGCCAAATGCCGGGTCCTGCACTTGGGGCACAACAACCCTATGCAGTGCTACAGACTAGGAGAAGTCTGTCTAGAAAGCTGCCTGGAGGAGAGGGACCTGGGGGTGTTGGTTGACAACCGACTGAATATGAGCCAGCAGTGTGCCCAGGTGGCCAAGAAGGCCAATGGCATCTTGGCTTGGATCAGAAACGGTGTGACCAGCAGGTCCAGGGAGGTTATTCTCCCTCTGTACTCGGCACTGGTGAGACCGCTCCTCGAATCCTGTGTTCATTTCTGGGCCCCTCACCACAAGAAGGATGTTGAGGCTCTGGAGAGAGTCCAGAGAAGAGCAACAAAGCTGGTGAAAGGGCTGGAGAACAGGCCTTATGAGGAGCGGCTGAGAGAGCTGGGGTTGTTTAGCCTGGAGAAGAGGAGGCTGAGGGGAGACCTCATTGCTCTCTACAACTACCTGAAAGGAGGTTGTAGAGAGGAGGGTGCTGGCCTCTTCTCCCAAGTGACAGGGGACAGGACAAGAGGGAATGGCCTCAAGCTCTGCCAGGGGAGGTTTAGGCTAGACATTAGGAAAAAAATTCGTTACAGAAAGGGTCATTGGGCCCTGGCAGAGGCTGCCCAGGGAGGTGGTTGAGTCACCTTCCCTGGAGGTGTTTAAGGCACGGGTGGATGAGGTGCTGAGGGATATGGTTTAGTGTTTGATGGGAACGGTTGGACTCGATGATCCGGTGGGTCTCTTCCAACCTGGTTATTCTTTGATTCTGTGATTCTGTGATTCTGTATGCAATAATAGATGGCATACAGAATAGTGTAAGAGAAAAAGGGAGACTCCCTGACATTTGGTTGGCCCAAACGTGTGAACTATATGCCTTTAAATGAGCCCTGGAATTATTAGGAGGGAAAAATGGAACAATATAAACAGACTCCAGATAGGCCTTCGGAGTTGTCCATATGAAAAAAAAAACAAACAGAGATTGGTTACCTCCAGGGGAAAGGAGGTACTGGAGGCCCTAAGTAAGCCAGAAGAGATTGCAATAGTACATGTAACTGGACATCAAAAGGGGAACACTTTAGAAGATAGAGGGAGTAGGCTAGCTGATGAGCAGGCAAAAGAAGCGGCACTCGAAGGAGGGGCTATTAGGATGCGAATTTTAATACCTGGTAAAGAATAATACTGGTCAGTCAAATTGCCAGTATTTGCAGAAGATAGAGGAGAAGTCTCTCCAAAATATGGGATGTAAAAACCCAAGAAGGTAAGTGGATCCTGTGAGATGGGAGACAAATGTTAAACAAAGCAGTTACCAGGGAAATATTATCCAGGCTACATTCAGAAACTCATTGGGGAGCTCAGGCTCTGTGTGATTGGTTTTTAAGACGAATCAGAACTGCCCCAAGGAAAAACCTGGGTGTGTCTCCTTATGAAATGCCCCTATATGGAGTAGTAGAAAGAATAGACTCTGATAGGGGAACACATTTTACCTCCAAGGCCCTGCAATTGATATGTGCAGCCTTGGAAATACGAGCATTAGCTCTTAGATACAGAACTCCCGAAGGTACAAAGATTGAAATAAGAGGGTGAACCAATCCCTGAGATCAATGATATGTACCTTAGAGACTATTTGCATGGAATAACTCAGTCTCTTGCAGATTTAAGAAAGCATGGTTTGCTACCCCAAACAGCTCCCCTGGATTTAAGCCTACATCAGATACAACCTGGAGACTGGGTCCTAGTGAAATCCTGGAAGGAGAATAGTCTAGCCCCAACGTGGGACGGACCCTTTCTGGTACTTCTGACAATGGAAGCAGCCATAAGGACTAAAGAGAAGGGGTGGACTCATGCCACTAGAGTGGAGGGACCAGTGGCCCCACCTTCCAGAGAGTGGACTGTGGAAGCAGGAGATGATCCTTTGAAGCTAACATTTAGGTGATAAGTCAGAATAATTAATGAATGAGCAAAATTGGTTGGCGAAATCTGTAAGGACATTCACCTGTGTTAACCACAACGGAGGCTGGTTGGTATTGTGGAGTGTGTTGGAAGTGGCAGCCCTGTGAAAATCTAAAAGGTGATTTCAGGTGTCACTAAGCCAAGGGCAAGACTGGGTTAGCCTCTATATTTGCCGCCAAGAAGAATCTAAAACTCCGCTGTTGGCTGCAATCCAATAGGCGTTGAGTGACAGAGATATATGCTATACCAGACCTTGGCTTGCAATGGCTGCCTGGACTCTCCTACTTTGGGTTGTGCTCACCTCCAGTTGTACCCCAGGGTCTCCAAAGGAATGTTCTAAATGTTACCAACGTCTACATATTAGAGGAGCTTCCAGTCTTAGTTACCACACTCACATACATAAGGATTGATATGACTCGCAAAATTTAACCACTTGTAACATGGGGAAAATACAATTATGGGTAGGAAGAAACTTGGGAAAAGGAGGAATAAGGCTGGGAAGAGGGTGTCCTAAGGGAGAAGAACGGATATTGAAATGGTGATTTGTAAATGGTGGGATGGAACATCAACTGTAATGTGTTAGAAGCAAGATTAACAACTAAGGTAACTACAAGGACCCTTATCTTCTTGTCCCCAGAGTCGTTGAGATTGACCACTCAGATATGGCCACACCTTAAGGACTCTGAGCTGATCTGATTTCATTCTACCTGGATATGCAATGAGGTTCCGGGAACAAGTATAATTGTCATTTCGGGGAAATTGTATGAATTTGAAAACAATTCTGTGTATAAATTTCCTGTGAAATCACAGCTCGGCAGAAGCACTCTGAGGACAAATCCCAAGTCTTCTCCAGTACTGAACAAAGTGTACCTGCCTTAATGGTCAAACTGTTAAACGTAAGTTTCTTTGTTTCAGATTTGGCACCTCAGGTGGGACCCTCTCTGCCCGGCTGCAGGACCCATTTGGGATCGGGACTCTCTTGGGTAACCCCGGGGATTTCTTCGGAGAGACTCCTCTTCTCAACTGGATCTCTGCGGGGACAGACAAGGACCATCAGATAAAAAAGTACATTTTAAAGTTTTTTTTCCTTGAGTTTGGGGATCGGTCCATTTGGCTTGGCTCCTCATAAGTCGTTACTGCATAACGCTGAGTAGAGTGCATGGCGGATTGCTAGTGTCTTATAGGCATACATTGAAGTTGCGGAGGGCTTGGTTGTAACAGGAGTATTAACTAATTTCGGTTTCTGGTTTTTGTCAGTGTGGTCAGGAGGTCTTGGTTGTAGAATGACTTAAACCAAATGAAACTATATGGAGGTCTTGGTTGTAAAGGAGTATTAACTAATACCTGGTTTCTGATTTTTGTCGGTGTGGTCAGGAGGTCTTGGTTGTAGAGCGACATTAATCACAGAAACTGAAACTATGGCACTATATGTCATTCTGAAGTGAATGTGTGGTCTCTGTATGTTGTTTTGAAGTGAATAAGTTAATGTTGTGTGAGTGTTATTTTTGTGGTGATGATGTGAGAAGCCAATCCCAATTATCAATACCAATTCGATAATTAAGCAGGAATGGTTTTAATAAACAATGCCAGGGCACACATGGGTTAAGTCCACCTAATGTGTCCCACTAATGAGTCCCCACTGGCTGCATGACTTCTATACAGGTTAAACATACATGTTTGTGTGGGTTCCAGGAAATACTGGTTAAACAGTTAAATGTTACATGTCCATTGTATTTCAGAACTTATTAGCATACCCACTCTTGTAAGCATATCACAGTTTCTTTGTGTCTTCTGTTTGCCTCTGATGGTCTTTATCTTATCTCCCCCCCACCTCTTGTGTCTTCAGGCCTGTCCTTTGTCCCTGCTGTGGGACTGTCCTTGTTTCAATTAGTAAACAAGCAAAACTAGCTAATTCATTTCCTTAACTTGATTTATTCCTTCCTTCAGTGAAATGGGATATTTGTACAAAATTGTATTTGTTTTGTTGTAGAAATAATGATGAATTTTGTCCAGATTGTATATGGATTACTGACGGGTGTTTATCGCATCCTGGCATAATGCATGTGGTGTAACAAGAAACTGTGGGTAACATATGCTTGGGATTTGAGTTGTCCTGAATCTAAGATCCAGGATAACAAGGAAAGATCCACCTATACAGTGCAAGTGATTTGTGGCTGGAGAGCCAGAACACAGAACCCATAAGATGGGAGGCTGGCAGAGTGGCTGCGCTTTAAAGAAGAGCCAGCTGGGATATATTTTAGATCATTGAGATCTTAGATCATAAGGGTATCAGTGGTCCACCGAGTGGTGGACAAACAGATAAACCCTGATAAAAGCTTTTTGATAATCAGTGGTGGCCGGTGTATAAGCTCGATTATGGGGGAAAGTGGCCATAACACCTTGTTGCAATTAACGTTGTTCTTGAGGTGTGAGGAGAATTGGGAGAGGTAATGTGTGCAGATATGTTTTCCACTTTGAAAAATCACCTGGAGCAGCAAGAGACCGGGGCAAGAGACTGGGTGTTGTAGCTGAGCTTGAATGACTGGGACATGGGGAAATTACCCTGGAGGATCCACTGGTTAAAATAAAGCTGGGGAATACGAGTGAAAAGGTTATATTCTTGATAGATACGGGGGCCTCGGCGTAAACCAGCAACTGATTCCTGCAGATCAAAATATAATATTGTGATTGTAATAGGAGCTACTGGCCAAACCGAAAAAGCATCCTTTGCGCAGTCTGCTAAACATGAATTGGAAAACAAGTGGGTACACATGAATTTGTTTGCTAGGAGCCCCTAGAACATTAATGAGAAGATATTTACTAAAGCAGTTAGAGACAGAAATAATATTTGGGGCAGGAGGTACAAAATGTAAAGTGAGAGATCATCAACTAATCCAAGTATTGAGTTTGTCTTTAAAACAGGTGAATAAAACACCGGTAACGGCAGAGATTTTGGGATAGGTTTATCCAGGCATGTTGGCTTCTGAGATATCTGCAAGGCCAGAAATGTGAAGCACGCAAAGGTAAATTTGGCCCCTGTGTCAGGTAATACCCTCTGCGATTAGAAGATTGCAAGGGGATAAAAATGATTATTGACAATTTTTTTACAATATGGGTTATTAAAAGAATGTAAAGCAGAATATAATACTCCAATATTTCCTGTGAAGAAACTAGATAAAAGGTTATAGGTTAGTGCCAAATTTAAGGGCCAAGAATAAAATTGTAAGAAGAACTACATCCAGTGGTGGCAAATCTCTGTACCTTGCCAACCAATTAAAAGATCAGTTGTGGTTTACCGTACTGGATTTGAAGGATGCCTTCTTCTGCTTGATATTGGCTGAAGAGAGCAAAAAGGTGATTTGCCTTTGAATGGGAAAACCCTGAAACTGGTAGTAAAACACAACTAACCTGAACAGTATTGCCTCAAGGTATTAAGAACAGCTGAACTATTTTTGAGAACCAGCTGGCTCGAGACCTGGAAACATGGGACTGGAACCCTGACGCAGTATGTGACCTCCTGATAGTTACACAAACAGAGGAGGACAGTGAGCAACGGACCATAAGCCTACTGAACTTTTGGACTGAGCAGGTACCAGGTCTTTCAGCAGAAGGCCCAGCCTATGCAGCGACGACTTTCTTACCTTGGATTCGAGATCTCCAGAGGACACAGACAGCCCAAAAGGAAGCTATTTGCTGCACACTCATGCCAGGGATGGTAAAGGAGCTCAGAACCTTTCTGGGAATGACAGGTTGGTGTCGTTTATGGATATATAACTATGGACTCTCAGTGAAACCATTGTATGAACCATTGAAAGAATATCTAATGGGATCATCGAAATTGGTTGGACTGGGTAGGCAAGAAGGGCATTTGAACAATTAAAGAAGGACTTGATGAAGGCCCCAGCTTTAGGCCTTCCCGACATTTCAAAACCATTCTGGTTATTTTCTCACAAAAGACAGGGGATGGCCCTGGGGGTGCTGACACAGCAGCTAGGCCCCTATAAAACAGCTGTAGCCTACTTCTCCAAACAATTGGATGATGTAAGCAAGGGATGGCCTGGATGCCTACGGGCAGTTGCAGCTGTAGTTATAAATATACAAGAAGCCCGAAAATTCACTATGGGCCAAAAAAAAAAATTACTGTCATGGTGTCATGCACAGTCTCAGCGGTGTTGGAGCAGAAAGGAGGTCACTGGCTTTCCCCCTCTAGATTTTTGAAGTATTAAGCCATATTGGTAGAGCAAGATGACGTGAATATAATCACCACTAACACTGTAAATCCAGCATCTTTCCTTAGTGGAGCTGCTTCAGAACCAGGGATACATGACAGCCTGAAAGACGATGGAGACAGTATACTCCAGCTGCCTGGTTCTAAAGGAAAAACCTCTCATGGATGCGGAAGATTCCTGGTACACTGATGGAAGCAGCTTCGTGAAGCAAGGACATTGCAAGGCTGGATATGCAGTGGCTACCACCAGAGAAGTGATCGAGGCCAGACCATTATCCCCAGGAACATCAGCCCAGAAAGCTGAAATAATCACCTTCAGTCGAGCACTGGAATTAGCAAAAGGAAGGAAGATAAATATATGGACAGATTCAAAATACGCCTTTGGAGTGGTGCATGCTCACGGTGCTATATGGAAAGAGCAAGGACTCCTTACTGCCCAAGGAAGACACATCAAACATGCAGCAGAAATCCTAAAGGTGCTGGAAGCTGTAAATCTTCCAGAAGAAGTGGCTATCACACACTACAAAGGTCACCAGAGAGGTAATACTGGCTGGAAAATTGGTAACAAATTGGCAGGAAATTCTGAGGCCAGGATGGCCGCAGGAAAAGGCAGAAGTAACATCTGCTTTGATTCCAGATGGTAAACTTCAAATCCCTGATTCTGATTTAAAATTGGAGAAATATTCAAGGGAAGATAGAAACTTGATTATCAATATGGCAGGAAGAGAAGTAGATAATGGGTGATTTTATGTTCCAGATGGACAAATAATAGTGCCATCAGGAGTGCTATGGAAATTGGTCTTAGAGGAGTTACAAATAAAATAACAAAAACCCAAAGAAAACCAAAACAAGCAAAACAAACCCTTTGGTGCACAGATATTCTGTATAAATAATAGGAATGAAAACAGATCTCTGAACTCCGAATAAAAAGGGGGGGGGGGCTGTGTGTGCACTGGTATTCATTAGCATTAACAGATACTTTCTCAGGTTGGCCAGAAGCTTCTCCTTGCAGGACAAATAAAGCAGAAGTCACAGGAGTATTGTTGAATGAAATTATACCTCATTTTGGAGTGCCTGCAGTGATATTGTCAGGTAGAGGTACACGTTTGTGCTAAAGTGGTAAAAAGATTAGTGAAATTTTAAGATTTGATTGGCAGTTACAACCTCCATACTGACCACAGGCTAGTGGCCAGGTGGAGAAAATGAATCATCAGATTGTTGCTGATAAAACAGCAATCAGCTAAAACTTGTCAAGAAGCCAATCTATATTGGCATCAAGCACTTCCTTTGGCCTTGCTTAGGTTTTGAAATAAGGAAAGAAAAGCATTAGCCCTGTATACCAATTGCAGTATACAGGAGGAGATCTCACAGCATTAGATGAGAATTTGTCTAATCAGCTAACAAAACTAGCTGAACTTGCTTGAGAAACAAACAAAATTAAAAAACCCAAGCTGCATGGCCTAGAGGTTTAAGATCAACCTGTACATCCTTTTACACCTGGGGATGAGGTTTTCTGTTAAAGATTTTACAGGAAAACCTCTGGGAGAACAGTGGAATGGACCATACCAAGTATTGTTAACAGCCTTCGCAGCAATCAAGATGAACGAACTTGGATCAGGTGAAGAAATCACCTACCAGCCAGTAGACAACAGAACGCTTAACACCTTTAAAAATTAAGGCTAACTAAAGTGAACTGTAAAGATGGAAAATCGTTAATATTATTGTTAATGTGTCCATTAGGAGAAGCCTTATTTTCCCATAAGTCGGAAAAACTGGCTTGTATAATATACAATAGTATGGCCTTTTGTTTAAATGCTGGTTCTTCAGTAAAACATATATTTATTCCATGTATCTTGGGAATCCCCGCAAGCATTCAAACCTTTGGAAGCTAGACGTGGTTGCCAAAAGTGTCATATAAAGCTGAAACTATGCTGGCTTCCTTTTAACACCAGGAGTAGCCATGCCCATGCATTATAATACTTTAAAGAGATTTATTTGTAGGTATGCAAGGAACCTAAATTACACCCCGAGCCTTGGAGGCCTCAAATCTTGAAACTAGACAACTTCAACATCAGTTTTAGAAAATAAAACTGCAATTGATTGTCTGTTATTAAGATACCATAAAGGACACTGATTTTGAGGGCGTGAGTTGCTCCAATTTGTCCAATCAGTCTCAGACTGTAGGAACTTCTATAAAAATTAGTATGGCCTTCTTAACTCCATACAAGAGTGGGAGGGTATAGATATTTCTTAGTTAAATTCCTAGCTCCTAAACTTGCCCTGGTTGAAACAATCTTTTCTCAGTGTTATAGCATTGGGACTATCAGTTTTGTTAACCCGTATAGTGTTTCAATGTGCATTTTGGTGTTGTCAGTGAACACTAGAAGGTTATTAGACATGGAAGAGAAATCAGATCAGACACGCAGTAGAGTCAGGAAAATATTTTAAGAGAACCTTAAACAATAAGACCTCTTGTGACTCTTTTGCAAAAGAATTTGCAAAGTCCTTGAAAAAGGGGGGATTGAAATGGTGATTTGTAAATGGTGGGATGGAACATCAACTGTAATGTGTTAGAAGCAAGATTAACAACTAAGGTAACTACAAGGACCCTTATCTTCTTGTCCCCAGAGTCGTTGAGATTGACCACTCAGATATGGCCACACCTTAAGGACTCTGAGCTGATCTGATTTCATTCTACCTGGATATGCAATGAGGTTCCGGGAACAAGTATAATTGTCATTTCGGGGAAATTGTATGAATTTGAAAACAATTCTGTGTATAAATTTCCTGTGAAATCACTGCTCGGCAGAAGCACTCTGAGGACAAATCCCAAATCTTCTCCAGCGCTGAATAAAGTGTACCTGCCTTAATGTTTAAATTGAACTGTTAAGTGTAAGTTTCTTTGTTTCATCCTTTAGCTTTAAGTTTTGCCTTTGGATTTTTGATTTAACAGATATAAGATATAAATCTACATTTGCCCAGACAATTCCCAGGTTACTATACATCTGTAAAAGCCTAACAAAAAGTTAATCTAGTCCACATATTGTATAAATTATGATCAATAATTTTTATTTCAAAGGGGCTTTTTAAGGCATAAAGATAAAAATATTTAGACTTGAAATAAATCACTGGGGATCCGCAATTATTTCCTGTCTGTTACTTATATGCCATGTAAGCCTTGCATGTAACAAAAATTGAGGGATAAGGGTTTGGTCCCATAAAGCTGAAAATACCTAGCCCCGATACCAGCATCCCAGCCTTTTCAAAAAATCATTTGTGTACCACAGATCAAACTTGACCAAATATATTCATACTATTTGATTTCTTGCAAGAAATGTACTAGCAATGCTATGCAAATCTTCCTCTGGGACGAAGGACAGCTACAAGCTGAATACTGACTAGATTCAAGAAGAAGATATACTTTCCGCAGACAAGTCACTTGGCTTTATCAAATATGCATTCATTAGGACCTTTTAGTACTTAGCTCCACTGGGAGCCATCAGAAGCATTTACTACTTACAATCCAAAACAAAAATTCAGAAAAACAGAGCATAGGTACAAAGAAATGGAAACAAAAAGAGAGCAGTCTGCCCCAAATGCATTATCCCTAGATTCAGAAAACCAAGTTGCACTTCAGGATACCACTGACAAGTGTGTCTTAAGAATTATAATAGGCTAGACTAAAATAACTTGTAAAGATAGACAGCGGTAAGAATTACATATTTGGTTTATTTTTAATTTTAATCTTGTCAGAGAAATCATGACACTGAAAACTGCCCAGCAATGACTTCCCTTTGTGATGAAGAAAGCCTGGAGCTGGCTATCAACTAGTTAAACCACAACAACAAAACCCCACGACATATTATTCCAATAGAAAAAGTAGAACAAAAGAGACCAGAAATACCAGTTACTGTGATACAGGAAAACATTGGTTGCAGTAAATTGCTAGCACTTTCAAAGCAGCAATTTTCAGGCTATGGAAAGACATTGCCATGTTCTTTCAGATACGAGTGTTGGAGAAAAAGGTGTTTATCACAGAATAGACAGTCTTTGTTTGATAGGCAGAGTCATCCCCACACCTCAGCCCAGCCAAATACAACAAACGAATGTTGGCTATGTTTAGATCCCAGACCCCCTTATTATTTTGGAATCGGGACTATAGTCGGGGGCCTTACTAATGTCACAGATTGGCGAGAGTGTCCATGGGTAGACGGGATAATCACTCTCCAGGAAGTACACGGGAAAGGAACCTGTCTAGTGTCAGAGAAGTACCCTATACAAAAATCACCATATAAGAATTATTGTAACCAAACCATTACCTTACCGAGGAGTAATGACAATGAAGAGAACAACCTCTTATATAAAGGACCTAACAACACATGGTTTGCTTGCACCAAGGGACTAACCCCCTGCATATACCGTGTGCATTTCCATGTAAACCCAGAGCTCTGCCTAATAGTCCAATTACTTCCGCAAGTTTATTATTTCAGCGGGCGGGCAGGATAGGAATACCTTCTACAGAACCAACCATGACAAAAATGAGCAGTGCCAATTCTAATCCCGGCTCTCATAACCACAGGCATAGCAGGATCGGCGGGGTTAGGTATTGCCTCGCTAGTAAATAATGATGTTCAGCTTAAGAGGCTCTCTGAACAGGTAGATCTAGACATCCAACGACTGCATTTTTCTATTGAAAGGCTCCAAGAGCAAGTGGGATCATTAGCAGAAGTAGCCCTGCAAAATCAGAGAGGTTTAATCTTTTTAAGAGAAGGAGGATTATGTGCAGCCTTAGGAGAACAATGTTGTTTCTACGTAAAACACTCCAGGGTCATTAAAGAAACTTTACAAAAAGTTAAAGAGAGCCTCTTACGTAGAGAAAAAGACGAGAATCCAGAACTTGGTATGAGCGTATGTTTAATTGGTCCCCCTGGCTAACAGCGCTCATAACAGCGCTAGCAGGACCCCTCATATTGCTTCTATTATTATTATTAATAGGACCATGCCTGATAAACGCCCTCATGAGATTCGTGCAGGATCGAATCGGAGCAGTGAGAATGTTAGTATTACGGACACAATACAACCCCCTCTATACGGAAGAGGAGGAGTCAAAGAATTGACTCAGTCTCAAAGAAAAGGGGGGAATGTGAAGGCCATCATGACAAGATTTAAGAAAGGCTGGGCAAAGCTAGTTAAAAAATAACAAGCAGACGGTAGATAAAGAGAAGTGGGGGTACTAGAAACTGTTCGTGTCAGACACACATCCTGGGACGGGAAATCACATCCTGGAATGAAAACAATGTACAGATAAGAGATTGCAGCATATGCAAATGGTCAGGTAGAGACAGCTTGGAACCTATCAGAATGTAACACAACCTGTAGATACTGAATATACCCCTAAAGTAACCAATGAGCTTGCAACTAATAATTTTGTATGTACCCCCTTTTACTATAAATGCAATCCCACAGATACAACCGGGGTCGCTCTCCTGTGTGGGGCGGCCCTGGCCGGCCAGTCTGTTTTTTTAAACCTCTCACGCAAGAAAATAAATTTTGTACTTTGTTTTTGTACCCGCTTGCCATGCCCGTCTCATCCTTTAGACTCTGGACCCTTACAGTTACCAGCTCCCACACACTTCCAACGAATCACAACCTCTCTATAATAGAATCATCTTTTTTCATAGTAGTAGAACTGCAATGAGTTTGGGGTACTTTGAACTCAAACATGGCTGTATTTGTTTTTAAGGAACTTGCTCAGGTTTTTTTTAGCACCAGTAAAAAAAAAACAAACAAAAAACCCAGGACTTTAAATGGACTGGACAGAATTTGTTGTGTAATCTCTACAACTACTATATAATTCTGAGTGCTCTCTGACCTTTCTCCACTGCAAAGAAGTTCAGTGTTACGAAAGAAATAAGAGGAGTCCAACAAACAGTTATTGCTTCTATGAAGGCAGTCTCACCCCACACTTTCCCTGGCTTACAAATGGACTAAGTTATCTCTTGCTAAATGACAGATTCATCTATATGATAAGAGAGGCACAACAATCATAAGTTACTTCACTGAGCTGGTTAATCATGGAGGCATTCACTACAAAAATGACTATGCCATTTTAACACGATGCAATCTTCAGCTGCTAGTTAGTACCCAGTTTTAACTGGGGGTGGGGGGCTGGAAATAATCAGAGAATGAAACATTTTTAAGAGATTTTCTTCTTATGTTAGATCTAGTTACACCAGTTTGCCCATTCAAAAAGCAGATGAACACTGAAATGATCCATTCTTTTAACTTTTTTTTGTGTGCCTTGTAATGGATAGTCATACTTACTTTTGTAATTTTAAAATTATTTTATTTTTTAAGTAATAGACAGAGTACACTTCCTTATTATATAGTTCCCGATACCTTGAAATTATCATCCTGTTACAACTAACAACACAACACATTTCTATTTTATTGGGGGTAGATTTTTGAAGGTTACTGCTATCACAAGGAAAACACACCTTCTTTCAAAAGGCCAAAGAGGAACTTATGCACTATCCTGTATAATAGCCTACCACTTGTTTCAGTATGAAGTTTGGAAGGATTAGAGGTAGTAACTAGGGGACACTATAGTGATCATTAAGCACTAAGCCAGAAACGCTGGGGTCTAACTATATAAGATCATTAAACACATTTTGGTATGGGTTTTGCTTGTTTTTTTTTTATTTAAAAAATTATGCATAACAATCTAGAACAAAAACGTGATATCCATGCAGAATTTTGGTAACTGCTTGTTGACCATCTGAATGGTTGTGCTGGTTCCAGTGGCCCCCTGCCACCCACCCACCATGCAAACCTCTGTACAATTTAGAGCAGCCTGTAGTTGTCTCTCACAAGTCCATTTCATCATGGACTTGATATACCCTGCAGATTAAGGGTCCAAAGCAGCTGGCTCATACACTCAACATATTGTTAGGAACTCTGTCTTATGATTTTAAATAATTAGAGGTGGAAATTTTTGTCTTTATACTTAGCCCAACTGACAAACACCAAATACCTCATTGGAAAGATACAAATCAGGATGGAAACAGCACTTGGAGGTTGCATGTGGGTCAACCAATCAGATGTTGGTTACTAGTGCTTGCAAGCATGTGGACAATAGGCTCGGACCAATCAGGTTGCTGTGGGAGGAGCGTGGACAGATGAGCAAAGATATATAAACCTGTAAATTGCAACAATAAACGTCTCCACTTTTACATCTATCTAGAGTCCGTCTCATCAGTCATTCCCGCATCCCTCATTTCCCTAGTTTTAACTTTGGATCCATAAGAAATATATGAAGCAATAAAGCTTTCTGTAATTTAAATATTTAGTTAAACACAAAAGGTACACTGGTCACACCAGTAACAATTTAATAATTATGTTGTTTAGTATAGCCCATCACAAGAGAGAGACAGGTTGAAAAAAAAAAAAAAAAATCAAGTTCAGATCACCTTGTAGTGAAAATGCATACTGAAATCCTTCGCCTATTGCTTAAGTTAGGGTCAAGTGCATTGAAAATACAGTCCAAGCACACATTCTTCTTTAGTTCACATGCATCAACAGAAAAATGGCCATCTTCAATGGGTCTGGCATAACGTAGTTTTAAGGCATACCCAACTCCTTTTTCACTTCACATTTATTATCAAACATAGAGCTGACATTTGTCTTTTCGCCTTTTAGAATCATGTGTTATTCAGCTCTGTTTTTCTTTTACTACAATGCTGATACTTGATCATACTATAAGCCTCTTGTTTACATTTATTCTGATACAAAGATTTCTAAACCAGAGCAATATATATCTCTGGTAACGAGTACTGGTTTTCCTTAGAAGGACACCACTTCCTTGCAAAGACTAACCTTTAAAGTGGAATTAATGTATCTTGGGTTCTGACCGGGTCTCTGAATCAGATCTTAAATCCAAAAAAAAGTTAAAGTATGGCATTAATAACAATGATGATTTGTAAAAGGAAAGATGCCGTAGAAAGGCTCTCCATTCATTTCCTTTTATAAGGCCTTCAGTTTGGATGGTGGTGGTTTTTATTTCAGTGATAAATCTAGAAACACTTAAGCTATTACAAAGAATTACATCCTATTGATGAAATGCTGCAGAGCCATTCTATTGCAGTCTAATGGGGAAAAGTCACAGTGAATAATAAGAAATCATATGAAGACAAACATCTTAATTAGCTAGATGATACTATAATTCTGTTGTAAATTGTGTAGCACTATTACAAACTGTTTAGTTTAACATAAGAGTTCAAAAGACAGCCATCCAGTAAATACATTGTAAAATATTGTAATAGATAAGAGCCTAATCCTATTCCCATTAAATTCTCGTTGACTATAGAAAGAAACCCAATATGCAAGGTCAGCTATAATTCCAAACTTGTTCTTTTTATATCTTCATTTGGGAAGCGATGAGTATCCATAAATCCACTACATATAACTAAAGTTAACGAGCATTTACCTCATTTCCATACATCATTTTGCCTCATCCCTCGTTAGTGATTATCAAGAAAAAACTGTAGGAACTGAGAATGTTTTAAGCGCTAAATTTTTGATGTTTTCTGGAGGTATTCTTACAGAACTTGAGCAGTCAGTATCTCTGCGCACCTCTCAGCCAATGCTACTTTAATTTACTGATTTGCAGGCCTAGATTTTCTGAAAACTTTCAGTATGCAGAAATGCCCATAACACTGAGCAGCTGGAAGAGGAGAAATAAATAGTTCCTATTATATAAAGGACATGAGCAGTTTCCTCCTTCCTAGCTTAAAAAACCCAAGTGCTGCACTTTATCCAATTTCTAAACCCTTTTCATTACAGAAAAACAAGTCAGCTTGTTATAAAAACGGTGAAAAACTTTTTCATGAAGGATCTTCAGGACTCTCAAAATTATTTTATAGTGACATTTTTATTTTTTCTTCCTCTGCTTTCTTTTATTAGCACATTTTAGTAATTTACTATACTTCCTCAGAACTGTCCACAAGTGAATTTGGTTTCAGTTTCCTTGATCAAATCCAGAAAAAAAAGTTTTACAGGACTTCAGACATGTATCTGTGCATGATTTATAACTTGCTTATTAGATACCAGCTATCATTTATCATGTCCTGGAAGCATTCCCTGTACTGAAGTTTCCCATGTCTCAGTTATCTTTATATCTAGCAGGTATCCTACAAAAAACACTTTAAACTTGATTTTAATTCTAAGCGTATAAAAGGACCTAGGGACAAAAATGAGCTTTAAAGGCCTTAAATAAACAATTGTGACATTCAAACCTCTCACAAGTGCCCCAAAGTTCAGAAAACCTTAATTCTGAAAGGATGGTTTTGTTGAATAGTTTGCAGTGCCTAGAATTCTGCAGCAAAGCATACTCAGAAGCAACTTAGTTTTATAAAAGCTTTTCTTCCTTCTTCTTCTTCAACATCTCCAGATGTAATCTTTTTCCTTTTGACAGAATCCACAGATTCACAGATAAGCCGTATCACGATCTGCCTAGATAGAAATTTCTCGTTCCCTGCCAACAAGGCCACCATTCAATATACATTCACATAACTGAAAACATTCATCAGAAAAATGCAATGTGCTTCAGTTGAAGACTGACAAGCTGAGAGGTTTTGGTGCTGGTTTTGTTGTTGGTTTTGGCCCTTTTGCTTTTTATTTAAAGCTTTAATATTAAGAGCCTTCCGCTTCAAAGTGACTTACACTATATATTATGCTAAAGGTAAACTGTGTTTTCCTCAGCTTAATGACTGTCCAGCAGGTAAAGCCTGTTTACATATATTGCATTGGTTATGATTAGGACTGATTCCTTTCTCCATGCACTCAACTGTTACAGCTACCAAACACCAAATGGTCAGGAATCATTACACCGTCCATTTTCAGCTCCAAAACTACATTAAGCATTAAACTTTACCTGTCTATCACCCGTATATGTACATCTCAATTGCACTCTTTCAAGCCTTATTTTGTTCTCCTGTTTATGACTCTATATTTATATTTATTTATATCCCTGGCGGTTTTCAAGGCCAGGTTGGATGAGGCTTTGAGCAACCTGATGTAGTGGCAGATGGCCCTGTCCATGGCAGGGGAGTTGGAACTAAATGATCTTTAAGGTCTCTTCCAACCCAAATCAATCCATGATTCTATGACATACTTTCTATACTGATCCATTTCCACCAGCTAAACTGCCTGAAACAAATCAGCTCGGAAAAATACTACCTGACATTTATCTTTATTTATTTACTACACTTCTGATATCTTACAAGTAACAGAAAAGAACCTCCACAAAAGATGGTATTTTACCACTAAGACAATTCAATAGTTTGTTAGCAATTTTAATATAAGCCAACTGATCTGCTAAGGAAAACCTGAACAGCAAAACTATCACTGACCGTCTCCCACTTCAAACCGTCTCACTCTAAACTGTATTGATCCACATGTTATTTGCATATACAGTCTGAGGCACAGTACCTGGCCTGCATATTAGAGCTGTAGACCTAAATTACAGTGAAAAGCTTCTTTTGCTCTAAAGATAAGGATGGTTACTGCAACAAAAGTACTGCTGAGTGTGCTACTTACAGATTCACACTAGATCAGTTGTACAAACAATTAATAGATTCAGCACCTAGAGATTTGGTAAAGAACTTCATTACTCACGTAAAGAGAAATACTGACCCTTATTGCTATTAACTGTTAGTTACACATAGTACAGTGATGCATCAAAGCTGAATTAGTCACTTGACACTACTGGTCAGTACATAAAACATTCACAGCTTTCACCGGAAGGCTTCTAGTAAATCCTATGATCTTTGAGTGATCTCAAGCAAGAAAGAAAAACGATAGAAGAAATGAAAACCAGCCTTCAACACCATGGCACAGTCAAGCTTACACTGATGAAGTCAGCTTTGATCTCTTACAAATGCAGGTCTGTCACCAATTTGCAACAACGAAGGCAACCATGCGTCAACACATACTCTGACAGAAACATGCACAATGTAGGGATGTCTGAAGGAACACATTTCTATAAAAATGTCAACAGCTGTAGCACCTGAATGGCAGTAATTTCTGGAAAAAAATCTAGAGAAGCAAATCACACATTAGGAATGAGACACAGAAGACAAAATGGTACTTATTTATGATAGCAAGGGCAAAATCTTAAAACAGAAATATTGAGAAAGTATGCAGCTAAACCATATCTAAACTAAACAGAGAATTTGCTGTTCAAAAAAAGACTGGATTAGAAAGGAGGAGTGAGCACTTGGAACAGACAATATTTATTATTTTAAGAGAATAAAACCAAGAGACTGTCTAATTAAAAGTAGGCTTTTTTATCCACTGAGTTTAACAAAATCAGAAATTTGTGTGTTTCAGCTATTTCATTTTCAGCTCCCAAGAAAAGGCAGGGAAATAGAGGTCCAAAACATAGTGTGCCAACAAAATTGAATTCTTGTGGCTTTTTCAGTTGTGTGGTTTATTTTAAGTAAATAGGATTACATGCTCTTAAAAAATTACGTTGGGTTGTTAGTTTGGGAATTATTCTTTTTTTTTTGCTAACCAGTGGTAAAATGAAATAAACACTATAGAAAATACATTTTTTATGAGTTCTACTAATTTTTAATATGGGATACTGAGTATTCTAGGAAAACCAGAGCACAGAGCAAAGCAAACTTTAAGCTTTCTTTACAATGACATGATTTTTTTTTTGGGGGTGGGGGTGGGGGTTGACGGGACAGGGAGCCAGGGGAGGAGGGAAAGGAAGAAGCCACTTTAACATTCCTGGAGACATCAGATACTGTTTTGATACCTTTGTTAGGGCTGTCTTATTCTTTAACATTATGGGCAGTGATACACAAATGAATAACACAAGTGGAAGCGTTAAACAGGAAATTGGTAGATCAAACAGAATATTTCAATACCTTTCCCAGATGCATGGTTTTGTTTCGTTTTTAATCTGCTCCACTAATGACTAAAAACAAACATCAGAATCACAGTCTGTGGCTTGCACGTTAACATACAGTTATCAAAGAGTGCTTCCTTGAATATTTTTATTTCCTTGTACTTCGTAGGAATTAGCAGCCTAGCTCATCTGCGCATTAAGTATTTCCCAATATGCAAGGTGAATCAGAAATATAATTAAGGTAAAACTAATGAAAAAGGATTCTTTGAGAGGACTTTAACTTAGTCCACCCATTTCTGCAGTAGTCTTTCTGCCTTTGGAAGTTATGAGAAACTAGACTCAAAAACCTTTTAAAGTTTAACTGTAAACAGACCTGTGAGGAAAGTAAATATCTATGATATCTCTGTGCCAAAAATGACAGTCCAAAAATTAAGTAAAACTAATGACTTCTGGAAGCATGAGTGTTACCCAAGAGGTGGTGACAGGCAACAGAGGCCAAACCTTCAGTGGCAACAGTTTAAAAATCACAACACTATTTTACCACAGCTATAGTTTTGTGATCTGATAAATTTTCACGCCCACGAATATACAGTAATACAAGCACAATGAAGAGGAGATGAATTCAGACATTAGTCTGTAATTAGTTTTCACTGTCTTAAATGCAAAAAAACCAAAGAAAGAGCTCTCCTAGGCAGAATTTCTTGAAAGGGGGAGTAAAACCAAAAAAGATGCTGGGCCTTCTAGGTGGTTTTTTTTTATTACCCAGTTAACTAGAAGTCAGTATCAATGAAATTTTCTCTCAGAAAATACCAATTACCATACAGAAACTACAGTTACTTTCACGTTCCAGCAGTGCAGTATTCTTGGCTCCTTCATATAAACATTTCTTTGAAATTCTATTGCACATTTTAACTTTTCAGGGAGTTTAAATGTCTAACGTAGATTATATGAATAATGCAAGATTGCTAAATTGTCCTCCTCTCCATACTGACTGGAAAGGAAATTTAAATGAATTACACATCAGTGATTTATCTAGAGTCCACAGTCTGAATATCCAACCATTTATCTGTTTAAGTTCTACTTCGGTTCATAAAGATATGAGAATATCTGTTTTATAATGCTGACCTTATTTGACTGCTCTGCTTCTCAGATATTTACTTACAAAGCAGAATACCCACATATCTTCAAGTTAGTAGGGGACACAAAATAAATAACTTTGCATAAATTCAACATGCAGGTCACAGAACCACAGAATGGTAGGGGTTGGAGGGAATCTCCAGGGATCAGCCAGTCCAAGCCCCCTAACTAAAGCAATTCATCAAGTACGTTGTCTTTATGAAAGGAAGTAAAAAGGAGAGTAATCCAGAACTACCTAGAAACATCAGCACTAAAGGTGATAAGAAAGTAAAGCAATGTCATTGGGAGGCTTGCTATGCAGTTGGCACATAATTATGCTATTCATCACAGAGGCAGTTATGACATCCAACAGCATGTTATTTCAAAGAAGCATCAGAGAAGTTGCAGACAGAGCATCAGAGCAGGAACAGACAGGTCTCTGCAACACAGGCCTGTAGTTCAAGATACCAAGCAGATGCACCTGTGATGTGTCATCAGAGTCTCTTTTGCATTTACTTATTGCAGATCAAAGCATCGACACAGGGGATAAAAAATTGCTGGCTCTGATCTATCACAAGGATTCTTTGAACCGAGGCTACATTTAAGAAAAATAAATCAATTTCTTTATTATGCCTCAGTGCACGTATCGTATCCAAGAATTTCTAGATGCGTAGTTTGTCAACCCCCATAAGCTCTGTTGAATTCTTATTCGCACCTTGATCGGATTTTCTCTGGACATCGTCATGGACTTGCTATGAAAGTAGTTTTGTTGTTGGAACCTAAATTTGCAAAAGTGGTAAATCTGGTGTAAAATTATAATATAGAAACACATTATAAGAATTTCTCAATATTCTTGAGTAGATCTGTGCAAACTCAAGAGTTAATATTCTTCTCGCCTTCTACCCTATAACAGTCAAACCTAGAATTTCAGCAGAACACATTGCAAGGCAAGTCTTCCAGTGCTCAACACAGCTGATGCCTAAAAACGTACTACACACACTACTGGAAATTTCAAATTATCAGAAGTTTCTGTTACCACACATGGCTTAAAGTAGCCAAGCAAGGTCAACAGGTGAAAATGCTGCCTGCCCTCAATTACCAACTCCTGCCTTTGTCTTCAGCCTAGGAGGTATAATGTCAGTGCTAAAATATTGATAATGATCAGCCCTCCTCTTACACAACTCTTCAGCAGAAACTGTGCAGATGTCCAGAATCCTATAACTTTTTAAACAGGAACACAAGTTTTCATATTTCTTTCTCCTTGGATGCATCAAAACTTGACTGGATGTGAACCTGAGCCACCCAGTCTATATTATCTCTGTTTCGAGCAAAGCGTTGGGCCCAGACATCATCCAGAAGTCCTTTCGAGTATTTGCCTCTGAGTCTTTACCTCAGTTATTTTTTATTCATCCTTAAATTTACCCTGGTTTTTGTTATAAAATTTGAAAAAAAATTTGAAATGTAAACTTTAAATTTTTCAAATCTATTGATTTATATACATCAGCAAAAATTGAGATAAAACATTTAAATTTCTCTTTTTAATTTCAATCACTATTAGCAGCTTCCCACTCCCACTCTCCTCATCATAGCATTAGATTGTGGTGAGACACACAGAATATCATTTAAGAAGTTTGATTTTTTTTTTTAACTTATTTGACCAAAACAAAACCAGTCATTGTTGATACCGTCCTTACATCGACTATTTTGAGTAACAATGCCACCTGCTGTGCTAAATATGAGATGTCTGAACAGTGCAGTGCATAGTCTGCTCAACGCTAGCATTGGAGCAAAGCTACAGAGCAAAACTCCAATCTACACTATGCAAGAATTTCAAGCAAAGGCAATAACTTCCTAGCTTCTCTTTCATATTCAAATTTATCACATTTTTTCTATTATAACTACAACTGATTAAGAGTGCTATCCTAGTTTCAAAACACGAGATGTGTGCTGGGACACCAAGAAGCAACCATGGCTGGGAACTGGAAGCCCACAATCAATAGCACTCGGGACTGAAAGAGCTAAATTCCAACATCCATCTGCTCCAAAAGAAAGCATTTACTCTGCAAGTAAAGAGAATCATGACTGAAACCGTCACAGCAGCATAGGTCAGAAAAACAGCTTCTAGCTAGCTACATTCTTACTTCTTGGATGCCTTTTACACCATGACAGACTGCTGGTGTACAGGCACAAACCAAATCATTTAGCTTTCACTCTGAGTGCTAAGCATATGGATGAAGCTGTGTAATGAAATATTTATCACTCCTCCACTCTACTATCCACACAGATATCCCAAAGGATCCATTCTCCAGATTATCAGTTTAGTACCTGCATAAGTACTGAGTTTACAAATGATTTTAAGATCAGAGATATGCACATGGGGTCAAGGAAGGAGTTCAGACAGATTTATTACAATTTATGCATTTCATTTTCTATATAATTTACTAGCATCATGTCTGCAGCACAGCATAACACAGAACAAAGTCAACGTTTTTTTCTTAAAAAACACTCCCCCCTTGATTTTTTCTTCCCCTCAAACACAGTCACAGCCTTTCAGTATTTGTGTACTCATAGTAGGGGCAACCATTTCCATCTGTATCCTTGGTCCCTCACCCTTTTGATGTCTTTTTACAGATTTCTCTTGAGAGTCATTTCATTTAGTAGTTCTTAGATATAGGTATCTTAGTGCTTAACAAGTAAAGAAATTCATGATGGTATTGTGACCGGTATGATTGAATAAATAAATAAAAGAAGCAAATCTTTATTAATACACAACTATGCAATATTTTAAACTGACTGCTAGTGGATGTGTAAAGGGAATTCTCTTCCTGCTTCTCACTCTCTTCCCATCTTAACAGCAATTTTATCACCGTTACTGTGCTTTGTAACACACTGACTAAATCTGAAGCCTTTTTGGCTACAAGCAGGTACAGCACTATTTGCGCATAACTTTCCTCCCTTCTACACTACGTACTGCCCTCCAACTCTTACTACAATCGTTATCATGATGGTAATATCTAAGAGATAAGAAAGGCGGGAATCTCACTGGATTCAATTCTAGACCACAAAAATAATTGTCTTTACAAGCTTGTAATATAAAAGAAGCAAACTAGATAGAGGGTATAAAGAATATGTCATACAGGCAGAGGTGACAAGCCACTGTAGCCAGCACATTATCATTTACGAAGTATTTTATATTTTTAGAACACTGAGTTTGTTTGAATGATGGGAAAAATAAAAAAAACAGGCCTTCATCAAGTTCAAGTTTCTCCAGATCTGCTTCTCAGATTCTTTCTAGAATTCCTATAAAACACCACAGAAAGTTCCTAGAAAGCAGGTGGGAGTCCTGAGACTGAAAAGGGGTAGTTCATGGAAAACACTAGAGAAAAATATAGAGAGAGATACCAAAAAAGCAGGTGTGACATTTCTGAAAACTCATTAAGGTATTACTAAAAAGCAGACAGAAAAATCGTAGAAAGTGCTTTGGGAATTCCTAGACAGGATCAGGAAATAGCATCAGAAACCTGGCATGGACAGGAGAGAGGCAAAAAAAAAAAAAAAATGTTTCTAGAAAGCTCTCGACAAAGTCATAGAAATGGCACACCCCCAGAATGCACACCAAGCTCTTGAGCGCTTCCAAAACAAGAAGGAAGAAATCTTCTCTTCCAAGAAAATCTGGTTTTGCCACAGTATTTGTCTTCTCAGGTCAAGAAGATAGGCTTTATTCAAGAGGCAAGAAAGTTCTTCATCCTATAATCATTTCTCCTATTACCCTCATTCCCTAGCAGTCAATAGACAAGTATCTGCTACTGACTTGCTGGGCAGAGTAATACAACAAATCTTTTGGCTCCTGAAGACAGAAAACTCTTAAGACCTTCTCTACTAAATAGATTCCATGACACTCCATAGAAATATTAAACTCAAGGAAATATTAAGCTTTTGCATCACAGATTAAACAAAAGCCCAATTCAAAGAAGCACCTAATGGAAATAGATATCTTCAGATGAAAAGTGTCCTCTTTGCCTCATTAGTGACTTGAGTCCAAATGAGTCAAATGGCATAAGTTTATAAAGTCAGCAGACAAAAGGCCAAACAGTCAATCTACTTGCAACAGGCAAATAAAAGTTAATGTGATCATCTGAATACAAGCTGAATACAAGTGTAACATTTGCCAGAAGTGGTATCATTAATAGGTCATGTAATATGATGTCTAAAATGTGTAAGAGGATTTGAGACTACATCCAAATATTTAATAGCAATTTTAATCCATATGGTAAGCAACACAGAAAATGATAAAAATAAACCTAAACTGATGCTAAGGGTACATGCACCCTCAGATGAGGGCCAGATGTTCAGCTATTGCAGTTTTATGCTTCTTTGAAACACTTGTGCCTGTTAAGCACATGGACCATATGCTTTTTGTTGCTGACTAGGTGCTGCAAAATTCTGTGAAAATGCTTAATGTGTCATAATTCTAAAAAAATACACCCATAAACACACACAACACGTGCATTTCAAGTCCAAGAGCAGTGAAGTGACAAATATCATTACTGATTCCAATCATTATGTTTTCAGTTGCTAGCTCCAGCCATGAATCAAGCCTGTGTAAATTAGCAACACAAAAGGTTGAACTGCTTAAATAGGCTAAGCACTCTTCTATTCCTTTGTCAGGGCTAAAAAAGTATTTAATCATTTACAAGAAACAAAGCTGCTCTAGCACAGGGAAGCTATTAGAATGAATCAGATGAATCACTGTTTATCCCAAAATAACCAATAATCAAATGTTTTTAAAACCCACCTGGGAAATAGCCAAGTTCAAATCCCTACCCTGAAATAAGCAAGTCAGAGACTTACACAAGAGATACTCAAGTGGAATGAGAGAATACTCAACATAAAAAGAAATAAGTTAAAGATACCATCTTCCTAACTGTCTTCAACTAACGTTCAAAAACTATTTATCCTTTCACTATCAATGACTTCCAAAGCAAAACATCGTATTACTAGATTTAGCAAAGAAAGGATGCAACTCAGAATACACAACATAAATTTGACAGCAGTAATGAAAGGATTCTCTCTTCTCTCATAATTATTTATTCATTTAAATATCTCTACCTTATTTTAGAAGGTCATTTCTGCTTACTTTTTCTCTTTAGCATATAATAATTTTCATGACTAAAGAAAAAGCTGAGAGGATCACTACAGAGACACCCAAATGTACAAACATAGGGAAAACAAAGGAAAGCAAGATTTGACGCAGAGGTCTCAGCTTTCTCATACTTACTCCCTCACATTTTTCTGTATTTTATGGGCAGTTGCACCAGACAGTACAGCTAAACCAATTTTATATATATATATAAAATGTTTCAACAGAGACAGAAGTTATACAGACTAGTCACAAAAAAGACAGAGCAACAGTGATAAACTAACCAAAGCTCCAAAATTTCACAGAATCACCAGGTTGGAAGAGACCTACCGGATCACTGAGTCCAACCATTCCTATCAAACACTAAACCATGCCCCTTAGCACCTCGTCCACCCGTCCCTCAAACACCTCCAGGGAAGGTGACTAAACCACCTCCCTGGGCAGCCTCTGTCAGTGCCCAATGACCCTTCCTGTGAAGAATTTTTTCCTAATGTTCAGCCTAAACCTCCCCTGGAGGAGCCTGAGGCCATTCCCTCTCATCCTGTACCCTGTCACTTGGGAGAAGAGGCCAGCACCCTCCTCTCTACAACCTCCTTTCAGGTAGTTGTAGAGAGCAATGAGGTCACCCCTCAGCCTCCTCTTCTCCAGGCTAAACAACCCCAGCTCTCTCAGCTGCTCCTCGTAAGACCTGTTCTCCAGCCCCTTCACCAGCTTTGTTGCTCTTCTCTGGACTCACTCCAGAGCCTCAACATCCTTCTTGTGGTGAGGGGCCCAGAAACGAACACAGAATTCAAGGAGCAGTCTCACCAGTGCCGAGCACAGAGGGAGAATAACCTCCCTGGACCTGCTGGTCACACCATTTCTGATACAAGCCAAGATGCCATTGGCCTTCTTGGCCCCCTGGGCACACTGCTGGCTCATGTTCAGTCGGCTGTCAACCAACACCCCCAGGTCCCTCTCCTCCAGGCAGCTCTCCAGCCAGACTTCTAGTATGTAGCACTGCATAGGGTTGTTGTGCCCCAAGTGCAGGACCCGGCATTTGGCCTTGTTAAACCTCATGCCATTGGACTCAGCCCAGCGGTCCAGCCTGTTCAGATCCCTTTGCAGAGCCTCCTTACCCTACTCCAGTAGATTGACACTTCCACCCAGCTTAGTGTCGTCCGCAAACTTGCTAAGGGTGCACTCAATGCCTTCATCCAGGTCATTGATAAAGACATTGAACAGGACTGGACCCAGCACTGAGCCCTGGGGAACCCCACTTGTCACTGGCCTCCAGCTGGATTTCACACCATTTGCCACCACTCTCTGGGCCCGGCCATCCAACCAGTTTTCCACCCAGGAGAGTGTGCGCCTGTCCAGCCCAGAGGCTGACAGTTTCCGAAGCAGAATGCTGTGAGAAACTGTGTCAAAGGCTTTACTGAAGTCCAGGAAGATACATCCACAGCCTTTCCCTCATCCAGCAGCCGAGTCACTTTGTCATAGAAGGCCATCAGGTTAGTTTGGCAAGACCTGCCTTTCGTGAACCCGTGTTGACTGGGCCTGATCACCTGGTTCTCTTGCATGTGCTTCATGATGGCACTCAAGATCACCTGTTCCATGACTTTCCCTGGCACTGAGGTCAGACTGACAGGCCTGGAGTTCCCTGGATCCTCCCTGTGACCCTTCTTGTAGATGGGCACAACATCAGCCAGCCTCCAGTCCAGTGGGACTTCCCCAGTCTTCCAGGACTGCTGGAAGATGATGGAAAGGGGTTTGGCCAGCACATCCGCCAGCTCCTTCAATACTCTTTGGGTGAATCCCATCCGGCCCCATAGACTTGTGGGTGTCTAGCTGGGCAAGCAGGGCTCTGACCACCTCCTCTTGGATCACAGGAGCCTCATTCTGCTCCTCTAACTCCTGGGTTTGTACACAGAGGGAACAACTTTCCTTACAATTAAAGACTGAGGCAAAGAAGGCATTAAGTACCTCAGCCTTTTCCTCATCCCCTGTCACTGTTGTTCCGTCTGCGTCCAATAGGGACTGTATGGTCTCCCTAGTCCTCCTTATATTGTTAATGGATTCATAGAAAGATTTTTCATTATCTTTCACAGACTTTGCCAATCTGATTTCTAGTTGGGCCTTAGCCCTTCTGATTCTTTCCCTGCACAATCTCTCTTCCCTCCTGTAGTCCACCCAAGACCCCTGTCCCTTCTTCCAAAACCCATAAACATGTCTCTTCTTCTTGATGTCACTCAAGATCTCTCTGTTCAACCAAGCTGGCTTTCTCCCCTGATGGCTTTTTTTTCCGGAACATGGGGATGGCTTTCTCCTGAGCTGTGAGGATTTCCTTTTTGAAGAGCTCCCAGCCCTCATGGGCTCCCTTGCCCTTGAGTACTGCCTCCCATGGGACTTTGCCAACCAGCCTTCTGAACAGTCCAAAGTCTGCCCTCTGGAAGTTTAGTGCTACTGTCCTGCTAATCCCTGTCTTCACCTTACCTAGAACTGAAAACCCTATCATCTCATGATCACTGTGTCCTACCGCCACATCCCCCACAAGGCCTTCTCTGTTCACTAACAGCAGGTCCAGGAGGGCACCTTCCCTTGTCGATTCATTCACCAGCTGTGCGAGGAAGTTGTCTTCCACGCACTCCAGGAACCTCCTGGACTGCTTCCTTTCTGCTGTATTGTACTTCCAGCAGATATCTGGAAGATTGAAGTCTCCCACAAGAACAAGAGGCATCGATCCAGAGATTAACCCCAGATGTTTATAGAAGAGCTCATCAGCTGCTTCTCCTTGGCTGGGTGGTCTGTAACAGACTCCCATCACAAAATCTGCCTTCTTATGGGCTCCTCTGATTTTAACCCACAGGCACTCAATCTCCTCATAACCATAATCCATCTCAACAGTGTCCAAGTCCTCCCTTACAAAGAGGGCTACCCTGCCGCCTCTCCTACCCTTCCTGTCCTGCCTGAAGAGTTTGTACCCCACCATAGCTGCACTCCAGTTATATGAGTCATCCCACCATGTTTCTGTGATGGCAATGACATCATAGCCTCCTTGCCCTATGACAGCTTCCAACTCCTCCTTCTTATTCCCCATGCTGTGTGCATTGGTGTAAATGCACTTCAGCTGGACTGGCGAACCTTCAGCCCTCATAGAGGGAATAGAGTTTATTCCCAATTGCCTGGTCATTGGATTCACCCTACCACTTGCTGTGTGGCGATGTACACCATCTCTGAGTCACCCGTGCCCCATGTCCAGACTCACTCCTGTCTAGCCTTGTCTCATCCCCCTCCCCCTTCACATCTTGTTTAAAGCTCGGTTAATGAGCCTTGCTAGATTTTTAGCAAGGGCTTTAGCCCCTCTAGGAGACACACGCGTCCCAACCCTACTAAGAAAGCCTGGGGGTGCGTGAGCCACCCCATGATCAAAGAAGCCAAAGCCCCTCTCCTCACACCAGGCTCGGAGCCAGGCATTGATCAAATTCTTCTCTTTGACTTCCTGCTCTCCTCTGTATTTAGCCTTGGAATGGAGCTAAATACTATGAGCCCCAGAGCCCTCCATCGTTCTCCCTAGAGCCCTGAAGTCTCTCTTTGATGGCTTTGGGCTTTCTATTCTCTATATCATCACTACCAATTTGGAATACTATCAGAGGATAGTAGTCTGTCTCTTGGACCAGGGAAGGAAGTTTTCTAGCTACCTCCTTCACCGATGCCCTAGGTAAGCAGCAGACCTCTCTGTGGAGCGGTCCAGTCTGCAGATGGGTCCCTCCGTTCCTTTTAGGAGGGAGTCCCCTACAACAATCACTCTCCTCCTCTTCTTAATGGAGGATCTTTTTATGGTTTTTTGAGGATGGTGCAGCCTAGGGAAAGATTCTAGGCTGTGGGAGCCATCATCCTCATCTTTGGGGGTGGATTCCACCTGCAGTGCTTCGTATTTGTTCTTCAGGGGCATCTGGGGTTTTGTTGTCTAGGTGAGGGGAGCAAGTTTCCTTCGTCGGGCAGGAACTTGCTGCCATTCCCCATGTCTTGTTGCCCCAACCTTGAGGTTGGCTGGTGGGTGGTGTTCGGACACACCAGCTCCAGCAGCCCGCTGAGTTAGTGAGAGGGCAATTTATCCAAGCACAAAATACAGCTTTAAAAATAACGTATTTTTCAGTTCATCTAGGACTTAAAACAATAAGTATGTCTTGGACAGGGTTGGATTTCAATTTGACTGAGATTTTGTGCCTTTACTACCAGTTTATAGCGCTACAAAAAGCATTCAGATAACGAGCATTACCTCAGAAGTTATGCAGTAAATCAAGAGACAATCTCCAAATGACAGCACAGTCAGAGCATTACAGATGGAAACCATAACCAAAAGAAATTAATTTGAAAAGAAGAAATATTGACTTGATAGCTTAAAAAAGAAACTAAGAGCTGTTTGGGGTTTAAGTTATACTTTTTACACTTAATGGTGCGTGTGTTAGTATGATATCTATAAACGTAAAAAACCCAGGAGACTGGGGAAAAAGTCTGTTTCTAGAAAACACCACCTAGAACTTTAAAATCACCCTCAATTGAAAGAATCTATATCTTTAAAGGTGTTCCCAGGATCAGAAGTTATCAATGGGTTCAGAAGATCCCATAGCATCACGTCAGAACAGAAGTTTACTTTTAACGTTAAGTTATTGAAATGATGTTATAATAATTACTTATGTTATCCGCTTTGCTCTTGATTAGACTCAGATTTCAATATAAAGGCATAGTCTTTGAGATTAAATTTTAAAGGTAGAAAGACATCTGGGGAAGAACGCGAATAGAATAAATAGAATTCTTCTAAAGACAGTTGATATTTTAACAAAATCTCAGATTAGCCTAACGCAGTTGTTAATGCATGAGATTTTATATACATATGTATTGAGATTCAAGATATAGTAAGACATCAACAGAAAAATAGCACTCAGTATGTTCATTCCATAACAAGTGGTGCCAGCCCTATGTAGATATGCAGATATACAAAGACCCAAGTACCCCCTCATGCATGCTGTACATTGCAGCCTGACCCGAGATACCTATAACACTGTGGCCTACCTCTCATCCTTGTAACACTGCTGGCAATAATGTAAATTTAATGTGGAAGCAATGCAGGCTAGACTCACTCTGTCCCTAGTCAACAGATGGTGTTGACATAACACATTAAGAGAACATGCTCACAAAGCCATACCCGATTCCCTTTTCTTGTATACATTTCTCCAATCTCTGTCAGTTGTTTAAGAGTCAGCATTCACATCTAGAAAAAACATACATATATTTGTATCTGCATCTAACAGAAGTTCAGAGATTCACAGTTTGATTTAAAAGCTGGTTTGAATATTTTGATATGTCAAATTCAAAGTATCCCAGTGTTTCTTCTTGATGTTCCTTTACCTTCACAGTTTTTTCCCTTCCTAATTCTAGCACGAGTTCTATAAATCCAGAACGTCCTCTACAACAACTGAATCACACAACTAAAGCTAATATTAAATAGACCAAGATTTAGATTTTTTTCTTTTTTTCTGTACTAAGTCTGGAAATATTCCAGGAAAGTGGAAAATTGAATTAAGGAAAAGCTAGAACACGCAGACACACACAACATTATGGTGAATCTGACAAGAATCTAAACTGTTCTACTTGTTCATCAACACTATGTACACACATGAATGTTTACTTTGGTTTTAGATTAGAAATACCATCATAATCACAAGAGCACATAGAGAAACAAACAGAAGCCTCGCTCCATTCAGTAACGTCTGTATTATGCACTTTGGAATCACAGAATACTAAGTATGCAGAAGTTGTACCAGTGTCTAATTCTAATAGAGATAATAGGAAAGTGATGAGGCTTAATGTTCCACTAGCTATAAAACAGTGTAAATCTCTAAGGATAGATATTAGCATTATGGAGTTGCAGTCTTGTTTTTTAACCATTTGGTTTGTAGGTAAACATTTCTACCGCAATTACAGAGGAAAAGACATCCTGTGAGCTGCACTGAGAAGAGGGGAAGGGCAAGCAGCTTTCAGCAGCCTAAATCTCTGATGAATGCTCTCGTTAGTGTGGAAAGAGAGAAAACATCCCATTCCAAATCTTCAAACACACACGTGTGCAGTCCTCACGCTTATTATTTTTGAAGTTCAATTCATTTTTATGTTACCAAGCAGGAAACGTATTTGCATTAGAAAGGTGTTAATGGGTATGTATTTGCAAAATGCTCACTAACAAGAAAAGTTAACAAAGACTTTTAAGATTACAGCAAACATTCCAAGACAAACTCCGTTCCTGGATAAATTCAACTTCAATGGGAATTGTATGTGCCTGCACAGTTGCTTGTAGTTTCCATACGTTTGGAAGTTCTTATGACAGAAGCCACAGCTTCCTCTCAGCACTCAGCTTCTCAAACTTGTCATCACTTAAAATGATTATTTCTGAGACACTAGGGAAGTTATGCAGCTTTAATATAGCATTGGAGGCAGATTCATACCGCAAATTTTGTACTTACTTGGATACTGAAAACATCTACAGCCCTCTCTAATTTCAGAATGGTTCTCAAACTCTGTTCCGCACAGACTGGCCACACCTGCCATAACTCAGCGAGATCCAGCACAGCACAGAACGTCTTATGCATAAAAATTTCAGTTATAAATATTTCCTGCTGTGCATGAGCTTTTTCTATGACCTAGAAACTCTTTCTAAATACAAAATTTATATTACAAATAATATTTATTTTTAATATTACTTATGTTACAACTCCCACCTATTGTATTTTTTTTTTTCCAACTCACCTATACACTAGGATTTTTTCCCCACATAAAATACTAAGATTCCCTCTCTGGGATGCCTGTTCCCACCAGCCATCATTTTAGTGACATATAATAGTAACCTGTCTTGAGAGAAGGGTCTCTAATGACATATAGCAGCATAATAGGTACTTACAGCACACTGAAGACATGTTGCAACTATACATCATCAGAGAAGCAGTTGGCAAGATGAGGAGTTCAGGGGATACACATGACCAGAGTACAACCATAAAGAAAAACAGTTCCGGTGATTCTGTCTGTGGCTGAAGGTATCTCCCCAGAGCCAGAGGTTTAAACAACACACGAATTCTGGTACAGGCCTACAGTGACAGACCTTTGGTGAGAAGGAAAAACCCAACAACCAAAATATCTCCTTCTAAATATAACCAATAGTTTAATTCCCTTCTGCTGTTAGTATGAAACCAACTTTATTCACTAACGTGCACATTTTCAAGTGCAAAAGCTCTGATGATGAGGTGATCAAGTTACATTTTAGAAGGTAAATGGTGAACTATTAGTCATTGTCTCTTAAAACATGAGCTAGAGCAAACGAGAAATCAGCATTTTACAGATTGAAAATGAAAATGGGACTTCTTTCATACTAACACGTGAGAAGCCATAGGCTGCTGCAGAGATCCAGGAAGGAATTAGATGAGCTCTAGAGAACATGAACTGATGTTCTGAACATGAACTGAGGCTTTAACTGATTGTTCCAAGTTACTTGTAGTAAGCATACGCAAATTCCTGCAGTACCACAGCAAAGATGAAAATAAACACTTCTGGAAGAAGAAGGAAACGTGAAAGATGTACTACTTGTATATACACAAACCTGTATGTGCTATATATAGGCACACACTTAATCGTGCAGAGGTTTATAAAAATGAATTTTGATTCTTTTATCTGAAGTGACACAGTCTTGCTATAAACCCTTAAATCTAACACTAGTTTGTTCTAATCAATAGGAAATACTCCTGTTAACAGTATCGGGCTTTAACCGTTACACACCTCTACGTTTCAAAATAAAGAAGCAAACACCTTAATTACTTTCAAACACAGAAGTCAAATGCCCATCATTTCAATGAAGTAAAAAACATCTCAGAAAGAGAATACAGTTTACACTTTGCTTTTGGATTAAGAGCTATTACTTTTTACATGTTATACTAAAGAAAATGACATTTTGGCTACTAGCACATGTAGTACAAAGTTTCTTTTACTAAAGGCAGATGTCAAATTAGTTACCAGTTAAAGCCTGTCTACTTTAAGTATTGATAACATGGACTTTGCTTTTTTCAAGTGACTTTCTAATGAGTCACATGTAAATGATTTGTGGATAATCACATACAGCTTCCAGACTAGTATTCAATATTCTGAGCTAATTAAATTTTCAGGTTATGTTGTCAACATTAACAATTTCTTCAGCACTTCAATTCTTGGAGACTGCCCTGCTTACAACCAAAACACGAAACAGGGTATTCAGCAATTTAGATAAATATATATACACTACACACATTGTTTCCTTACAATATCAAACATTTATTCAATTTGCATTCACTATTTCTTTTCCTGTGCAGTTATTAGAAGCTGCTCATTTTCAAGGATCTTTATATCTTATGAAAGTCCCTTGACAAATATTGCCAAAAGAGTATTAACTATTCAAAGTTTGAGTTTCTGTGAGCACATAAGCATTTCCAAACAGCGCATTTTCAGTTGTATCAGGGAGTTCGTACGACTAAAAAAAGCCCACATTCCTACATGCTTAAAGTATTTAACGATAATCCAGGAAAATGTGCATAAGATTTGCCATCAGAAATCTGAATCAAGATTTCTTCCCTCTGCCTACCTCCAATGCAGACAAGCATCCTGAATACTCACAAACAATGAGTCTTTTACTATTTATATAGGCCGTTTAAGTTTGCTTGGCTATATTAATATAACTTGTTGCCATACTTCAAAAAAATAAATAAAACTATGAACCTCATTAAGTTATGGCTGAAACAATTCTCAAGCTACTTCTGAAGGTTTACATCTTCTCTCTGCTCTCTTCTGAATCACTACTATTATTTCTGCATTATGACAGAGCAGGAAATTAATTATGGGAAATCAGGTGGCAGCAGCAAATTCTGCAGTGTAACCAGTTGCTTTGTCTTGCCCTCCTGCCTTTTGCTTGGCTACAATAAGCGAGATGCACGGGATGGATTTTTTTTTTAAATATTTTTCTCTTCAAATACATGCTTTGAACTAATTATTAAACTTCTCTGGCACGATCACATTGCTGTTACTGAAGTTTTAATCTAGTAGTTCATGTAAGAATAAACATTTTTTTTAAATCCCGAAATAAATTTAACAAAAAACATAAACCCAAAACCTGATATATGATATAAAAATAGTTAGTAACTATAACTATTTCTAACAAGAAACAACCAAACAGCATTTTTTCTTTTTGTTGGCTGGAAGCAGTGGAGGAAATCACAAATCTGCATGACAGTTCAGATTGACCCAATTCAGAGTCAAAATTTTTGCCAAGCCACCCTTACTACTAATGATAATGATCCTTTAATGTGATTTTATGCCCTAGTTGCATAATGAAATTTTGTGTTCATATGACTCCACTTACATAGATCTGATTTCAGAAGAAAATTTTAAAGGACTTAAAAGTGGTCTCTTTTTCAAAGAAAATCATCATTCACCATTCCCTCTGAAGTCAGACCTGCAAAGAACTCAGCCAGATATTTAGATACCTTTTTTTCCAGTAAGAAGTAATAATTTTAGCTTTATCGTGTCAATACTTTCCACCCGCTTCATAAGCTTGCACTAGATAAATTATTATGATGAAAATTAGAGATACCATTTCAAATCAAAAAGTAATTATCAGCAAAGAACAACATCTAGCTAGTAGAATATTTCATTTTGTGATCATTTCTTGAAAGCATTTGATATTGGTTCAGCAAACATACAGGATATTGACTTCTATGTAGGAGATTTTTTTCTCCTAGTTAATTTTTCCTTTGCAGCTCTTTATTGTTCTTCTATTTAAAGGGTAACTCTGCTTACAATCTGCTTTATTGTCACTTCTGTAACTTAAGATATGTATACTTTACAGTACATATGCTTATCTGAATACATCTGTTCTTTAAAGATAACACTAAAGAGTGAAAACATACCATTTCAAAGGTGGTGTTAGCCATTTCATACCATAATTTCATTTGTTTTAGTTTTGTTTCATCATTCCAATCTATATGCTGAGGATACTAGTATTATAGAAATCAGTTTTAAGGATTGCTGCCAAGACAGATCCCATGCAGTCTATCCGTGACACACTGAATTCAGTTGTGCTCTCCTGTGGTGTACATGACTAGACTAACCTACACTGACAGAGTCGCGTAGCTGATTAATTCAACCTATATTGCAAGTCAGAAATAAGGATGGATGTGTTTACTTTTCATCATTTCATTGATCTGAACATACAAAAATCGTCTCAGAATTCAAAAGGTTTATGAGATGCATCTAAATATTGACTGGTAACACGAAGTTGACAACTTCATAGAAACATAGAAGTATCATAGAATCATAGAATAACCAGGTTGGAAGAGACCCACCGGAGCATCGAGTCCAACCGTTCCTATCAAACACTAAACCATGCCCCCTCAGCGCCTCGTCCACCCGTGCCTTAAACACCTCCAGGGAAGGTGACTAAACCACCTCCCTGGGTAGCCTGTTCCAGTGCCCAATGACCCTTTCTGTAAAGAATTTTTACCTAACGTCCAGCCTAAACCTCCCCTGGAGGAGCTTGAGGCCATTCCCTCTCATCCTGTCCCCTGTCACTTGGGAGAAGAGGCCAGCACCCTCCTCTCCACAACCTCCTTTCAGGTAGTTGTAGAGAGCAATGAGGTCTTCCCTCAGCCTCCTCTTCTCCAGGCTAAACAACCCCAGCTCTCTCAGCCGCTCCTCATAAGACCTGTTCTCCAGCCCCTTCACCAGCTTTGTTGCTCTTCTCTGGACTCACTCCAGAGCCTCAACATCCTTCTTGTGGTTAGGGGCCCAGAAGTGAACACAGTATTCGAGGAGCAGTCTCACCAGTGCCAAGTACAGAGGGAGAATAACCTCCCTGGACCTGCTGGTCACACCATTTCTGATACAAGCCAAGATGCCATTGGCCTTCTTGGCCCCCTGGGCACACTGCTGGCTCATGTTCAGTCGGCTGTCAACCAACACCCCCAGGTCCCTCTCCTCCAGGCAGCTTTCTAGACAGACTTCTCCTGGTCTGTAGCACTGCATAGGGTTGTTGTGCCCCAAGTGCAGGACCCGGCATTTGGCCTTGTTAAACCTCATGCCATTGGTCTCAGCCCAGCGGTCCAGCCTGTTCAGATCCCTTTGCAGAGCCTCCCTACCCTCCAGCAGATCGACACTTCCACCCAGCTTAGTGTCGTCCGCAAACTTGCTAAGGGTGCACTCAATGCCTTCATCCAGGTCATTGATAAAGACATTGAACAGGGCTGCACCCAGCACTGAGCCCTGGGGAACCCCACTTGTCACTGGCCTCCAGCTGGATTTCACACCATTTGCCACCACTCTCCGGGCCCGGCCAGCCAACCAGTTTTCCACCCAGGAGAGTGTGCACCTGTCCAGACCAGAGGCTGACAGTTTCTCAAGCAGAATGCTGTGAGAAACTGTGTCAAAGGCTTTACTGAAGTTCAGGAAGACCACATCCACAGCCTTTCCCTCAGCCAGCAAATAGAATAGAATAGTATAGAATGATTTGTGTTGGAAGGTACCCTGGAGATCATCCAGTTGCAACCCCCCTGCCATGGTCAGTTATTATTATACCATTATTGAACAACAATATTTCCCTTCATAACATGGTTCCATTCACAATCCAGGCATTGGACGTCATCAGTACTCAAAAGAAAATTGTTATGAAAAACTAGAACCCTCAAAAAATTAATGTATTTGAGGTCAGACTAAGTGCCTCTGAGGGACAAGTTTTCATATTTAATTCATTGAAGTGAAAATTTTCCCCCTTTTGTTGCAAATTTCTTAATATAATCTGAAGATACCCTGTTTACATGTCAATATTATTCCTGTTCTCTCTCCTTCACATAGTTGCACTTTATTCCTGCACAGCCATGTAATTATAAACACAATTTTCAAGGTCCAAAAGTAAGTATTCTGTGAAATGACCAGAAGTTTCTAAACATATATAAGTACATTTCTTTTCTGAAGTTATCTTACTTAGGAGCCCTACTTGAACACTAAGGTATACCTTAATGTATTCTAACATAGGTAAATTGAAATATAACAAATATAAATTAAGTACAAATTCAAAAACAGGTCTTCTCAATCCAGCAAGTTATGTTTTCCACTGATTATTTTCTCTCCACATAAACCCTTCATCCCTTAGATCCTTAACACACTATAATATAGCATTAGACTTCATAAGCAAGAAACTAAACTTGTCATTGCCAGAAGACATATAGCTCTGCTGCCTCTAATAATGGGAAAAAATAATCAAAGTCTGCCTTTGGACCATGGTGCCAGGGAAGTTACATGCATACTATCAAAAATCTAATGTTTCTATCCATCTTGGACTAAACCTGCTAGGCAAACACATTATTCCGACAGTGCCAAGCACTAAAATTAGTACTTTTTCAATGCAAGTGAAACATTTTTAAAATACTGTTATAAAATATTTAGAGTTGGGTTTTTTTGAAAAAGAAAGAATTATACTTAAAATTTTCTAGGAAAATGTTTCTTTCTGAGAGAAAGGAAGCATCATTTCCAAAAAGGCAATACTAAAATGAAAAAGAAGAAAACCTTTTAAATACTTAATAGAAATTTGACAGCCCCCACAACGATGTTCAATTATGTATACAGTACTTCATTTATCCCTTGTATGGTATTACTCCTTAAAGAATGCACTTTAAAAGGCAATTCCAGCTCTTTCTATCCCAGAATAGGCTGACAAATAAATTAACACAGACACATCTATCTTGCCTGAACCAAGAGGCGGGACACAGTAGCTGCAGCTCATAATCACAACAGTTCTGCCACGTGGCTTTTGAAGAACTGGCTTGCATCCAGCTGGCTAGCAGCAAAGACAACTGTCTGCACCTCTGTAGACAAACCCTAAGGATCAGAGAAAGGAGAAAAAAAAAGGTATCCAACAAGTCTTTGATCTAAGATTCTGTAATTATGACCAAAACAAATAGACCAAAATTTCAGATAGAACACAACACAGATACATTTTTTTAATTAATTACTTAAAACGAGGATGCAAGCTTAGAGGCCCCCACTGTAAATGTAGATTCACCAATACTAAAAAATATCGCAATGTGTTCCATGAGAAAAATCAACTGAAATTTTACAAAATCTAGTTAAACCAGATAAGACTGTGAAACTGAATTTCATAGAAGGATTTCAACGAACAGAAGGAATCAGCTTGTATAAAGGAGGCATCAGGAGAGCCTTAGAGCCCACACCAATGGAGCGAATAGAGAAAGCAGTAACAAAGCTGAAAAGGAAAAAGCAAGCTCTTAAAAGCAGATATAAATAAGATGATTTTTGTGCAAAAGCAAGCCCCTAGATTAAACCAAGATTTTGAAAGCATCAAAGGTACAAATCGGTTTATAAAGCCTTTCTAAAGGAGTTGTAAGCATCACCTATGAAAACTTTAGAAGTTGCCAAATTTAGACTGGGATGGTTATAAAAGCTGCTTCTTGTGTAAGGTTTTCCCAACAGAACTGAATTTCCTGTGGAATTTTTTTACACAAATAGCAGAACCAGTGCTAATTTTGTCAGTCACATTATGAACTAAGGAAGGGAAGAGAGAAAAACTCTGAAAAAAATCAAAACAATAAACCAAGGTCATAACATATTAAAGATGATGTGATTTTTGGAAGAACCTGGAATTTTAATAGACTGAGCAGGATTTAAAGCCTTCTAAATAGTTTTGAAAACAAGCACTACCACTTGCTGCACACAGCAAGAGAACTTAACTTTTTAGTTCTTCTCTTTCTTTTTCTTTATGAAACATTGCATTCCAGAAACTTTATAGGAATTTTAAACCCTTTAAAAACCTTGAATAATCTTGCCCAAAAAAAGCCAGTATAAGTCAGCCAAATAATCTTTCAGATATGTCAAGAAATTATAGTTCTTCCACCTCTTCTTTGTATTCAGGTCTCTGGCAGTTTTAGAAAGCTGGATTTCCTGAAATGTTTTTCTCTGAAAGTAATTTACAGCTATTTACTGCCCTGTCCAGAGGATTTGGCCATTAGTGAATTGAAATACTCTAACATATTGATTTTTTACTGACGAATATCTGGTTTATGACTGCTGTGAAACAGTCAAAATAATGGGGAAAGTAATAAAATGCCAGCAACGCTGACAATGATTCTTTTCTACAGAGGAATTTCTCTGTACTGCTTCCAGGCGGGAAACACATCGTTCGCGACCCCCGTAATTCTGTATTAGAATTAATACTATAAAAAGAGTTTCTGTCAGGTAAAGCAATAAAAGCAGAGTAGCATTTTAAGTTTTCTATGTACACTATTACAGCTCAGCTTATATAGTTAACAATCGAAAGCTAGCAAAGACATATTTCTGGAATTGAGTCAAAAGAAGAATCCTTTGTATTATTCACACTACATCACAACTGCCACTATTACTGGAGAATCGGAACTATTGCTTATCACTTCCTACACACATTAAATTATAAGCCCTATCTCTAATGAACATGTTCTTTACCAGCAAAGTATTATTCTTCTCTTGATGAATAAAATCTTTTGCCTTATAAAAGAAGAACAAGACAGATTTTATGAAATCCATAAAACATATCTTATTTAAAAGGCATTTCATGCACACCAAAAGAAAAAAGCTACATAGATTTATTTGCAAACCAATTAAAAGAAAGGACATTTTTTAAAATAATTTTTTTTACAGAAATTCTTCTTAAAAGTGTTTAATCATTTAGATAGAGAATTTGAAAACAATTGCTTAGCTGACTGGTTTTCTGACCACAAATCTGGTTTCAGCTGACTTCTTAATTTTAGTATTGATAAAACCTGCTGCAGGCTGACCTTGCACCAAGAAGAGCATTCAGTCAAGACACTTCTTTATGCACTATTACTGCTCATGCTGCACAAACCAGGCAGAATCACAAAAAAAAGAATCTGGTAGTAATTCTGTTTGCCTCCACTAGTACCTTTGTTCCTTCACTAGTATCAAAGCAAAAGGTCTGTTCTCTAATTCTAATTCATCTGCAATGTTAGCTACCAACCAAATTATGAGATGGCACAGCTGCACCCAAGAAGATAGTGATAATTTGAAAAATTAAAGATCATATGCTGAAGGTGAAGTTCCAGACATTCCTAAAAGCTGATACAGATTTGTTGTTGAGAAAAAAAGGTTCTTCTCCTAAACAGAGAAAAAGACATTTAATCTTACATTTTCCCTGCCCTTCCATTATTTTGGGGAAAACCTAAAAGGACAATTGAGCTAACTGTTCTCAGCACAGCAGTATTAAATTAAAAATACACTCTACAGCTACAAAAAAGTGTTTAGAGTCTACCAGGTTAACTGCGATTTATACCACTGCAACCACACTCCAGCCCTAACAAATCGCTTCCACCTACAAACAACATCAAGCATATTTTCCCACAGGGGACAACACTCAACTTCTAAAGTTGGCAGGTAGTGTTTATACTGCACATAGCGACAAGAAAAAGCAAGGGTTTCTTTGCTCTTTTTCTATCACCTGTAAAAACAACACAACCCCCAACACCCCACCCCCCGCCACACCACCACCCCCCCAACACCACACTCCCCCCACCACACCACACCCCCCTGCCCCGCCCCACAACATAAAATAAAAAATCAAAATAAAACGATACCTGCTTTCACAAACAAGGTTCCTATTGCAATTCTCCCTCCAGTTCAACCGCTATCAAGGTTGTCGGTTATTTCCTGCATAGGCGCTACCAATCAGGAAAGGAAAAGCCAAAGCAAGTGCCTGTGATACGGCTATAAACCCTTCCCTTCACACAGGTGAAGCCAATTAGAGGCAACTTGGGAAACAGAGCAGGACTTACAGACCAACATGGAAAATGTGCCAGCTACTTGTTCGGATACAGCTATATTCTGATATTGAAATGACCTTTATTTTATCTATTTCTCTTTCAAACATCATTAAAAAAATACAGTTGTCAAAATCAAGTACTACATCTTTAAATTTCTGGTGAATTTCAAAGCTTTTAAACACTGAGGCAATCTTTCTGCTAATCTGAATTGGTATTATCTGGAGAAAGCAAGCATCTCAGAACTGTGTGGAGTCCCATGCCCTGTGGATCTAATGCTCTGTTGCCTAGTTTCTGTTGGTCACATTTACTGAGAGAAAAGCATAAATCTGCAGGTAAAGGCTGACTCTGAGATGGAGAAAAAAATTTACAACATAGTTTCAAGTCAGGGAGGGTATTAATATCTATATTATTCTATATACTTCAAGATAAAACAACAGCTAATGAACTATAATGATATGCCTACCATAGCACAGCTTCAAGCCTTTATTTCCGACGTAAGGTATTGGGAACCTTAATCCCTCAATGGCACGTACAATTCCTGTGCAAGAAATATAAATGATTTCTTATTACAGCAAGAAAAAGAAGCTATTTTAGTAAAACTAGTTCTATCTATACTGCTCTTGTGACAGATTTTTTATATCTCTGTGTGTAATGCTATGAATATAGAGTCTTCACAGAGACAAGTGTATGAATATCTCTTTATGTGTACATGTACAGAATAATGGCACTGAAGATAAAGTGAACAACACGAGGTCTGTAATCCATTAAAACATGTGTTTTGATGGCTATGACTGAAGTGCAGCCTTACGATATATTATCCTTGATGTAGTTTTAGAGCAGTTACCTGGTGTTTTTAAGGCTCTCTGAGATCACAGAATCACAGAATCACAGAATAACCAGGTTGGAAGAGACCCACCGGATCATCGAGTCCAACCGTTCCTATCAAACACTAAACCATATCCCTCAGCACCTCATCCACCCGTGCCTTAAACACCTCCAGGGAAGGTGAATCAACCACCTCCCTGGGCAGCCTGTTCCAGTGCCCAATGACCCTTTCTGTAAAGAATTTTTTCCTAACATCTAGCCTAAACCTCCCCTGGCGGAGCTTGAGGCCATTCCCTCTTGTCCTGTCCCCTGTCACTTGGGAGAAGAGGCCAGCACCCTCCTCTCTACAACCTCCTTTCAGGTAGTTGTAGAGAGCAATGAGGTCACCCCTCAGCCTCCTCCTCTCCAGGCTAAACAACCCCAGCTCTCTCAGCCGCTCCTCATAAGGCCTGTTCTCCAGCCCCATTCACCAGAGATGATTCTCTCCATGGACAGGTAGCAGAAAAGGAAAAAAAAACATCCCCAAAGCAGCCATGGCAGAAAGTGCAAAGTGATGAGTATTAACTCGCAAGAAACATGATTGTTTGAGGTACTAGTACAGCATACAACTGGTATAAAAGCATGGCCCCCTCACAAGGATCCGTGCGACATGAAAGGCACCTGTGAATATTCTGGTTTGCGTGCAGAAGTCTGACTCCCAAGCAGTTCCTTATTTTATACGTTAGTTTTACCTAAATTTCATTATGCAACAAATTTAAGTTCTTTGACTGAAGAGGCATAGCTCACAATAGAGCAGAAAAGTCCTGGGTCCCCACAGTACAGCACAAACCCTAATCTTCCCAACCAGCCTCTCTTTCACAATACACCTGCAGGCTTCTCATCCTTCTAACTCACTTTTAGCTACAAAAGCCTTTTCTTGCCATGCATCTCTGGGGTAGCCCTTTAGCTTGCATTGATTTTTAAGGAGCTGTGGCACAAAATAGACTATAGTTGAGACTGTATCAAAAAGAAGCAGACTTCTGCCCTCCAACTTCACAAACAGTATGTGGTGCTTCTCAGAGAAATGAGGACAGATTTGGCCCCGAAAACCTGTAGAGGTGGCAAAGGCTTCTGTGAGGAGAGGCTGGGGCTGCTTAGTGCTCCACAAGAGCTTTAAACCTCCACAGAGAAATATTACGTAGTTCAAGCATGACTCGCTCAAATTTCATGCTAAGACACTATTCTTACTCTGGCCTCAAATTCAACCTGAATATTCCACAGGAAAATCTGGTCCTGGAGCACAGTATAATTACCTTGATAATAGTACTGCAATGTTTCCATTTCCTGTGCTTCATGAGTGGGAAATATGACAGCCTAAAGGAGGGAAAAGGGACACTTTAAAACCTGGGGAAGTCTTTGGTTTAGATCCGGGTTTTGACAGAAGGCTCAAGGTGCATTTCATTTTGTTAGAATGGTTTGTTTGATAAGAATATCCCTCAATCACAGAAAAAGACCAAGTCATAGAATCCTCTGTCAGTCCCATCCTTCCTAGCTTATCTCCTCATCCTCTTTTCGGCATACACCAAGGTATGTTTGCTTTATGGCTGGGATACTCAGTGAAATGTAATGACATCAAATTTGTATAAAAGCAAATGTCTGTCAGAAATTAGCTTGTATATACCCGTAATGGCTGAGCTAATGTTTTCTGTGTGATTGTGGCAAAGTTGTTGAGCCAGTTGAATCTGTCAGTCTGCTCCTAATCTTTCCTGACACTATGCTTAGAAACTTAATGAGACAATACCCAATTTAACGAATGACAGCTCTGTTGTTTGCTCTCTTGTTGCGAGGAAAGCAGCCGTAGTCAAGACCACACCCAATGTGAGTTTAGATCTTGCTCAGTTTATTACGAACCCACCACCAACTTTTATACACCGCGTTACAGTCTACGCGTAAAGTGCTTATTGGTCTGTGTCCACTACTCACACACTGATTGGTCAGCAGTTACTACGTGCTACGTGCCTATTGGTAGTGATTGCCAAGCATGCTCTGTTCTTGTTCCGCCTTGCGTTCAGCTGTACTACTTACTACATTACCCACCTTGCCTTGCTACAAGCCAACTTCCTCTAAATGTCAAGGTTATTCTGAGACTGAGGTGCTGCCAAAATATCAAACCTTAAAGAGCCAGTGTCCTGATGCCCTTTCCTTCTTAACCAATCCTCTACACTCTCTCTTGCTGCAAAGGGAGTTCTCTCTTTCAAAATCACTTTTTCTTAAAACGTCATGTATTTAAGCTGCTGGGCCCAGCCATTTTTCCTCCGCTAAGTGCTAGGGAAGGTACGAGAGGTGCACACTGCACAGTACGAGTTTAAGAAGTGAATTAAAATGGCAGTGTGCAGTGGAGAAACAAAAAGATATCTCACTGGGTGGGTGTGTTTATCTTCATTAAAAACACTTTTAATAACACTAGCTTAAGAAAAAAAAAATCTCAGAGTTAATTGGAAGTCTCCAGGGTATTAGTCTGTGTGTTTTGGAGTGCTGGAGCTAATCACAGAGCAGTACAGACAGTTAACCATACTTGTTTTAAAGCAGGTCCAGATTTTACTGGCTTATGGTAATGTCACTGCAGACAGCTTGCTGCTGTGCTCCCTCAGCTGTCCCCTGGCCACACCAGAGGTCTAAGATCCACAATAAAAATATCTTTTTATTTTCATCTTAAAGGCTTTTATCCATCTATATTGAGCAGCCACCTATTTCATGAATGTGGAGTTAATAGAAACAGAATTTATTACTGCCCTGGAAAACTTCCCTGTTGTTTGTATATAGTTCATCAAACCTAAGGAGGCTGTTTTTTCCCCACACAAATTCATTCCTGAATTAATCTGCAGCTCCACAGGTAACTTGACTTACTTAGTCAAGTGTTCACTTTAACAGTTTTTGCTAGCTCTGGTTTTGGGGCGGTTTAATTTTTGTTGTCCCCTTCCTCTTTTTTTTTTCTACATGTGTCAGATTTAACTAGAATTTCTATTCTCTTTGCTTCTCCAGAAGTTTGTGGCAACGTGGCACTGCAGGACCTGGGAGACAGAGGTGCTGCCCAGAATACACCCAGCATGATTACAAGCTTGCTGTTTCCTCAGATTTACTAATTTAGCTATTGGCAATAAAAATTCTTAAAAACATTACAAGGCCTGCAGTATATAATGTTGATGTTTAACCTGTCAGGGTCTGTGCTTTAGTCATGTCCTGCACCCATTATTCTCCAGCAGTTATCCATAGCGTTCATCAGGCCCTGCTCAGGGAACTCCACCTGTCACGTTCAGGAGTGGTCTGCTGCTCTGTTTCAGTACATCAGGTAAGAAAAGCTTTATCAGAAACAAGGTACTGTCCTTGAAACAGACTTTAGATAACTCATCCCAATGAGCACGTATGGTCTTTACTTAAACCCAACTGGTTTGTGGTGCATCAGAATCATAAAAATACTTTAAAAAAAAAAAATACTGTTTTCTCATACCCAAGTAAAAGCCATTTAAGTATCAGTAGACCGAGATATGAGAAGATACCAGTTTCACGTGTTCGGGTCTTTGAATCTTTGATCTTTGATCTTGAATGAAATAATCTCAAGAAGGAATTAAAAACTGATGTAGATACACAAATTTATCAGTTTCAGAAAAATTAGAAATAAGCACTTATAGAATTTATAACTGCTGGGAAATTTCTCGTGTATACATACATGTGTGAGAAAGTTTTCTTTAAGATCTCAACTTGTATTCTTCTCTGTTAGTTATCTTAGGAGTTACGTAAATGACCATTAATCTGTTTCAGCTATTTCAAATCTTCTAAAACTCAGGCCTTTATAGACAATAAGAAACCTTAAAAAGAATCAAACATATGTCTAATAAAAGCTATGCCTACAGCCACATTGAATAGTTAAATGAAAATACAGATTTCTACAACTACGCTCATTTTCCATATACTAGTGCACAGAGGGACTGTTAAATGTATTGGAGCTTCTGTCTGCATAGCACTTAGCCACATCGAAAACCACATATGTACTATTTTTGTAGTTTAAGTTGTTTCACTGAAATCATTAGATATACCTCCCACGACACTGTGGTGTAGCACAGAGATATCACAACTACTATAAAAGAATTCATTCGGTAACTGGAAACAAATCAGCAGTGACAGCACAGAGCTCAACACAGGTTAATTTTTTTTTCTGAGAAACTGCAGTTTGCATTTGCAAAAAGGAGTCACCAGCTGTCTTCCAGTTCCAAATAAGTACAAATCAAGTGACTATGGATCCAGTATAGATTATTAGTATGTACAAATGACTGCAAAAAAAAATGAATGCTAAGTTTTAACTGAAGGTGTCAGGGCTTCTAAACACGTCCAGTGTTTACAGAATAATATTTCTGAAGCACCGAGAAAACCATGATCAAATTTGGAAAGCAGTGCAGTTATTAATAACACTAGGAAACACAGTGGACAAGAGGTAATTTCTCAGAAATAAATACTCCACAGATAGAATACTAAAGTGTTCAATGTAATTATTCCTGTCAGCAGAACAGGAAAAGAAAGATGACAAGATAAAGGTTGGTGAAATTCATCTTGCAGATAATGAAATTGCAAGCAGATTTACAGCAATGTATGAAGGCTTCCTCTTCCATCTAAGCTACAATTGCAAGCCAGAGCAGATACACAGATGAGTGTGGTATCATTACCCTTGCTGTTACATACTTGACAACTGGACAGGTTAATATTAGCTCGTAAGCTGGCCCAGAAAAAAACCTACTGATCCCCGGCATCTAAAGTGTTACAGGGCAGACAGCTGTGTGCTTTTGAGCAGTACAGGCTGTCTTTGAACACTGATAAAATAAAGGAAGCAAGCCTCAAACTAGAGTGATTTGAATTTCATTCTAAAAGATAATTTGACAGATATTTCTTTTGACTTTGTTTGCATTTTAAATTGAAAGCAGCAATGACGTTCCTTAACCTCTCTTGTAAAATAGATTCCAGAATTCTTAATATACTCCTTGCTCTGCAATAACATTAGCAGTCATTCACCTTTTGGCAGTTCACAGCAAATCCTCAGAAATCACTGAGAAAGTTCCATTTCCAAAGACTGTGCCTACCAAGGGGCAGTGGGAGAGTCACCCCATGAGGACGGGGGCCTGGGGGCCAAGGGGATGGCAGGATCACAGCCTCATCACAGGGACAAGCCCACCACCCTCAGTGAGCCCAGCTCAGCTCGGGAGCCCCAGCTCAGAGCACAGCTCATGCAGTAAGGGAGGGGACCACCAACAAGGCTCCTTACATTAGAAAACAAATGGTGCTGTTTAATCTTAATTCTCTAGGGGTCTGAGTCAATAGAGAAAGTCAATTGCACTCTTTGCACTGTAGATAATTTTCTGTGAGTAGATTTTTTTTGCTAAATACAAACGCTTATCTTTGTTAATTATTGTTTTTGCACAGATAACTTGATTTGTGACTTGACCAGTAAAACTCTAAGGAGCTGGACCATCTGGAGACCAAAGTTAAAATTGCATTCCAGAGTTAAAATGCTCCTGGAGTTTGCTCCAGATGGGTTGCATAAAACCAAACTGCCGTAGGAAACACTGGCAGAAAACAGGTCACTTGACACACACACAACCTTTGCAATAAATCTTTATATAAAATACTGCTTGCATAAAGACCTTTGTCTGTGAAGCAGAACAAGGGGATTGGTCTTCTGCTATCAGAAAACCAAAAGATAAGGAAAGGAGTTAGTGAGAAGAGGACCAGCTTAGGTTAATTTTGCTGTTATATCCTTTCTGAGAAGGAAATGAATGAATATAGTTTTGACTTCTCAGTTCTCCTTATTATATATTGCTTTAAAATATTTGTGAATTTATATTTACAGAAACAGGCCTGAACAATTTGAAGTAAATAACTGGAATAGTAGCAAAATACGTGCTGTTATTTCCTCTGTTGTTTAGCTATGTTCTGTAAAAGCCAAATGATGTACTCTTTCATAGTCTTAACTCAATTTCATCTTTTTTAAGACACTTTCTTTTATAGAACATATATACAAAACTCTAGAAATGAACATAGCACACCACTATAGTTTAAGCACAGGAAGTGCAAAAAGTGCCAGGCCAAGCACTGCAGTGTTTCTCAGAACGTGAAGAGTAAAGTTTTGTCCCTCATTTGGCCCCTGAGGAGTTCACCTAACAGTCAATTATGATGCTGAACATGCATAGATTTAGTGGGAGACTAGTGCTGGTTGACTTTGATAAGCTGGTAAAAGGTGATCATAGGTGATCAGGAGGCATCTTAAAAGACTCATAATTTAAAATTGTTTGCATTAATAATTTCCACAGCAATAATTTGAATTAGGAAAAAAGGAATAACAGAAATTGTGAAAGTTAGGAAAAGTAGCTCCTATTCAATGTTTGTCATTGTGGGCCACAGTTTATTTGCTTCCCAAGGTCCAAATAGCTGTACATATTTAATAAAAAAACTGTAAAAAAAATTAATTCCCTTTACTTAGTCATTGCATCTGTCAATAAGGAAGTAGAAAACTAATCTCTAAGTTGCTAAGTAGCTTCTTATTTGTCTTCTAGTTGAAATGAGAATTAAAGACATTGAATATTATACAGGCACAATGAGGAAATAACATTATAACAAAGATGGCTTAAAAGGAGCCTGGGTTTGTGATGTTGATACATAAAATATGTACAATTTAATCTTCTCAGTTACCAATGTCCTCATTAAGAGACTGAGACGTGTAGCATATAATCTCTGGGGAAGGTCTGCTTTGATTATAATAATAATATTAGGTCATGCAAGTAGAGCTTGGTATAGAAGGTAAATATATTTCTAAATTATAGAAAATAGAACACCATTCTGAAAATTAATGGGAATTCTAAAGTATGTTGGTTGAGAAACTGAGAATCCTATTTTCTTCAGCCACTGACTCCTTCTGCTTATTTCCAGCTGCAAAAATTCTGTGTATTGGTTTTTGTAACTGTAGACTGCAGGAGGAAGAAACAAAACCTTTCCTGTCCACCTTCAGCATATCAAAACATTTTCTAAAATAATAGCAAATATATATATACAGAGCGCCAATTTTAATATACAGTTAGTGAAAGTCTGGGTATGCTGTCCCTACATCCAAAACTACTCTCAGCAATGAAAACCACACTGTTCAGTTTCTGAAGGCTGCCTTTTTTCCCCCCTGCACCTTGCTCACCCAGCAGCAGATCTCACTCACAGGTGCCTGTTACAGCACCTCATCTGAAAGCCTTTCTGTTGTCCTCACTGCAAGTCAAGTTATACCCAGCAAGTAGTTCCAAGCTAGTATCAACAGGCTACCACGATGTCGGAAAACATAATCAGCAACTTCATAAAACTACAAACTAGGTGCTTGAAGACTGAATCAATGGGAAAGCTCAGCCAGACTTTTCTTCATAGCTTTCAGAGAAAAGTGGAGATGTTCAGTATACCTGCAAAGCATAATTCCCATTATGTTCTTAAGGTTTTTTTAACCATCGGGTTTTTTTAAGTTATTTGTATGGCATACTACTATAAATATTGCACAAAATATAGTACTGGCTATTTTCTAAATGTCTGAAATTAAACTATTCAGAAAGAACACGGATACTCCCAAGGAAACATCCACTTAATTTCGAATACATTTAGCCTACTTCAATTTACAGCAGACCTTTAAATATATCTCTGACAAAAGCATTCAGAGAACCTGTTAGGTCAGTGCTAGTGCAATTTAAATTGAAGCTGGAATAGGTGTGAAGTACATACTCCTCAATTTTTAAGTCTGCGTCCTGACTGAAGTAGAAAACTCACAGTTCCTCCATAGTTTTCTCTTGTTAAACTTCCTAAATGTCAAAATAAAGTAAAATTAGATGTAAAATGACTAATTATGCACTCACTGTAATGTAACCATACAACCAACAATGTCTCCATTGGCACTAGGTTGCTATACTGGCAGCACCTGCTTCCAACAAGAAATTGTGCCATATGTCAAGGGAAGATAATGACTTACAGAACAGTTCAGTATAACTCTTCTTTCCTGTCTGCACGAGCTATAATCCACATGAAGGAGTTAGAGAAATAAGACTCATCTGCAACACTTCATTATAAATAACTCCTTTATAACATATGCTTTGCTGAAGCGCACAAACCCCCTGACTTCTGCGAGCAGCTCTGTGAATGGGTGACCTGTATATGACTTTCAGAAGCAATTTCTATGATTGCTAGCCTGTATCATAATCATACACCAGAACCACTGGGGCCTGAAACAATTTCCTGTCTATTACCTCTGCATTGTAACTATCCTACATCACAGGGTGTCACAGCAATATACAGGATGCATGGGGTGACCGTGAGAATATGCTTAATCAACCTATTTTCATTTCCCGCACAAAACATTTAGTTTCAAATAATCAAGACAGATAAAGCTAAAAGGCTGATTTGCTAAAATCAGATAAGAAGGTAAATAATTTCTAAATACACTCTTGTCTACCCCATAGCCTTTTACTGTCACACTTCCTCAGGCAAAGCTTTTCTCCTTTTACCGTTTCAGAGAACACCACCACTTTCTCATTCTACTTAAATATATTTATCCTCCTGATAGCCATTATTTTCACAGGAATGTTTCTCTTGCAACTCCTTGTATGTAAGAATAGTATTTTGGGTTTGTTACATTTGCTTTTTTCCGCTTAAAACTAACATATTCATTAAAAAGGCCTTTGGCATAAACCCAAGGAGAGAGGATATAAAATAATCAATAAAACAAAATAAGTTACAAAAGCAGAAAGAAATGAGCCTCAAATACATTAATGATTTTAACACCAGTACTTGTCATTGTTATAAACAGCATTTGTATTCATGCCAAAAACTTACAGCCAGCTCAAAATACCTGTAAAAATCTCATGGAAGTGAGCCTAGAATCCTTCTCCTTGGGTACTCAAATATATTCATGGTCAGTGAACATTCTTAATGATTAATCATGATCACTAAGTTTTAAAGTAGTTTAATACGTAAAAAATTAGAAACATCAGGTAAACTACTTTAGAGTAACAAGAAATACCAGAGGTATTTCTCAATGCCCATGCTTATAGCTTTGCTTAGAGAACAGTGTGCTAAATGTTATTTAAAACAAGTTATTGGTAGATTTTAAGGAACACCATCTTACTTAATGGAACTTAACTCCATAATATTTTGTATGTTGTAGACAAGATTCCATGGGATATGTATATTTAGCTTCCCCAGCATTGAGATATTTCACATTTTTAATTTCACATGTCTATCCTTCAGCAATTATTTTACCCATTCATTTTCATCTTTCTTTCTTTCCAGACAGAGTTATTTCTCAGTGAAGTTTTTCGTATGTATTTCTGTCACACATCAGATTTTAATAATGACGATCAGCCAAAGGGAAAGTAAATCACTTAACAAAGGATTCAAAACGTAGGCTGCATTCACTTTCTTTGTGAATGAACTGATGCAGTGTGCTCCAAAGTAGATAAGCATCTGATCCAAAATTACTGAATCAGTATACTTTGCTAGAGTATTTACCACTCTGAGTTACATCACACTACCGATTTTTACGGGGAGAACACACAAAACCCCTCTCCACCATTTTCTCAACAGTCACGTGAAGGAAAAGAAATGAAGTCATGAGTGATACCAGGCTGCTGCTTCTGCATGATTTACTTACATTCCTAACTAAGGCACAACAGTTACCAAACCAGACAGGGAGGGTTTGGTTTTCTTCATCACCCTAGAAAAACCTTGTCCATAATTTAATGTCCCTGCATGTTACTTGTTTGCTTTCTAAACTTTATCCCCTTTTCAATAGTTTATATATTTTTCACACCCTCAATTCTAACCATTGATGTAGAACACTGATAAATGCCTAAAGGGGTAAAAAAAGAGACCACCAACCTTATGTATAATTTTAACTCTCTTGGCTATTATAATAGTACTTTCACGATTCAGTATACTTAAAGCATGATCTCCATATTTAGAAGTGCTCACTGTTGATCAAGTTGTGCCTTTCCAAGGATTCCTCAACTGATATCTTAAAATGGCTTCTATAATTTCTTCTGTGACTGATGGCAAACTGCCTGAACTGAACCCATATCTGCATGCATTTGCTCTGTGTAGTAACTGAACGAACATATTGTACTTCTGTTGCGAAAATAACTTGCAGCAAGAAAGCCTCCTGCATGCTTTCCATCAGAAGCCTCATTTGTGTAATTAATTATCTCCAGAATACCTGCTAAATTTGAGACTGTAAAGGATAAATCCTTTTTGGTTTTTTTAAAGTGGTCTGAAACACTGTTTAATGATGTTTCTTCTTGATTAAAGAAATAGTAATAATGCTTTAGCAGACTAAGAAATGTATGTCGTAATTCTCTTTACTCTTCTTCTTTCTTTCCTTCTTCCTCTCTTTGCTTCTTTCTCTCTCTGCGTCTCTTTCTGAATGTGTAATGTGGAAAATGTGCACATTTGATCAATTCCGCTTTAGTGGTTGGGTCCAGATCTGAATACATATCTATGGCTCGGACCCCTGCTGCTTAAAGCTATTTGCACTCAGATCAAATTGTGACCTCTAGAAATGCAAGTATTTATGTTGAAAAAGAACTGAATAAAATATTTATAAGGCTATTGTCCAAACTAGAAAAATTATGATATAAAAATGATTACACCATATAAATCAGATAAAATACACACAGTCTATGTTTCTTTAAAGAAACCCAAAATTATTTCATTTCTGAAGTACACATAAAAGAATTTCAATGGCACTGTATTTTCAGACTTTATTGTGAAGGGATACAAGGAAACCTTTTCCCTGGCTGTAATATTTTCTTTATAAAAGCATTATTTCAAACAAAGTAAGCTTGGCTCATTTAAAGTCCCCACAAGGGACAGATACATTTGGAATGATATTTTGAATGCTTTTGATTACCTAGAGGAATGATATCCCAGTTTTTGAGATCCCAGTGTGGCTTTATTTTCTGGACAACTCAGTTATTCTCTCATACTCTGACCTTATTATATTATTTTTCCCTTCTCTTCACTACACCATCCTGTGAGAAAGCTCTGTATAAATTTGCTACAAATCTAGTTCCCGTACAATATCTGCAACTTGGTCAGCTTCACAAGGCATAAGAAATCACAGCTTATTTTCCCTTATAGCTTAGTTCTTATTTTTGTCCAATAATAACAATGTGCTACGAATTCCTCTACAGCAAATTTACAAAAAAAAAAAAATTAAAATCCATTACGCACACATCAACTTTAGAACAAAATCTTTGCTTCCCAGGTCAGCTTGAGGGGGGTGGGGTTAAAATATAACAATTTAAACGCAGATGGCCAAGGAAAAGAATGTCTTCTCTAACATAGCACTCATCCACAGAGATGGTGAGAAGACTCGGGCATTGTAAAGCATGCCTGTCCTTTGGTCAGGAATTTTGAGTATTTTCAGATAGATAATCTGTTCCTTCTCATATTTTTTCATGTTAAAATGAGTAGAATCATTTGGTAAGTCAGAAAGAATTATAGAGGATAATGTGTTTGTGAGTAGAAAGCTGCCAAGTTAAAGACAGGCATGGCATGAATTGGTTAGATTCAAATATACTATTATTATTGAACTAGGGGAAAAAACAAGTCGACTGGGTTGCCTTCATCTAGATTACATGGTAGTCAAATTGTTATGACATCTCCTCCTTATTTGCCTATTGGAATCTTTGGACAGCATGTGATGATTGAGGCCAACATTAAATTAACACTGTTTATAAACAAGGAGGAATTAAAATATGACCAAAGTATGTCCCAGAGCTACCATGCACCTGAAGCTGGTTTTGAATTCTTCCCATTTATGTATGTTATTGCTGGTAGCTGTATCTATAGTCCTGTTCTAGGCCAGCAGTGCAAGGCCATGCAGGCAGTGCAATCCCCAGTACTGACTGGAAGCAGCTGGGAGGTTGGTTTGTTGTAAAGTGCTGGCTGAGTTTCCCCCGCGGGCAGTGGATTTGTGTAGGACAACACACGGCTGAAGTTTACGCTGGATATGCAGCGCAGCACAGGGCAAGCACAGGTTCACTGTTACATGAGTCACTAACTCCTCAACGTACAACAGTCTTGTGGCAACAATCATTGCAAGTACCCACATTTTTTCTAGCCAGCTCACAATGCAGCTATTTCTTGCTACATAAGCATCATAAATTGTTCTCTTATGTACAGACTTGCAGAAAAACATGATTCTAGAAAATGGCACCTTCTATATGATTAATAGCCTGTTGCCATAGATTTCCTTAGAACGTAATTGCGCTACCAGTGTTCAGCCTGAACAGTACTTTTCTCTGCAAGCATTTAATTCATTCTGTTTCTTTTTGGCAGGATGCAGTGCAACACTCTACAAAGTTTTTTGCCAGAACTTCTAAATCCCAGGCCCTGCTCACTCCTTGGGTGGAACTGATCACGCGTGGTACGATGAACAGAGTGGGATGAATATGCCAACAACAGAGGGGAGAGATACACAGAGATATCTCCAGAAAATCAAAAGCCAGGTGTGGGGTGTTTTTTTTCAGTGATCCCAGACACAACTGTAAGCAAAGCTATTTACAGAACTATATTATTCTACAGCTAAGAGGTCAGCACTTGAAGGATTTCAAGACACTGTCAATGAGATAGCCTTCTCCATGAATTTATCTTGGTGGTTTTACCACTAGAAGAAGGAACGCACCCTTCATAAAGGCCTGACAAGTAAGATGCAGCAGGGCTGAACACAAATTACAATATTGCACCTATTGTGAATACATTAGTATTTTCAGCAGGTCCCTCATATGTCAGGAAGAAGATGACAACTACCTCAAGGCACCGACAGTCTAAATTAGACAGACAATATAGCTGAAAAATTTGATGTCTTGGGTAAACCAAGGGAGGTCAAAACTCAGCATGGTGAGGATAAGTTATCTTACTTGGCTGCTACACCTCGTGGAAGAAAAGTTTATGTATGGGCTCCCTCCTCTATTTCTGAATTCTCACAGCTTATGAATTATCATTTATCTGCTAACAGCCTGCAGGGATTTGGTAAAATAGCTACAACATAAAACTGAAAAATAATTGAAATAAATAAAGTACTACCTGGCACTATCCTTGTTTATTCTACGCATCTAATATTAACATTCTGATGTCTTATACTCGTAATACATAATAAAAAATAAAAATGTCATAAAATCAATACCTTTTAACAGCAGAGGGAAATGTCACAAATTATCCCCTTCACATTATAATTTTCAGACAGTAATTTCACAAGCCTCCGAGGGATTAGGGAAGCTGAGCATATTTTTGCTCTACCCTCAGACGTCAGTTTTATTGTACATGATCTCGGCAGCGAAGGTTCTCTGCTCAGGAAGAAGTTAGAAATCAATTGTTTTGCCTATGAGATTCTTACATGAGGCCGTTAGCTGCATTTGTAAGCATGAAACTACCAAATTTCGTGACCCTGTTTAGATTACTGCAAAATATGAAATTACACTCTAACCCCTTATCTCGTACAGAAGCAGGCTGTATGCACATACAGAATGCAGAGCTGTATTGCTAACTAATAGCGTTTGCACATTCTTAAGAAAAAATATGAATTAATTATATATAGCAGATCTCAAAACTCTTTAATACTTTCCTAAGAGAGCTTTTTTATTTTTAACTAGGGATTAGAGTCTGATTTACCCTGCCTAGCTAAGAATGAGCCTGGAAGAACCGGTCTGTCATAATCCCAATTGATGGCATTTGCAAATCTATTACCACTGCTGTAGTAGTGGATGCTCCAACAAGACTGAAGTGAGGCTTAGACCTCTGGTGTCATCCATGCATATATTTTACCAAGTTGATTCACTTGCTGCTTTACTACTGATCCTAATCCTCTGATCAATCATGCTGCATACATGTTAGCTTTTATTCAAACTGCTTCAGAGACTATCAGGCACAAAATACAGTGAATTCCAGGGTTTGCTGTCACAGAGAATGTCGAAGGCCAAGCACAACTGCATCACTCAGCTTGACAACAAGGACTTCCTTCTTGTAGTACATAATAAAAACAGATACAGCTATTCATTTCACATAAGCCAGAACCCCAGGATATTTTATATCACATTAAGAAATCTTAGGAAAGACATTCTGTGGGAGTCTAATAGATGCTATGGGACACTATGCACATCAACGATCCTTTCACCCTGAAAGGTGAATCATGCCAATTAAAACAAAGTAGAGCAAAACAAAAAAATCCACAAAAACTCATCATCAACTACAAAAAAAAACCCCAGACTTTGGGGATAGTTCTAATTATGGCCATACATAAAATACAAACTCTGTTTGCAGTCATTTCAAAAAGGATAATACCATTTAGTTAAGCACAAGAAATAAGAATTAGTGAAACACTAGTTTTTCATTGTGAAGTGTCTCCACTTTTGATAGAGTGCAAAGCAGATATTTTTGCCAAATACAAATATTATCCCAGACTTACTCATCAAAATATGAACTACTGTGATATAAAAAGAACTAAAATAATATAATCCATATAAGTATGAAAAAGCTGTAATTTTTAATGGTGTCTCCCAACATAATTTTACCCAGAGAATTTAGTACTTATGAGAGTCTAGAACTCTGAAATTTCAGATGCTTGTGTAGTGTTAAACTAATTTGGATGAGATCAAAGATCCTCTCTAAGGGAAAGGCTCAATGTGTTGCTACAGTCATAATTCACACAGTTCATGCGACACCTCTAAATAGCTCTGAAGCTCAATAAATCATTTTATTTATCTGAAAAGCCGAGTTTCCAAATAACAGATATATTAATAAAATATATGTTAGATTATACATTTTTTTTTAAATAATGTTGAAGTTCATTGGAAGCCGGAGCCAAATTCAACACCAAGCCCTTACTGTACATTACAGAATCATAGAACAGCTTGGGTTGGAAAGGACCTTAAAGGTCATCTAGTTCCAACCCTCCTGCCATGGGCAGGGACACTTTCCACTAGGTGCTCCAAGCCTCATCCAGCCTGGTCCTGAACACCTCCAGGGATGGAGCTTCTACAACTTGTCCGGACAGCCTGTTCCAGTGCCTCACCAGGCACTCTTCATTTGTTACAAAGATGGTATCTAAACTGGCAGGACAGGAAGCATGTCCCACTCCCGCGGGACAGCTGTGTACGTCAGCCATACTCCTTTCTAGGATAAAACCCCAAGGGTACTATTCCTCTGCCCTATCGGCTGTCTATGGGAAGGAAAAAACATCCTCCAGCTAGTAACCCAAAGCAAATAATCAGAGCATATCAGGATATGTCCTACTCAAAGGTTTAACTCTAGAACGAGCAGCAAAGCACAACTAATAAAACAGTGTCCTACTGTATTCAATATGCTCTTTTGTTAGCACAGAACATTGAAGAGCCAAATTCTAGTCTCAATCCACCCACTGTGAGGCACTTAGACAAAAAAGATTAACATAGCCAATATCCTGAACCATGGCTGTAAGAATAAAGAACAAACTCTCTCAGTCAGCTGAAAGTGCTGGCACATCCCCCACACCAGGAAATAGGTTTTTTTTCATTAACAAATCTGAAATGGATGAGAAACATAGATTAACTAAGCATAGATTACTATAGTAGTAAATCTTTATGAGTAATGAAAGGTTATTTTGCACAAAGGTGAAAAGGATACAAACAATTATATCTCTTATTTCCATAACCTCTCTTACATGCAGGTGAGCGAAATCTAGGCCACAACACAGTTTTGCCATTGGCTTTAATTTCACATGGTGCGCTTGCCCACTATTTATGCTGCTTGAGAAACCAGTCTTGATGTGATTAGAAGGACATAGCACATAACAGAGCTGGCCTGCATTACAGGGATGGTTACGTGACATGAATTCATTCTGAGTGTGGCAGAGCTACCTCTGGGCAACTCTGCTATCTCCTTCAGGACTGCTGGATTTCTTAATATTTTTTTTTTTTAATCTCGGGCTTTGGGTTGGGTGAGTATTTTTTTTTTTCTCGTGCACTTGGCAGCACATCAACTCCAGAAGTCATATCATTTCTGTGACCTTTAGATTCTAAACTAAGTAAAGCTTGGATTTCCTCATTTCTCTGTATTAGTTTCTTCCCCTTCTTCTGATTGTATTAGTGCTATTACAGTTTTCCTTTTACACCATAACCCCCAGATTTATCAAATAAAATGCTGTTTGGAGGGTTTGGGATTTGAGTTCTGAATCTTCTTGTTGATTTCCTGAAAATATTCCAGCTGAACGCCGAGTTATTTATTCTTAGCAATCACTGAAATCTTAACGATGTCAAGCAGTTCATGAAAAAAAGGTACAGCCATTTGAATAGATGCTAACAGTAACAGCAAGGTAAACATTAATTCCTCAAAGTAGAAAAATCTGATGGCTCTATTATATCCCCAAAGTGACTTTAACTATGCTCATGTCTTTGTTTTCTTTGATCTTGCTTTTTAATTTGACTTCTGCTACACATTAAAAAGACATAATTAGTGTGTTTATTTTCAACAAAACCAACACCTGCAGAACATGACTGACTGGCTGTTCCATTACACCAATACTGTGCATTGACCTTGAATTTTAAGAGGGCCAGCTGCCAGAAAAAGAAATCTTAAATTCCATTTATTAAAAACAAGTTTAATTTAATGAGTCAAAGTTATCATGGGTGAATCGCCATATGCTCTTGAATTTTAGGAATCTGAGGAGATTTTTAAATAATCACAGTTCAGGGCTTTGGTTTTGAACTACAGCGTTTCCTACATTCCAGTTTAAGTTACATTTACGATCCAGTTGAACACAAAATTTTGAAACAGAAGGCAAAAGAGGGTAATGACATGAATGATACTGGAAGTTGCATACTGTCTGCCAACATACATAAGTAACAATTTCAGTCATTTAATTTTTAAGTCATTTATAAGTCACTAGATGAAGAAAACACTAAAATGCTACAGTAAAACCATAAGAAAACCTTATGAGATTGCAGAAATAATTGTGATTTTTTTTTAGAGTTGCTGAACACGATTCAGTGATTCAAGATGGAAAGGAGATGAGCAATAGAATCTGCTGCAAGAGATAAACAAAATCTTGGTGGAAAGAAAATGCAGACAAACAGGGGCACCACCTGTTCTCTTACAGTTGTTCTTACATTCATCACTAAACAAATTATGGCTACTAAAGTACAGATACACCAATCGCATCATGCAGAACATGGAGAAATAGGTAACCTTTGACTCAAACCAGAATGTTTCTCTGTGCCCAGTCCCTCCTTTTTCTATTCTACCCATCCTCCTATGAATCTTCAAGAAACACATAAAGAGACTCACCGTATTAACATGTTCTAACAATATTTGTGAATTTCAATCAAACAAAGTGAATTTGGGTAATGTTGGTAAACTCAGGTTACAATTTGATGAAATATTTGCTGAAACTTAGATAAAAAAATTGAAAAGTTTTCTTCAGAAGTAACTTTTGAGATAAAGTAATGTAGACAGACATTCAGAAACTGCAGAGATCTCTTCTGCCTTTACCATCTACCTAAATTATTCTCTCTTTTGCATAAATGCATATAATAACTATTTTGCACCAATTGTAGGATCATATCCACCATAAGGCATTCAATCCTTTAGAGAGCATTAGAGGTCCCTATTATGGCTTCTATCTTTGAATCTTCCTTTTTTCCATCCAAAGGCAGCTTAATTGGTGATCTATGATCAGCAAAGTTTCCTGAAAGCCAGCTGCAGTCAGTGCTCTTCTAAAGGAAAACCAAACAGGTAACTTCTTAGATGTTAAATTTCATATCACTATTGACGTCTTAAGGAAAGCCTAAACCCAGTTCTTATGTGCATTCTGAATTAGAATAATTTCTGATCACAATGTGCCTCTGAACTTTATTTTCTGGGACTGTTTCTGCTCTTATTCTAAGACATTTCATTGTATACCTCATGAGAAATAACAGCAAGATCTATATGTCACTTCCCAAAGAAAAACTCTTGAAGACCTTTTTGTAAGGCAGCGCCTTACTAACAGATATCTGTGCTAATCAGTGCTGAACTTTAGAAGAGCTGTTTCGTTTTGTTCAATACAAACCCCTGTGGTTTGGGAAGGCTCAGGTTTTACAGACTTAGTTTGCACACCCGTTGTTTCTTTGAAGTAATCTGCAAGACTGCCCATTGATCTTTCGCTTTTTGTTATGATCACTAAAAGTTCTCCAGAGTGCATTGCAAGTCATATTTTCTGACTGATTTCTGCATAAAACAAAACTGCAGTGAGCTTGACTGTGAAAAAGAGAATAGGTGATAAAGAGAATATTATATTGCATTAGATGGTAAGAAGATATGTCAACTTCAAAGATGAAACCAAGATCATTATGTGAGCTGCTTCTGTTAAATAAATGATGCTTAGAAAAAATGAGAAGCAGAATTTAAAAGTAGGTACTATAAAAATACAGTAATTACTTACCAAAATGTACTATACAAATCTGTATATTATTTATTTCTTTAAAAACTCAAACTGAGTAAATGTAATATCTTGGAGAAAGAAATTGCACTTTCTAAATTGGAGAGCTATGTGCAGATTAATGGTCTTAGCCATCTGAATATGATGATTATTTTACTATATGTTTTGATATATTTCTTCTTTTTGAAATTAAACCAAAATCTTGCTTGCAGTCGATAAACACTTACTAGGCAATCACTTCACAATTGCAAGGTATGTTGTTACAACTTATTCGTCTTCGCGCTAGCTAGAGAGACTGAATAAACAAAAATAAATGGTTTGTAAGGCCTAAACTACATGCAGTTGCAGCTTTTAATTCACGTTTAACACCTGCCCCCGCCCAGTGATAAGTTCTCAAACAAATCAGGATAAATCGATGACAGTAGCGAGCTTGGAACTGATGTGGACGATAGATGAGGAGAAAGAAATGCAGAATCCCTTTCTCACCCATCAAGGCAAGCTCTGACGATGCTGATACCACTTTTTGTCATGGCACAACACTACTTCACCCATACTGATTAGCCTGGATACGGATTGAAAACATTTTCCAGTTCTAGAGCTAATGCAGTCAGAGAGCACTTTGGGATCCCTGTATTTCATATAGAAATAACAACCAATAGCTTTAACCTCTACAGAGTCACTGAGATTTTTCTGAACAGGAACAAAGCAGCTGCCACAAAAATTGAGAGCAGTTCAAAATAGAAATAAGAAAAAAAAAAAACCCGTCTGTTGTTATAGACAAAAAATCCTAAATACTGCTTAATATGTCAGAAAGGAAAAAAAAACCATCAGGAAGAATAAGATTTACTCATTGCTGGCACAATTTGTTAATTACAGTTCTAAGCTGATAATACTACCTGTGGGAATTACAATGATTCCTTAGATCCGGCACCAGGGAGAGGAAAAAAAGGTATTGGGAATTTGTAAGAGGTACTTCTTTAAAGAATATATTCCCATTTGTCAGATCTATTTATGTCATATCCAGTGAATTCAGATGCAAATACATTTATAAAAAGTACAAAAATATTCTGTAAAAGTCAAAGTTTCAGGTCAAAGATTGAACATAAAGAAGGTCATCATAGTCAGATGGTTCATTTAACAGAGCTTATTAACTAATAGCAAGCCTAACTGTATAGTGTATATACCCATTGTTGCACATACAAACATGCAGATAAAAAATAGAAATATGGAATAACAGATAAAAGCAGCACCTGGGCACTGAAAGGTTGCTGTACACATTTATTTCTAAAAGGAAATACAAAACTGGTGTTTAAAATTCCAACAGTAATCAAGACTCAAGGATACTAAAGACAGAACCGTGCAAACTACAGTCTGGGGAAAGGGAAGGTAGGAATACAACTCACTAAACTGTACTGAGAACAACATTTCTTTTTCCTACTAGCCTTGTATGAGGTAGAAAGATGACAGTCTCTCCAATTAATCTTGCGTTTCTATTGCATTTCTTTCCCTGACAGAAGGTCCTAAGCTATCATTCCAGCCAATTGACTGCTTGATGTTCTGCATCAGAACTTGTAGCAGCCATTAGCATTACAGAAGCCCTCAAATAACTTTGGTCAATCAATGTAAAACATGACCAGATGAATTACTGCATTTAGCCTGCCTAAAATGTACAAAGCTCGGAAAAAAAACCAACCCAACTTATTTTGCTAGTGTTATTGACATGCTGGTTTAGAGATCTCAAAGGCTAATGCAGTTATTTAAGGAAAAAAAAGACTGAATTCTTGCACACAATACCACAACATTTTACATGTTGCAAATTAATCTTTTTGGAAAAAGGGTCCACCTACAGTATAGGCCTAAAATGGGCCCTCAATCACTTTATTTCTTTTTTTTTTAAAAAAATCACCTTGAAATAGAAGATATAACATAACAGATTTCATATTAGAACAAAACCAAACCCCAGAAGTACAACAGGAATCAAAACAGGAATACACTAGCCTGTAGACAGATAAGGCTCAGCAGAGCAAAACTTAATCTAAAGAAGTATGTGATTACCCTGACAGTTTCTTTCTTCCCATGTTATTTTTCCTTTTCTCTTCTATTTTGCTATTATTTTAGAAACTCTGTCTTCCCTGGTCTTGTCAGAAAAATCACTCAAATATCAAAGCTGTAAAAATAATTCATCCTTACACAAAACTATACAACAAAAATATTTTAGGCTTATTCTGTTTCGTGGGCTGGACTGTAATGTAGGTTGCAAAAGGACCGTGGTGAATTTCTTGCTTGTCCCTAAGCTCCCCATACAGAAAAAAACCCAAAACCCAAAAAAACCCCCCAAAACATAAAGGAGCGTAAAGCATTTAAAGTGTGACTTATTGTGCTCTTAGGTATTCTAACTGTAATCCTTAAAGTCGTGCTCAGCAGCACATTAGCTCTCTAGACACCTCAAATTCATAAGTCATTTTCCTCAGAAATTACAGTTCTGTTCCTGCAGATATCTAAAAAAAAATCAAAACCAAACAATCAGCCTGGCAAGCCTTAGCTTCTTTGTTTATACCAAATCCTTTCAAGATACATTCAGCCTGGCATTGCTGTCCCTGACCCAGTGAAGCGCCTAATGGCAGTGCATGCACTACTGCTACATTTTTGGGGTCTAACTTTGCTGAAAGCAGTCCTCTACTTCAGTTGGAACTGAATCTCAATTCTCACCTCTGCCTGGGAGAACTCAAACTTGCACCTTTCAATAAAAAAAAATGAAAGTGTTAAAAGTTATCTTGTTACACCTGCTTTCATGCAAATGCATTCCTCCTGAGCTGAAAAATACTTTTGCATCCAGAGAAAAGCAGGCAAAACACCTTTGCCATAAATAATGCATATAGCATTTGTAGAGATGATAAAAGGTAGCTGATGGAGTGCTCTTATCGCAGACTGAAGAAGGAAGCAGAAAGGGAATAGACAGCGCTAAGACGTAGTGCCTAAGATGGTCTGTTCCACAAGTAACACTGAAAATATTAAAAAAATCTCAAGCACAAATTCATAGTATCCTGCGCACATTCGAAGAGAAAGATAAGGAGATAGATTTGGTATGTAGGCACAAATTAGAAACACACCCTTATGAGCAACCTATGAGACCACTGAAATACAGAATCCCATTAACTGCGGTAGACCGTTAAGGCTTGCCCTTTGAAAATTCATAGCGGACTTGTATAAGGAGTCATTATTTAGTTAAAAACTATTCCACAGTCTAGTAGCTAAGAGAAATCATTAGATAAACGGAGTTTTTACACTTTTCAAAAGCCAAAAAAAACATCACTTGTCAAACAGTTCAGCAAGAACAGAGTATTTTCCTGTTGCCTCGTTACCAACCAACCAAAACCACACTATGACTTTTTTAACATATCTCTCAATTCTAGTGTTTGCCTTAAGAAAAAAAAACAAAAACAAAACCAAAACAGATAAGATGCACATATATTTTTCAGAAGCTGAATCCTGTTATTTTTATAAGGTCACATACTGAACACGGGAAATTGAAAACCCTGTGGAGGAAAAGTACTGTACAGCAAATGTGCTGATTCCTATGGGGGGCGGGCCAGCATTTTTTTTAATTTCTGAATTGATTTGACTTTCACCTAATACTTTATTACTAAAAATATAACCTTTTTATTTAGAATTCTTACTCCTCAAATTGCTTGATGTTTTATAAGCAATACTTCAGTTTGTTTCATTTAAATTCAAATAGTGAAAACATAAGGCTCTGAAATATATGAGGCTTCTGATAAAAATATCTTCATTTCTAAAATTAGATGAGATTTAGGATTATAATTTTCTCCAAAGTTCACTGAAAGCCAAGACATATTCTAATCCTTTTTGACTTAACCTCATTGTTTCACTGCTTTCTTGCTGTCATTACTTCAAAAATTACTCACTGCTTTCATAGGACTTCAGTTTTCTGCAAAATGGGTTTACTAGATGTACTCTGTAAACTATTTACATTTACCAAATCTACTTATTGTTTATAAATGAGTGTCTTTCACTTACAGTCAAGGAAGAACCATGGATTTTCCAAAATGATGTTTATAATGCTTGTTTTAATTTTTTAATTAATATTTCAGTCATTTTTTTGAACTAACAAAGATAAACTTGTGAACTCTAATGTCTTTGAGCATGTATTAGTTACAAAGACACAAGAACACACAGTTTGAAAGCAAAACACATTAGACAAATAAACATCAATAATTTAGCACTTTTAACTTCCAATAGAGCACTTACTTTTCTTTTTACTTCTATGAATGTAAAATAAAATCTTTATAGAATGGGATACAATATTTTCATCTTGGGAATAGGTCTGGAGAGCGATGATCTGATAGTCTTTTCCAATACCTAAAGAGACTACAGGCAACCAAGCACATCACGGGTGGACAAGGTGCTAAGGGGCATGGTTTAGTGTTTGATAGGAATGGTTGGACTCGATGATCCGGTGGGTCTCTTCCAACCTGGTTATTCTATGATTCTATGATTCTATATCAATTTCAAACAAAAAATTACTAAACCTAATTGCATGTTCATTTCTTGCCACTCACCATAGTTCTATGCAAGGAGCTTGAATGAACAAAAAGGTTTTTTATAATGGATGATACCAATTTATGACCAATACTCTGATTTAAAACAGTTTGACAATGCAAAAAAGTGAATAATACATGAAGTTCTTTCTCCATGAGTGCTGCTTCACACCACTTAAGATGTAAAGAGTGTTCATTTAAAACATAACCCACAACTACTGCAAAATATTTTAGCCTTAAGGAGTTCACATAAAGTTAGAAACCAGCAACCCCAGAAGCACAGTTAAAATGAATAATTAGAATCTTGCACCATAGCGCCTTCCGGAAGGAAAACTATTTATGCTCTTCGATGACAAACCTTTGTCAGGAGTGGTTTTAAATATATAGCACGTGGAAGAGCAGTACCAAGCACAGTAAGCATGTTGTCCTGCAGGCTCTGAAATTATTCATGAGCTGCAAGACTCTGTCTTCTATTGAATTAATTATAATTAATCAAATTTGCCTGACTCCACTGAAAGGTGACCAGTAGCTGGCTGGACACAGGTGTTTATCACTTGGAAGCACTAATTATTGGATTCCCAAGTTCTTTATCACATTCACCTTTCCCAATCTTAGTCAACTAACCATTAGACATCTGTTTTGAGGTATTTGTAGGTCTTTTCTGTGGTTCTTAAGAGACAAACATCTCTAGAAACTCCTTTTTCTCTCTGCATTAGGCTTTTAATTTAGGATCCTCTGGGATGACTTATCTTCTCCATGGTCTCATAAGTCTGCATTAGATATTGTGAGGGAGCTTAGACAACTGTCTCAAACTACAACTTTGATGGCTTGCATCAGGTGAGATACTACAACTCCTGGAGAGTGTTAGTGGAACAAACTGGACTTGTGGAGTTATTTTAGAAACAAGCTTTTGTAACACTTGATTTTTAAAAATAAAATTGCTTTTGTATAAATCCAACTATATTCATAAAATGCATATTGTATAATTCCAGCAATTTTCTCACTTTCGGTCCTTTATAAATATCAGTAATTTGAAATATATAGGAAATAAAAATAAAACAAAGACAACTAATAAGGGGCCTAGTCTTAAGTCAGACTCTGCATTTGGGATAGCCACGCAAGCAGGCACAGAGACAGTCTGTCAGAAAATACATCCTATAAGTGGTTTGCAATTTAGACAGAATAAGTCCATTTTATCCTTTCAATATAATGCTATTTCTTCCGATAATGATAGCTGTGGCAATTTTTCTTTTCCCTTCTGTTACTGAGGGAAGATTAAGATATTTCTAATGTCACAGAAGTACTCTTTGGGAAAGAGCGATTGTTATTAAAAAAGTGCTCTAAAATTAGATGATTCAAAGGTATCACGATTCATGCCTAACAGGCAAGTTTAGCAGGTAATGACTGGGGGAACACAGAGCTACTTCTGGTCTAGGTATCTCTTCAAATGGAAGCAATTTTCTTTGCAGACAGTGAAAGAAAAATAGTCATGGAACAAAAATACCAAAGAATATTGACCTTCAGGTCTCTGTCAGGTTTGGTTAATTGGATGAATATAGTCTGGGCAAGGTTTAACAGCATCTTACAACCCATCTTATTTACCCTAGGGAATACAGTGAAGAAGAGAGGGGTTGCTTTACCTATTTACCAAATTTTGCAGTTTTAATCAAAGAGAGTTGTTCACTTTTTTTCTATATGGAAATGGAGTGGATTATGTTGGAGTGCTATTGATCTAGCACCTACAACACTGCTTTGTAAAAAGGAGGCTACCAGATTTCAAATAATACCATATAGGAAGAAAGTACTGAAGGGCTTTCCTCCACAGGTACTCTGGGCCAAAGAAAGAGTAAAAGTAACTTAGAGACATGTTAATTCCACGTCTTTTGAGAAAGCTAGTTCTATTTTAGATGTCTGAAACATAGTATAGGAGGTCCTATTCTTTTCTACACAGCAAAGTAAAGATATATACTCCCTCAGCAAGATAAAAAATGAAGGGTAGAGGAAAGCTAATATAGCAAACTGAAGCTGTACGTTGAACAAATGTGAACATGCACCATTACCTTTCCTAACATAAAAACCATGCAAAGAGAAAAATAAATTAGAAAGAGTAACCAGTTTGTGATATATAAGGACAATTTTCCATAAATTCTTTGCTAGTTTCACTTTCAGAAACTTACAGCCTTATGTCGTGACCTTACATGGCTTCTACCTGTGCTTTATTCTTGTGTTTTGTCCTGACAGAGTGCCAGTTAACACACCCAGAGCAGAGAGCAGCTCCCTGTCCCACACTCCTCTCCTTTCCCAGTTCACATTTCTTCAAACTGTTCTGTGGTTTTTAGCAGTGCTCTGCATATTCAGGAGAGCTGACAATCTGCTTGCATTTAAATCTCAAAAGTTCAGTACGCCCTCAAGCAAAGTGTGACAAATCAGCGGTCTTGCTCTTCTCCAAGATATTTCATCTTGTTTCCTAAAAATCATTTTGAGGTTGCTTGAATCTCTGCCCCTTGGCTACTCAGACACACTTTTTCTTCACTATTTCTTAGCTAATTATTGGAATTGCTCCTAAAAAGATGTATTTTTTTAATTTTTACATTTGTTTGCTTCAACATCGGAATGTGTGACTTTACATCACCACTCTCCTCTTACCACTCCACAAACAAGACCAGAGTCTGTGAGGTATTTACTGTGCTGGCACTTCTCATATGTGAACGGGGAAAACCATGTTTTTCAGCATGAAGATTTTTGTTTGCTTACTTTTTTGAAGTTAAATATCTATTTTGTCGGAAAACGACGGGAGACAAGCACATCAGATGATGATCAACAAGTCTCAATTTATTAGGGATAAAGCAATGATATATATACATTAGTTAATTAGCTCATACATATTACAAAATAAAAGCTCATCATTGGTTACACTATTTTAGTCATTTCTACATTGTTCTGTTACCATGGCTATTATGATTATCTAAACATCAGGTTCTTAAGAAAAAGACAACTGCAAACATAATTATCTTAATCGGGCTACGTTCTGTACTATGATCTTTGCATGCAAGCGGCTTTGTACCTGCTAAGCCTTGCGTTACGGCCATAAATATTGTTAAACAATACTCAGCTTAGGTAGCCAAGCTTCGAGGGGCCTCATGACCTTTCTCTTGTAGCCAAGTGCTGACAAGGTCATCCACATTTCCCCCGTTTTCTTTAAGTAAGAAAACATTAGCTTGTGATTTGTGGACAAGGTTGAGGACTGAGTTTTGCAAGCAGGTCAACAAACAAGGTAAAAGGATGATTATGAACAGTATCACAATCCCTATACCCAATGCATACATAATAAATGTCCTGAGCCACGGACCCAGTCCTAAGGAGGACAACCATTTGTCCAAGGGATTGGTGACCACTTTAATGTTCTATGTGTGATCTTGTAACCATTTCAGGTGCTGATGGATGGATTTAGAATTGGAAGACAAATTAAAACAACACATTCCTTCAAAATCTTCACAACCATGACCTTGGGCCAATAATAAAAAATCAATGGCAGCTCTGTTTTGTAAAATTTGGTGTCTCAAACTATCCATGTCTTGTGCCATTTCAGACAGAATTTCAGTAGTTACATTAGATTGTTTTACGATCCAACATGCCAATTTCCCTAAAGTATTCAATGCATGTGCTGTACCCACACTAGGCACAAGGGAGGCAAAAATGCGGGCTGCTGGGCCCCAAAGCTCCACCTGATCGTTACAATCAGGTGATAAAGTCGATATGGAGCGCTTGGAACGGTTAGGAAGGAGAGAATGAACCGTCTCAGAAATGTTTGGGGCAAATAAGGCTAATTTACCCAGATAACAGGGACCCCCTTTTACATATTGGGGTATTCCTTGCCAAGCGCGATTTCCACATATCAAATAGATGTCATGAGGTAATTTTAATGCTGTACGGTTGGCCCAAATTCTGGTTTCATTGTCTCCCCATCCGTATGGGGTTGTGCCACACATATAAGTGGCATTCCAAAAAGGCCATTCCTTAGGTGTTAACCACATTATTTTGTCAGTCTTTTGATAGATATAGTATCCAAAATTCAAACATCCATACTCATTGGCTGTTTTGTTTAACATCCTACTGCCTAACAATTTAATTTCTTGAGGATCCCAGGGCAAAGAGACATTCAAACCTGCCAACAGACGGGCTGCACACTCATCTTGTCTCAAATTGATAGTACAATTGCCTTTAGTCAATCCCTTAAAGTCTGACTCGTTGAAACCCGGAATTCCAAGCAAGCAGGTTTGAAAAGGGTCTGTAGCAGATGCCAACGAGAGACAAAAAGAAGTCACACCCGTTTTATTTGCCCAAGTTACCCACAAATTAGTTCTTGGACCGATGTAACCTTGGGACGACGACACGAGCATGAGAATTAGTATCTCAATCCTCGTCATTATCAGAATTTGGAGGCGCGCTGTCAGTAGTTGCAACATTTGGTGCAGCCTTCGTCCACCTTGCTGGGACCCAGATAGGACCTGTAGGGGAAGATACACAAAGATATCCTCTGCCCCAATAAATTACCTCTGAAGGACCACACCATTTTCCATCTTTGGGATCCTTATATAGAACTACAACAGGCTTACTCGAGTGATCCTTTTCATGTGCAATGTCGTAGTGTAATACAACAGGAGGTTCTTTAGAATCACCAAAACCACATAAATGATTAAGTACGAATAATGTCTTTACCAATTTGGTCAAAATGTCAGATTCCTGACAGATTTTTAAATAACGTTTCAATGTGTTGTGGGCTCGCTCAATAATTGCTTGGCCCGTAGGAGAGTGTGGAATACCCGTTACATGCCGTATTCCCCACTCCTGAAAAAAGCAAGAAAGGCTGTGACTGCAATAGGCAGGACCATTGTCCGTTTTAATTTGGCGAGGAACTCCCATGACCGCAAAACAACTAGAAAGATGTCGGCGGACATGGATAGTTTTTTCTCCAGCTTGAGCTGTTGCCCAAATATATTTACTAAAGGTATCAATAGTAACGTGAAGATATTTCAGCCTGCCAAACTCAGAAACATGAGTAACATCCATTTGCCAGATCTCGTTAGCTGCAAGGCCCCGAGGATTGACACCCAATCCAAGTCCATGGCCAAAGTTATGATAACTGCAAATCGGGCAGGCTCGTACTATAGATGTTGCTTCAGAGTGTGATATCTGAAATTCTCTGACAAGACCTTTTGCATTTTGATGAAAGATAGCATGTGCCTCTCTTGCCAATCTCTGATTATAGATTGGAGACTTGGTTGTGAGTGAGACTAATTTGTCAGCTTTGGCATTTCCTTCACCCATGCCAACATTCCATTTATGACTGCGAATATGCAAAATACAAAAAACATTTTCCCTTTGTTTGATTGCTTTCTGTAATTGGACAAATAAATCGTAAAGGCGTTTGTTTTGAACAGTCTTAATAAAGGCATCTTCAATTCGTTCAACAATTCCTGCAACATATAAAGAGTCCGTTACAATATTTAAAGGGTCTGACAAAGTCATCAATGTCCATATCACGGCGACTAGTTCTAGAGTTTGCAACGTGTCAGTTTCTTCTGCAGATATAATATGATGTTGCCATTCTCCGTTGCTTTGCCACGTTACTGCTGCTGTTCGCGATTTTCTTCCTGCATCGGTATATGCGGTAATAGCTTGAGGAATTGGGTCCCGCACTCTTTTTGGGCAGACGAGCCAATTCCATTTACCCATCCACTGTAACAAAGGCGATTTAAAAGGATTGATATTAATGTCAGCTGAGGTACCTAAGAGGGCTTCCTGGAGTTCCTGATGATTGTCAAGGTACCACTGCAAAGTGTCTTTGGAACTCATTGGGATGTATATCGTTGCTGGCTCATGGCCATGAAGTTGTAAAACTCGTTCACGACCCTTTTTTATTAGATGAGCTAACACTTCAATTTGTTGAACCAATGTTTTCGTTTGCTGTAGACTTGGAGATATCCATTCGAGGATGTTTAAATCATTCTTCTGAGACTGAGTTTGAGCAACGGCTCCCAAAAGGTGACGTTGACCCAACCATATGATCAAATCAAAGTCTTGAGATAAAACAGAGCGGGCAGTACATCCAGTTGTAATTCTTTCTACAATTTGCTGTATAACATGCTCCTGCTCAGGAGTTACTGAAATCAATCGAGTGGGATCCGTACCCTGTAGTAATGGTCATAGGGTATCTAAAAGTTCGTTGGGGATGCCCACGACAGGCTTCAGCCACTGTAGGTCCCCTAAAAACCGCTGAGCGTCATTTAATGTTCGCAGGTTCAGATCTAATTGGATTTTCTGAGGAGATACAGTACGATCTTTCAAAGTCCAACTTAAATATTTCCATGGAGAGGACCGCTGTATCTTTTCAGGAGCAATAATTAAGTTTGAATGAGCGAGTGTTTGTCTGATAGTATCCACTTGCTTTTCAGAAAAAGGTGTTGCTTGTGCAAACAATATGTCATCCATGTAGTGATAAATAATTACTGATTTCCAGTGTTTTCAAAGTGGTTGAAGAGCAGCATCAACATATAGTTGGCATAAAGTCGGGCTATTTCTCATACCTTGAGGTAATACTGTCCATTCAAAACGTTGATCTGGGCCTTCTCTATTTAAAGAAGGCAATGTGAATGCGAAGCGTCTCCTATCCTGTGGGTGCAGATCAATAGTAAAAAAGCAATCTTTTAAGTCAATGATTAATAAAGGCCAATCTTGAGGGAGCATAGATGGATTTGGGAGGCCTGGTTGCAAGGCTCCCATGGGTTCCATCTGCTCATTCACAGCTCTTAGATCATGCAAAAGACGATATTTTCCTGACTTTTTTTGATAACAAAGATGGGAGTGTTCCAGGGACTAGTAGATAATCGTAAATGTCCTTGTTGAAATTGTTCCTGCACCAGATGATGTGCTTGCCGAAGGCTTTCCCGTTTTAAAGGCCATTGCTTAACCCATACTGGTGTATCGGTTGTCCAAGTTATGGGAATTGGGAAAGACCAAGCAATGGCTACAAGGTTAAAGGGTGCTCATTTGTAAGAACCAGTCCCAATTGAGCGAGGATATCTCGGCCAACAAGACATCGAACAGTAGGTGGCAGCTGGACGATTGAAAAGACAGCAGATACCTGCCGGCCATCAATTTTTACAGTCACGGTAGGTGATTGTTGGGCCAATGTTAAACCCCCAACTCCAGAAACTGCTACTGTAGCTGGCTGAATTGGCCATTCAGAAGGCCAAAATTGTGGGGCAATTATACTAGAATCCGCCCCAGTGTCAAAAAGTCCTAACAGTGTAGTATGAGTTCCTTGATAGGTCACTGTAACTTTACGTTTAGGGCGCTCTGAGAGGTTCATTGTTAACAGTGTAAGTCCTCCTGTAGATCCAAAGCCTTTGTCTTCTCGGGGAGAAGTAGATATTGGGGTCATTTTGTTAGTTAATTGTGGCATTGGTATCAATTGAGCAATTCGCTGTCCTTTGCAAATACAAACAGGCGGAAACGGTGTATGAGCCATGATCATGATTTCTCCGGTGTAATCAGCATCAATAAGTCCAGGGAGCACAAAAAGTCCTAACATTGAAGCAGAGGATCTCCCAATTAACAATGCTCCCACTTGTTGTCCATCAATTTTTAATGGTCCGATGATTCCAATTGAAATCTTGTGTGGCTGATTCGTCAATAAATTAGTATCTACTGAGGCTGCCAAGTCGAGCCCAAGGCTGCCCCAGGTTGCTGGCGAAAGTGTGGAGGCAGTGCCGGTTGAGCAGCGGCCACTTGTGTCGTCGCACGGAAGCTGCGAGTCGCGCTCCCATTGAAGTTTCCCGATCTGCGGCGACAAGCTCCAGTATTGTGCGTATCAGACCGGCATCGGGCACACCATATTCCTGTTGCTGCACATTCTCGCCGAGTATGTCCGAGCACTCCACAACGATAACATTTCGGACGGCCTCTGGGTTGTGTGTTCCTGGTTTGAGCAGCTGACACTTGGAGAGGTGCAAGAGCAGCTAACACTTGTGATTGAGAGGCTCTTGCCTGTTCCTGTAATCCCTGACCTAACTCTTTAATAGCTTCAACTACAAAAGCCTGCAGACCCACTGGGATGTGGGACATTCTCTCTAACGCTTCTTCAATGGTCCAATTAGCTCCCATCGTATTTAACACATTACGTGTAGTGGTATTACAATTTTGCAAGGCGCATTGTTTTAACAATGCCCCTTTCATATAATCTTGTACTCCCGCACGTTCAATGGCAGAAGCGACTTTATCTATAAAGGTACCAAAATGTTCATCACGGCCCTGTTTAATTCCCATATAAACTGGTACACCACCCGGATCCTTTACACGAGCAATTGCCAACCAAACAAGGCGCGTAGCTTCACGTATTTTATCTGGGCCAATAAGTGCCTGAGCCTCTGTTCGCAAAAACGGTCCCAGACCCATTAATTTCTCCATAGTTATACCATGAAGGGGATCTGCTGTGTCCCGCTGCACAGCTAGGCATTGATTTACCAAAGTTTGCCAAGGAGCGTTAAAAAGCAGTTGTTGATGTAGCGAAAAAAGGAGGCGAACCACTCCTCTACAGTCAGAAGGCAATAATAACTGTGTGTCCCATATATAGTCTAACATTTGTTTAACGGGTTCACTGCTCACTCCAAACTGACTAACAGTGGAGCGGAGCTGTGATAAAAGCTTCCAGTCTAGGGCTGTTACAGTAGCATTCAATCCGCCACCGGGCAAGGGCTGATAAATTGCTGGGCACGCCAATTGAGCAGCCGCGTGAAGCACATCAGCATCTCCCGTATCTATACCTTCTCTAGCTAAAGCTGCCCATGCCTCTCGATGCTCCCTTGCCATGGCTTCGGCCAAATCCGATTCAGCACCAGGCAAGGTATCATCCTCTGGGCTAGGGGACGTGATAAAGGGATTATTAGGCGTAGATACTTTGATAGGGGTTGGAATAGAATCAGAGGGGAGTGGATCTGGCAGCGGGTCTGGAGGCGCTGCCGGAGGAGCGGAGGGAACAGCCACATCAAAAGAAGGTGGAGGCGGCGGAGGAGGTAAAACAACAGTATTTGTGCTAGGAGGTAAGAGGAGCCAATCAGAGGTATAAGATTTATTTTTATCTTGCGCGGCTGTGGCATGCTCGGCGGCTTTTTGTTCTGCCTGGTACTGCAACAGCTCATTATGTATAATTTTCCACGCTTTACCAAACTTCTTTGCAGTTTTGTCCCCATCAATCGCTGCATCCCATAATTTATCTCTGAATTTGCGCCATTCAGACAGCTCATGTACAGTATGCGGGTTTTGAAAACAACCCTGTGTCTGACCATACGCTAATAAATTTGGAAGTTCTTTCTTTAAATCTACATCTTTGACCTGCCTCTTAGTCAAAAAGCAGGTAAATAAATCATATGCTGCTTGCCTCTCCATACCTTAAACGTCAGCGCTGTTGTGGCTCTCCAAGGTCTTGGCAGCACGTATCGACCAGGCTCGTCTATACGGTCACCTGGGGCTCGGCGCGGTTCCTCCTGCGCTTGTAGCTGTCCTCGCCGTGTAAGGACTCGACCACTCGTTGTTCCGCCGTGGCAACAAGGCTCGTATGTACGGTCGCCTTTATCACGTCGGGGTCACCATTTGTCAGAAAACAACGGGAGACAAGCACATCAGATGATGATCAACAAGTCTCAATTTATTAGGGATAAAGCAATGATATATATACATTAGTTAATTAGCTCATACATATTACAAAATAAAAGCTCATCATTGGTTACACTATTTTAGTCATTTCTACATTGTTCTGTTACCATGGCTATTATGATTATCTAAACATCAGGTTCTTAAGAAAAAGACAACTGCAAACATAATTATCTTAATCGGGCTACGTTCTGTACTATGATCTTTGCATGCAAGCGGCTTTGTACCTGCTAAGCCTTGCGTTACGGCCATAAATATTGTTAAACAATACTCAGCTTAGGTAGCCAAGCTTCGAGGGGCCTCATGACCTTTCTCTTGTAGCCAAGTGCTGACAAGGTCATCCACACTATTTCTAATTCCAGGAGACTGAAACCCTTTCTTGCACTCATTTTGTTCATTTTCATTGGCTTCATTTCTGGAACTCTGGTGTTTTATTTGTTGTGTTTGGGGTTTTTTTAACAGTTTTTTGTAATTCTTAGCACCGATTCATTTCAATTCACTAGAAGGAGTTAACTCGCCTTTAACAAATGCTTAGATATCAGAGCAGTAGGTTCAATGTAAGTTCCCCGCAGCTGCAGCCTGAAATATTTATAGCTTATATTCAAAATCTTATCAACATTTATATATATGCTGTTTGAGAAGACATTTGTATTTCCAAAGAAAATAGTATCACTTGTGTTGAAGATACATTCAAGAGAAAACAATAAATTTCCCAAGCTGCTGCTAGAAATACAACTGACAGAAGAACAAGTATATGCTAGAAATCTGAAAAAGCAAATTTTAAACAGAAGCATTCAAGAAGCCAAATGGGTGACTAGAGCTATACTTTTACAGATACAATATTTATAAACTTTTTTAGACAGAAATTAAATAGTAGGATACCAGACAAAGAGTGGTATGTAGGATTAAATTATGTATAGTCTGTTGTTTCTTTAAACACACGTGTTTTTTAAGATATACCGAAAACTATAAATTCGTGCTAACAGTTTCTCATTTGTAAAATTTCAGAAACTATACACTGAAGTTTGCAATGCTAATTTGGACTTTCAAAACAGCAGGGAGATGACTCAGTAGGAATCTTTTCTCAGAAAAACAAAAGGCCAGGATTTACCCTCTCCCATCCTTCCTTGGCCAAAAATTTGCTCTGTAAACACTTACTAGTGGTAGTGATGGAATCAACAAGAGATTGGAACCGTAGCCAAAACACAATTCTATAAACATATCTTTAAAAAAGTGTCCAAGACCCATTAGCAGTAGCCCATCAAAATCTTTTGTTTTAACCAGTGAACTGATCTAAAACAGCTAAACAGATGGATGGGAGAGTCCGGGGGCAATTAAACACAGCGTAATTTTGACAGTTTCACAATTTCAGAAACACCTGTGCTGCTTATTGCAACGCACTGTGAATATTCACTGAACACCAGAAACTGCTCCATAGTCTTCAGGGGCTCTCATTTCCACTTGTGTTGCAGTGCCCTAGTGGCTCTTTTGCACAGTAGTGTGCTAATTATGAAAGAAAAGAAATATATGCAATGGTTATGTGGAGGCAAACAAGGAGGAAAAGAGGACTTACTCTTTTCATTTAGACAATAGATTGAGAAAGGAAGGATGCAGCCTGTTTTTTCCTTAAGCTAAGCTGCTACGAAATGTACTTGGGGAGGAAGACCTCACAGGGAAAGGGGGACCCAAAGAAACCCACAAACCAAAAATATCCCCAAAAGAGTGGTGTGAAGCCTTGTTTGTAAACTAAGTTTATGTGGCTAGAACAAGCTTTTGTATTTAAGGTCAGCTTTCCCTTTCTCCCTGCAAACAGAAAGTAACAAACTTATTGCAAACTTATGAGCAGATAGAGAAGACATTCAGCTCTGGAGAGGCTACGTGTGATCGGGCAAAATATCATACAAAGAGAAATTTGCAGAAACATCCAAGTTCTTCTCAGTTTTACCAGATTCAAATGTTTTCCCATTTCTGACTAAAGTTCCTCCCCGTGCCCAAAATAAAGGTAGTGTAAACATTTAGTGGTTTTAATCCCCCATTACACACTAACCATTACAAGTTTAAGAATTCAGGTTTTTTGATAGCTACAATATTCAACTCATCCTATGTTTTCATAATAATAAGACATTCATTTTGTATCACCTGATAGACATTTAAAACTATCATAACTGAAAAACACTTCATTTGTTCAACATGCCAGGTGAACAAGAGTTACAAAGCTATTATCTAATTGCTACTGCTTAATTTATTAAAACTACCATATCAAGGTTGTTCTTTTTTACCCAACAAGACAGTCCATTGAAATATTGATACCTAGGTTACTTATCAGTGTATAGTCTTTCAATAAAACAACATTTCTTCTGTTATTAAGAACAAAAATCTGAAACAGGAGGGACTATTAATTACGCATTCATTTTATATCAGACTACCCATTAACACTTTTTTGTGGAAAAGCAAATACCGGCAGACAAATAACTCATAAATGACACTAATGAGCACCAGGAGATGGAGTGGAGAGGCTTTAAATGTGTCCCATTATTTTGCACGATAATTAAGAGCACAGCTCTACCATGGCATTTTGTTGTGAAATGGTTAAGTGAACAAGGACATGTTCCCTTGAAGGAGCGGTATAAAAATCTCCCTGTTAAACGATGGGCTGGGAGCAGCTGGCTGTACAAGCAATTCTTTTTGATAACATTAAGCCTGACTCTAAGATAAGTCAGCACATAGCTTAGAACATTGTAACCAAAACAGGACGTTGTGTCCTTGAACATAGAAACTATAGCAGGATGTTAAAAGCAAAATAGCATGTAGTAGTTAATGAATATTAACATAGGGGGCAATATGAATATAGCCAATGAACATGTATTTGTATGCTGTTACTAACCAATGAAATTATTATACAATGACATAATCAAGTAGAAGGAAAGTATATAACCTGACGTGTTTTGAATAAAGATGACCTTGCTTTATCAATCATATTGATTTGATCGCTTGGTTCCTCCTGCCGCGGCTGTGGCGCCCGAACAGGGACCCAGGCAGTTGACTGGACTGGGTCCTGACCGCTAAACTGGACCGGGACCGGCGGGAGATCGGGAGAGCACCAGTAGCAGCGACCAGAGGGCAAAAGATCGACGCTGACTGGAACAGGAAACTCAATCCGTGCCTGAACCGACCTTATAGTAGGGGTTCGCCATCCGAGGAGGGCTACTGCGAGTGTAAGGCTGCACCATTTCTTTGTTAGAGTTACCGGTAACCATGGAAAAGCAAGTGGCCCTCGATTTATTGCAACGCTTTCTAGAAAAGCAAAAGGAACAGGATATTAATCCTAAAAAGGAATTGCTGGGACTAATAGCATATGGAATGAGACTCGGGTGTTTTCAGGATCCCGGATTATTGTTTAGTGATACAGCCTGGCGAGAGTTTGGAGATAAGTTATGGGATAAGGTTATTGATGAAGATAAGACTGCAAAAAAGTTTATGAAACAGTGGCGAGCAGTCATTAACTGTTTAAAACAATATCAAGCAGAAAAAAAGGTTGCGGCGATGGCCATTAACCAGCTGGAAGGTACCCAAGCAGAGCCGGGGTGGTTTGTTCTGGGTAGCGACTACATTTCAGAGCCACCAATTGGCTCTACCATTATATTGGGACCCTCGACTCCTGCCAAACGAGAGGTTCAAGCGCCTGTACCATCAGCTCCTCCAGAGTTAGATAATGATCCTTTATCTGATAGTGAAGAGAGGGAGCTAGAGGAAGAAGTGGCGAAATATCATGAAGAGAACCAAGCCGCCCAGCTGAGGGCCGCTCCTCCACCCCTCCAGCTCACGCGGAGCGGTTCACCGCGGGGGGGGCCTCTGCCCTGGGCTGAGGGGGGGCCGCCTGCTGCTGCCGCGAAACCCAAGCAGTTTCAGCATTGCAGAAGGGACTGTTAACAGATACAATAAGAAATGGCTTGATTAAACAATGTTGGTAGCAGTTCAAGAATCAAGACAGTTTGAATAATGCAATTTTACAACAGATGCAGCTTTTTGGTTTATCAAACACTTATAAAGATACTGGATGATGGAAAGTTGAAACAGGCATGACCCGTATATGGTGTTTAGATAGATCAAAGGATGTGCTTGACAAGCAAGTAAGACAACTAAGCAGTTACAGAAGCCTTAGTTTTGCAATCTGCGACAAAAAATCCTAATGATGAATGTAGAAAGATATGGTGTGGTCTGAAAACTCCTACAACAACAGCTGGGATCTTTTACCTATCAAGCACAGCTGGTAGCTGCTGCCCTGACTGTAATCTGGGACAGAAATACATTCTGTCAGAGACGCCGCAAGGAGAGACATTGTAAAAGAGACCGCCACATGCAACGCCAGGAGAGAGGGCCTAAAATCTGCCCTCAGTGTGGAAAGGGCAAACATTTTACCAGTTGGTGTAAATCAAAATGGGATAAGAATGGGACAGTATTGTCAGAGAACCAGGAGCAAAGCATGGTTCGGAGGCACGTACCAACACAGATGCCTCCGCAGCGAGCAGCAGCTCTCACCTCAGAGCAAGAACCAGAGGCACCACCGAGATAGACGTGATCACCACCATCGCAGTGGAGCTGCAATCGTCTGCACTTCACACAATACCACGGAACGTAAAAGGACCATTGGAGGGTGGCTTTACTAACTTGTAATTAGAATGATTGTCAATAATTCGATTGGGAATCTTTGTTTTACCTGGGGTCATTGATGCAGGCTATACTGGAATAATTCAAGCAAGGGTATGGATGCTGTCTCCACTAGTGTTATGAACACCATTTCCACTAGTATTAATACCAAGAGATAGCCAGATAGTGTATTTAATTTTATTCAAAGCAGCTGTGTTCCAAGCTGACTCTGTAGAGCATGGCTCACAAGGATTTGAGTCCATAAGAATCCCTGAAATACATTTGGCTTAGTCCCTACAAACTCAACCTCTTATGAAAAAAAAAAAAGGAGGAAAGCCAGAACGACTGAAAAATTGGGTACATTGCAAAATTTAGCGGAGGAGCAAATAGATCACGGGCATACAGTCCCATTTAATAGTCCTTGGAACGCACCTGTATTGGTGATAAAAAAGAAATCTGGAAAATGGCGTTATTCACATGACTTTTCTAGACAAACTACAAGAGGCCTTAAATAAGCAGGCAGACAATATCGCTGCTAGACAAGTGTTGCTTAAAGAATTAGCCTTAAAGAATGCAAAGACGGACTTACTGCACTGTTAATTGCATGATCACCTGTTACAAAGATTGTTTATTTTACCAGAATTGACTGATGCTGACTTTACAAGAGCGATGCAAGTAATAGCTTGGATGCCTATGTCTCCTGACTTTATATCAAAGGGCACTAGAATCACTCAGCTGATTTGTTTTTCAGCAATTGTATCCCATGAAGAGACAGAGGCTGTGGTTCAACTGACCAGTCCATGATTCTGTCAATACAGAAACTACAAAAGACTACCATAAGTGAAATATTTGTTAGACAATCGATATAAGCCTTATTAGATAATGCATCTACGTATTTTAAGTGTTGTATGTTCCCAGTACCGTGTGTAGTTTAAATACCCATAGCATGGACAAATCGTGGATCCAATAGTGATAACCAACATTGTATGAATGTATTCGGCTAGCTGAGAAATGAGTGGTCGTGTGCATATGTGTGTGTGTTTGAAGCGCTTCAAATGTTTGTAAGATTTAGAAATTGGTTTTGATTAACCTTGAAAATATATCTCTGGGACCTTTCAATCTCAAATGTCCACTAAGCCGGCAAACAGGTAAATTTACCTGGGGATCTTTGGAATGAAAGGCTTCAGAAGGAAAAGTTTTAAAATACCTAGCAAAACATGCAGCTGTATGTGTGTGAGTCACCCCCTCCCCCCCCGCCTTCTCCTTCCTTTCTAAGTTTTTTTTTTTCTTTCAGCCTTGAAGAAGTCCAGAGGAGTTAATGATGTTATCTCTCTAGGGGAATGCCAATTCGTGAGAACACTGTACATTCCAATGTCACTCGTCAGCAGCTGGTGGGTCCTAGTGCAGACAACCTTTAGGGATAATTGAGGCAATGATAGAAGAAAATTCAAAAGATTCATTACGAATTATTGAGTGGATATTTTGCCACACTAACCCCCAAAAACATAATCACTAAATTTGAAATGATTACAATGATAATCACTGAGGGAAGAAAAAGTGTTCAGTTATTAGGCCAAGGCTCGACAACCATTTATATCCCAATGACAAAAGAATATGCTAAGTGCTGCATGGCAAGTATTTTGAATTTGCAAGTAGATCTAATAGATTATCCAGAAAGTATTGATATCCATTCACCAAGTCATGCCATTATTGAACATACCCATCAAGTAGTAAAAACAGATTGATAAAGGTGCAATATGTAATGAATTTTTTGCAATTAGCAGGAGATGATCAAATTGTGCTAAAGTTGAAGCATGTACAAACCATGTCATCAAAATTAGAGCAAGTACAAGACAACGTGAAAGTGCTATTGAAAAACAGTTATTATGGGCAATGGACAGGTCTGTATAAGCTACTAACATGGGGACGAGGTTCTGCTTGTGTTTTAACAGATAAAGGACCACTTTGGGCACCTGCGAGGTGGATCAAGCCCACGTTGCCGTGTGACAACTGTTAAGCCCCAACCACGAAAACAGTCAATAAGAATGAGGAGGACGTTAACATCATGGGTGACTTGGGCCAAACAGACTGGCAACTCCGCTTTTTGCCTAGCTCTTGCTACTGCTACAGATCCCTTTCGCACCTGTTTGTTTGGTTTTCCAGGATACGATAGCACGGTTTTTGATGGATATAGTGTTGGCAACTGCGATAACACCACTAATGTTAGTGAGTGTAGTGCTAAGCTGATCAATGGGCTGACCCGAACCTTGCCATGGGATCCACAAGAAATTGACATAGCTGGATCCATGATAGTCGGAAACGCAACACAATTATACTCAGACATGTTTTCTGTTTGGCTTTTATTCCTTTTTGAAAAAACACTCAATTTCTTGGTTGACTCCCAAAGATACCTCATATGATATTGGTCCATATTGTGGGTACAGAAATGAGAATGATACATTGGGAGCATATGGGTGGGAGAGTAATCACTCTCATATTTGGACTAATAGTACCGCCAAAGCATTACCCCCAAATGTCTTTTTAATTTGTGGTGACAGAGTGTGGCAAGGTATTCCTAAAAACGCTTATGGAGGCCCTTGTTATCTTGGCAGGTTAACCATGTTGGCATTAAATCAATCCACAATTCAAAACTTAAGCCGTGCTAAACGATCTATCCAACAGTTGCCTTCAGATTGTAATGACAATGTACAGTTATGGGGATTAGCTTTGAGAATCACTGCATCATTAATTCCAGGTATAGGAACTGCACACACACTAAAGACTCTAGAACGCCTTGTTTGTTGGACTGTTAAGCAATCTAATGTAACCACCGAAATCATTGCTCAATTGTCTCAAGATATGGATAGTTTATGACATGCTGTGTTACAAAATCGAGCAGCCATAGATTTTTTATTGTTAGCACAAGGCCATGGTTGTGAAGATTTTGAGGGAACGTGTTGTTTTAATCTCTCCGACCAAAGTGAGTCTGTACATAAGAAGTTGCAATGGCTACAGACTCACACACAAAAGGTGACATTGTCCACTAGTACATTTGACAAATGGCTAACATCAGTGTTTGGCAATCTCTCTCCATGGCTAGTATCGTGCATGAAAGAAGTTTTACGTTGGCTTGGAATTTTATTGTTAATCATAATCGTGATTCGTTTGGCGTATAGATGCATATCAACCTTGTCACAAAAAGTATTGCTTGTACAAGAAAGAGGGGGAATTTGTTGGGAAATGGTTAAGTGAACAAGGACATGTTCCCTTGAAGGAGCTGTATAAACAATCTCCCTGTTAAACGATGAGCTGGGAGCAGCTGGCTGTACAAGCAATTCTTTTTGATAACATTAAGCCTGACTCTAAGATAAGTCAGCACATAGCTTAGAACATTGTAACTAAAACAGGACGTTGTGTCCTTGAACATAGAAACTATAGCAGGATGTTAAAAGCAAAATAGCATGTAGTAGTTAATGAATATTAACATAGGGGGCAATATGAATATAGCCAATGAACATGTATTTGTATGCTGTTACTAACCAATGAAATTATTATACAATGACATAATCAAGTAGAAGGAAAGTATATAACCTGACGTGTTTTGAATAAAGATGACCTTGCTTTATCAATCATATTGATTTGATCGCTTGGTTCCTCCCGCCACGGCAGCATTTTATTACAGAAATAGATAAGATCCCATCTTATTGCAAGCAGGTGTTGTAATGAAGCAAAGCACCATCATATTTATGTTGTTCTCCTGGTCCAAAAAAGACTGCAAATTTATTTTATGCTACTGTAATTTAAAAGGTAAGCATGCAGATCTCGGGAAACAAAGGGAACAGCAAAATATACTGTGTAAAACTACTTCCTAAGCTGTTGATTCCAGTTATCCCCACAGGAAACAGAAAATAAAAGACTTGTTCTCTCACACCTTATACATACAGTTTAGTTTCTCATAAATAATATTTGGTTCAAGCAGCTCTTACCAAACGAAACTCACCGTACACAAATGGCATCACAGTTTAATATAGACTAAGCAACATACCAGTTTATTTACAGTAAAAACAGGGTTTCTGCTATTTAGATTCACTATGAAGCTTTAATGCTCCATAAATATTGCCACTAAACTTTTGTAATATATCTGTCATGATTTTATACTTTTTTCATGAGCATTTAATATCAAGTGCTATGAAATACAGATAACCTTACAAAAGATCCAGCATTACATTGAGTGACGCAGTATTTGCAAGAAGATTCTGGGCTAACGTTCACCGATTATAAACATCAAGAGTATATACAGGATTCACAGGGAAAACTATAATGCTACATTATCTAAGACACAAGTTGTGACTCTCGTATCATTATAGAAAAACATTATAGAGAAAGAAAGAAGCTGGCTATTTGGACGGCAGGTCTTTTTATTTTAAGATGAAGATAAAAAGACATATAAGGTTAAAATACACGAATAGAGATATGAAAAATTGTAACTTCTGTCTTTCAAATGCAATACCTGGGAGAAAGTTATCCATGAAGATGAAAGCAAGCCTGTAAAATTTGCACAGACACTATATCCTGTGGAAGTCTAAATTCTAGAGGCAGATATTAAGATTTTGACTACATTACTAACTTCTTTTTGATGGGGGAAAAAACCCAATAAGATGGTCACCTCAAAGGCAAGAATATATCTCAAAAAAACAGAAGAGTTATGCAGATGAAACAACATGGAAGGAAGACATACTCTCCAAGAAACAGATTACAGAGACAGTCATTGCACCACTAACCTGGCAGTGGATGTATCGCCCAACAAGCTAGGATGCCCCGTCCCCCCCGCACTATCTTACACAGAGGACAGCAAACTTGGGTACTGGGCTTTCTCTGGGATCATAGAACTGGTGAGATTGTGTGTATCAGTTTTGAAACCACCTTTCCGATATTATGTGCCACTATATCACCTCTGAGATCCAGTTGCCAGCAGACGCAACTTTGAAATGTATTCGCTTCAAAAAGGCACTGAAAACCAAAAAGCCATTGCACAAATATTCTTGGGTAGAGAGGAGTGTAACAGCATGTTTTTGAAAGTACGCAAAGTAGTTTTGTTCTAGTTCTGAACAAAAATCGATAGAATATTATAGGGCTTGTCTAATTGTGCACTTAATTAAAGCTTGTTTTCAGATATAAAGCATAAAAAGCATTCACTGTCCAAGCAACGTAAATCTTCATGGCTTCTAAAACCATACCTACCCGTGAAAATAAGAACAATTCTATGCACTCATAGTACCTTTTCATCACAATCAGAGGACATGTCTGCTGTGATACAGCTTTTTATCTAAACATCCAGAGAATTCTCCACATCTTTTAAAAACAAGAGGTATACTTGTGTGCCACATAAATGCCAGGCCTCATCTTTCACAGGTAGCCATAGTCATCCCTTAGTGTATTCTAAGGTTTCGAGGTCATTCCTAATAGCTTCACAAAAATAAGCCTGTCTCAACTAACAGACACTAAGCAATGCTTGTAGCTTTATGCCAACAGTTTAGGCTACAATTATACAAAACTAAAAAATGGTATATTCTAATTCAGGTTCTGTGGAGGGAAGGCACTTTGTGCCCTGATGGTGGCAACTATTTTACAAATTGGTTTGAGGAAGCAGAACCCGTCCCCATTGTCAGTTTATAGTCTTTGTAGTTTTCACTTCCATCACTGACACTACTGATGGACAGCGAGAAAGATGCCATAGGGTACCCATATCAGCTAATAACTATAAAAATGGTTACATATCATATCAAACTCCATAAAACTTCCTGAACCTGGGAAGCACAAATTCATAGGCTCATGATAGTTTCCTCTTTCTCTATTTTCCTTTATGCACTGGAGTTTGAGATTCGTTACACTTAGAATCTAAGGAAGTTAGGTGGCGAGATGAAAAAAGGAGTGAGATACAGAACGAAAGAAGTGTGGAAATTGGAATTTAAAGCATAGCTAATGTCATTTGGCTGATTTTGCTGCAAACCTACCCGGAGGTGTGGGGGGAAGAATAAAGTTCTGCAGTATATAAGAAACAGCCTCTTGAGATGATCTTGATATTCTACCCTGCTGCACAGTAAATGCTATATATTCGAGAGCTTGAAATTAATCATCTTTCTATGGAGATTAAACTGATAAAGCGTGATAACCTGCAACTTCTTTAACTACTTCTTTTAGTTAGGGGAATCTGTACTTCTGCTACAAAGGATGCAGAGATGGGGAAAAGCTCCAGTGGATCTACTAACATCGAACGCTCACCCTTTCATCTTGCATTTCAAATAAATATTACGGGGCCATATTTGCTCACTTCTTCCTCTTTCAGTCCCTGTGAATTTTTGTTTCTGATGGTCAGCCTAGCTTTTACTAATGCTTTACAGAAAGAATGGCTGTGCATGTTTAATACATATTGCCCTGAATTGGGACAGAAAGTCTCAATGAGTTTAAGTTAAAAAAAAAAACAAACAAACCCAAAAAACAAACCATAAACTCATTTTTCAATTAAGAGTCCCCCATAAGCTCTTGTTTTCAGCTGTTTGACACTTGCAGCTTCTCTCACCATAAGGAGGAGTTTTACCTGTTGAAACAGTGAAAACTCGGGACCAAAGTTCTTAGTTCTGCTTTGTCACTCCCTAAATAACAAGAAATATCTCCTATTTAAATGCTATGGAAAACTTTAACATACTGCTTCTGCTGCACAAACAGTTGCTGTGAAAATGTGTTTCTAACACGCTTAGTCTTTGGGTTAGTTTTGGAGAACCTGGCACACTTAATTGTTATCATAATATAAATCTAGGATTTAGAAGTTGAAACTATAATAATAAAGTTCATTTAAAAGTTGAAACTATAATAACTGAGGAGAATTTCCTCTCTTTATTTGCAGTTAATGTTTTGCTTCACACTATTGCACAGTCTTCTCTCTGTATCCATTAAACCTGTTGTGAGCCACAGAGAAAATACCAAGTTTCATCTGTGGGGAATAAAATAGTCTAAAATTTTACAAGTATTAAATTACTTCATATCCTGTGTGGTCACTCATTCTTAAAGTGATAGTCAGCAATAATGACTTTATACTAATAAACATTTAATGATGGCCTGAATTAGAAAAGTATCCAAATTATCTAGCTTTGCTAGTACAGTAAATTTGCTGGAATGTATTAACTACTTAAACCATCAAAAAATAATATAGAACTGACTGGCGATTTCTGCAGTTCCTCCTTTTTTATGCACATTGCTCGCAGTAACACAAGCATACCGAGTCTTCTAAACTTCCTACAGGAAGAACATTTGAGTTCCGAAGTAGCCAGATTTGTGTAAATTACTAGGAATGATTTGCTACATAAATTCCATGCAAGTGGTCTAATTGTCAAAGTGTTTAACACTCATTTCTAATTCATAGTTTGCATTCTTCCCTTCCAGTTCTTCTATGATAGCATCAAAATACACTGAAGTAGCAACTGAAGTCAGGATGGGTATGATTCAAAATATTGAAATGTTAAAAAAAGTATTGCAAATATTAACATGCACGTTACACACAAGGAGCACAAGGTTGAAAACAATCGTGGTTCACTTATGCTGCAGTATTTATATTACTTAACTACTTTTTCAAATATAAGATCCATACCACAGAACATCAAGGAAATCAAATGGTCAAAATTGACTCCCACTGACTGCTCACAGTTACTTAGTATTGAGGCTGTAACCATTAACAGGTTTCTCTCAGGTGCGGCTCATTTCAAGCTTCTTTTTCTCCACATCCTCCTTCCATATCAATGACATTATTCCAGCTGATTTATGCACTGAGGAGACACTCTTCATGAGGCTAGATTAATTCACTAACTCCTGGGTGTTATTACAGGCAGACTCTGGCTCTGTGCATATCAGCTAGCCAGCTAAGGTTAGCATCTGACGTGACAGAGTTTAAATTTCTGTACTTCAGCACACATTTGGTTCAATGGTCGGAAGTAGCAAAGAAGCATATAGACCAAGTTGTAAAACCCTAGGTCCTAAACTCACATGATCAAATCAGTTTTTTCTTTGTTTTAAGTTTGATAAGAATTAAAAGTTCTAGTCTTTATGAATAGGGAGGAAGGGAATAAAAAATAATTTCTCATGTCATGTCTGAAATCTACAACTACAATGAAGTTCATAAAGATGTACTATCGCATTAACCACGTGTAGCAAACCAATAACCAGATATGATATTATAGAAGCATACACCTTTTGTTCACAGCTCTCAACGTTGCTTTTCCAGATTGCACAGCTCTTTAAAAACAGAATTAAAGGAAACCCAATTTCAATATTGAGTCCTCAATAAGGTAATGAAAAGTTACAATAAAGACTCAATGACATTTGAATTACTGTGCAATCACCATACCTCATGGGAGTTTTACATTTAAATGATTTCTTTCTCTAGTAGGTTTTTAAGATCTTTCAAGCTTCTTAATGAAAAAACAATACAACAGAAAATCTACCACTAATAGGGATACCCAATTGGGTAACTCCAGACATTGGTAAAAATATTATGCCTCTGCTAAAGCAATCTCAAAAAGCATTTCAGAAACCTTCCTCAACCATTGCAGTGGAAATGTGGAATGATCAATATTAGCATCTGCTTACCCAGTGTTTATCCAATATTAGGAGACAACATGATCAGTTTCTGCTCTTAGCTCTCCTATTTGAGCACTACCATCCCCTTCAACTACTTGTGTTTGGTTGGTATTAACCTCCAGAGCTACAGCTCTATATTTCCAAGATCCTCCTTCTCTGTGAGATGAGGCATCAGTAAACCACACACCATCTAAATTACTGTCTTCTGTCAAAGGAGGGGCTTCTTTGATTGGAGATGGATTAGGAGTCTGTGCCTTAAACACAGTCGCAGGGTTTACATCCTTTTGAAACTTTGAGTTTTTTACACTTCCCTCTTCTATTGTTAGAATGTCTCCTATTCCAGTGAGATCAGCATACCACTTCCTCACAGTGGGCTTCTGAGCTATCCCCTCAGGAGGAGTTTTTCCTTCCTTGACAGCATCTAACAATCTAAAGGGTCCTCTGACTATTACCTACTGAGTTGTACACAAACGCTCCGTCTGCTGCAATGCCCTCACCAGTGACAGAAGTCCCTTTTCCAAATCAGTATAACGACTCTCAGTATCATTAAAAGATTGAGAATAAAAAGCCACAGGCCGGTGAGGTCCATCTGCAACCATCTCCATAGGTTGCAGTGAGATCCATGTTCACTATATCCCCACTCCAACTGTATAGGGTCTGTTGGATGTATAGGACCTAACTGTTGGAAAACCTTAAGTTCCTCTACCAACAAGTCCAGGGCCTGTTGATGGACAGTAGTCCATTCCCATTTACTTGCTTTCCTTAAAACATTATATAATGGTCGAGCAATGATAGAAAATCCAGGTATGTGCTTCCTCCAGTACCCTGAGGTTCCCAACAATTGTTGCAAATCCTTCCTAGATGTGGGAGTCTGACCTTCCTCTATCTGTTGCAAGGTATCTGAAGGGATTGTTACCATTCCCTTAATCCACCACACTCCCAAGAACTTAACTTCTCCACTTGGATCCTGTCTTTTTGAAGGAGGAATGTCTAACCCTAAAGAGTCTAACTTATCCACTATTGTTTGCATTGCCACTGACACCTGCTGTTCATTGTTTCCAGCTATTAGAATATCATCAATGTACTGATACACCTCTACACTTTCAGGATAGCTAAGTTCCTGTAATACTTTTGCTAGTGTGTTGTGAGCGATAGTTGGGGAATGTTTATATCCTTGAGGAAGTCTGTTAAAGGAACACTGAACTCCTTTCCACGTAAATGCAAAACGAGCTTTATCCTCTTCTTGCAGAGGAATCATAAAAAACATATCCTTAACATCCAATGTAGCCATCCACTGGTGGTTACGGCTTTGGATTTGAACAATTATCTTGGCAATACTTGGTACTGCAGCTGTCAAAGGATCAATATTAGCACTTAGCCATCTAAAATCAGCTGTCAATCTCCAGTCTCCATTTGGCTTTTTTACTGGCCAAATGGGTGAGTTGTATGGAGAGCGTGTTCGTGATATTATGTCTCGGTTTTCCAAATCCTGCACCACCCTGTCAATTCCTTTTATTGCTGCAGCTGGAAGCGGATACTGCTTTACATTAGTTAATTTAGAATGGGGAAGAGGAATTGAAACCTCCAATAAGGAAACATGTTTCACAGATGCCTGATTCACCTGTGGTTCAGAGGAAAATTCTAATGGATTTTTGTTATGAGCAAAACTCCAGACTGCCATCAGGGAGTTTCCATCTTCTTCCCCGTAACAAATCAAAACCTAAAATGTTTACATGGGTGGCACCAATCACAACTCGTGTAAGGCACTGTTTTGTTTGTCCTGGTAAGCCAATTCCAACAAGCGCAGTGGGACATCGGTGTTTTATATTATCAATTCCCACAACTTCAATGTAAGGTCGGCCACCTTTTATGCCTAATAATTTAGCTGTCTTTTGTGACAACACTGATACTTGTGCACCAGTATCTATCAGAAATTCAACACAAGTTTTCTGCCTGCTGACAGGGAGAACAATAGTGGGGGAAGGAGTATTTAATGGAGTCTTCGCACCACATACTGGTTTTGTGAGCCATTGTAAGGCCAGAACCCAAGCTTCAGGATGGCTCACTGCCTGTCCCGGGAAATGGAGGTTTTTTTGATTAGAGTCCTCCAACTGGATCAAATTCCCTTGTTCTTCTGCTTCACTTGAGGGAGAAGGAGCAGTGGGAACAGAGGATATGTCAGGGGGTTTAGGACAGTGTCCCTTCACAGCCCATAGCAGTTGTGTTAATTCTGCCACAGAATCCTGTTGCAACATAGTTTTTGGTATGCCTGCACTGACTGCCTGCCGATAAAGATAATTCCGTCCCACACCAGCTCTATTACCATAAGTAATTGCAGGGGCTCTGTGGTGCGCCACTCACGATTCCCTTGAAGGGATCGATTGGAGCCTCTAGCAACATTAGTATCCAGAAATCATATCCTCCAATAAGATTCCCTGGGCTCATGTGGCTGAGGATTGGTGATCGACCACCCCATTCTCCTACTATAATTTATGATTTCCTGGATTACCTCATTCCATGTAGGAGTGACCTGGGCTCGTCATTGCTGAGAATTCCTGCCACACTCCCTAGCTTGCAATGCCTGCCACGTATGATTTCAGACTATCCGGTAACCCTCTTACCAGTGGGGTCGGTCTATCTGGATCCACTGGGGCCAACATGGGAGAACTATGTATTAGCCCTCGCTCATACATAGCTTGAATACATGCAGCCTTCTGTACAGATGATGATAAATCAGAGAAACATGGGGTTTTGATTACCAAGGGATCTCCACGTTCCTGTGGATCAATGCCTCCAGCCCAATAAGCTGCACGGGCTGTCAGAGACCTATTTTCCTGCTCTGGAATTAAATTTAGAAACACACCAGGTCCCCAGTAACCACTAGCTTCCTGATCACTCAACATAATACGATCTCCTCCCAGTTCAGCAACTCTCCACACATACTCAGTCTCTGATTCTTGGGGTTCCCTTGCAAACTTCTGTAAATTGGCTAACTCAGCCAGTGACCAAGGGGCTGTTCTGACCCTAACAACAGTTTCCTCCCCAACGCCATCTGCTGTCCAGTAGTAGTCTCCATTTTGATAATAGGCCTCAGGGTCACTGTGCTATTAGTCACCTAACCATGATTGTCCTCGCTATCTGAGTTCCAGATATCTCCATTCCATGTTTCAGGATCAGCTGCCAACACCAACTTCTGTATTTTCTTAGAGGCATTAGAGAGTGGTAGTTGGGATAACAACAAATTTAACTTAGTTTTTAAGGCTTGCTCTCTAAGCTCAGCTTGCAGCAGATCCTCTGCTAACTTCCCTTTCTCCTGCTGGACGTTCGCAAGCTCCCAATTACAGGCTCTGAGAGTACTTTCCAAGCTAGTAGCTTGTTGCCTTAAATTCTCAGATTCCTGCTTATAATTCGCAGCTTTCTGCTTTTCCAGGTCTAGTTCCTCCTTTAAACAATTCAACACTGTTTTATCCAATTCCTTTTGTAAATCCTTATATGAGGGGGTTGGATTTTCAAAAGCATGAGCAGCCTTCTGAGCACAAGACAAACAAGCTCCTAACACTGCACAAATAACCGTTTTACCTTTTCCTTTCTTAGCTTTACTTTCCAGGCGAAGTTGCTCAATGCATGAGACAATTTTGCCTTCATCTTTCCAGTTTTCTTTTGCCCAATCTCTCCCTTGTAGGGAGGGTTTACATTTAAATTTTTCCAAGAGCTTGTCTAGTGACATTGCAGACTGCTTAAAAGGTTGGTCTCCCAGGATTTGCTGGGGAAAACTCGTTTAACAGGTTTGGCCAGACTAATTTGGCTAGGTGTAATCCTCCTTGCTATCCAACAACCCTCAGGGGTTAGCCTGGGGCGCTGGGGGCAGCTGAAATTGCACTTAGAGTGATGCCCAATTAAACAAGTACAGTCTCAATAAAGCAACACAGTAGAATTGGGGTATTTTTCCCCTTTTAACGAACACAAAGCCCATTAGTCTAGACAGACTGGAAAATGGGTGCGGATAAGGGACTGTATTTACTTATCCGGTAAAGCCCAAAACCATAATCTGTCCGTAAGACCCAAAGGTCAGGCAGTAGAATCTACCACCCTCAAATAGATGCACAATGATCAGTTGTGACAAAATCTATCCGGTAAGCATTGAGCAACCACCCCTGCAGGAAGGCGTGCTTAAAATATAAAATACTGTGTTACTAATTACGTTACCCTGCTCGCTGCGAACAATTTTTCTGTCCATTATCCTGCCGACTACACCAATTTTTCTGTCACACCCCAAAAGGCCAACAGAATAGGACCCAGAATTGTATTTAAACATTCAGTTTATTACCTATAATGTTACAATTCTAAGTCAGGAATATAAGCTTAAGTTAAACTAAAATTAGTGCCCTATAAGGGTTTGGGAAGGACCATACGACCTGTACAGAGTTCAGTGATAGAGTCTTTAGATGTTTCCTCGAAGCTGCTGCGAGTGAAGTTTCTGCAAATGCTCCGGGTCGGTGTCCGTGGGTTGCAAACAACGTCGATTGGGGGGAGGGAGGGGAACGGGGGTCTCAGGCCAGCTGAGAGGGAGCTCCGATATCTGCTTGCTCCTGTCAGTCTCTTATAGTTTGTTCTGAATATCTGGGGCCCCAGTCACCCCAATTTTTTGCACACAAGGACTTGAGTTGAGAAGAAAAAAAATCGAGAAGTTAAGACTCTTCTGTGGCTTTTTCCCATAAGTCTATACAGTATTTAATACTTACAATTATTTGAAAAAAGACAATTTGAGGGTATTCTTAAAACTGCAGGTGACTCAACCTGACATTTTACGCAAAGAGTGCCTATCTATCAAGGAAGTGCAATGTTCAAGAAAGTCACATTACACGTGGATTTTTTAATGGACAAGCCAGTGAAAACTGAAATACTGCAGTACCAGAGCCTGGAGCGCAGATCACTTCTCCTATTTCTAGCAGACTGGTAGATGTTGACACTAGGTCAACTTACACTCCTCTTCTTTAGCATGTATAAAAATGTAAGTGTGCCTGGAGCATCGCATACAAACATTTTCATAAATTAAAAACTCTAAGTATAAAGTGTTTATCCGTTTTTACTGCTTGACAGCACAAGATTCTTTTTAGGATTTGCTAAATGAATTTTCTCACCTTTTCTGTTCATAAAATAAACTGCTCTTTACAACCACTACACAGTTTTCTTAAATAGCTTCACACACTGCCTATGCCTGCTCTCTTGTCTACTAGCCTTTAAGTCAAGCCCTTTTCTCACTGTACTCACTGAGATGACTGCCGCATCATCTTTAACTCTGCTCTTCATTACTGGCATTTCACTAAGTAGTGAAAACCTTTGTAGTTTCTAATCTCTTGGATTCCTCTGTATTATGGACTTGGAGACACAAGGTGTGATGCCCAAAGACACAGAAGTGATGAGACATCACTGCAATGCAAACTTAAAAATTGGGAAGTATTATCAAACAAAACCAAACATCCCCCCCCTCCATTCCTCAATTTATCTACACTAGGACAGGAATTGAAATAAGAACCAAGGTATTTTTTGTTTGTTACAAATACAAGAACTTCACAACTGGCTTACGGACAGCCTCGAGCTGTACTGGATCATTCTTACCTCCTACCTTTCTTTCCCAGTACCAAGCTATTTTTATGTAGCATAGAGTGTGACTTTTAACCTTGTCTCTAGCAAATAAGTATTAGATAGATAAGGGTAATATCCTCAACTCCTGTAAAGTCTTAGTTAAAAAAAAAAGACAATAGTAATTGGTCAGGAAGCAGACACAGAAGTAGGAACAGATGACACGAAGTAAAAACTTCTTAAAGTAAATTTTGCTGCCAAAGATAACATACAATGTAACTAAACTCCGAGAGGATTTCACCTATGACACGGCCCAGATTCTACATCAGTACTGTGCAGAAAGATATTTAAACCAGTCTACTTACAATCTGCTTCTCAAATGGTTCTACAGAATTTAATCAAGCGGTATGCATAACTTCCTCTAGAAAACAGCGGTTCATAATTGTTCTTTGCTCTATATCCTGTAATCAATAGGGCAAGGCTCAGAAAGGTGACTTTTTATATCTAAAGTTTGAAGTAATTCTTGAAATTTTATACTATAGTATGGGCAGATGTCCACAGTGTATTAAAAAGGAATTTGTGTCCTCTTAGATTTAAGCAAACAATTGTATTCATATGATTTACTGTAATCTATTAGATTCTAAGCATGCTCTATCCTAATAATGCTCACACAATAAGGGATGCATACGTATTCTTTCTCATGCTTTAAGAGTCCATTTAACTTCTGAATGAAGGAAAGAGCATTTCAGAGGAGCAGTCACTGATGACAGACAATTGTTAAAAGACAATCATATATTCAGATCCATCTGGTGCTATCCTGGAAGCAATGTGTTGCAAACTAATAAAATTACTGCAGGGGCAGGAAAATCAACAAAGAAAATTTTAAAATAATATCCATTTGTTTTATATATGGAAGAATTAGGTTTTTCTTATGTCATGCAAAACATGTTTTAAAACATCATTTTGGCAAAATGATCTTCATTTAAAAATGATTCACAGTCACATCCAGATTCATACTAATTGCTTCAATTTGCCATAAATAATGATTACACAAAAATAGCTGCTGCACAATGCTTAAACATTTCTGAAATATGAGTATATGTCACGGTCGGGGCAATCCACGACACGTAGAATTGTGGGCCAAAAGACCACCTTTATTGATTTTACAAGACTTTTTATACCCCTTCCCGAGCTGCACGTCCATGCACGATTGGTTTAGCTAAAAACCAACAGTTCATAAAGAGGCTGAGGACCATCAGGGAGTGTGAGAGGGAGATAGACCAGTGGAGTAGTGCCCTCTCACTAACTCAGCAGGCTACTGGAGCTGGTATGTCCAAACACCATCCACCTGCAAACTATAAGGTTGGGGCAACAAGACATGGGGAATGGCAGCAAGTTCCTGCCAGACAAAGGAAATCTGCTCCCCTCACCCAGACAGCAAAACCCCAGATCCCCCTGGTGAACAAGTACCATATGCTGCAGGTGGAATCCAATGCTGAGGATGAGGATGATGGCTCCCACAGCCTAGAATCTTTCCCTAGGCTGCACCATCCTCAGAAAACCATAAAAACATCCTCCATTAAGAAGAGGAGGAGGGTGATTGTTGTAGGGGACTCCCTCCTAAAAGGAACGGAGGGACCCATTTGCAGACGGGACCCACTCCACAGAGAGGTCTGCTGCTTACAGGGGGCATCAGTGAAGGAGGTAGCTAGAAAACTTCCTTCCCTGGTCCACGAGACAGACTACTATCCTCTGATAGCAGTCCAAACTGGCAATGATGATTTAGTAAACAGAAAGACCAAAGCCATCAAGAAAGACTTCAGGGCCATTGGGAAAATGATGGAGGGCTCTGGGGCTCAAATAGTATTCTGCTCCATCCCAAGGCTAAATAGAGAGGAGCGGGAAGTCAGGAAGAAGAATTCAATTAATACCTGGCTCCAAGCCTGGTGTGAGGAGAGGGGCTTCGGCTTCTTTGATCATGGGGTGGCTCACGCACCCCCAGACTTTGTTACTAAGGATGGGACACACGTGTCTCCTGGGGGGGGGGGGGGGGGGGCGCTAAAGCCCTTGCTAAATTCTTAGCTAAGCTCATTAACCGAGCTTTAAACTAGATGTGAAGGGGCAGGGGGATGAGACCAGGCTAGACAGAAGCGAGCCTGGACATGGAGCACTGGTGATTCGGAGAGGCTGTGCTGGTGAGGACCACCAGTACATCACCACACAGAAAGTAGGGGCGAACACACCAGGAGGTGGTAAGGGAGATACAGGCACTCTGGCACTAGCTACTCCAGTTTCCAGGCAATTGGGAATAAACACTATGCCCTCTATGAGGGCTGAAGGTTTGCCAGCCCAGCTGAAGTGCATTTACACCAATGCACACAGCATGGGGAATAAGAAGGAAGAGCTGGAAGCTGTCATAGGGCAAGGAGCCTATGATGTCATTGCCATCACAGAAATGTGGTGGGATGACTCTCATAACTGGAGTGCAGCTATGGTGGGGTACAAACACTTCAGGCAGGACAGGAAGGGTAGGAGAGGAGGCGGGGTAGCCCTCTATGTAAGGGAGGACTTGGATACCATTGAGCTGGATTGTGGTGATGAGGAGATTGAGTGCCTGTGGGTTAAAACCAGAGGAGCCCATAAGAAGATAGATTTTTTGATGGGAGTCTGTTACAGACCACCCAGCCAAGGAGAAGCACCTGATGAGCTCTTCTATAAACAGCTGGGGTTATCTCTATATCAATGCCTCTTGTCCTCATAGGAGACTTCAATCTTCCAGATATCTGCTGGAAGTACAATAGAGCAGAAAGGAAGCAGTCTAGGAGGTTCCTGGAGTGTGTGGAAGACAACTTCCTTGCACAACTGGCGAGCGAACCAACAATGGAAGGTGCCCTCCTGGACCTGCTGTTTGTGAACAGAGAACGCCTTGTGGGGGATGTGGCAGTAGGAAGACGCCTAGGACAAAGCAATCACGAGATGATAGGGTTTTCAGTTCTAGGTGAAGTGAAGAGGGTGGTTAGCAGGACAGTCGCACTAAACTTCCAGAGGGCAGACTTCGGACTGTTCAGAAGGCTGGTTGGCAAAGTCTCATGGGAGACAGTACTTAAGGGTAAGGGAGCCCACAAGGGCTGGGAGCTCTTCAAAAAGGAAATCCTAGCAGCTCAGGGGAAAGCCATCCCCATGTTCTGGAAAAAAAGCCAGCAGGGGAATAAACCAGCTGGTTGAACAGAGACATCTTGAGTGATATCAAGAAGAGGAGAAATGTTTATGGGCTCTGGAAGAGGGGACAGGATTCTTGGGAGGACTAAAGGAGGGAAGAGAGATCATGCAGGGAAAAAATCAGGAGGGCTAAGGCCCAAATAGAAATCAGATTGGCCAAGTCTGTGAAAGATAACAAAAAAAACTTTCTACAAATATATTAACAATATAAGGAGGACTAGGGAGACCATACAGTCCCTACTGGACGCAGAAGGAACAACAGTGACAGGGGATGAGGAAAAGGCTGAGGTACTTAATGCCTTCTTTGCCTCAGTCTTTAATTGTAAAGACAGTCGTTCCGTCTGTGTACAAACCCAGGAGCTAGAGGAGCAGAATGAGGCTCCCATGATCCATGAGGAGTTGGTCAGAGCCTTGCTTGCCCAACTAGACACCCGCAAGTCTATGGGGCCAGAGGGGATTCACCCAAGTGCATTGAAGGAGCTGGTGGATGTATTGGCCAAACCCCTTTCCATCATCTTCCAACAGTCCTGGAAGACTGGGGAAGTTCCACAGGACTGGAGGGCACAACATCAGCCAGCCATCTACAAGAAGTGTCAAAGGGAGGATCCAGGGAACTACAGGCCTGTCAGTCTGACCTCAGTGCCAGGGAAAGTCATGGAGCAGGTGATCTTGAGTGCTATCATGAAGCACATGCAAGAGAACCAGGTGATCAGGCCTAGTCAACATGGGTTCACAAAAGGCAGGCCTTGCCAAACAAACCTGATCACCTATGATAAAGTGACTCACCTACTGGATGAGGGAAAGGCTGTGGATGTGGTCTTCCTGGACTTCAGTAAAGCCTTTGACACAGTTTCTCACAGCGTTCTGCTTGAGAAACTGTCAGCCTCTGGCCTGGACAGGCGCACACTCTCCTGGGTGGAAAACTGGTTGGATGGCCGGGCCCAGAGACTGGTGGTAAATGGTGTGAAATCCAGTTGGAGGCCAGTGACAAGTGGGGTTCCCCAGGGCTCAGTGCTGGGTCCAGCCCTGTTCAATGTCTTTATCAATGACCTGGATGAAGGCATTGAGTGCACCCTTAGCAAGTTTGTGGATGACACTAAGCTGGGTGGAAATGTTGATCTGCTGGAGTAGGGTAAGGAGGCTCTGCAAAGGAATCTAAACAGGCTGGACCGCTGGGCTGAGACCAATGGTATGAGGTTTAACAAGGCCGAGTGCCGGGTCCTGCACTTGGATCACAACAACCCTATGCAGTGCTACAGACTAGGAGAAGTCTGGCTGGAAAGCTGCCTGGAGGAGAGGGACCTGGGGGTGTTGGTTGACAGCCGACTGAACATGAGCCAGCAGTGTGCCCAGGTGGCCAAGAAGGCCAATGGCATCCTGGCTTGGATCAGAAACAGCATGACCAGCAGGTCCAGGGAGGTTATTCTCCCTCTGTACTCAGCACTGGTGAGACCGCTCCTTGAATCCTGTGTTCACTTCTGGGCTCCTCATCACAAGAAGGATGTTGAGGCTCTGGAGCAAGTCCAGAGAAGAGCAACAAAGCTGGTGAAAGGGCTGGAGAACAGGCCTTATGAGGAACAGCTGAGAGAGCTGGGGTTGTTTAGCCTGGAGAAGAGGAGGCTGAGGGGAGACCTCATTGCTCTCTACAACTACCTGTAAGGAAGTTGTGAAGAGGAGCGTGCTGGCCTCTTCTCCCAAGTGACAAGGCACAGGACAAGAGGGAATGGCCTCAAGCTCCGCCAGGGGAGGTTTAGGCTGGACATTAGGAAAAAATTTTCACAGAAAGGGTCATTGGGCACTGGAACAGGCTGCCCAGGGAGGTGGTTGAGGGACGGGTGGACAAGGTGCTAAGGGGCATGGTTTAGTGTTGGATAGGAATGGTTGGACTCAATGGTGGGTCTCTTCCAACCTGGTTATTCTATGATTCTATGATAATTGGACAACTCCTTCTATGTTGTAACTTCATAATTGGGTGATTCCACCTGCAGCCTGGCAGCTTCCTAATCTTGTTTACTCAGCTCTTCTTGGCACCTTCCAGCTTCTCCAAGGATACACGGGCATCTATTCAAGGCCAATGTTTAAGTTTACACACACTAACTCCTCGGATCAGCCAAGGTTTCCCATAAGTATATGCCTGAAAAATGTCTCCACATTTCTGCAATGTAAGCAAATAATAAAAATGATATACATATGAAGTTAATCAAGTTATTAAGACAAGGAATGCATTAAAAATACCCTGACTAGTCCAGTTTTAATTATTTATTCATCCTATCATCTGTTACAAAAACCCCAAAATTTAATACTTCTTTAGCCCCTTCAATCGCAGCACTAAATCACAAGAATCATAGTAGATATGAGTCCAGTTTGTTTTGGTGACTTTTCTATGCTGTTGTCAGACAGGAGCATAAATTCCAACAGTTCTTATAAATTGCTTCAAAAACATTTTTCTGCCTCCAAGTTTTCCAGTCATAAGTGCTTATTCTTCTTAGTTAAGGGAAGCAACCATGGAGAAAACAAAGCAAGTGTGAATCTAGCAATGTAAAGCTTAATATTCATTGCATTTGTTCAAATGGTTTATATTTAATTGATGAATCTCAGTGCTTGTGTCTGACTGACTTTTGGTTGCTCAGTGTCTCAATCACTGCAGCACAGACACAAACCGCAGGTGGGCTTCCCCGCACTGCTATGATGATGTAGCTTCCCTCGTCATCTTAAATGACCACCTAAGCTGAATGTGATAGACATATTTTTATCTGGGATTTTATACAGTCTTTGGCCTTTTCTGAGGCAGATTGTTTCCTCTCTATACACCACATAAAATTCACAAAGAGCAAGAGTTCAAAGTGTAATTCTTATATAGATTCTTTTTTTCTTTTTTTAAAAGAAAAAACACACTCTAAACATAAAATATATAATATTAAAGTGAAAGGGCACAATGTCAGCCGCCAAGACACATGGCTAGCAAAAAAAAAAATAAAATGTGCTAATGCACTCTTCTATGTAACTACTCTTTTTAAAGATGGCCTGCTTACAGAATATACGAGGACATTTGTGCTAATTACCGAGACACACATGGCTGGTAGAAAAATAAAAGTGCCTTAGCAGACCCTATACACAGTTTCACTCTTTGTAAATATGGCCTTAAACCAGAAAACACACTACCTTTCTTTTGTTCTTTTCAGGGCAGCAATCGGAGGGAAAGGAGATTCATTAATATACACATTACCATTAACAGGCAGAGAAAGCAATCATTAGTGCCACGGCTCAGATGTTTTCTGAATGCAGCTGTAGGATCAAATCATATCACACTAATGTAAATTGCAGTGAAGCTCCCTACTAGATTTTCCTATTATTTGAGTGTTAAACTTTTTTCATCAGAGATCCGTGAAGGACACAGACAATAGTAAACTAACCTACATTATCATCATTTCCTTAAGAAAAGGAAATCAATAAGCAAGCTGTCATAGTCTATTTTCTACAGGTTAACCTTTCTGGTTCTGGTAGAGTGGATAGATACTCTACAAGTCAGAGCTGTAAATATGGCACTTGACAGAAGTATTACTTACTCGGTATTTTCTAGTAGAGCCACTGGTAATGATTTGACAGTGACTCCAAAAAACAGTGATGAAAATATTATATCCTTATTAGGTTACAAAAAAAATAACATTCTGCAGACATAACGCTAAGAAGTGTCCTTAGCTGACTTCAAAGGGAAACGTCACAATTGTGCTTAGAAAGGTATAAAGTATTTCTGGCTTAGTATACTTCTCTCTGTACTTGATTTTACTCGTTGTTTAACTAAAAGTTATTTAATACAATCGGATCAAATTAATAAATGGAATCACACCCTTTTATGATGAGATCTAAGTCTGTACATTCTACAATGAAACACAGGAAAACCAATTTCAATAGACCCACAGAAAAGGACACCTCCCTTTGAAGTCAGTGATACTGCATTTATATTATAATCTGCCAAAATCTAAATTTAGAGCCACAAACTTTCTATTCTTTTCCTGCTAAGCAAGCCTTAATTCTCCAGCATGGGTCCCCAGTGTGCTATTTCATCTATTATTTCAGCTGGTTCAACTACAGGATGGCCCTGAAGAGAAGCTTCTTCTGCACCCATCTCGGGTCCAGTGAGGCTTTTCTGGCACTGGACAGAACCACAGTGCAACTGCACCTGAGTTAGATCAGCTCCTTGGTCTGACAGTGAGGTTTATAATGTGTTAGCCTTTTAGTGGATAGGTGAGCTGAACCAGCTTCCCTGGTAGTCACATTTGTCAGATCTAATAAACAAACTAGGATCTTGCTTGACAGAAAAAGCCTGTTCTGTGATTAAAATTTCTTTTCCATTAGTCTGATTTTTGACTCTCAGTCCAAAATCCAGGTTCCTTTGGTAGCAGTTCCAATCCAAATGGGTGCTAAAATTGCTTTCAGTGTTTAAAAAAATAATCTTCATTAAATTCCACTTCCATAAAGTTTAAATGACCTCATTTAGACATCTTGTTCTGGAAGAACTATATCATTCTGTCCCACAGGGGGAAAGCAGGTCACAATTTAGTCACTTGCATAAAGGATTAGCATACCAAAGGTCTATCCTCATTGTGAAAATTGTCCTCTGGGGTTTTAGAGCCTTTTGTTAAATGCAAAATGCCTTCATAAATGGTTACCTGTGCCAAATAATTGACATGGTGATGAATCTACAGCTTAAAATTCTTGGGGTACAATATCATGCATTGTCAGAAGAGATGCTGAGCAAAAAGGACCATGAATGCTGCAGAGCCTCTGGAGGTAAGACTGCAGAGAGCTTTGATAATCAGCTAGCCTCTCACCTGAGAAAATTCAACATCAGTGGCAAAACCAAGGCAGCAGAGAAACAATAACAGTGGTAATGAGGAGCTGGGAAGGAGAAGAACAGCTGTGGATATTTTTATGAAGGACTTGCAGGACTGTTGTTGACATTTTCACTAAGGTATAAAGATGAGGTTGTAACAATAAACTTGGTCTCAGCTTGAAATGAAAGCAGAGTCCGTGTCTGTTTAGGATGCCACAATGCGTTGCCTTCAGTGCCTACGTTGGTATGCTTGACATAAAAGTGACAAAAACTAAAAATTCTTCTTATACAGAGAAAACAGGACAACACTACATACATGGCAGTAGTCTCTCTGGTCTTGTTCCCTGTCTCTGTACCTTCTTTTTCTGTATTATTCTCAAAGCTGCACCCAAGAAACAGGGCACTGAACTATACTAATTTCTCACTAAATTTCTCACCTATATTTTCCCAAATAGAATAATAGCAATATTATAAAGGAGTAGCCTCTTTAGCTGAAAAACTCTGCAGCAAGGTTTAGTGGACTTAAATATATTTAAAAAAACATGTTGCTATACTAAGTAAGGTATCTTTGTTTAAAACTAATTGACTTAGATATCACGTAACCAAGAAAACTATGTCAAAAACCCAGAAAAAATACTACTTGTCCAAAAAATCTGAAGTTGGGAGATTTGGGTTGCTTTAAATAATCATATTTATATAAATGCCTTCAATACAGGCGATTTAAAACAAAAAACAGTATCGTCAATGCTTGAACAAAATAATTTCTTAAAATAAGCTTTTTTTTTTTTTTTTGGAAGATACTCAGCCAATCCTTTGCACAAGAAAAAGTTAAAGCTTTCATTAATCCTTTTGGGGAAAGTGAGGTCCTATCCAAGACCAAGGACAACGTTGTCCTAGATGTGAACATGTTACTACTTGTGTCCTCAGGGTAATTTGTTATTTGCTATTTATGACAAAGAAGTAGGCAGAAAAGAATTGAGCTGTCCCAGGCCAAAGAGCAGTTAAAAAACTAAGCCTTGATTACTGGGCAATTAAAGCATTGCCCTTTTATGCTGCTTAGTAGCACACCAAGTTGTTTCCAGGAAAGGGAAAAAGTGTTGAATTTGCCAATTTTATAAGCAGGTTTGTTTGTAAAGGTCAACATACTGCTAATCAGTACTTCATTATTTTAATCTCTTCATTGAAACTGAAAACAAAGGAGGGATTTTTGCCTTCTATAAAACACCTAGTAGAGGCTCATAAATAATTATAACAAAGAAAGCTGAGTTTACAAGCAGCTACAGATGTGAAAATTCTAATGAAAGAATAGAAATGGCTTCTTTTTGTCATTCATATAAAGTAACACTACTTTGGCGGTCATGCCATTAGAACCAAATCACAGACCAAATACCACAATCCCCCTGTTTCTCCAGTGTAGGAACTGACTTGATGAAGAGGTATTTTTCCTGACACGTTTGTATCCCTAGCCCTGACGGGCTGTAATTTGAGTGGAAATCGCCATACCTTGCTTTGTTTAAGCTGAGAGAGGAATGCCCCTGCAAGACTGCACATTGACCCTGCAACACTATGGAGCGGTGATGCAGTCCACTCGACCAGTGTCTAATAGGTCCTGTCGTACAGCTATTTCTTCCTTTGGCCAATGAAGGGATCTGAATCTTTTAAACAACTCTCACAAAATTATTTCTCCCCAGAAGACTTTCAATTACTATTTACTGAAGAGGTTTTCCTGCATAATACCTCACCAATGCTTCCTAGTGGGCCAGAGACTTTGTATTCTCTTCCTCCCTAATACCATAGCTGCAAAGAAACATCCATACAAGTTTTTTTTTTTCAATTTAATTTACATTGTTAAGATAAACTGTAACACTCCAACATTCTGACTTTAAGCCCACCAACAAATGGTGCAATATCAGCCAAGGGAGAGAGGGGGGTGGTTCAGAAGAGGTTTCCCTGGAGGGGTGGAGGAGGATCCACTGCAGCCACACACACCCTTGAGCTGGTTTGCATTCTGGTTTGTCATGGGAGGAAGGCAAGGAATGATTTTCACTGCCCTGGTTGGCCTCTGTGATGGTACGAGCACTGCCATTCTGGACCCAACTCCCCAAGTCCTTCAGTCTAAAGCCCACCTGACCAAACAGGCCTGCCTACTGCCAAAGATGATCTTGCCCTTTCTAAAAAGTGGATCCCATTCCTCCTGAACAGGCTACATCATTGAAGAATGTCCCATCTTCATAAAAGCCCAAACCATCCTGATGGCATCAGAAACAGAACCAAGCATTAATATGCATTATACATCCATTTCTGGCTGCGCCCTCTCCTCCAACTGGTAGAACAGAGGAAAACATAACTTGGGTGCCTATGTCTTTCACTCACAACCCCAGAGTGAGAGTGAATACCCTCTCCTCAGGAGATTCTGATGGTCTTTCATCAATCCCTGATCCTGCACATGATTTTCATTTTTCTTTATAAAGGATTGAGCTATCACTTACACATATCCATAATTTAATATCTCTGTTCTTATTAAACTACACAATTTTCTAATATAAAACCATGACAAGAACAAATATTTTATAGTTAATTGGAAATGCGTTCTTTTCCACAACATACTAGAAACCAATTTATCTGTGAATATTTACAGATAATGTTATTCCTCTCCCCCCCTCAATGAGCACAGCTTAGAATTCATTAAAGAAAATGCAGTTTATGTCCTCCTAGGAAGTGAATTAAAGGTGGAAGAAACATATCCAAATTATGGTCTTTTTCTCTTTCTGCCATTCTAGTCTAATATGTTCTGCTGGTATGGTTATTTATGAGCTTGCTCAGATTTGATCTGTTCCTGCCATCCTGACGGTAATCTTACATGGAGCTGAAATGAGTTCTCTTAATGTTTATTCAGCTGTTCCTTTAGAAAACTGCACCTTTACTGTTTTCTTCTACAGTCTAATCCTCTGATTTAAATTCCTCTCTGGATTTTTTTCCATCTGCAGAGTCTTGATGCGGTTCCTGTCATTAATAGTGATTCAATAACGTGTCCTATTTTCCTTAAAACTCTGGTGTAGCTATGCCTCTGAAGAAAAGGGGGCATCTTCTTTATTGTCCCTTACAAATAAACACCCATTCCTGTAACTCACAGTAGACCAAGGATAATGTTTCATAAGACAGGAAGCATATCAACACAGTGTTTCTGCAAGTAACATTGCTCTCCTTTCCCATATTCATCTCACCAGATAAATTCAGATGAGAGACTGCTGGCCTAATTCTCCTTTTCTATGTGGGGTACAGTGGACATAAGTAGCTTTGCCTTTTTTTAAAGTGATTAAAAATAACTATAGAAATATCTTTAAAAAGTCACAATTATTCCTTTTTATTTTCCATCCTTATAACTTGAAAATAATTAACCAGTTTGTCATCAACACTGATCTAAATTGAGATGCAGATTGGAAATTTTTGCTTCAGAGTTCAGATTGCTCCTGAATTATAAACAGTTACAGTAGATGTTCTGAGCAAGCCCTGGCAGTAACAGAAGAGAAAATACTGCAGTATTAGATTTCTGCAGCAATCAATGGGAAAGCACTGGCAGAATCTACCCTAAGGTAGTTTTTCTACCTAGCATAATAATTAAAGCTGTATTTTTAAAGCACTAACACAGGACAACATGGCTGGAACTATAAAATTACTTCAATCACTACACTTAATTAACCCCCTCCCATTTCCCCAAAGAATTTTTCATATTTTTGCTCCATCTCTTGCTCTCATCAAGTGTCATCCTGACCTTTCAGTCTGTAAAGATCAACAAAAGACATTTCCTTTTTTATTAAAAGATTGATTGCAGGAGGCCTGGGACCACAATGAAAAGAGGAGAAATAATCTATGCTCAAAACACCTCCAATTTTTCAGACAGCCAATGACATTTAGCCCAATAGCAACAGCAGTACATACCTGGTTTTCAGATGCAACAACGCAAAATAAGCCAAAGAAAGTTTTTGTTTTTTAAAAAAAAAGCTAGAAATCAGAAAGAAATACATGCACTATGAGAGAAAGCTTTCAATAATTCTATTTAGACATGAACAAAGAGCTGGGAGAAGTTACCAAGATAAAAATTATAGGTAACTTGAGGAGGCAAGCAAAAATAATTCAGTATATAAAGTATGGACAACCACTGTACCTAAAGCTGAATATATATTCAAAGGAAGAGCGCTTTGTCTCTAGGGACACGCAACTGTATAAGAGTATACGGCAACCCCATCTGATGGGACATTCGGTGATCAAACAAGGAGATTCCAAAACTTGTCCCTACTTTAGGTTCTGAAAATATAAAAGAATGAATGCAATAATAAAAAAAAAATCATAACTTGAAACATCATGGATTTACCACTGTCCCCAATTGATAAAAAGTTAGGCCTTCTTGATCTTTTAAGTATTTATTTACGCAGGGAGTTACCCACAAATGATCCATTAGAAACCTGATTTGATTTTGAATCTTGTTTGCGATACACTCATCTGGTTACTTCAACTTATCTACACACTATTTATGAAACCTATCCAAAACCCACCAAACTGATTTAATCACTATAATAATCAGCTGCTGTTGAAGGTCAGAGCACTTGAATAGCACTAGGCTGTGGTTCTATTCTACATTGCTATATTACTACTCCTGAAGGTCTAAGATATCATACATGCCTCTATTCATAAAAAAAAATGAAAAGAAAGGAAGTGCTCCACAATACAATTATCCTTAGTTTAATCCTTCTCATTAATCTGCCTTATTGGCTGTGGCATGCACTTGTTCTACCCAGTTCTACTCTGTAAAGGTTTAGTAGACCTGTTTCTTTTACTATCATCCATACCACAAGCCTGTCGATCAATGACAATTATTACTTAATGAACATGTAAGCCCAGGGAGAAGGGAACAAATAAATCACTCATTACAGCCTTGATTGCAAGCTAACACTGTCTCTTGTCAAAGTGATATGTTGTGCAGGTTTGTTTAGCCAACATCTTCAGGAGTAATCAGCATGATCCAGCGCTTCAGAGTTCTGCAAATCTTCCGTGACCTAAAGCATATTCAACTTCAAATAGAGAAGAACACAAAAGGGTTCTTCACCTTCACTGAGAACTCTCCTGAACAGTTCTTTTAAAAAAAGCTCAGAGCACTGTTTGCTTCTTCTTGATTTTTCTCAACTTATTCATTTTCTTATTAAATATGAGCAAAGTTGCACTCTTACTCCAGTTTACATAAGAGAACCTTTCTTTCCAGAAGCTTTAATACGCAATCCACACTGACTAAGCATTTTAAGTGATTGATGTTCATGAAACATTACACAGCTTAAGGAACTAGAGAGCTATATTCAGCAAGGAGTCAGGGTGAGGTATGTCAGATCAATATTGTGCCCATAAAAAGAAGGCTCTAAGCTTTATAAAAATGATGCAGGTGTTTGCTTTTGTGATGCTAATTCTTGCTCATTAAGTTCTGAGGTGGAACATTCAAATATTCTGTATCCTAGTAGAAATCACCAGAAGTTCTAGACTGGCATCCACATCAATTTCCCATTTTCCTGTTAATTAGAAAACTCTAGCAAAGTTCAAACAGCATGAAAAAGGAAATCTACATCTAACTAGTAATTCATGGGAAAGTCAAATCAAATAGGCCAATGGCATCTTGGCTTGTATCAGAAACGGCGTGACCAGCAGGTCCAGGGAGGTTATCCTCCCTCTGTACTCGGCACTGGTGAGACCGCTCCTCGAATACTGTGTTCAGTTCTGGGCCCCTCACCACAAGAAGGATGTTGAGGCTCTGGAGAGAGTCCAGAGAAGAGCAACAAAGCTGGTGAAAGGGCTGGAGAACAGGCCTTATGAGGAGCGGCTGAGAGAGCTGGGGTTGTTTAGCCTGGAGAAGAGGAGGCTGAGGGGTGACCTCATTGCTCTCTACAACTACCTGAAAGGAGGTTGTAGAGAGGAGGGTGCTGGCCTCTTCTCCCAAGTGACAGGGGACAGGACAAGAGGGAATGGCCTCAAGCTCCGACAGGGGAGGTTTAGGCTAGACGTTAGGAAAAAATTCTTTACAGAAAGGGTCATTGGGCACTGGAACAGGCTGCCCAGGGAGGTGGTTGAGTCACCTTCCCTGGAGGTGTTTAAGGCACGGGTGGACGAGGTGCTGAGGGATATGGTTTAGTGTTTGGTAGGAACGGTTGGACTCGGTGATCCGGTGGGTCTCTTCCAACCTGGTTATTCTGTGATTCTGTGATTTCTAAGAATGAAGCTATGAATTAGATCCATGCAGAAGCATATTGAGGCAATTTCTAAAGATTCCACCACCTTTTTAATGCAAAATAACACCAAAAGTCCGGTTTTGGCTTTTTCAAGTAAGAGTTACAACAACATTTAAATTATTTAGAACCATCAAAATAGGATGCCATCACAGGATGCTGTCATTTCCATGGGATGGAAATAGGCTATCACTATTGGAAAAACCCCAAATGAATTTGTAAAGTGAAATGTTTTTAAGAAATAATACTTTCCAACAAATATCTGTAGTCTAGTAAAACATTTCTTTCTAAGAAAAGATCACTCCACAAAACAGGTTCTGTATTCATCATGCTAACAATCCCTGACTTCTGAGATGGCTTTCTAGAGACGCGTAAGAATGCTCAGTTTTACTTAACATGCAGCACAGATGTCCAAAAAACAAGTTCACAGAAGAGTTAAAGCTTATAGAAACTCCCTGAGGAAATTTTAACAAGATGAATCTAGTAAAAAAAGGCAGCAAAAAGGGTTACTTCCTCATTTAAGCAAAGCTTATCTTCTATGTTACATATCACTTATTTACTTTCAACCTTGAACGAAATATTTATGCAAAATGTAAGGAACATTTTGCCTATCCAAAACTTCCTTCTAATCCAATGTACAATTTGCCAAGCAAAAAGGACTGTCAGACTTTCAAATAAGAGGTTATCCAGAAAGTACTGAAAAAACCCACTCAGTGTTTTCAAACATATCGTTAAGGGAACAGCTTCTCAGGGGGAGGGGGTAAGAAGGGTGGAGGAAGAAAAAAAACTAAAAGAAAACCCCACAGATTTCAAAAGCTTTTCTGCCTTTAAAAAAAGTAAGGCGGGCGTGGGGAAATAATCATTTCAAGTCAAAGTAGGTAACTGCTCTAGGGCAATGCCATGCTGGAAAGGCATTTAAATACTTAATCGTAATTCCTATCAACAGAAAAACTCATAATCATTCTTATCTCATGTTTGACAAGCTATTGTTGGAGATAGGCTTACTGCTGAAACAGGCTGTATCTGGGTAAGAATCATAAGCAGAAACACGCTTTAATTACCTTTTCCAATATCTTCAACTAAAATTTAATTTTAATGAGAAAAATTACTTATGCTGCATTTATTGTTTTCTATCTTTTATAGGTTCAGGTTTTATTTGTTGGTTTGGGTCAGGGAGGTAGAGAGACACTAATCTCAAGCAGCTATCAGAAAAACACAAGAGTTGAGGTATTCTCTTTTTCATGTCCTATCCGGCTCATGCTACAAAACACAAAGAAAGGCATTTTAAGTCAGTGCTTCAAAGCCAGAAACTTTGAATAACACCACAGGCATTCCACAATGAACATGCCTGGCTTCATAAGCTATAGTCATCAGTGGAAAAAGGTGGACTACTAAAAAGTCTCTCCACAGATACAGTTCTGGCTACATCAACCTTAGGACGCTTAACTTGGACTTACCCAACAACAAACCTTAAACTGAGTAAGACAGAAGATGGGTATTTATCAGCATTTTTTTTTCTGAAAGCAGAAAATAGACAGAGATACACATATATGGATCCCACTCATGAGTAAGCAAGGAAAGCATTTTATATTTAACTTGGTCACTGAGGTTGTGAATGACTTCTTGAGTCAGTGCCAACTGTAAATACTGATATTGAGAACAGAAACAAAGTATTAAACAGTACAGAAGGAGGATTGCTCACTGATTCCAAACAAACTAGAGAGCACCTTGATTTCCTTTTGTTTCCTAAGTGAGTAAAACCAAAAAAATACCCCTTTACAATCTATGAGGACAAAGGAATGTGACTAAACACTCACAATCCAATTTAGAGACAGTTAAGGAGGAGACTTCTGCCTCACAGAAATACTACTAGTTATCAATATTTGGAAGGAAATCCTCAGATGTCGCAGCTGATTCAGATTCTGATAGCCTGCCTTGGGCTAAGATACAGGACACTCACTGACATTAATCTATGTATTTGGGGAGGGACAGTAAGCACACACTGCTGGCAATGTTTAAGACATAAGTATGGCATTAAAAGTTTGTTCTTTCTTATTTGTTTGAAGTTTGGGGCCACTGGTGCTGGGGGTAGCCAGTGGAACAAGGTATTTCTCCCAGTGAAAAACTTTGTCTTGTCAGATTTTGATACTCTCAACTCAGTACAAGTAGTTGGGTTTTTTTCCCTGCCAATACCCCAGGTGATCTTAATGGAGTTACTGCCAGAACCCTTCTCAACTGCAAAGTAGCTGGGTGATCAGAAAGACTATGCTCCAGCAGAGCCAGATACTTTTTGATTTTCAAAAAAGATCCAAGACTAATAATTTCTTTGTTTTCTGTGAAACCACATCTTCTTTTAAAAACACCTGATGCTATTAGGCTGGGATGAAGAACAATTTTGACAACTGGCAACAAAAAAAATTAAATTAGCACACTCTAAAGCCTTTAAAAAGCAGTCTGAGAGGAACACAAAACATGCCAAATGAGCAAAATATTTTCTATTAAACATATAGATCCTTCATAGCTTTGAAATGAAATTAGATGTGTATTATAAAATACCATGTATTGTATTTATTCCCATTCTTATTTTCCAACTTCTTTTTTTTTAGTTATTTATTTTAACTTTCCTTATCCAAGTATGTTCTTTGAGATTGCATAAAGATGCCACGTGATTTGTTATACATGCATCTTTGAGGCTTTCCTGGGTTTACAAAAGTACCAGAAAGCAAGCAAAAGAAATTAGTTCTTTAAATAGCCAAGGACAAGGAAGGTAGGTTCTGTATTACCAAAGCTGTCTCAAATCAGGACAGGGCACTAAAAATGCCACCCTGTTACATACACTACATAGCCCCCTACTAAATAAATCCTTACCATTGCTATATTCCTTTCCTACTGGATGTACAATATTAGCTGCAATTTGTCACTGTGGTATGTCAAGGAAGGAAGGTTTGCTCTTAAAATGCCACTTGGAGAGTAAACAGCAGCCTGCAGAGCAGGATTTGTTTATATCGCTTTTGGTACGATGAATAACACACTTCGAAAGATATATTGAACACGAAACATGGAAGTGTAAAAGCTTTGAGTTGTGTTAAATATTCACTGCCATTTCTGCCAGTCCTAGTATACGATGCTCATGTATTAGGCAAAGCCAGTACAGGTCATTACTATATATCCCAACTAAAGCCCTTTTACACATAACTTGTCACATTCTCTTTTTTCTTCACTTTCCACTCACCTGGTATTTCTGTCCACTACCCAAGAGTCACCACATCTTGTTTAAGAACTGGCTGCATTTCAATTATAAGAGAAATTATTTCCACTCTATGCATGTGTATTTATACACATGCATACAGATACGCCCACACAGCAAGGTCTGAAGCTCTAAAGAACGGAATTCTGCTGAAGAAGAGAATTCTGCACAGATGATGAGCTCCATTGACACAGTCTGCTCTCCAGCCACACACAAAAACCCCCAAACTCTTCTAAACACCGAGTGTTAGGTTGCCTGTAACTGCCATGAAAATGAAAACATTCAAGGCGCATAAAACACTTGCCCTCTATGAAAGCAAGAAAACACACCATGTACCTTCTAGTGCTTGGTACAGGTACCCTGGAATACAACAGGAGACATCTCTAGGAACATCAGAACATCTAGGAACATCAGTTCCTCAAATGCAGTAAAACCACACCTCTACCACACAACAGTCAATAATTACTGGCATGAAAGGCTCCAGGGGAATTTATTATAGATTCATACATACGCGAGGAAAAGCTGCTTAATCCATGAAAAGAGAATGGCTTCACTGACCTTTACACACACTCCCTCAGCTTCACAATCCACTACAGGTGCACATCACTGTAAGCAGAACAGAGACCAACAGCTCCCATGCTTACCTTAACGGCAATAAAAGAGGGACAGAGCTTCTCGGCACACTTTATGATCTAGGTTCCCTAATCAACTAGGAGATTAGGAAAAGGTGAGCCAGCTCTCCTTTTCCTAATCACCTGGGAGATTAGGAAAAAGTGAGCCAGCTCTCCTTTCCTGGTAACCAATGAGACTGTTTCATGCAAAAAAATCCAACCCCCCAATACATTTAAGTCGGAAATGTGGCCCAAACTTGGGTTTTCTACCAGAACAAAGTTGGGAAGCTGAAAGCTTTAGTCAGAATTTGGGAACTGTTCCTGTATACCCAAGTTCAGATATAGCCTTGTTGTTTTTCAAGTTTTGCCTGCCTATAGCACAGCTGCGGGATTGTCCCTAAAGCATTCTTTAACCTAAGTTATCCATGGATACAAAGGATGTTAGTAAGCAGAATCCTAGCAAAGCTTTTTTAAACCAATGTTGCCAATTCAGTTATTTACATTTGCTGTAAGATTCAATCTACAGCTCAAGGGCAGTAATTTATACATTATACTAAGGTACTCAATTCACAAAGCTCATGGGACATTATGTTGCTGATAGCAGAAAGCCAGGGGAAGGAAAATTAAGCACACAATATAATAACAGAAGAAAGCATTTTGAATATTATAAAACGCATTGCATAATGCGTTGCTCCATAGAACGACAGCTCTGACTTCTCCTTGATCGTTAGCTTTGTCGAAGTAGATTGTAAGTAGTTGCTGTCATATTCTATGCACCTCTGCAACACATAACAGTCCTCTTCTAGGCTGGGAGTACGTGCAACACTTTTATACTTGTAAATTGCATTAAAATATCTGCAGTACACAGAAATATTATTATTGTTAGGAAAATACCTAAATACTATTATAGCTAACAGTTATTACCTTATCTAATGCAAATTGTGTTTTACAGGGCTTTATAGTGCCTGAAAAAGATGCAGATTTTGTTTCACATTTAGTCATGGCTACACCTGCAAGAATTATGTTGAGTGAGTCATTTGGCAAAGACTAATTGTGCTTATTTACATTATACAAGAGCAAAACCCCAAATACAATCTAATTTAAGATGTGTTATTGTGAATATTGTAACTCAAAACATCTCCGACACTGATAATTTATTAATGAGATTTAAATCTTCAGATTTTAGAGCCATTGGTTACAGCTCCACAAAGGAAATTGGAGCATGCAAATCCTAGGAGTTGCTAGTTTTGCACCATTATTTTCCTAACACATTTTACACAATATTGATGAATGCCTTCCTTCTTCCAAGCAACAAACAAACCCAGTCCTAAACTCACTGGTTTAATAAGCTTTAATAGAGAAAGGGCCTGTTGAATGTAAACGTAGTTCACAGGTTAAATTCCAAGGTCTGGGTGTAGTGCTGCTGTTCTCAGCCAAGTTTATTATCTTATTATACTTTCTATTGATTGCCATCATCACCCTATTGACTGGCTGTGTTCAGTGTATGAGATAGTTCAGAAGAATCAATAAAGCCGTGGGTAAACTGTGGGGGTCTTGGTGGGGAACAGGATGAATTGCCTAATGATGCCTACAAAAACACTTCTGTCTTGTTTTCCACTTGGAAATAAATAAATAACAGGAGAAAAGCAGACCTAGGTGCCTCATGAAAACTCACTTATACTACATCAGAAAGATACGCTTGACAATTCATCATTTCATAAAGCAAAAGAAGCAGTTAAGGAATTTATCTTGAAACACACTAATGGCTCCATATAGTTCAGCAGCCTTGCTGTAAGAGCTTCAGAGAGCAGTGGATGCTATGGTCAGGGAAGGGAGCTCTTTCCCAAAAAGACAACACACCTGGGACACCATCCTGTGGACAACTTGTTCTCCTTTATCCTGCACCTAAAGGACCTGCCAGGACCATGTCCAGGCAGCTTTTTAGTATCTATAACAACGAAGACTCCACAGTCTCTCCGCAACATATGCCAATGCTTGGTCACCCTCAAGTGTTTCGTCACGATATGATGGAAGCTTCTGTGTTTCAGTTTGTGCCTGTTACTTCTTGTCCTGTCACTGGAGACCTCCAAAAGGAGCCTGGCTCCATCCTCTTTGCGCTCTCCCTTCAGTCATTTACATACATCGACAAGATCCCTCCTGAGCCTTCTCTCCTCTAGGCTGAACAGCGCCAGCTCTCCCAGCCTTTCCTCCTACGAGAGATATTCCTCCCTTAATCATTTCCATGGCCCTTCATTGGACTCTCTCCAGTATGTCCACATCTCTCCTGTACTGGAGAACCCAGAAGTGGAGACAGTACTGCAAGAGTGGCCTCACCGATGATGAGTAGAGGGGAAAGACAGAGAAGGCCTTGTGGGGGATGTGGCAGTAGGAGGACGCCTGGGACAAAACGATCACGAGATGATAGGGTTTTCAGTTCTAGGTGAGGTGAAGAGGGTGGTTAGCAGGACAGTCGCACTAAACTTCCAGAGTGCAGACTTCGGACTGTTCAGAAGGCTGGTTGGCAAGGTCCCATGGGAGACAGCCCTTAAGGGCAAGGGAGCCCACGAGGGCTGGGAGCTCTTCAGAAAGGAAACCCTAGCAGCTCAGGAGAAAGCCATCCTCAAGTTCCGGAAAAAGAGCCGGCGGGGGAAAAAAACCAACTTGGTTAAACAGGGAGATCTTCAGAGATATCAAAAAGAAGAGAAATGTCTATGAGCTTTGGAAGAAGGGACAGGCGTCTTGGGTGGACTACAGGAGGGAAGTGAGATTATGCAGGGAAAACATAAGGAGGGCTAAGGCCCAACTAGAAATCAGATTGGCAAAGTCTGTGAAAGATAATAAAAAATCTTTCTACAAATATATTAACAATATAAGGAGGACTAGGGAGACCATACAGTCCCTATTGGACGCAGAAGGAACAACAGTGACAGGGGATGAGGAAAAGGCTGAGGTACTAAATGCCTTCTTTGCCTCAGTCTTTAATTGTAAGGAAAGTTGTTCCCTCTGTGTACAAACCCAGGAGTTAGAGGAGCAGAATGAGGCTCCTGTGATCCAAGAGGAGGTGGTCAGAGCCTTGCTTGCCCAACTAGACACCCACAAGTCTATGGGGCCAGATGGGATCCACCCAAGGGTATTGAAGGAGCTGGCGGATGTGCTGGCCAAACCCCTTTCCACCATCTTCCAGCATTCCAGGAAGACTGGGGAAGCTCCACTGGACTGGAGGCTGGCTGATGTTGTGCCCATCTACAAGAAGGGTCGCAGGCAGGATCCAGGGAACTACCGGCCTGTCAGTCTGACCTCAGTGCCAGGGAAAGTCATGGAGCAGGTGATCTTGAGTGCTATCACGAAGCACATGCAAGAGAACCAGGTGATCAGGCCTAGTCAACATGGGTTCACAAAAGGCAGGCCTTGCCATACTAACCTGATGGCCTTCTATGACAAAGTGACTCGCCTACTGGATGAGGGAAAGGCTGTGGATGTGGTCTTCCTGGACTTCAGTAAAGCCTTTGACACGGTTTCTCACAGCATTCTGCTTGAGAAACTGTCAGCCTCTGGCCTGGACAGGCGCACACTCTCCTGGGTGGAAAACTGGTTTGATGGCTGGGCCCAGAGAGTGGTGGAGAACAGGCCTTATGAGGAGTGGCTGAGAAAGCTGGGGTTGTTTAGCCCAGAGACGAGGAGGCTGAGGGGAGACCTCATTGCTCTCTACAGCTATCTGAAAGGACATTGTTTGATAGGAATTGTTGGACTCGATGATCCGGTGGGTCTCTTCCAACCTGGTTATTCTGTGATTCTATGACACTAAGCTGGGTGGAAGTGTCGATCTGCTGGAGGGTAGTGAGGCTCTCCAAAGGGATCTGAACAAGCTGGTCTGCTGGGCTGAGTCCAATGGCATGAGGTTTAACAAGGCCAAATGCCGGGTCCTGCACTTGGGGCACAACAACCCTATGCAGTGCTACACACTAGGAGAAGTCTGGCTGGAAAGCTGCCTGGAGGAGAAAGACCTGGGGGGTGTTGGTTGACAGCCGACTGAACATGAGCCAGCAGTGTGCCCAGGTGGCCAAGAAGGCCAATGGCATCCTGGCTTGGATCAGAAACAGCATGACCAGCAGGTCCAGGGAGGTTATTCTCCCTCTGTACTCGGCACTGGTGAGACCGCTCCTCGAATCCTGTGTTCAGTTCTGGGCCCCTCACCAAGAAGGATGTTGAGGCTCTGGAGCGAGTCCAGAGAACAGCAACGAAGCTGGTGGAGGGGATGGAGAACAGGCCTTATGAGGAACAGCTGAGAGAGCTGGGGTTGTTTAGCCTGGAGAAGAGAAAGCTGAGGGGAGACCTCATTGCTCTCTACAACTACCTGAAAGGAGGTTGTAGAGAGGAGGGTGCTGGCCTCTTCTCCCAGGTGACAGGGGACAGGACAAGAGGGAATGGCCTCAAGCTCCACCAGGGGAGGTTTATGCTGAACATTAGGAAAAAAAATTTCACAGGAAGGTTCATTGGGCACTGAAACTTCCAGTTGCTTCCCAGGGAGGTGGTTGAGTCACCTTCCCTGGAGGTGTTTGAGGGACAGGTGGACGAGGCGCTGAGGGGCATGGTTTAGTGTTTGATAGGAATGGCTGGACTCGATGATCCGGTGGGTCTTTTCCAATCTCGTGATTCTATGATTCTATTAAATGTCATGCTGCGATTTAAATATAGAAAGCTTATGAAACCAGTGAGGGTTTCAAGGTTTCAACACCACTTTCTGAATATTAATTTCTTCCATATTTACTTTCCATATGTCGCAATGCCTTTTCCTACTACGGTCTGATCTTGCGAAGAGTATTTAGGTTCTAACATAATCTAAAAGATAATACAAAAATGTCTGTAAAAGTCTTCAGTTTCTGTGTCTATAGAATTATGCAGATATCTTAAGCATGGAACGTTTTTACACTTATTCTAGGAATATTGTCCTAAACTAGGAAAAAAATGAACCGAAACTTTTTTATGATATAAGTCCTGCCATGAGACTGTGTAGTGTGAATAAGTATATATTCCATATTAATAGTCCACAATGCTGTAGCTCATTCTTTTGACAAAGATTTTAATGTGAACAAAAAAGAAATCCAATTAAATCATTGTTATAACAGTACTTTCATTAAGACAGGTACTTTTTTAAAAATGTCTAAGCTTTAATGTGGAGAAGTGGTTACGTGACAAAGGACATGTCAACATGCATGAGATGTGCTGAGCTGAGAAGGCCAAAACGACCTTGACGAGAGCATTATACCATAAAAGTAAGACTACCTTGACGAGAGCATTATACCGTAAAAGGATGTTGTGGTTAGCAGGAAGAAGGAGTTAGTTGGCAAAAAATAAGGAACTTATGTAAATGTAACCGATAAGCAATAACCAATGATTAACTGTATATGCTAATGTTAGAGACATGATTAACCAATTAGAATTTGCCAAATGTGCTTATTAATGGACCTGAGCAATATAATGCGTGCCTTCTGATGAATAAACGAAGCTTGCTTGTCAATCATATTGGTTGTGCGAGTCTTCCCTCCGGCAAGAAAATAGCAACAAATGGTGACCCCGACGTGATACAGCCCCGACAGCTCGACATAAAAGCCATCTTCACTGGGAACCGCTACACTTGCTCGGAGCCGAGAAAGCGACTGGTCTGCAGCCACCAGTAGATGAAAAGGACGACTTTGCTGGTCAAAGGTTGACTCCTCGCATCTGGATCGACCCTAAAGAGGGGATCTCGCCGCTCGGAGCTGCTGCCCGCCATTAGAGAAAAAGGCAAAAGGGACGTCCCCGGTAAGGCTGCTAAAGGCTCGAGCCTATTTATAAGATAAAAATGGAAAGGCAGGCAGCATATGATTTATTAGTGTGCTTTTTAGAAAAGCGAAAGATTCAAGATATAGATTTAAAAAAGGAGGTGGCCAAATTGGTCACATATGGAACAGCTAAGGGGCATTTTCAGGACCCCAACACAGTCTTCTGTGTTGAAGAATGGCGAGCATTCGGGGATACCTTATGGGCAGCCGTTATAGACGATGATAAGACAGTCAAAAAATTATCCCGACCATGGTGCACCGTAATCAATTGCTTAAAACAGCATCAAGCTGAACACTCTCCCTGGCAGAAAGTTTTTGAAGCGTTAAAGGCGCATGTCGGCTCTAAAAAGCAGAGCGATAATTCCGAGCTGAGTGCAGGATCGTCAACAACTGTACTAACCCCTTACCTCCCTAAACTGGCTGTGCTTGCCTCCGCACCCCCTGACGGGAGGGCTGACAATCCCTTTGATCCAGGGCCAGCAGCCTCTGAGAGAACTTTGATTTATTTTCATCAACGGAGGAGCTGTGACCCTGAACAGCTACAAACTTCTCCTGGGAATTGTTTGCAGGAGGCACGTACCAACACAGATGCCTCCGCAGCAAGCAGCAGCTCTCACCTCAGAGCAAGAACCAGAGGCAGCACCGAGATAAACGTGATCACCATCATCACAGTTGTGCTGCAATCATCCGCACTTCACACAATACCATGAAATGTAAAAGGACCATTGGAGGGTAGCTTTACTAACTTGTAATTAGAATGATTGTCAATAATTCGATTGGGAATCTTTGTTTTACCTGGGGTCATTGATGCAGGCTGTACTGGAATGATTCAAGCAAGGGTATGGATGCTGTCTCCACTAGTGTTATGAACACCATTTCCACTAGTATTAATACCAACAAATAGCCGCATAGTGTTCAAAGCAGCTGTGTTCCAAGCTGACTCTGTAGAGCATGGCTCACAAAGATTTGAGTCCATAAGAATCCCTGAAATACATTTGTCTTAGTCCCTATAAACTCAGCCTCTTATGTTGAAGTGTAGTGTAACCCTTAGTTGTGCACGTTCCACTAATCTTGTGGGGGAGAGATGTGTTAAATGCAATGGGAATAGACATTGGAATTATGAACGAGTGGAAAAATTGGGTACATTGAAAAATTTAGTGGAAGAGCAAATAGATCATGGGCATACAGCCTTATTTAATAGTCCTTGGAACACACCTGTATTGGGGATAAAAAAGAAATCTGGAAAATGGCGTTATTTACATGACTTTTCTAGACAAACTACAAGAGGCCTTAAATAAGCAGGCAGACAATATCGCCGCTAGAGAAGTGTTGCTTAAATGATTAGCCTTAAAGAATGCAAAGATGGACTTACTGCACTGTTAATTGCATGATTACCTGTTACAAAGATTGTTTATTTTACCAGAATTGACTGATGCTGACTTTACGAGAGCGATGCAAGTAATAGTTTGGATGCCTATGCCTCCTGACTTTATATCAAAGGGCACTAGAATCACTCATCTGATTTATTTTTCAGCAGTTGTACTCCATGAAGAGACAGAGGCTGTGGTTCAACTGACCAGACCGTGATTCTATCAATACAGAAACTACAAAAGACTACCATAAGTGAAATATTTGTTAGACAATCGATATAAGCCTTATTAGATAATGCATGTACATAATTTAAGTGTTGTATGTTTCCAGTACCATGTGTAGTTTAAATATCCGTAGCACGGAAAAAATTGTGGATCAAATAGTGAATTGTATGAATGTATTCAGTTATCTTTGAAATGAGTGGTCGTATGCATGTGTGTTTGAAGCGCTTCAAACGTTTGTAAGACTTAGAAATTGGTTTTGATTAACCTTGAAAATATATCTCTGGGACCTTTCAATCTCAAATGTCCACTAAGCCGGCAAACAGGTAGATTTACCTGGGGATCTTTGGAATGAAAGGCTTCAGAAGGAAAAGTTTTAAAATACCTAGCAAAACATGCAGCTGTATGTGTATGAGTGCACACCCACCCCCCCCAACCTCCTTCTCCTTCCTTTCTAAGTTTTTTTTTTTCTTTCAGCCTTGAAGAAGTCCAGAGGAGTTAACGGTGTTATCTCTCTAGGGGAATGCCAATTTGTGAGAACACTGTACATTCCAATGTCACTCGTCAGCAGCTGGTGGGTCCTAGTGCAGACAACCTTTAGGGATAATTGAGGCAATGATAGAGGAAAATTCAAAAGATTCATTACGAATTATTGAGTGGATATTTTGCCACACTAACCCCCAAAAACATAATCACTAAATTTGAAATGATTACAATGATAATTACCGAGGGAAGAAAAAGAAGTGTTCAGTTATTAGGCCAAGGCTCGACAATCATTTATATCCCAATGACAAAAGCATATGCTAAGTGCTGCATGGCAAGTATTTTGAATTTGCAAGTAGATCTAATAGATTATCCAGAAAGTATTGATATCCATTTACCAAGTCATGCCATTATTGAATGTACCCATCAAGTAGTAAAAACATTGTTAGTTAAAAAAAAAAAAAAAAAAGGGGGGGGGGGGAATCAGGAGAGACACTGCAAAACAGATTGATAAAGGTGCAATATGTAATGAATTTTTTGCGACTAGCAAGAGATGATCAAATTGTGCCGAAGTTGAGGCATATACAAACCATGTTTGCACCATCAATCCAACAATTGTTGAGTGGTAGCAGCACGTTAAAACCTCGAAAAAAAAACCCAAACAAACGAGAGGCATTACAGTTGTCTTCCGATTGTAATGATGAGGTCGAGTTATGGCAACCTCCAGCTGTAATTGCAGCATCTATTCTTGCACCAGGCCTTGCTTCAGCTCAAGCCCTCACGCAACTTAGACGCTTAGCTTGTTGGGCTGGTAAGCAAATCAACATAACCTCACAAGTAATATCTGAGTTGCTTTTAGATGTCGGCAATATCTGACATGCAGTGTTGCAAAATCGAGCCGCAATAGATTTTTTGTTATTAGATCATGGGCATGGTTGTGAAGATTTTGAGGGCATGTGTTGTATGAATTTATCTGATCACTGAGTATCCATCCATGCACACCTAAAAGAACTTGAAAGCAATATGAAAAAACTCACAGTAGTCACCAGCCCCTTTGACAATTGGTTACAGTCTTTGGGGATATCCGGATGGATCAAAGAGATCGTTCGTGTAGGAATTGTCATATTGGTAGTGATTTTTTCGATATTGTTGGTATTGCCTTGTATGTTGAATTGTGTGCAGTGAATGTTGAATAAAGTTTCGCAGTCAGTATGGCTTGTTCAAAAAGAAGACAGGGGAATTGTGGAGAAGTGGTTACGTGACAAAGGACATGTCAACATGCATGAGATGTGCTGAGCTGAGAAGGCCAAAACGACCTTGACGAGAGCATTATACCATAAAAGTAAGACTACCTTGACGAGAGCATTATACCGTAAAAGGATGTTGTGGTTAGCAGGAAGAAGGAGTTAGTTGGCAAAAAATAAGGAACTTATGTAAATGTAACTGATAAGCAATAACCAATGATTAACTGTATATGCTAATGTTAGAGACATGATTAACCAATTAGAATTTGCCAAATGTGCTTATTAATGGACCTGAGCAATATAATGCGTGCCTTCTGATGAATAAACGAAGCTTGCTTGTCAATCATATTGGTTGTGCGAGTCTTCCCTCCGGCAAGAAAATAGCAACACTTTAAGACTTATTTTTAAATATAAACCTGCAAAAAAAAAGATCTAATTGTCAATTTGTTTTATAGCTTGTGGATTTATACTACATAATTGCAATATATCTAAACGCTTCTGTGTCAATTTTTTAGCTTTTTTTTTTTCCTTTTCTAATGATGCAATATAAACATTTGAAAAAATGGTTCATAAATCTCTCCTAACTGAATTCACATTATCTAGAGGTGTCCGAAGTGTGGCTCAGGCTACTGATTCCTTAGCTGCGCACTGAAACCACGTCCAGAAGAGATCAGGCTGTAAATCATGGTGTTATAAATCTAGGATTCAATAAATAGTATAGAATCTAGGATTCAATAGTATCAGAGTGCATCAGAGGCAAGTGCAACAAGGAAGACTTCAAAAATATATTCTTCATGGAAGTCCATAAAACTTAAGCTGCATTTCCACGGTGTTGCTACTGCCTTACAGTCTCAGGTAGACTGGCAACACCACAAAAGTGAGGAAGAAATAAATAACACCTAAACAGTTAAATATTCTATATTTTTAGCTGACTCACTGACAAATTCAGGTTATAAAAAAATTCTTGTATTACTTTGTCACTCTGAAAGGAAAAACTAGCTTAGGTACAGTGTTGCAAGGAGAAACGGCCGTAGTCAAGAGACACACCCAATATGAGTTTAGAATCTTGCTCAGTTTATTACGAACCCTCCACCAACTCTTATACACCGTGTTACAGTCTTCGCGTAAGGTGCCTATTGGTCTGTGTCCACTATTCACGCACTAATTGGTTAGCAGTTACTACACACTAGGTGCCCATTGGTAGCAGTTGCCAAGCATGCTCTGTTCTTGTTCCTGCCTTGCGGTTAGCTGTACTACTTACTACATTACCCACTTTGCCTTGATACAAGCCAACTTCCTCTAAATGTCAAGGTTATTCTGAGATTGAGGCGCTGGCAAAATATCAAGCCTTAAAGAGCCAGCGTCCTGATGCCCTTTCCTTCTTAACCAACCCTCTACAATTCCCCCTTTTTGTTTTTTTTTTTTTTTGCACTATCAGCACTTGGTTTAACCACTTTCCTGTTACCCTTTGACAACAATGTAACAAGCAAGGTACAATTAACAATGTTACAATAACAATTATCACAATCAGAGTCATTCCCTTAACCGTCTCTGGGAGCCATCCAAAGAGTCCCAGGTTTCTAAGCCATTTATCCAACCCCAGGTTATCACTAACTTGTAATTTTCCGACTAGCTCTTGCAATTCGCTGAAGTGACGATATATTGACTTCGAATGATCAGACAAATTCAAACAACACATGCCTTCAAATTCTTCATGACCATGACCTTGCGCTAACAACAAAAAATCTATAGCTGCCCGGTTCTCTAACGTGGCATGTTGTACAGAATCCATGTCAAGCAACAATTCAAACAACGCTTTGGATGTAGCATTTGTTTGCTTAGAGAGCCAACATCCCAGTTGATTCAGTTGGGCCAAGGTTCCGGCGGCTGCTACTCCCGGAGCTAAAATTGAGACTGCTATGATTGTTTCTGGGTTCCAAAACTTGACCGTATCTTTGCAGCTACTAGAAAACACATGGGTCATTCTCTTTGTCCTCGCCCGTTCATAATGATGTCGTGACACATTCCAAATCATGCTTGTATTTGGTGTTAGTAAAGTTAACCTCCCTTTTTGTTTTTTGACTAAAGTGTTCAGGTGAAACATATGATTGACTTGACGTTGTATACACTGTAACACAGAGGATAATTGTCAAAGCAATTAACACCATTAAAAATAACATTCCTCCTTTAACAAACAGTTCTCATACCCATCTTGTTATCCACCCATTCTTTTGAGAATCGATCACCCAGGGACATCCTTCAACTACCACCCATAAGATTAAGAGCACCCATAATGTTAACGTCCTCCTCATTCTTGTTGACTGTTTTCGTGGCTGGGGCTTAAACAGTTGTCACGCAGCAATACAGGCTTGATCCACCTCGCAGGTGCCCAAAGTGGTCCTGTATCTGTTAAAACACAAGCATAACCTCGTCCCCATGTTAGTAGCTTATACAGACCTGTCCATTGCCCATAATAACTGTTTTTCAATAGCACTTTCACGTTGTCTTGTACTTGCTCTGATTTTGATGACATGGTTTGTACATGCTTCAACTTTAGCACAATTTGATCATCTCCTGCTAATTGCAAAAAATTCATTACATATTGCACCTTTATCAATCTGTTTTGCAGTGTCTCTTCTGATTCCCCCCCCTTTTTTTTTTTTTATTTTGCTAACAATGTTTTTACTACTTGATGGGTACGTTCAATAATGGCATGACTTGGATAACAATACTTTCTGGATAATCTATTAGATCTACTTGTAAATTCAAAATATTTGCCATGCACCACTTAGCATATTCTTTTGTCATTGGGATATAAATGATTGTCGAGCCTTGGCCTAATAACTGAACACTTTTTCTTCCCTCAGTGATTATCATTGTAATCATTTCAAATTTAGTGACTATAGTTTTTTGGGGTTAGTGTGGCAAAATATCCACTCAATAATTCGTAATGAATCTTTTGAATTTTCCTCTATCATTGCCTCAATTATCCCTAAAGGTTGTCTGCACTAGGACCCAGCAATTGCTGACTAGTTCCAGTGAGACTGGAATGCACAGTGTTCTCACAACATTCCCCTAGAGAGATAACACCGTTAACTCCTCTGGACTTCTTCAAGGCTGAAAGAAAAAAAAAACAACTTAGAAAGGAAGGAGGTGGGGGGGGCACTCACACACATACAGCTGCATGTTTTGCTAGGTATTTTAAAACTTTTCCTTCTGAAGCCTTTCATTCCAAAGATCCCCAGGTAAATCTACCTGTTTGCCGGCTTAGTGGACATTTGAGATTGAAAGGTCCCAGAGATATATTTTCAAGATTAATCAAATCCAATTTCTAAGTCTTACAAACGTTTGAAGCGCTTCAAACACGCACACACATACACACAACCACTCATTTCTCAGCTAGCCGAATACATTCATATAATGTTGGCCATCACTCAATCCACAATTTTTCCATGCTACGAATATTTAAACTACACATGGTGCTGGGAACATGCAACACTTAAAATACGTAGATGCATTATCTAATAAGGCTTATATCGATTGTCTAACAAATATTTCACTTATGGTAGTCTTTTGTAGTTTCTGTATTGACAGAATCACGGACTGGTCAGTTGAACCACAGCCTCTGTCTCTTCATGGGGTGCAATTGCTGAAAAACAAATCAGGTGAGTGATTCTAGTGCCCTTTGATATAAAGTCAGGAGGCATAGGCATCCAAACTATTACTTGCATCGCTCTCGTAAAGTCAGCATCAGTCAATTCTGGTAAAATAAACAATCTTTGTAACAGGTGATCATGCAATTAACAGTGCACTAAGTCCATCTTTGCATTCTTTAAGGCTGATCGTTTAAGCAACACTTATCTAGCGGCGATATTGTCTGCCTGCTTATTTAAGGCCTCTTGTAGTTTGTCTAGAAAAGTCATGTAAATAACGCCATTTTCCAGATTTCTTTTTTATCACCAATACAGGTGCGTTCCAAGGACTATTAAATGGGACTGTATGCCCATGATCTATTTGCTCCTCCACTAAATTTTGCAATGTACCCAATTTTTCAGTCGTTCTGGCTTTCCTCCTTTTTTTTTTTTTTTTAAGAGGTTGAGTTTGTAGGGACTAAGCCAAATGTATTTCAGGGATTCTTATGGACTCAAATCTTTGTGAGCCATGCTCTACAGAGTCAGCTTGGAACACAGCTGCTTTGAACAAAATGAAATACACTATCCGGCTATCTGTTAGTATTAATACCCATGGAAATGGTGTTCATAACACTAGTGGAGACAGCATCCATACCCTTGCCTGAATTATTCCAGTACAGCCTGCATCAATGACCCCAGGTAAAACAAAGATTCCCAACCAAATTATTGACAATCACTCTAATTACAAGGCAGTAAAGCTACTTTCCAATGGTCCTTTTACATTCCGTGGTATTGTGTGAAGTGCAGACGATTGCAGCGCTACAGCGATGGTGGTGATCACATCCATCTCTGTGCTGCTTCTGGTTCTTGCTCTGAGGTGAGAGCTGCTGCTTGCTGTGGAGGCGTCTGTGTTGGTACATGCCTCTGAACCATGCTTTGCTCCTGGTTTTCTGACAATACTGTCCCGTTCTTATCCCATTTTGATTTACACCAACTGGTAAAATGTTTGCCCTTTCCACACCAAGGGCAGATTTTAGGCCCTCTCTCCTGGCGTTGCATGTGGCAGTCTCTTTAAAATGTCTTTCTTTGCAGTGTCTCTGACAGAACGTATTTCTGTCCCAGATTACAGTCAGGGCAGCAGCTATGAGCTGTGCTTAATAGGTAAATGTTCCCAGCTGTTATTGTAGGAGTTTTCAGACCACACCATATCTTTCCATATTCGTCATTAGGATTTTTTGCCAGTGATTGCAAAATTAAGGCTTCTGTAACTGCTCAGTTGTCTTACTTGCTTGTCAAGCACATCCTTCAGTCTATCTATAAACACCATATATGGGTCATGCCTGTTTCAACTTTCTAACATCCGGTATCTTTATAAGTGTTTGATAATCCAAAAAGCCGCATCTGTTGTAAAATTGCATTATTTAAACTGTCTTGACTCTTGAACTGCTACTAACGTTGTTTAATTGAGCCATTTCTTATCGTATCTGTTAACAGGCCCTTCTGTAATGCTGAAACTGCTTGGGTTTCGCTGCAGCAGCAGGTGGATCCCCCTTAGCCCAGGGCCGAGGCCCCCTGTGGCAAACCACTCTGCGGGAGCTGGAGGGGTGGGGGAGCGGCCCTCGGCTGGGTGGTTTGGTTCTCTTCTTACAGTTTTTGGAATCTCCTTTATCACTTCATCACTAATTAGTTCCCAGCGCAGACCGCCGTGCCGCGCACAGATCAAAGCTTGCAATAATTCAACTTCTCCCTGCTGCTGTGCCTCCCTCCTGGCTTGCATCCGTTGGTCTGAGGGACAGTGAGGGGGTGGATCAGGCTCCTTGTTGGTGTCTATCAGACCTGGATCAAAGGGATTGTCAGCCTGTGGAAGGGTGGCTCGACGACCGAGGATATGATTTAATAGCAGTGAACAATCCAGGGTTCAACATTCAGGATTAAACCTGGCATTCCCCTTTAAGCTGACCTCGGTATGTTGACCGGGAGAAGCGCATAACAAAAGCCCGGAACTCAGTGCCGGAAAGTCCCTGAAACGCCCGGACTAGCTCCTTTCGCGCGCTCAACCCTCTTGAGCCAATCCTGTAACTTTTAAGGCGCACGGACAGTTTAATTGGACCAATTGTAAGTTGTTTGTTGGCGCATGCTCTGTTGGAAAAGTATATAAGGATTGTTGTGTTTACGAATAAACGAGAACGACCATACTCACATTGAGATTCATCGTTACTCGGGGTCCGGCTCCCACACCCACATCTGGTAGCAGAGGATGGTTCAGGTTTTTTTTTAATTTCTCCGAGACTGCAATAGAGCAGCTAGAGGAGGGGGTTGGGAAGATCCGGCTAAGGGAAGCACTATCCGGGCTAAAAGAGCAGGGTAGATGCTGGTGTGAGGTCGCAACTCACCCCTTAGGCGCAGCTATGGAAACAGACGCTGTGGCCACTTTGCTGGCGGGAATCCTCTCTAAGAGAGGGCATGATATACCCGCAAAGCAGGTAATAGGGTTAATACAGTTAGGTCAAAGATGGGGTCATTTTGAAGACCTGCATACGATATTTTCGGTCACGGACTGGCAAAACTACGGGGATACCTTATGGGACAAAACTATTTCAGGATCCGAAAAGGAACAAAAAGAGGTTAAGGCCGTCCATGCAGATTGGCGTCTCGTTTTAGAGACATTAAAGGAGATGAACGCGGAAAGGGAGGTAGCTTGTGCAGCAATTCGGATGCTGGGACCTGTTCTGGTGCCCCTCCTCCACGTCGGCCTTCTACTCCTCCCATCGAGGAACTGATTCTTTCAGCGCCACCCACCCCACCACCCCTTTGTCCTCCGCTGCCGCCACCTAGTGGTTCATCTGGCAATTCAACACCATCTGCAAGACAGAGGACTCGGCGGCCGGTGGATGCTACCACGCAGCTATTGCAAGCCGTTTTACAACGTCTTGACGATTTGGAAATACGAATAGAAAGACAGGGACAAACTCTGCCACCTTGTTTGTCTACTAATCGGCCAACTTTGCCACAAGGTACACGATGGACTGGGGTCATTAAGGATGCTATAATGCAGGGACACTTGATGACTCCAAATAACAGTGAAGGGCTTATGCACTTAGCCTTTCCTGTAATTCAAGAAAATGGACAAGGGAAGTGGCAGCCACACGACTGGAAAATTTTACAACAAGCCCGTACCACCGTAACAACGTATGGACCAAAATCAGAAGCAGCACGTCAAATTGTGACGTGGATGGATGGAACATGAGATCAAACGTAATGAGAGAAGCCCTGCAAGAGGAGAGGAAAGAGGGAGATAACAGCATCTCTCATGACCTCACATTCAATTAGAATTTTCCAACTGTATTAATATGTTGTAATATATTTTGTTTTCACATGTCCTTTTCCATAAATGTTGCAATCGGTGCCTTAAAGATCATCTTAAATTTGGTATATTCTGAAAAATGATTTGTTTTCATGTCCCAAAGGGATAGGCTCCAGAAGAATCTGGGAGTGGTCTCTCTTTTTTAGAAATTATTTTTGTTTAATTCTCTAGTTTAAAAGAGACAACCAACCCTTTGACGACATGGCGTTAAAAACCTTAATAGACATGCTAGCAGCAAGAGGGCTTGTTATTGCACCTGACAAGGTACAAAGATCAAGCCCCTGGAAATATTTGGGTTGGCATATTACTGATGCTCAAATTCGGCCTCAAATGATAGAGCTCAAAACTTGTTTAAAAACAGTGAAAGATGTACAGACATTGCTAGGTGACATTCAATGGGTACGTAACTGTGTGGGGATTTCAAACACTGAAATTGCCCCGCTGACTGCGTTATTACGCAATGCGGACCCAGCTCATGAGATTGAACTTACTGCAGAACACCATAGCCTGTTGCAAAAAATTGTTTGCAAATTGCAAACTTCTTGGTCATCTTGGCGAATCGTAGATATACCTATTTCAGTTATAGTGTGTAATGGTTTAGAATCACCGTATGCCGTCATTTGTCAGTGGCAAAACAAAAAGGGGGAGACAGTCTTTACCTTACTGGATAGTAATGCCACTGACAAAGACGGGTTTGATGAATTTATCATCTTGGAATGGGTATTTCTAAGAGTGCAGCCAAAAACAAGTATCCAAACCCGACCTGATGCTGTAGCAGAATTGGTACGAAAAGGTAGATCTCGAATCATTGAGCTCACTGGACAAGAGCCTGCAGATATTAGCATCCCAGTTAATGCTGTAGACCTGGAGTGGTGGTTACGAAATGTAACGGCAATTCAGGAAGCCCTATTAGGATTTGTAGGGAAAATACATTCACAGCATCCACAAGGGAAAAGATGGCAAATATTGTGCCGAAATCAGTGGTTGGAAAAAACGAAGGTCAGCACACAGCCACTGACAGACGGTCTTACTGTTTATACTGATGCCGGAAAACGGTTGCATTGTGCTGTCTGTGTATGGCACAATGGCAACGCATGGCACAAACACATTATAGAGGGACAACCTCAAGATTCTCTCCAAACTTTGGAATTAACTGCTGTAGCCTGGGCCTTGTTAAATTGGTTGAACGTTCCTCTCAATGTTGTCACAGACTCACTATATGTGGCAGGAGTAGTGCCCAGGTTAGAAGATGCTCTTATAAGAGAAACAAACAATCCCAGACTAGGGACATTATTTATGCAGTTGCAATCAACACTTCAACAACATATTGAGCCTTGCTGTATTATTCACGTTCGTAGTCACCAACTTGACGTGGGGCTGGGAGAAGGAAATCAAATAGCTGATAGTTTGGTTAGTCCAGCTCAACATATGCCGCCTATGGATAAGTTTTGTCAAGCAAGACAGAGTCATGAGCACTTTCACCAGAACGCCAAAGGTTTAAGACGACAATATGATTTAACAGAAAATGAAGCCCGCAGTATTGTACAGGCTTGCCCACAATGTGGGAATCACGGCCCGGGAATAGGGATAGGAGTTAACCCTAAAGGTTTAAAATCCTTAGAACTTTGGCAAACAGATGTTACACATATTGCGGAATTTGGAAGGTTGAAATGTGTTCATGTAACAATTGATACCTTCTCGAAATTTGTCTGGGCAACTGCATTGCCTGGGGAAAAGGCACAACACGTTTGTAAACATTTGTTATCTTGTTTTGCGGTAATGGGGGTGCCTGAGACCATAAAAACGGATAATGGGCCTGCCTATAGTAGTCAAAAGACGAGGATCTTCTTGTCTAAATGGGGAGTTCGACACCTTACAGGGATTCCGCATTCCCCTACTGGACAGGCTTTGGTAGAGCGAACGCATCAAGTTTTAAAAGATTATTTGCAAAGGCAGAAAGGGGAAAACATGGATGTGCAAATGAGGTTAAGTAAGGCATTATTTACATTGAACTATTTGTGTTTAATGGGTAACAGAGAAGAGCCATCAGTAGTAATACATCATCAGAGTATAAAGTTAAGTGAGAAAACAACTATTCCTCGCTTTCGAGTGCTATATAGGGATCCGATAACTGGGGTATGGAAAGGACCTGTTGCTGTTATATTCAATGGTCGAGGATATATGTGTGTTTCCACAGAGGGTGGTCCTAAATGGATACCAGCTAGAAGCATTCGACCCTATCGAGAATCATCTATGGCACGCGACCAATTGCCAACACAAGAAGACAATGCGAGTGAATAAATGAAGAGATAAGAAGTTTGTTATCTTGATGTTTTGTGTACTTGTTGTAGTTGGACTAATGTTGTTGATAATGGTTGTTTTAGGGACAGCACTTTTTAGCTGTGTAATATTATGTGTAAGAAAAATGCTGTTGCATGTAACGAATGAAGCCTGGCTTGTTCAAAAACAAAAAGGGGGAGTTGTGGAAGGGTGGCTCGACGACCGAGGATATGATTTAATAGCAGTGAACAATCCAGGGTTCAACATTCAGGATTAAACCTGGCATTCCCCTTTAAGCTGACCTCGGTATGTTGACCGGGAGAAGCGCATAACAAAAGCCCGGAACTCAGCGCCGGAAAGTCCCTGAAACGCCCGGACTAGCTCCTTTCCCGCGCTCAACCCTCTTGAGCCAATCCTGTAACTTTTAAGGCGCGCGGACAGTTTAATTGGACCAATTGTAAGTTGTTTGTTGGCGCATGCTCTGTTGGAAAAGTATATAAGGATTGTTGTGTTTACGAATAAACGAGAACGACCATACTCACATTGAGATTCATCGTTACTCGGGGTCCGGCTCCCACACCCACATCAGCCCTCCTGTCGGGGGGTGCAGAAGCAAGCGCAGCCAGTTTAGGGAGGTGGGAGGTTAGTACAGTTGTTGACGATCCTGCACTCAGCTCGAAATTATCGCTCTGCTTTTTAGAGCCAACATGCGCCTTTAACACTTCAAAAACTTTCTGCCAGGGAGCCCCCAGCTTTTTCACTCCTTTTTTTTCCTCTATCGTAGCATCCCATAATTGATTGCCCACGTTCCGCCATTCCGCAGTGTCGAAATAAATCTTTGGGTCTTTAAAGCAGCCCCATTTAAGTCCCCAGTCACAAAGCTCAAAAAGCTTTTTCTTGCTCACGCTTGCCTCTCTCTTAGAGAGAATATCAACCAAAAGCGCGAGTGCCGCGTCTCGACCCATCTGTGCGGTCTTACCAGTGCGAGGCTTTTCCCGGTGCACTCGGTGGAAGAGTTCCAGCTGTCTGCCTCCCTATTGCAGATGCCTCCTCGCTCCGCTCTCCCCTTCTCCGTCTGCTCCCCCTTTGTTAGCAGATCTGAGAAGTCCTCCGTGATCCTTCCTTCCAGGATCCTGCCACGTCCCTGTTCATGGGCGCCAATATGTTGCAAGGAGAAACGGCCGTAGTCAAGAGACACACCCAATATGAGTTTAGAATCTTGCTCAGTTTATTACGAACCCTCCACCAACTCTTATACACCGTGTTACAGTCTTCGCGTAAGGTGCCTATTGGTCTGTGTCCACTATTCACGCACTAATTGGTTAGCAGTTACTACGCACTAGGTGCCCATTGGTAGCAGTTGCCAAGCATGCTCTGTTCTTGTTCCTGCCTTGCGGTTAGCTGTACTACTTACTACATTACCCACTTTGCCTTGATACAAGCCAACTTCCTCTAAATGTCAAGGTTATTCTGAGATTGAGGCGCTGGCAAAATATCAAGCCTTAAAGAGCCAGCGTCCTGATGCCCTTTCCTTCTTAACCAACCCTCTACAGTATAGATTTTGAAATGTAAGAGCAGATCCAAGGCAGCTCTTGACAGATTAGTAGCATTAGGAAAAAAAAAAAATAGTCCAGCTCCTACTCCACCTTCTGTCTCACAATATCTATATTCAGTGCTACACAGTTATAGTAGATCTTTTTTTAATCTCAGAAATGGATGCAAGCGACTAACTTTTAATAGCTAAATGTGCAAGGGGAAATTAACACAATAGTCTGCTGTACCTCCCTTCACGTCAGTCATAGAATCATAGAATAACCAGGTTGGAAGAGACCCACCGGATCATCGAGTCCAACCATTCCTATCAATCAGTAAACCATGCCCCTTAGCACCTCGTCCACCCGTGCCTTAAACACCTCCAGGGAAGGTGACTCAACCACCTCCCTGGGCAGCCTGTTCCAGTGTTTCACTGAGAACACTGTTCCAGTGTTCTCTGCATTTAAATCTCCTGTGGTAGCTGCCGGGACCACCCCCTCCCATCAGGCACCACACGGGACCAGCATGTGGGGGCTGTCAGGACCCCCGCCTGGGTTTTTCTGGGATTTTCCCGGCTCCGGGAAGCTCCCACCGCCTCAAAAAGTCCACCCCACCACAGAACTCACCGTCCTGCTGCCGGGTGCTGCCGAAGAAGCAGTGTTAATGGCTTCTCCGCATTTTAATCTCCTGCGGTAGCAGTGTTCCACATCTGCCTGTAGCACACGTGTCTCTGGTTTTTCACTGACTGCTACATGCATTTTGTTCTGCAATTTTTAACTGTTTTAACAATAAGGCAATGGGAAAGGAAAAGTTGTTCTAATATGAACAAAATTTTCTCAAGCTGTGTTTAATAAGGAGTGTCCATTGGAGACAGAAAAAGTGAGTGTGAGAATGAATCAATACAATACAAGCAGAAAAATGTATCCTTTGCTCATCTAGATAGAAACCTCTTGCCTCTGCTAAGGTGTACATGTACAGAATGCAAACATGAGAAAAGAACTGGAAAGGAGCCATTCATGGGTGAGGATCGGTAAAATTCAGCTTTTTTTTCTATTGTGTCTACTGCTTTGCCACTAGAATTTATGGGGGATTTTGAGTCACACCATCCATCATAGACAGATGCTGAAAAGACAGAAGATGGAATTGTGCTGTCCTGGAAAAGCAAACATTCAAGCACATCACATGAATAGTTTTTGCGCACAGCTATTTTTGCTTTTCTTTCCTTCATTATAAAGATAATAATCTGTAACTCCTTATTCCCATGTCTTCAGAGTCTGATTTTTACCACTCTCTTTCATTGTATCTGATCCAGGCAAAGGACTAACCATATACATCCTAGAACTTCACAAATAATCTTATTAATATGTGTGAATTTCTCATGTACCTATATGTGCCGCTCTGCCTTCAGACTTCGCAGGGTTATTGATAACCAGATCAGACATTGTTTAGCAATACTGTGAGGGTCAGATTTTATTTTTCTTTAAAAAAATAACCACACAGATCAGAGACTGAACCCAGCACACACATCTTATTACTGAATTTCTGGTGCTAAGAAATCATAATAAACATTTGTTTGATGGATAAATCCAAACACACCGGGGAAATACACACTGTGAGCACGTTTCATTTGACTATATCCATCGTAATCAGCGCCTTTTAATTAGAGGATGCCTGAACAGACAAAGCAATGTTTACTGGAGCTGACAGAATAGATAGCTCTACCTACTGTAAAATACTACAGAGCAAAAAGCAAACATCCAAGTCTCTTTCTGTCTCTACGATCAGCTTGTTAGAAGATGGGAACTGTGACTGCCACAATCTATACTTCAAGAAGAGAAGAACAGGAGCCCCCACAGCCATTAATACTGACTTTGCTGCTACCTATTTATGGACTGCCTAGTCCCATAAAACAGCTTTGGTTCCAACCGACTTATGCGCAAGATTGGACAACAATGCTCTTCTGAGATGAGATAAAAGTCCCACTTAAGACTATGTTAACTGAAATTTCTAACTGGTACTACATGCAAATACATACAAGTACATCCTTTAAAATTAAACTTGAAACAAACAGTTATGTGATAAAAGATTAGAGAACAGCGGCGTTGAATAACAGTAGAAGAAGATGTCAGCATGACTTATGAAGAAGCTTCCTCAAAAAAACACCATCCCAAACCCTCAGATAACACAAGCAGACCAAGACGGAGCTAAATCTGTTAGGGAGCTACTGCTGGAGATTAACTAACAAATAAAGACTGATGGGAGTAGATATTTAAAATGGTTTGTTATACAGAGAATGGAGAAAAAAGAATGGAGGAGCAAACAGTTGCTCTTAAACTTCCCATGCATAGATCTTACATACATGTAATTAGTCAAGAAGAGACAAGGAACAAAAAACCTGCTTTTCAGGAAAGATGTTCAATATCCGTTTCGTCAATGAGCATGGAAAATGACACAATGACAAAACGGGCCATCGTCTCACATCACTAATATATACTGTTATTGAATAGTTCTATTTTCCAGGACTGGACTTTAAACTGTAGCAAAGTAGCTGCCATTTATTATGATATCAGACTTTAAATCAAAATTGAAAGCATTGGTTTTAATCCACTAATAACCATATGGAATAGCATATACTGCTACTTATGTTTCGTACATCTAATTTCATGCTCTCAGGGTTTTTGCACTGAGAAGCGGGTAGATAAACTTCCAACTTCAAACCTATTTATGAACAAGTACAAGCATGACCAGAAAAACAGCATGTAGAATGTATATATGGCTATTTGTGGCTCATATGGTCCTCTTTTTATTTCTCTTACCCCACTAACAGTATAACTTTTTTATTTGCAGGGTGCGGAGTGGAGTGGACACAAAAAAAAAATTGGTTTTTTACTAGATTGGGACTGTTTTTCTACTCGCTTCATACTCTTTCTGTAGTGTTCTCCTTCTAGACTCTGTCTTTACTACAAGATAATCAAAGGTCAACTAGCCCTATCAATGTGCCTACACACAGCTCCATGATGCAAACTTGCACCTTTACAGGTCATAAATTACCTTATTTAATAAATACAAACAACATTGGACTTTGAGCACTATACTACAAATAATCTTTAAATCAAGATATCGCGTCAAATGATGCACATTTTTCTAAGACTTCTACTCTCTAGGCTGTCAGATTTGCACTTCATTTTCTATTATTACTTAGTTATTAAGGAAACGTAAATCCTGTTGAGAAGAGCTTATTTAGGTTGAACTGTCACCTTTAGTTTCAGAACATTAAGTCTTGACAAATGCTTCTTTTGAAGTCTGACACCAGTTTCTTTGGCATTTCCCACATTCAGGAGCTCACTAGACTATAATACTACTCAGTGCAGCAGAAGCAAAGAGAATGAATTAAAGCAGAAATGCTTTCAGATGTGAAAGAGCAGTACAAAAGAGCATCCCTGTGCTCAGGTTTCCTCAGTAGTTTTGATAGGACCTCAGGAGATCTCATCTTGAAGCAGTATGCTTTTTTCTTTAATGGGAATCTAATGCCCATGGTAAAAGTCAGATTAGGAGCCCCAGACACCAGACAATTCTAGCTTAAAACAGATAGGCATCAGCAGGAGAAAACAGGTTTCTTTGCAGATACTTTCAGAAGTACCGGGAACCATCCTTAATAGTAGACCTCCTCTCAGGCCAAATATCAGGTATTTTCTCTTTCTGTAACTGAAATACTTCTGTGTCAGAAGAGATGCTGAGCAAGAATGACCATGAATGCTGCAGAGCCTCTGGAGGTAAGACTGCAGAGAGCTTTGATAATCAGCTAGCCTCTCGCCTGAGAAAATTCAACATCAGTGGCAAAAACAAGAAGGCAGAGAAACAATAACAGTGGTCACGAGGAGCTGGGAAGGAGAAGAACAGCTGTGGAAATTTTTGTGAAGGACTTGCAGGACTGTTGTTGACATTTCACTAAGGTATAAAGATGAGGTTGTAACAATAAACTTGGTCTCAGCTTGAAATGAAAGCAGAGTCCGTGTCTGTTTAATACACCACAAATGGCACCCATATCGGGTCTGAACGGAGGCCGAGTTAGGAGCACGGTCCGCTGGCGTACAATCGGCAGAACGTTTGGAGGGGCTGAAATGAAGCCCGGAGTGCGCACCATAGACACCTGCCCGCTGGACGGAAGGTGAGCTGCCGATAAGGTGATGGGGAACACGATAACCCAGGAAAAGAAAGATGTAATAGAATTATTTAAATGTATTTTAAAGAAACAAAACCGAACGCTAGATATTAATGATCTTAAAGTGCTTTTGACATGGGCTTGGGATCATGAGCTGTCTTTTGATGTTTGGTTGGCATTCGAGCAAGAAACCTGGAATAAGATCGGAGTTCCACTATGGGATAAAGCGACTGGGTCAGATAAAACAGCTACTAAGTTGCTCGGTCCCTGGTGGAAAGTTTTTGAAGCGCTAAAGGCGCATGTCAGCTCTAAAAAGCACAGCAATAATTCCGAGCCGAGTGCAGGATCGACAACAGCTGCACTAACCCCCTACCCCCCTAAACTGCCTGCGCTGGCCTCTGCACCCCCCGATGAGGGGGCCAACAAACCCTTTGATCCGGGTCCGATAGTCACCGAGAAGGAGCCTGATCCATCTCCACCCTGTCCCTCAGACCAATGGGCACAAGTCAGGAGGGAGACACAGCGGCAGGGAGAAGTAGAAATATTGCAAGCTTTTCCTTTGATCTGTGCGCGTGACAGCGGTCTGCGCTGGGAACTAATTAGTTACAATGCGATAAAGGAGATTCCAAAAGCTGCAAAAGAGAATGTACTAACTGCTCCGGAGCAAAGCCGCCCAGCTGAGGGGGAGCCGCCCCCCACCCAGCTCCCGCGGCCCCGACTGGAGCGGCTGCAGCAGCCCTGGGGCACTTACGGCGCCCACAGGACGGTCCTTTGGGACCGAAGGGCTGCAAGAATCAGAAAGTTTAACTGCCTTCTAAGAACAGGAACACGTCACACTGCAGTTCAGCTCATCCCTATGGCAATTAAGGGCCCCTTAGGAAGCGGACTTAGAGCACTGTTAATTGGATGATCATTTATCACAAAGCAAGGATTGTTTGTTTTACCGTGACTGATTGATACTGATTTTACGGGAACAATACAAGTAATGGCTTGGACACCTCTGCCTCCTCGCTTTATACCAAAGGGCACTAGAATTGCTCTGGGTGGAACAGTGGCCCCTCAGCACCAAGAAACTGCACCACCTTAAAGCTTTAGTGCAAGAACAATTACAAGCCAGACACATCGTACCAACTACCAGCCCGTGGAACACGCCGGTGTTTGTAATACGGAAGAAAAGCAGAAAGTGGCGTTTATTACAGGACTTGCGAAAAATAAATGTGATTATTGGGCCTATGGGAGCATTGCAGTCAGGAATGCCCTCACCGACAATGTTACCACAAAACTGGGACTTAAACGTTATAGATTTGAAAGACTGTTCTTTTACCATTGCCGCGATTGAGAGATGGGACAATACTTGATACAAGCAAAAAGTGTCAATTTTATTGTGTTCTTAAGACATATTTATACTGGTTACAAGAAGCGTGTTTCAAACCGATTGGTCCCCACACCAAACTAGGTGATCACAGATTGGTTAATACAAAGAAGCCTTTTTCAAACATTTACTTCCTTCAGCAACAACAATAGTTCCTCTTATCAAGGTAACTGTCTCGCAACCACAGACACCTGTGCTCATCCTCATGTAGCCAGTACTCTTTTGTTCCTTCTAAACAAAAGCCTTATCTCGCTTTTCCCAAGGCCTGCGGCCACAAGTTCCAGCACGTCCAGCACATCCTCCCTTATCAACTGGTCCCCGCTGGGGGTCTTCCTGAAGCTAGCCAAACCCTGTCCTACATCTCCCCCTTCCTGTTGCACAACAAGAATCTTCTTTATAGAACGCGCCATTAGTCCTTGCAGGCATTGTAATAGGCATGGCCAAAAGAGCAGTAAAAGAATAAAGACCACCAAAACATACACAATCATTTTTACAACATTCTTTTGACCAACAGTTCTCATACCCATCTTGTTATCCACCCATTCTTTCGAGAATCGATCATCCAGGGATATCCTTTAACTACCACCCATAAGATTAAGAGCATCCATAATGTTAAGTCCTCCTCATTCTTGTTGACTGCTTTCGTGTTTGGGGCTCAACAGTTGTCACGCAGAAATGCGGGCTTGATCCACCTCGCAGGTGCCCAAAGTGGTCCTGTATCTGTTAAAACACAAGCCTAACCTCGTCTCCATGTTAGTAGCTTATACAGACCTGTCCATTGCCCATAATAACTGTTTTTCAATAGCACTTTCACATTGTCTTATATTTGCTCTAATTTTGATGACATGGTTTGTACATGCTTCAACTTCGGCACAATTTGATCATCTCCTGCTAATCGCAAAAAATTTATTACATATTGCACCTTTATCAATCTGTTTTACAGTGTTTCTCCTGATTCCCCCCTTTTTCTGTTTTGCTAACAATGTTTTTATTACTTGATGGGTACGTTCAATAATGACATGACTTGGTAAATGGATATCAATACTTCCTGGATAATCTATTAGATCTATTTGTAAATTCAAAATATTTGCCATGCACTAATTAGTATATTCTTTTGTCATTGGGATATAAATAATTGTCAAGTCTTGGCCTAATAATTGAACACTTCTTTTCTTCTCTCGGTGATTATCATTTTAATCATTTCAAATCTAGTGACTATGGTTTTTGGGGTTAGTGTGCCAAAATATCCACTCAATAATTCGTAATGAATCTTTTGAATTTTCCTCTATCATTGCCTCAATTATCCCTAAAGGTTGTCTGCACTAGGACCCAGTAGTTGCTGATGAGGGACATTGGAATGCAGAGTATTCTCTCAACATTCCCCTAGAGAAATAACACCTTTAACTCCTCTGGACTTCTTAAAGGCTGAAAGAAAAAAAAACTTATAAAGGAAGGAGAAGGGGGGGGGCACTCACACACATATAGCTGCATGTTTTGCTAGGTATTTTAAACCTTTTTCTTCTGAAGCCTTTCATTCCAAAGATCCCCAGGTAAATTTACCTGTTTGCCGGCTTAGTGGACATTTGAGATTGAAAGGTCCCAGAGATATATTTTCAAAGTTAATCAAAGCCAATTTCTAAGTCTTACAAATGTTTGAAGCACTTCAAACATACACACACATATGCACACGACCACTCATTTCTCAGCTAGCTGAATACATTCATACAATGTTGGTTATCACTATTGGATCCACAATTTTTCCACGCTACGGATATTTAAACTACACACGGTACTGGGAACATACAACACTTAAAATATGTACATGCATTATCTAATAAGGCTTATATCGATTGTCTAACAAATATTTCACTTTTATAAGACTTTCGTGGTTTCTGCATTGATAGAATCACGGACTGGTCAGTTGAACCACAGCCTCTGTCTCTTCATTGTGTACAATTGCTGAAAATCAAATCAGATGAGTGATTCTAGTGCCCTTTGATATAAAGTCAGAAGGCATAGGCATCCAGACTATTACTTGCATCGCTCTCGTAAAGTTGGCATCAGTCAATTATGGTAAAACAAGCAATCTTTGTAACAGGTGAAAATTCAGTTAACAGTGCACTAAGTCCATCTTTACATTCTTTAAGGCTAATTGTTTAAGCAACACTTATCTAGCGGCGATATTGTCTGCCTGCTTATTTAAGGCCTCTTGTAGTTTGTCTAGAAAAGTCATGTAATAAACGCCATTTTCCAGATTTCTTTTTTATCACCAATATAGGTACGTTCCAAGGATTATTAAATGGGACTGTATGCCCGTGATCTATTAGCCAAATCCTGTCCTACATACCATTCCTTTACATCCAAAGGATGCAATCCGTTTTGTTTTTTCTATTCCTTCTATTAACAGGGCAGAACCGAGCCAACGGCATCACTGGACTGTATTGCGGCAAGGCATGTGCAACAGTCCAACAATTTGTCAGTGGTTTGTAGCAGAAGCTTTATCACCAGTTCGCAAATGATATCCTCAAGCCCTGATTTATCATTACTTGGATGATACTTTAGTTGCAGCCTCGACACCAGAACAGACGGCTAAGGCTGTAACAGCTGTAACAGCAGCAGTTACTCAAGTAGGTCTATGTGTAGCACCAGAAAAAATCCAAAAATCTTCTCCGTGGAAATATTTGTGGTGGAAAATCCAAGAACAAACTATTCAACCACAGCAAGTTAAACTTTTATATTCTGTAAAGACATTGAACGATGTGCAAAAACTGTTAGGAGCCATAAATTGGGTACGCCCCTTGATAGGCATCACTACAGAAGAATTACATGCTTGGTTTATGTTGTTAAAAGGGGATTCAGATTTAACCTCTCCCAGGCAATTAGACAAATATTCATTGGTTGCATTAGACAAGGTCGCTAAAAAGCTTCGTCAGAAACAAATATTTTGCAAATGTGGAAATCAGAAATTTGTAAAGTGTCAGGATCACCTCAAATTGTGGAATTGGCTGCAGTTGTTAGATGCTTTAAGCTGTTTTCACAACCCATAAACATTGTTACTGATTCAGCCTACGTTGTTGGCATTGTTTCACGCTTGGAGAATGCCTATTTAAAGTATGTAGACAGTGGACAGCTATATGCTTTTTTAAAGGAATTGAAATATCTGTTAGACAATCGACATGAACCTTACTTTATAATGCATGTATGTTCTCATACAAATTTACCAGGATATTTGGCTGAAGGCAATCGCCAAGCTGATGCTCTGGCAGCCCCTGTAATCATTCCAGATACATTACAACAAGCACGTATGTCACATGATTCTTATCACCAAGGTAGTACAGCCCTTAGGAAAATGTTTCAGTTAACTCATGAGCAAGCTCGGCAAATTGTACAGATGTGCCCTGATTGTCAATTAATCCCAAACACTACTTGTGATGGTGTAAATCCTCGTGGATCAGGTCCACTTGAAATATGGCAAACTGATGTAACACATATCCCCGAGTTTGGATGTCTAAAATATGTACATGTATCAATTGACACCTTTTCTACCTGCATTGTTGCCTCCGCACATACGGGGGAATGAGCAAAAGATGTAAAAAAACATCTGTTATATGCAATTGCTATTTCGGGGGTGCCAAAACCAGTAAAAACAGACAATGGCCCAGGATATATTTCTAATATAACAAAATCCTTTTTTCAGCAATGGGGAATCACACACGTCACGGGCATTCCTCACTCACCGACAGGGCAAGCCATAGTTGAACGAGCTCATGGTACATTAAAAAATATGTTGTTAAAACAAAAAAGGGGGAGCATGGGATACACCCCTCAAGAGAGACTATTAAAAGCTATGTATGTTCTAAATTTTTTAAATCGTTGCCAAGACAATATTCCCCCGATAGAGCAACATTTTATCACGAAATCAAATGATAACATTAGTAAAGCTAAAGTAATGATACGTAACTTAGAAACAAGAAATGGTCCGTGGCCATTAATAACATGGGGGCGAGGGTATGCTTGTGTCTCTACAGATCGTGGACCGCAATGGATGCCAGCAAGATGTGTGCCACCTGCATTGCAATAATTGTGGGAATTTCGTGTTGAGCAACGACCATTCCATGGATCTCTGCACAATCCCAAGAAAACATCTGGGTAACCCTAGTCAATGCAGCACAGCAAGATTTATTGTGTTTGTTGGTAGCAACATCGGCCAATCTATTTAGCACCTGTTTAGTAAGTTTGCCGATAGATGATGTTCTTTATTAGGTGTGATAAAAGTAGATTTTAGTAAATATTTTAGTTATATAAGCAAAGTTGTAACTCTTATATAAAATGTTAATTCCATACTTAGTGTGTGTTGAAGTGATTTTATATGATGTAATTACATATCTGCAGATATACCCAAATCCAACAACATCTCCCTGCAATCACCAAGAGAACTGTATTTTATTTGAGGAGATAGAGCATGGGCAGGTATTCCTTCCTGTATTTCAGGAGGCCCATGTACATTAGGCAAATTCATATGATTAACTCCGAATGTTTCTATGATTTTAAGCCACACTTTGGCTCACCGCCATCAAACAAATGCCTCATTGGCAGCTTTATCTAGTGTTTTGACATATTTATCAGATCATTCAGAATTTACACATACAAGCATTAACACCTTACAATATTTAGCAGAAGAATTGCAAATATAGAATGAGTGGAATACATGTGCAGGATTTCTTGTTGGAATTGGACCTTGGATTATAAAAATGGCCACGATAGATTTCAGATTTTACTTGATTTTTTTCTAGCATATTGATTTGTGTGCCTTGCTTAATTAATTTAGTGTAGAGCTTGATTGATAGAGTGTTAAGACAAATATTAGTAGTTCATGAAAACAAAAAAGGGGGAGATGTCAGAAGAGATGCTGAGCAAGAATGACCATGAATGCTGCAGAGCCTCTGGAGATAACAGTGCAGAGAGCTTTGATAACCAGCTAGCCTCCCGCCTGAGAAAATTCAACATCAGTGGCAAAAACAAGAAGGCAGAGAAACAATAACAGTGGTCACGAGGAGCTGGGAAGGAGAAGAACAGCTGTGGAAATTTTTTTTGAAGGACTTGCAGGACTGATGTTGACATTTTCACTAAGGTATAAAGATGAGGTTGTAACAATAAACTTGGTCTCAGCCTGAAATGAAAGCAGAGTCCGTGTCTGTTTAACACGCCACACTTCTGGGTAACGATTCTAACATATTCTTAGATGTGACTGTGTTAGGTTTTGCTTTACACTTCATTTCATGAGGGTTTTGATGGCAAATTTCTTCCAATATTTATTTATCAGTTTGGAGGATCTACACCTAGAAGGGAAGCCATAACCCACAGAAATCAATGAAAACAATTCTCATGAATTCCCTCTAAGCTTAGAGTAGACCCACAGTGCCAGATTCACAGTTCTTTTACCTCTGCCATGTATTTAGACACCGTACCTGTGGTTTTTCACTTTATTCATTGGAGTTTCGGGTATGAACTTGCAATAGAGGCTGAGGAATATGCTCATTAGGAACCAGATACTTTAATTAGTTCCTTTGAAAAATCCACCTCTTCTGGATATTTCAATACCTGCTTTTAGTCTTACAAAACAGATTCTACACAGAGAATATTTTTTCCATGGCACACAGATTCTTTTTGTGAAAGAGTCACCATCATGGAACATATCTTCATTCACATCACAAAAACTTTAAGAATCTTAAACAAAACCTGTTAGATTTATTTTATTGAAGAAAGGGATGTCAAACCTCCCTTTCAAAACTACATTACAGACAGCATCGCAATGATTCCTGAATCCTACACTAAATATCTACTAAAAATGTATAAACAGCCTTTTAGAATAGTTTCATACAGCAGCTATCTTTCTACTCAAATTGACCATCTTTCAGGACTGCATTTTACAGCAGTTTTAAGCAGTGCCTGTACCTGCTGGGGATTTTGTTAGCAGGGCTGGCCGTATTATCTTTTTTTAGGAGTACTTGGCACATTCTCTATAAAACTGTTTTCATCTTTTCTCAGATTGGCTAATCTTTAACCAACCTAGCTGAACTATTTCATTCAAGGCTCTGCCTTAGAATGACATTTAGTAAAGATGCAGGCAACTCGAACAAATTAATTTTTGAGAAAGAGACACAAGGATTCAATTAAGAGGTGCAGAGCATGGCACCGGAGCTGGCTGCGTCAGAGGCAGCTCCGAGAAAACACAGTGCTGCTCACTGGCAAGAGCACAGGAGATGCAGAGCAGCAGTGGTTGCTCACACCCAGCAGCAGCCAACAGGAATGTTCACTGTCATGAATTCCACAATCTTTGCATTGCATATGCATTAGGGACACGGCATTAGTCAACCAGGCTGTGCAGAAGAAACCTTTCCTTGTGAATCTTTATAACAACAGCCATTGTGGCTGACAGAGAATCGGACCATCCCCTTGCCTCTGTTGCAGGTTCATACCTGAAACTCTAATGAATAAAGTGAAAAACCATGGGTACGGTGTCTAAATACATGGCAGAGGTAAAAAACCACTGGTAGCAGCAGGGTTTCTGGTCTCCCCAAGCACAGTGTGCAAAGAAGTGTGATGCACTAGCACAACTCTGCTCAGCATACGTTCACCCACAGGATCCCAAACAAATCGCCTCTGAGCCTGTCGGCGGGTCACTTGCTTGTTTCTGGCAGGCCGCATGTGACAGATTATCATTTGAAGACTCCAGCTCTACCACCTTTGAATATTAATTTTTCAGTCCTAATTTTTCATGCATATATATTTATATATATGGAGATGTCACTGTTCTTATCTATGTGGGTAGATGTGAAATGTAAATTTTCACAGTCAACAGATGCATACACTATAAAAGCTGAGTACATTATAAAAAGCTAACGATTAGAAAATTATACGAACATATTGACAGACATATACACTCAGTTCATATATCTATAAAATAAGTTAAGCATTAAACCTCCTAAACTATTAAGATACCTGAAAGGTTTATATAAGTAAAATACATTATTCACTTCACACAAATTTAGGACAGGTTGAGAAAACATTCAGCATTTACAAACTAGTTGTATCATTAATGTTCAGCATGTTCTAAACTCAACATTTTTCTATATTTAATATAATAAATGAGGTGTTGTGTGTTAGATGTGAAAGTACACGTGACAAGAACTCTGTTTGGGCATGGCTGCTGTAGCAATTACACAGTGGTGTTCAATAGCCATGCAACTCATGTTGTAATTTTGTCAATACATTATTACAATGCAAGTGTAGTGCTGCTACTGCTCAGGGTAGTCACAGAACTCAAAATCTACTCTTCATCGATGTATTTCTAGTGGGAAAAAAGTTCTGAGGTCTTACAAACTAGGTTGTTAAATGTATTACTTTTTATTTTCCTCTTCTCAGACATCCCTAAAAATTATGTCCCCTCTTTTAAAATTCTAGTATACATTTCCATCACATGTCCACAGCCACGTGCATCACAGCTAAAAACTGCAGCAACTGTGGGGTTGCAGGCAGGGCTGTAAGGCAAATTTCGTTATACAGCTGTGCGCTTTAACTTTTACTTAATGTTGCCAGTTATTAACTGGCAGGTTTAGACTTACCTTGCTGAACAGATGATTTTAAGAAAAGTACGCCCCTTCTTAATTAGGTGGATGATCTACAATGCGTTTCATACCTGGAAAAATACAATTGAAGCAATTGAAATCATATTAGCCATGCAGAAAATAGTCAGACTACTGCCTTAACTCTTGATAAGAACTGTCCACTTTTCTAATTTTGCAATGAAAATGGCAAACGAGCAATGCTGTAAAACATTAACACCAGCCCAAATTATGGGCCCAAATTATGATTCTGTTTTAAGCTATGCAGTTTGCTAGAAGACGTGCCCCAAATTATACTCAAAGTAACTAGCAAGCATAACTAAGGGACATTTCTCCTACTCCATCCCTTATGAGAAGACTTTGGAATACAAAATTAATAATCAAATATTAAACTTTTCTATAGAAAATAATAAGAATGAATTAAAACAATTTCAGAAGCAAGTGAATAAATTCATCTCAAACTTATGTTATTCTGCAAAGAATAAAATAATGAAATGTGGATTGAAGAACTGCTGTTTGTCACAGTCAGAGTACGTATAACAACCTTTCATTTCAAGGTTTCAGTACCTGCATATTTATTTCTTTTAATATCCATAAAGGTGTATATAAAGCATATCAATATAACACTCATTAATGCTGTTGTAAGCATGATAGGCTATGGAGGTAAAATGCACCCAATAAAGTTTCAAAATTATAAGATCCTAAAGAAGCTCGAGACATAAACCGCTTGAAGTGGAGGGGGAAGAACGGTAGGCAGAGCACTGAACAGTATGGGAGCCAGAAGCAGGTCCTGACACAGCAGCAAGACACTCTGTGCATCTTGCCCTGGCGAGACATGAGCTTCAGAGTCATGTCTGAAGGCAGAGGGTTACTCCTCACAGAGATAAGAAGGTTTTGTATCGGTGTCAGTGTTAGACAGTGGCTCCCAGGTTGTCTAAAGGAGGTGCGGGTGCCCTGTGACCCTGGCAGCACAGCCTCTTGGCCACTGCGGGTGGCTCTGGGCTCGGGCTCTGAGGAGCTCCTGAGGTCTGCTGCAAGGAGCTGCTGCGCCAGGTAACTTCCCCAGTCACCCAGCGGGAGCAGGAGCTGCTGCTTTGTGGGAAGCAGCTGATTAGCTGTGTCTTGCTTTTGTGTGAAGCAGTAGCTTCCACTGAATTCCTACAGGGCGTTCAAAAGACAGTCATTTGCCTAATGATTTGGAACTGCTTCATATGAAAGTGAAGAGGCATGAAGAAGCATGGCTTTATGATATATTGCTTCCCTCAGTGCTCAGGAGGTGTGGAAGCAGAAAGGCAGCTGTCAGGGATATCGGAGATGGAGCTGGACCTTATCAACCCTTGAAGATCCCACAAGGGCTCAAGGCAAAGGTAAGACATAAAACAAGAGGACGTGGAAAGCAGAAAAAGACAATACAGGTGTTGGGAGATCATAAAATGTTTGCTGGTAAAAATGATCGCAAATAGTCACACATGCTAGTGGGGGAGCTGGAGTGCATTTTGAAGTACTTTTTGAGCTGACATTATCTGGGAGTGCTAATGAACAAGGCAGAAAGGGGACTCAGAGTGGTAGCAATACCTTTATCTCCTCTGAGAAGTTAGTTTGAAGACTTTTATAAATAAACATGTCAATTCTGAACTGTTTTTTGTACCTGTGCATTATTTTTCAAGAATTTAAGTCTATACCGCTTCTAAATATGCTAATGTTCACATGTATTATTCATGTTTGCAGTCATATGTATCATTGTTTCGGTGTATACAAGTTGTACAACTAGCATTAACTTTGCAGAGGATATTCTGAACTGATAGTAAGGCCACTTACAAATACAAATAGCAGCAAAAAATCCACTTTGTATTACAGGAGGTTTAAAATATTACACTGTTGCTAAAAACCTTTATATTAGTAAATGTGGTTTATCACAATATCTCCAAAGGGAAAGAGAAAACTTAAAAAATTATGAACTCTAAAACCATGTCACACATAATGGTTGGACTCGATGATCCAGTGGGTCTCTTCCAACCTGGTTATTCTATGATTCTATGATTCCATGATAAGAAGCCACAGAAGTTCAAATAAACCAATCAAAAAATAGTTGAAAATCAGTGTAATATTTTGCCTATCATGATCATTCTGCTGCATTCTTAGTTCTATAGCAGTATTTGGGTAACACATAACTAGAGCTGAGTGGTTTGTAATGAATAATTTATTTCACCAATTTTGCCTCTTTTTTTCTTTGACATATCCATGAATAAACAGATCATGATGTTCTTTATTTGGAATTCAAAGTTCGCTGACAGTCCCTCCTTAGCCCACCTCCCCTTATGGTGTTTATATTACTTAAATGGTTATTCCAGATCGTAAAACTGGGAAGAGTTAGAATAGAGCTATGTCATTTAGTTGTGCGTGGTCATACACCATTGTTTTTATTCCCCAGTTGGACTCTTCTGAAGTAATTGGGTGTAAATGTTCACGGAGAATAAATTAGACTTTGCTTTTTGTGATCCTGAATGCGAAACCGACTCTCTCTGTGCATTGGCACCAAAAAAACACAGAAGAAACTCCATGGAAAGCTGACACACAAAAGGCATAAGCACAGCTGAAAGGAATTAATTTAAAAATTCATATGAATATTCATAGGGGAATTTTTTTTGCAGTATATTCTCAAATTAAACATCATGAAAACAACTTTTTCCTTAGTAGATTCAACATTGGTCTGTTCACTTGTTCTTGATGAGACGGCAGGGAACACTTCAGAGGTTGGAAGGAAGGACAAACTTGGGGCTCTTGTCGGTCTGGAGTTCCGTCAGTCTTTTCTTAGGACCCAAGCCTAAAGAAACCTTTTCTGCACCATAGCTGGGTTCTTCAGTCAAAGAAAGCAGTGAAAATTTTGGAAAGCTCAAGATGAAAGGTAACGCAGGGCTGTTTCCTGGGTTGGCTCAAGGAAAGGAGGAGGAGAACCCCCTTCCCTGTGTGAACTAACACTAAGGCAGCATTTTGCTGCTGCAGAATAATCAGTCACTTAATATTTCAATGATCATTTTGTATTACGAGTAAAGCACAGATCTCTACGGGCCACCTCAGGAGGCAGTGCAGAAATACATCATTTGCATTAGTCACATGGAGGCACTGTGCATTCCCCATATCCCTTGCTATCTCTGCCTGGTAGGTACCAAAGGGAAGAGCGGCTGTAGGACAGGACGTGCTGGAGCTTGTTAGTCGGAGACCCTGGGAGGAGTGAGATAGGGCTTTTGTTTAGAGAGAAATGGAGACTGCTGGCTCTGTGCGGATGAGCATGGGTGTCTGTGGTTGCGAAACAGTGGCCTTGATGAGAGGAGCTGCTGCTGTTGCTGAAAGCAAGTAGATAAGAGAAACTGCTGCTGTTGCTAAAAGCAAGTAGATGCTTAAAAAAGGCTCATTTGTATTAGCCAATCTGTGATTGCCTAGTTTAGGGTAAAAACCAATCAGTTTGAAACACGCCTCTTGTAACCACTATAAAAATGTGTTTTAAACGCAATAAATCTGACATTTTGCTTGTATCAGGCTGCGTCCCATCTCTTAATTGCAGCAAATTGGTGACCCCGACGTGATACGGATGAGATTACCAAAGGGTCGGAGAACCACACGGCTGAGCGGCATGCTGCGAGTCCCACGGAATATTGAATAAGTTCTGAAAAGAAGCAAGATTGAATAAATTGCTGAAACGAAGCAGGAACCAGCCGGTCAAAAATTCCTCTGGAGCATAGAGGTGAGCTGTGGGAAACTATAAGATGGGGAATCGGGTGTGTTCCCCTGAAAGAGACGTATATGAACTTATGAAAGCCCTTCTTCAAAAGCATGGGAAAAATATTTCTGGGCATGATCTCAAAGTAATACCTAAATGGGTACAGGCGAAAATACCCACTGTAACTGCGTCCACAATCTTTACGCGGAAATTCTGGGATGATGTGGGGGTGAAACTGTGGGATGCTATGACAGAGAAAAAAAAAAGAGCGAAAAAGCTGGGGGCTCCCTGGCAGAAAGGTTTTGAAGCGTTAAAGGCGCATGTTGGCTCAAAAAAGCAGAGCGATAATTTCGAGCCGAGTGCAGGATCGTCAACAACTGTACTAACCCCTCACCTCCCTAAACTGGCTGCGTTTGTCTCTGCACACCCCGATGGGGGGGGCTGACGATCCCTTTGATCCGGGACCGGAGGATCCTGAAAAGGAACCAGACCTCTACCCCCCCAATCCACATGATGTGTGGATTAACATAAGGCGCCAAGCCTTAAAAGAAGGGGAATTAGAAATCGCAAAAAACATAGTGGCCCCTGTTATCTATCAAGGTCGGGGGGCTCAGTGGGAGGCTCTTTCTTTCCCAGTTGTTAAGGAATTGCGCCGTACGGTAACCGAACATGGACTTTCTTCTCCGTATTTTGCGAGTTTATTATCTTCTGGTTTTGATACCTATGTCATGACTCCACATGATTTAAAATCTCTGGCACAATTGTTACTGACGCCTACACAATATTCTTTGTGGGAAGCTCACTGGAGGAGGGGACTACAGGCGCTTCTTTTGACTTATGAGGGTAACGGTAATGCTGATATAGCCGCGCTAACTATAGAACATCTCACAGGCACAGGCCAACATACTAATCCTGTGGATCAGGTTCGGATCCCACGGGAAGCCCTTGAGGCGACCCGTGAAGAGGCTAAAAAGGCTTTTTTGAAAGTCCCTGATTCTCAGAAACCGCAAAAAGCATTTACTACTATTACCCAGGAACCCCGAGAGCCTTATATGCAATTTATAGACAGATTAAAACAGGCTTTGGAACGACAAGTAGATAATGTGCAGGCCCGGGAAATTTTATTGTTGAAATTAGCCATTGAAAATGCTAATGCGGATTGTAAGAAACTGTTAAAATCTCTCCCGAACCCGAATCCTACATTAATTGAAATGGTAGAGGCTTGTAATAGAATTGGCACTATAGATCATAAATTTGAAACTATGGCTGCAGCTTTCGCAGCCATGCGTGCCCCGACGAATCAAACAGGACTGGGGAATTGTTATGGTTGTGGTAAACCTGGTCATTTGAAAAGAGATTGTTTAAGTACTAATGCTGGAACTCGATTCCAAACACCTGGAATTTGTCCCAAATGTCGGAGAGGGCGTCATTATGCTAATTAATGTCATTCCAAGTATGATTTTCAGGGGCAACCGATACAGGGAAACCGACCACGGAGTGCGGGGCAGCAACGCGTGCGGACACAAATACCACGGCCAACTTTTCGAAACCTCCGGAGGGAAACAGCACCACCTCAAGTCTTCGCCCAGCAACAGCAGGTAGTGCCGGATTGGACTTGGCAACCTCACACACAGTAACATTATTAGATTCCTCGGTTCACTTATTATCGACAAATGTTTCAGGACCTTTAGCCCCCAGGACACAGGCACTATTGCTAGGAAGGTCATCTACTACTTTGTCAGGACTTTTTGTATTACCAGGGGTCATTGACTCTGACAGCATTAATGAAATTAAAATTATGGCATGGACCCCATTTCCTCCCTGTACGGTACCAAAAGGTAGCTGTATAGCACAATTGGTGTTGATTCCCATGGGAACGGATCCCCCTGACTCTCACCAACCCAATCAAAGGAAGGGAGGGTTCAGGTCTACAAGGGACCCACAAATTTTGTGGGTGCAGTCTATCTCTCAAAAACGACCCCTATGTCAATGTACCCTCATTCGTGGGAAACAACAAATAGTGCTCAGTGGGATTATCGACACTGGAGCTGATGTTACTGTAATATCACAGGCCAAATGGCCACCACAATGGCCTTTAACCAATGTTTCCCAAACATTAGCTGGAATCGGTGGGACTGGTAGCAGACACCAGAGTCTAGAATTAATCCAAATTCAAGGTCCAGAGGGACACATAGCCACCATTAAGCCTTTTGTATTGCCTGTTCCCATGATTTTGTGGGGGCGTGATGTGTTGTCTCAGTGGGGAATGTCTATTCGAACCCATTTTTAGATGGGGACATTGAAGTGCGCGACACCCTGAAAATAACTTGGAGAACTGATACGCCTATTTGGGTTGATCAATGGCCCCTTCCACTGGAAAAGCTTCGTGTCCTTCAAGAATTAGTTGCTGAACAATTGCTGAAAGGACATATTGTGCCTTCTACCAGTCCTTGGAATTCACCTATTTTTGTCATCAAAAAACAGTCTGGCAAATGGTGCTTGCTCCATGATCTTAGAAAAATTAATGACGCTATGGAAGACATGGGGGCCCTACAACCCGGCCTTCCGTCCCCTACTATGATACCTCGGGATTGGCATTTGACTGTTATCGATCTCAAAGATTGTTTTTTCAATATCTCCCTGCATCCAAGTGATGCTCCTAAATTCGCTTTTTCTGTTCCTAGCGTTAACATGCAAGCTCCGTTGCAAAGGTATCAGTGGGTTGTGCTACCACAAGGTATGAAAAATAGTCCTACAGTCTGTCAGTGGTATGTGGCTAAAGTGCTTAGCCCTGTCAGGGCCGCTGTGCCCAATCCTTTACTGTATCATTATATGGATGATATTCTAGTGGCTGCACAACGCCACGAGGTCATGGAGGAAGCTGTAGCCCTTGTCATGACCGCCGTCGATTCGGCAGGCCTTTGTATTGCGCTGGAAAAAATTCAAAAAACACCACCATGGAAATATTTGGGCTGGCGTATAAGGGCTCAATCCGTAATTCCGCAACCTTTACAGATATGAACAGACATAAAAAATTTACATGATGTACAGAAACTATTAGGCACAATCAATTGGGTCCGGCCGCTGTTGGGAATTTCTAACATGGATTTAGGCCCCTTGTTCAAACTGCTCAAGGGAGATACTAACTTGTGTTCCCACCGCAGTCTTGGCCCTGAAGCCATTAACTCCTTACAAAAGGTCGCTACGGCAATCAGCTTTAAACAAGCACATCGGTGGGCTCCCGAGTTACCTTTTTACCTGATCATTTTAAATCCCGCTCGACAGCCTCATGCCCTGATATTTCAATGGGATTTTGAAAAATCAGACCCACTGTTAATTATTGAATGGATTTTTTGCCAGATCAATCGTCAAAAACTATTTTGACTCAGCATGAAATGTTTGCCTGTTTGATAATTAAGGCCAGGCAACGTTTGCTAATATTATTAGGAGTAGACTTTACTTGTATTTGCTTACCTGTAACAAATATGTATTTACTTACCTGTAACAAATATGTATTTACAGTGGCTCTATCAACAATCAGATGCCTTTGTTATGGCACTAGCCGACTATGCAGGCCAACTTACATCCCATCCACCTTCACATAAGTTGCTTAATGCAGATTTTCATTTAATGCCTAAGCCAAAAAGGAGTGATCAGCCATTGCAGGCCCTTACCGTATTTACGGATGGGTCTGGAAAAATGCATAAGTTAGTTATTTTATGGTGGGATGACCAACATGAACGATGGAACTCAGACATAGACACCGTTCTTGGATCCCCTCAAATAGTGGAACTGACTGCAGTAGTTCGAGTTTTCCGGAGGTGGACCACACCACTTAATCTTGTCACTGATTCTGCTTATGTTGCAGGGATTGTAGAGAGAGCTGAAGCATCTTTATCACGTGACCTCTCACATCCTAACTTATTTGCTTTGTTACAGGAGCTTATTTTTCTTTTGGACTCTCGCCCTCACCCCTATTTTGTTATGCATGTTAGGTCATACACTTCTCTACCTGGCTTTATTGCAGAAGGAAATCGACAGGCCGATTTATTGACATTACCAGTACAGGTACTGCCCGATCGCATAGCACAGGCTAGACTTAGCCATTCCTTTTTTCACCAGAATGCTGGAGGTCTCAAACGACAGTTTGGCCTCACCTCTCAGCAAGCATCTAATATTGTTGATGTATGCCCTGATTACCAAAGACATTCTTTTCCATCGATAGCAGGAGGAGTTAATCCCAGAGGACTACAAAATTTACAGCTATGGCAAACAGATGTAACTCACTTTCTGGAGTTTGGCAAACTGAAATATATTCACTCTTCTATAGACACCTTTTCCGGCGCCTTATTTGCTTCTTGTCACACAGGAGAAAAAGCACGTGACGTCCGTAAACATTTGATGCGTGCCTTTGCCACTTTGGGTATACCCTCTCAAATAAAAATGGATAATGGACTTACTGCACTGTTAATTGCATCATCACCTGTTACAAAGATTGCTTGTTTTACCAGAATTGACTGATGCCAACTTTACGAGAGTGATGCAAGTAATAGTTTGGATGCCTATGCCTCCTGACTTTATATCAAAGGGCACTAGAATCACTGAGCTGATTTGTTTTTCAGCAATTATACCCCAAGAAGAGACAGAGGCTGTGGTTCAACTGACCAGACCATGATTCTATCAATGCAGAAACTACAAAAGACTACCATAAGTGAAATATTTGTTAGACAATTGATATAAGCCTTATTAGATAATGCATCTACGTATTTTAAGTGTTGTATGTTCCCGGTACCGTGTGTAATTTAAATATCCATAACATGGAAAAATTGTGGATCCAATAGTAATAAACAATATTGTATGAATGTATTCGGCTAGCTGAGAAATGAGTGGTTGTGTGCATATGTGTGTGTGTGTTTGAAGCGCTTCAAACGTTTGTAAGACTTAGAAATTGGCTTTGATTAACCTTGAAAATATATCTCTGGGACCTTTCAATCTCAAATGTCCACTAAGCCGGCAAACAGGTAAATTTACCTGGGGATCTTTGGAATGAAAGGCTTCATAAGGAAAAGTTTTAAAATACCTAGCAAAACATGCAGCTGTATGTGTGTGAGTGCCCCCCCCACCTCCTTTCTAAGTTTTTTTTTCTTTTCTCTCAGCCTTGAAGAAGTCCAAAAGAGTTAACGGTGTTATCTCTCTAGGAAAATGTTGTGAGAACACTCTGCATTCCAATGTTACTCGTCAGCAACTGTTGGGTCTTAGTGCAGACAACCTTTAGGGATAATTGAGGCAATGATAGAGGAAAATTCAAAAGCTTCATTACGAATTATTGAGTGGATATTTTACCCCACTAACCCCAAAAACCATACTCACTAAATTTGAAATGATTAAAATGATAATCACCGAGAGAAGAAAAAGAGGTCAACAATCATTTATATCCCAATGACAAAAGAATGTGCTAAGTGGTGCATGGTAAATATTTTGAATTTACAAGTAGATCTAATAGATTATCCAGAAAGTATTGATATCCATTCACCAAGTCATGTCATTATTGAACGTACCCATCAAGTAATAAAAACATTGTTAGCAAAACAGAAAAAGGGGGGAATCAGGAGAGACACCAAGGAGCAATGGAGCAATATGTAATGAATTTTTTGCGATTAGCAGGAGATAATCAAATTGTGTTGAAGTTGAAGCATGTACAAACCATGTCATCAAAATTAGAGCAAATATAAGACAATGTGAAAGTGCTATTGAAAAACAGTTATTATGGGCAATGGACAGGTCTGTATAAGCTACTAACACGGGGACGAGGTTCTGCTTGTGTTTTAACAGATACAGGACCACTTTGGGCACCTGCGAGGTGGATCAAGCCCGCATTGCTGCGCGACAACTGTCGAGCCCCAGCCACGAAAGCAGTCAACAAGAATGAGGAGGACGTTAACATTATGGATGCTCTTAATCTTATGGGTGGTAGTTAAAGGATGTCCCTGGGTGATCTATTCTCGAAAGAATGGGTGGATAAGATTCTGGTTGTGCAACAGGAAGGGGGAGATGTAGGACAGGATGTGCTGGAGCTTGTCAGTCAGAGACCCTGGGAGGAGTGAGATAGGGTTTTTGTTTAGAGAGGAATGGAGACTGCTGGCTCCGTGCGGATGAGCACAGGTGTCTGTGGTTGCGAAACAGTGGCCTTGATGAGAGGAGCTGCTGCTGTTGCTGAAAGCAAGTAGATAAGAGAAACTGCTGCTGTTGCTAAAAGCAAGTAGATGCTTAAAAAAGGCTCATTTGTATTAGCCAATCTGTGATTGCCTAGTTTAGGGTAAAAACCAATCAGTTTGAAACACGCCTCTTGTAACCACTATAAAAATGTGTTTTAAACGCAATAAATCTGACACTTTTGCTTGTATCAAGCTATCGTCCCGTCTCTTATTCGCGGCACCCCAGAACCCTTCTAAAGGCCCCCAGACCATTCTAGAGCCCCCCCGAGCCCTTCTAAAGACCCACAGACCGTTCTTGAGCCCCTCATGTCCCTTCTTAAAGCCCCCAGACCCTTCTAGATCCACACAGGGCCCTTCTAAAGCCTCCCAGATCCTTCTAGAACTCCACAATGCCTTTCTAAAGGACCCCAAACTATTCTACAGCCCAAGAAGGCCCATCTGAAGGTGCCCAGACCCTTCAAGAGCCCTCGAGAGAACTTCTAAAGGCCCCCGGACCTCTCTAGAGCCCGCCAGGGCCTTTCTAAAGGCCCCCAGACCCTTCTAGAGCACCCGACGTCCCTTCTAAGGGCCCCCAGACCATTCTAGAGCCCACGAGGGTGCTTCTAAAGGCCCCCAGACACTTCTAGAGCCCTGCAGAGCCTTTCTAAAAGCACCCAGACCTTTCTAGATCCTCCCAGAGCCATTCTAAAGGCCCCCAGGCACTTCTAGAGCCCCCCAAGGCCCTTCTAAAGGCCCCCAGACCCTTCTAGAGCCCACCACAGCCTTTCTAAAGGCCCCCAGACCGTTCTTGAGCCCCTCATGTCTCTTCTTAAAGCCCCCAGACCCTTCTAGATCCACACAGGGCCCTTCTAATGCCTCCCAGATCCTTCTAGAGCTCCTCAATGCCATTCTAAAGGCCCCCAAACCATTCTAGAGCCCAGGAAGGCCGATCTGAAGGCTTCCAGACCCTTCTAGAGTCCTCAAGAGCTTTTCTGAAGGCTCTCAGACACTTCTAGAGCCCCCCAGAGCTTTCTATAGGCCTCCAGACAAATATAGAGCCCCTCTGGACCTTTCTGAAGGCCCCTAGACCCTTTTAGAGATCCCCAGGCCCATTCTAAAGGTCTCCAGACACGTCTAGAGCACCTGACGTCCCTTCTAAAAGCTCCCAGACCCTTCTAGAGCCCCCCAGGGTGCATCCAAAGGCCCCCAGAAACTTCTAGAGCCCTCCAGAGCCCTTCTAAAGGCCCCAGACCCATCTATATCGCCTCTTGACCCTTCTTAATGCCCCCAGACGATTATAGAGCACCTCACGTTCCTTCTAAGGGGCCCTAGCCCCTTCTAGAGCCCTGCAGAGCCTTTCTAAAAGCACCCAGACCCTTCTAGATCCCCCCAGAGCCCTTCTAAATGCCTCCAGACCCTTCTAGAGACACTCTGGACCATTCTAGAGGTCCCTACACCCTTCTAGAGCCCACCAGTCCCATTCTAAAGGAAATCAGACCCTTCTAGGTGCCCACTCCTAGATCACCTGACGTCCCTTCTAAAGGCCCCCAGACCTTTCTAGAGTCCCCCAGAGCCCTTCTAAAGGTTCCCAGACCTATCTAGAGGCCCCCAGAGTCCTTCTAAATGACGCCTGACCTTTCTAGAGCCCTCCAGAGCCCTTCTAAAGGCTCCCAGACTCTTCTAGAGCCCTGCAGAGCCCATCTAAAGGCCTACAGACCATTCTAGAGCCCCTCTGGACAATTCTAAAGGCGCCTAGACCCGTCTAGAGCCCCCCAGGCCCATTCTAAAGGACCTCAGACCCTACTAGAGGCTAACAGATTCCTTTTAAAGGCCCCCAGACCTCTCTAGAGCCCGCCAGGGCCCTTCTAAAGGCCCCCAGACACTTCCAGAGCACCTGACGTCCATTCTAAGGGCCCCCAGACCATTCTAGAGCCCACCAGGGTGTTTCTAAATGCCCCCAGACACTTCTAGAGCCCTGCAGAGCCTTTCTAAAAGCACCCAGACCCTTCTAGATCCTCCCAGAGCCATTCTAAAGCCCCCCAGGCACTTCTAGAGCCCCCCAGGAAGGCCAATCAGAAGGCCCCCAGACCCTTCTAAAGCACCTGACGTCCCTTCTAAGGGCCCCCAGACCATTCTAGAGCCCACCAGGGTGTTTCTAAAGGCCCCCAGACACTTCTAGAGCCCTGCAGAGCCTTTCTAAAAGCACCCAGACCCTTCTAGATCCTCCCAGAGCCATTCTAAAGGCCCCCAGGCACTTCTAGAGCCCCCCAAGGCCCTTCTAAAGGCCCACAGACCCTTCTAGAGCCCACCACAGCCTTTCTAAAGGCCCCCAGACCATTCTTGAGCCCCTCATGTCTCTTCTTAAAGCCCCCAGACCCTTCTAGATCCACACAGGGCCCTTCTAATGCCTCCCAGATCCTTCTAGAGCTCCTCAATGCCTTTCTAAAGGCCCCCAAGCCATTCTAGAGCCCAGGAAGGCCGATCTGAAGGCTTCCAGACCCTTCTAGAGTCCTCAAGAGCTTTTCTGAAGGCTCCCAGACACTTCTAGAGCCCCCCAGAGCTTTCTATAGGCCTCCAGACAAATCTAGAGCCCCTCTGGACCATTCTGAAGGCCCCTAGACCCTTTTAGAGATCCCCAGGCCCATTCTAAAGGTCTCCAGACACTTCTAGAGCACCTGACGTCCCTTCTAAAAGCTCCAAGACCTTTCTAGAGCCCCCCAGGGTGCATCCAAAGGCCCCCAGAAACTTCTAGAGCCCTCCAGAGCCCTTCTAAAGGCCCCGTGACCCTTCTAGAGGTCCCCGGGGCCCTTCTAAAAGCCCCAGACCCATCTATATCGCCTCTTGACCCTTCTTAATGCCCCCAGACGATTATAGAGCACCTCACGTTCCTTCTAAGGGGCCCCACACCATTCTAGAGCCCTGCAGAGCCTTTCTAAAAGCACCCAGACCCTTCTAGATCCCCCCAGAGCCCTTCTAAATGCCTCCAGACCCTTCTAGAGACACTCTGGACCATTCTAGAGGTCCCTACACCCTTCTAGAGCCCACCAGTCCCATTCTAAAGGAAATCAGACCCTTCTAGGTGCCCACTCCTAGATCACCTGACGTCCCCTCTAAAGGCGCCTAGACCCGTCTAGAGCCCCCCAGGCCCATTCTAAAGGACCTCAGACCCTTCTAGAGGCTAACAGATTCCTTTTAAAGGCCCCCAGACCTCTCTAGAGCCCGCCAGGGCCCTTCTAAAGGCCCCCAGACACTTCCAGAGCACCTGACGTCCCTTCTAAGGGACCCCAGACCTTTCTAGAGCCCTCCAGAACCCTTCTAAAGGCCCCCAGACACTACTAGAGCCCCCCAGAGACCATCTAATGGCACCCAGATCCTTCTAGAGCCTCTCTGAACAATTCTAAAGGCCCCTAGACCCTTCTAGAGCCTCGCAGGCAAATTCTAAAGGCCCTCAGACCTCTCTAGAGCCCGCCAGGGCCCTTCTAAATGCCCCCTGACCCTTCTAGAGCCCCCCTGAGACCTTCCACAAGCCCCAAGAACGATCTAGATTGCCTCTTGACCCTCCTTAATGCCCCCAGACCATTCTAGAGCCCCTCACGTTACTTCTAAGGGCCCTCAGACCCTTCTAGGGCCCTGCAGAGCCTTTCTAATAGCGCCCAGACCCTTCTAGATCCCCCCAGACCCCTTCTAAAGGCCTCCAGGCCCTTCTAGAGCCACCCAGGCCCATTCTAAAGGCCCCCAGACCTTTCTAGAGCCCCCAGGGACCCTCAAACAGCCCTCAGACACTTCTAGAACCCCCCAGGGACCCACTAAAGGCGTCCAGACCCTCCTAGAGCACCTGACGTCCCTTCTAAGGGCCCCCAGACCCTTGCAGAGCCCCCCAGAGCCCTTCTAAAGGCCCCCAGACACTTCTAGAGCCCCCCAGAGCCATTCTAAAAGCCCCCAGACCCATCTAGATCGCCTCTTGACACTTCTTAATGCCACCAGACCATTCTAGAGCCCGTCACGTTCCTTCTAAGGGCCCCCACACCATTCTAGAGCCCTGCAGATGCTTTCTAAAAGCACCCAGACCCTTGTATAGACCCCCAGAGCCCTTCTAAAGGCCCCCAGACCTTTCTAGAGCCTGCCAGGTCCCTTCTAAAGGCCCCTGGACCCTTGTAGAGCCCCCAGAGCCCTTCTACAGGCCCCCTTACCCTTCTAGAGCCCTTCAGAGCCCTTCTAAAAGCCGCCAGACGCATCAAGATCGCGTCTTGACCCATCCTAATGCCACCAGACCATTCTAGAGCCCCCCAGGCCCATTCTAAAGGACCCCAGACCATTCTAGAGGCCCACAAAGTCCTTCAAAAGGCTTTTAGACCCTTCTAGAGCCCTCCAGGGTGCTTCTAAAGGACTCCAGACCGTTCTTGAGCCCCTCATTTCCCCTCTTAAAGCCCCCAGACCCTTCTAGATCCACACAGAGCCCTTCTAAAGCCTCCCAGATCCTTCTAGAGCTCCTCAATGCCTTTCTAAAGGCCCCCAAACCATTCTAGAGCCCAAGAAGGCCAATCTGAAGGCCCCCAGACCCTTCTAGAGCCCTCCAGAGCACTTATAAAGGCCCCCAGACACTTCTAGAGTCCCCCAGCGCCCTTCTAAAGGCCTCCAGACCCTTCTAGAGCCCCTCGGGACCATTCTAAAGGCCCCTAGACCCTTCTAGATCCCCCAGAGCCCTTCTAAAGGCCCCTAGACCCTTCTAGAGCCCCCCAGGCCCATTCTAAAGGACCCCAGACTCTTCTAGAGGCCCTCAGAGTACTTCTAAAGGCCCCCAGACCCTTATAGAGCCCCCAGAGCCCTTCTAAAGGACCCCTGACCCTCCTAGAGCCCTTCAGAGCCCTTCTAAAAGCCCCCGACACCTCAAGATCACGTCTTGACACTTCCTAATGCCACCAGACCATTCTAGAGCCCGCCAGGTCCCTTCTAGAGGCCCCCTGACCCTTGTAGACCCCCAGGGCCCTTCTAAAGGCCCCCAGACACTTCCAGAGCACCTGACGTCCCTTCTAAGGGACCCCAGACCTTTCTAGAGCCCTCCAGAACCCTTCTAAAGGCCCCCAGACACTACTAGAGCCCCCCAGAGACCATCTAATGGCACCCAGATCCTTCTAGAGCCTCTCTGAACAATTCTAAAGGCCCCTAGACCCTTCTAGAGCCTCGCAGGCAAATTCTAAAGGCCCTCAGACCTCTCTAGAGCCCGCCAGGGCCCTTCTAAATGCCCCCTGACCCTTCTAGAGCCCCCCTGAGACCTTCCACAAGCCCCAAGAACGATCTAGATTGCCTCTTGACCCTCCTTAATGCCCCCAGACCATTCTAGAGCCCCTCACGTTACTTCTAAGGGCCCTCAGACCCTTCTAGGGCCCTGCAGAGCCTTTCTAATAGCGCCCAGACCCTTCTAGATCCCCCCAGACCCCTTCTAAAGGCCTCCAGGCCCTTCTAGAGCCACCCAGGCCCATTCTAAAGGCCTCCAGACCTTTCTAGAGCCCCCAGGGACCCTCAAACAGCCCTCAGACACTTCTAGAACCCCCCAGGGACCCACTAAAGGCGTCCAGACCCTCCTAGAGCACCTGACGTCCCTTCTAAGGGCCCCCAGACCCTTGCAGAGCCCCCCAGAGCCCTTCTAAAGGCCCCCAGACACTTCTAGAGCCCCCCAGAGCCATTCTAAAAGCCCCCAGACCCATCTAGATCGCCTCTTGACACTTCTTAATGCCACCAGACCATTCTAGAGCCCGTCACGTTCCTTCTAAGGGCCCCCACACCATTCTAGAGCCCTGCAGATGCTTTCTAAAAGCACCCAGACCCTTGTATAGACCCCCAGAGCCCTTCTAAAGGCCCCCAGACCTTTCTAGAGCCTGCCAGGTCCCTTCTAAAGGCCCCTGGACCCTTGTAGAGCCCCCAGAGCCCTTCTACAGGCCCCCTTACCCTTCTAGAGCCCTTCAGAGCCCTTCTAAAAGCCGCCAGACGCATCAAGATCGCGTCTTGACCCATCCTAATGCCACCAGACCATTCTAGAGCCCCCCAGGCCCATTCTAAAGGACCCCAGACCATTCTAGAGGCCCACAAAGTCCTTCAAAAGGCTTTTAGACCCTTCTAGAGCCCTCCAGGGTGCTTCTAAAGGACTCCAGACCGTTCTTGAGCCCCTCATTTCCCCTCTTAAAGCCCCCAGACCCTTCTAGATCCACACAGAGCCCTTCTAAAGCCTCCCAGATCCTTCTAGAGCTCCTCAATGCCTTTCTAAAGGCCCCCAAACCATTCTAGAGCCCAAGAAGGCCAATCTGAAGGCCCCCAGACCCTTCTAGAGCCCTCCAGAGCACTTATAAAGGCCCCCAGACACTTCTAGAGTCCCCCAGCGCCCTTCTAAAGGCCTCCAGACCCTTCTAGAGCCCCTCGGGACCATTCTAAAGGCCCCTAGACCCTTCTAGATCCCCCAGAGCCCTTCTAAAGGCCCCTAGACCCTTCTAGAGCCCCCCAGGCCCATTCTAAAGGACCCCAGACTCTTCTAGAGGCCCTCAGAGTACTTCTAAAGGCCCCCAGACCCTTATAGAGCCCCCAGAGCCCTTCTAAAGGACCCCTGACCCTCCTAGAGCCCTTCAGAGCCCTTCTAAAAGCCCCCGACACCTCAAGATCACGTCTTGACACTTCCTAATGCCACCAGACCATTCTAGAGCCCGCCAGGTCCCTTCTAGAGGCCCCCTGACCCTTGTAGACCCCCAGAGCCCTTCTAAAGGCACCCTGACCCTTCTAGAGCCCTTCAGAGCCCTTCTAAAAGCCCACAGATGCATTAAGATCGCGTCTTGACCCTTCCTAATGCCACCAGACCCTTCTAGAGCCCGCCAGGTCCCTTCTAGAGGCCCCCTGACCCTTGTAGACCCCCAGAGCCCTTCTAAAGGCACCCTGACCCTTCTAGAGCCCTTCAGAGCCCTTCTAAAAGCCCCCAGATGCATTAAGATCGCGTCTTGACCCTTCCTAATGCCACCAGACCATTCTAGAGCCCCCCAGTCCCATTCTAAAGGACCCCAGACCCTTTTAGAGGCCTACAGAGTCCTTCTAAAGGCCCCTAGTCTTTTCTAGAGCCGGCCAGGTCCCTTCTATAGGCCCAAAGACACTTCTAGAGCACCCCAGGGACCCTCTAATGGCTCCCAGACCCTTCTAGGGGCTCTCAGGGCCCTTCTATATGACTCCAGACCCTTCTAGAGCCCCTAAATTTTCATCTAAAGACACCCAGACACTTCAAGATCCAACCGGGGCCCTTCTAAAGGCCCCCAGACCCTTCTAGAGCCCCTCAAGTCCCTTCTTAAAGCACCCAGACCATTCTAGATTCCCCCAGAGCCCTTCTAAAGGCCTCCAGACCCTTCTAGAGCCCCTCGGGACCATTCTAAAGGCCCCTAGACCCTTCTAGATCCCCCAGAGCCCTTCTAAAGGCCTCCAGACCCTTCTAGAGCCCCTCTGGACCATTCTAAAGGCCCCCAGACCCTTCTAGATATCCCCAGAGCCATTCTAAAAGCCCCCAGACCCATCTAGATCGCCTCTTGACACTTCTTAATGCCACCAGACAATTCTAGAGCCCGTCACGTTCCTTCTAAAGGCCCCCACACCTTTCTAGAGGCCCACATATTCCTTCTAAAGGCCCCCAGACCCTTCAAGAGCCCCCCAGGGTGCTTCTAAAGGCCCCCAGACCCTTTTAGAGCCATCCAGAGCCCTTCTAAAGGCCCCCTGACCCTTCTAGAGCCCTGCAGATGCCATCTAAAGGCCTCCAGACCCTTCTAGAGCCCCTCTGGACAATTCTAAAGGCACCTAGACCCTTCTTTAGCCACTCAGGCCCATTCTAAATGACCCCAAACCCTTCTAGAGGCCCCCAGAGTCCTTCTAAAGGCCCCAAGACCTCTCTAGAGCCTGCCTTGGCACTTTTAAAGGCCCCCAGAAACTTCTAGAGCATCTGACGTCCCTTCTATGGGATCCCAGACCCTTCTAGAGCCCCTCAGGGCCCTGCTATATGCCCCCAGACACTTCTAGAGCCCCCCAGACCCCTTCTAAATGCGCCCAGACACTTCTAGAGCCCCTCGCGTTCCTTCTAAGGGCCCCCAGACCCTTCTAGATCTCTCCAGAGCCTTTCTAAAAGCACCCAGACCCTTCTAGAGACCCCCAGGGACCCTCTAAAGGCTCCCAGGCACTTCTAGAGCCCCCAGGGTCCTTCTAAAAGCTCCCGGACCCTTCTAGAGCCCACCACAGCCTTTCTAAAGGCCCCCAGACCATTCTAGAGCCACTCATGTCCCTTCTTAAAGCCCCCAGACCCTTCTAGATCCACACAGGGCCCTTCTAAGGGCCTCCAGACCCTTCTAGAGCCCCCCAGAGTGCTTCTAAAGTCCCCAAGACCCTTCTAGTGCCCCCCAGACCCCTTCTAAAGGCCCCCTGACCGTTCTAGAGCCCCCCTGAGCACTTCTAAAAGTCGCAAGACACATTTAGATCGCCTCTTGACCCTTCTTATTCCCCCAGACCATTCTAGAGCCCCTCACGTTACTTCTAAGGGCCCTCAGACCCTTCTAGGGCCCTGCAGAGCCTTTCTAATAGCGCCCAGACCCTTCTAGATCCCCCCAGACCCCTTCTAAAGGCCTCCAGGCCCTTCTAGAGCCACCCAGGCCCATTCTAAAGGCCCCCAGACCTTTCTAGAGCCCCCAGGGACCCTCAAACAGCCCTCAGACACTTCTAGAACCCCCCAGGGACCCACTAAAGGCCTCCAGACCCTCCTAGAGCACCTGACGTCCCTTCTAAGGGCCCCCAGACCCTTGTAGAGCCCCCCAGAGCCCTTCTAAAGGCCCCCAGACACTTCTAGAGCCCCCCAGAGCCATTCTAAAAGCCCCCAGACCCATCTAGATCGCCTCTTGACACTTCTTAATGCCACCAGACCATTCTAGAGCCCGTCACGTTCCTTCTAAGGGCCCCCACACCATTCTAGAGCCCTGCAGATGCTTTCTAAAAGCACCCAGACCCTTGTATAGACCCCCAGAGCCCTTCTAAAGGCCCCCAGACCTTTCTAGAGCCTGCCAGGTCCCTTCTAAAGGCCCCTGGACCCTTGTAGAGCCCCCAGAGCCCTTCTACAGGCCCCCTTACCCTTCTAGAGCCCTTCAGAGCCCTTCTAAAAGCCGCCAGACGCATCAAGATCGCGTCTTGACCCATCCTAATGCCACCAGACCATTCTAGAGCCCCCCAGGCCCATTCTAAAGGACCTCAGACCCTACTAGAGGCTAACAGATTCCTTTTAAAGGCCCCCAGACCTCTCTAGAGCCCGCCAGGGCCCTTCTAAAGGCCCCCAGACACTTCCAGAGCACCTGACGTCCCTTCTAAGGGACCCCAGACCTTTCTAGAGCCCTCCAGAACCCTTCTAAAGGCCCCCAGACACTACTAGAGCCCCCCAGAGACCATCTAATGGCACCCAGATCCTTCTAGAGCCTCTCTGAACAATTCTAAAGGCCCCTAGACCCTTCTAGAGCCTCGCAGGCAAATTCTAAAGGCCCCCAGACCTCTCTAGAGCCCGCCAGGGCCCTTCTAAATGCCCCCTGACCCTTCTAGAGCCCCCCTGAGACCTTCCACAAGCCCCAAGAACGATCTAGATTGCCTCTTGACCCTCCTTAATGCCCCCAGACCATTCTACAGCCCCTCACGTTCCTTCTATGGGCCCCCAGACCCTTCTAGAGCCCTGTAGAGCCTTTCTAATAGCGCCCAGACCCTTCTAGATCCCCCCAGAGCCCTTCCAAAGGCCTCCAGACCCTTCTAGAGCACCCCAGGCCCATTCTAAGGGCCCCCAGACCAATCTAGAGGGCCACAGAGTCCTTCTAAAGGCCCCCAAACACTTCTAGAGCCCCACGGGTGCTTCTAAAGGCCCTCAGACTCTTCTAGAGCCCTCCAGAGCCCTTCTAAAGGCCCCTTGACTTCTCTAGAGCCCGCCTGAGCCATTCTAAAAGACCCAAGACCCATCTAGATCGCCTCTTGACCCATCTTTATGCCCCCAGACCCTTCTACAGCCCCTCATGTTCCTTCTAAGGGCCCCCAGACCCTTCTATAGCTCTCCAGAGCCTTTCTGAAAGTACCCAGACCCTTCCAGATCCCCCCAGAGCCCTTCTAAAGGCCTCCAGACCCTTCTAGATATCCCCAGAGCCTTTCTAAAGGCCTCCAGCCCCTTCTAGAGCCCCCCAGGCCCATTCTACAGGACCCCAGACCCTTCTAGAGGCCCACATATTCCTTCTAAAGGCCCCCACACCTTTCTAGAGGCCCACATATTCCTTCTAAAGGCCCCCAGACGCTTCAAGAGCCCCCCAGGGTGCTTCTAAAGGCCCCCAGACCCTTTTAGAGCCATCCAGAGCCCTTCTAAAGGCCCCCTGACCCTTCTAGAGCCCTGCAGATGCCATCTAAAGGCCTCCAGACCCTTCTAGAGCCCCTCTGGACAATTCTAAAGGCACCTAGACCCTTCTTTAGCCACTCAGGCCCATTCTAAATGACCCCAAACCCTTCTAGAGGCCCCCAGAGTCCTTCTAAAGGCCCCAAGACCTCTCTAGAGCCTGCCTTGGCACTTTTAAAGGCCCCCAGAAACTTCTAGAGCATCTGACGTCCCTTCTATGGGATCCCAGACCCTTCTAGAGCCCCTCAGGGCCCTACTATATGCCCCCAGACACTTCTAGAGCCCCCCAGACCCCTTCTAAATGCGCCCAGACACTTCTAGAGCCCCTCGCGTTCCTTCTAAGGGCCCCCAGACCCTTCTAGATCTCTCCAGAGCCTTTCTAAAAGCACCCAGACCCTTCTAGAGACCCCCAGGGACCCTCTAAAGGCTCCCAGGCACTTCTAGAGCCCCCAGGGTCCTTCTAAAAGCTCCCGGACCCTTCTAGAGCCCACCACAGCCTTTCTAAAGGCCCCCAGACCATTCTAGAGCCCCTCATGTCCCTTCTTAAAGCCCCCAGACCCTTCTAGATCCACACAGGGCCCTTCTAAGGCCTCCCAGATCCTTCTAGAGCTCCCCAATGCCTTTCTAAAGGCCCCCAAACCATTCGAGAGCCCAAGAAGGCCCATCTGAAGGCCCCCAGACCCTTCTATAGGCCTCCAGAGCCCTTCTGAAGCACCCAGACACTTCTAGAGCTCCCCAGGACCATTCTAAAGGATCCCAGACCCTTCTAGAGGCCCCCAGAGTACTTCTAAAGGCCCCCAGACCTCTCTAGAGCCTGCCAGGGCCTTTCTAAAGGCCCCCAGACACTTCTAGAGAACCTGACGTCCCTTCTAAGGGCCTCCAGACCCTTCTAGAGCCCCCCAGAGTGCTTCTAAAGTCCCCAAGACCCTTCTAGTGCCCCCCAGACCCCTTCTAAAGGCCCCCTGACCGTTCTAGAGCCCCCCTGAGCACTTCTAAAAGTCGCAAGACACATTTAGATCGCCTCTTGACCCTTCTTATTCCCCCAGACCATTCTAGAGCCCCTCACGTTACTTCTAAGGGCCCTCAGACCCTTCTAGGGCCCTGCAGAGCCTTTCTAATAGCGCCCAGACCCTTCTAGATCCCCCCAGACCCCTTCTAAAGGCCTCCAGGCCCTTCTAGAGCCACCCAGGCCCATTCTAAAGGCCCCCAGACCTTTCTAGAGCCCCCAGGGACCCTCAAACAGCCCTCAGACACTTCTAGAACCCCCCAGGGACCCACTAAAGGCGTCCAGACCCTCCTAGAGCACCTGACGTCCCTTCTAAAGGCCCCTGGACCCTTGTAGAGCCCCCAGAGCCCTTCTACAGGCCCCCTTACCCTTCTAGAGCCCTTCAGAGCCCTTCTAAAAGCCGCCAGACGCATCAAGATCGCGTCTTGACCCATCCTAATGCCACCAGACCATTCTAGAGCCCCCCAGGCCCATTCTAAAGGACCCCAGACCATTCTAGAGGCCCACAAAGTCCTTCAAAAGGCTTTTAGACCCTTCTAGAGCCCTCCAGGGTGCTTCTAAAGGACTCCAGACCGTTCTTGAGCCCCTCATTTCCCCTCTTAAAGCCCCCAGACCCTTCTAGATCCACACAGAGCCCTTCTAAAGCCTCCCAGATCCTTCTAGAGCTCCTCAATGCCTTTCTAAAGGCCCCCAAACCATTCTAGAGCCCAAGAAGGCCAATCTGAAGGCCCCCAGACCCTTCTAGAGCCCTCCAGAGCACTTATAAAGGCCCCCAGACACTTCTAGAGTCCCCCAGCACCCTTCTAAAGGCCTCCAGACCCTTCTAGAGCCCCTCGGGACCATTCTAAAGGCCCCTAGACCCTTCTAGATCCCCCAGAGCCCTTCTAAAGGCCCCTAGACCCTTCTAGAGCCCCCCAGGCCCATTATAAAGGACCCCAGACTCTTCTAGAGGCCCTCAGAGTACTTCTAAAGGCCCCCAGACCCTTATAGAGCCCCCAGAGCCCTTCTAAAGGACCCCTGACCCTCCTAGAGCCCTTCAGAGCCCTTCTAAAAGCCCCCGACACCTCAAGATCACGTCTTGACACTTCCTAATGCCACCAGACCATTCTAGAGCCCGCCAGGTCCCTTCTAGAGGCCCCCTGACCCTTGTAGACCCCCAGAGCCCTTCTAAAGGCACCCTGACCCTTCTAGAGCCCTTCAGAGCCCTTCTAAAAGCCCACAGATGCATTATGATCGCGTCTTGACCCTTCCTAATGCCACCAGACAATTCTAGAGCCCGCCAGGTCCCTTCTAGAGGCCCCCTGACCCTTGTAGACCCCCAGAGCCCTTCTAAAGGCACCCTGACCCTTCTAGAGCCCTTCAGAGCCCTTCTAAAAGCCCCCAGATGCATTAAGATCGCGTCTTGACCCTTCCTAATGCCACCAGACCCTTCTAGAGCCCGCCAGGTCCCTTCTAGAGGCCCCCTGACCCTTGTAGACCCCCAGAGCCCTTCTAAAGGCACCCTGACCCTTCTAGAGCCCTTCAGAGCCCTTCTAAAAGCCCCCAGATGCATTAAGATCGCGTCTTGACCCTTCCTAATGCCACCAGACCATTCTAGAGCCCCCCAGTCCCATTCTAAAGGACCCCAGACCCTTTTAGAGGCCTACAGAGTCCTTCTAAAGGCCCCTAGTCTTTTCTAGAGCCGGCCAGGTCCCTTCTATAGGCCCAAAGACACTTCTAGAGCACCCCAGGGACCCTCTAATGGCTCCCAGACCCTTCTAGGGGCTCTCAGGGCCCTTCTATATGACTCCAGACCCTTCTAGAGCCCCTAAATTTTCATCTAAAGACACCCAGACACTTCAAGATCCAACCGGGGCCCTTCTAAAGGCCCCCAGACCCTTCTAGAGCCCCTCAAGTCCCTTCTTAAAGCACCCAGACCATTCTAGATTCCCCCAGAGCCCTTCTAAAGGCCTCCAGACCCTTCTAGAGCCTCTCGGGACCATTCTAAAGGCCCCTAGACCCTTCTAGATCCCCCAGAGCCCTTCTAAAGGCCTCCAGACCCTTCTAGAGCCCCTCTGGACCATTCTAAAGGCCCCCAGACCCTTCTAGATATCCCCAGAGCCATTCTAAAAGCCCCCAGACCCATCTAGATCGCCTCTTGACACTTCTTAATGCCACCAGACAATTCTAGAGCCCGTCACGTTCCTTCTAAAGGCCCCCACACCTTTCTAGAGGCCCACATATTCCTTCTAAAGGCCCCCAGACCCTTCAAGAGCCCCCCAGGGTGCTTCTAAAGGCCCCCAGACCCTTTTAGAGCCATCCAGAGCCCTTCTAAAGGCCCCCTGACCCTTCTAGAGCCCTGCAGATGCCATCTAAAGGCCTCCAGACCCTTCTAGAGCCCCTCTGGACAATTCTAAAGGCACCTAGACCCTTCTTTAGCCACTCAGGCCCATTCTAAATGACCCCAAACCCTTCTAGAGGCCCCCAGAGTCCTTCTAAAGGCCCCAAGACCTCTCTAGAGCCTGCCTTGGCACTTTTAAAGGCCCCCAGAAACTTCTAGAGCATCTGACGTCCCTTCTATGGGATCCCAGACCCTTCTAGAGCCCCTCAGGGCCCTACTATATGCCCCCAGACACTTCTAGAGCCCCCCAGACCCCTTCTAAATGCGCCCAGACACTTCTAGAGCCCCTCGCGTTCCTTCTAAGGGCCCCCAGACCCTTCTAGATCTCTCCAGAGCCTTTCTAAAAGCACCCAGACCCTTCTAGAGACCCCCAGGGACCCTCTAAAGGCTCCCAGGCACTTCTAGAGCCCCCAGGGTCCTTCTAAAAGCTCCCGGACCCTTCTAGAGCCCACCACAGCCTTTCTAAAGGCCTCCAGACCATTCTAGAGCCCCTAATGTCCCTTCTTAAAGCCCCCAGACCCTTCTAGATCCACACAGGGCCCTTCTAAGGCCTCCCAGATCCTTCTAGAGCTCCCCAATGCCTTTCTAAAGGCCCCCAAACCATTCGAGAGCCCAAGAAGGCCCATCTGAAGGCCCCCAGACCCTTCTATAGGCCTCCAGAGCCCTTCTGAAGCACCCAGACACTTCTAGAGCTCCCCAGGACCATTCTAAAGGATCCCAGACCCTTCTAGAGGCCCCCAGAGTACTTCTAAAGGCCCCCAGACCTCTCTAGAGCCTGCCAGGGCCTTTCTAAAGGCCCCCAGACACTTCTAGAGAACCTGACGTCCCTTCTAAGGGCCTCCAGACCCTTCTAGAGCCCCCCAGAGTGCTTCTAAAGTCCCCAAGACCCTTCTAGTGCCCCCCAGACCCCTTCTAAAGGCCCCCTGACCGTTCTAGAGCCCCCCTGAGCACTTCTAAAAGTCGCAAGACACATTTAGATCGCCTCTTGGCCCTTCTTATTCCCCCAGACCATTCTAGAGCCCCTCACGTTACTTCTAAGGGCCCTCAGACCCTTCTAGGGCCCTGCAGAGCCTTTCTAATAGCGCCCAGACCCTTCTAGATCCCCCCAGACCCCTTCTAAAGGCCTCCAGGCCCTTCTAGAGCCACCCAGGCCCATTCTAAAGGCCCCCAGACCTTTCTAGAGCCCCCAGGGACCCTCAAACAGCCCTCAGACACTTCTAGAACCCCCCAGGGACCCAATAAAGGCGTCCAGACCCTCCTAGAGCACCTGACGTCCCTTCTAAAGGCCCCTGGACCCTTGTAGAGCCCCCAGAGCCCTTCTACAGGCCCCCTTACCCTTCTAGAGCCCTTCAGAGCCCTTCTAAAAGCCGCCAGACGCATCAAGATCGCGTCTTGACCCATCCTAATGCCACCAGACCATTCTAGAGCCCCCCAGGCCCATTCTAAAGGACCCCAGACCATTCTAGAGGCCCACAAAGTCCTTCAAAAGGCTTTTAGACCCTTCTAGAGCCCTCCAGGGTGCTTCTAAAGGACTCCAGACCGTTCTTGAGCCCCTCATTTCCCCTCTTAAAGCCCCCAGACCCTTCTAGATCCACACAGAGCCCTTCTAAAGCCTCCCAGATCCTTCTAGAGCTCCTCAATGCCTTTCTAAAGGCCCCCAAACCATTCTAGAGCCCAAGAAGGCCAATCTGAAGGCCCCCAGACCCTTCTAGAGCCCTCCAGAGCACTTATAAAGGCCCCCAGACACTTCTAGAGTCCCCCAGCACCCTTCTAAAGGCCTCCAGACCCTTCTAGAGCCCCTCGGGACCATTCTAAAGGCCCCTAGACCCTTCTAGATCCCCCAGAGCCCTTCTAAAGGCCCCTAGACCCTTCTAGAGCCCCCCAGGCCCATTATAAAGGACCCCAGACTCTTCTAGAGGCCCTCAGAGTACTTCTAAAGGCCCCCAGACCCTTATAGAGCCCCCAGAGCCCTTCTAAAGGACCCCTGACCCTCCTAGAGCCCTTCAGAGCCCTTCTAAAAGCCCCCGACACCTCAAGATCACGTCTTGACACTTCCTAATGCCACCAGACCATTCTAGAGCCCGCCAGGTCCCTTCTAGAGGCCCCCTGACCCTTGTAGACCCCCAGAGCCCTTCTAAAGGCACCCTGACCCTTCTAGAGCCCTTCAGAGCCCTTCTAAAAGCCCACAGATGCATTATGATCGCGTCTTGACCCTTCCTAATGCCACCAGACAATTCTAGAGCCCGCCAGGTCCCTTCTAGAGGCCCCCTGACCCTTGTAGACCCCCAGAGCCCTTCTAAAGGCACCCTGACCCTTCTAGAGCCCTTCAGAGCCCTTCTAAAAGCCCCCAGATGCATTAAGATCGCGTCTTGACCCTTCCTAATGCCACCAGACCCTTCTAGAGCCCGCCAGGTCCCTTCTAGAGGCCCCCTGACCCTTGTAGACCCCCAGAGCCCTTCTAAAGGCACCCTGACCCTTCTAGAGCCCTTCAGAGCCCTTCTAAAAGCCCCCAGATGCATTAAGATCGCGTCTTGACCCTTCCTAATGCCACCAGACCATTCTAGAGCCCCCCAGTCCCATTCTAAAGGACCCCAGACCCTTTTAGAGGCCTACAGAGTCCTTCTAAAGGCCCCTAGTCTTTTCTAGAGCCGGCCAGGTCCCTTCTATAGGCCCAAAGACACTTCTAGAGCACCCCAGGGACCCTCTAATGGCTCCCAGACCCTTCTAGGGGCTCTCAGGGCCCTTCTATATGACTCCAGACCCTTCTAGAGCCCCTAAATTTTCATCTAAAGACACCCAGACACTTCAAGATCCAACCGGGGCCCTTCTAAAGGCCCCCAGACCCTTCTAGAGCCCCTCAAGTCCCTTCTTAAAGCACCCAGACCATTCTAGATTCCCCCAGAGCCCTTCTAAAGGCCTCCAGACCCTTCTAGAGCCCCTCGGGACCATTCTAAAGGCCCCTAGACCCTTCTAGATCCCCCAGAGCCCTTCTAAAGGCCTCCAGACCCTTCTAGAGCCCCTCTGGACCATTCTAAAGGCCCCCAGACCCTTCTAGATATCCCCAGAGCCATTCTAAAAGCCCCCAGACCCATCTAGATCGCCTCTTGACACTTCTTAATGCCACCAGACAATTCTAGAGCCCGTCACGTTCCTTCTAAAGGCCCCCACACCTTTCTAGAGGCCCACATATTCCTTCTAAAGGCCCCCAGACCCTTCAAGAGCCCCCCAGGGTGCTTCTAAAGGCCCCCAGACCCTTTTAGAGCCATCCAGAGCCCTTCTAAAGGCCCCCTGACCCTTCTAGAGCCCTGCAGATGCCATCTAAAGGCCTCCAGACCCTTCTAGAGCCCCTCTGGACAATTCTAAAGGCACCTAGACCCTTCTTTAGCCACTCAGGCCCATTCTAAATGACCCCAAACCCTTCTAGAGGCCCCCAGAGTCCTTCTAAAGGCCCCAAGACCTCTCTAGAGCCTGCCTTGGCACTTTTAAAGGCCCCCAGAAACTTCTAGAGCATCTGACGTCCCTTCTATGGGATCCCAGACCCTTCTAGAGCCCCTCAGGGCCCTACTATATGCCCCCAGACACTTCTAGAGCCCCCCAGACCCCTTCTAAATGCGCCCAGACACTTCTAGAGCCCCTCGCGTTCCTTCTAAGGGCCCCCAGACCCTTCTAGATCTCTCCAGAGCCTTTCTAAAAGCACCCAGACCCTTCTAGAGACCCCCAGGGACCCTCTAAAGGCTCCCAGGCACTTCTAGAGCCCCCAGGGTCCTTCTAAAAGCTCCCGGACCCTTCTAGAGCCCACCACAGCCTTTCTAAAGGCCTCCAGACCATTCTAGAGCCCCTAATGTCCCTTCTTAAAGCCCCCAGACCCTTCTAGATCCACACAGGGCCCTTCTAAGGCCTCCCAGATCCTTCTAGAGCTCCCCAATGCCTTTCTAAAGGCCCCCAAACCATTCGAGAGCCCAAGAAGGCCCATCTGAAGGCCCCCAGACCCTTCTATAGGCCTCCAGAGCCCTTCTGAAGCACCCAGACACTTCTAGAGCTCCCCAGGACCATTCTAAAGGATCCCAGACCCTTCTAGAGGCCCCCAGAGTACTTCTAAAGGCCCCCAGACCTCTCTAGAGCCTGCCAGGGCCTTTCTAAAGGCCCCCAGACACTTCTAGAGAACCTGACGTCCCTTCTAAGGGCCTCCAGACCCTTCTAGAGCCCCCCAGAGTGCTTCTAAAGTCCCCAAGACCCTTCTAGTGCCCCCCAGACCCCTTCTAAAGGCCCCCTGACCGTTCTAGAGCCCCCCTGAGCACTTCTAAAAGTCGCAAGACACATTTAGATCGCCTCTTGGCCCTTCTTATTCCCCCAGACCATTCTAGAGCCCCTCATGTTACTTCTAAGGGCCCTCAGACCCTTCTAGGGCCCTGCAGAGCCTTTCTAATAGCGCCCAGACCCTTCTAGATCCCCCCAGACCCCTTCTAAAGGCCTCCAGGCCCTTCTAGAGCCACCCAGGCCCATTCTAAAGGCCCCCAGACCTTTCTAGAGCCCCCAGGGACCCTCAAACAGCCCTCAGACACTTCTAGAACCCCCCAGGGACCCACTAAAGGCGTCCAGACCCTCCTAGAGCACCTGACGTCCCTTCTAAGGGCCCCCAGACCCTTGTAGAGCCCCCCAGAGCCCTTCTAAAGGCCCCCAGACACTTCTAGAGCCCCCCAGAGCCATTCTAAAAGCCCCCAGACCCATCTAGATCGCCTCTTGACACTTCTTAATGCCACCAGACCATTCTAGAGCCCGTCACGTTCCTTCTAAGGGCCCCCACACCATTCTAGAGCCCTGCAGATGCTTTCTAAAAGCACCCAGACCCTTGTATAGACCCCCAGAGCCCTTCTAAAGGCCCCCAGACCTTTCTAGAGCCTGCCAGGTCCCTTCTAAAGGCCCCTGGACCCTTGTAGAGCCCCAGAGCCCTTCTACAGGCCCCCTTACCCTTCTAGAGCCCTTCAGAGCCCTTCTAAAAGCCGCCAGACGCATCAAGATCGCGTCTTGACCCATCCTAATGCCACCAGACCATTCTAGAGCCCCCCAGGCCCATTCTAAAGGACCCCAGACCATTCTAGAGGCCCACAAAGTCCTTCAAAAGGCTTTTAGACCCTTCTAGAGCCCTCCAGGGTGCTTCTAAAGGACTCCAGACCGTTCTTGAGCCCCTCATTTCCCCTCTTAAAGCCCCCAGACCCTTCTAGATCCACACAGAGCCCTTCTAAAGCCTCCCAGATCCTTCTAGAGCTCCTCAATGCCTTTCTAAAGGCCCCCAAACCATTCTAGAGCCCAAGAAGGCCAATCTGAAGGCTCCCAGACACTTCTAGAGTCCCCCAGCGCCCTTCTAAAGGCCTCCAGACCATTCTAGAGCCCCTCTGGACCATTCTAAAGGCCCTTAGACCCTTCTAGAGCTCCCCAGACCCATTCTAAAGGACCCCAGACCTTGTAAGAGGCCCCCAGAGCCCTTCTAGAGGCCCCCAAGGTCCTTCTAAAGGCCCCCAGACCTTTCTAGAGCCCTCCAGAGCCCTTCTAAAGGCCCCTAGACCCTTCTAGAGCCCCTCAATTTCCTTCTAAAGAAACCCAGACACTTCTAGAGCCCCCCAGGGTCTCTCTAAAGGTCCCCAGATCCATCTAGATCGCCTCTTGACCCTTCTTAATGCCCCCAGACTATTCTAGAGCACCTCACGTTCCTTCTAAGGGCCCCCAGACCCTTCTAGAGACCTGCAGAGCCTTTCTAAAAGCACCCTGACCCTTCTAGAGCCCCGCAGGGACACTCTAAAGGCCCCCAGGAATTTCGAGAACACCCCAGGGTTCTTCTAAAAGCCCCCAGACCCTTCTAGAGCCCTCCAGAGCCCTTTTAAAGGACCCCTGACCTTTCTAGAGCCCCCAGACCCCTTCTAAAGGCCCGCTGACCCTTCTAGAGCCCCCCTGAGCCCTTCTAAAAGCCTGAAGTCCAATTGAGATCGCCTCTTGACCCTTCTTTATGCCCCCAGACCATTCTAGAGCCCATCACGTTCCTCCCAAGGGCCCCCAGACCCTTCTAGAGCCCTGCAGAGCCTTTCTAAAAGCACCCAGACCTTTCTAGATTCCCCCAGAGCTCTTCTAAAGGCCGCCAGACCCTTATAGAGCCCCTCTGGACCATTCTAAAAGCACCCAGACCCTTCTAGATCCCCCAGAGCCCTTCTAAAGGCCTCCAGACCCTTCTAAAGCACTTCTAGACCATTCTAAAGGCCCCTAGACCATTCTAGAGCCCCCCAGGCCCATTCTAAAGGACCCCAGACTCTTCTAGAGGCCCACAGAGTACTTCCAAAGGCCGCCAGACCTTTCACGAGCCCTCCAGGTCCCTTCTAAAGGGCCCCTGACCCTTGTAGAGCCCCCAGAGCCCTTCTAAAGGCACCCTGACCCTTCTAGAGCCCTTCAGAGCCCTTCTAAAAGCCCCCAGACGCATCAAGATCACGTCTTGACCCTTCCTAATGCCACCAGACCATTCTAGAGCCCCCCAGTACCATTCTAAAGGAACCCAGACCTTTCTAGAGCCCACCAGGTCCCTACTAAAGGACCCCAGACACATCTAGGGCCCGCCAGGTCCCTACTAAAGGACCCCAGACACATCTAGAGCCCCTCAGGGACCCTCTAAAGGATCCCAGGCACTACTAGAGCCACCCAGACCCATTCTAAAGGTCCCCTGACCCTTCAAGAGCCCCCCTGAGACCTTCTAAAAGCCTCAAGTCCCATCTAGATCGCCTCCTGACATTTCTTTATGCCCCCAGACCATTCTAGAGCCACTCGTGTTCCTTCTAAGGGCCCCCAGACCCTTCTAGAGCCCTGCAGAGCCTTTCTAAAAGCACCCATACCTTTCTAGAGCCCCCCAGGGACCATTCTAAAGGCCCACACACCCTTCTAGAACCCCCAAGCCCATTCTAAAGGACCCCAGACTCTTCTAGAGGACCAAAGAGTCCTTCTAAAGGACCCAGACCTTTCACGAACCCGCCAGGTCTCTTCTAAAGGCCCCCGGACACTTGTAGAGGACCCAGAGCCCTTCTAAAGCCCCCCTGACACTTCTAGAGCCCTGCAGAGCCCTTCCAAAAGCACCCAGACCCAACTAGATCGCCTCTTGACCCATCCTAATGCCACCAGACCATTCTAGAGCCCCCCAGGCCCATTCTAAAGGACCACAGACCCTTTTAGAGGCCCACAAAGTCCTTCAAAAGGCCCTTACACCGTTCTAGAGCTCCTCTTGACTATTCTAAAGGACCCCAGACCCTTCTAGAGGCCCACAGGGACACTCTAAAGGCCCCCAGGAACTTCTAGAGCCCCCCAGGGTTCTTCTATAAGCACCCAGACCCTTCTAGAGCCCTCCAGAGCCCTTCTAAATGCCCCCTGGCCCTTCTAGAGCCCTCCAGAGCCCTTCTAAAGGCCCCCTGACCCTTCTAGAGCCCCCCTGAGACCTTCTAAAAGCCTCAAGTACTATTGAGATCAACTCTTGACCCTTCTTTATGCCCCCAGACCATTCTAGAGCCCATCACGTTCCTCCTAAGGGCCCCCAGACCCTTCTAGAGCCCTGCAGAGCCTTTCTAAAAGCACCCAGACCATTCTAGATTCCCCCAGAGCCCTTCTAAAGGCTTCCAGACCCTTCTAGAGCCCCTCGGGACCATTCTAAAGGCCCCTAGACCCTTCTAGATCCCCCAGAGCCCTTCTAAAGGCCTCCAGACCCTTCTAGAGCCCCTCTGGACCATTCTAAAGGCCCCTAGACCCTTCTAGAGCCCCCCAGGCCCATTCTAAAGGACCCCAGACTCTTCTAGAGGCCCTCAGAGTACTTCTAAAGGGCCCCTGACCCTTGTAGAGCCCCCAGAGCCCTTCTAAATGCCCCCTGACCCTTCTAGAGCCCTTCAGAGCCCTTCTAAAAGCCCCCAAACGCCTCAAGATCACGTCTTGACCCTTCCTAATGCCACCAGACCATTCTAGAGCCCGCCAGGTCCCTTCTAGAGGCCCCCTGACCCTTGTAGACCCCCAGAGCCCTTCTAAAAGCCCCCAGATGCATTAAGATCGCGTCTTGACCCTTCCTAATGCCACCAGACCATTCTAGAGCCCCCCAGTCCCATTCTAAAGGACCCCAGACCCTTTTAGAGGCCTACAGAGTCCTTCTAAAGGCCCCTAGTCTTTTCTAGAGCCGGCCAGGTCCCTTCTATAGGCCCAAAGACACTTCTAGAGCACCCCAGGGACCCTCTAATGGCTCCCAGACCCTTCTAGGGGCTCTCAGGGCCCTTCTATATGACTCCAGACCCTTCTAGAGCCCCTAAATTTTCATCTAAAGACACCCAGACACTTCAAGATCCAACCGGGGCCCTTCTAAAGGCCCCCAGACCCTTCTAGAGCCCCTCATGTCCCTTCTTAAAGCCCCCAGACCTTTCTAGATCCACACAGGGCCCCTCTAAAGCCTCCCAGATCCTTCTAGAGCTCCTCAATGCCTTTCTTAAGGACCCCAAAATATTCTAGAGCCCAAGAAGGCCCATCTGAAGGCCCCCAGACACTTCTAGAGCCCCCAGAGCCCTTCTAAAGGCCCCTAGACCCTTTTAGAGCCACCCAGGGCCCTTCTATATGACTCCAGACCCTTCTAGAGCCCCTCAGGGCCCTTCTATATTCCCCCAGACCCTTCCAGAGCCCCCCAGAGCCCCCCAGAGCCATTCTAAAAGCCCCCAGACTCATCTAGATCGCCTCTTGACCCTTCTTAATGCCCCCAGACCATTCTAGAGCCCCTCATATTCATTCTAAGGGCCCCCAGACCCTTCTAGAGCCCTGCAGAGCCTTTCTAAAAGCGCCCAGACCCTTCTAGAGACCCCCAGGGACACTTTATAGGCCCCCAGGCACTTCTAGAGCCCCCCAGGGCCCTTCTAAAGGCCTCCAGACCTTTCTAGACCCCCTAGAGCCCTTCTAAAGCCCCCAGACCATTCTAGAGCCCCTCATGTCCCTTCTTAAAGCCCCTAGACACTTCAAGATCCAACCGGGGCCCTTCTAAAGCCTCCCAGAAACTTCTAGAGCCCCTCATGTCCCTTCTTAAAGCACCCAGACCATTCTAGATTCCTCCAGAGCCCTTCTAAAGGCCTCCAGACCCTTCTAGAGCCCCTCGGGACCATTCTAAAGGCCCCTAGACCCTTCTAGATCCCCCAGAGCCCTTCTAAAGGCCTCCAGACACTTCTAGAACCCCCCCAGAGCCATTCTAAAAGCCCCCAGACCCATCTAGATCGCCTCTTGACACTTCTTAATGCCACCAGACCATTCTAGAGCCCGTCACGTTCCTTCTAAGGGCCCCCACACCATTCTAGAGCCCTGCAGATGCTTTCTAAAAGCACCCAGACCCTTGTATAGACCCCCAGAGCCCTTCTAAAGGCCCCCAGACCTTTCTAGAGCCTGCCAGGTCCCTTCTAAAGGCCCCTGGACCCTTGTAGAGCCCCCAGAGCCCTTCTACAGGCCCCCTTACCCTTCTAGAGCCCTTCAGAGCCCTTCTAAAAGCCGCCAGACGCATCAAGATCGCGTCTTGACCCATCCTAATGCCACCAGACCATTCTAGAGCCCCCCAGGCCCATTCTAAAGGACCCCAGACCATTCTAGAGGCCCACAAAGTCCTTCAAAAGGCTTTTAGACCCTTCTAGAGCCCTCCAGGGTGCTTCTAAAGGACTCCAGACCGTTCTTGAGCCCCTCATTTCCCCTCTTAAAGCCCCCAGACCCTTCTAGATCCACACAGAGCCCTTCTAAAGCCTCCCAGATCCTTCTAGAGCTCCTCAATGCCTTTCTAAAGGCCCCCAAACCATTCTAGAGCCCAAGAAGGCCAATCTGAAGGCTCCCAGACACTTCTAGAGTCCCCCAGCGCCCTTCTAAAGGCCTCCAGACCATTCTAGAGCCCCTCTGGACCATTCTAAAGGCCCTTAGACCCTTCTAGAGCTCCCCAGACCCATTCTAAAGGACCCCAGACCTTGTAAGAGGCCCCCAGAGCCCTTCTAGAGGCCCCCAAGGTCCTTCTAAAGGCCCCCAGACCTTTCTAGAGCCCTCCAGAGCCCTTCTAAAGGCCCCTAGACCCTTCTAGAGCCCCTCAATTTCCTTCTAAAGAAACCCAGACACTTCTAGAGCCCCCCAGGGTCTCTCTAAAGGTCCCCAGATCCATCTAGATCACCTCTTGACCCTTCTTAATGCCCCCAGACTATTCTAGAGCACCTCACGTTCCTTCTAAGGGCCCCCAGACCCTTCTAGAGACCTGCAGAGCCTTTCTAAAAGCACCCTGACCCTTCTAGAGCCCCGCAGGGACACTCTAAAGGCCCCCAGGAATTTCGAGAACACCCCAGGGTTCTTCTAAAAGCCCCCAGACCCTTCTAGAGCCCTCCAGAGCCCTTTTAAAGGACCCCTGACCTTTCTAGAGCCCCCAGACCCCTTCTAAAGGCCCGCTGACCCTTCTAGAGCCCCCCTGAGCCCTTCTAAAAGCCTGAAGTCCAATTGAGATCACCTCTTGACCCTTCTTTATGCCCCCAGACCATTCTAGAGCCCATAACGTTCCTCCTAAGGGCCCCCAGACCCTTCTAGAGCCCTGCAGAGCCTTTCTAAAAGCACCCAGACCTTTCTAGATTCCCCCAGAGCTCTTCTAAAGGCCGCCAGACCCTTCTAGAGCCCCTCGGGACCATTCTAAAGGCCCCTAGACCCTTCTAGATCCCCCAGAGCCCTTCTAAAGGTCTCCAGACCCTTCTAAAGCACTTCTAGACCATTCTAAAGGCCCCTAGACCATTCTAGAGCCCCCCAGGCCCATTCTAAAGGACCCCAGACTCTTCTAGAGGCCCACAGAGTACTTCCAAAGGCCGCCAGACCTTTCACGAGCCCTCCAGGTCCCTTCTAAAGGGCCCCTGACCCTTGTAGAGCCCCCAGAGCCCTTCTAAAGGCACCCTGACCCTTCTAGAGCCCTTCAGAGCCCTTCTAAAAGCCCCCAGACGCATCAAGATCACGTCTTGACCCTTCCTAATGCCACCAGACAATTCTAGAGCCCGCCAGGTCCCTTCTAGAGGCCCCCTGACCCTTGTAGACCCCCAGAGCCCTTCTAAAGGCACCCTGACCCTTCTAGAGCCCTTCAGAGCCCTTCTAAAAGCCCCCAGATGCATTAAGATCGCGTCTTGACCCTTCCTAATGCCACCAGACCATTCTAGAGCCCCCCAGTCCCATTCTAAAGGACCCCAGACCCTTTTAGAGGCCTACAGAGTCCTTCTAAAGGCCCCTAGTCTTTTCTAGAGCCGGCCAGGTCCCTTCTATAGGCCCAAAGACACTTCTAGAGCACCCCAGGGACCCTCTAATGGCTCCCAGACCCTTCTAGGGGCTCTCAGGGCCCTTCTATATGACTCCAGACCCTTCTAGAGCCCCTAAATTTTCATCTAAAGACACCCAGACACTTCAAGATCCAACCGGGGCCCTTCTAAAGGCCCCCAGACCCTTCTAGAGCCCCTCATGTCCCTTCTTAAAGCCCCCAGACCTTTCTAGATCCACACAGGGCCCCTCTAAAGCCTCCCAGATCCTTCTAGAGCTCCTCAATGCCTTTCTTAAGGACCCCAAAATATTCTAGAGCCCAAGAAGGCCCATCTGAAGGCCCCCAGACACTTCTAGAGCCCCCAGAGCCCTTCTAAAGGCCCCTAGACCCTTTTAGAGCCACCCAGGGCCCTTCTATATGACTCCAGACCCTTCTAGAGCCCCTCAGGGCCCTTCTATATTCCCCCAGACCCTTCCAGAGCCCCCCAGAGCCCCCCAGAGCCATTCTAAAAGCCCCCAGACTCATCTAGATCGCCTCTTGACCCTTCTTAATGCCCCCAGACCATTCTAGAGCCCCTCATATTCATTCTAAGGGCCCCCAGACCCTTCTAGAGCCCTGCAGAGCCTTTCTAAAAGCGCCCAGACCCTTCTAGAGACCCCCAGGGACACTTTATAGGCCCCCAGGCACTTCTAGAGCCCCCCAGGGCCCTTCTAAAGGCCTCCAGACCTTTCTAGACCCCCTAGAGCCCTTCTAAAGCCCCCAGACCATTCTAGAGCCCCTCATGTCCCTTCTTAAAGCCCCTAGACACTTCAAGATCCAACCGGGGCCCTTCTAAAGCCTCCCAGAAACTTCTAGAGCCCCTCATGTCCCTTCTTAAAGCACCCAGACCATTCTAGATTCCTCCAGAGCCCTTCTAAAGGCCTCCAGACCCTTCTAGAGCCCCTCGGGACCATTCTAAAGGCCCCTAGACCCTTCTAGATCCCCCAGAGCCCTTCTAAAGGCCTCCAGACACTTCTAGAACCCCCCCAGAGCCATTCTAAAAGCCCCCAGACCCATCTAGATCGCCTCTTGACACTTCTTAATGCCACCAGACCATTCTAGAGCCCGTCACGTTCCTTCTAAGGGCCCCCACACCATTCTAGAGCCCTGCAGATGCTTTCTAAAAGCACCCAGACCCTTGTATAGACCCCCAGAGCCCTTCTAAAGGCCCCCAGACCTTTCTAGAGCCTGCCAGGTCCCTTCTAAAGGACCCTGGACCCTTGTAGAGCCCCCAGAGCCCTTCTACAGGCCCCCTTACCCTTCTAGAGCCCTTCAGAGCCCTTCTAAAAGCCGCCAGACGCATCAAGATCGCGTCTTGACCCATCCTAATGCCACCAGACCATTCTAGAGCCCCCCAGGCCCATTCTAAAGGACCCCAGACCATTCTAGAGGCCCACAAAGTCCTTCAAAAGGCTTTTAGACCCTTCTAGAGCCCTCCAGGGTGCTTCTAAAGGACTCCAGACCGTTCTTGAGCCCCTCATTTCCCCTCTTAAAGCCCCCAGACCCTTCTAGATCCACACAGAGCCCTTCTAAAGCCTCCCAGATCCTTCTAGAGCTCCTCAATGCCTTTCTAAAGGCCCCCAAACCATTCTAGAGCCCAAGAAGGCCAATCTGAAGGCTCCCAGACACTTCTAGAGTCCCCCAGCGCCCTTCTAAAGGCCTCCAGACCATTCTAGAGCCCCTCTGGACCATTCTAAAGGCCCTTAGACCCTTCTAGAGCTCCCCAGACCCATTCTAAAGGACCCCAGACCTTGTAAGAGGCCCCCAGAGCCCTTCTAGAGGCCCCCAAGGTCCTTCTAAAGGCCCCCAGACCTTTCTAGAGCCCTCCAGAGCCCTTCTAAAGGCCCCTAGACCCTTCTAGAGCCCCTCAATTTCCTTCTAAAGAAACCCAGACACTTCTAGAGCCCCCCAGGGTCTCTCTAAAGGTCCCCAGATCCATCTAGATCACCTCTTGACCCTTCTTAATGCCCCCAGACTATTCTAGAGCACCTCACGTTCCTTCTAAGGGCCCCCAGACCCTTCTAGAGACCTGCAGAGCCTTTCTAAAAGCACCCTGACCCTTCTAGAGCCCCGCAGGGACACTCTAAAGGCCCCCAGGAATTTCGAGAACACCCCAGGGTTCTTCTAAAAGCCCCCAGACCCTTCTAGAGCCCTCCAGAGCCCTTTTAAAGGACCCCTGACCTTTCTAGAGCCCCCAGACCCCTTCTAAAGGCCCGCTGACCCTTCTAGAGCCCCCCTGAGCCCTTCTAAAAGCCTGAAGTCCAATTGAGATCGCCTCTTGACCCTTCTTTATGCCCCCAGACCATTCTAGAGCCCATAAAGTTCCTCCTAAGGGCCCCCAGACCCTTCTAGAGCCCTGCAGAGCCTTTCTAAAAGCACCCAGACCTTTCTAGATTCCCCCAGAGCTCTTCTAAAGGCCGCCAGACCCTTCTAGAGCCCCTCGGGACCATTCTAAAGGCCCCTAGACCCTTCTAGATCCCCCAGAGCCCTTCTAAAGGCCTCCAGACCCTTCTAAAGCACTTCTAGACCATTCTAAAGGCCCCTAGACCATTCTAGAGCCCCCCAGGCCCATTCTAAAGGACCCCAGACTCTTCTAGAGGCCCACAGAGTACTTCCAAAGGCCGCCAGACCTTTCACGAGCCCTCCAGGTCCCTTCTAAAGGGCCCCTGACCCTTGTAGAGCCCCCAGAGCCCTTCTAAAGGCACCCTGACCCTTCTAGAGCCCTTCAGAGCCCTTCTAAAAGCCCCCAGACGCATCAAGATCACGTCTTGACCCTTCCTAATGCCACCAGACAATTCTAGAGCCCGCCAGGTCCCTTCTAGAGGCCCCCTGACCCTTGTAGACCCCCAGAGCCCTTCTAAAGGCACCCTGACCCTTCTAGAGCCCTTCAGAGCCCTTCTAAAAGCCCCCAGATGCATTAAGATCGCGTCTTGACCCTTCCTAATGCCACCAGACCATTCTAGAGCCCCCCAGTCCCATTCTAAAGGACCCCAGACCCTTTTAGAGGCCTACAGAGTCCTTCTAAAGGCCCCTAGTCTTTTCTAGAGCCGGCCAGGTCCCTTCTATAGGCCCAAAGACACTTCTAGAGCACCCCAGGGACCCTCTAATGGCTCCCAGACCCTTCTAGGGGCTCTCAGGGCCCTTCTATATGACTCCAGACCCTTCTAGAGCCCCTAAATTTTCATCTAAAGACACCCAGACACTTCAAGATCCAACCGGGGCCCTTCTAAAGGCCCCCAGACCCTTCTAGAGCCCCTCAAGTCCCTTCTTAAAGCACCCAGACCATTCTAGATTCCCCCAGAGCCCTTCTAAAGGCCTCCAGACCCTTCTAGAGCCCCTCGGGACCATTCTAAAGGCCCCTAGACCCTTCTAGATCCCCCAGAGCCCTTCTAAAGGCCTCCAGACCCTTCTAGAGCCCCTCTGGACCATTCTAAAGGCCCCCAGACCCTTCTAGATATCCCCAGAGCCATTCTAAAAGCCCCCAGACCCATCTAGATCGCCTCTTGACACTTCTTAATGCCACCAGACAATTCTAGAGCCCGTCACGTTCCTTCTAAAGGCCCCCACACCTTTCTAGAGGCCCACATATTCCTTCTAAAGGCCCCCAGACCCTTCAAGAGCCCCCCAGGGTGCTTCTAAAGGCCCCCAGACCCTTTTAGAGCCATCCAGAGCCCTTCTAAAGGCCCCCTGACCCTTCTAGAGCCCTGCAGATGCCATCTAAAGGCCTCCAGACCCTTCTAGAGCCCCTCTGGACAATTCTAAAGGCACCTAGACCCTTCTTTAGCCACTCAGGCCCATTCTAAATGACCCCAAACCCTTCTAGAGGCCCCCAGAGTCCTTCTAAAGGCCCCAAGACCTCTCTAGAGCCTGCCTTGGCACTTTTAAAGGCCCCCAGAAACTTCTAGAGCATCTGACGTCCCTTCTATGGGATCCCAGACCCTTCTAGAGCCCCTCAGGGCCCTGCTATATGCCCCCAGACACTTCTAGAGCCCCCCAGACCCCTTCTAAATGCGCCCAGACACTTCTAGAGCCCCTCGCGTTCCTTCTAAGGGCACCCAGACCCTTCTAGATCTCTCCAGAGCCTTTCTAAAAGCACCCAGACCCTTCTAGAGACCCCCAGGGACCCTCTAAAGGCTCCCAGGCACTTCTAGAGCCCCCAGGGTCCATCTAAAAGCTCCCGGACCCTTCTAGAGCCCACCACAGCCTTTCTAAAGGCCCCCAGACCATTCTAGAGCCACTCATGTCCCTTCTTAAAGCCCCCAGACCCTTCTAGATCCACACAGGTCCCTTCTAAGGGCCTCCAGACCCTTCTAGAGCCCCCCAGAGTGCTTCTAAAGTCCCCAAGACCCTTCTAGTGCCCCCCAGACCCCTTCTAAAGGCCCCCTGACCGTTCTAGAGCCCCCCTGAGCACTTCTAAAAGTCGCAAGACACATTTAGATCGCCTCTTGACCCTTCTTATTCCCCCAGACCATTCTAGAGCCCCTCACGTTACTTCTAAGGGCCCTCAGACCCTTCTAGGGCCCTGCAGAGCCTTTCTAATAGCGCCCAGACCCTTCTAGATCCCCCCAGACCCCTTCTAAAGGCCTCCAGGCCCTTCTAGAGCCACCCAGGCCCATTCTAAAGGCCCCCAGACCTTTCTAGAGCCCCCAGGGACCCTCAAACAGCCCTCAGACACTTCTAGAACCCCCCAGGGACCCACTAAAGGCGTCCAGACCCTCCTAGAGCACCTGACGTCCCTTCTAAGGGCCCCCAGACCCTTGTAGAGCCCCCCAGAGCCCTTCTAAAGGCCCCCAGACACTTCTAGAGCCCCCCAGAGCCATTCTAAAAGCCCCCAGACCCATCTAGATCGCCTCTTGACACTTCTTAATGCCACCAGACCATTCTAGAGCCCGTCACGTTCCTTCTAAGGGCCCCCACACCATTCTAGAGCCCTGCAGATGCTTTCTAAAAGCACCCAGACCCTTGTATAGACCCCCAGAGCCCTTCTAAAGGCCCCCAGACCTTTCTAGAGCCTGCCAGGTCCCTTCTAAAGGCCCCTGGACCCTTGTAGAGCCCCCAGAGCCCTTCTACAGGCCCCCTTACCCTTCTAGAGCCCTTCAGAGCCCTTCTAAAAGCCGCCAGACGCATCAAGATCGCGTCTTGACCCATCCTAATGCCACCAGACCATTCTAGAGCCCCCCAGGCCCATTCTAAAGGACCTCAGACCCTACTAGAGGCTAACAGATTCCTTTTAAAGGCCCCCAGACCTCTCTAGAGCCCGCCAGGGCCCTTCTAAAGGCCCCCAGACACTTCCAGAGCACCTGACGTCCCTTCTAAGGGACCCCAGACCTTTCTAGAGCCCTCCAGAACCCTTCTAAAGGCCCCCAGACACTACTAGAGCCCCCCAGAGACCATCTAATGGCACCCAGATCCTTCTAGAGCCTCTCTGAACAATTCTAAAGGCCCCTAGACCCTTCTAGAGCCTCGCAGGCAAATTCTAAAGGCCCCCAGACCTCTCTAGAGCCCGCCAGGGCCCTTCTAAATGCCCCCTGACCCTTCTAGAGCCCCCCTGAGACCTTCCACAAGCCCCAAGAACGATCTAGATTGCCTCTTGACCCTCCTTAATGCCCCCAGACCATTCTACAGCCCCTCACGTTCCTTCTATGGGCCCCCAGACCCTTCTAGAGCCCTGTAGAGCCTTTCTAAAACAACCCAGACCCTTCTAGATCCCCCCAGAGCCCTTCCAAAGGCCTCCAGACCCTTCTAGAGCACCCCAGGCCCATTCTAAGGGCCCCCAGACCAATCTAGAGGGCCACAGAGTCCTTCTAAAGGCCCCCAAACACTTCTAGAGCCCCACGGGTGCTTCTAAAGGCCCTCAGACTCTTCTAGAGCCCTCCAGAGCCCTTCTAAAGGCCCCTTGACTTCTCTAGAGCCCGCCTGAGCCATTCTAAAAGACCCAAGACCCATCTAGATCGCCTCTTGACCCATCTTTATGCCCCCAGACCCTTCTACAGCCCCTCATGTTCCTTCTAAGGGCCCCCAGACCCTTCTATAGCTCTCCAGAGCCTTTCTGAAAGTACCCAGACCCTTCCAGATCCCCCCAGAGCCCTTCTAAAGGCCTCCAGACCCTTCTAGATATCCCCAGAGCCTTTCTAAAGGCCTCCAGCCCCTTCTAGAGCCCCCCAGGCCCATTCTACAGGACCCCAGACCCTTCTAGAGGCCCACATATTCCTTCTAAAGGCCCCCACACCTTTCTAGAGGCCCACATATTCCTTCTAAAGGCCCCCAGACCCTTCAAGAGCCCCCCAGGGTGCTTCTAAAGGCCCCCAGACCCTTTTAGAGCCATCCAGAGCCCTTCTAAAGGCCCCCTGACCCTTCTAGAGCCCTGCAGATGCCATCTAAAGGCCTCCAGACCCTTCTAGAGCCCCTCTGGACAATTCTAAAGGCACCTAGACCCTTCTTTAGCCACTCAGGCCCATTCTAAATGACCCCAAACCCTTCTAGAGGCCCCCAGAGTCCTTCTAAAGGCCCCAAGACCTCTCTAGAGCCTGCCTTGGCACTTTTAAAGGCCCCCAGAAACTTCTAGAGCATCTGACGTCCCTTCTATGGGATCCCAGACCCTTCTAGAGCCCCTCAGGGCCCTACTATATGCCCCCAGACACTTCTAGAGCCCCCCAGACCCCTTCTAAATGCGCCCAGACACTTCTAGAGCCCCTCGCGTTCCTTCTAAGGGCCCCCAGACCCTTCTAGATCTCTCCAGAGCCTTTCTAAAAGCACCCAGACCCTTCTAGAGACCCCCAGGGACCCTCTAAAGGCTCCCAGGCACTTCTAGAGCCCCCAGGGTCCTTCTAAAAGCTCCCGGACCCTTCTAGAGCCCACCACAGCCTTTCTAAAGGCCCCCAGACCATTCTAGAGCCCCTCATGTCCCTTCTTAAAGCCCCCAGACCCTTCTAGATCCACACAGGGCCCTTCTAAGGCCTCCCAGATCCTTCTAGAGCTCCCCAATGCCTTTCTAAAGGCCCCCAAACCATTCGAGAGCCCAAGAAGGCCCATCTGAAGGCCCCCAGACCCTTCTATAGGCCTCCAGAGCCCTTCTGAAGCACCCAGACACTTCTAGAGCTCCCCAGGACCATTCTAAAGGATCCCAGACCCTTCTAGAGGCCCCCAGAGTACTTCTAAAGTCCCCAAGACCCTTCTAGTGCCCCCCAGACCCCTTCTAAAGGCCCCCTGACCGTTCTAGAGCCCCCCTGAGCACTTCTAAAAGTCGCAAGACACATTTAGATCGCCTCTTGACCCTTCTTATTCCCCCAGACCATTCTAGAGCCCCTCACGTTACTTCTAAGGGCCCTCAGACCCTTCTAGGGCCCTGCAGAGCCTTTCTAATAGCGCCCAGACCCTTCTAGATCCCCCCAGACCCCTTCTAAAGGCCTCCAGGCCCTTCTAGAGCCACCCAGGCCCATTCTAAAGGCCCCCAGACCTTTCTAGAGCCCCCAGGGACCCTCAAACAGCCCTCAGACACTTCTAGAACCCCCCAGGGACCCACTAAAGGCGTCCAGACCCTCCTAGAGCACCTGACGTCCCTTCTAAGGGCCCCCAGACCCTTGTAGAGCCCCCCAGAGCCCTTCTAAAGGCCCCCAGACACTTCTAGAGCCCCCCAGAGCCATTCTAAAAGCCCCCAGACCCATCTAGATCGCCTCTTGACACTTCTTAATGCCACCAGACCATTCTAGAGCCCGTCACGTTCCTTCTAAGGGCCCCCACACCATTCTAGAGCCCTGCAGATGCTTTCTAAAAGCACCCAGACCCTTGTATAGACCCCCAGAGCCCTTCTAAAGGCCCCCAGACCTTTCTAGAGCCTGCCAGGTCCCTTCTAAAGGCCCCTGGACCCTTGTAGAGCCCCCAGAGCCCTTCTACAGGCCCCCTTACCCTTCTAGAGCCCTTCAGAGCCCTTCTAAAAGCCGCCAGACGCATCAAGATCGCGTCTTGACCCATCCTAATGCCACCAGACCATTCTAGAGCCCCCCAGGCCCATTCTAAAGGACCCCAGACCATTCTAGAGGCCCACAAAGTCCTTCAAAAGGCTTTTAGACCCTTCTAGAGCCCTCCAGGGTGCTTCTAAAGGACTCCAGACCGTTCTTGAGCCCCTCATTTCCCCTCTTAAAGCCCCCAGACCCTTCTAGATCCACACAGAGCCCTTCTAAAGCCTCCCAGATCCTTCTAGAGCTCCTCAATGCCTTTCTAAAGGCCCCCAAACCATTCTAGAGCCCAAGAAGGCCAATCTGAAGGCCCCCAGACCCTTCTAGAGCCCTCCAGAGCACTTATAAAGGCCCCCAGACACTTCTAGAGTCCCCCAGCACCCTTCTAAAGGCCTCCAGACCCTTCTAGAGCCCCTCGGGACCATTCTAAAGGCCCCTAGACCCTTCTAGATCCCCCAGAGCCCTTCTAAAGGCCCCTAGACCCTTCTAGAGCCCCCCAGGCCCATTCTAAAGGACCCCAGACTCTTCTAGAGGCCCTCAGAGTACTTCTAAAGGCCCCCAGACCCTTATAGAGCCCCCAGAGCCCTTCTAAAGGCCCCCTGACCCTCCTAGAGCCCTTCAGAGCCCTTCTAAAAGCCCCCAGACGCCTCAAGATCACGTCTTGACACTTCCTAATGCCACCAGACCATTCTAGAGCCCGCCAGGTCCCTTCTAGAGGCCCCCTGACCCTTGTAGACCCCCAGAGCCCTTCTAAAGGCACCCTGACCCTTCTAGAGCCCTTCAGAGCCCTTCTAAAAGCCCACAGATGCATTATGATCGCGTCTTGACCCTTCCTAATGCCACCAGACAATTCTAGAGCCCGCCAGGTCCCTTCTAGAGGCCCCCTGACCCTTGTAGACCCCCAGAGCCCTTCTAAAGGCACCCTGACCCTTCTAGAGCCCTTCAGAGCCCTTCTAAAAGCCCCCAGATGCATTAAGATCGCGTCTTGACCCTTCCTAATGCCACCAGACCATTCTAGAGCCCCCCAGTCCCATTCTAAAGGACCCCAGACCCTTTTAGAGGCCTACAGAGTCCTTCTAAAGGCCCCTAGTCTTTTCTAGAGCCGGCCAGGTCCCTTCTATAGGCCCAAAGACACTTCTAGAGCACCCCAGGGACCCTCTAATGGCTCCCAGACCCTTCTAGGGGCTCTCAGGGCCCTTCTATATGACTCCAGACCCTTCTAGAGCCCCTCAAGTCCCTTCTTAAAGCACCCAGACCATTCTAGATTCCCCCAGAGCCCTTCTAAAGGCCTCCAGACCCTTCTAGAGCCCCTCGGGACCATTCTAAAGGCCCCTAGACCCTTCTAGATTCCCCCAGAGCCCTTCTAAAGGCCTCCAGACCCTTCTAGAGCCCCTCTGGACCATTCTAAAGGCCCCCAGACCCTTCTAGATATCCCCAGAGCCATTCTAAAAGCCCCCAGACCCATCTAGATCGCCTCTTGACACTTCTTAATGCCACCAGACAATTCTAGAGCCCGTCACGTTCCTTCTAAAGGCCCCCACACCTTTCTAGAGGCCCACATATTCCTTCTAAAGGCCCCCAGACCCTTCAAGAGCCCCCCAGGGTGCTTCTAAAGGCCCCCAGACCCTTTTAGAGCCATCCAGAGCCCTTCTAAAGGCCCCCTGACCCTTCTAGAGCCCTGCAGATGCCATCTAAAGGCCTCCAGACCCTTCTAGAGCCCCTCTGGACAATTCTAAAGGCACCTAGACCCTTCTTTAGCCACTCAGGCCCATTCTAAATGACCCCAAACCCTTCTAGAGGCCCCCAGAGTCCTTCTAAAGGCCCCAAGACCTCTCTAGAGCCTGCCTTGGCACTTTTAAAGGCCCCCAGAAACTTCTAGAGCATCTGACGTCCCTTCTATGGGATCCCAGACCCTTCTAGAGCCCCTCAGGGCCCTGCTATATGCCCCCAGACACTTCTAGAGCCCCCCAGACCCCTTCTAAATGCGCCCAGACACTTCTAGAGCCCCTCGCGTTCCTTCTAAGGGCACCCAGACCCTTCTAGATCTCTCCAGAGCCTTTCTAAAAGCACCCAGACCCTTCTAGAGACCCCCAGGGACCCTCTAAAGGCTCCCAGGCACTTCTAGAGCCCCCAGGGTCCATCTAAAAGCTCCCGGACCCTTCTAGAGCCCACCACAGCCTTTCTAAAGGCCCCCAGACCATTCTAGAGCCCCTCATGTCCCTTCTTAAAGCCCCCAGACCCTTCTAGATCCACACAGGTCCCTTCTAAGGGCCTCCAGACCCTTCTAGAGCCCCCCAGAGTGCTTCTAAAGTCCCCAAGACCCTTCTAGTGCCCCCCAGACCCCTTCTAAAGGCCCCCTGACCGTTCTAGAGCCCCCCTGAGCACTTCTAAAAGTCGCAAGACACATTTAGATCGCCTCTTGACCCTTCTTATTCCCCCAGACCATTCTAGAGCCCCTCACGTTACTTCTAAGGGCCCTCAGACCCTTCTAGGGCCCTGCAGAGCCTTTCTAATAGCGCCCAGACCCTTCTAGATCCCCCCAGACCCCTTCTAAAGGCCTCCAGGCCCTTCTAGAGCCACCCAGGCCCATTCTAAAGGCCCCCAGACCTTTCTAGAGCCCCCAGGGACCCTCAAACAGCCCTCAGACACTTCTAGAACCCCCCAGGGACCCACTAAAGGCGTCCAGACCCTCCTAGAGCACCTGACGTCCCTTCTAAGGGCCCCCAGACCCTTGTAGAGCCCCCCAGAGCCCTTCTAAAGGCCCCCAGACACTTCTAGAGCCCCCCAGAGCCATTCTAAAAGCCCCCAGACCCATCTAGATCGCCTCTTGACACTTCTTAATGCCACCAGACCATTCTAGAGCCCGTCACGTTCCTTCTAAGGGCCCCCACACCATTCTAGAGCCCTGCAGATGCTTTCTAAAAGCACCCAGACCCTTGTATAGACCCCCAGAGCCCTTCTAAAGGCCCCCAGACCTTTCTAGAGCCTGCCAGGTCCCTTCTAAAGGCCCCTGGACCCTTGTAGAGCCCCCAGAGCCCTTCTACAGGCCCCCTTACCCTTCTAGAGCCCTTCAGAGCCCTTCTAAAAGCCGCCAGACGCATCAAGATCGCGTCTTGACCCATCCTAATGCCACCAGACCATTCTAGAGCCCCCCAGGCCCATTCTAAAGGACCTCAGACCCTACTAGAGGCTAACAGATTCCTTTTAAAGGCCCCCAGACCTCTCTAGAGCCCGCCAGGGCCCTTCTAAAGGCCCCCAGACACTTCCAGAGCACCTGACGTCCCTTCTAAGGGACCCCAGACCTTTCTAGAGCCCTCCAGAACCCTTCTAAAGGCCCCCAGACACTACTAGAGCCCCCCAGAGACCATCTAATGGCACCCAGATCCTTCTAGAGCCTCTCTGAACAATTCTAAAGGCCCCTAGACCCTTCTAGAGCCTCGCAGGCAAATTCTAAAGGCCCCCAGACCTCTCTAGAGCCCGCCAGGGCCCTTCTAAATGCCCCCTGACCCTTCTAGAGCCCCCCTGAGACCTTCCACAAGCCCCAAGAACGATCTAGATTGCCTCTTGACCCTCCTTAATGCCCCCAGACCATTCTACAGCCCCTCACGTTCCTTCTATGGGCCCCCAGACCCTTCTAGAGCCCTGTAGAGCCTTTCTAAAACAACCCAGACCCTTCTAGATCCCCCCAGAGCCCTTCCAAAGGCCTCCAGACCCTTCTAGAGCACCCCAGGCCCATTCTAAGGGCCCCCAGACCAATCTAGAGGGCCACAGAGTCCTTCTAAAGGCCCCCAAACACTTCTAGAGCCCCACGGGTGCTTCTAAAGGCCCTCAGACTCTTCTAGAGCCCTCCAGAGCCCTTCTAAAGGCCCCTTGACTTCTCTAGAGCCCGCCTGAGCCATTCTAAAAGACCCAAGACCCATCTAGATCGCCTCTTGACCCATCTTTATGCCCCCAGACCCTTCTACAGCCCCTCATGTTCCTTCTAAGGGCCCCCAGACCCTTCTATAGCTCTCCAGAGCCTTTCTGAAAGTACCCAGACCCTTCCAGATCCCCCCAGAGCCCTTCTAAAGGCCTCCAGACCCTTCTAGATATCCCCAGAGCCTTTCTAAAGGCCTCCAGCCCCTTCTAGAGCCCCCCAGGCCCATTCTACAGGACCCCAGACCCTTCTAGAGGCCCACATATTCCTTCTAAAGGCCCCCACACCTTTCTAGAGGCCCACATATTCCTTCTAAAGGCCCCCAGACCCTTCAAGAGCCCCCCAGGGTGCTTCTAAAGGCCCCCAGACCCTTTTAGAGCCATCCAGAGCCCTTCTAAAGGCCCCCTGACCCTTCTAGAGCCCTGCAGATGCCATCTAAAGGCCTCCAGACCCTTCTAGAGCCCCTCTGGACAATTCTAAAGGCACCTAGACCCTTCTTTAGCCACTCAGGCCCATTCTAAATGACCCCAAACCCTTCTAGAGGCCCCCAGAGTCCTTCTAAAGGCCCCAAGACCTCTCTAGAGCCTGCCTTGGCACTTTTAAAGGCCCCCAGAAACTTCTAGAGCATCTGACGTCCCTTCTATGGGATCCCAGACCCTTCTAGAGCCCCTCAGGGCCCTACTATATGCCCCCAGACACTTCTAGAGCCCCCAGACCCCTTCTAAATGCGCCCAGACACTTCTAGAGCCCCTCGCGTTCCTTCTAAGGGCCCCCAGACCCTTCTAGATCTCTCCAGAGCCTTTCTAAAAGCACCCAGACCCTTCTAGAGACCCCCAGGGACCCTCTAAAGGCTCCCAGGCACTTCTAGAGCCCCCAGGGTCCTTCTAAAAGCTCCCGGACCCTTCTAGAGCCCACCACAGCCTTTCTAAAGGCCCCCAGACCATTCTAGAGCCCCTCATGTCCCTTCTTAAAGCCCCCAGACCCTTCTAGATCCACACAGGGCCCTTCTAAGGCCTCCCAGATCCTTCTAGAGCTCCCCAATGCCTTTCTAAAGGCCCCCAAACCATTCGAGAGCCCAAGAAGGCCCATCTGAAGGCCCCCAGACCCTTCTATAGGCCTCCAGAGCCCTTCTGAAGCACCCAGACACTTCTAGAGCTCCCCAGGACCATTCTAAAGGATCCCAGACCCTTCTAGAGGCCCCCAGAGTACTTCTAAAGGCCCCCAGACCTCTCTAGAGCCTGCCAGGGCCTTTCTAAAGGCCCCCAGACACTTCTAGAGAACCTGACGTCCCTTCTAAGGGCCTCCAGACCCTTCTAGAGCCCCCCAGAGTGCTTCTAAAGTCCCCAAGACCCTTCTAGTGCCCCCCAGACCCCTTCTAAAGGCCCCCTGACCGTTCTAGAGCCCCCCTGAGTACTTCTAAAAGTCGCAAGACACATTTAGATCGCCTCTTGACCCTTCTTATTCCCCCAGACCATTCTAGAGCCCCTCACGTTACTTCTAAGGGCCCTCAGACCCTTCTAGGGCCCTGCAGAGCCTTTCTAATAGCGCCCAGACCCTTCTAGATCCCCCCAGACCCCTTCTAAAGGCCTCCAGGCCCTTCTAGAGCCACCCAGGCCCATTCTAAAGGCCCCCAGACCTTTCTAGAGCCCCCAGGGACCCTCAAACAGCCCTCAGACACTTCTAGAACCCCCCAGGGACCCACTAAAGGCGTCCAGACCCTCCTAGAGCACCTGACGTCCATTCTAAGGGCCCCCAGACCCTTGTAGAGCCCCCCAGAGCCCTTCTAAAGGCCCCCAGACACTTCTAGAGCCCCCCAGAGCCATTCTAAAAGCCCCCAGACCCATCTAGATCGCCTCTTGACACTTCTTAATGCCACCAGACCATTCTAGAGCCCATCACGTTCCTTCTAAGGGCCCCCACACCATTCTAGAGCCCTGCAGATGCTTTCTAAAAGCACCCAGACCCTTGTATAGACCCCCAGAGCCCTTCTAAAGGCCCCCAGACCTTTCTAGAGCCTGCCAGGTCCCTTCTAAAGGCCCCTGGACCCTTGTAGAGCCCCCAGAGCCCTTCTACAGGCCCCCTTACCCTTCTAGAGCCCTTCAGAGCCCTTCTAAAAGCCGCCAGACGCATCAAGATCGCGTCTTGACCCATCCTAATGCCACCAGACCATTCTAGAGCCCCCCAGGCCCATTCTAAAGGACCCCAGACCATTCTAGAGGCCCACAAAGTCCTTCAAAAGGCTTTTAGACCCTTCTAGAGCCCTCCAGGGTGCTTCTAAAGGACTCCAGACCGTTCTTGAGCCCCTCATTTCCCCTCTTAAAGCCCCGAGACCCTTCTAGATCCACACAGAGCCCTTCTAAAGCCTCCCAGATCCTTCTAGAGCTCCTCAATGCCTTTCTAAAGGCCCCCAAACCATTCTAGAGCCCAAGAAGGCCAATCTGAAGGCCCCCAGACCCTTCTAGAGCCCTCCAGAGCACTTATAAAGGCCCCCAGACACTTCTAGAGTCCCCCAGCGCCCTTCTAAAGGCCTCCAGACCATTCTAGAGCCCCTCTGGACCATTCTAAAGGCCCTTAGACCCTTCTAGAGCTCCCCAGACCCATTCTAAAGGACCCCAGACCTTGTAAGAGGCCCCCAGAGCCCTTCTAGAGGCCCCCAAGGTCCTTCTAAAGGCCCCCAGACCTTTCTAGAGCCCTCCAGAGCCCTTCTAGAGGCCCCCAAGGTCCTTCTAAAGGCCCCCAGACCTTTCTAGAGCCCTCCAGAGCCCTTCTAAAGGCCCCTAGACCCTTCTAGAGCCCCTCAATTTCCTTCTAAAGAAACCCAGACACTTCTAGAGCCCCCCAGGGTCTCTCTAAAGGTCCCCAGATCCATCTAGATCGCGTCTTGACCCTTCTTAATGCCCCCAGACTATTCTAGAGCACCTCACGTTCCTTCTAAGGGCCCCCAGACCCTTCTAGAGCCCTGCAGAGCCTTTCTAAAAGCACCCTGACCCTTCTAGAGCCCCGCAGGGACACTCTAAAGGCCCCCAGGAATTTCGAGAACACCCCAGGGTTCTTCTAAAAGCCCCCAGACCCTTCTAGAGCCCTCCAGAGCCCTTTTAAAGTACCCCTGACCTTTCTAGAGCCCCCAGACCCCTTCTAAAGGCCCGCTGACCCTTCTAGAGCCCCCCTGAGCCCTTCTAAAAGCCTGAAGTCCAATTGAGATCGCCTCTTGACCCTTCTTTATGCCCCCAGACCATTCTAGAGCCCATCACGTTCCTCCTAAGGGCCCCCAGACCCTTCTAGAGCCCTGCAGAGCCTTTCTAAAAGCACCCAGACCTTTCTAGGTTCCCCCAGAGCTCTTCTAAAGGCCGCCAGACCCTTATAGAGCCCCTCTGGACCATTCTAAAGGCCCCCAGACCCTTCTAGATCCCCCAGAGACCTTCTAAAGGCCTCCAGACCCTTCTAAAGCACTTCTAGACCATTCTAAAGGCCCCTAGACCATTCTAGAGCCCCCCAGGCCCATTCTAAAGGACCCCAGACTCTTCTAGAGGCCCACAGAGTACTTCCAAAGGCCGCCAGACCTTTCACGAGCCCTCCAGGTCCCTTCTAAAGGGCCCCTGACCCTTGTAGAGCCCCCAGAGCCCTTCTAAATGCCCCCTGACCCTTCTAGAGCCCTTCAGAGCCCTTCTAAAAGCCCCCAGACGCATCAAGATCACGTCTTGACCCTTCCTAATGCCACCAGACCATTCTAGAGCCCCCCAGTACCATTCTAAAGGAACCCAGACCTTTCTAGAGCCCGCCAGGTCCCTACTAAAGGACCCCAGACACATCTAGGGCCCGCCAGGTCCCTACTAAAGGACCCCAGACACATCTAGAGCCCCTCAGGGACCCTCTAAAGGATCCCAGGCACTACTAGAGCCACCCAGACCCATTCTAAAGGTCCCCTGACCCTTCAAGAGCCCCCCTGAGACCTTCTAAAAGCCTCAAGTCCCATCTAGATCGCCTCCTGACATTTCTTTATGCCCCCAGACCATTCTAGAGCCACTCGTGTTCCTTCTAAGGGCCCCCAGACCCTTCTAGAGCCCTGCAGAGCCTTTCTAAAAGCACCCATACCTTTCTAGAGCCCCCCAGGGACCATTCTAAAGGCCCACACACCCTTCTAGATCCCCCCAAGCCCATTCTAAAGGACCCCAGACTCTTCTAGAGGCCCAAAGAGTCCTTCTAAAGGACCCAGACCTTTCACGAACCCGCCAGGTCTCTTCTAAAGGCCCCCGGACACTTGTAGAGCACCCAGAGCCCTTCTAAAAGCCCCCAGATGCATTAAGATCGCGTCTTGACCCTTCCTAATGCCACCAGACCATTCTAGAGCCCCCCAGTCCCATTCTAAAGGACCCCAGACCCTTTTAGAGGCCTACAGAGTCCTTCTAAAGGCCCCTAGTCTTTTCTAGAGCCGGCCAGGTCCCTTCTATAGGCCCAAAGACACTTCTAGAGCACCCCAGGGACCCTCTAATGGCTCCCAGACCCTTCTAGGGGCTCTCAGGGCCCTTCTATATGACTCCAGACCCTTCTAGAGCCCCTAAATTTTCAACTAAAGACACCCAGACACTTCAAGATCCAACCGGGGCCCTTCTAAAGGCCCCCAGACCCTTCTAGAGCCCCTCATGTCCCTTCTTAAAGCCCCCAGACCTTTCTAGATCCACACAGGGCCCCTCTAAAGCCTCCCAGATCCTTCTAGAGCTCCTCAATGCCTTTCTTAAGGACCCCAAAATATTCTAGAGCCCAAGAAGGCCCATCTGAAGGCCCCCAGACACTTCTAGAGCCCCCAGAGCCCTTCTAAAGGCCCCTAGACCCTTTTAGAGCCACCCAGGGCCCTTCTATATGACTCCAGACCCTTCTAGAGCCCCTCAGGGCCCTTCTATATTCCCCCAGACCCTTCCAGAGCCCCCCAGAGCCCTTATAAAGGCCCCCAGACTCATCTAGATCGCCTTTTGACCCTTCTTAATGCCCCCAGACCATTCTAGAGCCCCTCACATTCATTCTAAGGGCCCCCAGACCCTTCTAGAGCCCTGCAGAGCCTTTCTAAAAGCGCCCAGACCCTTCTAGAGACCCCCAGGGACACTTTATAGGCCCCCAGGCACTTCTAGAGCCCCCCAGGGCCCTTCTAAAGGCCTCCAGACCTTTCTAGACCCCCTAGAGCCCTTCTAAAGCCCCCAGACCATTCTAGAGCCCCTCATGTCCCTTCTTAAAGCCCCTAGACCCTTCTAGATCCACACAGGGCCCTTCTAAAGCCTCCCAGAAACTTCTAGAGCTCCTCAATGCCTTTCTAAAGGCCCCCAAACTATTCTAGAGCCCAAGAAGGCCCATCTGAAGGCCCCCAGACCCTTCTAGAGCCCTCCAGAGCCCTTCTGAAGGTCCCTAGATCCTTCTAGAGGCCTCCAGAGCTCTTATAAAGGCCCCCAGACAATTCTAGAGCCCCTCTGGAGAATTGTAAAGGCCCCTAGTCACTTCTAGATCCCCCCACAGCCCTTTTAAAGGCCCCCAGACCATTCTAGAGCCACTCTGGACAATTCTGTAGGCTCTTAGACCATTCTAGAGCTCTCCAGACCTATTCTAAAGGCCCCCAAACCCTTCTAGAGGCCGACAAAATCCTTCTAAAGCCCCCCAGACCTTGTAAGAGGCCCCCAGAGTCCTTCTGGAGGCTCCCAGACACTTCTAGAGCCCTGCAGAGTCCATCTAAAGGCCCCTAGACCCTTCTAGAGGACCTCAGTTTCCTTCTAAAGAAACCCAGACCCTGCTGGAGCCCCCCAGGGCCCTTCTAAAGTTCCCCAGACCTTTCTAGACCCCACAGAGCCCGTCTAAAGGCCCCCAGAGCGTTCTTGAGCCCCTCATGTCCCTTCTTAAAGCCCCCAGACCTTTCTAGATCCACAAAGGGCCCTTCTAAAGCCTCCCAGAAACTTCTAGAGCTCCTCAATGCCTTTCTAAAGGCCCCCAAACTATTCTAGAGCCCAAGAAGGCCCATCTGAAGGCCCCCAGACCCTTCTAGAGCCCTCCAGAGCCCTTCTGAAGGTCCCTAGATCCTTCTAGAGGCCTCCAGAGCTCTTATAAAGGCCCCCAGACAATTCTAGAGCCCCTCTGGAGAATTGTAAAGGCCCCTAGTCACTTCTAGATCCCCCCACAGCCCTTTTAAAGGCCCCCAGACCATTCTAGAGCCACTCTGGACAATTCTGTAGGCTCTTAGACCATTCTAGAGCTCTCCAGACCTATTCTAAAGGCCCCCAAACCCTTCTAGAGGCCGACAAAATCCTTCTAAAGCCCCCCAGACCTTGTAAGAGGCCCCCAGAGTCCTTCTGGAGGCTCCCAGACACTTCTAGAGCCCTGCAGAGTCCATCTAAAGGCCCCTAGACCCTTCTAGAGGACCTCAGTTTCCTTCTAAAGAAACCCAGACCCTGCTGGAGCCCCCCAGGGCCCTTCTAAAGTTCCCCAGACCTTTCTAGACCCCACAGAGCCCGTCTAAAGGCCCCCAGAGCGTTCTTGAGCCCCTCATGTCCCTTCTTAAAGCCCCCAGACCTTTCTAGATGCACAAAGGGCCCTTCTAAAGCCTCCCAGATCCTTCTAGAGCTCCTCAATACCTTTCTTAAGGACCCCAAACCATTCTAGAGCCCAAGAAGGCCCATCTGAAGGCCCCCAGACACTTCTAGAGCCCCCAGAGCCCTTCTGAAGGTCCCTAGATCCTTCTAGAGCCACCCAGGGCTCTTCTAAAGGCCTCCAGACACTTCTAGAGGGCCACAGAGTCCTTCTAAAGGCCCCAGACCATTCACGAACACACCAGGTCCCTTCTAAAGGCCCCCAGACCATTGTAGAGCCCCCAGAGCCCTTCTAAAGGCCCCCTGACCCTTCTAGAGCCCTGCAGAGCCCTTCTAAAAGCACTCAGACCCATCTAGATTGCCTCTTGACCAATCCTTATGCCACCAGACCATTCTAGAGCCCCCCAGGCCCATTCTAAAGGACCCCAGACCCTTCTAGAGATCCCCAGGCGCATTGTAAAGGACCCCAGACGCTTGTAGAGACACCCAGAGCCCTTCTAACGGCCCCCAGACACTTCTAGAGCCCCCCGAGGCCCTTCTAAAGGCCCCCAGACCCATCTAGATCGCCTCTTGACCCTTCCTAATGCCCCCAGACCATTCTAGAGCCCCTCACGTTCCTTCTAAGGGCCCCCAGACCCTTCTAGAGCATTGCAGAGCCTTTCTAAAAGCACCCAGACCCTTCTAGAGCCCCCCAGGGACCCTCTAAAGGCCCTCCGGCACTTCTAGAGCCCCCCAGGGCCTTTCTAAAGGCCCCCAGACCTTTCTAGAGCCCACCACAGCCCTTCTAAAGGCCCCCAGAACGTTCTGGAGCCCCTCATGTCCCTTCTTAAAGCCCCCAGACCCTTCTAGATGCAAACGGGGCCCTTCTAAAGACTCCCAGATCCTTCTATACCTCCTCAATGCCTTTCTAAAGGCCCCCAAAAAATTCTAGAGCCCAAGAAGGCCCATCTGAAGGCTTCTAGACCCTTCTAGAGCACTCAAGAGCCCTTCTGAATGACCCCAGACACATCTCGAGCCCACCAGAGCCTTTCTAAAGGCCCCCAGACCAATCTAGAGCCCCTCTGGACAATTCTAAAGGCCCCTAGACCCTTCTAGAGCACTCCAGGACCATTCTAAAGTCACCCAGTCCTTTCTAGAGGCCCCCAGAGTCCTTCTAAAGGCATCCAGATCCTTCTAGAGCACCGCTGGGCCATTCTAAAGGCACCTAGACTCTTCTAGAGCCCCCAAGGTACATTCTAAGGGACCCCAGACCCTTCTAGAGGCCCCCAGAGCCCTTCTAAAGGCCCCAAGACCTCTCTAGAGCCTGCCAGGTCCATTCTAAACGCACCCAGACACTTCTAGAGCACCTGACGTCCCTCCTAAAGGGCCCAAGACCCTTCTAGAGCTCCCCAGGGTGCTTCTAAAGGCCCCCAGACCTTCTAGAGCTCCCCAGGGTGCTTCTAAAGGCCCCCTGACCTTTCTAGAGACCCCCAGAGCCCTTCTAAAGGCCCCCTGAGCCTTCTAGAGCCCTTCAGAGCCCGTTTTAATGCCCCCAGACCATTGTAGAGCCCTTCACGTTCCTTCTAAGGGCCCCCAGACCCTTCTAGAGCCCTGTAGAGCCTTTCTAAAAGAACCCAGACCCTTCTAGAGCCCCTCTTGACTTTTCTAAAGGACCCTAGACCATTCTAGAGCCCCCCAGGCCCATTCTAAAGGACCCCAGACCCTTCTAGAGCCCTAAAGAGCCTTTCTAAAAGCACCCAAACCCTTCGAGATCCGCCCAGACCCTTTCCAAAGGGCTCCAGACCCTTCTAGAGCCCCCCAGGCCCATTCAAAATGCCCCCAGACCCTTCTAGACAACAACAGAGTCCTTCTAAAAGCCCTCAGACCTTTCTAGAGCCTGCCAGGTCCCTTCTAAAGGCCCCCAGACACTTCTTGATCCCCCCAGGGACCCTCTAAAGGCTCTCAGACCCTCCTAGAGAACCTGACGTCCCTTCTAAGGGCCCCCAGACCCCTCAAGAGCCCACGAGAGACCTTCTGAAGGTCCCCAGACACTTCTAGAGCCCCCCAGAGCCCTTCTAAAGGCCTCCAGACAATTCTAGATCCCTGCAGAGCCCATCTAAAGGCCTTCAGATCCTTCTAGACAGGCTCTGGACAATTCTAAAGGCACCTAGGCCCTTCTAGAGCCCTGCAGAGCCTTTCTAAAAGCACCCAGACCCTTCTAGAGCCCCCCAGGGACTCGCTAAAGGCTCCCAGGCACTTATAGAGCCCCCCAGGGTTCTTCTAAAAGCCCCAAGACCATTCTAGAGCCCCCCAGAACCCTTCTAAAGGCCCCCAGACCTATCTAGAGCCCCCCAGAGCCCTTCTAAAGGCCCCCAGACCTTTATAGAGCCCTCCAGAGCCCTTCTAAAGGCCCCTAGACCATTCTAGAGCCCTCCAAAGCCCTTCTAAAGGCCCCCAGACACTTCTAGAGCCACTCAATTTCCTATTAAAGAAACCCAAACACTTCTAGAGCCCCTCACGTTCCTTCTAAGGGCCCCCATACCCTTTTTTGAGCCCTGCAGAGCCTTTCTAAAAGCACCCAGACCCTTCTAGAGCCCCCAAGTGACCCTCTAAAGGCCCCCAGGAACTTCCAGAGCCACCCAGGTTTCTTGTAAAAGTCCCCAGACCCTTCTACAGCCCTCCAGAGCCCTTCTAAAGGACCCCTGACCTTTCCAGAGCCCCCCAGACACCTTCTAAAGGTCCGCTGACCATTCTAGAGCCCCCCTGAGCCCTTCTAAAAGCCTCAGGTCCCATTGAGATTGCCTCTTGACCCTTCTTTATGCCCCCAGACCATTCTAGAGCCCATCACGTTCCTTCTAAGGGCCCCCAGACCCTTCTAGAGCACTGCAGAGCCTTTCTAAAAGCTCCCAGACCCTTCTAGATCCCCCCAGAGCTCTTCTAAAGGCCTCCAGACCCTTCTAGAGCCCCTCTGGACCATACTAAAGGCCCCTAGACCCTTCTAGATCCCCCTAGAGCCCTTCTAAAGGCCTCCAGATCCTTCTAGAGCCCCTCTGGACCATTCTAAAGGCCCCCAGACTCTTCTAGCGGCCCACAGAGTACTTCTAAAGGCCCCCAGACATTTCACGAGGAAGCCAGGTCCCTTCAAAAGGCCCCCTGACCGTTGTAGAGCCCTTTTAAAGGCCTCCTGACCCTTCTAGAGCCCTGAAGAGCCCTTCTAAAAGCCCCCAGACCCATCTAGATCGCCTCTTGACCCTTCCAAATGCCACCAGAGCATTCTAGAGCCCTCCAGGCCTATTCTAAAGGACCCCAGACCCTTCTAGAGGCCTACGGAGTCTTTCCAAAGGCCTCCAGTACTTTCTAGAGCCCGCCAGGTCCCTTCTATAGGTCCACAGACACTTCTAGAGCCCCCAAGGGACCATCTAAAGGCCCCCAGACCCTCCTAGAGCACCAGACGTCCCTTCCAAGGGCCCCTAGACCCTTCTAGAGCCTCTCACATCCCTTCTAAAAGCCCCCAGACCTTTCTAGAGTCCCCCAGGGTGCTTCTAAAGGCCCCCAGACCCTTCTAGACCCCCCAGAGCTCTTCTAAAGGCCTCCAGATCCTTCTAGAGCCCCTCTGGACCATTCTAAAGGCCCCCAGACCCTTCTAGAGCCCCCCAGGCCCATTCTAAAGGACCCCAGACCTTTCACGAGCCAGCCAGGTCCCTTCAAAAGGCCCCCTGACCTTTGTAGAGCCCTTCTAAAAGCCCCCAGACCCGTCTAGATTGCCTCTTGACCCTTCCTAATGCCACCAGACTATTCTAGAGCCCTCCAGGCCTATTCTAAAGGACCCCAGACCCTTCTAGAGGCCTATGGAGTCTTTCTAAAGGCCCCCAGTCCTTTCTAGAGCCCGCCAGGTCCCTTCTAAGTTCCCCAGACCCTTCTACAGCACCCCCAGAGCCCTTCTAAAGGCCCCCAGACCGTTCTTGAGCCCCTCATTTCCCTTCTTATAGCCCCCAGACCTTTCTAGATCAACACAGGGGCCCTCTAAAGCCTCCCAGACCCTTCTAGAGCTCCTCAATGCCTTTCTTAAGGACCCCAAACGATTCTAGAGCCTAAGAAGGCTCATCTGAAGGCCTCTAGACCAATCTAGAGCCCACAGAGCCGTTCTGAAGGCCCTCAGAAACATCTAGAGCCCCCCAGATCCCTTATAAAGGCCTCCAGACCCTTCTAGAGCCGCTCAGGGCCCTTCCATATGCCCCCAGACACTTCTAGAGCCCCCCAGGTCCCTTCTAAAGGCCCCCAGACCCTTCTAGAGCCCCCCAGGGCCCTTCTAAATGTCCCCAGACCGTTCTTGAGCCCCTCATGTCCCTTCTTAAAGCCCCCAGACCCTTCTAGATCCACACAGGGCCCTTCTAAAGCCTCCCAGATGCTTCTAGAGCTCCTCAATGCCTTTCTAAAGGCCCCCAAACCATTCTAGAGCCCAAGAAGGCCAATCTGAAGGCCCCCAGACCCTTCTAGAGCCCTCCAGAGCCCTTCTGAAGTCTCCCAGACCCTTCTAGGGGCTCTCACGTCTCTTCTTAAAGAACCCAGACCTTTCTAGAGTCCCCCAGGGTGCTTCTAAAGGCACCCAGACCCTTCGAGAGCCCCCCAGAGCCCTTCTAAGGGCCCTCAGACCCTTCTAGAGCCCCTCAGGGCCCTTCTATATGACCCCAGAACCTTCCAGAGCCCCTATATTTCCTTCTAAAGACACCCAGACTGTTCTAGAGCCCCCCGGGGCCCTTCTAAAGGCCCCCAGACCCATCAAGATCGCGTCTTGACCCTTCTTAATGCCACCAGACCATTCTAGAGCCCGTCACGTTCCTTCTAAGGGCCCCCACACCATTCTAGAGCCCTGCAGATGCTTTCTAAAAGCACCCAGACCCTTGTATAGACCCCCAGAGCCCTTCTAAAGGCCCCCAGACCTTTCTAGAGCCTGCCAGGTCCCTTCTAAAGGACCCTGGACCCTTGTAGAGCCCCCAGAGCCCTTCTACAGGCCCCCTTACCCTTCTAGAGCCCTTCAGAGCCCTTCTAAAAGCCGCCAGACGCATCAAGATCGCGTCTTGACCCATCCTAATGCCACCAGACCATTCTAGAGCCCCCCAGGCCCATTCTAAAGGACCCCAGACCATTCTAGAGGCCCACAAAGTCCTTCAAAAGGCTTTTAGACCCTTCTAGAGCCCTCCAGGGTGCTTCTAAAGGACTCCAGACCGTTCTGGAGCCACTCATTTCCCCTCTTAAAGCCCCCAGACCCTTCTAGATCCACACAGAGCCCTTCTAAAGCCTCCCAGATCCTTCTAGAGCTCCTCAATGCCTTTCTAAAGGCCCCCAAACCATTCTAGAGCCCAAGAAGGCCAATCTGAAGGCCCCCAGACCCTTCTAGAGCCCTCCAGAGCACTTATAAAGGCCCCCAGACACTTCTAGAGTTCCCCAGCGCCCTTCTAAAGGCCTCCAGACCATTCTAGAGCCCCTCTGGACCATTCTAAAGGCCCTTAGACCCTTCTAGAGCTCCCCAGACCCATTCTAAAGGACCCCAGACCTTGTAAGAGGCCCCCAGAGCCCTTCTAGAGGCCCCCAAGGTCCTTCTAAAGGCCCCCAGACCTTTCTAGAGCCCTCCAGAGCCCTTCTAAAGGCCCCTAGACCCTTCTAGAGCCCCTCAATTTCCTTCTAAAGAAACCCAGACACTTCTAGAGCCCCCCAGGGTCTCTCTAAAGGTCCCCAGATCCATCTAGATCGCCTCTTGACCCTTCTTAATGCCCCCAGACTATTCTAGAGCACCTCACGTTCCTTCTAAGGGCCCCCAGACCCTTCTAGAGACCTGCAGAGCCTTTCTAAAAGCACCCTGACCCTTCTAGAGCCCCGCAGGGACACTCTAAAGGCCCCCAGGAATTTCGAGAACACCCCAGGGTTCTTCTAAAAGCCCCCAGACCCTTCTAGAGCCCTCCAGAGCCCTTTTAAAGGACCCCTGACCTTTCTAGAGCCCCCAGACCCCTTCTAAAGGCCCGCTGACCCTTCTAGAGCCCCCCTGAGCCCTTCTAAAAACCTGAAGTCCAATTGAGATCGCCTCTTGACCCTTCTTTATGCCCCCAGACCATTCTAGAGCCCATCACGTTCCTCCTAAGGGCCCCCAGACCCTTCTAGAGCCCTGCAGAGCCTTTCTAAAAGCACCCAGACCTTTCTAGATTCCCCCAGAGCTCTTCTAAAGGCCGCCAGACCCTTATAGAGCCCCTCTGGACCATTCTAAAAGCACCCAGACCCTTCTAGATCCCCCAGAGACCTTCTAAAGGCCTCCAGACCCTTCTAAAGCACTTCTAGACCATTCTAAAGGCCCCTAGACCATTCTAGAGCCCCCCAGGCCCATTCTAAAGGACCCCAGACTCTTCTAGAGGCCCACAGAGTACTTCCAAAGGCCGCCAGACCTTTCACGAGCCCTCCAGGTCCCTTCTAAAGGGCCCCTGACCCTTGTAGAGCCCCCAGAGCCCTTCTAAATGCCCCCTGACCCTTCTAGAGCCCTTCAGAGCCCTTCTAAAAGCCCCCAGACGCATCAAGATCACGTCTTGACCCTTCCTAATGCCACCAGACCATTCTAGAGCCCCCCAGTACCATTCTAAAGGAACCCAGACCTTTCTAGAGCCCGCCAGGTCCCTACTAAAGGACCCCAGACACATCTAGGGCCCGCCAGGTCCCTACTAAAGGACCCCAGACACATCTAGAGCCCCTCAGGGACCCTCTAAAGGATCCCAGGCACTACTAGAGCCACCCAGACCCATTCTAAAGGTCCCCTGACCCTTCAAGAGCCCCCCTGAGACCTTCTAAAAGCCTCAAGTCCCATCTAGATCGCCTCCTGACATTTCTTTATGCCCCCAGACCCTTCTAGAGCCCTGCAGAGCCTTTCTAAAAGCACCCATACCTTTCTAGAGCCCCCCAGGGACCATTCTAAAGGCTCACACACCCTTCTAGATCCCCCCAAGCCCATTCTAAAGGACCCCAGACTCTTCTAGAGGACCAAAGAGTCCTTCTAAAGGACCCAGACCTTTCACGAACCCGCCAGGTCTCTTCTAAAGGCCCCCGGACACTTGTAGAGCACCCAGAGCCCTTCTAAAGCCCCCCTGACACTTCTAGAGCTCTGCAGAGCCCTTCCAAAAGCACCCAGACCCAACTAGATCCCCAGGGCCCCTTCTAAAGGCCCCCAGAACCATCTAGATCGCTTCTTGACCATTCATAATGCCCCCAGACAATTCTAGAATTCCTCACGTTCCTTCTAAGGGCCCCCGAGACCCTTCTAGAGCCCTGCAGAGCCTTTCTAAAAGCACCCAGAACATTCTAGAGCCCCCCAGGGACACTCTAAAGGCCCCCAGACCGTTCTTGAGCCCCTCATGTCCCTTCTTAAAGCCCCCAGACCCTTCTAGATCCACACAGGGCCCTTCTAAAGCCTCCCAGATCCTTCTAGAGCTCTTCAGTGCCTTTGTAAAGGCCACCCAACTATTCTAGAGCCCAAGAAGACCAATCTGAAGGCCCCCAGACCATTCTAGAGCCCTCCAGAGCCCTTCGGAAGGCCCCCAGACCTTTCTAGAGCCACTCAGGGCCCTTCTAAAGGCCCCCAGACCCTTCTAGGGCCCTCCAGGGCCATTTCAAAGGACCCCAGACCCTTCTAGAGGCCCACAGAGTCCTTCTAAAGGCCCCCAGACCTTTCTAGAGCCCTCCAGATCCCTTCTGAAGGCCCCAAGACCTTTCTAGAGCCACTCAGGGCCCTTCTAAAGGCCCCCAGACCCTTCTAGGGCCCTCCAGGGCCATTTCAAATAACCCCAGACCCTTCAAGAGGCCCACAGAGTCCTTCTAAAGGCCCCCAGACCTTTCTAGAGCACTCCAGATCCCTTCTAAAGGCCCCCAGACCCTTCTAGATCTCCCCAGACCCCTTCTAAAGGCCTCCAGAACATTCTAGAGCCCCTCTGGACCATTCTAAAGGCTCCTAGACCCTTGTAGAGCCCCCAGGTCCATTCTAAAGGCCCCAGACCCTTCTAGAGGCCCACAGAGTCCTTCTAAAGGCCCCCAGACCTTTATAGAGCCCCCCAGGGACCCTCTAAAGGCCCCCAGACCCTCCTAGAGCTCCTGACGTCCCTTCTAAGGGCCCCCAGACCCTTCTATGCCCTCTCATGTCCCTTCTAAAAGCCCCCAGACCTTTCTAGAGTCCCCCAAGGTGCTTCTAAAGGCCCCCAGACCCTTCGACAGCGCCCCAGAGCCCCTCTAAAGGCCCCTGACCCTTCTAAATGTCCTCTGGACCTTTTTTAAAGCCCCCCAGACCCTTCTAGAGCCCCCACGAGCCCTTCTAAAGGCCCCCAGACACTTCTACAGGCCCCCGGGACCCTTCTAAAGGCCCCAAGACCCATCTAGATCGCCTCTTGACCCTTCTTAATGCCCCCAGACCATTCTAGAGCCCCTCACTTTCCTTCTAAGTGCCCCCAGACCCTTTGAGAGCCCTGCAGAGCCTTTCTAAAAGCACCCAGACCCTTCTAGAGCCCCTGAGCGACTCTAAAAAGGCCCCCAGGCACTTCTAAAGCCCCCAAAACCCTTTTAGAGCCCTCCAGAGTCCTTCTAAAGGTCCCCAGACATTTCTAGAGCCCTCCAGAGCCCATCTAAAGGCCTCCGGAATATTCTAGAGACCCTCTGGATAATTCTAAAGGCCCCAAACCATTCTAGAGACCCAGAGTCCTTCTAAAGGTGACCAGACCTTTCTATAGTCCCCCAGGTCCCTTCTAAAGGCCCCCAGACTCTTCTAGAGCCCTCCAGAGCCCTTCTAAGGGCCCCCAGACTCTTCTGTAGCCCCCCAGGGTGCTTCTAATGGCCCCCAGACACTTCTAGAACCCCCCAGGGTGCTCCTAATAGCCCCCAGAATCTTGTAGAGACCTCCAGAGAACTTCTAAATGCCCCTTACCTATCTAGAGACCCCCAGCGCCCTTCTAACGGCCCCCTGACCATTCTAGAGCCCCCCTGAGCCCTTCCACAAGCGCCAAGACCAATCTAGATAGCCTCTTGACCCTTCTTAATGCCCCCAGATCATTCTAGAGCCCGTCACGTTCCTTCTAAGGGCCCCCAGACCCTTCTAGAGCCCTGCAGAGCCTTTCTAAAAGCACCCAGACCCTTCTAGACCCTCCCAGGGACACTCTAAAGGCAGCCACGCACTTCTAGAGCCCACCAGGGCCCTTCTAAATGCCCGCAGACCCTTCTAGAGTCCCCCAGAGCCCTTCTGAAGGCCCCCAGACCCTTCTAGATCCCTCCAGAGTCCTTCTAAAGGCCTCCAGACCCTTCTAGAGCCCCTCTGGACCATTCTAAAGTCCCCTAGACCCTTCTAGAGCCCCCCAGGCCCATTCTAAAGGACCCCAGACCTTTCTAGAGCCCCCTTGAGCCCTTCTAAAAGCCCCAAGAACCATCTAGATCACCTCTTGACCATTCTTAGTTCCCCCAGACCATTCTAGAGCCCCTCACGTTCCTTCTAAGGGCCCCCAGACCCTTCTAGATCCCCCAAGAGCCCTTCTAAAGGACTCCAGAACATTCTAGAGCCCTTCTGGACCATTCTAAAGGCTCCTAGACCCTTGTAGAGGCCCCCAGGTCCATTCTAGAGGACCCGAGACCCTTCTAGAAGCCCACAGAGTCCTTCTAAAGTCCCCCAGACCCTTATAGAGCCGTCCAGGTCCTTTCTAAAGGCCCCCAGACATTTCTAGAGCCCCCCAGGGACCCTCTAAAGGCCCCCAGACCCTCCTAGAGTTACTGACGTCCCTTCTAAGGGCCCCCAGACCCTTCTAGAGCCTCTCACGTCCCTTCTAAAAGCCCCCAGACCTTTCTAGAGTCCCCCAGGGTGCTTCTAAAGGCCCCCAGACACTCTGACAGCCCCCCAGAGCCCTTCTAAAGGCCCCCAGACCCTTCTACATGTCCTCTGGACCCTTTTTAAGCCCCCCTAGACCATTCTAGACCCCCCCCGAGCCCTTCTAAAGGCCTCCAGACCCTTCAGAGCCCCTCAGGGCCCTTCTATATGCCCCCAGACCCTTGTAGAGCCCCCCAGAGCCCTTCTAAAGACCCCCTAACAATTCTAGAGCCCCCCGGGGCCCTTCTAAAGGCCCCCAGATCCATCTAGATCGCCTCTTGACCCTTCCTAATGCCCCCAGACCCTTCTAGAGCTCCTCAATGCCTTTCTTAAGGACCCCAAACGATTCTAGAGCCTAAGAAGGCTCATCTGAAGGCCTCTAGACCAATCTAGAGCCCACAGAGCCGTTCTGAAGGCCCTCAGAAACATCTAGAGCCCCCCAGATCCCTTATAAAGGCCTCCAGACCCTTCTAGAGCCGCTCAGGGCCCTTCCATATGCCCCCAGACACTTCTAGAGCCCCCCAGGTCCCTTCTAAAGGCCCCCAGACCCTTCTAGAGCCCCCCAGGGCCCTTCTAAATGTCCCCAGACCGTTCTTGAGCCCCTCATGTCCCTTCTTAAAGCCCCCAGACCCTTCTAGATCCACACAGGGCCCTTCTAAAGCCTCCCAGATGCTTCTAGAGCTCCTCAATGCCTTTCTAAAGGCCCCCAAACCATTCTAGAGCCCAAGAAGGCCAATCTGAAGGCCCCCAGACCCTTCTAGAGCCCTCCAGAGCCCTTCTGAAGTCTCCCAGACCCTTCTAGGGGCTCTCACGTCTCTTCTTAAAGAACCCAGACCTTTCTAGAGTCCCCCAGGGTGCTTCTAAAGGCACCCAGACCCTTCGAGAGCCCCCCAGAGCCCTTCTAAGGGCCCTCAGACCCTTCTAGAGCCCCTCAGGGCCCTTCTATATGACCCCAGAACCTTCCAGAGCCCCTATATTTCCTTCTAAAGACACCCAGACTGTTCTAGAGCCCCCCGGGGCCCTTCTAAAGGCCCCCAGACCCATCAAGATCGCGTCTTGACCCTTCTTAATGCCACCAGACCATTCTAGAGCCCGTCACGTTCCTTCTAAGGGCCCCCACACCATTCTAGAGCCCTGCAGATGCTTTCTAAAAGCACCCAGACCCTTGTATAGACCCCCAGAGCCCTTCTAAAGGCCCCCAGACCTTTCTAGAGCCTGCCAGGTCCCTTCTAAAGGACCCTGGACCCTTGTAGAGCCCCCAGAGCCCTTCTACAGGCCCCCTTACCCTTCTAGAGCCCTTCAGAGCCCTTCTAAAAGCCGCCAGACGCATCAAGATCGCGTCTTGACCCATCCTAATGCCACCAGACCATTCTAGAGCCCCCCAGGCCCATTCTAAAGGACCCCAGACCATTCTAGAGGCCCACAAAGTCCTTCAAAAGGCTTTTAGACCCTTCTAGAGCCCTCCAGGGTGCTTCTAAAGGACTCCAGACCGTTCTGGAGCCACTCATTTCCCCTCTTAAAGCCCCCAGACCCTTCTAGATCCACACAGAGCCCTTCTAAAGCCTCCCAGATCCTTCTAGAGCTCCTCAATGCCTTTCTAAAGGCCCCCAAACCATTCTAGAGCCCAAGAAGGCCAATCTGAAGGCCCCCAGACCCTTCTAGAGCCCTCCAGAGCACTTATAAAGGCCCCCAGACACTTCTAGAGTTCCCCAGCGCCCTTCTAAAGGCCTCCAGACCATTCTAGAGCCCCTCTGGACCATTCTAAAGGCCCTTAGACCCTTCTAGAGCTCCCCAGACCCATTCTAAAGGACCCCAGACCTTGTAAGAGGCCCCCAGAGCCCTTCTAGAGGCCCCCAAGGTCCTTCTAAAGGCCCCCAGACCTTTCTAGAGCCCTCCAGAGCCCTTCTAAAGGCCCCTAGACCCTTCTAGAGCCCCTCAATTTCCTTCTAAAGAAACCCAGACACTTCTAGAGCCCCCCAGGGTCTCTCTAAAGGTCCCCAGATCCATCTAGATCGCCTCTTGACCCTTCTTAATGCCCCCAGACTATTCTAGAGCACCTCACGTTCCTTCTAAGGGCCCCCAGACCCTTCTAGAGACCTGCAGAGCCTTTCTAAAAGCACCCTGACCCTTCTAGAGCCCCGCAGGGACACTCTAAAGGCCCCCAGGAATTTCGAGAACACCCCAGGGTTCTTCTAAAAGCCCCCAGACCCTTCTAGAGCCCTCCAGAGCCCTTTTAAAGGACCCCTGACCTTTCTAGAGCCCCCAGACCCCTTCTAAAGGCCCGCTGACCCTTCTAGAGCCCCCCTGAGCCCTTCTAAAAACCTGAAGTCCAATTGAGATCGCCTCTTGACCCTTCTTTATGCCCCCAGACCATTCTAGAGCCCATCACGTTCCTCCTAAGGGCCCCCAGACCCTTCTAGAGCCCTGCAGAGCCTCTCTAAAAGCACCCAGACCTTTCTAGATTCCCCCAGAGCTCTTCTAAAGGCCGCCAGACCCTTATAGAGCCCCTCTGGACCATTCTAAAAGCACCCAGACCCTTCTAGATCCCCCAGAGACCTTCTAAAGGCCTCCAGACCCTTCTAAAGCACTTCTAGACCATTCTAAAGGCCCCTAGACCATTCTAGAGCCCCCCAGGCCCATTCTAAAGGACCCCAGACTCTTCTAGAGGCCCACAGAGTACTTCCAAAGGCCGCCAGACCTTTCACGAGCCCTCCAGGTCCCTTCTAAAGGGCCCCTGACCCTTGTAGAGCCCCCAGAGCCCTTCTAAATGCCCCCTGACCCTTCTAGAGCCCTTCAGAGCCCTTCTAAAAGCCCCCAGACGCATCAAGATCATGTCTTGACCCTTCCTAATGCCACCAGACCATTCTAGAGCCCCCCAGTACCATTCTAAAGGAACCCAGACCTTTCTAGAGCCCGCCAGGTCCCTACTAAAGGACCCCAGACACATCTAGGGCCCGCCAGGTCCCTACTAAAGGACCCCAGACACATCTAGAGCCCCTCAGGGACCCTCTAAAGGATCCCAGGCACTACTAGAGCCACCCAGACCCATTCTAAAGGTCCCCTGACCCTTCAAGAGCCCCCCTGAGACCTTCTAAAAGCCTCAAGTCCCATCTAGATCGCCTCCTGACATTTCTTTATGCCCCCAGACCCTTCTAGAGCCCTGCAGAGCCTTTCTAAAAGCACCCATACCTTTCTAGAGCCCCCCAGGGACCATTCTAAAGGCTCACACACCCTTCTAGATCCCCCCAAGCCCATTCTAAAGGACCCCAGACTCTTCTAGAGGACCAAAGAGTCCTTCTAAAGGACCCAGACCTTTCACGAACCCGCCAGGTCTCTTCTAAAGGCCCCCGGACACTTGTAGAGCACCCAGAGCCCTTCTAAAGCCCCCCTGACACTTCTAGAGCTCTGCAGAGCCCTTCCAAAAGCACCCAGACCCAACTAGATCCCCAGGGCCCCTTCTAAAGGCCCCCAGAACCATCTAGATCGCTTCTTGACCATTCATAATGCCCCCAGACAATTCTAGAATTCCTCACGTTCCTTCTAAGGGCCCCCGAGACCCTTCTAGAGCCCTGCAGAGCCTTTCTAAAAGCACCCAGAACATTCTAGAGCCCCCCAGGGACACTCTAAAGGCCCCCAGACCGTTCTTGAGCCCCTCATGTCCCTTCTTAAAGCCCCCAGACCCTTCTAGATCCACACAGGGCCCTTCTAAAGCCTCCCAGATCCTTCTAGAGCTCTTCAGTGCCTTTGTAAAGGCCACCCAACTATTCTAGAGCCCAAGAAGACCAATCTGAAGGCCCCCAGACCATTCTAGAGCCCTCCAGAGCCCTTCGGAAGGCCCCCAGACCTTTCTAGAGCCACTCAGGGCCCTTCTAAAGGCTCCCAGACCCTTCTAGGGCCCTCCAGGGCCATTTCAAAGGACCCCAGACCCTTCTAGAGGCCCACAGAGTCCTTCTAAAGGCCCCCAGACCTTTCTAGAGCCCTCCAGATCCCTTCTGAAGGCCCCAAGACCTTTCTAGAGCCACTCAGGGCCCTTCTAAAGGCCCCCAGACCCTTCTAGGGCCCTCCAGGGCCATTTCAAATAACCCCAGACCCTTCAAGAGGCCCACAGAGTCCTTCTAAAGGCCCCCAGACCTTTCTAGAGCACTCCAGATCCCTTCTAAAGGCCCCCAGACCCTTCTAGATCTCCCCAGACCCCTTCTAAAGGCCTCCAGAACATTCTAGAGCCCCTCTGGACCATTCTAAAGGCTCCTAGACCCTTGTAGAGCCCCCAGGTCCATTCTAAAGGCCCCAGACCCTTCTAGAGGCCCACAGAGTCCTTCTAAAGGCCCCCAGACCTTTATAGAGCCCCCCAGGGACCCTCTAAAGGCCCCCAGACCCTCCTAGAGCTCCTGACGTCCCTTCTAAGGGCCCCCAGACCCTTCTATGCCCTCTCATGTCCCTTCTAAAAGCCCCCAGACCTTTCTAGAGTCCCCCAAGGTGCTTCTAAAGGCCCCCAGACCCTTCGACAGCGCCCCAGAGCCCCTCTAAAGGCCCCTGACCCTTCTAAATGTCCTCTGGACCTTTTTTAAAGCCCCCCAGACCCTTCTAGAGCCCCCACGAGCCCTTCTAAAGGCCCCCAGACACTTCTACAGGCCCCCGGGACCCTTCTAAAGGCCCCAAGACCCATCTAGATCGCCTCTTGACCCTTCTTAATGCCCCCAGACCATTCTAGAGCCCCTCACTTTCCTTCTAAGTGCCCCCAGACCCTTTGAGAGCCCTGCAGAGCCTTTCTAAAAGCACCCAGACCCTTCTAGAGCCCCTGAGCGACTCTAAAAAGGCCCCCAGGCACTTCTAAAGCCCCCAAAACCCTTTTAGAGCCCTCCAGAGTCCTTCTAAAGGTCCCCAGACATTTCTAGAGCCCTCCAGAGCCCATCTAAAGGCCTCCGGAATATTCTAGAGACCCTCTGGATAATTCTAAAGGCCCCAAACCATTCTAGAGACCCAGAGTCCTTCTAAAGGTGACCAGACCTTTCTATAGTCCCCCAGGTCCCTTCTAAAGGCCCCCAGACTCTTCTAGAGCCCTCCAGAGCCCTTCTAAGGGCCCCCAGACTCTTCTGTAGCCCCCCAGGGTGCTTCTAATGGCCCCCAGACACTTCTAGAACCCCCCAGGGTGCTCCTAATAGCCCCCAGAATCTTGTAGAGACCTCCAGAGAACTTCTAAATGCCCCTTACCTATCTAGAGACCCCCAGCGCCCTTCTAACGGCCCCCTGACCATTCTAGAGCCCCCCTGAGCCCTTCCACAAGCGCCAAGACCAATCTAGATAGCCTCTTGACCCTTCTTAATGCCCCCAGATCATTCTAGAGCCCGTCACGTTCCTTCTAAGGGCCCCCAGACCCTTCTAGAGCCCTGCAGAGCCTTTCTAAAAGCACCCAGACCCTTCTAGACCCTCCCAGGGACACTCTAAAGGCAGCCACGCACTTCTAGAGCCCACCAGGGCCCTTCTAAATGCCCGCAGACCCTTCTAGAGTCCCCCAGAGCCCTTCTGAAGGCCCCCAGACCCTTCTAGATCCCTCCAGAGTCCTTCTAAAGGCCTCCAGACCCTTCTAGAGCCCCTCTGGACCATTCTAAAGTCCCCTAGACCCTTCTAGAGCCCCCCAGGCCCATTCTAAAGGACCCCAGACCTTTCTAGAGCCCCCTTGAGCCCTTCTAAAAGCCCCAAGAACCATCTAGATCACCTCTTGACCATTCTTAGTTCCCCCAGACCATTCTAGAGCCCCTCACGTTCCTTCTAAGGGCCCCCAGACCCTTCTAGATCCCCCAAGAGCCCTTCTAAAGGACTCCAGAACATTCTAGAGCCCTTCTGGACCATTCTAAAGGCTCCTAGACCCTTGTAGAGGCCCCCAGGTCCATTCTAGAGGACCCGAGACCCTTCTAGAAGCCCACAGAGTCCTTCTAAAGTCCCCCAGACCCTTATAGAGCCGTCCAGGTCCTTTCTAAAGGCCCCCAGACATTTCTAGAGCCCCCCAGGGACCCTCTAAAGGCCCCCAGACCCTCCTAGAGTTACTGACGTCCCTTCTAAGGGCCCCCAGACCCTTCTAGAGCCTCTCACGTCCCTTCTAAAAGCCCCCAGACCCTTCTAGAGCCTCTCACGTCCCTTCTAAAAGCCCCCAGACCTTTCTAGAGTCCCCCAGGGTGCTTCTAAAGGCCCCCAGACACTCTGACAGCCCCCCAGAGCCCTTCTAAAGGCCCCCAGACCCTTCTACATGTCCTCTGGACCCTTTTTAAGCCCCCCTAGACCATTCTAGACCCCCCCCGAGCCCTTCTAAAGGCCTCCAGACCCTTCAGAGCCCCTCAGGGCCCTTCTATATGCCCCCAGACCCTTGTAGAGCCCCCCAGAGCCCTTCTAAAGACCCCCTAACAATTCTAGAGCCCCCCGGGGCCCTTCTAAAGGCCCCCAGATCCATCTAGATCGCCTCTTGACCCTTCCTAATGCCCCCAGACCATTCTAGAGCCCCTCACGTTCCTTCTAAGGGCCCCCAGACGCTTCTAGAGCCCTGCAGAGCCTTTCTAAAAGCATTTTAAAGCACCCCAGATCATTCTAGAGGCCTCCAGAATCCTTCTAAAGGTCGCCAGACCTCTCTAGAGCCCTCCAGGGCCCTTCTAAAGGCCCCCAGACTCTTCTAGATCCCCCCAGAGCCCTTCTAAAGGCCTCCAGACTCTTCTAGAATGGTCTCTAGAATTGTCTTGGTGCTTTTAGAAGGTCTCTGAGGGCCTCTGGTAGCGTCTGGGGCCTTAAGAAGTGTTCAGAGGCACCCTAGAAGGGTCTGGGGGCTTTTAGAAGGGCTCTAAGGGGCTCTAGAGGGGTCTGGGGGCCTTTAGAAGGGTCTTGAGGGGTTCTAGAAGGGTCCGGGGGCCTTTAGAAGGGCCCTGGGAGGCTCTAGAAGGGTCTGAGGGCCTTTAGAAATGTCCAGAGGGTCTCTAAAAGGGTCTGGGGGCCTTTAGAGCTGTCCAGAGGGTCTCTAGAAGGATCTGGGAGTGTTTAGAAAATCTCGGGGGGGCTCTAGATGGATTTGGGGTCCTTCAAAAAAGTCCAGAGGGCCTCTAGAAGGGTCTGGTGGCCTTCAGAAGCGTCCCAAGAGGCTATAGAATAGTCTGGGGGCTTTCAGGAGGGACATGAGGGGCTCTAGAATGGACTAGATGGATTTAGAAGGGACATGAGGGGCTCTAGAAGGGTTTGGGGGCCTAAAGAAGGTTAAGTAGGCATTCTAGAAGGGTCTGGGGGCCTTTAGAAGGGGCCTTGGGGGCTTTAGAAGGGTCTGGGGCCTTTAGGACTGTTCAGAGTGTCTGTAGAAAAGTCTGGGGGCCTTTAGAACTGTCCAGAGGGCCTCTAGAAGGGTCTGGGGGGATTTAGAAGTGTCCCGAGGGGCTCTAGAATGGTCGGGGGGCTTTTGAAGATCCGTAGGGGGCTCTAGAATGGTCTGGGGGCCTAAAGAAGGTTAAGTAGGCGTTCTAGAAGGGTCTGGGGGCCTTTAGAAGGGGCCTTGGGGGCTCTAGAAGGGTCTGGGAGCCTTTAGAAGGGCTCAGGGGGATCTAGAAAGGTCTGGAGGCCTTTAGAACGATCCTGGGGGTTTCTAGATAGGTCTGGCGTCCTTTAGATGGGTCCAGAGAAGCCCTAGAATGGTCTTAGGGGCCTTTTGAAGGGCCCTGGGTGTAATTAGAAGGGTCTGTGGGCCTTTTGAGAGGCTCGGGGGGGGCTCTAGATCGGTCTGGGGGCCTTAAGAAGTGTTCAGAGGCACCCTAGAAAGGCCTAAGGGCCTTTAGAAGGGCTCTAAAGGGCTCTAGAGGGGTCTGGGGGCCTTTAGAAGGGCCCTGGGAGGCTCTAGAAGGGTCTGGGGGTTTTTAGAAGGGCCCTGGGGGGCTCTAGAAGGGTCTGGGGGCCTTTAGAAGGGAAAGGAGAGGCGGTAGAACGGTCTTAGGGCCCTTAGAAGAAATGTGAGTGGCTCTAGGAGGGTCTGGGGGAATTTAGAAGGGCCCTGGGGGGCTCTAGAAGAGTCTGGGAGCTTTTAGAAGAAACATGAGGGGCTCTAGAACAGTCTGGGAGCTTTTAGAAGAAACATTAGGGGCTCTAGAATGGTCTGGGGGCCCTTAGAAGGGCTCAGGGGGGCACTAGAAGGGTCTGGAGTCATTTAAAAAAGGTCCTTGGGGGGCTCTAGGAGGGTCTGGGGGAATTTAGAAGAGCCCTGGGGGGCTCTAGAATGGTCGTGGGGCTTTTAGAAAGAACATGAGGGGCTCTACAAAGGTTTGGGTTAGGGCTAGAGTTAGCGTTAGGGTTAGGGTTAGCGTTAGGATTAGGGTTAGGGTTAGGCGGTTAGGGTTATGGTGTTAGGGTTAGGGTTATGGGGTTAGGGTTAGGGTTACGGTTAGGGTTAGGGTTAGGGTAAGGAGGTTCGGGTTATGGGGTTAGGGTAAGGGTTATGGTTAGGGTTACGGTTAGGGGATAGGACTAGTGGGTTTGTGTTAGGGTTAGGGGTTAGCGTTAGGGGGTTAGGGTTAGGGTTAGGGGTTAGGGGCTTAGGGTTAGGGTTAGGGGTTAGGGTTATTGTTAGGGTTAGGGGGTTAGGGTTAGGGTTAGGGTTAGGGTCAGTATTAGGGGGTTAGTGTTAGGGTTAGGGGTTAGGGTTAGGGATTAGGGTTACGGATAGGGTTACGGTTAGGGTTAGGGGTTAGGGTAAGGGTTAGTGTTAGGGTTAGAGCCCCCCAGAGCCTTTCTAAAGGCCCCCAGACCATTCTAGAGCCCTCCAGAGCCCTTCCAAGTGAACCCAGACACTTCTATAGCACCCTAGAGTTCTTCTAAAGGCCTCCAGACAATTCTAGAGCCCCTCACGTTCCTTCTACGGGCCACCAGACCCTTCAAGAGCCCTGCAGAGCAGGGTGCCTTCTACGGCACCTCTGAACACTTCTTAATGCCCCCAGACCCTACTAGATGCCCTCAGAGCCCTTCTAAAAGCCCCCAGACAATCTAGAGTCCCCCAGGGTGCTTCTAAAGGCCCCCAGGCACTTCTAGAGCCCCTAGGGGCCCTTCTAAAGGCTCCCTGACCCTTCTAGAGCCCTACAGGGCTTTTCTAAAGGCCCCCAGACCCTTCTAGGAGGGCTCTGGAGAGCTCTTTAAGAGTCTGGAGACTTTAAGAAGGGCCAAGAGGCAATCTAGATGGGTCTGGGGGCCTTTAGAAGGGCCCTGGAGGGCTCTAGAAGTTCCTGGGGACCTTTAGAGGGTCCCTGGGTGGCTCTAGAAGGGTCTGGGTGCTTTTAGAAAGGCTCTGCAGGGCTCTAGAAGTGTCTGGGGGCCCTTAGAAGGAACGTGAGGGGCTCTAGAATTTTCTGGGGGCCTTTAGAAGGGCCCTCGTTGGCTCTAGAAATATCTTGGGGCCTTTAGAGTGTCCCTGTGGGGCTCTAGAAGTGTTGGGGGGCCTTTAGAAGGGACCTGGCGGGCTCTAGAAAGGTCTGGGGGCCTTTAGAAGGACTCTGTGGGCCTCTAGACGGGTCTGGGGTCCTTTAGAATGGGCCTGGGGGGCTCTAGAAGGGTCCAGGGGCCTTTAGAATAGTCCAGAGGGGCTGTAGAAGGGTCTGGAGGCCTATATTAAGGCTCTGGGGGGCAATAGCAGGGTCTGGGGGGCTTTTAGAAAGGATCTGCAGGGCTCTAGAAGGGTCTGGGGGACCTTAAAAGGAACGTGAGGGGCTGTAGAATGAGGTGATCTAGAAGGGTCTGGGGGCTTTTAGAAGGGCTCAGGGGGGACTCAAGAAGGGTCAGGGGGCCTTTAGAAGAGCTCTGGGGGCCTCTAGAAGAGTCTGGGGTCCTTTAAAATAGGCCTGGGGCGCTCTAGAAGGGTCTCGGGGCCTTTATAATTGTCCAGAGGGGCTCTAGATAGATCTGGAGGCCTTTAGATGGGGTCTGCAGGAATCTAGAAGTGTCTGGGGGCCTTTAGAAGGGCTCTGGGTGCCTCTAGAAAGGTCTGGGGGCCTTTAGAATGGGCTCGTGGGGGCTCTCGAAGGGTCTAGGGGCCTTTAGAATGGTCCAGAGGGCCTCTAGAATGGTCTGGAGGCCTTTAGAAGGGCCCTTAGTGGCTCTAGAAGTGACTGGGGGCCTTCAGAAGGGCTCTGGAGGGCTATAGAAGGGCCCGGGGGCCTTCAGATTGGTCTTCTTGGGCTCTAGAATAGTTTGGGGGCCTTTAGAAAGGCATTGAGGAGCTCTAGAAGGATCTGGGAGGCTTTAGAAGGGCCCTGTGTGGATCTAGAAGGGTCTGGTGGCTTTAAGAAGGGACATGAGGGGCTCAAGAACGGTCTGGGGGCCCTTAGAAGGAACGTGAGGAACTCTAGAATTGTCTGGGGGCATTAAGTAGGGTCAAGAGGCGATCTAGATGGGTCTGGGGTCCTTTTGAAGGGCTCTGGGGGGCTCTCGAAGTGTCTGGGGGCCTTTAGAAGTAATGTGAGGGTCTCTAACTGGGTCTGGAAGTATATAGAAGGGTCAAGAGGCAATCTAGAAGGGCCTGGGAGCCTTTAAAAGGGCCTCGGGGGGCTCTAGAAGTGTCTGCAGTCCTTTAGAATGGGCCTGGGGGGCTCTAGAAGGGTCTGTGGGCATTTAGAAGGGCTCTGCAGGGCTCTAGAAGAGGCTGGGGGCCTTTAGAAGGGCTTTTTAGGGCTCTAGAAGAGTCTGGGGGCATTTACAGCTTTTTTAGAGCTTTTCTAGATCTTCTCACATCCCTTCTAGAAGCCCCCAGGCCCTTCTAGAGCCCATAAGGTCCCTTCTAAATGCCCTCAGACCCTTTTAGAGTGCCTCTGGACCCTTTTTCACAGAATCACAGAATAACCAGGTTGGAAGAGACCCACCGGATCATCGAGTCCAACCGTTCCCATCAAACACTAAACCATATCCCTCAGCACCTCATCCACCCATGCCTTAAACACCTCCAGGGAACGTGACTCAACCACCTCCCTGGGCAGCCTGTTCCAGTGCCCAATGACCCTTTCTGTAAAGAATTTTTTCCTAAAGTCTAGCCTAAACCTCCCCTGGCGGAGCTTGAGGCCATTCCCTCTTGTCCTGTCCCCTGTCACTTGGGAGAAGAGGCCAGCACCCTCCTCTCTACAACCTCCTTTCAGGTAGTTGTAGAGAGCAATGAGGTCTCCCCTCAGCCTCCTCTTCTCCAGGCTAAACAACCCCAGCTCTCTCAGCCACTCCTCATAAGGCCTGTTCTCCAGCTCCTTCACCAGCTTTGTTGCTCTTCTCTGGACTCGTTCCAGAGCCTCAACATCCTTCTTGTGGTGAGGGGCCCAGAAATGAACACAGGATTCAAGGAGCGGTCTCACCAGTGCCGAGTACAGAGGGAGGATAACCTCCCTGGACCTGCTGGTCACACCGTTTCTGATACAAGCCAAGATGCCATTGGCCTTCTTGGCCACCTGGGCACACTGCTGGCTCATGTTCAGTCGGTTGTCAACCAACATCCCCAGGTCCCTCTCCTCCAGGCAGCTTTCTAGACAGACTTCTCCTAGTCTGTAGCACTGCATAGGGTTGTTGTGCCCCAAGTGCAGGACCCGGCATTTGGCCTTGTTAAACCTTTTTGAAACCCCCAGACCCTTCCAGAGCCCCTCATGTTTCTTCTAAGGGCCCTCAGACGGTTCTAGGGCCCCTCATGTCCTTTCTAAAGGCCCCCAGACCCTTCTAGATCCCCCCTAAGCCCTTCTAAATGCCCCCAGACCATTCTAGGGCCCCCAAGGCCCCTTCTAAAGGCCCCCAGACCCTTCTTGAACGCCTACTTAACCTTCTTTAGGCCCCCTGACCCTTCTAGAGCCCCTCAGGTCCCATCTAAATGCATCTAGAACATTCTAGAGCCCCTCATGTCCCTTCTGAAAGCCCCCAGACTATTCTAGAGACCCCAACAGCTCTTCAAAACACCCCCGACCATTCTAGAGCCCCTCGGAACGCTTCTAAAAGCTCCCAGACCCTTCTAGGGCCCCTCTGGACAGTTCTATAGGCCCCCAGACCCTTCTAGAGGTCCTCTGGACAGTTCTAAAGGCCCCCAGACCCTTCTAGAGCCCCCCAGGGCCCTTCTAAAGGCCCTCAGACCCTTCTAGAGCCTCCCAGGGCCCTTTTAAAGGCCCCCGGACCCTTCTAGAACCCCTCAAGACCATTCTAAAGGCTCCCAGACCCTTCTAGACCCTTCCTGAGCTCTCCTAAAGTCCCGCAGACTCTTCTAGGGCGCCTCTGAACACTTCTTAGTGCCCCCAGACCATACTAGAGGCCCTCACAGCCCGTCTAAAAGCCCCCAGACAATTCTAGAGCCCCCTAGAGCCATTCTAAAGGCGCCTAGACCCCTCTAGAGCCCCCCAGAGCCCTTCTAACGGCCCCCAGACACTTCTAGAGCCCCCCAGGGACCTTCTAAAATTGCCAAGACCATTCTAGAGCCCATCTGGACCATTCTAACGGCCCCCAGACCCTTCTAGAGCCCCCCAAAGCCATTCTAAAGGTCCCCAGTCCCTTCTAGAGCTTCTCATGTCTCTTTTAAAAGCCCCCAGACCCTTCTATAGCCCCCCAGGGCCCTTCTAAATGTCTCCAAACCATTCTAGAGCCCATAAGGTCCCTTCTAAATGCCCTCAGACTTTTTTACAGCGCCTGTGGATGCTTTTTGAAACCCCAAGACCCTTCCAGAGCCCCTCATGTTTCTTCTCTGGGCCCTCAGACGGTTCTAGAGCCCCTCATGTCCTTTCTAAAAGCATCTAGGCCATTCTAGAGCCCCTCATGTCCCTTCTGAAAGCCCGCAGACTATTCTAGAGAACCAAACATCTCTTCAAAAGCCCCCCGACCATTCCACATGGTCCCCCAGAGCCCTTCTCAAGCCCCCCAGACCCTTCTACATGTCTTCTGGACCTTTTTTAAGCCCACCCAGACCCTTCTAGAGCCCCCACGAACCCTTCTCAAGGCCCCCTGACTATTGTAGAGCCCCCCAGACCCCTTCTAATGATCCCCAGACTTTTCTAGAGTCCCTAATCGCCCTTCTAAAGGTCCCCAGATCCATCTAGATCGCCTCTTGACACTTCTAAAGGCACCCAGACCTTTCTAGAGCCCTCCAGAGCCCTTCTGAAGGCCCACAGACACTTCTAGAGCCCTGCAGAGACCATCAAAAGGCCTCCATATCCTTCTATAGCCAGTCTGGACAATTCTAAAGGCCCCTAGACCCTTCTAGAGCCTTCCAGGCCCGTTCTAAAGGAACCCAGACCCTTCTAGAGGCCCCCAGGGACCCTCTAAAGGCCCCCCGGCATATCTAGAGCCCCCCAAACCTTTTAAGGCCTCAGATTCTTCTAGAGCCACTAAGGGCCCTTCTAAAGGCCTCCAGACCAACCTAGAGCCCCTCTGGACAATTCTAAAGGCCCCTATACCCTTCTAGAGCACTCCAGGCCCATTCTAAATGCCCCCAGACCTTTCTAGAGGCCCCAAGAGTCCTTCTAAAGGCCCCGAAGTTTTTCTAGAGCCCTCCAGAGCTATTCTAAAGGCCCCCAGACAGTTCTAGAGCCCCCCAGAGCCCATGTAAAGGCCTCCAGATCTTTCTAGAGCCCTTCTTGACTATTCTAAAGAACCCTAGACCATTCTAGAGCCCCCCAGGCCCATTCTAAATGACCCCAGACCCTTCTAGAGGCCCACAGAGTCCTTCTAAAGGCCCTCAGACCTTTCTAGAGCCCGCCAGGTCCCTTCTAAAGGCCCCCAGATACATCTAGAGCCCCCCAGGGACCCTCTAAAGGCCCCCAGACCCACCTAGAGAACCTGACGTCCCTTCTAAAAGCCCCCAGACCTTTCTAGAGGCCGCCAGAGTCCTTCTAAACTACCCCAGACCTTTCTAGAGCCCTCCAGAGCCCTTCTAAAGGCCCCCAGACACTTCTAGAGCCCTGCAGAGCCTTTCTAAAGGCCTCCAGATCCCTTCTAGAGCCCCCAGGGTGCTTCAAAAGGCCCCCAGACTCTTCTAGAGCCCCCCAGGCCCATTTTAAAGGACCCCAGACCCTTCTAGAGGCCCCCAGAATCTTTCTAAACGTGACCAGACCTCTCTAGAGCCCCCCAGGTCCCTTCTAAAGGCCCCCACATTCTTCTAGAGCCCTCCAGAGGCCTTCTAAAGCCCCCTGACCTATCTAGAGCCCCCCAGAGCCCTTCAAAGGGCCCCCTGACCATTCTAGAGCCCCCTGAGCTCTTGCACAAGCCCTAAGACCCATCTAGATCGCCTCTTGACCCTTCTTAATGCCCCCACAGCACTCTAGAGCCACTCACGTTCCTTCTAAGGGCCCCCAGACCCTTCTAGAGCCCTAAAGAGCCTTTCTGAAAGCACCCAAACCCCTTGAGATCCGCCCAGACCAATTCTAAAGGGCTCCAGACCCTTCCAGAGACCCCCAAACCCGTTTAAAAGGACCCCATACCCTTCTAGAGGACCACAGAGTCATTCTAAAGGCCCCCAGACCTTTCTAGAGCCTGCCAGGTCCCTTCTGAAGGCCCCCAGACACTTCTGGAGCCCCCCAGGGACACTCTAAAGGCCCCCAGACCCTCCTAGAGCACCTGACGTCCTGACTAAGGGCCCCCAGACCCTTCTAGAGCTCTGCAGAGCCTTTCTAAAAGCGCTCAGACCCTTCTAGAGCCCCTCAGGGCCCTTCTAAAGACCCCCAGACCCTTCTAGAGGCTCCCAGGCCCATTCTAAAGGACCCCAGACCCTTCTAGAGGCTTACAGAGTTCCTCTAAAGGCACCCAGACCTTTCAAGAGCCCCCCAGGGACCCACTAAAGGCCCCCAGACCCGCCTAGAGCGCCTGACGTCCCTTCTAAGGGCCCCCAGACCCTTCTAGAGCCCTGCAGAGCCTTTCTAAAAGCACCCAGACCCTTCTAGATCCCACCAGAGCCCTTCTAAGGGACCCCAGACCCTTCTAGAACCTGCCAGACCCATTCTAAAGGCCCCCAGAAACTTCTAGAGGCCCACAGAGTCCTTCTAAAGGCACCCAGACCTTTCTAGACCCCTCCAGAGTCCTTCTAAAGGCCCCCAGACTTTTCTAGAGCCCTCCAGAGCCCATCTAAAGGCCTCCAGAACATTCTAGCGCCCCTCTGGACAAATCTAAAGGCCCCTAGACCTTTCTAGAGCCCCCCAGGCCCATTTTATAGGACCCCAGACTCTTCTAGAGTGCCCAAGAGTGATTCTAAAGGCCCCCAGACTCTTCTAGAGTACTTAAGAGCCCTTCTAATGGATCTTGACCTATCTAGAGCCCCCCTGAGCCCTTCTAAATGCCCGAAGAACCATCTAGATTGCCTCTTGACGCTTGTTAATGCACACAGGAGTTCTAGAGCCCCTTATTTTCCTTCTAAGGCCCCCAGACCCTTCTAGGTCCCCCCAGAGCCCTTCTAAAGGCACCAGACACTTCTAGAGGCCCCTGAAACCCTTCAAAAGACCCCCAGACCTGTCTAGATCACCTCTTGGCCATTTTAATGCCCTCAGACCATTCTAGAGCCCCTCACGTTCCTTCTAAGGGCCCCCAGACCTTTCTAGAGCCATGCAGAGACTTTCTAAAATCACCCAGACCCTTCTAGAGCCCCCCAGAGCCCTTCTAAATGCCTCCAGACCGTTTTAGAGCCCTTCTGGACAATTCTAGAGGCATCCAGACGCTTCTAGAGCCCTCCAGAGTTCTTCTAAAGGTCCCCAGACCTTTCTAGACCACTCCAGAGCTCATCTAAAGGCCTCTGGAACATTCTACAGCCACTCTGGACAATTCTAAAGGCCCCTAGACCCTTCTAGAGGCTCCCAGGGTGCTTCTAAAAGCCCCCAGACTCTTCTAGAGCCCTACAAAACCCTTCTAAAGGCCCCCAGACCCTTCTAGAGCCCTGCAGAGCCCTTCTAAAGGCCCCCAGACCCTTCTAGAGCCCCCCAGGCCCATTCTAAAGGACCCCAGACCCTTCTAGAGGCCCACAGAGTCCTTCTAAAGGCCCCCAGACCTTTCTAGAGCCCACCAGGTCCCTTCTAAAGGCCCCTAGACACTTCTAGACCCCCCCAGGGACCCTCTAAAGGCCCCCAGACCCTCCAAGAGCTCCTGACGTCCCTTCTAAGGGCCCCCAGACCCTTCTAAAGCCTCTCACGTCGCTTCTAAAAGCCCCCAGACCTTTCTAGAATCCCCCAGGGTGCTTCTAAAGGCCCCCAGACCCTTCTAGAGCCCCCCAGAGCCCTTCTAAAGGCCCCTAGACACTTCGGGAGCCCCCCGGGGCCCTTCTAAAGGCCCCCAGACCCATCTAGATTACCTCTTGACCCTTCTTAATGCCCCCAGACAATTCTAGAGTTCCTCACGTTCCTTCTAAGGGCCCCCAGACCCTTCTAGAGCCCTGCAGAGCCTTTCTAAAAGCACCCAGACCCTTCTAATGCCCCCCAGAGACACTCTAAAGGTCCCCAGACCGTTCTTGAGCCCCTCATGTCCCTTCTTAAAGCCTCTAGACCATTCTAGATCCACACAGGGCCCTTCTAAATCCTCCCAGATCTTTCTTGAGCTCCTCAATTCATTTCTAAGGCCCCCAAACCATTCTAGAGCCCAAGGAAGCCCATCTGAAGGCCCCCAGACCCTTCTAGAAGCCTCCAGAGCCCTTCTGAAGGCCCCCAGACACTTCTAGAGCCACTCAGGGCCCTTCTAAAGGCCTCCAGACCATTCTAGAGCCCCTCTGGACCATTCTAAAATCCCCTAGACCCTTCGAGAGCTCCCCACGCCCATTCTAAAGGCCCCCAGACCTTTCTAGAGGCACCCAGAGTCCTTCTAAATGCCCCCGGACCTATCTAGAGCGCTCCAGAGCCCTTCTAAGGGCCCCCAGACACTTCTAGATTCCTGCAGAGCCCTTCTAAAGGCCTCCAGATCTATCTAGAGCCCCTCTGCACAATTCTAAAGGCCACTAGACCCTTCTAGAGCCCCCCAGGCCCATTCGAAAAGTCCCCAGACCAATCTAGATCGCCTCTTGACCCTTCCTAATGCCCCCAGACCATTCTAGAGCCCCTCACGTTCCTTCTAAGGGATCCCAGACCCTTCTAGGGAGAGGCAGAGCCCTTCTAAAAGCACCCAGACCCTTCAAGAGCCTCCCAGGGACCCTCTAAAGGCCCCCCGGCACATCTAGAGCCTTGCAGAGCCATTCTGAAAGCACCCAGACACTTCTAGAGGCCCCCAGAGTACTTCTAAAGGCCCCCAGACCTTTTTAGAGCCTTCCAGAGCCCTTCTAAAGGCCCACAGACCTTTCTAGAGCCCTCCAGAGCCCATCTATAGGCCTCCAGAACATTCTAGAATCTTTCTGGACAGTTCTAAATGCCCCTAGACCCTTCTAGAGCCCCCCAGGCCCATTTTAAAGGACCCCAGACCCTTCTAGAGGCCCCCAGAATCTTTCTAAACGCGACCAGACCTCTCTAAAGCCCGCCAGGTCCCTTCTAAAGGCCCCCACAATCTTCTAGAGCCATCCAGAGTCCTTCTAAAGGCCCCCTGACCCTTCTAGAGCCCCCCAGAGCCCTTCTAAAGGCCCCCTGACCATTCTAGAGCCCCCCTGAGCCTTTCTAAGAGCTCCAAGACCCATCTAGATCCCCTCTTTACCCTTCTTAATGCCCCCAGACCATTCTAGAGCCCCTCACGTTCCTTCTAAGGGCCCCCAGACCCTTCTAGAGCCCTGCAGAGCCTTTCTAAAAGCACCCAGACCCTTCTAGATACCCCCAGAGCCCTTCGAAATGCATTCAGACCCTTCTAGAGTCCCCCAGGGTGTTTCTAAATGCCCCCAGACCCTTCGAGAGCCCCCCAGAGCCCTTCTAAAGGCCCCCAGACCCTTCTATATGTCCTCTGGACCCTTTTTAAGCCCCTCCAGACCCTTCTAGAGGCCCACACAGTCCTTCTAAATGCCCCCAGACACTTCTAGAGCCCCCCAGGGACCCTCTAAAGGCCCCCAGATACTTCTAGAGCCCACGAGGGCCCTTCTAAAGGCCCCCAGCCCCTTCTAGAGTCCCCCCAGGTGGTTCTAAATGCCCCCAGACCCTTCGAGAGCCCCCCCGACCCTTCTAAAGGCCCCCAGCCCCTTCTACATGTCCTCTGGACACTTTTATAGCCCCCCAGACCCTTCTAGAGCCCCCCAGAGCCCTTCTAAAGGCCGCCAGACCCTTCTAGAGCCACTCAGGGCCCTTCTATATGCCCCCAGACCCTTGTAGAGCCCCCCCGAGCCCTTCTAAAGGCCCCCAGACTTTTCTAGAGCCACCCAGGGCCCTTCTAAAGGGCCCCAAGACCCATCTAGATCGCCTCTTGACCCTTCTTAATGCCCCCAGACCATTCTAATGCCCCTCACGTTCCTTCTAATGGCCCCCATACCCTTCTAGATCCTTCAGAGCCTTTCTAAAAGCACCCAGACCCTTCTAGAGCCACCCAGGGACCCTCTAAAGGCCCCCAGGCACTTCTAGAGCCCACCAGAGCCCTTCCAAAGGACCCCAGACCCTTCTAGAGGCCCCCAGAGTCCTTCTAAAGGCCCCCAGACCTTTCTAGAGCCCCCCAGGGACCCTCTAAAGCCCCCCAGACCCTCCTAGAGCTCCTGACGTCCCTTCAAAGGGCCCCACCATGGAACGCTGTCAATAGGATCTCTACTGATCGGGCCATTTACTGGTAATCTGTCACTACTTTGTTTTCCTGTCCACTTAAAACACCAAGATGTTTCTCCTCCGTATTGGAATTTTTGTAAAATGCTTTTTGACCAAACTGTGTCCCAATTTTGTTCTGTATCATTTCTTTTCTGACACACCCATTCCATTTTATTTCTTTCCCTCATTATTTCCTTTATTTCATCATATGAGCACCATCCTACATCTTTAAATCGTCCGATACGTGTGAACTTATAATTTGGTAATTTTTCACAATCGCTTCGACTTCCTGCAGTTCTCCACTCCCTTCTTATAATTATTTTCTGTTTTTCTTGTATAGGTGTTATTATTTGTTTACATTCGGTTTTTTTCTCTTTTACCTCTGGGAGTGGGAAAGTCAATATTCCCCAGCTTATCGGTTTTCCAGCCATTTTTGGTAAAGGCAAGCATGCTGTAATCTTGCTTGTATTTTGCATTCTAGCAAAATCCTTGATTAACCCAATCATCAAATTTTCCTCAGGATTTTTCTTTTGAACATAAATCTCCTGGGGTGCCTGGGTTAGTTCTATGGCTCGTTTCACTCTGGCTTCAGTAATATTGATTTCGCTATATCCAAAGGTAGTAGCATTTTGATACTGGCATCTGTAAGTTCCCAAGTCGGATCTTTTTATCCCTTTAATAATCTGGACTAACATTCTTCCCACTCTCAATTCTATTGAATGTCTTTTATCACTTAGAACTGCTTTTCCTTCCTTTATCCATCCAAATTTCTCAGGCTGGGGGTCCTCTAGGAGGCAGTAAATAAGTGCCTCACTACCCAGAGGAGCCGGATAATGTTTATGCCCTGCTTTTATTCCATGGTCTTGAAGGGGATTTATTATCAGTGTTCTTTCTCTATAGTCTACATTACCTCCTGCTCCCACAAAACACTTATACCTTCCTTGGTCAGTCAAAGTTAAATTCGTCAGCCTCAGTTTTGTTTCACCTCGTATGGGATTTCGTGGATAAAACTTGTTCAATACCTTCCCTTTAAATTTCCATGTCCCTCGTAGTTCTTGTTTGTAACCATCTAACCCCAAACCTTTGCTATCATAGATTGTTTCAGGTGCTCCACAAGTTCCAGACACCTTTTCCCCAAAAATCTGAATTAATTTCCTTTTCATTGGGACATCACTTTGAAACCTGCAAGACAGAATGGCATTTTGTCCAATGGTATACTTGCTTGTTTCTCTCTTACGTGAAATTTCTAGAGATGTGACACCTATTATAGGTATCAAGGACCAAACTATAATCAAAGTCCCGTACTCGAAGTACGACATTTTACTTGCTTTTCAACTTCAGTCTCGTTGGTCCGACTACTTCGACTCTCCAGTCCTTGGGTGCCTTCTTTACTCACGTGTAGTGGATCCAAGAGTCTATTCCTTTTACCTTTACCGCAGTGAAAGTTGTTATCAGCACCAGGTACGGTCCATTCCACCGTTCCTTCAGTGGCTCTTCACTCCAATCGCAGACGTAGACCTGGTCTCCCGGTTCAATTTCGTGTACTGAATTCTCTAATGACACCGGACGGTTCCAGATCAAGGCCCTTCGTAGCTGTGTCAAAGTTCTACCAAGAGATAACATATAGTTATACACATCTTGGTGTCCTTTAATATGCATGTTTGGGTTTGGTTGTGGCGACTCATATGGTTTCCCGAAGAGGATTTCATAAGGACTCAGCCCCATCCCACTCCTAGGCTTTATCCTTATTCTTAGAAGGGCTATTGGTAATGCCTGGGGCCACTGAATTTTAGCTTCTTGGCATATTTTACTGACCTGTCTTTTTTATCGTCTGATTCATCTTTTCTACTTGTCCACTAGATTGTGGTCTCCATGGGGTATGGAGATTCCAGGAAATTCCCAATGCCTTACTTACTTCTTGTACAATTGTGGCTACAAAGTGTGGTCCCCTATCAGACGATAGACCTAAGGGAACCCCAAACCTAGGGATAATTGCCCTCAACAACCATTTCACTGTTTCTTTGGCTTGATTGGTGCGACAGGGAAAGGCTTCTGGCCATCCAGAAAAAGTGTCGACCCCAACTAACAAATATTTGTACCCTTGAGCTTTAGGTAATTCTACGAAGTCTATTTGCCAATAATCTCCTGGTTCCATGCCTACTCTGATGTGTCCCATTTCTACTCTCCTCCTAACCACAGGATTATTCTTCAAACAAAGTTCACATTTTGAATTTACTGACTTTGCCATTGTTAACATCTGTGCCAAAATTATGCTTCGTTTCAGATAAGTCACTAATGCTTCTGCTCCCCAGTGGCACTTTTGATGTTCTGCCTGTAGAATTGCCCGCATAATGACAGGAGGTACAATTATTTGTCCAGTTGTAGTTACGTACCATCCTTCAGAATTTAGGTTAGCCTTCATTAAATTGGCCAATTTCTTGTCCTCTTCCGAGTATTTCGGTTTCTGTGTCAGGTAATCTTGTAAAGGGCTTACCTTGGTAGGTATCAAGGCCATCATCGTCTGTACCTGTCGTGCTATCCGCCGAGCCGTTCGATCTGCCAATGCGTTTCCTTCGGCCACCATAGAGTCCCCTCCTTGATGTGCCTTGCAATGCATGATCGCTACCTGCTCAGGTAATTGCACAGCAGATATCAAGTTTAAAATTTCTTTTTGGTATTTTATATTGGTTCCCTGCGAGGATAATAATCCTCGTTCCTTCCATAAAGCTCCGTGTACAAGAACTACTCCAAAGGCATATTTTGAATCTGTCCATATGTTTACTCATTTACCTTTGCTTAATTCCAATGCCTTTGTGAGGGCTATTATTTCTGCCCGTTGTGCTGAGGTCCCCACCGGTAGGGCCTGTGCTTCTATTACCATGCTCTGTGTGGTCACGGCATATCCTGCATACTGCGTCCCATTCTCCACGAAGCTACTCCCGTCTGTGAAGAGCTCTTGATCAGGTTGTTCGATTGGAGTATCTTTCAAGTCCGCTCTCATTGCATATGTGTGTTCTATAACTTCTATGCAATCATGTTCCAAAGGACCATCTTCTGTTGCTGCACCTAAAAAGGCTGCTGGGTTTAGCAGATTAGTTGTTTTCAAACTTACATCATCCTGTTCAGTGAGTATGGCTTGGAACTTCATCATTTGGCTAGGGGAAAGCCAATGCCCCCCTTTTTGTTCTAAGACTGTTAACACCATGTGAGGTACATAAACTTCAATGTTTTTTCCTAGAGTCAATTTTCTGGCTTCTTGTATCAGAATTACAGTTGCTGCTACGGCTCTCAGGCAGGATGGCCAACCTGCACTAACGGGGTCCAACTGTTTAGAGAAGTATCCCACTGGTCGTTTCCAGCTTCCTAATTTCTGTGTTAAGACACCCAGTGCTAATCGTTGTCTTTCGTGAACGAACAACTGGAAAGTCTTTGTTAAATCCGGTAAGCCCAATGCTGGTGCCTTAGTCAAGGCCTCTTTTAGTTTCTTAAAGGCCTCCTTTTGAGGTCCCTCCCAAATGAGATTAGACAATTTCTGTGCCTCATACAGAGGTTTTGCTATAAGTCCATAGTCCATTATCCACAGCCTACACCACCCTGCCATTCCCAAGAATGTCCTCAGTTCACGCAAGTTCCGGGGTTCTGGAATCGCACAAATTGCTCTAACACGATCCGTTCCTAACCTTCGTTGTCCCTGTGTTATCTCACATCCAAGATACAATACGGTTGTGCATGCAATTTGAGCTTTTTCTCTTGAAACCTTGTATCCATTTAGGCCCAGTTGGTTTAAAATCTCAATAGTCACTTGTATGCATAATGATTCTTGTTCTGTTGCAATGAATATGTCATCTACATATTGTAACAAAAGATACTGTGTTCTTGGTACCTGAATTTTTCCCTGCGTAGTCCAAATCTCCAATTCTTTGGCCAGTTGGTTTCCAAAAAGTGTTGGGCTATTCTTGAATCCTTGTGGGAGCCTCGTCCACGTGAGTTGCATTTTTCGTCCATTATATGGGTTTTCCCACTCAAAAGCAAAAAGTTTCCTACTATCTTTGTCAAGGGGAATGCAGAAGAAGGCATCTTTTAAATCAATTACTGTAAACCATTTATATTTTTCCTTCACAGATGTCAACAATGTATATGGGTTAGCTACGACTGGATGTATATCTTTCGTAATATTGTTGATGGCCCTCAGATCTTGTACTAACCTATACTCCCCATTTGGTTTCTTTACTGGAAAGATCGGAGTATTATATTCTGACTCACATTCCTCCAATATTCCAAATTTTAAAAATTTTTCAATGATTCCTACTATTCCGTATCGGGCTTCCATTTTTATGGGATACTGTTTTATTCGTACTGGCCTTGCTCCCTCTTTTAACTCCACTATTACCAGTTGAGCAGTTTTTGATTTTCCTGGTATACTTGTTTCCCAAACTGTAGGGATTACTGCCTCTTCTACCTTCTTGGGTATCTGAGGTTTGGGATTTTCCTTTACTACTAAGATCTTTCCTACGTTCGATTCTGGGACTTGCATAATCAATTCTCCATTTTCAAAGCTGATTTTTGCATTTAGTTTAGATAACAAGTCCCGTCCCAGAAGAGGAACCGGGCAGTCGGGTAAATATAAGAATTCATGTGTTAATTCCTTTCCCCCAAATCGTAACTCTAAGGGTCGCATGAATGGCCATATTTCCTCTTTCCCTGTGGCTCCCACTATTGTAGTAGTTTTATTTCCTATTTTTCCATACAAATCATTTAAAACTGAATATGTTGCGCCAGTATCCACCAAAAATTGCACCTCTTCCCCTCCTAATCTTATTTTCACTAGGGGTTCACTGCTATCTAAATCTAGTCAGCTTTGGTTTCCATAATTTCCCAGAACCATCATTTTTGCTGCCTCTGCATTTCCAAATGAACTCCCTGCCTGTCTTATTCTTTGTGGACATTCATTTTTCCAGTGTCCTTCCTGCTTGCAATACACGCACTGGTTGAGCCCTAATCTGGCCGGATAATTGAGCCCAAATCCTCTTCCCCGTCCGTGCACCATTCCTCTTCCCCTACCTCGGTTCCCGAATTCATTCTGACCTCTACTTTGCATCACCGCCAGTAGGTGCCGCTGCTGCCTTTGCACACTATCTTTTTCACGATTGTTGTACACCTTCCAGGCAACCTCCAGCAATCTATCTAAGTCTCGCAACTCCGCACCCTCTAATTTTTGCAATTTCTTTCTAATATCATCTTGCAATTGTCCTAAGAAAATCAAAGCTAACTGGGCTTTAGCCTGTTCTGTCTCCACGTCCAAATCCGTGAATTTCCTAGCCACTTCTTTCAACCGCTCTAAAAATGCAGAGGGAGACTCCGTCTTCTCCTGTCTAACACTATACAGCTTTGACCAATTAATTGTTTTGGGCATAGCATTCTGTACTCCAACAACTACCCATTCCTGGTACCTTCTCAAATTCCTCATTCCTCCCATAGTATTATAATCCCACATGGTATCTTCAAGAGGAAAGTTCTGATCAACCGTCCCAGTGACAACACCCTGTCTAATATCTTCCCTGACCCGCTCACGGGCAGTTTTCAACACCATCTCCTTTTCTGTAGAATCCATCAAAGTGTCCAATAACACCTGAATATCATCCCAATCAGGATTCTGAGTCTTTAGAATCATTTTTACTATCCTTGCTACCTTGTCTGGGTTTTCTCAATAAACTCCAGCAGACTGTTTCCAAAGCATCAAATCTCCTGGCGTAAAAGGCACTTTAACATATACCGGACCCTCTGCTCCGACCCCCTGACGTAGCGGTGCTAGTAATGCCTTAGATGGCTGACGTCCAGCCTCCCTCCCCTGGATTTCTCTTTGCCGCGTTCGATGAGAGATCGGAGTACCCGGATAAACCTGTTCCTCCTCATATTCGCATTTTCTATCCCCCCCCTCTGTCCTTCCCCTCATTACCCGATCCCCCCTCCCTGGGGTCTGGGGCTGAGGGGGTTATCAATAAATCAAAATCATCATCTTGCTGATGTCGTGAAGCATTTTCTACTGCTAAACATTTTATGCACTTTTTCTCAGCCATACAATCATCACATTGCCCATTTGATTTTACACTGACAACCATTAGTCCGCATGCTCTTTTCCATTCATCATTCCGCCTTAAAATAAAAAACAGTTCTACATATGGTACTTCATCCCATTTTCCCTCTCGTCTACAAAACAACATTAGTTGAAAAATCGTATTATAGTCTAGAGTCCCATTTTCTGGCCAATGAACCTGGTCTTCTAATTCATATTGTGTCCACCAGACATTACAATATTCAATCAACTTTCCTTTTTGCATATCATGCCCAAATCCTCCCTCCTTCCAGTGACTCAAAATACATCCTAATGGAGATGACTTAGGTATTGACATTTTAGTTGAGGTTTTTTCTTTTTTTTTTCTTTTTTTTTTTTCTTTTTACCACAAACAGCTTAAAATGGATTAACTAGATAGGAAAGTATAGATTACGATTAACTAGACAGGAAAGTATAAATTACTGAGAGCAGAACAAAAGCACAAAATACCAGAAATACCAGAATTCCGGAATTACCAGACCAGACCACTGATGCCGAACCTGCAGAGCTTTCGCCACTGTCTTACGGACGGCGCCTAGGCTTCCCGTCGGAGCTCCTTAGCCCAACCAAGCGCAGCTTTCACCGCGTCTGACGGGCAGGCTTTACCAGACCCCAAATGGTACCATTCCCGATAAAGCAGCATGTCTTACCAATACCCCTGGTCTGTCGGGAGCAGTGGAGGTCGGTCGTGGTCGATGGTGATTACTTGGTGCCGGCTGGAGCAGGATCGATGCGCGAGCCGCCTCAGCAATGCCCGCGAGGTCCCACCTGGGTCGCCAAAAACTGTTAGCAGAATGACAAACACATAACCACACTAGGAGGTTATATGTGGTGCTTTATTTCGAGGCCCCGGGAACCAGGGGTACGCACCCAGATCTGGTTCCAAAGACCGTCACATCGCGTCCGCTTTTTATTCTCTAAAAGTTTCGCAATCTATTGTGTATTCAACAGGTTACTTCATTATTTAATACATATGCATAGGTAGGTTACTTCATCGCCTTATTGCGACATCAGTCTCTATTGCGCCTGCGTAGCCCCCTCTGGGGGTCGTCCTGATGAAGTAAGCAGTCTTCCTCAGATGAAGTAAGTAGTCTTCCTCGCATTGTCTTTATTACTTCTTGTTCTTTTGGCAAACTCGTCGGTTTTTCTTGGCTGGACCCGCACTTATCTCCACTTGACCGCTCAGGTATATCTTTCTTGCCTCCTGAAACCTATTCTTCTGTCTTTCACAAGATTTATGATGGTCTTTTGGCTGTTGCAGGTGTATGTTCTACTTGGGTAGGGTAGCTAGTACGTACTTTTCCTAAGCACACCTGGATCCTCTTTGTTGCATGAGGTCCTTTGAGCAAGTACCTCAGGGTCTGTTGCTAGGATACGTTAAGAATCAATAGAATCATGCAATTTTACATTCAGTCTTAGTTCTTGATTAGTCGATGATCAGAGTTTACCCTACTTTAAGTGTAACTTTCCTAGCACCCAGACCCTTCTAGAGCCCTGCAGAGCCTTTCTAAAAGCGCCCAGACCCTTCTAGAGCCCCTCAGGGACCTTCTAAAGGCCCCCAGACCCTTCTAGAGGCCCCCAGGCCCATTCTAAAGGACCCCAGACCCTTCTAGAGGCTTACAGAGTTCCTCTAAAGGCACCCAGACCATTCTAGAGCCCCCCAGGGACCCACTAAAGGCCCCCAGACCCTCCTAGAGCACCTGACGTCCCTTCTAAGGGCCCCCAGACCATTCTAGAGCCCTGCAGAGCCCTTCTAAATGACCCCAGACCCTTTTAGAGCCCTTCAGGGCCCTTCTATATGCCCCCAGACCTTTCTAGAGCCCCCCAGAACCCTTCTAAAGGCCCCCTGACTGTTCTTGAGCCCCTCATGGCCCTTCTTAAAGCCCCCAGACCTTTCTAGATCCACACAGGGCCCTTCTAAAGCCTCCCAGATCCTTCTAGAGCTTCTCAATGCCTTTCTAAATGACCCCAAACCACTCTAGAGCCCAATAGGTCCCATCTGAAGGTGCCCAGACCCATCTAGAGCCCTCCAGAACCTTTCTAAAGGCCCCCAGACACTTCTAGAGCCCCCCAGAGTTCTTCTAAAGGCGGACAGACTTTTCTAGAGCCCCTCTGGACCATTCTAAAGGCCCCTGGACCATTCTAGAGCTCCCCAGGCCCATTCTAAAGGCCCACAGACCCATCTACAGGCCCCCAGATTCCTTCTAAAAGCCCCCAGACACTTCTAAATTCCCCCAGGTTGCTTCTAAAGGCCCCCAGACCCTTCGAGAGCCCCCCAGAGCCCTTCTAAAGGCCCCCAGACCCTTCTTCATGTCCTCTGGACTCTTTTTAAGCCCACCCAAGCCCTTCTAGAGCCCCCCAGAGCCCTTCTAAAGGCCCCCAGACCCTTCTTCATGTCCTCTGGACCCGTTTTAAGCCCACCCAGGCTCTTCTAGAGCCCCCACGAGCCCTTCTAAAGGCCCCCAGACCCTTCTAGAGCACCTCAGGGCCCTTCTTAAGGCCCCCAGACCATTCTAGAGCCCCCAAGGGACCCTCTAAAGGTCTCCAGGCACTTCTAGAGAAAACTAGGGCCCTTCTAAAGGCCCCCAGACCAGTCTAGAGCCCTCCAGAGCCCTTCTAATGGCACCCAGACCTTTCTAGAGCCCTCCAGATCCCGTCCAAAGGCCTCCAGAACATTCTAGCGCCCCTCTTTACCATTCTAAAGGCCCCTAGACCCCTCTAGAGCTCCCCAGGAAATTTCTAAAGCCCCCCAGACCTCTCTAGAGCCCACCAGGGCCCTTTTAAAGGCCCCCAGACCCATCTGGATCGCCTCTTGACCATTCTTATTGCCCCCAGACCATTCAAGAGCCCCTCACGTTCCTTCTAAGGTCACCCAGACACCTCTAGAGCCCTGCAGAGCAATTCTAAAAGCACCCAGACCTTTTAGAGCCCCCCAGGGAATCTCTAAAGGACTCCAGGGCCCTTCTAAAGGCCCCCAGACCCTTCTAGAGCCCCCCAGAGCCCTTCTAAAGGCCCACAGACCATTCTTGAGCCCCTCATGTCCATTCTTAAAGCCCCCATACGCTTCTAGGTCCACACAGGGCCCTTGCATAGCCTCCCAGATCCTTCTAGAGCTCGTCAATGCCTTTCTAAAGGCCCCCAAACCATTTTAGAGCCCAAGAAGGGCCATCTGAAGGCCCCCAGAACATTCTAGAGGCCTCCAGAGCCCTTCTGAAGGCCCCAGAAACTTCTAGAGCCACCTAGAGCGCTTCTAAAGGCCTCCAAACCCTTCTAGAGCCCCTCTGGACCATTCTAAAGCCCCTAGACCCTTCTAGAGCCCCCCAGGCCCATTCTAAAGGCTCCCACGCCTTTCTAGAGGCCCCCAGAGTCCTTCTAAAGGACCCAGACAGTTTTAGAGAACCCCAGAGTTCTTCTAAGGGCCCCCAGACCCTTCTAGAGCCCTGCAGAGCCTTTCTAAGAGCACCCAGACCCTTCTAGACACCCCCAGACCCCTTCTAAATGCCTCCAGACCCTTCTAGAGCCTCTCTGGACCATTCTAAAGGCCCCTAGACCCTTCTAGAGCCCCCCAGGCCTATTCTAAAGGACCCCAGACCCTTGTAGAGGCCCACAGAGTCCTTCTAAAGGCCCCTAGACCTTTCAAGAGCCCACCAGGTCCCTTCTAAAGGGCTGCAGACACTTCTAAAGCCCCCCAGGGACCCTCTAAAGGCCTCCAGACCCTCCTAGAGCACTTGCCGTCCCTTCTAAGGGCCCCAAGACCCTTCTAGAGCCTCTCACGTCCCTTCCAAAGCCCCCAGACCCTTCAAGACCCCCCCTAGAGGCCTTCTAAAGGCTTCTAAAGGACCCTTTTTAAGACCCTCCAGACCATTCTAGAGCACCCACGAGCCCTTCTAAAGGCCCCAAGATCTTTCTAGAGCCTCTCAGGGCCCATCTATGTGTCCCCAGACCCTTGCAGAGCCCCCCCCCCCGAGCCATTCTAACAGTCCCCAGACACTTCTAGAGCCCCCGGAGCCCTTCTAACGGCCCGCTGACCCTTCTAGAGCCCCCCTGAGCCCTTCTAAAGGCTCCCAGACACATCTAGATCGCCTCTTGACCCTTCTTATTGCCCCCAGACAATTCTTGAGCCCCTCACGTTCCTTCTAAGGGCCCCCAGACCCTTCTAGAGCCCTGCAGAGCCTTTCTAAAAGAACCCAGACCCTTCTAGAGCCCCTCAGGGACCCTATAAAGGCCCCAAGACCCTTCTAGAACCCCCCAGGGCCATTCTAAATGCCCCCAGACCATTCTAGAGCTCCTTATGTCCCTTCTTAAAGTCTTCAGACTCTTCTAGAGCACTCCAGAGCTCTTCTAAAAGCCCCCAGGCCATTCTGGGTCTCCAAGAAGGGACATGAGGAGCTCTAGAATGGTCTAGATGCATTTAGAAGGGACATGAGGGGCTCTAGAAGGGTCTGGGTGCCTCAAGATAGTTAAGTAGGCGTTCTAGAAGGGTCTGGGGGCCTTTAGAAGGGGCCCTGGGGCTCTAGAATTTTCAGGTGGAATTTAGAAAGGCTCAGGGAGGATCTAGAAGGGTCTGGAGGCCTTTAGTACAATCCTGGGGGTCTCTAGAAGTGTCTGAGGGCCTTTTGAAGTGCCCTGGAGGTCTCTAGAAGAGTCTGAGGGCCTTAAAACGGGTCCAGAGGGCCACTAGAAGGGCCTGAGGGCCTTTAGAAGGGCTCTAAAGGGCTCTAGAGGGGTCTGGGGGCCATTAGAAAAGCCCGTGGGGGCTCTGGAAGGGTCGAGAGTCCGTTAAAAAGGCCCTGGGGGGCTCTAGGAGAGCCTGGGGGAATTTAGAATGGTCCCGTGGGGGCTCTAGAAGGGTCTGGGGGCTTTTAGAAAGGACATGAGGGGCTCTAGAATGGTCTGAGGGCCCTTGGAAGAAACATGAGGGGCTCTGGAAGGGTCTGGATGTCTTAAGAAGGGTCCAGAAGCGCTCTAAAAGTGTCTATAGGCATTTAGAAGGGACATTATGCGCTCTAGAATGGTTTGGGGAATTTTAGAAGGCCCCTGGGGGGTCTAGAAGGGTCTGGGGGCTTTTAGAAGGGACGTGAGAAGCTCTAGAAGGATCCGGGGGCCTTTAGAAGGGCTCTGAGGGGCTCTAGAGGGGTCTGGGGGCCTTTAGAATGGCTTCAGATGGGCTCTAGAAGGGTCTTGGCGCATTTAGAAGGGCACTGGGGGCTCCAGAAGGGTCTGGGGGCTTTTAGAAGGGAAGTGAGAAGCTCTAGAGGGGTCTGGGCACCTTTAGAATGGCTCTAGGGGGCTCTAGAATTGTCTGGGGGCTTTTAGAAGGGCTCTGAGGGCCTCTAGTAGGGCCTCGGAGCATTAAGAAGTGTTCACAGGCACCGTAGAAGGGTCTGGGGGACATTAGGAGGGCTCAGGGGGTTTCTAGAACGGTCTGTGGTCCTGTAAAAGGGTCTTAAGGTGTTTTAGAATAGGTCCGGTGTCCTTTAGAAGGGCCGTGGGAGGCTCTAGAAGGGTCTGAGGGCCTTTAGAAAGGCCCTGGGGGGCTCTAGAAGGTTCTGGGGGCCTTTAGAACTGTCCAGAGTGTCTGTAGAAGGGTCTGGGTGCCTTTAGAACTTTCCAGAGGGGCTCTAGAATGGTCGGGGGTCTTTTGAAGAGCCGTAGGGGTCTCTAGAAGGGTCTGGGGGCTTTCAGAAGGGACATGAGGGTCTCTAGAGTAATCTAGATGCATTTAGAAAGGACATGACGTGCTCTAGAAGGGTCTGGGGTCCTAAAGAAGGTTAAGTAGGCGTTCTGGAAGGGTCTGGGGGCCTTTAGAAGGGCTCAGGGGGGATCTAGAAGGGTCTGGGGGCCTTTAGAAGGGCCCTGGGAGGCTCTAGAAGGGTCTGGAGCTATATAAAAAGGCTCTGGGGGCGCTAGGAGGGTCTGGGAGAATTTAGAATGGCCCTGGGGGGGCTCTAGAAGGGTCTGGGGGCTTTTAGAAAGGACATGAGGGGCTCTAGAATGGTCTTAGAGCCCTTAGTAGAAACATGCGGGGCTCTAGAAGGGTCTGGGGGTTTCAAAAAGGGTCCAGAGGCACTCTAAAAGGGTCTTAGGGCCTTTAGAAGGGACCTTATGAGATCTAGAATGGTTTGGGGACATGAGGGTCTCTAGAGTAATCTAGATGCATTTAGAAAGGACATGACGTGCTCTAGAAGGGTCTGGTGTCCTAAAGAAGGTTAAGTAGGCGTTCTGGAAGGCTCTGGGGGCCTTTAGAAGGGCCCTGGGGGGCTCTAGAAGGGTCTGGGGGGCTTTAGAAGGGCTCTGGGGGGCTCTAGAGGGGTCTGGGGGCCTTTCGAATTGTCCAGAGTGGCTCTAGAAGGGACTTGGCGCTTTTAGAATGGACGTGAGAATCTCTAGAAGGGTCCGGGGGTCTTTAGAAGGGCTCTGGGGGGCTCTAGAGGGGTCTGGGGGCCTTTAGAATTGTCCAGAGTGGCTCTAGAAGGGTCTTGGCGCTTTTAGAAGCAGGGCCCTGGGGGGCTCTAAAAGGGTCTGGGGACTTTTAGAAGAGACGTGAGAATCTCTAGAAGGGTCTGGGTGCCTTTAGAAGGGCTCTGGGGGGCTCTAGATGGGTCTGGGCACCTTTAGAATGGCTCTAGAGGGCTCTAGAATTGTCTGGGGGGTTTTAGAAGGGCTCTGAGGGCCTCTAGTAGGGTCTGGGGTAATTAAGAAGTGTTCAGAGGCACCCTAGAAGCGTCTGAGTGACTTTAGAAGGGCCCTGTGGGCCTCTAGAAAGGTCTGGGGGCCTTTAGAACTGTCCAGAGGGTATCTAAAACGGTCTGGGAGCTTTTAGAAATGTCCCGAGGGGCTCTAGAATGGTCGGGAGGCATTTGAAGAGCCGTTGAGGTCTCTAGAATAGTCTGGGGGCTTTCAGAAGGGATATGAGGGGCTCTAGAATAGTCTAGATGCATTTAGAAAGGACATGACGTGCTCTAGAAGGGTCTGGGGTCCTAAAGAAGGTTAAGTAGGCGTTCTGGAAGGGTCTAGGGGCCTTTTGAAGGGCTCAGGGGGGATCTAGAATGGTCTGGGGGCCTTTAGAAGGGCCCTGGGAGGCTCTAGAAGGGTCTGGAGCTATATAAAAAGGCACTGGGGAGCTAGGAGGGTCTGGGGAATTTAGAATGGCCCTGGGGGGCTCTAGAAGGGTCTGGGGGCTTTTAGAAAGGACATGAAGGGCTCTAGAGTAGTCTGAGAGCCCTTAGAAGAAACATGCGGGGCTCTGGAAGGGTCTGGGGGTTTCAAAAAGGGTCCAGAGGCACTCTAAAAGGGTCTTAGGGCCTTTAGAAGGGACCTTATGATACCTAGAAGAGTTTGGGGACTTTTAGAAGGGCCCTGGGGGGCTCTAGAAGGGTCTGGGGGCCTTTAGAAGGGCTCTGGGGGCTCTAGAAGGGTCTGGGGGCCTTTAGAATGGTCCAGATGGGCTCTAGAAGGGACTTGGCGCTTCTAGAAGGGACGTGAGAAGCTCTAGAAGGGTCCGGGGGCCTTTAGAAGGGCTCTGGGGGCTCTAGAGGGGTCTGGGGGCCTTTAGAATTGTCCAGAGTGGCTCTAGAAGGGTCTTGGCGCTTTTAGAAGCAGGGCCCTGGGGGGCTCTAAAAGGGTCTGGAGACTTTTAGAAGAGACGTGAGAATCTCTAGAAGGGTCTGGGTGCCTTTAGAAGGGCTCTGGGGGGCTCTAGATGGGTCTGGGCACCTTTAGAATGGCTCTAGAGGGCTCTAGAATTGTCTGGGGGGTTTTAGAAGGGCTCTGAGGGCCTCTAGTACGGTCTGGGGGCATTAAGAAGTGTTCAGAGGCGCCCTAGAAGGGTCTGAGCGACTTTAGAAGGGCCCTGTGGGCCTCTAGAAAGGTCTGGGGGCCTTTAGAACTGTCCAGAGGGTATCTAAAAGGGTCTGGGGGACTTTAGAAGCATCTCGAGGGGCTCTAGAATGGTCGGGGGCTTTTGAAGAGATTTAGGGTTCTCTAGAATAGTCTGGGGGCTTTCAGAAGAGACATGAGGGGCTCTAGAAGGGTCTAGTGGCTTTTAGAAGGGACGTGAGAAGTTCTAGAAGGGACTGGGTGCCTTTAGAAGGGCTCTGGGTGGCTCTAGAGGGGTCTGGGGGCCTTTAGAATGGTCCACATGGGATCTAGAAGGGTCTTGGCGCTTTTAGAAGGGCCCTGAGGGGCTCTAGAAGAATCTGGGGGCTTTTAGAAGGGACGTGAGAAGTTCTAGAAGGGTCTGGGGGCCTCTAGAAGGGCCCTGGGTGCCTCTAGATGGGTCTGGGCGCCTTTAGAATGTCTCTAGGGGGCTCTAGAATTGTCTGGGGGCTGTTAGAAGGGCTCTGAGGGCCTCTAGTAGGGCCTGGGGGATTAAGAAGTGTACAGAGGCACCCTAGAAGGGTCTGGGGGACTTTAGGAGGGCTCAGGAGGTCTCTAGAAGGGTCTGGGGGCCTTTAGAAGGGCTCCGGGGGGATATAGAATAGTCTGGAGGCCTTTAGAACGATCCTGGGGGTCTCTAGAAGGGTCTGGGGTCCTTTAGATGGGTCCAGAGGGGCTCTAGAATGGTCTGGGGGACTTTTGAAGGGCCCTGGGGGGCTCTAGAACGGTCTGAGGGCCTTAAAAGGGGTCCAGAGGGCCACTAGAAGTGCCTGAGGGCCTTTAGAAGGGCTCTAAATAGCTCTAGAGGGGTCTGGGGGCCTTTAGAATGGCCCGTGGGGGCTCTAGAAGGCTCTGGGGGTGTTTAAAAAGGCCCTGGGGGGCTCTAGAAGGGTCTGGGGGCCTTTAGAAAGGACATGAGGGCCTCTAGAACAGTCTGAGTGCCCTTAGAAGAAACATGACGGGCTCTGGAAGGGTCTGCGGGTTTCAAAAAGGGTCCAGAGGCGCTCTAAAAGGGTCTTAGGGCATTTAGAAGGGACCTTATGGGCTCTAGAAGGGTCTTGGCGCTTTTAGAAGGGCCCTGGGGGGCTCTAGAAGAATCTGGGGGCTTTTAGAAGGGACGTGAGAAGCTATAGAAGGGTCTGGGGGCCTTTAGAAGGGCTCTGGGTGGCTCTAGAAGGGTCTGGGGGCCTTTAGAATGGCTCTAGGGGGCTCTAGAATTGTCTGGGGGCTTTTAGAAGGGCTCTGAAGGCCTCTAGTAGGGTCTGGGGGATTAAGAAGTGTACAGAGGTGCCCTATAAGGGTCTGGGGGACTTTAGGAGGGCTCAGGAGGTCTCTAGAAGTTTCTGGGGGCCTTTAGAAGGGTCTTGAGGGGTTCTAGAAGGGTTCAGGGGCCTTTAGAAGGGCCCTGAGAGGCTCTAGAAGGGTCTGAGGGCCTTTAGAAGGGACCTGTGGGACTCTAGAAGGGTTTGGGGGCCTTTAGAACTGTCCAGGGGGTATCAAGTAGGGTCTGGGAGCCTTTAGAAGGGATCTGGGGGACTCTAGAAGGGTCTTGGGGCCTTTAGAATTGTCCAGAGGGTCTCTAGAAGGGTCTGGGGCGGTTCGACCTTTCCAGAGGGTCTCTAGAAGGGTCTGGGAGCTTTTAGAAGGGTTCGTGGGGGCTCTAGATGGCTCTGGGGTCCTTCAAAAGGGTCCAGAGGGCCTCTAGAAGGGTCTTGGGGCCTTAGAAGCATCCCGAGGGGCTCTAGAATGGTCGGGGGGTATATGAAGAGCTGTAGGGGTCTCTAGAATGGTCTGGGGGCTTTCAGAAGGGACATGAGGGGCTCTAGAATGGTCTAGATAAATTTGGAAGGGACATGAGGGGCTCCAGAAGGGTCTGGGGGCCTAAAGAAGGTTAAGTAGGCGTTCTAGAAGGGTCTGGGGGCCTTTAGAATGGTCCAGATGGGCTCTAGAAGGGTCTTGGTGCTATTAGAAGGGCCCTGGGGGGCTCTAGAAGGGTCTGGGGGCTTATAGAAGGGATGTGAGAAGCTCTAGAAGAATCTGGGGGCCTTTAGAAGGGCTTTGGGGGGCTTTAGATCAGTCTGGGCGCCTTTAGAATGGCTCTAGGGGGCTCTAGAATTGTCTGGGGGCTTTTAGAAGGGCTCTGAGGGCCTCTAGTAGGGTCTGGGGGCATTAAGAAGTGTTCACAGGCGCCGTAGAAGGGTCTGGGGGACTTCAGAAGGGCTCAGGGGGTCTCTAGAAGGGTCTGTGGTCCTGTAGAAGGGTCTTAAGGCATTTTAGAACGGGTCCGGGGTCCTTTAGAGGGGCCGTGGGAGGCTCTAGAAGGGTCTGAGGGCCTTTAGAACTGTCCAGATTGTCTGTAGAAGGGTCTGGGTGCCTTTAGAACTTTCCAGAGGGGCTCTAGAATGGTCGGGGGTCTTTTGAAGAGACGTAGGGGTCTCTAGAATGGACTGGAGGCATTCAGAAGGGACATGAGGGTCTCTAGAGTAATCTAGATGCATTTAGAAAGGACATGACGTGCTCTAGAAGGGTCTGGGGTCCTAAAGAAGGTTAAGTAGGCGTTCTGGAAGGGTCTGGGGGCCTTTAGAAGGGCTCAGGGGGGATCTAGAGGGGTCTGGGGGCCTTTAGAAGGGCCCTGGGAGGCTCTAGAAGGGTCTGGAGCTATATAAAAAGGCTCTGGGGGCGCTAGGAGGGTCTGGGAGAATTTAGAATGGCCCTGGGGGGGCTCTAGAAGGGTCTGGGGGCTTTTAGAAAGGACATGAGGGGCTCTAGAGTAGTCTGAGGGCCGTTAGTAGAAACATGCGGGGCTCTAGAAGGGTCTGGGGGTTTCAAAAAGGGTCCAGAGGCACTCTAAAAGGGTCTTAGGGCCTTTAGAAGAGACCTTATGAGATCTAGAATGGTTTGGGGACTTTTAGAAGGGCCCTGGGGGGCTCTAGAAGGGTCTGGGGGGCTTTAGAAGGGCTCGGGGGGGCTCTAGAAGGGTCTGGGGGCCTTTAGAATGGTCCAGATGGGCTCTAGAAGGGACTTGGCGCTTTTAGAAGCCAAACCCTGGGGGGCTCTAAAAGGGTCTGGGGACTTTTAGAAGAGACGTGAGAATCTCTAGAAGGGTCCAGGGGCCTTTAGAAGGGCTCTGGGGGGCTCTAGATGGGTCTGGGGGCCTTTAGAATTGTCCAGAGTGGCTCTAGAAGGGTCTTGGCGCTTTTAGAAGCAGGGCCCTGGGGGGCTCTAAAAGGGTCTGGGGACTTTTAGAAGAGACGTGAGAATCTCTAGAAGGGTCTGGGTGCCTTTAGAAGGGCTCTGGGGGGCTCTAGATGGGTCTGGGCACCTTTAGAATGGCTCTAGAGGGCTCTAGAATTGTCTGGGGGGTTTTAGAAGGGCTCTGAGAGCCTCTAGTAGGGTCTGGGGGAATTAAGAAGTGTTCAGAAGCACCCTAGAAGCGTCTGAGGGACTTTAGAAGGGCCCTGGAGGGCTCTAGAAAGGTCTGGGGGCCTTTAGAACTGTCCAGAGGGTATCTAAAAGGGTCTGTGAGCTTTTAGAAATTTCCCGAGGGGCTCTAGAATGGTCGGGAGGCATTTGAAGAGCTATTGAGGTCTCTAGAATTGTCTGGGGGCTTTCAGAAGGGATATGAGGGGCTCTAGAATGGTCTGGGGGCCTAAAGAAGGTTAAGTAGGCATTCTAGAAGGTTCTGGGGGCCTTTAGAAGGGGTCTTGGGGGCTCTAGAAGGGTCTGGGGGCATTTAGAAGGGCCCTGGGGGCTCTAGAAGGTTCTGGGGGGCTTTTGAGTGGCTCGGAGGGCTCTAGAATGGTCTGAGGGCCTTAAAAGGGGTCCAGAGGGCCACTAGAAGGGCCTGAGGGCCTTTAGAAGGGCTCTAAAAAGCTCTAGAGGGGTCTGGGGGCCTTTAGAATGGCCCGTGGGGGCTCTAGAAGGCTCTGGGGGTCTTTAGAAGGGCCCTGGGAGGCTCTAGAAGGGTCTGGAGTCCTTTAAAAAGGCCCTGGGGGGCTCTAGGAGGGTCTGGTAGAAATTAGAATGCCCCTGGGGGGGCTCTAGAAGGGTCTGGGGGCCTTTAGAAAGGACATGAGGGGCTCTAGAACAGCCTGAGGGCCCTTAGAAGAAACATGAGGGGCTCTAGAATGGTCGGGGGTCTTTTGAAGAGATGTAGGGGTCTCTAGAATGGTCTGGGGGCTTTCAGAAGGGACATGAGGGTCTCTAGAGTAATCTAGATGCATTTAGAAAGGACATGACGTGCTCTAGAAGGGTCTGGGGTCCTAAAGAAGGTTAAGTAGGCGTTCTGGAAGGGTCTAGGGGCCTTTAGAAGGGCTCAGGGGGGATCTAGAAGGGTCTGGGGGCCTTTAGAAGGGCCCTGGGAGGCTCTAGAAGGGTCTGGAGCTATATAAAAAGGCACTGGGGAGCTAGGAGGGTCTGGGGAATTTAGAATGGCCCTGGGGGGCTCTAGAAGGGTCTGGGGGCTTTTAGAAAGGACATGAGGGGCTCTAGAGTAGTCTGAGGGCCGTTAGTAGAAACATGCGGGGCTCTAGAAGGGTCTGGGGGTTTCAAAAAGGGTCCAGAGGCACTCTAAAAGGGTCTTAGGGCCTTTAGAAGGGACCTTATGAGATCTAGAATGGTTTGGGGACTTTTAGAAGGGCCCTGGGGGGGCTCTAGAAGGGTCTGGGGGCCTTTAGAAGGGCTCTGGGGGCTCTAGAAGGGTCTGGGGGCCTTTAGAAGGGCTCTGGGGGGCTCTAGAGGGGTCTGGGGACTTTTAGAAGGGGTCTTGGGGGCTCTAGAAGGGTCTGGGGGCATTTAGAAGGGCTCCGGGGTGATATAGAATTGTCTGGAGGCCTTTAGAACGATCCTGGGGGTCTCTAGAAGGGTCTGGGGTCCTTTAGATGGGTCCAGAGGGGCTCTAGAATGGTCTGGGGGACTTTTGAAGGGCCCTGGGGGGCTCTAGAAGGGTCTGGGGGCCTTTTGAGTTGCTCGGGAGGGCTCTAGAATGGTCTGAGGGCCTTAAAAGGGGTCCAGAGGGCTACTAGAAGGGCCTGAGGGCCTTTAGAAGGGCTCTAAAAAGCTCTAGAGGGGTCTGGGGGCCTTTAGAATGGCCCGTGGGGGCTCTAGAAGGCTCTGGGGGTCTTTAGAATAGCCCTGGGGGGCTCTAGAAGGGTCTAGTTGCTTTTAGAAGGGACGTGAGAAGTTCTAGAAGGGACTGGGTGCCTTTAGAAGGGCTCTGGGTGGTTCTAGAGGGGTCTGGGGGCCTTTAGAATGGTCCACATGGGATCTAGAAGGGTCTTGGCGCTTTTAGAAGGGCCCTGAGGGGCTCTAGAAGAATCTGGGGCCTTTTAGAAGGGACGTGAGAAGCTCTAGAAGGGTCTGGGGCCTCTAGAAGGGCCCTGGGGGCCTCTAGATCGGTCTGGGCACCTTTAGAATGGCTCTAGGGGGCTCTAGAATTGTCTGGGGGCTGTTAGAAGGGCTCTGAGGGCCTCTAGTAGGGTCTGGGGGATTAAGAAGTGTATAGAGGCGCCCTATAAGGGTCTGGGGGACTTTAGGAGGGCTCAGGAGGTCTCTAGAAGTGTCTGGGGCCTTTAGAAGGGTCTTGAGGGGTTCTAGAAGGGTCCAGGGGCCTTTAGAAGGGCCCTGAGAGGCTCTAGAAGGGTCTGAGGGCCTTTAGAAGGGACCTGTGGGACTCTAGACGGGTTTGGGGGCCTTTAGAACTGTCCAGGGGGTATCTAGTAGGGACTGGGAGCCTTTAGAAGGGATCTGGGGGACTCTAGCAGGGTCTTGGGGCATTAAGAAGTGTTCACAGGCGCCGTAGAAGGGTCTGTGGTCCTGTAGAAGGGTCTTAAGGCATTTTAGAACGGGTCCGGGGTCCTTTAGAAGGGCCGTGGGAGGCTCTAGAAGGGTCTGAGGGCCTTTAGAAGGACCCTGGGGGGCTCTAGAAGGATCTGGGGGCCTTTAGAACTGTCCAGAGTGCCTGTAGAAGGGTCTGGGTGCCTTTAGAACTTTCCAGAGGGGCTCTAGAATGGTCGGGGGTCTTTTGAAGAGCCGTAGGGGTCTCTAGAATGGTCTGGAGGCTTTCAGAAGTGACATGAGGGTCTCTAGAGTAATCTAGATGCATTTAGAAAGGACATGACATGCTCTAGAAGGGTCTGGGGTCCTAAAGAAGGTTAAGTAGGCGTTCTGGAAGGGTCTGGGGGCCTTTAGAAAGGCCCTGGGAGGCTCTAGAAGGGTCTGGAGCTATATAAAAAGGCTCTGGGGGCGCTAGGAGGGTCTGGGAGAATTTAGAATGGCCCTGGGGGGGCTCTAGAAGGGTCTGGGGGCTTTTAGAAAGAACGTGAGGGGCTCTAGAGTAGTCTGAGGGCCCTTAGTAGAAACATGCGGGGCTCTAGAAGGGTCTGGGGGTTTCAAAAAGGGTCCAGAGGCACTCTAAAAGGGTCTTAGGGCCTTTAGAGGAGACCTTATGAGATCTAGAATGGTTTGGGGACTTTTAGAAGGACCCTGGGAGGCTCTAGAAGGGTCTGGGGGGCTTTAGAAAGGCTCTGGGGGGCTCTAGAAGGGTCTGGGGGCCTTTAGAATGGTCCAGATGGGCTCTAGAAGGGACTTGGCGCTTTTAGAAGGGACGTGAGAATCTCTAGAAGGGTCCGGGGGTCTTTAGAAGGGCCCTGGGGGGCTCTAGAAAGGTCTGGGGGCCTTTAGAACTGTCCAGAGGGTATCTAAAAGGGTCTGGGAGCTTTTAGAAATGTCCCGAGGGGCTCTAGAATGGTCGGGAGGCATTTGAAGAGCTGTTGAGGTCTCTAGAATAGTCTGGGGGCTTTCAGAAGGGATATGAGGGGCTCTAGAATAGTCTAGATGCATTTAGAAGGGACATGAGGTGCTCTAGATGGGTCTGGGGGACTTTAGAAGCGTCTCGAGGGACTCTAGAGTGGTCGGGGGGCTTTTGAAGAGATGTAGGGGTCTCTAGAATAGTCTGGGGGCTTTCAGAAGAGACATGAGGGGCTCTAGAATGGTCTGGGGGCCTAAAGAAGGTTAAGTAGTCGTTCTAGAAGGTTCTGGGGGCCTTTAGAAGGGGCCTTGGGGGCTCTAGAATGGTCTGGGGGCATTTAGAAGGGCCCTGGGAGGCTCTAGAAGGGTCTGGAGGCCTTTAGAACGATCCTGGGGGTATCTAGAAGGGACTGGGGTCCTTTAGATGGGTCCAGAGGGGCTCTAGAATGGTCTGGGGGACTTTTGAAGGGCCCTGGGGGGCTCTAGAAGGGTCTGGGGGCCTTTTGAGTTGCTCGGGAGGGCTCTAGAACGGTCTGAGGGCCTTAAAAGGGGTCCAGAGGGCCACTAGAAGGGCCTGAGGGCCTTTAGAAGGGCTCTAAAAAGCTCTAGAGGGGTCTGGGGGCCTTTAGAATGGCCCGTGGGGGCTCTAGAAGGCTCTGGGGGTCTTTAGAAGGGCCCGGGGAGGCTCTAGAAGGGTCTGGAGTCCTTTAAAAAGGCCCTGGGGGGCTTTAGGAGGGTCTGGGGGAATTTAGAATGGCCCTGGGGGGGCTCTAGAAGGGTCTGGGGGCCTTTAGAAAAGACATTAGGGGCTCTAGAACAGTCTGAGGGCCCTTAGAAGAAACATGAGGGGCTCTGGAAGGGTCTGGTGGTTTCAAAAAGGGTCCAGAGGCGCTCTAAAACGGTCTTAGGGCATTTAGAAGGGACCTTATGGGCTCTAGAATGGTTTGGAGACTTTCAGAATAGCCCTTGGGGGCTCTAGAAGTGTCTGGGGGCTTTTAGAAGGGACGTGAGAAGCTCTAGAAGGGACTGCCCCTCACATTCCTTCTAAGGGCTCCCAGATCCTTCTAGAGCCCTGCAGAGCCTTTCTAAAAGCACCCAGACCCTTCTAGATCCCCCCAGAGCCCTTCTAAAGGCCCCCAGACACTTCTAGAGCTTCTCACGTCCCTTCTAAAAGCCCCCAGACCATTCTAGAGCCCATCTGGACCATTCCAAAAGTCCCCAAACCATTCTAGAGCCAATAAGGTCCCTTCTAAATGCCCTCAGACCCTTTTAGAGCGCCTCTAGACCCTTTTTGAAACCCCCAGACCCTTCTAGAGGGTCCTTTCTAAAAGCCCCCAGACAATTCTAGAGCCCCCTACAGCCATTCTAAAAGTGCCAAGACCCTTCTAGAGCCCATCTGGACCATTCTAAAGGCCCCCAGACCCTTCTAGAGTTTCTCACATCCCTTCTAAAAGTGCCAAGACCCTTCTAGAGCCCATCTGGACCATTCTAAAGGCCCCCAGACCTCTCTAGAGCCTTCCAGAGCCCTTCTAAAGGCCCCCTGGCCCTTCTAGAGCCCTCCAGAGCCCTTCTAAAAGCCCCTTGACCATTCTAGAGTCCCCCTGAGCCCTTCTAAAAGCCCCAAGACCCATCTAGATCCCCTCTTGACCCTTCTTAATGCCCCCATACACTTCTAGAGCCCCTCACGTTCTTTCTAAGGGCTCCCAGACCCTTCTAGAGGCCTGCAGAGCCTTTCTAAAAGCCCCCAGACCCTTCTAGATCCCCCAGAGTCATTCTAAGGGCTCCCAGACCCTTCTAGAGCCCGCCAGAGCCCTTCTAAAAGGCCCAGACCCTTCTACATGTCTTCTGGACCCTTACTAAGCCCCCCCAGACCCTTCTAGAACCCCCAGGGTCCTTCTAAAGGCCCCCAGACCTCTCTAGAGCCCGCCACGGTGCTTCTAAAGGCCCCCAGACCTATCTAGAAACCCCCCCGGGTGCTTCTAAAGGCCCCCAGACCGTTCTTGAGCCCCTCATGTCCCTTCTTAAAGCCACCAGTCCTTTCTAGATCTCTTTAATGCGTTTCTAAAGGCCCCCAAACCATTCTAGAGCCCAAGAAGGGCCATCTGAAGGCCCCCAGAACCTTCTAGAGCCCTCATGAGCCCTTCTTAATGCCCCCAGACATTTCTAGAGCCCCCCAGAGGCACCCTCTAAATGCCTCCAGACCATTCTAGAGCCCCTCTGGACCATTCAAAAGGCCCCTAGACCCTTCTAGAGCTCCCCAGGCCCATTCTAAAGGTTCCCAGACCCATCTCGAGGCCCTCAGAGTTCTTCTAAATGCCCCCAGAACTTTCTAGAGCCCTGCAGAGCCGATCTAAAGGCCTCGAGGTCCTTCTAGAGCCCCTCTGGGCAATTCTAAAGGCCCCTAGACCTTTCTAGAACACCCCAGGCCCATTATAAAGGACCCCAGACCCTTCTAGAACCCCCAGAGTCCTTCTGAAAGCTCCCTGACCCTTCTAGAGCCCCCGAGACCCCTTCTAAAGGCTTCCTGACCCTTCTAGAGCCCCCTGACCCCTTCTAAAAGCCCCAAGACCCATCTAGATAGCCACTTGACCCTTCTTTATGCCTCCAGACCATTCTAGAGCCCGTCACATTCATTCTAATGTCCCCCAGACCCTTCTAGAGCCCTGCAGAGGCTTTCTAAAAGCACCCAGACACTTCTAGAGCCCTGCAGTGCCCATCTAAAGGCCTCCAGATCCTTCTAGAGGCACTCTGGACCATTCAAAATGCCCCTAGACCCTTCTAGAGCTCCCCAGGCCCATTCTAAAGGTTCCCAGACACTTCTAGATGCCCCCACAGTCCTTCTAAAGGACCCAGACCCTTCTAGAGCCCCCCAGGGTGCTTCTAAAGGCCCCCAGACTCTTCTAGAGCCCTCCAGAGCCCTTCAAAAGGCCCCCTAACCCTTCTAGAGCCCCCCGAGCCCTTCTAAAAGCACCCAGACCCTTCTAGATCCCCCCAGAGCCCTTCTAAAGGCCCCCAGACACTTCTAGAGCTTCTCACGTCCCTTCTAAAAGCCCCCAGACCATTCTAGAGCCCATCTGGACCATTCCAAAAGTCCCCAAACCATTCTAGAGCCAATAAGGTCCCTTCTAAATGCCCTCAGACCCTTTTAGAGCGCCTCTAGACCCTTTTTGAAACCCCCAGACCCTTCTAGAGGGTCCTTTCTAAAAGCCCCCAGACAATTCTAGAGCCCCCTACAGCCATTCTAAAAGTGCCAAGACCCTTCTAGAGCCCATCTGGACCATTCTAAAGGCCCCCAGACCCTTCTAGAGTTTCTCACATCCCTTCTAAAAGTGCCAAGACCCTTCTAGAGCCCATCTGGACCATTCTAAAGGCCCCCAGACCTCTCTAGAGCCTTCCAGAGCCCTTCTAAAGGCCCCCTGGCCCTTCTAGAGCCCTCCAGAGCCCTTCTAAAAGCCCCTTGACCATTCTAGAGTCCCCCTGAGCCCTTCTAAAAGCCCCAAGACCCATCTAGATCCCCTCTTGACCCTTCTTAATGCCCCCATACACTTCTAGAGCCCCTCACGTTCTTTCTAAGGGCTCCCAGACCCTTCTAGAGGCCTGCAGAGCCTTTCTAAAAGCCCCCAGACCCTTCTAGATCCCCCAGAGTCATTCTAAGGGCTCCCAGACCCTTCTAGAGCCCGCCAGAGCCCTTCTAAAAGGCCCAGACCCTTCTACATGTCTTCTGGACCCTTACTAAGCCCCCCCAGACCCTTCTAGAACCCCCAGGGTCCTTCTAAAGGCCCCCAGACCTCTCTAGAGCCCGCCACGGTGCTTCTAAAGGCCCCCAGACCTATCTAGAAACCCCCCCGGGTGCTTCTAAAGGCCCCCAGACCGTTCTTGAGCCCCTCATGTCCCTTCTTAAAGCCACCAGTCCTTTCTAGATCTCTTTAATGCGTTTCTAAAGGCCCCCAAACCATTCTAGAGCCCAAGAAGGGCCATCTGAAGGCCCCCAGAACCTTCTAGAGCCCTCATGAGCCCTTCTTAATGCCCCCAGACATTTCTAGAGCCCCCCAGAGGCACCCTCTAAATGCCTCCAGACCATTCTAGAGCCCCTCTGGACCATTCAAAAGGCCCCTAGACCCTTCTAGAGCTCCCCAGGCCCATTCTAAAGGTTCCCAGACCCATCTCGAGGCCCTCAGAGTTCTTCTAAATGCCCCCAGAACTTTCTAGAGCCCTGCAGAGCCGATCTAAAGGCCTCGAGGTCCTTCTAGAGCCCCTCTGGGCAATTCTAAAGGCCCCTAGACCTTTCTAGAACACCCCAGGCCCATTATAAAGGACCCCAGACCCTTCTAGAACCCCCAGAGTCCTTCTGAAAGCTCCCTGACCCTTCTAGAGCCCCCGAGACCCCTTCTAAAGGCTTCCTGACCCTTCTAGAGCCCCCTGACCCCTTCTAAAAGCCCCAAGACCCATCTAGATAGCCACTTGACCCTTCTTTATGCCTCCAGACCATTCTAGAGCCCGTCACATTCATTCTAATGTCCCCCAGACCCTTCTAGAGCCCTGCAGAGGCTTTCTAAAAGCACCCAGACACTTCTAGAGCCCTGCAGTGCCCATCTAAAGGCCTCCAGATCCTTCTAGAGGCACTCTGGACCATTCAAAATGCCCCTAGACCCTTCTAGAGCTCCCCAGGCCCATTCTAAAGGTTCCCAGACACTTCTAGATGCCCCCACAGTCCTTCTAAAGGACCCAGACCCTTCTAGAGCCCCCCAGGGTGCTTCTAAAGGCCCCCAGACTCTTCTAGAGCCCTCCAGAGCCCTTCAAAAGGCCCCCTAACCCTTCTAGAGCCCCCCGAGCCCTTCTAAAAGACCCCTGACCCTTCTAGAGCCCCTCAGAGCCCTTCTAAAAGCCCCAAGACCCATCTAGAGCCCCTCACGTTCTTTCTAAGGTCCCCCAGACCCTTCTAAGGCCTGCAGAGCCCTTCTAAAGGCCTCCAGACCCTTCTAGAGCCCCCCATGCCCATTCTAAAGGATCCCAGACCTTTCTAGAGGCCCACAGAGTCCTTCTAAAGGCCCCCAGACCTTTCTAGAGCCAGCCAGGTCCCTTCTAAGGGCCCCCAGATGCTTCTAGAGCCCCCCAGGAACCCTCTAAAGGCCCCCAGACCCTCCTAGATCACCTGACGTCCCTTCTAAAAGCACCCAGACCTTTCTAGAGTCCCCCAGGGTGCTTCTAAAGGCCCCCAGACCCTTCTAGAGCCCCCCAGAGCCCTTATAAAGGACCCCAGACCCTTCTACATGTCTTCTGGACATTTTTTAAGCCCCCCCAGACCATTCTATAGCCCCTCACGTTCATTCTAAGGGCCCCCAGGCCCTTCTAGAGCCCCCCAGAGCCTTCCTAAAAGCACCCAGACCGTTCTCGAGCCCCTCACGGCCCTTCTTAAAGCACCCAGACCCTTCTAGAGCCCCTCAGGGCCCTTCTTAGTGCCCCCAGACAATTCTAGAGCCCATCACGCTCCTTCTAAGGGCCCCCAGACCTTTCTAGAGCCCCCCAGAGCCTTTCTAAATGCACACAGACCCTTCTTGATCCCCTCATGTCCCTTCTTAAAGACCCCAGACCCATCTAGATCAACACAGGGCCTTCCTAAAGCCTCCCAGATCCTTCTAGAGCTCCTCAATGCCTTTCTAAAGACCCCCAAACCATTCTAGAGCCCCTCAGGCCCATCTGAAGGCCCCCAGACCCTTCTAGAGCCCTCCAGAGCCCTTCTGAAGGCCCCCAGACACTACTAGAGCCCCCCAGAGCCATTCTAAAGGCCTCCAGACCATTCTGGAGCCCCTCTGGACCATTCTAAAGGCCCCTAGACCCTTCTAGAGCCCTTCAAGGCCCTTTTATATGCACCCAGACCTTTGTAGAGCCCCCCAGAGCCCTTCTAAAGGCCCCCAGACCCATCTAGATCGCCTCTTGACCCTTCTTAATGACCCCAGACCATTCTAGAGCCCCTCACGTTCCTTTTAAGGGCCCCCAGACCCTTCTAGGACCCCCCAGGAACCCTCTAAAGGCCCCAAGACACTTCTAGAGCCCCCCAGGGGCATTCTAAATGCCACCGGACCATTCTAGAGTTCCTTATGTCCCTTCTTAAAGTCTCGAGAGTCTTCTAGAGCACTCCAGACCCCTTCTAAAGTCTCCCAGGCCATTCTGGGTCCCCCAGAAGTGACATGAGGGGCTCTATAACGTTCTGAGGGCCCTTAGAAGAAACATGAGGGGCTCCAGAAGGGTCTGGGGGTTTTAAAAGTGCATTTTTGAGGGCATTTAGAAGGGACCTTATGGCCTCTAGAATGGTTTGGGGACTTTTAGAAGGGCCCTAGGGGGCTCTAGAAAGGTCTGGAGGCCTTTAGAAGGGCTCTGGGGGGCTCTAGAAGGGTCTGGGGGCTTTTAAAATGGTCCAGATAGGCTCTAGAAGGGACTTGGCGTATGTAGAGGGGACGTGAGAAGCTCTAGAAGGGTCCGGGGGCCTTTAGAAGGGCTCTGGGGGTCTCTAGAGGGGTCTGTGGGCCTTTAGAATTGTCCAGATGGTCCCTAGAAGGGTCTTGGCGCTTTTAGAAGTGACCTGGGGGGCTCTAGAAGGGTCTGGGGGCTTTTAGAAGGGATGTGAGAAGCTCTAGAAGGGTCTGGGGGCCTTTAGAAGGGCTCTGAGTTGCTCTAGATGGGTCTGGGCGCCTTTAGAATGTCTCTAGGGGGCTCTAGAATTGTCTGGGGGCTTTTAGAAGGGCTCTGAGGACCTCTAGTATGGTCTGGGGGCATTAAGAAATGTTCAGAGTCATCCTAGTATAGTCTGGGTGACTTTAGGAGGGCTCTGGGTGGCTCTAGAAGGGTCTGGGGGCCTTTAGAATGGTCTTGAGGGGATCTAGAAGGGTCTGGGGGCCTTTAAGAGGGCTCTGGGGGGCGCTAGAAGGGACTTGGTGCTTTTAGAAGGGACGTGAGAAGCTCTAGAAGGGTCCGGGGGCCTTTAGAAGGGCTCTGGGAGTCTCTAGAGGGGTCTGGGCGCCTTTAGAATTGTCCAGATGGGCTCTAGAAAGGTCTTGGTGCTTTTAGAAGGGCCTTGGGGGGCCCTAGAAGGGTCTGGGGGCTTTTAGAAGGGACGTGAGAAGCTCCAGAAAGGTCTGGGGGCCGTTAGAAGTGCTCTGGGGTGTTCTAGAAGGGTCCGGCGGCCTTTAGAAGGCCCTGGGAGGCTCTCGATGAGTCTGAGGGCCTTTAGAATGGCCCTGGGGGGCTCTAGAAAGGTCTGAAGGCCTTTAGAATGGTCCAGAGGGTCTCTACAAGGGTCTGGGGGCCTTTAGAACTGTCCGGAGGGAACCTAGAAGGGTCTGGGAACGTTTAGAAGAGTCCCGAGGGGCTCTAGAATGGTCGGGGGGCTTTTGAAGAGGTGTTTGTGTCTCTAGAATAGTCTGTGGGCTTTCAGAAGGGACATGAGGGGCTCTAGAATGGCCTAGATGCTTTTAGAAAGGACATGAGGGGCTCTAGAACGGTCTGAGGGCCCTTAGAAGAAGCATGAGGGGCTCTGGAAGGGTCTGGGGGTTTCAAAAAGCATCCAGAGGCGCTGTAAAAGGGTCTGAGGGCATTTAGAAGGGGCCTTATGGGCTCTAGAACGGTTTGGAGACTTTTAGAAGGGCCCTGGGGGGCTCTAGAAGGGTCTGGGGGCCGTTAGAATGGTCCAGATGGGCTCTAGAATGGTCTTGGCGCTTTTAGAAGGTCCCTGGGGGGCTCTAGAAGTGTCTGGGGGCCTTTAGAAGGGCTCTGGGGGGCTCTAGAGGGGTCTGTAGGCTTTTAGATGGGCTGTGAGGGCCTCTAGTAGGGTCTGGGGGCATTAAAAAGTGTTCAGAGGCGCCCTAGAAGAGTCTGGGGGAATTTAGGAGAGCTCAGGATAGGTCTAGAAGGGTCTCGGAGCTTTAGAAGGGTCTTGAGGGGTTTTAGAAGGGTCCGGGGGCCTTTAGAAGGGCCCTGGGAGGCTCTAGAAGGGTCTGAGGGCCTTTAGAAGGGCCCTGGGGTGCTCTAGAAGGGTCTGGGGGCCTTTAGAACTGTCCAGAGGGGCTCTAGAAGGGTCTGGGGGCCTATAGAATTGTCCAGAGGGGCCCTAGAAGGGTCTGGAAGCTTTTAGAAGCGTTCCTAAGGGCTCTAGAATGGTCGGGGGTGTTTTGAAGAGCTGTTGGGGTCTCTAGAATAGTCTGGGGGCTTTCAGAAGGGACATGAGGGGCTCTAGAATGGTCTAGATGCATTTAGAAGGGACTTGAGGGGCTCTAGAAGGGTCTGGGGGCATTTAGAAGCGTCTCGAGGGTCTCTAGTATGGTCGGGGGGGTTTTAAAGAGCCGTAGGGGTCTCTAGAAGGGGCTGGGTGCTTCTAGAAGGGACGTGAGAAGATCTAGAAAAGCTCTAAAAAAGCTGAAAAAGCCTCCAGACTCTTCCAGAGCCCTAAAAATCCCTTCTAAAGGCCCCCAGTCTCTTCTAGAACCTTGTAGAGCCTTTCTAAAGGCCCCCAGACCCCTCTAGAGCCCCCCAGGCCCATTCTAAAGGACCCCAGACCCTTCTAGAGGCTCACAGAGTCGTTCAAAATGCCCCCAGACCTTTCTAGAGCCCCCCAGGGACCCTCTAAAGGCCCCCAAACCCTCTTAGAGCACCTGACGTCCCTTAAAAGGGCCCCAGACCCTTTTAGAGCTTCTCACGTCCCTTCTAAAAGCCCCCAGACCATTCTAGAGTCCCCCAGGGTGCTTCTAAAGGCCCCCAGACCCTTCGAGAGCCCCCCAGAGCCCTTCTAAAGGCCCCCAGACCCTTCTACATGTCTTCTGGACCCTTTTTAAGCCCCCCCCGACCATTCTAGAGCCCCCACGAGCCCTTCTAAAGGCCCCCAGACCCTTCTAGAACCCCTCAGGTTTCTTCTATATGCCTCCAGACTTTTCTAGAGCCCCTCAGAGCCCTTCTAAAGGCCCACAGACACTTCTAGAGCCCCCCAGGGCCCTTCTAAAGGCCCCCAGACAATTCTAGAGCCCCTCACGTTCTTTCTAAGGGCCCCCAGACCCTTCTAGAGCCCTGCAGAGCCTTTCTAAAAGCACCCAGACCCTTCTAGAGCCACCCAGGGACCCTCTAAAGGCTCCCAGGCACTTCTAGAGCCCTCCAGGGCCCTTCTAAAGGCCCCCAGACCTTTCTAGAGCCCTCCAGAGCCCATCAAAAGGCCTCCAGACCCTTCTAGAGCCCCTCTGGACAGTTCTAAAGGCCCCTAGACCCTTCTAGAGACAGCCAGGCCCATTTTAAAGGAACCCAGACCCTTCAAGAGACCCGCAGAGTCCTTCTAAAGGCCCCCAGATCTTTCTAGAGACCACCAGGTTCCATCTAAAGGTCCCCTGACCCTTCAAGAGCTCCTCTGAGCCCTTCTAAGGGCCCCCAGAACCTTCTAGAGCCCCCCAGAGCCCTTCTAATGGCCTCCAGACCCTTCTACATGTCCTCTGGACCCTTTTTAATCCCCCCCCAGAACCTTCTAGAGCCCCCACGAGCCCTTCTAAAGGCACCCAGACCCTTCTAGAGACCCTCTGGACAGTTCTTGAGGGGTTCTAGAAGGGTCCGGGGGCCTTTAGAACTGTCCAGAGGGTCTCTAGAAGGGTCTGGGGGCTTTTAGAAGGGCTCATGGGGGCTCTAGATGGATTTGGGGTCCTTCAAAAGGGTCCAGAGGGCCTCTAGAAGGGTCTGGGAGCTTATAGAAGGGCTCGGGGGGGGCTCTAGATGGATTTGGGATCCTTCAAAAGGGTCCAGAGGGCCTCTAGAAGGGTCTGGGGGCCTTTAGAAGCATCCCGAGGGGCTCTAGTATGGTCGGGGGGCTTTTGAAGAGTCGTAGGGTTCTCTAGAATGGTCTGGGGGCTATCAGAAGTGACATGAGGGGCTCTAGAATGGTCTAGATGCATTTAGAAGGGACATGAGGGGCTCTAGAAGGGTCTGGGGGCCCTTAGAAGAGCTCAGGGTGGCACTGGAAGGGTCTAGAGTCCTTTAAAAAGGCCCGGGGGCAGCTCTAGGAGGGTCTGGGGGCATTTAGAAGAGCCTTGCGGGGCTCTAGAATGGTCTGGGGGTTTTTAGAAAGAACATGAGGGGCTCTAGAAAGGTTTGGGTTAGGGTTAGGGTTAGGGTTAGGGTTAGGGGGTTAGGGTTAGGGTTACGGTAAGGGTTAGGGTTAGGGGTATAGGATTATGGGGTTAGGGTTAGGGTAAGGGTTAGGGTTAGAGTTAGGGGTTAGGGCTAGGGGGTTAGGGTTAGGGTTATGGGGTTGGGGTTAGGGTTAGTGTTAGGGGGTTAGGGTTATGGGGTTAGGGTTAGGGTTAGGGTTATGGTTAGGAGGTTTGGGTTAGGGTTTGGGTTAGGGGTTAGGGTTAGGGGGTTAGGGTTACGGTTTGGGGTTAGGGTTAGTGTTAGGGTTAGGGGGTTAGGGTTTAGGTTAGGTTTAGGGGTTTTGGTCAGGGGGTTAGGGTTAGGGTATGGGTTAGCGGTTAGGGTTAGGGTGTTAGGGTTACGGTTTGGGGTTAGGGTTAGTGTTAGGGTTAGGGGGTTAGGGTTAGGGTTAGAATTAGGGTTAGGAGGTTAGGGTTATTGGGTTAGGGTTAGGGTTATTGTTAGGGTTAGGGGGTTAGGGTTATGGGAGTAGGGTTAGGGTTAGGGTTATGGTTAGGTGGTTAGGGTTAGGGGCTTAGGGTTAGGGTTAGGGTCTTAGAATTAGGGGGTTAGGGTTAGGGTTAGGGTTTGTGTTAGGGTGGGGGGTTAGGGTTAGGGTTAGGGGTTAGGGTTAGGGATTAGGGTTTCAGATAGGGTTATGGTTAGGGTTAGGGGTTAGGGTAAGGGTTAGTGTTAGGGTTTGGGTTCAGATCTATAAGGCTCTGGGGTCCTTAAGAATTGTCCAGAGGGCCTATAGAAAGGTCTGTGGGCCCTAAAATGGACTCTGGGGGGCTCTAGAAGGCCCTCAGACCCTTCTAGAGCCCCTCTGGACCATTTTAAATGCCTCCAGATCCTTCTAGAGCCTCCTAGAACCCTTCTAAAGGCCCCCAGACCGTTCTTGAGCCCCCCAGAGCCTTTCTAAAGGCCCACAAACCGGTCTTGAGCCCCTCATGTCCCTTCTTAAAGCCCCCAGACCCTTCTAGATCCACACAGGGCCCTTCTAAAGCCTCCCAGATCCTTCTAGAGCTCCTCAATGCCTTTCTAAAGGACCCCAAACTATTCTAGAGCCAAATAAGGCGCATCTGAAGGTGCCCAGACCTTCTAGAGCCCCCCAGAACCCTTCTAAATGCCTCCAGACCCTTCTAGAGTGCCTCTGGACCATTCTAGAGGACCCTAGACCATTCGAGAGCACACCAGGCCCATTCTAAAGGACCCCATACCCTTCTAGAAGGCCACAGAGTTTTTCTAAAGGCCCCCAGACCTTTCTAGAGCCCGCCAGGTCCCCTCTAAAAGCCCTCAGACACTTCTAGAGCCCCCCAGGGACCCTCTAAAGTCACCCGGACCTTTCTAGAGCAACTGATGTCCCTTCTAAGGGTGCCCAGACCCTTCTAGAGCCTCTCACGTCTCTTCTAAAAGCCCCCAGACCTCTCTAGCGTCCCCCAGAGCCCTTCTAAAGGCTCCCAGACCTTTCAAGAGGCCCCCAGAGTTGTTCTAAACAATCCCTGACCTTTCTAGAGCCCTCCAGAGCTGTTCTAAAGGCTCCCAGACTCTTCTAGAGCCCTGCAGAGCCCATCTAAAGGCCTCCAGATCCTTCTAGAGCCCCTCTGGACAATTCTAAAGGCCCCTAGACCATTCTAAAGCTCCCCCGGCCCATTCTAAAGGACCTCAGACCCTTCTAGAGCCCCTCAGAGCCATTCTAAAGGCACCCAGACCTCTCTAGAGCCCCCCAGGGTTCTTCTAAGAGCCCCCTGACCCTTCTAGAGCCCCCCCAGGGTGCTTCCAAAGGCCCCCAGACTCATCTAGAGCCTTCCAGAGCCCTTCTAAAGGCCGCCTGACCCTTCTATAGCCCCCCAGACCCCTTCTAAAGCCCCCCTGACCTTTCTATAGCCCCTCTGAGCCCTTCTATGAGCCATAAGACCCATCTAGATAGCCTCTTGACCCTTCTTAATGCCCCCAGACCATTCTACAGCCCCTCACATTCCTTCTATGGGCCCCCAGACCCTTCTAGAGCCCTGCAGACCCTTTCTAAAAGCACCCAGACCCTTCTAGATAACCCCAGAGCCCTTCTAAAGGCCTCCAGACCCTTCTAGAGCCCCCCAGGCCGATTCTAAAGGACCCCAGATGCTTCTAGAGGGCCACAGAGGCCTTCTAAAGGCCCCAAAACACTTCTAGAGCCCCCCAGGGTGCTTCTAAAGGCCCTCAGACTCTTCTAGAGCCTTCCAGAGCCCTTCTAAAAGCCCCCTGACTCTTCCAGAGCCTGCCTGAGCCCTTCTAAAAGCCTCAAGACCCATCTAGATTGCCTCTTGACCCTTCTTTATGCCCCCAGACCCTTCTACAGCCCCTCACGTTCCTTCTAAGGGCCCCAGACACTATAGAGCTCCAGAGCCTTTCAAAAAGTACCCAGACCATTCTAGATCCCCCCAGAGCCCTACTAAAGGCCTCCAGACCCTTCTAGATATCCCCAGAGCCATTCGAAAGGCCTCCAGACCCTTCTAGAGCCCCCCAGGCCCATTCTAAAGGACCCCAGACCCTTCTAGAGGCCCACAGAGTCCTTCTAAAGGCCCCCAGACCTTCTAGAATCCTCTAGGTTGCTTCTCAAGGCCCCCAGACCCTTCAAGAGCCCCCCCAGGGTGTTTCTAAAGGCCCCCAGACCCTATTAGAGCCCTCACAAGCCCTTCTAAATGCCCCCTGGCCCTTCTAGAGCCCTGCAGAGCCCATCTAAAGGCCTCCAGACCCTTCTAGAGTCCCTCTGGACAACTCTAAAGGGCTCTAGACCCTTCTAGAGCCCTGCAGAGCCTTTCTAAAAGCACCCAGACCCTTCTAGAGCCCCCCAGGCCTATTCTAAAGGAACTCAGACCCTTCTAGAGGCCCCCAGAGTCCTTCTAAAGGCCCCCAGACCTCTCTAGAGCCCCCCAGGGCCTTTCTAAAGGCCCCCAGACACATCTAGAGTACCTGACGTCCCTTCTATAGGCCTCCAGACCCTTCTAGAGCCCCCCAGTTCCCTTCTAAAGGCCCCCAGACCCTTCTAGAGCCCCCCAGGGACATTCTAAAGGCCCCCAGACTCTTCTAGAGCCCTCCAGAGCCCTTCTAAAGGTCCCCTGACCCTTCAAGAGCCCCCCAGACCCCTTCTAAAGGCCCCCTGACCGTTCTAGAGCCCCCTTGAGCCCTTCTAAAAGGCGCAAGACCCATTTAAATCGCCTCTTCACACTTCTTATACCCGCGGACCATTCTAGAGCCACTCACGTTCCTTCTAAGGGCCCCCAGACTTTTCTAGAGCCCTGCAGAGTCATTTGAAAAGCACCCAGAACCTGCTAGAGCCCCCAAGGGACACTCTAAAGGCCTCCTGACCCTTCTAGAGCCCCCCAGGTTTCTTCTAAAGGCCCCCAGACCCTTCTAGAGCCCCCCAGGCCCATTCTAAAGGCCCCCAGACCAATCTAGAGGCCCCCAGAGTCCTTCTAAAGGCACCCAGACCCTTCTAGAGTCCCCCAGGGTGCTTCTCAAGGCCCCCAGACCTTTGGAGAGCCCAGCAGGGCCCTTCTATATGCCCCCAGACCCTTCTAGAGCCCTCCAGAGTCCTTCTAAGTCCCCCAGACAATTCTAGAGCCCTGCAGAGCCGATCTAAAGGCCTCCAGATCCTTCTAGAGCCCCTCTGGACAATTCTAAAGGCCCTTAGACCCTTATAGAGCCCCTTAGGCCCATTTTTAAAGACCACAAACCCTTTCAGAGGCCCCCAGAGTCATTCTAAAGGCCCCCAGACCTCTCTAGAGCCTGCCTGGGCCCTTCTAAAGGCCCCCAGACCCATCTAGATCGCCTCTTGACCCTTCTTAATGCCCCCAGACCATGCGAGAGCCCCTCACATTCCTTCTAAGGGCCCCCAGACCCTTCTAGAGCACTGCAGAGCCTTTCTAAAAGCCCCCAGACCATTCTAGAGCCCCTCACGTTCCTTCTAAGGGCCCCAAGACCCTTCTAGAGCCCTGCAAAGCCTTTCTAAAAGCACCCAGACCCTTCTTGAGCCCCCCAGAGCCCATCTAAAGGCCCTCAGGTACTTCTAGAGCCCCCAGGCCCCTTCTAAAGGCCCCCAGACTCTTCTAGAGCCTTCCAGAGCCCTTCTAAAGGCACCCAGACCGTTCTTGAGCCCCTCATGTCCCTTCTTAAAGCCCCCAGACCCTTCTAGATCCACACAGGGCCCTTCTAAAGCCTCCCAGAAACTTCTAGAGCTCCTCAATGCCTTTCTAAAGGACACCAAACCATTCTAGAGCCCAAGAAGGCCCATCTGAAGGCCCCCAGACCCTTCTAGAGCTCCCCAGAGCCCTTCTAAAAACATCCAGGCCATTCTAGAGCCCTTCTGGACCATTCTAAGGGCCCTCGGACCCTTCGAGAGCCCCCCAGGGCCTTTCTAAAAGCCCCCGGACCATTCTAGAATCCCTCAAGACCTTTTTAAGGGTCTGGGGGTCTCTAGAAGGGTCTGGGGGCCTTTAGAATTGTCAAGATGGGCTCTAGAAGGGTCTTGGCACTTTTATAAGGGCCCTGGGGGGCTGTAGAAGGGTCTGGGGGCTCTTAGAAGGGACGTGAGAAGCTCTAGAATGGTCCGGAATCCTTTAGAAGGGCTCTGGGCGTCTCTAGAGGGGTCTGGGGGCCTTTAGAATGGCTCTAGGGGTCTCTAGAATTGTTTTGGCGCTTTTAGATGGGCTCTGAGGGCCTCTTGTAGGGTCTGGGGGGCCTTAAGAAGTGTTCAGAGGCACCCTAGAATGGTCTGGGGGCTTTTAGAAGGGCTCGGGGGGGATCTATAAGGGTCTGGGGGCCTTTAGAAGGGTCTTGAGGGGTTCTAGAAGGATCTGAGGACCTTTAGAACTGTCCAGAGTGTCTCTAGAAGAGTCTGGGGGCCTTTAGAACTGTCCAGAGGGTCACTAGAAGGGTCTGGGGGCATTTAGAAGCGTCCCGAGGGGCTCTAGAATAGTCTGGGGGCATTCAGAAGGGACATAAGGGGCTCTAGAATGGTATAGATGCATTTAGAAGGGAATGAGGGGCTCTAGAATGGTCTGGGGGCCTAAAGAAGGTTAGGTAGGCGTTCTAGAAGGATCTGGAGCCCTTTAGAAGGGGCCTTGGGGGCTCTAGAATGGTCTGGGGGCCTTTAGAAGGGCTCAGGGAGGATCTAGAAGGGTCTGGGGCCTTTAGAACTGTCCAGAGGGTCTCTAGAAGGGTCTGGGGGCCTTCAGAATAGGTCTGGGGAGTTCTAGAATGGTCTAAAGGCCTACAGAATTGTCCAGAAGGGCTAGAATGGTCTGGGGTCTTTAGAAGGGCTCTGGGGGGATCTAGAAGTGTCTACGGGCCTTTAGAATTCATCCACAGGGGCTCTAGAATGGTCTGGAGGCATTAAGAAGGGTTAAGAGGCTTTCTAGATGAGTCTGGGGGCACTTAGAAGGGCCCCGAGGGGCTCTACAAGGGTCTGGGGGCATATAGAAGGGCCCTGAGGGCTCTAAAAGGATCTGCAGGCCTTTAGAAGGGCTCTGGGGGGCTCTAGATGCGTCTGGGGGCCTTCAGAAGGGTTCTAGATGCTCTAGAATAGTCTGGGTGCCTTCAGATAGGCCTTCTTGGGCTCTAGAATGGTTTGGGGTCCTTTAGAAAGGCACTGAGGAGCACTAGAAGTTTCTGGGAGGCTTTAGAGGCGCCCTGTGTGGATCTAGAAGGGTCTGGGGGCTTTAAGAAGGGACATGAGGGGCTCAAGACCGGTCTGGGGGCCTTTAGAAGGGCTCTGGGGGGTGCTAGAAGGGTCTGGGGGACTTTAGAAGGGCCTTGGGAGGCTCTAGAAGTTCCTGGGGGCCTTTAGAGGGTCCCTGGGGGGCACAAGAAGGGTCTGGGTGCTTTTAGAAAAGCTCTGCAGGGCTCTAGAAGGGTCTGGATGCATTAAGAAGGAAGGTGAGGGGCTCTAGTATGGTCTGGGGTCATTAAGAAGGGTCAAGAGGCAATCTAGATGGGTCTGGGGGCCTTTAGAAGGACCCTGGGGGGCTCTAGAAGGACTCTGGGGGCCTCTTTACAAGGTCTGGGGGCCTTTAGAATGCGTCTGGGGAGCTCTAGAAGGGTCTAAGGGCCTTTAGAATGGTCCAGAGGGGCTCTAGATTGGTCTGGAGGCCTTTAGAAGGGCTCTGGGGGGCTCTAGAAGAGTCTGGGAGCCTTCAGAATTGCTCTGGAGGGCTCTAGAAGGGTCTGGGGGCCTTCAGATGGGCCTTCTTGGGCTCTAGAATGGTTTGGGGTCCTTTAGAAAGGCATTGAGGAGCTCTAGAAGCATCTGGGAGGCTTTAGAAGGGCCCTGTGTGGATCTAGAAGGGTCTGGGGGCTATAAGAAGGGCCATGAGGTGCTCAAGAACGGTCTGGGGGCCTTTAGAAGGGCTCTGGGGGGCTCTAGGAGGGTCTGGGCGCCTTTAGAAGGGCTCTGGAGGGCTCTCCAAGGGTCTGGGGGAATTTAAAATGGGCCTGGAGTGCTCTAGAAGGGCCTAGGGGCCTTTAGAATTGTCCAGATTGGCTCTAGATTGGTCTGGGGTCCTTTTGAAGGGCCCTGGGGGGCTCTAGAAGTGCCAGAGGGCCTTTAGAGGGTCCCTGGGGGGCTCTGGAAGGGTCTGGGTGCTTTTAGAAAGGCTCTGGGGGGGCTCTAGAAGAGATTGGTGGCCCTTAGAAGGAATGTGAGGGGCTCTAGAATGGTCTGGGAGCATTAGGAAGTGTCAAGAGGCGATCTAGATGGATCTGGGGGCCTTTAGAAGGGCCCCGGGGGGCTTTAGAAGTGTCTGGGTGTCTTTAGAAGGAAATTTCCCAGAAGGATCTGGGAAACTTTAAAAGGGCCCTGTGTGGATCTATAAGGATCTCGGGGCTTTAAGAAGGGACATGAGGGGCTCAAGAACAGTCTGGGGGCCTTTAGAAGGGTTCTGGGGGTCTCTAGAAGGGTCTGGGGGCCTTTAGAAGGGCCCTGGGGGGCTCTAGAAGGGTCTGGGGGCCCTTAGAAGGAACGTGAAGGGTTCTAGAATGGTCTGGGGGCATTAAGAAGGGTAAAGAGGCGATCTAGATGGATCTGGGGGCCTTTAGAAGGGCCCCGGGGGGCTCTAGAAAAGTCTGGGGGCCTTTAGAAGGGGTCTGGGGGGTCTAGAATGTTTAGGGGACCTTCAGAAGGGCTCGTGGGGAGCTCTAGAAGGGTCTGGGGGGGGTTAAAAAGGGTCCAGAAGACATGGAGAAGGGTCTGGGGGCCATGAGAAGGGCTCTGGGGGGCTCTCAAAGGGTCTGGGGGCCTTTTGAATGGGCCTGGGGAGCTCTAGAAGGGTCTGGGAACCTTCAGATGGGCCTTATTTGTTTCTAGAATGGTTTGGGATCCTTTAGAAAGGCATTGAGAAGCTCTAGAAGAATCTGGGAGGCTTTAGAAGGGCCCTGTGTGGATCTAGAAGGGTCTGGGGGCTTTAAGAAGGGACATGAAGGGCTCAAGAACGGTCTGGGGGCCTTTAGAAAGGCTCTGGAGGGCTCAAGAACGGTCTGGGGGCCTTTAGAAGGGTTCGGGGGTGCTCTAGAAGGATCTGGGGGCCTTTAAAATGGTCCAGAGGGGCTCTAGAAGGGTCTGAGGGCCTTCTAGAGCCCCCCAGAGTCCTTTTTATGGCCCACAGACCTTTCTATAGGCCCTCTGGACAATTCTAAAGGACCCGAGAGCCTTATAGATCCGAACCCAAACCCTAACACTAACACTTACCCTAACCCTAACTGTAACACTATCCGTAACCCTAATCCCTAACCCTAACCCCTAACCCTAACCCCCTAACACTAACCCTAATCCCTAACCCTAACCCTAACCCCCTAACCCTAACAATAACCCTAACCCCTAACCCTAAGCCCCTAACCCTAACCCCTAACCCTAACACTAACCCCCTAATGCTGACCCCTAACCCTAACCGTAACCCTATCCGTAACCCTAATCCCTAACCCTAACCCCTAACCCTAACCCTAACCCCCTAACACTAACCCTAATCCCTAACCCTAACCCTAACCCCCTAACCCTAACAATAACCCTAACCCCTAACCCTAACCCTAAGCCCCTAACCCTAACCCCTAACCCTAACACTAACCCCCTAACACTAACCCCTAACACTAACACAAACCCACTAGCCCTAACCCCTAACCGTAACCCTAACCATAACCCTTACCCTAACCCCATAACCCGAACCTCCTTACCCTAACCCTAACCCTAACCCTAACCCTAACACCATAATCCTAACCCCTTAACCCTAACCCTAACGCTAACCCTAACCCTAACGCTAATTCTAACCCTAACCCAAACCTTTCTAGAGCCCCTCATGTTCTTTCTAAAAGCCCCACGACCATTCTAGAGCCCCCCAGGGCTCTTGTAAATTCCCCCAGACCCTCCTAGAGCCCCCCAAGGGCCTTTTTTAAAGGACTCCAGACCCTTCTAGTGCCCCCCTGAGCCCTTCTAAGGGCCCCCAGACCGTTCTAGAGCCCCTCATGTCCCTTCTAAAAGCTCCCAGACCCTTCTAGAGCCCCCCAGGGCCCTTCTAAATTCCCCCAGACCCTCCAAGAGCCACTCACATTTCTTCTAAGGGCCCTAAGACCGTTCTACCGCCTCTCCTTTCCCTTCTAAAGGCCCCCAGACCCTTCTAGAGCCCCCCAGGGCCCTTCTAAAAACCCCCAGACCCTTCTAGAGCCTCCCAGGGCCCTTCTAAAGGCCCCCAGACCCCTCCAGAGCCCTTTAGAGCCCTTCTAAAGGCCCTTAGGCCTTTCTAGGGTGCCTCTGAACACTTCTTAAGGCCCCCAGACCGATCTAGAGCCCCCCCCGAGCCTCTCAAAAGGCCCACAGACCCTTCTAGATACACCCAGGGCCCTTCAAAAGGCCCCTAAGACCATTCTAGAGCCCCTCTGGACCCATCTAAAGGACGCCAGACCTATCTAGAAACCCCCAGGATCGTTCTAAAGGCCCCCAGACCTTTCTAGATCCCCCCTGAGCCCTTCTAAAGGCTCCCAGACCCTTCTAGAGCCTCCAAGACCCCTTCTAAAGGCCCCCAGACCCTTCTAGAATGCCTACTTAACCTTCTTTAGGCCCCCAGACCATTCTAGAGCCCCTCATGTGCCTTCTAAATGCATCTAGACCATTCTAGAGCCCCTCATGTCCCTTCTGAAAGCCCCCAGACCATTCTAGAGCCCCCTACGGATCTTCAAAAGCCCCCCGACCATTCTAGAGCCCCTCGGGACACTTCTAAATCCCCCCAGACCCTTCTAGAGGCCCTCTGGACAGTTCTAAAGGCCCCCAGACTTTTCTACAGACACTCTGGACAGTCCTAAAGGCCCCCAGACCCTTCTAAAGCCCCCAAGGCCCCTCCTAAAGGCCCCCAGATCCTTCTAGAATGCCTACTTAACCTTCTTTAGGCCCCCAGACCCTTCTAGAGCCCCTCATGTCCCTTCTAAATCCATCTAGTCCATTCTAGAGCCCCTTATGTCCCTCCTGAAAGCCCCCAGACTATTCTATAGCCTCTCGGGACGCTTCTGAAGGCCCCCAGACCCTTCTAGAGGCCATCTGGACCCTTTTGAAGGGCCCCAAACCATATAGAGCCCCCCCGAGATTTTCTAAACGCTCCCAGATCCTTCTAGAGACCCTCTGGACAGCTCTAAAGGCCCCGAGACCCTTTTAGAGACCCTCTGGACATTTCTCAAGGCCCTCAGACCCTTCTAGAGCCTCCCAGGGCCCTTCTAAAGGCACCCGGACCCTTCTAGAACCCCTCAAGGCCCTTCTAAAGGCCCTCAGACCCCTCTAGAGCCCCTTAGAGCCCTTCTAAAAGCCCCCAGACCCTTCTAGGGTGCCTCTGAAAACTTCTTAAGGCCCCCAGACCCTACCAGAGGCCCTCAGAGACCTTCTAAAAGAACCAAGACAATTCCAGACCATTCTAGAAGGGTCTGGAGGCCTTTAGAAGGGCTCTGGGGGGCTCTAGAAGAGTCTGGGGGCTATTAGAAGGGCCCTGGGGGGCTCTAGAAAGGTCTGGCAACCTTTAGAAGGATTCTGGAGGCCTCTAGAAGGACTCTGGGGGCCTCTTAAAACGTCTGGGGGGCTGTAGAAGTGCCTGGGGGCCTTTAGAGTGTCCCTGGGGGGCTCTATAAGGGTCTGGGGGCCCTTACAAGGAACGTGAGGGGCTCTAGAATGGTCTTGGGGCATTAGGAAGGGTCAAGAGGCGATCTAGATGGATCTGGGGGCCTTTAGTAGGGCCCCGCGGGGCTCTAGAAGTGTCTGGGGGTCTTTAGAAGGGCTCTGGGGGGCTCTACAAGGGTCTGGAAGCATATAGAAGGGCCCTGAGAGGCTCTAGAAGGGTCTGGGGGCCTTTAGAAGAGCTCGTGGGAGCTGTAGAAGGGTCTAGGGGGGCTTAAAAAGGTCCAGAGGACATATAGAAAGGTCTGGGAGCTTTTAGAAGGGCTCTGGGTGGTCTAGAAGGGTCTGGGGGCCTTTAGAAGCACCCTGGGGGACTCTAGAAAGGTCTGGAGGCTTTTCGAAGGGACATGAGAGGCTCTAGAAGGGTCTGGGGGCCCTTAGAAGGGACGTCAGGAGCTCTAGGAGGGTCTGGGGGCCTTTAGAGGGTCCCTGGGGGGCTCTAGAAATGTTTGGGGGCCTTTAGAAGGGACCTGGCGGGCTCTGGAAAGGTCTGGGGGCCTTTAGAAGGAGTCTGGGGGCCTCTAGAAGGGTCTGGGGGCCTTTAGAAGGACTCTGGGGGCCTCTAGAAAAGTCTGGGGGCCTTTAGAATGGGCCTGGGTAGCTCTAGAAGGGGCTAGGGGCCTTTAGAGTGGTCCAGAGGGGCTCTAGAATGGTCTAGAGGCCTTTACAAGGGCTCTGAGGGGCTCTAGAAGTGTCTGGGGGACTTCAGAAGGGCTCTGGAGGGCTCTAGAAGGATCTGGGGGCCTTTAGAATTGTCCAGAGGTGCTCTAGAATGGTCTGGAGGCCTTTAGAAGGACTCTGGGGGCCTCTAGAAGTGTCTGGGATCCTTTAGAAGGGACCTGGCGGGCTCTAGAAAGGTCTGGGGGCCTTTAGAATGACTCTGGGAGCCTCTAGAAGGGTCTGGGGTCCTTTAGAATGGGGCTGGGGATCTCTAGTAGGGACTGGAGGCCTTTAGAAGGGCTCTGGGGGGTCTAGAATTGTGTGGGTGCTTTTAGAAATGCTCTGCAGGGGTCTAGAAGGGTCTGGTTGCCCTTAGAAGGAACGTGAGGGGCTCTAGAATGGTCTGGAGACCTTTAGAAGAACTCTGGGGTGTTATAGAAGTGTCTGGGTTCACTTGGAAGGGCTCTAGACATCTCTAGAATAGTCTGGGGGTCTTTAGAAGTGCCCTGGGGGGCTCTAGAACTGCATGGGGGCCTTTAGAAGGGCTCTGGCGGGATCTAGAATGGTCTGGGCTCATTAAGAAAGGCTCTGGAGGGCTCTAGAAGGGTCTGGAAACCTTTAGAAGGGGTCTGGGGGGCTCTAGAAAGGTCAGGGGGCCTTTAGAAGGGCTCTGGAGTGCTATCAAAGACTCTGGGAGCCTTAAGAAGAAACCTGGGGGGCTCTTGAAGGATCTGGGGGCCTTTAGAAGCACCCTGGGTGCTCTAGAAGGGCCCTGGGGCCCTTAGGAGGGGCTTCAGGTGCTCTAGAAGATTCTGGGTGCCTTTAAAATGGCCCTGGCGGGCTCTAGAGAGGCCTGGGGGCCTTTAGAAGGAGTCTGGGGGCCTCTAGAAGGACTCTGGGGTCCTCTAGAAGGGTCTGGGGGACTTAAAATATTCTAGAGGGGCTCTAGAAAGATATAGAGGCCTTTAGATGGGCACTGCAGGGCTCTAGAAAAGTCTGGGGGCCTTTAGAAGGACTCTGGGGTCCTCTAGAAGGGTCTGGGGGCCTTTAGAATGGTCCAGAGGGGCTCTAGAATGGTCTGGAGACCTTTAGAAAGGCTCTGGGGGGCTCTAGATGTTTCTGGGGGCCTTCAGAAGGGCTCTTGAGGGCTCTAGAAGGGTCTAGGGGCCTTCAGATGGGTCTTCTTGGGCTCTAGAATTGTTTGGGGGCCTTTAGAAAGGAACTGAGGAGCTCTAGAAGGATCTGGGAAACTTTAGAAGGGCCCTGTGTGGATCTATAAGGATCTGGGGGCTTTAAGAATCACAGAATCACAGAATAACCAGGTTGGAAGAGACCCACCGGATCATCGAGTCCAACCGTTCCTATCAAACACTAAACCATATCCCTCAGCACCTCGTCCACCCGTGCTTTAAACACCTCCAGGGAAGGTGACTCAACCACCTCCCTGGGCAGCCTGTTCCAGTGCCCAATGACCCTTTCTGTAAAGAATTTTTTCCTAATGTCCAGCCTAAATCTCCCCTGGCGGAGCTTGAGGCCATTCCCTCTTGTCCTGTCCCCTGTCACTTGGGAGAAGAGGCCAGCACCCTCCTCTCTACAACCTCCTTTCAGGTAGTTGTAGAGAGCAATGAGGTCACCCCTCAGCCTCCTCTTCTCCAGGCTAAACAACCCCAGCTCTCTCAGCCGCTCCTCATAAGGCCTGTTCTCCAGCCCTTTCACCAGCTTTGTTGCTCTTCTCTGGACCCGTTCCAGAGCCTCAACATCCTTCTTGTGGTGAGGGGCCCAGAAATGAACACAGGATTCGAGGAGCGGTCTCACCAGTGCCGAGTACAGAGGGAGGATAACCTCCCTGGACCTGCTGGCCACACCGTTTCTGATACAAGCCAAGATGCCATTGGCCTTCTTGGCCACCTGGGCACACTGCTGGCTCATATTCAGTCGGCTGTCAACCAACACCCCCAGGTCCCTCTCCTCCAGGCAGCTTTCTAGACAGACTTCTCCTAGTCTGTAGCACTGCATAGGGTTGTTGTGCCCCAAGTGCAGGACCCGGCATTTGGCCTTGTTAAACCTCATGCCATTGGACTCTGCCCAGCGGTCCAGCCTGTTCAGATCCCTTTGCAGAGCCTCCCGACCCTCCAGCAGATCGACACTTCCACCCAGCTTAGTGTCGTCCGCAAACTTGCTAAGGGTGCACTTGATGCCTTCATCCAGATCATTGATGAAGACATTGAACAGGGCTGGACCCAGCACTGAGCCCTGGGGAACCCCACTTGTCACTGGCCTCCAGCTGGATTTCACACCATTTACCACCACTCTCTGGGCCCGGCCATCCAACCAGTTTTCCACCCAGGAGAGTGTGCGCCTGTCCAGGCCAGAGGCTGACAGTTTCTCAAGCACAATGCTGTGAGAAACTGTGTCAAAGGCTTTGCTGAAGTCCAGGAAGACCACATCCACAGCCTTTCCCTCATCCAGCAGCCGAGTCACTTTGTCATAGAAGGCGATCAGGTTAGTCTGGCAAGACCTGCCTTTTGTGAACCCATGTTGACTGGGCCTGATCACCCGGTTCTCTTCCATGTGCTTCATGATAGCACTCAAGATCACCTGCTCCATGACTTTCCCTGGCCCTGAGGTCAGACTGACAGGCCTGTAGTTTCCTGGGTCCTCCCTGCGGCCCTTTTTGTAGATGGGCACAACATCAGCCAGCCTCCAGTCCAGTGGGACTTCCCCAGTCTTCCAGGGCTGTTGCAATATGATGGAAAGGGGTTTGGCCAGCACATCCGCCAGCTCCTTCAGTACCCTAGGGTGAATCCCGTCCGGCCCCATAGACTTGTAGCTGTCAAGTCGGGCTAGCAAGGCTCTGACCACCTCCTCTTGGATCACGGGAGCCTCATTATGCTCCTCTAGCTCCTGGGTTTGTACACAGATGGAACAACCCTCCTTACGACTAAAGACTGAGGCAAAGAAGGTATTAAGTACCTCAGCCTTTTCCTCATCCCCTGTTACTGTTGTTCCTTCTGTGTCCAATAGGGACTGTATGGTCTCCCTAGTCCGCCTTTTATTATTTATATATTTGTAGAAAGATTTGTTGTTATCTTTCACTGACTTGGCCAATCCAATTTCTAGCTGAGCCTTAGCCCTTCTGATTTTTTTCCTACACAATCTCACTTCCCTCCTGTAGTCCACCCAAGAGGCCTGTCCCTTCTTCCAGAGCCCATAAACATTTCTCTTCTTCTTGATATCCCTCAAGATCTCTCTATTCAACCAAGCTGGCTTTCTCCCCTGCCGGCTTTTTTTCCGGAACACGGGGATGGCTTTCTCCTGAGCTGCTAGGACCACCCTTTTGAAGAGCTCCCAGCCCTCCTGGGCTTCCTTGCCCTTGAGTACTGTCTCCCATGAGACTTCACCAACCAGCCTGCTGAAGAGATCAAAGTCTGCCCTCTGGAAATTTAATGTTACCGTCTTGCTAACCACCCTCTTCACTTCACCTAGAACAGAAAACCCTATCATCTCATGGTCGCTTAGTCCTAGGCGTCCACCTACCGCCACATCCCCTACAAGGCCTTCTCTGTTCACCAACAGCAGGTCCAGGAGGGCACCTTCCCTGGTTGGTTCATTCACCAACGGTGCAAGGAAGTTGTCTCCCACGCACTCCAGGAACCTCCTAGACTGCTTCCTTTCTGCTGTGTCGTACACCCAGCAGATATCAGGCAGATTGAAGTCTCCCACAAGAACGAGAGGCATTGATCTAGAGATTGACCGCAGCCGTTTATAGAAGAGCTCATCTGCTGCTTCTCCTTGGTTGGGAGGTCTGTAACAGACTCCCATCACAAAATCTCCCTTCTGGTGGGCTCCTCTGATTTTGACCCACAGGCACTCAACCTCCTGATCGCCACAATCCATCTCAGTGATGTCCAAGTCCTCCCTTACAAAGAGGGCTACCCCACCTCCTCTCCTACACTTCCTGTCCTGCCTGAAAAGCTTATACCCCACCATAGCCGCACTCCAGTTATATGAGTCATCCCACCACGTTTTCGTGATGGCAACGACATCATAGGCCCCTTGCCCTATGACAGCTTCCAGTTCTTCCTTCTTATTCCCCATGCTGCGTGCATTGGTGTAAATGCACTTCAGCTGAGCTGCCAAGCCTTCAGCCCTCCTAGAGGGAACAGGGTTCGTTCCCAACTGCCTGGTAACTGGAGTAGTTGACACCAGAGTGCCTGCATCTCCCTTAGCACCCCAAGGTGTGTTCTCCCCCACTTTCTGTGTGGTGAGGTACTGGTGGTCCTCGCCCGCGCACCCTCTCCCAATCACCAATTCCCCACATCCAGGCTCGTTCCTGTCTAGCCTGGGCTCAACCCCCTCCCCCTTCACATCTAGTTTAAAGCTCGATTTATGAGCTTGGCTAGGTTTCTAGCAAGGGCTTTAGCCCCCCTAGGAGACCCATGTTTCCCGCCCTTAGCGAGAAAGCCTGGGGGTGCGTGAGCCACCCCATGATCAAAGAAGCCAAAGCCCCTCTCCTCGCGCCAGGCTCGGAGCCAGGTATTAATCGAATTCTTCATCCTGGCTTCCCGCTCCTCTCTATTTAGCATTGGGATGGAGCAGAATACTACTTGTGCCCCAGAGCCCTCCATCATTCTCCCAATGGCCCTGAAGCCATTCTTGATGGCTTTGGCCTTTTTGTTTGTTAGGTCGTCATTACCAGTTTGGACTACTTTCAGAGGATAGTAGTCTGTCTCGTGGACCAGGGAAGGAAGTTTTCTAGCTACCTCCTTCCCTGATGCACCCGGCAAGCAGCAGACCTCTCTGTGGAGCGGGTTCGGTCTGCAAATGGGTCCCTCTGTTCCTCTTAGGAGGGAGTCCCCTACAACAGTCACCCTCCTCTTCTTCTTGATGGAGGATGTTTTTATCTTTTTCTGAGGATGGTGCAGCCTAGGGAAGGATTCTAGGCTGTGGGAGCCACCATCCTCATCCTCAGGGCCCTGTGTGGATCTAGAAGGGTCTGGGGGCTTTAAGAAGGGACATGAAGGGCTCAAGAACATCTGGGGGCCTTCAGAAGGGTTTTGGGGTTCTCTAGAAGGATTTGGGGGCCTTTAAAACGGTCCAGAGGGGCTCTAGAAGGGCCTGAGGGCCTTCTAGATCCCCCCAGAGTCCTTTTTAGGGCCCACAGACCTTTCCATGGTCCCTCTGGACAATTCTAAAGGACCCGAGAGACTTATAGATCCGAACTCAAACCCTAACACTAACACTTACCCTAACCCCTAACCCTAACCGTAACCCTATCCGTAACCCTAATCCCTAACCCTAACCCCTAACCCTAACCCTAACCCTAACCCCCTAACACTAACCCTAATCCATAACCCTAACCCTAACCCCCTAACCCTAACAATAACCCTAACCCCTAACCCTAAGCCCCTAACCCTAACCCCTAACCCTAACACAAACCCCCTAACACTAACCCCTAACACTAACACAAACCCACTAGCCCTAACCCCTAACCGTAACCCTAACCATAACCCTTACCCTAACCCCATAACCCGAGCCTCCTTACCCTAACCCTAACCCTAACACCATAATCCTAACCCCCTAACCCTAACGCTAACTCTAACCCTAACCCAAACCTTTCTAGAGCCCCTCATGTTCTTTCTAAAAGCCCCACGACCATTCTAGAGCCCCCCAGGGCTCTTGTAAATTCCCCAAGGGCCTTTTTTAAAGGACTCCAGACCCTTCTAGTGCCTCCCTGAGCCCTTCTAAGGGCCCCCAGACCGTTCTAGAGCCCCTCATGTTTCTTCTAAAAGCTCCCAGACCCTTCTAGAGCCACCCAGGGCCCTTCTAAAAACCCCCAGACCCTTTTAGAGACCCTCTGGACATTTCTAAAGGCCCTCAGACCCTTCTAGAGCCTCCCAGGGCCCTTCTTAAAGCCCCCGGACCCTTCTAGAACCCCTCAAGACCCTTCTAAAGGCCCCCAGACCCCTCTAGAGCCCATTAGAGCCCTTCTAAAAGCCCCCAGACCATTCTAGGGTGCCTCTGAACACTTCTTAAGGCCCCCAGACCCTACCAGAGGCCCTCAGAGACCTTCTAAAAGTGCCAAGACAATTCTAGAGACCATTCTAGAATGGTCTGGAGGCCTTTAGAAGGGCTCTGGGGGGCTCTAGAAGAGTCTGGGGGCCTTTAGAAGGATCTTTGAGGCCTCTAGAAGGACTCTGGGGGCCTCTTGAAAGGTCTGGGGGCTGTAGATGTGCCTGGGGGCCTTTAGAGGTTCCTGGGGGCTCTATAATGGTCTGGGGGCCCTTAAAAGGAACGTGACGGGCTCTAGAATGGTCTTGGGGCATTAGGAAGGGTCAAGAGTCGATCTAGATGGGTCTGGGGGCCTTTAGAAGGGCCCCGGGGGGCTCTAGAAGTGTCTGGGGGTCTTTAGAAGGGCTCTGGGGGGCTCTACAAGGATCTGGAGGCATATAGAAGGGCCCTGAGGGGCTCTAGAAGGGTCTGGGGGCCTTTAGAAGGGCTCGTGGGAGCTGTAGAAGGGTCTAGGGGGGCTTAAAAGGGTCCAGAGGAAATGTAGTAAGGTCTGGGGTCTTTTTAAGGGCTCTGGGTGGTCTAGAAGGGTCTGGGGGCCTTTAGAAGCACCCTGGGGGACTCTAGAAAGGTCTGGGGGCTTTTAGAAGGGACGTGAGATGCTCTAGAAGGGTCTGGGGTCCTTAGAAGGGACGTCAGGAGCTCTAGGAGGGTCTGGGGGCCTTTAGAGGGTCCCTGGGGGTCTCTAGAAGCGTTTGGGGGCCTTAGAAGGGACCTGGCGGGTTCTTGAAAGGTCTGGGGGCCATTAGAAGGACTCTGGGAACCTCTAGAAGGGTCTGGGGGACTTTAGAAGGACTCTGGGGGGCTCTAGAAGTGCCTGGGGGCCTTTAGAAGGTCCCTGGGGGGCTGTAGATGTGTCTGGGGGCCTTTAGAAGGGACCTGGCAGGCTCTAGAAAGGTCTGGGGGCCTTTAGAAGGGCCCTGGCGGGCCTCTAGAAGGGTCTGGGGTCATTTAGAATGGGCCCGGGGGGGCTCTAGAATGGTCTGGGGTTCTCTAGAATAGTCCAGAGGGGCTCTAGAAGGATCTGGAGGCCTTTAGATGGGCTCTGGGGTGCTCTAGAAGTGTCTGGGGGCCTTTGGAATAGCTCTGGAGGGCTTTAGAAAAATCTGGGGGCCTTTAGAAGGACTCTGGGGCCCTCTAGAAACGTCTGGGGGCCTTTAGAATGGGCCTCGGGAGCTCTAGAAGGGTCTAGGGGCCTTTAGAATTGTCCAGAGGGGCTCTAGAATGGTCTGGAGGCCTTTAGAAGGGCCCTTAGTGGCTCTAGAAGTGACTGGGGGCCTTCAGAAGGGCTCTGGAGGGCTCTAGAAGGGTCTGGGGGCCTTCAGATGGGCCTTCTTGGGCTCTAGAATGGTTTGGGGGCCTTTAGAAAGGCATTGAGGAGCTCTAGAAGGATCTGGGAGGCTTTAGAAGGGCCCTGTGTGGATCTAGAAGGGTCTGGGGGCTTTAAGAAGGGCCATGAGGGGCTCAAGAACGGTCTGGGGGCCCTTAGAAGGAACGTGAGGGGCTCTAGAATGGTCTGGGTGCATTAAGTAGGGTCAAGAGGCGATCTAGATGGGTCTGGCGGCCTTTAGAAGGGCCCCGGGGGGCTCTACAAGGGTCTGGAGGCATATAGAAAGGACCTGAGGGGCTCTAGAAGGGTCTGGGTGCCTTTAGAAGGGCTCGTGCGGGCTCTAGAATGGTCTGAGTAGGCTTAAAAAGGGTCCAGAGTACATGTAGGAAGGTCTGGGGCCTTTAGAAGGGCTCTGGTGGGTCTAGAAGGGTCTGGGGGCCTTTAGAAGCATCCTGGGGGACTCTAGAAAGGTCTGAGGGCTTTTAGAATGGACGTGAGAGCCTCTAGAAGGGTCTGGGGGCCCTTAGAAGGGATGTCAGGAGCTCTAGGAGGGTTTGTGGGCATTTAGAGTCCCTGGGGGGCTCTAGAAGTGTCTGGGCGCCTTTTGAAGGCACCTGGCGGGCTGTAGAAAAGTCTGGGGGCCTTTAGAAGGACTCTGGGGGCCTCTAGAACGGTCTGGGGTCCTTTAGAATAGGCCTGGGGGGCTCTAGAAGGGTCTGGAGGCCTTTAGAAGGGCTCTGGGGGGATTTAGAAGGATCTGGGTGCTTTTTGAAAGGCTCTTCCCGGCTCTGGAAGGGTCTGGGGGCCCTTAGAAGGAACGTGAGAGGCTCTAGAATGGTCTGAGGACATTTAGAAGGGTCAAGAGGCGATCTAGATGGGTGTTGGGGCTTTTAAAAGGGCTCAGGGGTCTCTAGAAGGGTCAGGGGGCCTTTAGAAGTACTCTGGGAGGCAATAGAAAGGTCTGGGGGCCTTTAGAAGGGCCCAAAGGGCTCTAGAAGAGTCTGGGGGCCTTTAGAAGCACCCTGGGGGGCTCTAGAAGGGTCTGGGAGCCTTTAGAAGCACCCTGCAGGCCTCTAGAAGCGTCTGGTTTCCTTTAGAATGGGCCTGGAATGCTCTAGAAGTGTCTAGGGGCCTTTAGAATTGTCCAGACAGACTCTAGAAGGATCTGGAGGCCTTTAGATGGGCTCTGCAGGGCTCTAGAATGGTCTGGGGGCCTTTAGAGGGACTCTGGGGGGCTATAAAAGGGTCTGGGGTCCTTTAGAATGTACCTTGGGGGGTCTAGAAGGGTCTATGGCCCTTTAGAATGGTCCAGAGGGGCTCTAGAAGGATCTGGAGGCCTTTAGATGGGCTCTCGGGGGCTCTAGGATTGTTTGGGGGCCTTTAGAATAGCTCTGGAGGGCTCTATAAAAATCTGGGGGCCTTTAGAAGGACTCTGGGGGCCTCTAGAAAGGTCTGGGGGCCTTTAGAATAGGCTTTGAGCACTCTAGAAGGGTCTAGGGGCCTTTAGAATTGTGCAGAGGGGCTCTAGATTGGTCTGGAGTCCTTTAGAAGGGCTCTGGGTGGCTCTAGTAGTGTCTGGGAGCCTTCAGAAGGGCTCTGGAGGGCTCTAGAAGTGTCTGTGGGCCTCCAGAAGGGCTCTGGAGGGCTCTAGAAGGGTCTGGGGGCCTTCAGATAAGCCTTCTTGGGCTCTAGAATGGTTTGGGGGCCTTTAGAAAGGCATTGAGGAGCTCTAGAAGGATCTGGGAGGCTTTAGAAGGGCCCTGTGTGGATCTAGAAGGGTCTGGGGGCTTTAAGAAGGGACATGAGGGGCTCAAGAACGGTCTGGGGGCCTTTAGAAGGGCTCTGGGGGGTTCTAGAAGGGTCAGGGGTCCTTTAGAATGGGCCCCGGGGGGCTCTAGAAGTGTCTGGGGGCCTTTAGAAGGGCCCTGGCGGGCTCTAGAACAGTCTGGGGGCCTTCAGAAACTCCCTGGGGGGCTCTACAAGGGTCTGGAGGTCTTTAGAAGGGACGTCAGGTGCTCTAGAAGGGTCTGGAGCCCTTTAGAATGGTCCTGGGGGGCTCTAGAAGGATCTGGAGGCCTTTAGATGGGCTCTGGGGGGCTCTAGAATTGTCTGGGGGCCTTTAGAATAGCTCTGGAGGGCTCTAGAAAAATCTGGGGGCCTTTAGAAGGACTCTGGGGGCCTCTAGAAGGGTCTGGGGTCCTTTGGAATAGGCCTGGGGGGATCTAGAAGGGTCTGGAGGCCTTTAGAATGGCTCTGGGGGGATTTAGAAGGGTCTGGGTCTTTTAGAAAGGCTCTAAAGTGTTGTAGAAGGGTCTGGGGGCCCTTAGAAGGAACATGAGAGGCTCTAGAATTGTCTGGGGGCATTAAGAAGGGTCAAGAGGTGATCTAGATTGGTCTTGGGGCTTTTAAAAGGGCTTGGGGGGCTCTAGAAAGGTCTGGGGGCCTTTAGAAGGGACGTAAGAGGCTCTAGAAGGGTCTGGGGGCCTTTAGAAGGGCCCCGGAGGGCTCTAGAAAAGTCTGGGAGCCTTTAGAATCACCCTGGGGGGCTCTAGAAGGGAATGGGGGCCCTTAGAAGGTACGTCAGGTGCTCTAGAAGTGTCTGAGGGCTTTTGGAATTGTCCAGGCTGGCTCTAGAAGGATCTGGAGGCCTTTAGATGGGCTTGGAGGGCTCTAGAGAGGTCTGGGCGTCTTTAGAAGGACTCTGAGGGCCTCTAGAAGTGTCTGGGGTCCTTTAGAATGTACCTTGGGGGCTCTAGAAGGGTCTAGGGGCCTTTAGATGGGCTCTGGGGGGCTCTAGAATTGTCTGGGGGCCTTTAGAATAGCTCTGGAGGGCTCTAGAAAAATCTGGGGGCCTTTAGAATGGGCCTGGAGAGCTCTAGAAGGGTCTAGGGGCATTTAGAATTGTCCAGAGGGGCTCTATATTGGTCTGGAGGCCTTTAGAAGTGCTCTGGGTGGCTATAGAAGGGTCTGGGGGCCTTTAGAAGGGCTCTGGAGGGCTCTAGAAGAGTCTGGGGGCCTATTGAAGCACCCTGGGGGGCTCTAGAAGGGTCTGGAGGATATTAGAAGGGACGTCAGGTGCTCTAGAAGGGTCTGGGGCCCTTTAGAATGGTCCTGGGGGGCTCTAGAATGGTCTTGAGGCCTTTAGAATTGTCATGAGGGGCTCTAGAAGGATCTGGAGGCATTTAGATGAGGTCTGCAGGTCTCTAGAAGTGTCTGAGGGCCTTTAGAGGGTACCTGGGGGGCTCTAGATGTGTCTGGGGGCCTTTAGAAGGGCTCTGGAGGGCTCTAGAAGAGTCTGGGGGCCTATTGAAGCACCCTGGGGGGCTCTAGAAGGGTCTGGAGGATATTAGAAGGGACGTCAGGTGCTCTAGAAGGGTCTGGGGCCCTTTAGAATGGTCCTGGGGGGCTCTAGAATGGTCTAGGGTCCTTTAGAATAGTCAAGAGGGGCTCTAGAAGGATCTGGAGGCCTTTAGATGGGTTCTGGGGGGCTCTAGAATTGTCTGGGGGCCTTTAGAATTGCTCTGGAGGGCTCTAGAAAAATCTGGGGGCCTTTAGAAGGACTCTGGGGGCCTCTAGAAAGGTCTGGGTGCCTTTAGAATGGGCCTGGAGTGCTCTAGAAGGGTCTAGGGGCCTTTAGAATTGTCCAGAGGGGCTCTAGATTGCTCTGGAGGCCTTTAGAAGGGCTCTGGGGGGGCTCTAGAAGAGTCTGGGGGCCCTTAGAAGGAACGTGAGGGGCTCTAGAATGGTCTGGGTGCATTAAGCAGTGTCAAGAGGCGATCTAGATGGGTCTGGCAGCCTTTAGAAGGGCCCCGGGGGGCTCTACAAGTGTCTGGGGGACTTTAGAAGGGCTCTGGGGGGCTCTACAAGGGTCTGGCGGCATATAGAAGGGCCCTGAGGGGCTCTAGAAGGGTCTGGGGGCCTTTAGAAGGGCTCGTGGGAGCTATAGAAGGGACTAGGAAGGCTTAAAAAGGGTCCAGAGGACACTTAGAAAGGTCTGCAACCTTTAGAAATGCTCTGGGGGGTCTAGAAGGGTCTGGGGGCCTTTAGAAGCATCCTGGGTGACTCTAGAAAGGTCTGGAGGCTTTTAGAAGGGATGTCAAAAGCGCTAGGATTGTCTGGGGGCCTTTAGAGTTTCCCTGGGGGGCTCTAGAAGTGTCTGGGGGCCTTTAGAAGGGACCTGGCGGGCTGTAGAAAGGTCTGGGGGCCTTTACAAGGACTCTGGGGGGCTCTAGAACGGTCTGGGGTCCTTTAGAAAAGGCCTGGGGGGCTCTAGAAGGGTCTGGGGGCCCTTAGATGGGATGTCAGGTTCTCTAGATGTGTCTGGGGGCCTTTAGAAGGACTCTGGGGGCCTCTAGAAAGGTCTGGGTTCCTTTTGAATGGGCCTGGATGGCTCTAGAAGGGTCTAGGGGCCTTTAGAATTGCCCAGACTTGCTCTAGAAGGATATGGAGGCCTTTAGATGGGCTCTGCAGGGCTCTAGAAGTGTCTGTGGGCCTCCAGAAGGGCTCTGGAAGGCTCTAGAAAGGTCTGCGGGCGTTCAGAAGGGCTCTGGAGGGCTCTAGAAGGGCCTGGGGGCCTTCAGATGGGCCTTCTTGGGATCTAGAATGGTTTGGGGTCCTTTAGAAAGGCATTGAGGAGCTCTAGAAGGATCTGGGAGGCTTTAGAAGGGCCCTGTGTGGATCTAGAAGGGTCTGGGGGCTTTAAGAAGGGACATGAGGTGCTCAAGAATGGTCTGGGGGCATTTAGAAGGGCTCTGGGGGGCTCTAGAAGGGTCTGGGGGCCTTTGGAAGGGCCCTCGTGGGCTGTAGAAATATCTGGGAATATATAGAGGGTCTCTGGGGGGCTCTAGAAGGGTCTGGGTGCTTTTAGAAAGGCTCTGCAGGGCTCTAGAAGAGTCTGGGGGCCCTTAGAAGGAACGTGAGGGGCTCTAGAATCGTCTGAGGACATTAAGAAGGGTCAAGAGGCGATCTAGATGGGTCTTGGGGCTTTTAAAAGGGCTCAGGGGTCTCTAGAAGGGTCAGGGGGCCTTTAGAAGTACTCTGGGAGGCAATAGAAGGGTCTGGGGGCCTTTAGAAGGGCCCCAAAGGGCTCTAGAAGAGTCTGGGGTCTTTAGAAGCACCCTGGGGGGCTCTAGAAAGGTTTGGGGTCCTTTAGAAGCACCCTGGAGGCCTCTAGAGAGGTCTGGGTTCCTTTAAAATGGGCCTGGAATGCTCTAGAATGGTCTATGGGCCTTTAGAGGGACTCTGGGGGCCTCTAGAAGGGTCTGGGGTCCTTTAGAATGTACCTTGGGGGCTCTAGAAGGGTCTATGGCCCTTTAGAATGGTCCAGAGGGGCTCTAGAAGGATCTGGAGGCCTTTAGATGGGCTCTGGGTGGCTCTAGAAGTGTCTGGGAGCCTTTAGAATAGCTCTGGAGGGCTCTATAAAAATCTGGGGGCCTTTAGAAGGACTCTGGGGGCCTCTAGAAAGGTCTGGGGGCCTTTAGAATGGGCCTGGAGCGCTCTAGAAGGCTCTAGGGGCCTTTAGAATTGTGCAGAGGGGCTCTAGATTGGTCTGGAGGCCTTTAGAAGGGCCCTTAGTGGCTCTAGTAGTGTCTGGGGGCCTTCAGAAGGGCTCTTGAGGGCTCTAGAAGGGTCTGGTGGCCTTCAGATGGGCCTGCCTGGGCTCTAGAATGGTTTGGGGGCCTTTAGAAAGGCATTGAGGAGCTCTAGAGTGATCTGGGATCTAGATCTGTGTGGATCTAGATGGGTCTGGGGGCTTTACGAAGGGACATGAGGGGCTCAAGAACGGTCTGGGGGCCTTTAGAAGGGCTCTGGGGGGCTCTAGAAGGGTCTGGGGGCCTTTAGAAGGGCCCTGGAGGGCTCTAGAAGTGCCGGGGGGCCTTTAGAGGGTCCCTGGGGGGCTCTAGAAGGGTCTGGGTGCTTTTAGAAAGGCTCTGCAGGGCTCTAGAAGGGTCAGGGGGCCCTTAGAAGGAACGTGAGGGGCTCTAGAATGGTCTGGGTGCATTAAGCAGGGTCAAGAGGCGATCTAGATGGGTCTGGCAGCCTTTAGAAGGGCCCCGGGGTCTAGAATCGTCTGGGGGCCTTTAGAAGGGCTCTGGGGGGCTCTACAAGGGTCTGGCGGCATATAGAAGGGCCCTGAGGGGCTCTAGAAGGGTCTGGGGGCCTTTAGAAGGGCTCGTGGGAGCTATAGAAGGGACTAGGAAGGCTTAAAAAGGGTCCAGAGGACACTTAGAAAGGTCTGCAACCTTTAGAAATGCTCTGGGGGGTCTAGAAGTGTCTGGGGGCCTTTAGAAGCATCCTGGGTGACTCTAGAAAGGTCTGGAGGCTTTTAGAAGGGATGTCAAAAGCGCTAGGATTGTCTGGGGGCCTTTAGAGTTTCCCTGGGGGGCTCTAGAAGTGTCTGGGGGCCTTTAGAAGGGACCTGGCGGGCTGTAGAAAGGTCTGGGGGCCTTTACAAGGACTCTGGGGGGCTCTAGAACGGTCTGGGGTCCTTTAGAAAAGGCCTGGGGGGCTCTAGAAGGGTCTGGGGGCCCTTAGATGGGATGTCAGGTTCTCTAGATGTGTCTGGGGGCCTTTAGAAGGACTCTGGGGGCCTCTAGAAAGGTCTGGGTTCCTTTTGAATGGGCCTGGATGGCTCTAGAAGGGTCTAGGGGCCTTTAGAATTGCCCAGACTTGCTCTAGAAGGATATGGAGGCCTTTAGATGGGCTCTGCAGGGCTCTAGATGTGTCTGTGGGCCTCCAGAAGGGCTCTGGAGGGCTCTAGAAAGGTCTGCAGGCCTTCAGAAGGGCTCTGGAGGGCTCTAAAAGGGCCTGGGGGCCTTCAGTTTGGCCTTCTTGGGATCTAGAATGGTTTGGGGTCCTTTAGAAAGGCATTGAGGAGCTCTAGAAGGATCTGGGAGGCTTTAGAAGGGCCCTGTGTGGATCTAGAAGGGTCTGGGGGCTTTAAGAAGGGACATGAGGGGCTCAAGAATGGTCTGGGGGCATTTAGAAGGGCTCTGGGGGGCTCTAGAAGGGTCTGGAGGCCTTTAGAAGGGCCCTCGTGGGCTGTAGAAATATCTGGGAAGATTTAGAGGGTCTCTGGGGGGCTCTAGAAGGGTCTGGGTGCTTTTAGAAAGGGTCTGCAGGGTTCTAGAAGAGTCTGGGGGCCCTTAGAAGGAACGTGAGGGGCTCTAGAATGGTCTAGGGGCATTAAGAAGGGTCAAGAGGCGATCTAGATGGGTCTGGGGACATTTAGAAGGGCCCCGGGGGGCTCTAGAAGTGTCTGGGGGCCTTTAGACGGGCTCGGGGGGGCTCTACAAGGGTCTGGAGGCATATAGAATGGCTTTGAGGGGCTATAGAAGGGTCTGGGTGTATATAGAAGTGCTCGTGGGGGCAATGGAAAGGTCTAGGTGGGCTTAAAAAGGGTCCAGAGGACATGTAGAAGGGTCTGGGGCGTTTAGAAGGCCTCTGGGGGGCTCTAGAAGGGTCTGGGGGCCTTTAGAAGCACCCTGGGGGACTCTAGAAAGGTCTGGGGGCCTTTAGAAGGGCCCTCGTGGGCTGTAGAAATATCTGGGAATATATAGAGGGTCTCTGGGGGGCTCTAGAAGGGTCTGGGTGCTTTTAGAAAGGCTCTGCAGGGCTCTAGAAGAGTCTGGGGGCCCTTAGAAGGAACGTGAGGGGCTCTAGAATGGTCTAGGGGCATTAAGAAGGGTCAAGAGTCGATCTAGATGGGTCTGGGGTCCTTGAGATGGGCCCCGGGGTCTAGAATCGTCTGGGGGCCTTTAGAAGGGCTCTGGGGGGCTCTACAAGGGTCTGGCGGCATATAGAAGGGCCCTGAGGGGCTCTAGAAGGGTCTGGGGGCCTTTAGAAGGGCTCTGGGGGGATCTAGAAGCTGTCTGGGTGCTTTTAGAAAGGCTCTGCAGGGCTCTAGAAGTGTCTGTGGGCCTTTAGAAGGGCTCTGGAGGGCTCTAGAAAGGCCTGGGGGCCTTTAGAAGGACTGTGGGGGCCTCTAGAAAAGTCTGGGGGCCTTTAGAATGGGACTGGGTAGCTCTTGAAGGGGCTAGGGGCCTTTAGAGTGGTCCAGAGGGGCTCTAGAATGGTCTGGAGGCCTTTAGAAGGGCTCTGAGGGGCTCTAGAAGTTTATGGGGGCCTTCAGAAGGGCTTTGGAGGGCTCTAGAACGGTCTGGGGTCCTTTAGAAAAGGCCTGGGGGGCTCTAGAAGGGTCTGGGGGCCCTTAGATGGGATGTCAGGTTCTCTAGATGTGTCTGGGGGCCTTTAGAAGGACTCTGGGGGCCTCTAGAAAGGTCTGGGTTCCTTTTGAATGGGCCTGGATGGCTCTAGAAGGGTCTAGGGGCCTTTAGAATTGCCCAGACTTGCTCTAGAAGGATATGGAGGCCTAGAGGGTCTCTGGGGGGCTCTAGAAGCTGTCTGGGTGCTTTTAGAAAGGCTCTGCAGGGCTCTAGAAGTGTCTGTGGGCCTTTAGAAGGGCTCTGGAGGGCTCTAGAAAGGCCTGGGGGCCTTCAGTTTGGCCTTCTTGGGATCTAGAATGGTTTGGGGTCCTTTAGAAAGGCATTGAGGAGCTCTAGAAGGATCTGGGAGGCTTTAGAAGGGCCCTGTGTGGATCTAGAAGGGTCTGGGGGCTTTAAGAAGGGACATGAGGGGCTCAAGAATGGTCTGGGGGCATTTAGAAGGGCTCTGGGGGGCTCTAGAAGGGTCTGGAGGCCTTTAGAAGGGCCCTCGTGGGCTGTAGAAATATCTGGGAATATATAGAGGGTCTCTGGGGGGCTCTAGAAGGGTCTGGGTGCTTTTAGAAAGGCTCTGCAAGGTTCTAGAAGAGTCTGGGGGCCCTTAGAAGGAACGTGAGGGGCTCTAGAATGGTCTAGGGGCATTAAGAAGGGTCAAGAGGCGATCTAGATGGGTCTTGGGGCTTTTAAAAGGGCTCAGGGGTCTCTAGAAGGGTCAGGGCGCCTTTAGAAGTACTCTGGGAGGCAATAGAAGGGTCTGGGGGCCTTTAGAAGGGCCCCAAAGGGCTCTAGAAGAGTCTGGGGGCCTTTAGAAGCACCCTGGGGGGCTCTAGAAAGGTTTGGGGTCCTTTAGAAGCACCCTGGAGGCCTCTAGAGAGGTCTGGGTTCCTTTAAAATGGGCCTGGAATGCTCTAGAATGGTCTATGGGCCTTTAGAGGGACTCTGGGGGCCTCTAGAAGGGTCTGGGGTCCTTTAGAATGTACCTTGGGGGCTCTAGAAGGGTCTATGGCCCTTTAGAATGGTCCAGAGGGGCTCTAGAAGGATCTGGAGGCCTTTAGATGGGCTCTGGGTGGCTCTAGAAGTGTCTGGGAGCCTTTAGAATAGCTCTGGAGGGCTCTATAAAAATCTGGGGGCCTTTAGAAGGACTCTGGGGGCCTCTAGAAAGGTCTGGGGGCCTTTAGAATGGGCCTGGAGCGCTCTAGAAGGCTCTAGGGGCCTTTAGAATTGTGCAGAGGGGCTCTAGATTGGTCTGGAGGCCTTTAGAAGGGCCCTTAGTGGCTCTAGTAGTGTCTGGGGGCCTTCAGAAGGGCTCTTGAGGGCTCTAGAAGGGTCTGGTGGCCTTCAGATGGGCCTGCCTGGGCTCTAGAATGGTTTGGGGGCCTTTAGAAAGGCATTGAGGAGCTCTAGAGTGATCTGGGATCTAGATCTGTGTGGATCTAGATGGGTCTGGGGGCTTTACGAAGGGACATGAGGGGCTCAAGAACGGTCTGGGGGCCTTTAGAAGGGCTCTGGGGGGCTCTAGAAGGGTCTGGGGGCCTTTAGAAGGGCCCTGGAGGGCTCTAGAAGTGCCGGGGGGCCTTTAGAGGGTCCCTGGGGGGCTCTAGAAGGGTCTGGGTGCTTTTAGAAAGGCTCTGCAGGGCTCTAGAAGGGTCAGGGGGCCCTTAGAAGGAACGTGAGGGGCTCTAGAATGGTCTGGGTGCATTAAGCAGGGTCAAGAGGCGATCTAGATGGGTCTGGCAGCCTTTAGAAGGGCCCCGGGGTCTAGAATCGTCTGGGGGCCTTTAGAAGGGCTCTGGGGGGCTCTACAAGGGTCTGGCGGCATATAGAAGGGCCCTGAGGGGCTCTAGAAGGGTCTGGGGGCCTTTAGAAGGGCTCGTGGGAGCTATAGAAGGGACTAGGAAGGCTTAAAAAGGGTCCAGAGGACACTTAGAAAGGTCTGCAACCTTTAGAAATGCTCTGGGGGGTCTAGAAGGGTCTGGGGGCCTTTAGAAGCATCCTGGGTGACTCTAGAAAGGTCTGGAGGCTTTTAGAAGGGATGTCAAAAGCGCTAGGATTGTCTGGGGGCCTTTAGAGTTTCCCTGGGGGGCTCTAGAAGTGTCTGGGGGCCTTTAGAAGGGACCTGGCGGGCTGTAGAAAGGTCTGGGGGCCTTTACAAGGACTCTGGGGGGCTCTAGAACGGTCTGGGGTCCTTTAGAAAAGGCCTGGGGGGCTCTAGAAGGGTCTGGGGGCCCTTAGATGGGATGTCAGGTTCTCTAGATGTGTCTGGGGGCCTTTAGAAGGACTCTGGGGGCCTCTAGAAAGGTCTGGGTTCCTTTTGAATGGGCCTGGATGGCTCTAGAAGGGTCTAGGGGCCTTTAGAATTGCCCAGACTTGCTCTAGAAGGATATGGAGGCCTTTAGATGGGCTCTGCAGGGCTCTAGAAGTGTCTGTGGGCCTCCAGAAGGGCTCTGGAGGGCTCTAGAAAGGTCTGCAGGCCTTCAGAAGGGCTCTGGAGGGCTCTAGAAGGGCCTGGGGGCCTTCAGATGGGCCTTCTTGGGATCTAGAATGGTTTGGGGTCCTTTAGAAAGGCATTGAGGAGCTCTAGAAGGATCTGGGAGGCTTTAGAAGGGCCCTGTGTGGATCTAGAAGGGTCTGGGGGCTTTAAGAAGGGACATGAGGTGCTCAAGAATGGTCTGGGGGCATTTAGAAGGGCTCTGGGGGGCTCTAGAAGGGTCTGGGGGCCTTTAGAAGGGCCCTTGTGGGCTGTAGAATTATCTGGGAATATATAGAGGGTCTCTGGGGGGCTCTAGAAGGGTCTGGGTGCTTTTAGAAAGGCTCTGCAGGGCTCTAGAAGAGTCTGGGGGCCCTTAGAAGGAACGTGAGGGGCTCTAGAATGGTCTAGGGGCATTAAGAAGGGTCAAGAGTCGATCTAGATGGGTCTGGGGACCTTTAGAAGGGCCCCGGGGTCTAGAATCCTCTGGGGGCCTTTAGAAGGGCTCTGGGGGGCTCTACAAGGGTCTGGCGGCATATAGAATGGCCCTGAGGGGCTCTAGAAGGGTCTGGGGGCCTTTAGAAGGGCTCTGGGGGGATCTAGAAGCTGTCTGGGTGCTTTTAGAAAGGCTCTGCAGGGCTCTAGAAGTGTCTGTGGGCCTTTAGAAGGGCTCTGGAGGGCTCTAGAAAGGCCTGGGGGCCTTTAGAAGGACTGTGGGGGCCTCTAGAAAAGTCTGGGGGCCTTTAGAATGGGACTGGGTAGCTCTTGAAGGGGCTAGGGGCCTTTAGAGTGGTCCAGAGGGGCTCTAGAATGGTCTGGAGGCCTTTAGAAGGGCTCTGAGGGGCTCTAGAAGTTTATGGGGGCCTTCAGAAGGGCTTTGGAGGGCTCTAGAACGGTCTGGGGTCCTTTAGAAAAGGCCTGGGGGGCTCTAGAAGGGTCTGGGGGCCCTTAGATGGGATGTCAGGTTCTCTAGATGTGTCTGGGGGCCTTTAGAAGGACTCTGGGGGCCTCTAGAAAGGTCTGGGTTCCTTTTGAATGGGCCTGGATGGCTCTAGAAGGGTCTAGGGGCCTTTAGAATTGCCCAGACTTGCTCTAGAAGGATATGGAGGCCTTTAGATGGGCTCTGCAGGGCTCTAGAAGTGTCTGTGGGCCTCCAGAAGGGCTCTGGAAGGCTCTAGAAAGGTCTGCGGGCGTTCAGAAGGGCTCTGGAGGGCTCTAAAAGGGCCTGGGGGCCTTCAGATGGGCCTTCTTGGGATCTAGAATGGTTTGGGGTCCTTTAGAAAGGCATTGAGGAGCTCTAGAAGGATCTGGGAGGCTTTAGAAGGGCCCTGTGTGGATCTAGAAGGGTCTGGGGGCTTTAAGAAGGGACATGAGGGGCTCAAGAATGGTCTGGGGGCATTTAGAAGGGCTCTGGGGGGCTCTAGAAGGGTCTGGGGGCCTTTAGAAGGGCCCTCGTGGGCTGTAGAAATATCGGGGAAGATTTAGAGGGTCTCTGGGGGGCTCTAGAAATATCTGGGCGCCTATAGGAGGGACCTGGCTGGCTCTAGAATGGTCTGGGGTCCTTTAGAAGCACCCTGGGGGACTCTAGAAATATCGGGGAAGATTTAGAGGGTCTCTGGGGGGCTCTAGAAGCTGTCTGGGTGCTTTTAGAAAGGCTCTGCAGGGCTCTAGAAGTGTCTGTGGGCCTTTAGAAGGGCTCTGGAGGGCTCTAGAAAGGCCTGGGGGCCTTTAGAAGGACTGTGGGAGCCTCTAGAAAAGTCTGGGGGCCTTTAGAATGGGACTGGGTAGCTCTTGAAGGGGCTAGGGGCCTTTAGAGTGGTCCAGAGGGGCTCTAGAATGGTCTGGAGGCCTTTAGAAGGGCCCTGAGGGGCTCTAGAAGTTTATGGGGGCCTTCAGAAGGGCTTTGGAGGGCTCTAGAACGGTCTGGGGTCCTTTAGAAAAGGCCTGGGGGGCTCTAGAAGGATCTGGAGGCCTTTAGATGGGCTCTTGGGAGGCTCTAGAAATGTCTGGGGGCCTTTAGAACAGATCTGGAGGGCTCTAGAAAAAATCTGGCGGCCTTTAGAAGGACTCTGGTGGCCTCTAGAAGTGTGTGGGCGTCTATAGAAGGGACCTGGCGGGCTCTAGAAAGGTCTGGGGGCCTTTAGAAGGACTCTGGGAGCCTCTAGCAGGGTCTGGGGTCATTTTGAATGGGGCTGGGGATCTCTAGAATGGACTGGAGGCCTTTAGAAGGGCTCTGGGGGGATCTAGAAGAGTCTGGGTGCTTTTATAAATGCTCGGCAGGGGTCTAGAAGGGTCTGGTGGCCTTTAGAAGAACTCTGGGGTGTTATAGAAGTGTCTGGGGTCACTTGGAAGGGCTCTGGAGGGCTCTAGAATGGTCTGGGGGCATTTAGAATTGCCCTGGGGGGCTCTAGAAGTGCATGCGGGCCTTTAGAATGTCTCTGGGGGGATCTAGAAGGGTCTGGGTTCTTTAAGAAAGGCTCTGGAGGACTCTAGAAGTATCTGGAGACCTTTAGAAGGGGTCTGCTGGGCTCTAGAAGGTCAGGGGGCCTTTAGAAGGGCTCTGGAGGGCTTTTGAAGATTCTGGGTGCCTTTAGAAGCGTCCTGGCGGGCTCTAGAGAGGCCTGGGGGTCTTTGGAAGGACTCTGGGGGCCGCCAGAAGGACTCTGGGGGCCTCTAGAAGGGTCTGGGGTCCTTTAGAATGGGCCTGGGGGGCTCTAGAAGGGTCTAGGCGCCTTAAAATTTTCTAGAGGGTCTCTAGAAGGATCTGGAGGCCTTTAGATGGGCTCTGCAGGGCTCTAGAAAGGTCTGGGGGCCTTTAGAAGGACTCTGGGGTCCTCTAGAAGGGTCTAGGGGCCTTTAGAATGGTCCAGAGGGGCTCTAGAATGGTCTGGAGGCCTTTAGAAGGGCTCTTGAGGGCTCTAGATCTTTCTGGGGGCCTTCAGAAGGGCTCTTAAGGGCTCTAGAAGGGTCTAGGGGCCTTCAGATGGGCCTTCTTGGTCTCTAGAATTGTTTGGGGGCCTTTAGAAAGGCATTGAGGAGCTCTAGAAGGATCTGGGAGGCTTTAGAAGGGCCCTGTGTGGATCTAGAAGGGTCTGGGGGCTTTAAGAAGGGACATGAGGGGCTCAAGAACGGTCTGGGGGCCTTTAGAAGCGCTCTGGGGGGCTCAAGAATGGTCTGGGGGCCTTTAGAAGGGTTCTTGGGGGCTCTAGAAGTATCTGGGGGCCTTTAAAATGGTCCAGAGGGGCTCTAGAAGGGTCTGAGGGCCTTCTAGAGCCCCGCAGAGTCCTTTTTAGGGCCCACAGACCTTTCTATAAGCCCTCTGGACAATTCTAAAGGACCCGAGAGCCTTACAGATCCAAACCCAAACCCTAACACTAAACCTTACCCTAACCCCTAACCCTAACTGTAACCCTATCCGTAACCCTAATCCCTAACCCTAACCCCTAACCCTAACCCTAACCCCCTAACACAAACCCTAACCCCTAACCCTAACCCTAACCCCCTAACCCTAACAATAACCCTAACCCTAAGCCTATAACCCTAACCCCTAACCCTAATCCTAACCCTAACCCTAACCCCTAACCCTAACCTGCTAACCCTAACCCCCTAACCCTGACCCTAACCGTAACCCTAACCCTAACCCCGTAACCATAACCCTAATCCTAACCCCCTAACCCTAACCCCTAACCCTAACACTAACCCCCTAATTCTAATCCCTAACCCTAACACAAACCCACTAACCCTAACCCTGACCATAACCATAACCCTTACCCTAACCCCATAACCCGAACCTCCTAACCCTAACCCTAATCCTTACCTTAATCCTAACCCGAACCCCCTAACCCTAACACCATAACCCTAACCCCATAACCCTAACCCTAACCTAAACGCTAACCCTAACGCTAACTCTAACCCTAACCCTAACCCAAACCATTCTAGAGCCCCTCATGTTCTTTCTAAAAGCCCCACGACCATTCTAGAGCCTGCCAGGGCTCTTCTAAATTCCCCCAGACCCTCCTAGAGCCCCTAAGGGCCTATTTAAAGGACTCCAGACCCTTCTAGTGCCCCCCTGAGCCCTTCTAAAGGCCCCTAGACCGTTCAAGAGCCCCTCATGTCCCTTCTAAAAGCTCCCAGACCCTTCTAGAGCCCCCCAGGGCCCTTCTAAATTCCCCCAGACCCTCCTAGAGCCACTCACATTTCTTCTAAGGGCCCTAAGACCGTTCTAGCGCCTCTCCTTTCCCTTCTAAAGGCCCCCAGACACTTTGAGAGCCCCCCGGGGCCATTCTAAAAACCCCCAGACCCTTCTAGAGCCCCCACGGGCCCTTCTAATGGCCCCCAGACCCCTCTAGAGCCCTTTAGAGCCCTTCTAAAGGCCCTCAGGCCCTTCTAGTGGCCTTCTGGACCCCTTTTAAAACCCCCAGACCGTTTTAGAGCCCCCGCGAGCCACTCAAAAGGCACCCAGACCCTTCTAGAGACTCCCAGGGCCCTTCAAAAGGCACCCAGACCATTCTAGAGCCCCTCTGGACCAATCTAAAGGACCCCAGACCCTTCTAGAGACCCCCAGGGTCATTCTAAAGGCCTCCAGACCCTTCTAGATCCCCCCTGAGCCCTTCTAAAGGCCCCCAGACCCTTCTAGAGCCCCCAAGGCCCCTTCTAAAGGCCCCCAGACCCTTCTAGAACGCCTACTTAACCTTCTTTAGGCCCCCAGACCCATCTAGAGCCCCTCATGTCCCTTCTAAATGCATCTAGACCATTCTAGAGCCCCTCATGTCCCTTCTGAAAGCCCCCAGACCATTCTAGAGACCCCTAAATCTCTTCAAAAGCCCCCTGACCATTCTAGAGCCCCTCGGGATGCTTCTAAAGTCCTCCAGACCCTTCTAGAGTCCCTCTGGACCCTTTTGAAGGACCCCAAATCCATCTAGAGCTCCCACGAGTCCTCTTAAAAGCCCCCAGACCCTTCTAGAGCCCCCCAGGGCCCTTCAAATAGTGCTAAGACCCTTCTAGAGCCCATCTGGACCATTCTAAAGGCCCCCAGACCCTTTAGAGCCCCACAGAGCTCTCCTAAAGGCACTCAGACCCTTCTAGAGCTTCTCACATCCCTTCTAAAAGCCCCCAGACCCTTCTAGAGCCCATCTGGACCATTCCAAAAGTCCCCAAACCATTCTAGAGCCCATAAGGTCCATTCTAAATGCCCTCAGACCCCTTTAGAGTGCCTCTGGATCCTTTTTGAAACCCCCAGACCCTCCTAGAGCCCCTCATGTTTCTTCTTAGGGCCCTCAGACTGTTCTAGAGCCCCTCATGTCCCTTCTCAAAGCCCCCAGTCCCTCCTAGAACCCCCCAGGGCCTATTTAAAGAACTCCAGACCCGTCTAGAGCCTCCCAGGGCCCTTCTAAAGGCCCCCAGACCCCTCTAGAGCCCTTTTGAGCCTTTCTAAAGGCCCTCAGGCCCTTCTAGGGTGCCTCTGAAAACTTCTTAAGGCCCCCAAACCGTTCTAGAGCCCCCGAGCAACTCAAAAGGCCCACAGACCCTTCTAGATACACCCAGGGCCCTTCAAAAGGCCCCTAAGACCATTCTAGAGCCCCCTACGGCTCTTCAAAAGCCCCCCGACCATTCTAGAGCCCCTCGGGATGCTTCTAAAGGCCTCCAGACCCTTCTAGATACCCCCTGAGCCTTTCTAAAGGCCCCCAGACCCTTCTAGAGCCCCGAAGGCCCCTTCTAAAGGCCCCCAGACCCTTCTAGAACGCCTACTTAACCTTCTTTAGGCCCCCAGACCATTCTAGAGCCCCTCATGTCCCTTCTAAATGCATCTAGACCATTCTAGAGCCCCTCATGTCCCTTCTGAAAGCCCCCAGACCATTCTAGAGCCCCCTACGGCTCTTCAAAAGCCCCCCGACCATTCTAGAGCCCCTCGGGACGCTTCTAAAGGCCTCCAGACCCTTCTAGATACCCCCTGAGCCTTTCTAAAGGCCCCCAGACCCTTCTAGAGCCCCGAAGGCCCCTTCTAAAGGCCCCCAGACCCTTCTAGAACGCCTACTTAACCTTCTTTAGGCCCCCAGACCATTCTAGAGCCCCTCATGTCCCTTCTAAATGCATCTAGACCATTCTAGAGCCCCTCATGTCCCTTCTGAAAGCCCCCAGACCATTCTAGAGCCCCCTACGGCTCTTCAAAAGCCCCCCGACCATTCTAGAGCCCCTCGGGACGCTTCTAAAGGCCCCCAGACCCTTCTAGAGTCCCTCATGTCCCTTCTAAATGCATCTAGTCCATTCTAGAGCCCCTCATGTCCCTCCTGAAAGCCCCCAGACTATTCTATAGCCCCTCGGGACGCTTCTGAAGGCCCCCAGACCCTTCTAGAGGCCCTCTGGACCCTTTTGAAAGACCCCAAATCCATCTAGAGCCCCTCCGAGACATTCAAAACACTCCCAGACCCTTCTAAAGACCCTCTGGACATTTCTAAAGGCCCCCAGACCCTTTTAGAGACCCTCTGGACAGTTCTAAAGTCCCTCAGACCCTTCTAGAGACTCCCAGGGCCCTTCTAAAGGCCCCTGGACCGTTCTAGAACCCCTCAAGACTTTTCTAAAAGCCCCCAGACCCTTCTAGGGTGCCTCTGAACACTTCTTAAGGCCCCCAGACCCTACCAGAGGCCCTCAGAGAACTTCTAAAAGAGCCAAGACAATTCTAGATACCCCTAGAGCAATTCTAAAAGCCCCAAGAGCCCTCTGGAGACCCCCAGAGCACTTCTAAAGGCCCCCGGAGCGTTCTAGAGCTTCTCACGTCCCTTCTAAAAGCCCCCAGAGCCTTCTAGAGCCCGCCAGGGCCCTTCTAAAAGTTCCAAGACCCTTCTAGAGCGCATCTGGACCATTCTAAAGGTCCCCAGACCCTTCTCGAGCCCCCCAGAGACCTTCTAAAAGCCCCCAGACTCATCTAGAGCCCTCAGGTCCATTCTAAAAGCCCCCAAACCATTCTAGAGCCTTCAAGGTCCCTTCTAAATGCCCTCAGTCCCTTTTAGAGCGCCTCTGGACCCTTTTTAAAACCCCCAGACCCTTCTAGAGCCCCTCATGTTTCTTCTAAGGGCCCTCAGACTGTTCTAGAGCCCCTCATGTCCCTTCTGGGGGACCCAGAATGGCCTGGGTGCCTTGAGAAGGGCTCTGGAGTACTCTAGAAGAGTCTGGAGACTTTAAGAAGGGACATAAAGAGTTCTAGAATGGTCTGGGGGCATTTAGAATGGACCTGAGGGGCTCTAGAAGTGTCTTGGGGCCTTTAGAGGGTCCCTGGGGGGCTCTAGAAGGGTCTGGGTGCTTTTAGAAAGGCTCTGCAGGGCCCTAGAAGGGTCTAGGGGCCATTAGAAGGAACGTGAGGGGCTCTAGAATGGTCTGGGGGCATTAAGAAAGGTCAAGAGGCGATCTAGATGGGTCTGGGGGCTTTTAGAAGGGCTCTGTGGGGCTCTAGAAGGGTCAGGGGTCCTTTAGAATGGGCCTGGGGTGCTCTAGAAGGGTCTAGGGGCCTCTAGAATGGTCAAGAGGGGCTCTAGAAGGATCTGGAGGCCTGTAGAAGGGCTCTGGAGGGATCTAGAACGGTCTGGGCGCTTTTAGAAAGGCTCTGCAGGGCTCTAGAAGGGTCTGCGGGCCCTTAGAAGGAACGTGAGGGGCTCTAGAATAGTCTGAGGGCATTAAGAAGTGTCAAGAGGCGATCTTGATGGTTCTTGAGCCTTTAGAAGGGCCCTGAGGGGCTCTAGAAGGGTCTGGGGGCCTTTAGAAGGGCTCGTGGGAGCTATAGAAGGGACTAGGAAGGCTTAAAAAGGGTCCAGAGGACACTTAGAAAGGTCTGCAACCTTTAGAAATGCTCTGGGGGGTCTAGAAGGGTCTGGGGGCCTTTAGAAGCATCCTGGGGGACTCTAGAAAGGTCTGGAGGCTTTTAGAAGGGATGTCAAAAGCACTAGGATTGTCTGGGGGCCTTTAGAGTTTCCCTGGGGGGCTCTAGAAGTGTCTGGGGGCCTTTAGAAGGGACCTGGCGGGCTGTAGAAAGGTCTGGGGGCCTTTACAAGGACTCTGGGGGGCTCTAGAACGGTCTGGGGTCCTTTAGAAAAGGCCTGGGGGGCTCTAGAAGGGTCTGGGGGCCCTTAGATGGGATGTCAGGTTCTCTAGATGTGTCTGGGGGCCTTTAGAAGGACTCTGGGGGCCTCTAGAAAGGTCTGGGTTCCTTTTGAATGGGCCTGGATGGCTCTAGAAGGGTCTAGGGGCCTTTAGAATTGCCCAGACTTGCTCTAGAAGGATATGGAGGCCTTTAGATGGGCTCTGCAGGGCTCTAGAAGTGTCTGTGGGCCTCCAGAAGGGCTCTGGAGGGCTCTAGAAAGGTCTGCATGCCTTCAGAAGGGCTCTGGAGGGCTCTAGAAGGGCCTGGGGGCCTTCAGATGGGCCTTCTTGGGATCTAGAATGGTTTGGGGTCCTTTAGAAAGGCATTGAGGAGCTCTAGAAGGATCTGGGAGGCTTTAGAAGGGCCCTGTGTGGATCTAGAAGGGTCTGGGGGCTTTAAGAAGGGACATGAGGGGCTCAAGAATGGTCTGGGGGCATTTAGAAGGGCTCTGGGGGGCTCTAGAAGGGTCTGGAGGCCTTTAGAAGGGCCCTCGTGGGCTGTAGAAATATCTGGGAAGATTTAGAGGGTCTCTGGGGGGCTCTGGAAGGGTCTGGGTGCTTTTAGAAAGGCTCTGCAGGGCTCTAGAAGAGTCTGGGGGCCCTTAGAAGGAACGTGAGGGGCTCTAGAATGGTCTAGGGGCATTAAGAAGGGTCAAGAGGCGATCTAGATGGGTCTGGGGACATTTAGAAGGGCCCCGGGGGGCTCTAGAAGTGTCTGGGGCCCTTTAGACGGGCTCGGGGGGGCTCTACAAGGGTCTGGAGGCATATAGAATGGCTTTGAGGGGCTATAGAAGGGTCTGGGTGCATATAGAAGTGCTCGTGGGGGCAATAGAAAGGTCTAGGTGGGCTTAAAAAGGGTCCAGAGGACATGTAGAAGGGTCTGGGGCCTTTAGAAGGCCTCTGGGGGGCTCTAGAAGGGTCTGGGGGCCTTTAGAAGCACCCTGGGGGACTCTAGAAAGGTCTGGGGGCCTTTAGAAGGGCCCTCGTGGGCTGTAGAAATATCTGGGAATATATAGAGGGTCTCTGGGGGGCTCTAGAAGGGTCTGGGTGCTTTTAGAAAGGCTCTGCAGGGCTCTAGAAGAGTCTGGGGGCCCTTAGAAGGAACGTGAGGGGCTCTAGAATGGTCTAGGGGCATTAAGAAGGGTCAAGAGTCGATCTAGATGGGTCTGGGGACCTTTAGAAGGGCCCCGGGGTCTAGAATCGTCTGGGGGCCTTTAGAAGGGCTCTGGGGGGCTCTACAAGGGTCTGGCGGCATATAGAATGGCCCTGAGGGGCTCTAGAAGGGTCTGGGGGCCTTTAGAAGGGCTCTGGGGGGATCTAGAAGCTGTCTGGGTGCTTTTAGAAAGGCTCTGCAGGGCTCTAGAAGTGTCTGTGGGCCTTTAGAAGGGCTCTGGAGGGCTCTAGAAAGGCCTGGGGGCCTTTAGAAGGACTGTGGGGGCCTCTAGAAAAGTCTGGGGGCCTTTAGAATGGGACTGGGTAGCTCTTGAAGGGGCTAGGGGCCTTTAGAGTGGTCCAGAGGGGCTCTAGAATGGTCTGGAGGCCTTTAGAAGGGCTCTGAGGGGCTCTAGAAGTTTATGGGGGCCTTCAGAAGGGCTTTGGAGGGCTCTAGAACGGTCTGGGGTCCTTTAGAAAAGGCCTGGGGGGCTCTAGAAGGGTCTGGGGGCCCTTAGATGGGATGTCAGGTTCTCTAGATGTGTCTGGGGGCCTTTAGAAGGACTCTGGGGGCCTCTAGAAAGGTCTGGGTTCCTTTTGAATGGGCCTGGATGGCTCTAGAAGGGTCTAGGGGCCTTTAGAATTGCCCAGACTTGCTCTAGAAGGATATGGAGGCCTTTAGATGGGCTCTGCAGGGCTCTAGAAGTGTCTGTGGGCCTCCAGAAGGGCTCTGGAAGGCTCTAGAAAGGTCTGCGGGCGTTCAGAAGGACTCTGGAGGGCTCTAGAAGGGCCTGGGGGCCTTCAGATGGGCCTTTTTGGGATCTAGAATGGTTTGGGGTCCTTTAGAAAGGCATTGAGGAGCTCTAGAAGGATCTGGGAGGCTTTAGAAGGGCCCTGTGTGGATCTAGAAGGGTCTGGGGGCTTTAAGAAGGGACATGAGGGGCTCAAGAATGGTCTGGGGGCATTTAGAAGGGCTCTGGGGGGCTCTAGAAGGGTCTGGGGGCCTTTAGAAGGGCCCTCGTGGGCTGTAGAAATATCGGGGAAGATTTAGAGGGTCTCTGGGGGGCTCTAGAAATATCTGCGCGCCTATAGGAGGGACCTGGCTGGCTCTAGAATGGTCTGCGGTCCTTTAGAAGCACCCTGGGGGACTCTAGAAATATCGGGGAAGATTTAGAGGGTCTCTGGGGGGCTCTAGAAGCTGTCTGGGTGCTTTTAGAAAGGCTCTGCAGGGCTCTAGAAGTGTCTGTGGGCCTTTAGAAGGGCTCTGGAGGGCTCTAGAAAGGCCTGGGGGCCTTTAGAAGGACTGTGGGAGCCTCTAGAAAAGTCTGGGGGCCTTTAGAATGGGACTGGGTAGCTCTTGAAGGGGCTAGGGGCCTTTAGAGTGGTCCAGAGGGGCTCTAGAATGGTCTGGAGGCCTTTAGAAGGGCCCTGAGGGGCTCTAGAAGTTTATGGGGGCCTTCAGAAGGGCTTTGGAGGGCTCTAGAACGGTCTGGGGTCCTTTAGAAAAGGCCTGGGGGGCTCTAGAAGGATCTGGAGGCCTTTAGATGGGCTCTTGGGAGGCTCTAGAAATGTCTGGGGGCCTTTAGAACAGATCTGGAGGGCTCTAGAAAAAATCTGGCGGCCTTTAGAAGGACTCTGGTGGCCTCTAGAAGTGTGTGGGCGTCTATAGAAGGGACCTGGCGGGCTCTAGAAAGGTCTGGGGGCCTTTAGAAGGACTCTGGGAGCCTCTGGCAGGGTCTGGGGTCATTTTGAATGGGGCTGGGGATCTCTAGAATGGACTGGAGGCCTTTAGAAGGGCTCTGGGGGGATCTAGAAGAGTCTGGGTGCTTTTATAAATGCTCGGCAGGGGTCTAGAAGGGTCTGGTGGCCTTTAGAAGAACTCTGGGGTGTTATAGAAGTGTCTGGGGTCACTTGGAAGGGCTCTGGAGGGCTCTAGAATGGTCTGGGGGCATTTAGAATTGCCCTGGGGGGCTCTAGAAGTGCATGCGGGCCTTTAGAATGTCTCTGGGGGGATCTAGAAGGGTCTGGGTTCTTTAAGAAAGGCTCTGGAGGACTCTAGAAGTATCTGGAGACCTTTAGAAGGGGTCTGCTGGGCTCTAGAAGGTCAGGGGGCCTTTAGAAGGGCTCTGGAGGGCTTTTGAAGATTCTGGGTGCCTTTAGAAGCATCCTGGAGGGCTCTAGAGAGGCCTGGGGGCCTTTGGAAGGACTCTGGGGGCCGCCAGAAGGACTCTGGGGGCCTCTAGAAGGGTCTGGGGTCCTTTAGAATGGGCCTGGGGGGCTCTAGAAGGGTCTAGGCGCCTTAAAATTTTCTAGAGGGTCTCTAGAAGGATCTGGAGGCCTTTAGATGGGCTCTGCAGGGCTCTAGAAAGGTCTGGGGGCCTTTAGAAGGACTCTGGGGTCCTCTAGAAGGGTCTAGGGGCCTTTAGAATGGTCCAGAGGGGCTCTAGAATGGTCTGGAGGCCTTTAGAAGGGCTCTTGAGGGCTCTAGATCTTTCTGGGGGCCTTCAGAAGGGCTCTTAAGGGCTCTAGAAGGGTCTAGGGGCCTTCAGATGGGCCTTCTTGGTCTCTAGAATTGTTTGGGGGCCTTTAGAAAGGCATTGAGGAGCTCTAGAAGGATCTGGGAGGCTTTAGAAGGGCCCTGTGTGGATCTAGAAGGGTCTGGGGGCTTTAAGAAGGGACATGAGGGGCTCAAGAACGGTCTGGGGGCCTTTAGAAGCGCTCTGGGGGGCTCAAGAATGGTCTGGGGGCCTTTAGAAGGGTTCTTGGGGGCTCTAGAAGGATCTGGGGGCCTTTAAAATGGTCCAGAGGGGCTCTAGAAGGGTCTGAGGGCCTTCTAGAGCCCCGCAGAGTCCTTTTTAGGGCCCACAGACCTTTCTATAAGCCCTCTGGACAATTCTAAAGGACCCGAGAGCCTTACAGATCCAAACCCAAACCCTAACACTAAACCTTACCCTAACCCCTAACCCTAACTGTAACCCTATCCGTAACCCTAATCCCTAACCCTAACCCCTAACCCTAACCCTAACCCCCTAACACAAACCCTAACCCCTAACCCTAACCCTAACCCCCTAACCCTAACAATAACTCTAACCCTAAGCCCATAACCCTAACCCCTAACCCTAATCCTAACCCTAACCCTAACCCCTAACCCTAACCTGCTAACCCTAACCCCCTAACCCTGACCCTAACCGTAACCCTAACCCTAACCCCGTAACCATAACCCTAATCCTAACCCCCTAACCCTAACCCCTAACCCTAACACTAACCCCCTAATTCTAATCCCTAACCCTAACACAAACCCACTAACCCTAACCCTGACCATAACCATAACCCTTACCCTAACCCCATAACCCGAACCTCCTAACCCTAACCCTAATCCTTACCTTAATCCTAACCCGAACCCCCTAACCCTAACACCATAACCCTAACCCCATAACCCTAACCCTAACCTAAACGCTAACCCTAACGCTAACTCTAACCCTAACCCTAACCCAAACCATTCTAGAGCCCCTCATGTTCTTTCTAAAAGCCCCACGACCATTCTAGAGCCTGCCAGGGCTCTTCTAAATTCCCCCAGACCCTCCTAGAGCCCCTAAGGGCCTATTTAAAGGACTCCAGACCCTTCTAGTGCCCCCCTGAGCCCTTCTAAAGGCCCCTAGACCGTTCAAGAGCCCCTCATGTCCCTTCTAAAAGCTCCCAGACCCTTCTAGAGCCCCCCAGGGCCCTTCTAAATTCCCCCAGACCCTCCTAGAGCCACTCACATTTCTTCTAAGGGCCCTAAGACCGTTCTAGCGCCTCTCCTTTCCCTTCTAAAGGCCCCCAGACACTTTGAGAGCCCCCCGGGGCCATTCTAAAAACCCCCAGACCCTTCTAGAGCCCCCACGGGCCCTTCTAATGGCCCCCAGACCCCTCTAGAGCCCTTTAGAGCCCTTCTAAAGGCCCTCAGGCCCTTCTAGTGGCCTTCTGGACCACATTTAAAACCCCCAGACCGTTTTAGAGCCCCCGCGAGCCACTCAAAAGGCACCCAGACCCTTCTAGAGACTCCCAGGGCCCTTCAAAAGGCACCCAGACCATTCTAGAGCCCCTCTGGACCAATCTAAAGGACCCCAGACCCTTCTAGAGACCCCCAGGGTCATTCTAAAGGCCTCCAGACCCTTCTAGATCCCCCCTGAGCCCTTCTAAAGGCCCCCAGACCCTTCTAGAGCCCCCAAGGCCCCTTCTAAAGGCCCCCAGACCCTTCTAGAACGCCTACTTAACCTTCTTTAGGCCCCCAGACCCATCTAGAGCCCCTCATGTCCCTTCTAAATGCATCTAGACCATTCTAGAGCCCCTCATGTCCCTTCTGAAAGCCCCCAGACCATTCTAGAGACCCCTAAATCTCTTCAAAAGCCCCCTGACCATTCTAGAGCCCCTCGGGATGCTTCTAAAGTCCTCCAGACCCTTCTAGAGTCCCTCTGGACCCTTTTGAAGGACCCCAAATCCATCTAGAGCTCCCACGAGTCCTCTTAAAAGCCCCCAGACCCTTCTAGAGCCCCCCAGGGCCCTTCAAATAGTGCTAAGACCCTTCTAGAGCCCATCTGGACCATTCTAAAGGCCCCCAGACCCTTTAGAGCCCCACAGAGCTCTCCTAAAGGCACTCAGACCCTTCTAGAGCTTCTCACATCCCTTCTAAAAGCCCCCAGACCCTTCTAGAGCCCATCTGGACCATTCCAAAAGTCCCCAAACCATTCTAGAGCCCATAAGGTCCATTCTAAATGCCCTCAGACCCCTTTAGAGTGCCTCTGGATCCTTTTTGAAACCCCCAGACCCTCCTAGAGCCCCTCATGTTTCTTCTTAGGGCCCTCAGACTGTTCTAGAGCCCCTCATGTCCCTTCTCAAAGCCCCCAGTCCCTCCTAGAACCCCCCAGGGCCTATTTAAAGAACTCCAGACCCGTCTAGAGCCTCCCAGGGCCCTTCTAAAGGCCCCCAGACCCCTCCAGAGCCCTTTAGAGCCTTTCTAAAGGCCCTCAGGCCCTTCTAGGGTGCCTCTGAAAACTTCTTAAGGCCCCCAAACCGTTCTAGAGCCCCCGAGCAACTCAAAAGGCCCACAGACCCTTCTAGATACACCCAGGGCCCTTCAAAAGGCCCCTAAGACCATTCTAGAGCCCCTCTGGACCCATCTAAAGGACCCCAGACCAATCTAGAGACCCCCAGAATCATTCTAAAGGCCTCCAGACCCTTCTAGATACCCCCTGAGCCTTTCTAAAGGCCCCCAGACCCTTCTAGAGCCCCCAAGGCCCCTTCTAAAGGCCCCCAGACCCTTCTAGAACGCCTACTTAACCTTCTTTAGGCCCCCAGACCATTCTAGAGCCCCTCATGTCCCTTCTAAATGCATCTAGACCATTCTAGAGCCCCTCATGTCCCTTCTGAAAGCCCCCAGACCATTCTAGAGCCCCCTACGGCTCTTCAAAAGCCCCCCGACCATTCTAGAGCCCCTCGGGACGCTTCTAAAGGCCTCCAGACCCTTCTAGATACCCCCTGAGCCTTTCTAAAGGCCCCCAGACCCTTCTAGAGCCCCGAAGGCCCCTTCTAAAGGCCCCCAGACCCTTCTAGAACGCCTACTTAACCTTCTTTAGGCCCCCAGACCATTCTAGAGCCCCTCATGTCCCTTCTAAATGCATCTAGACCATTCTAGAGCCCCTCATGTCCCTTCTGAAAGCCCCCAGACCATTCTAGAGCCCCCTACGGCTCTTCAAAAGCCCCCCGACCATTCTAGAGCCCCTCGGGACGCTTCTAAAGGCCTCCAGACCCTTCTAGATACCCCCTGAGCCTTTCTAAAGGCCCCCAGACCCTTCTAGAGCCCCGAAGGCCCCTTCTAAAGGCCCCCAGACCCTTCTAGAACGCCTACTTAACCTTCTTTAGGCCCCCAGACCATTCTAGAGCCCCTCATGTCCCTTCTAAATGCATCTAGACCATTCTAGAGCCCCTCATGTCCCTTCTGAAAGCCCCCAGACCATTCTAGAGCCCCCTACGGCTCTTCAAAAGCCCCCCGACCATTCTAGAGCCCCTCGGGACGCTTCTAAAGGCCCCCAGACCCTTCTAGAGTCCCTCATGTCCCTTCTAAATGCATCTAGTCCATTCTAGAGCCCCTCATGTCCCTCCTGAAAGCCCCCAGACTATTCTATAGCCCCTCGGGACGCTTCTGAAGGCCCCCAGACCCTTCTAGAGGCCCTCTGGACCCTTTTGAAAGACCCCAAATCCATCTAGAGCCCCTCCGAGACATTCAAAACACTCCCAGACCCTTCTAAAGACCCTCTGGACATTTCTAAAGGCCCCCAGACCCTTTTAGAGACCCTCTGGACAGTTCTAAAGTCCCTCAGACCCTTCTAGAGACTCCCAGGGCCCTTCTAAAGGCCCCTGGACCGTTCTAGAACCCCTCAAGACTTTTCTAAAAGCCCCCAGACCCTTCTAGGGTGCCTCTGAACACTTCTTAAGGCCCCCAGACCCTACCAGAGGCCCTCAGAGAACTTCTAAAAGAGCCAAGACAATTCTAGATACCCCTAGAGCAATTCTAAAAGCCCCAAGAGCCCTCTGGAGACCCCCAGAGCACTTCTAAAGGCCCCCGGAGCGTTCTAGAGCTTCTCACGTCCCTTCTAAAAGCCCCCAGAGCCTTCTAGAGCCCGCCAGGGCCCTTCTAAAAGTTCCAAGACCCTTCTAGAGCGCATCTGGACCATTCTAAAGGTCTCCAGACCCTTCTCGAGCCCCCCAGAGACCTTCTAAAAGCCCCCAGACTCATCTAGAGCCCTCAGGTCCATTCTAAAAGCCCCCAAACCATTCTAGAGCCTTCAAGGTCCCTTCTAAATGCCCTCAGTCCCTTTTAGAGCGCCTCTGGACCCTTTTTAAAACCCCCAGACCCTTCTAGAGCCCCTCATGTTTCTTCTAAGGGCCCTCAGACTGTTCTAGAGCCCCTCATGTCCCTTCTGGGGGACCCAGAATGGCCTGGGTGCCTTGAGAAGGGCTCTGGAGTACTCTAGAAGAGTCTGGAGACTTTAAGAAGGGACATAAAGAGTTCTAGAATGGTCTGGGGGCATTTAGAATGGACCTGAGGGGCTCTAGAAGTGTCTTGGGGCCTTTAGAGGGTCCCTGGGGGGCTCTAGAAGGGTCTGGGTGCTTTTAGAAAGGCTCTGCAGGGCCCTAGAAGGGTCTAGGGGCCATTAGAAGGAACGTGAGGGGCTCTAGAATGGTCTGGGGGCATTAAGAAAGGTCAAGAGGCGATCTAGATGGGTCTGGGGGCTTTTAGAAGGGCTCTGTGGGGCTCTAGAATGGTCAGGGGTCCTTTAGAATGGGCCTGGGGTGCTCTAGAAGGGTCTAGGGGCCTCTAGAATGGTCAAGAGGGGCTCTAGAAGGATCTGGAGGCCTGTAGAAGGGCTCTGGAGGGATCTAGAACGGTCTGGGCGCTTTTAGAAAGGCTCTGCAGGGCTCTAGAAGGGTCTGCGGGCCCTTAGAAGGAACGTGAGGGGCTCTAGAATAGTCTGAGGGCATTAAGAAGTGTCAAGAGGCGATCTTGATGGTTCTTGAGCCTTTAGAAGGGCCCTGAGGGGCTCTAGAAGGGTCTGGGGGCCTTTAGAAGGGCTCGTGGGAGCTATAGAAGGGACTAGGAAGGCTTAAAAAGGGTCCAGAGGACACTTAGAAAGGTCTGCAACCTTTAGAAATGCTCTGGGGGGTCTAGAAGGGTCTGGGGGCCTTTAGAAGCATCCTGGGGGACTCTAGAAAGGTCTGGAGGCTTTTAGAAGGGATGTCAAAAGCACTAGGATTGTCTGGGGGCCTTTAGAGTTTCCCTGGGGGGCTCTAGAAGTGTCTGGGGGCCTTTAGAAGGGACCTGGCGGGCTGTAGAAAGGTCTGGGGGCCTTTACAAGGACTCTGGGGGGCTCTAGAACGGTCTGGGGTCCTTTAGAAAAGGCCTGGGGGGCTCTAGAAGGGTCTGGGGGCCCTTAGATGGGATGTCAGGTTCTCTAGATGTGTCTGGGGGCCTTTAGAAGGACTCTGGGGGCCTCTAGAAAGGTCTGGGTTCCTTTTGAATGGGCCTGGATGGCTCTAGAAGGGTCTAGGGGCCTTTAGAATTGCCCAGACTTGCTCTAGAAGGATATGGAGGCCTTTAGATGGGCTCTGCAGGGCTCTAGAAGTGTCTGTGGGCCTCCAGAAGGGCTCTGGAGGGCTCTAGAAAGGTCTGCATGCCTTCAGAAGGGCTCTGGAGGGCTCTAGAAGGGCCTGGGGGCCTTCAGATGGGCCTTCTTGGGATCTAGAATGGTTTGGGGTCCTTTAGAAAGGCATTGAGGAGCTCTAGAAGGATCTGGGAGGCTTTAGAAGGGCCCTGTGTGGATCTAGAAGGGTCTGGGGGCTTTAAGAAGGGACATGAGGGGCTCAAGAATGGTCTGGGGGCATTTAGAAGGGCTCTGGGGGGCTCTAGAAGGGTCTGGAGGCCTTTAGAAGGGCCCTCGTGGGCTGTAGAAATATCTGGGAAGATTTAGAGGGTCTCTGGGGGGCTCTAGAAGGGTCTGGGTGCTTTTAGAAAGGCTCTGCAGGGCTCTAGAAGAGTCTGGGGGCCCTTAGAAGGAACGTGAGGGGCTCTAGAATGGTCTAGGGGCATTAAGAAGGGTCAAGAGGCGATCTAGATGGGTCTGGGGACATTTAGAAGGGCCCCGGGGGGCTCTAGAAGTGTCTGGGGGCCTTTAGAAGGGCTCGGGGGGGCTCTACAAGGGTCTGGAGGCATATAGAATGGCTTTGAGGGGCTATAGAAGGGTCTGGGTGCATATAGAAGTGCTCGTGGGGGCAATAGAAAGGTCTAGGTGGGCTTAAAAAGGGTCCAGAGGACATGTAGAAGGGTCTGGGGCCTTTAGAAGGCCTCTGGGGGGCTCTAGAAGGGTCTGGGGGCCTTTAGAAGCACCCTGGGGGACTCTAGAAAGGTCTGGGGGCCTTTAGAAGGGCCCTCGTGGGCTGTAGAAATATCGGGGAAGATTTAGAGGGTCTCTGGGGGGCTCTAGAAGGGTCTGGGTGCTTTTAGAAAGGCTCTGCAGGGCTCTAGAAGAGTCTGCGGGCCCTTAGAAGGAACGTGAGGGGCTCTAGAATGGTCTAGGGGCATTAAGAAGGGTCAAGAGTCGATCTAGATGGGTCTGGGGACCTTTAGAAGGGCCCCGGGGTCTAGAATCGTCTGGGGGCCTTTAGAAGGGCTCTGGGGGGCTCTACAAGGGTCTGGCGGCATATATAAGGGCCCTGAGGGGCTCTAGAAGGGTCTGGGGGCCTTTAGAAGGGCTCTGGGGGGACCTAGAAGCTGTCTGGGTGCTTTTAGAAAGGCTCTGCAGGGCTCTAGAAGTGTCTGTGGGCCTTTAGAAGGGCTCTGGAGGGCTCTAGAAAGGCCTGGGGGCCTTTAGAAGGACTGTGGGAGCCTCTAGAAAAGTCTGGGGGCCTTTAGAATGGGACTGGGTAGCTCTTGAAGGGGCTAGGGGCCTTTAGAGTGGTCCAGAGGGGCTCTAGAATGGTCTGGAGGCCTTTAGAAGGGCTCTGAGGGGCTCTAGAAGTTTATGGGGGCCTTCAGAAGGGCTTTGGAGGGCTCTAGAACGGTCTGGGGTCCTTTAGAAAAGGCCTGGGGGGCTCTAGAAGAGTCTGGGGGCCCTTAGATGGGATGTCAGGTTCTCTAGATGTGTCTGGGGGCCTTTAGAAGGACTCTGGGGGCCTCTAGAAAGGTCTGGGTTCCTTTTGAATGGGCCTGGATGGCTCTAGAAGGGTCTAGGGGCCTTTAGAATTGCCCAGACTTGCTCTAGAAGGATATGGAGGCCTTTAGATGGGCTCTGCAGGGCTCTAGAAGTGTCTGTGGGCCTCCAGAAGGGCTCTGGAAGGCTCTAGAAAGGTCTGCGGGCGTTCAGAAGGGCTCTGGAGGGCTCTAGAAGGGCCTGGGGGCCTTCAGATGGGCCTTCTTGGGATCTAGAATGGTTTGGGGTCCTTTAGAAAGGCATTGAGGAGCTCTAGAAGGATCTGGGAGGCTTTAGAAGGGCCCTGTGTGGATCTAGAAGGGTCTGGGGGCTTTAAGAAGGGACATGAGGGGCTCAAGAATGGTCTGGGGGCATTTAGAAGGGCTCTGGGGGGCTCTAGAAGGGTCTGGAGGCCTTTAGAAGGGCCCTCGTGGGCTGTAGAAATATCTGGGAATATATAGAGGGTCTCTGGGGGGCTCTAGAAGGGTCTGGGTGCTTTTAGAAAGGCTCTGCAGGGCTCTAGAAGAGTCAGGGGGCCCTTAGAAGGAACGTGAGGGGCTCTAGAATGGTCTAGGGGCATTAAGAAGGGTCAAGAGGCGATCTAGATGGGTCTGGGGACATTTAGAAGGGCCCCGGGGGGCTCTAGAAGTGTCTGGGGGCCTTTAGAAGGGCTCGGGGGGACTCTACAAGGGTCTGGAGGCATATAGAATGGCTTTGAGGGGCTATAGAAGGGTCTGGGTGCATATAGAAGTGCTCGTGGGGGCAATAGAAAGGTCTAGGTGGGCTTAAAAAGGGTCCAGAGGACATGTAGAAGGGTCTGGGGCCTTTAGAAGGCCTCTGGGGGTCTCTAGAAGGGTCTGGGGGCCTTTAGAAGCACCCTGGGGGACTCTAGAAAGGTCTGGGGGCCTTTAGAAGGGCCCTCGTGGGCTGTAGAAATATTGGGGAAGATTTAGAGGGTCTCTGGGGGGCTCTAGAAATATCTGGGCGCCTATAGGAGGGACCTGGCTGGCTCTAGAATGGTCTGGGGTCCTTTAGAAGCACCCTGGGGGACTCTAGAAATATCGGGGAAGATTTAGAGGGTCTCTGGGGGGCTCTAGAAGCTGTCTGGGTGCTTTTAGAAAGGCTCTGCAGGGCTCTAGAAGTGTCTGTGGGCCTTTAGAAGGGCTCTGGAGGGCTCTAGAAAGGCCTGGGGGCCTTCAGTTTGGCCTTCTTGGGATCTAGAATGGTTTGGGGTCCTTTAGAAAGGCATTGAGGAGCTCTAGAAGGATCTGGGAGGCTTTAGAAGGGCCCTGTGTGGATCTAGAAGGGTCTGGGGGCTTTAAGAAGGGACATGAGGTGCTCAAGAATGGTCTGGGGGCATTTAGAAGGGCTCTGGGGGGCTCTAGAAGGGTCTGGAGGCCTTTAGAAGGGCCCTCGTGGGCTGTAGAAATATCTGGGAATATATAGAGGGTCTCTGGGGGGCTCTAGAAGGGTCTGGGTGCTTTTAGAAAGGGTCTGCAGGGTTCTAGAAGAGTCTGGGGGCCCTTAGAAGGAACGTGAGGGGCTCTAGAATGGTCTAGGGGCATTAAGAAGGGTCAAGAGGCGATCTAGATGGGTCTTGGGGCTTTTAAAAGGGCTCAGGGGTCTCTAGAAGGGTCAGGGTGCCTTTAGAAGTACTCTGGGAGGCAATAGAAGGGTCTGGGGGCCTTTAGAAGGGCCCCAAAGGGCTCTAGAAGAGTCTGGGGGTCTTTAGAAGCACCCTGGGGGGCTCTAGAAAGGTTTGGGGTCCTTTAGAAGCACCCTGGAGGCCTCTAGAGAGGTCTGGGTTCCTTTAAAATGGGCCTGGAATGCTCTAGAATGGTCTATGGGCCTTTAGAGGGACTCTGGGGGCCTCTAGAAGGGTCTGGGGTCCTTTAGAATGTACCTTGGGGGCTCTAGAAGGGTCTATGGCCCTTTAGAATGGTCCAGAGGGGCTCTAGAAGGATCTGGAGGCCTTTAGATGGGCTCTGGGTGGCTCTAGAAGTGTCTGGGAGCCTTTAGAATAGCTCTGGAGGGCTCTATAAAAATCTGGGGGCCTTTAGAAGGACTCTGGGGGCCTCTAGAAAGGTCTGGGGGCCTTTAGAATGGGCCTGGAGCGCTCTAGAAGGCTCTAGGGGCCTTTAGAATTGTGCAGAGGGGCTCTAGATTGGTCTGGAGGCCTTTAGAAGGGCCCTTAGTGGCTCTAGTAGTGTCTGGGGGCCTTCAGAAGGGCTCTTGAGGGCTCTAGAAGGGTCTGGTGGCCTTCAGATGGGCCTGCCTGGGCTCTAGAATGGTTTGGGGGCCTTTAGAAAGGCATTGAGGAGCTCTAGAGTGATCTGGGATCTAGATCTGTGTGGATCTAGATGGGTCTGGGGGCTTTACGAAGGGACATGAGGGGCTCAAGAACGGTCTGGGGGCCTTTAGAAGGGCTCTGGGGGGCTCTAGAAGGGTCTGGGGGCCTTTAGAAGGGCCCTGGAGGGCTCTAGAAGTGCCGGGGGGCCTTTAGAGGGTCCCTGGGGGGCTCTAGAAGGGTCTGGGTGCTTTTAGAAAGGCTCTGCAGGGCTCTAGAAGGGTCAGGGGGCCCTTAGAAGGAACGTGAGGGGCTCTAGAATGGTCTGGGTGCATTAAGCAGGGTCAAGAGGCGATCTAGATGGGTCTGGCAGCCTTTAGAAGGGCCCCGGGGTCTAGAATCGTCTGGGGGCCTTTAGAAGGGCTCTGGGGGGCTCTACAAGGGTCTGGCGGCATATAGAAGGGCCCTGAGGGGCTCTAGAAGGGTCTGGGGGCCTTTAGAAGGGCTCGTGGGAGCTATAGAAGGGACTAGGAAGGCTTAAAAAGGGTCCAGAGGACACTTAGAAAGGTCTGCAACCTTTAGAAATGCTCTGGGGGGTCTAGAAGGGTCTGGGGGCCTTTAGAAGCATCCTGGGTGACTCTAGAAAGGTCTGGAGGCTTTTAGAAGGGATGTCAAAAGCGCTAGGATTGTCTGGGGGCCTTTAGAGTTTCCCTGGGGGGCTCTAGAAGTGTCTGGGGGCCTTTAGAAGGGACCTGGCGGGCTGTAGAAAGGTCTGGGGGCCTTTACAAGGACTCTGGGGGGCTCTAGAACGGTCTGGGGTCCTTTAGAAAAGGCCTGGGGGGCTCTAGAAGGGTCTGGGGGCCCTTAGATGGGATGTCAGGTTCTCTAGATGTGTCTGGGGGCCTTTAGAAGGACTCTGGGGGCCTCTAGAAAGGTCTGGGTTCCTTTTGAATGGGCCTGGATGGCTCTAGAAGGGTCTAGGGGCCTTTAGAATTGCCCAGACTTGCTCTAGAAGGATATGGAGGCCTTTAGATGGGCTCTGCAGGGCTCTAGAAGTGTCTGTGGGCCTCCAGAAGGGCTCTGGAGGGCTCTAGAAAGGTCTGCAGGCCTTCAGAAGGGCTCTGGAGGGCTCTAGAAGGGCCTGGGGGCCTTCAGATGGGCCTTCTTGGGATCTAGAATGGTTTGGGGTCCTTTAGAAAGGCATTGAGGAGCTCTAGAAGGATCTGGGAGGCTTTAGAAGGGCCCTGTGTGGATCTAGAAGGGTCTGGGGGCTTTAAGAAGGGACATGAGGTGCTCAAGAATGGTCTGGGGACATTTAGAAGGGCCCCGGGGGGCTTTAGAAGTGTCTGGGGGCCTTTAGACGGGCTCGGGGGGGCTCTACAAGGGTCTGGAGGCATATAGAATGGCTTTGAGGGGCTATAGAAGGGTCTGGGTGCATATAGAAGTGCTCGTGGGGGCAATAGAAAGGTCTAGGTGGGCTTAAAAAGGGTCCAGAGGACATGTAGAAGGGTCTGGGGCCTTTAGAAGGCCTCTGGGGGGCTCTAGAAGGGTCTGGGGGCCTTTAGAAGCACCCTGGGGGACTCTAGAAAGGTCTGGGGGCCTTTAGAAGGGCCCTCGTGGGCTGTAGAAATATCTGGGAATATATAGAGGGTCTCTGGGGGGCTCTAGAAGGGTCTGGGTGCTTTTAGAAAGGCTCTGCAGGGCTCTAGAAGAGTCTGGGGGCCCTTAGAAGGAACGTGAGGGGCTCTAGAATGGTCTAGGGGCATTAAGAAGGGTCAAGAGTCGATCTAGATGGGTCTGGGGACCTTTAGAAGGGCCCCGGGGTCTAGAATCGTCTGGGGGCCTTTAGAAGGGCTCTGGGGGGCTCTACAAGGGTCTGGCGGCATATAGAATGGCCCTGAGGGGCTCTAGAAGGGTCTGGGGGCCTTTAGAAGGGCTCTGGGGGGATCTAGAAGCTGTCTGGGTGCTTTTAGAAAGGCTCTGCAGGGCTCTAGAAGTGTCTGTGGGCCTTTAGAAGGGCTCTGGAGGGCTCTAGAAAGGCCTGGGGGCCTTTAGAAGGACTGTGGGGGCCTCTAGAAAAGTCTGGGGGCCTTTAGAATGGGACTGGGTAGCTCTTGAAGGGGCTAGGGGCCTTTAGAGTGGTCCAGAGGGGCTCTAGAATGGTCTGGAGGCCTTTAGAAGGGCTCTGAGGGGCTCTAGAAGTTTATGGGGGCCTTCAGAAGGGCTTTGGAGGGCTCTAGAACGGTCTGGGGTCCTTTAGAAAAGGCCTGGGGGGCTCTAGAAGGGTCTGGGGGCCCTTAGATGGGATGTCAGGTTCTCTAGATGTGTCTGGGGGGCTTTAGAAGGACTCTGGGGGCCTCTAGAAAGGTCTGGGTTCCTTTTGAATGGGCCTGGATGGCTCTAGAAGGGTCTAGGGGCCTTTAGAATTGCCCAGACTTGCTCTAGAAGGATATGGAGGCCTTTAGATGGGCTCTGCAGGGCTCTAGAAGTGTCTGTGGGCCTCCAGAAGGGCTCTGGAAGGCTCTAGAAAGGTCTGCGGGCGTTCAGAAGGGCTCTGGAGGGCTCTAGAAGGGCCTGGGGGCCTTCAGATGGGCCTTCTTGGGATCTAGAATGGTTTGGGGTCCTTTAGAAAGGCATTGAGGAGCTCTAGAAGGATCTGGGAGGCTTTAGAAGGGCCCTGTGTGGATCTAGAAGGGTCTGGGGGCTTTAAGAAGGGACATGAGGGGCTCAAGAATGGTCTGGGGGCATTTAGAAGGGCTCTGGGGGGCTCTAGAAGGGTCTGGGGGCCTTTAGAAGGGCCCTTGTGGGCTGTAGAAATATCTGGGAATATATAGAGGGTCTCTGGGGGGCTCTAGAAGGGTCTGGGTGCTTTTAGAAAGGCTCTGCAGGGCTCTAGAAGAGTCAGGGGGCCCTTAGAAGGAACGTGAGGGGCTCTAGAATGGTCTAGGGGCATTAAGAAGGGTCAAGAGGCGATCTAGATGGGTCTGGGGACATTTAGAAGGGCCCCGGGGGGCTCTAGAAGTGTCTGGGGGCCTTTAGAAGGGCTCGGGGTGACTCTACAAGGGTCTGGAGGCATATAGAATGGCTTTGAGGGGCTATAGAAGGGTCTGGGTGCATATAGAAGTGCTCGTGGGGGCAATAGAAAGGTCTAGGTGGGCTTAAAAAGGGTCCAGAGGACATGTAGAAGGGTCTGGGGCCTTTAGAAGGCCTCTGGGGGGCTCTAGAAGGGTCTGGGGGCCTTTAGAAGCACCCTGGGGGACTCTAGAAAGGTCTGGGGGCCTTTAGAAGGGCCCTCGTGGGCTGTAGAAATATCGGGGAAGATTTAGAGGGTCTCTGGGGGGCTCTAGAAATATCTGGGTGCCTATAGGAGGGACCTGGCTGGCTCTAGAATGGTCTGGGGTCCTTTAGAAGCACCCTGGGGGACTCTAGAAATATCGGGGAAGATTTAGAGGGTCTCTGGGGGGCTCTAGAAGCTGTCTGGGTGCTTTTAGAAAGGCTCTGCAGGGCTCTAGAAGTGTCTGTGGGCCTTTAGAAGGGCTCTGGAGGGCTCTAGAAAGGCCTGGGGGCCTTCAGTTTGGCCTTCTTGGGATCTAGAATGGTTTGGGGTCCTTTAGAAAGGCATTGAGGAGCTCTAGAAGGATCTGGGAGGCTTTAGAAGGGCCCTGTGTGGATCTAGAAGGGTCTGGGGGCTTTAAGAAGGGACATGAGGTGCTCAAGAATGGTCTGGGGGCATTTAGAAGGGCTCTGGGGGGCTCTAGAAGGGTCTGGAGGCCTTTAGAAGGGCCCTCGTGGGCTGTAGAAATATCTGGGAATATATAGAGGGTCTCTGGGGGGCTCTAGAAGGGTCTGGGTGCTTTTAGAAAGGGTCTGCAGGGTTCTAGAAGAGTCTGGGGGCCCTTAGAAGGAACGTGAGGGGCTCTAGAATGGTCTAGGGGCATTAAGAAGGGTCAAGAGGCGATCTAGATGGGTCTTGGGGCTTTTAAAAGGGCTCAGGGGTCTCTAGAAGGGTCAGGGCGCCTTTAGAAGTACTCTGGGAGGCAATAGAAGGGTCTGGGGGCCTTTAGAAGGGCCCCAAAGGGCTCTAGAAGAGTCTGGGGGCCTTTAGAAGCACCCTGGGGGGCTCTAGAAAGGTTTGGGGTCCTTTAGAAGCACCCTGGAGGCCTCTAGAGAGGTCTGGGTTCCTTTAAAATGGGCCTGGAATGCTCTAGAATGGTCTATGGGCCTTTAGAGGGACTCTGGGGGCCTCTAGAAGGGTCTGGGGTCCTTTAGAATGTACCTTGGGGGCTCTAGAAGGGTCTATGGCCCTTTAGAATGGTCCAGAGGGGCTCTAGAAGGATCTGGAGGCCTTTAGATGGGCTCTGGGTGGCTCTAGAAGTGTCTGGGAGCCTTTAGAATAGCTCTGGAGGGCTCTATAAAAATCTGGGGGCCTTTAGAAGGACTCTGGGGGCCTCTAGAAAGGTCTGGGGGCCTTTAGAATGGGCCTGGAGCGCTCTAGAAGGCTCTAGGGGCCTTTAGAATTGTGCAGAGGGGCTCTAGATTGGTCTGGAGGCCTTTAGAAGGGCCCTTAGTGGCTCTAGTAGTGTCTGGGGGCCTTCAGAAGGGCTCTTGAGGGCTCTAGAAGGGTCTGGTGGCCTTCAGATGGGCCTGCCTGGGCTCTAGAATGGTTTGGGGGCCTTTAGAAAGGCATTGAGGAGCTCTAGAGTGATCTGGGATCTAGATCTGTGTGGATCTAGATGGGTCTGGGGGCTTTACGAAGGGACATGAGGGGCTCAAGAACGGTCTGGGGGCCTTTAGAAGGGCTCTGGGGGGCTCTAGAAGGGTCTGGGGGCCTTTAGAAGGGCCCTGGAGGGCTCTAGAAGTGCCGGGGGGCCTTTAGAGGGTCCCTGGGGGGCTCTAGAAGGGTCTGGGTGCTTTTAGAAAGGCTCTGCAGGGCTCTAGAAGGGTCAGGGGGCCCTTAGAAGGAACGTGAGGGGCTCTAGAATGGTCTGGGTGCATTAAGCAGGGTCAAGAGGCGATCTAGATGGGTCTGGCAGCCTTTAGAAGGGCCCCGGGGTCTAGAATCGTCTGGGGGCCTTTAGAAGGGCTCTGGGGGGCTCTACAAGGGTCTGGCGGCATATAGAAGGGCCCTGAGGGGCTCTAGAAGGGTCTGGGGGCCTTTAGAAGGGCTCGTGGGAGCTATAGAAGGGACTAGGAAGGCTTAAAAAGGGTCCAGAGGACACTTAGAAAGGTCTGCAACCTTTAGAAATGCTCTGGGGGGTCTAGAAGGGTCTGGGGGCCTTTAGAAGCATCCTGGGTGACTCTAGAAAGGTCTGGAGGCTTTTAGAAGGGATGTCAAAAGCGCTAGGATTGTCTGGGGGCCTTTAGAGTTTCCCTGGGGGGCTCTAGAAGTGTCTGGGGGCCTTTAGAAGGGACCTGGCGGGCTGTAGAAAGGTCTGGGGGCCTTTACAAGGACTCTGGGGGGCTCTAGAACGGTCTGGGGTCCTTTAGAAAAGGCCTGGGGGGCTCTAGAAGGGTCTGGGGGCCCTTAGATGGGATGTCAGGTTCTCTAGATGTGTCTGGGGGCCTTTAGAAGGACTCTGGGGGCCTCTAGAAAGGTCTGGGTTCCTTTTGAATGGGCCTGGATGGCTCTAGAAGGGTCTAGGGGCCTTTAGAATTGCCCAGACTTGCTCTAGAAGGATATGGAGGCCTTTAGATGGGCTCTGCAGGGCTCTAGAAGTGTCTGTGGGCCTCCAGAAGGGCTCTGGAGGGCTCTAGAAAGGTCTGCAGGCCTTCAGAAGGGCTCTGGAGGGCTCTAGAAGGGCCTGGGGGCCTTCAGATGGGCCTTCTTGGGATCTAGAATGGTTTGGGGTCCTTTAGAAAGGCATTGAGGAGCTCTAGAAGGATCTGGGAGGCTTTAGAAGGGCCCTGTGTGGATCTAGAAGGGTCTGGGGGCTTTAAGAAGGGACATGAGGTGCTCAAGAATGGTCTGGGGACATTTAGAAGGGCCCCGGGGGGCTCTAGAAGTGTCTGGGGGCCTTTAGACGGGCTCGGGGGGGCTCTACAAGGGTCTGGAGGCATATAGAATGGCTTTGAGGGGCTATAGAAGGGTCTGGGTGCATATAGAAGTGCTCGTGGGGGCAATAGAAAGGTCTAGGTGGGCTTAAAAAGGGTCCAGAGGACATGTAGAAGGGTCTGGGGCCTTTAGAAGGCCTCTGGGGGGCTCTAGAAGGGTCTGGGGGCCTTTAGAAGCACCCTGGGGGACTCTAGAAAGGTCTGGGGGCCTTTAGAAGGGCCCTCGTGGGCTGTAGAAATATCTGGGAATATATAGAGGGTCTCTGGGGGGCTCTAGAAGGGTCTGGGTGCTTTTAGAAAGGCTCTGCAGGGCTCTAGAAGAGTCTGGGGGCCCTTAGAAGGAACGTGAGGGGCTCTAGAATGGTCTAGGGGCATTAAGAAGGGTCAAGAGTCGATCTAGATGGGTCTGGGGACCTTTAGAAGGGCCCCGGGGTCTAGAATCGTCTGGGGGCCTTTAGAAGGGCTCTGGGGGGCTCTACAAGGGTCTGGCGGCATATAGAATGGCCCTGAGGGGCTCTATAAGGGTCTGGGGGCCTTTAGAAGGGCTCTGGGGGGATCTAGAAGCTGTCTGGGTGCTTTTAGAAAGGCTCTGCAGGGCTCTAGAAGTGTCTGTGGGCCTTTAGAAGGGCTCTGGAGGGCTCTAGAAAGGCCTGGGGGCCTTTAGAAGGACTGTGGGGGCCTCTAGAAAAGTCTGGGGGCCTTTAGAATGGGACTGGGTAGCTCTTGAAGGGGCTAGGGGCCTTTAGAGTGGTCCAGAGGGGCTCTAGAATGGTCTGGAGGCCTTTAGAAGGGCTCTGAGGGGCTCTAGAAGTTTATGGGGGCCTTCAGAAGGGCTTTGGAGGGCTCTAGAACGGTCTGGGGTCCTTTAGAAAAGGCCTGGGGGGCTCTAGAAGGGTCTGGGGGCCCTTAGATGGGATGTCAGGTTCTCTAGATGTGTCTGGGGGCCTTTAGAAGGACTCTGGGGGCCTCTAGAAAGGTCTGGGTTCCTTTTGAATGGGCCTGGATGGCTCTAGAAGGGTCTAGGGGCCTTTAGAATTGCCCAGACTTGCTCTAGAAGGATATGGAGGCCTTTAGATGGGCTCTGCAGGGCTCTAGAAGTGTCTGTGGGCCTCCAGAAGGGCTCTGGAAGGCTCTAGAAAGGTCTGAGGGCGTTCAGAAGGGCTCTGGAGGGCTCTAGAAGGGCCTGGGGGCCTTCAGATGGGCCTTCTTGGGATCTAGAATGGTTTGGGGTCCTTTAGAAAGGCATTGAGGAGCTCTAGAAGGATCTGGGAGGCTTTAGAAGGGCCCTGTGTGGATCTAGAAGGGTCTGGGGGCTTTAAGAAGGGACATGAGGGGCTCAAGAATGGTCTGGGGGCATTTAGAAGGGCTCTGGGGGGCTCTAGAAGGGTCTGGGGGCCTTTAGAAGGGCCCTTGTGGGCTGTAGAAATATCTGGGAATATATAGAGGGTCTCTGGGGGGCTCTAGAAGGGTCTGGGTGCTTTTAGAAAGGCTCTGCAGGGCTCTAGAAGAGTCAGGGGGCCCTTAGAAGGAACGTGAGGGGCTCTAGAATGGTCTAGGGGCATTAAGAAGGGTCAAGAGGCGATCTAGATGGGTCTGGGGACATTTAGAAGGGCCCCGGGGGGCTCTAGAAGTGTCTGGGGGCCTTTAGAAGGGCTCGGGGGGACTCTACAAGGGTCTGGAGGCATATAGAATGGCTTTGAGGGGCTATAGAAGGGTCTGGGTGCATATAGAAGTGCTCGTGGGGGCAATAGAAAGGTCTAGGTGGGCTTAAAAAGGGTCCAGAGGACATGTAGAAGGGTCTGGGGCCTTTAGAAGGCCTCTGGGGGGCTCTAGAAGGGTCTGGGGGCCTTTAGAAGCACCCTGGGGGACTCTAGAAAGGTCTGGGGGCCTTTAGAAGGGCCCTCGTGGGCTGTAGAAATATCGGGGAAGATTTAGAGGGTCTCTGGGGGGCTCTAGAAATATCTGGGCGCCTATAGGAGGGACCTGGCTGGCTCTAGAATGGTCTGGGGTCCTTTAGAAGCACCCTGGGGGACTCTAGAAATATCGGGGAAGATTTAGAGGGTCTCTGGGGGGCTCTAGAAGCTGTCTGGGTGCTTTTAGAAAGGCTCTGCAGGGCTCTAGAAGTGTCTGTGGGCCTTTAGAAGGGCTCTGGAGGGCTCTAGAAAGGCCTGGGGGCCTTCAGTTTGGCCTTCTTGGGATCTAGAATGGTTTGGGGTCCTTTAGAAAGGCATTGAGGAGCTCTAGAAGGATCTGGGAGGCTTTAGAAGGGCCCTGTGTGGATCTAGAAGGGTCTGGGGGCTTTAAGAAGGGACATGAGGGGCTCAAGAATGGTCTGGGGGCATTTAGAAGGGCTCTGGGGGGCTCTAGAAGGGTCTGGAGGCCTTTAGAAGGGCCCTCGTGGGCTGTAGAAATATCTGGGAATATATAGAGGGTCTCTGGGGGGCTCTAGAAGGGTCTGGGTGCTTTTAGAAAGGGTCTGCAGGGTTCTAGAAGAGTCTGGGTGCCCTTAGAAGGAACGTGAGGGGCTCTAGAATGGTCTAGGGGCATTAAGAAGGGTCAAGAGGCGATCTAGATGGGTCTTGGGGCTTTTAAAAGGGCTCAGGGGTCTCTAGAAGGGTCAGGGCGCCTTTAGAAGTACTCTGGGAGGCAATAGAAGGGTCTGGGGGCCTTTAGAAGGGCCCCAAAGGGCTCTAGAAGAGTCTGGGGGCCTTTAGAAGCACCCTGGGGGGCTCTAGAAAGGTTTGGGGTCCTTTAGAAGCACCCTGGAGGCCTCTAGAGAGGTTTGGGTTCCTTTAAAATGGGCCTGGAATGCTCTAGAATGGTCTATGGGCCTTTAGAGGGACTCTGGGGGCCTCTAGAAGGGTCTGGGGTCCTTTAGAATGTACCTTGGGGGCTCTAGAAGGGTCTATGGCCCTTTAGAATGGTCCAGAGGGGCTCTAGAAGGATCTGGAGGCCTTTAGATGGGCTCTGGGTGGCTCTAGAAGTGTCTGGGAGCCTTTAGAATAGCTCTGGAGGGCTCTATAAAAATCTGGGGGCCTTTAGAAGGACTCTGGGGGCCTCTAGAAAGGTCTGGGTTCCTTTTGAATGGGCCTGGATGGCTCTAGAAGGGTCTAGGGGCCTTTAGAATTGCCCAGACTTGCTCTAGAAGGATATGGAGGCCTTTAGATGGGCTCTGCAGGGCTCTAGAAGTGTCTGTGGGCCTCCAGAAGGGCTCTGGAAGGCTCTAGAAAGGTCTGCGGGCGTTCAGAAGGGCTCTGGAGGGCTCTAGAAGGGCCTGGGGGCCTTCAGATGGGCCTTCTTGGGATCTAGAATGGTTTGGGGTCCTTTAGAAAGGCATTGAGGAGCTCTAGAAGGATCTGGGAGGCTTTAGAAGGGCCCTGTGTGGATCTAGAAGGGTCTGGGGGCTTTAAGAAGGGACATGAGGGGCTCAAGAATGGTCTGGGGGCATTTAGAAGGGCTCTGGGGGGCTCTAGAAGGGTCTGGGGGCCTTTAGAAGGGCCCTCGTGGGCTGTAGAAATATCTGGGAATATATAGAGGGTCTCTGGGGGGCTCTAGAAGGGTCTGGGTGCTTTTAGAAAGGCTCTGCAGGGCTCTAGAAGAGTCAGGGGGCCCTTAGAAGGAACGTGAGGGGCTCTAGAATGGTCTAGGGGCATTAAGAAGGGTCAAGAGGCGATCTAGATGGGTCTGGGGACATTTAGAAGGGCCCGGGGGGCTCTAGAAGTGTCTGGGGGCCTTTAGAAGGGCTCGGGGGGACTCTACAAGGGTCTGGAGGCATATAGAATGGCTTTGAGGGGCTATAGAAGGGTCTGGGTGCATATAGAAGTGCTCGTGGGGGCAATAGAAAGGTCTAGGTGGGCTTAAAAAGGGTCCAGAGGACATTTAGAAGGGTCTGGGGCCTTTAGAAGGCCTCTGGGGGGCTCTAGAAGGGTCTGGGGGCCTTTAGAAGCACCCTGGGGGACTCTAGAAAGGTCTGGGGGCCTTTAGAAGGGCCCTCGTGGGCTGTAGAAATATCGGGGAAGATTTAGAGGGTCTCTGGGGGGCTCTAGAAATATCTGGGCGCCTATAGGAGGGACCTGGCTGGCTCTAGAATGGTCTGGGGTCCTTTAGAAGCACCTTGGGGGACTCTAGAAATATCGGGGAAGATTTAGAGGGTCTCTGGGGGGCTCTAGAAGCTGTCTGGGTGCTTTTAGAAAGGCTCTGCAGGGCTCTAGAAGTGTCTGTGGGCCTTTAGAAGGGCTCTGGAGGGCTCTAGAAAGGCCTGGGGGCCTTCAGTTTGGCCTTCTTGGGATCTAGAATGGTTTGGGGTCCTTTAGAAAGGCATTGAGGAGCTCTAGAAGGATCTGGGAGGCTTTAGAAGGGCCCTGTGTGGATCTAGAAGGGTCTGGGGGCTTTAAGAAGGGACATGAGGGGCTCAAGAATGGTCTGGGGGCATTTAGAAGGGCTCTGGGGGGCTCTAGAAGGGTCTGGAGGCCTTTAGAAGGGCCCTCGTGGGCTGTAGAAATATCTGGGAATATATAGAGGGTCTCTGGGGGGCTCTAGAAGGGTCTGGGTGCTTTTAGAAAGGGTCTGCAGGGTTCTAGAAGAGTCTGGGGGCCCTTAGAAGGAACGTGAGGGGCTCTAGAATGGTCTAGGGGCATTAAGAAGGGTCAAGAGGCGATCTAGATGGGTCTTGGGGCTTTTAAAAGGGCTCAGGGGTCTCTAGAAGGGTCAGGGCGCCTTTAGAAGTACTCTGGGAGGCAATAGAAGGGTCTGGGGGCCTTTAGAAGGGCCCCAAAGGGCTCTAGAAGAGTCTGGGGGCCTTTAGAAGCACCCTGGGGGGCTCTAGAAAGGTTTGGGGTCCTTTAGAAGCACCCTGGAGGCCTCTAGAGAGGTCTGGGTTCCTTTAAAATGGGCCTGGAATGCTCTAGAATGGTCTATGGGCCTTTAGAGGGACTCTGGGGGCCTCTAGAAGGGTCTGGGGTCCTTTAGAATGTACCTTGGGGGCTCTAGAAGGGTCTATGGCCCTTTAGAATGGTCCAGAGGGGCTCTAGAAGGATCTGGAGGCCTTTAGATGGGCTCTGGGTGGCTCTAGAAGTGTCTGGGAGCCTTTAGAATAGCTCTGGAGGGCTCTATAAAAATCTGGGGGCCTTTAGAAGGACTCTGGGGGCCTCTAGAAAGGTCTGGGGGCCTTTAGAATGGGCCTGGAGCGCTCTAGAAGGCTCTAGGGGCCTTTAGAATTGTGCAGAGGGGCTCTAGATTGGTCTGGAGGCCTTTAGAAGGGCCCTTAGTGGCTCTAGTAGTGTCTGGGGGCCTTCAGAAGGGCTCTTGAGGGCTCTAGAAGGGTCTGGTGGCCTTCAGATGGGCCTGCCTGGGCTCTAGAATGGTTTGGGGGCCTTTAGAAAGGCATTGAGGAGCTCTAGAGTGATCTGGGATCTAGATCTGTGTGGATCTAGATGGGTCTGGGGGCTTTACGAAGGGACATGAGGGGCTCAAGAACGGTCTGGGGGCCTTTAGAAGGGCTCTGGGGGGCTCTAGAAGGGTCTGGGGGCCTTTAGAAGGGCCCTGGAGGGCTCTAGAAGTGCCGGGGGGCCTTTAGAGGGTCCCTGGGGGGCTCTAGAAGGGTCTGGGTGCTTTTAGAAAGGCTCTGCAGGGCTCTAGAAGTGTCAGGGGGCCCTTAGAAGGAACGTGAGGGGCTCTAGAATGGTCTGGGTGCATTAAGCAGGGTCAAGAGGCGATCTAGATGGGTCTGGCAGCCTTTAGAAGGGCCCCGGGGTCTAGAATCGTCTGGGGGCCTTTAGAAGGGCTCTGGGGGGCTCTACAAGGGTCTGGCGGCATATAGAAGGGCCCTGAGGGGCTCTAGAAGGGTCTGGGGGCCTTTAGAAGGGCTCGTGGGAGCTATAGAAGGGACTAGGAAGGCTTAAAAAGGGTCCAGAGGACACTTAGAAAGGTCTGCAACCTTTAGAAATGCTCTGGGGGGTCTAGAAGGGTCTGGGGGCCTTTAGAAGCATCCTGGGTGACTCTAGAAAGGTCTGGAGGCTTTTAGAAGGGATGTCAAAAGCGCTAGGATTGTCTGGGGGCCTTTAGAGTTTCCCTGGGGGGCTCTAGAAGTGTCTGGGGGCCTTTAGAAGGGACCTGGCGGGCTGTAGAAAGGTCTGGGGGCCTTTACAAGGACTCTGGGGGGCTCTAGAACGGTCTGGGGTCCTTTAGAAAAGGCCTGGGGGGCTCTAGAAGGGTCTGGGGGCCCTTAGATGGGATGTCAGGTTCTCTAGATGTGTCTGGGGGCCTTTAGAAGGACTCTGGGGGCCTCTAGAAAGGTCTGGGTTCCTTTTGAATGGGCCTGGATGGCTCTAGAAGGGTCTAGGGGCCTTTAGAATTGCCCAGACTTGCTCTAGAAGGATATGGAGGCCTTTAGATGGGCTCTGCAGGGCTCTAGAAGTGTCTGTGGGCCTCCAGAAGGGCTCTGGAGGGCTCTAGAAAGGTCTGCAGGCCTTCAGAAGGGCTCTGGAGGGCTCTAGAAGGGCCTGGGGGCCTTCAGATGGGCCTTCTTGGGATCTAGAATGGTTTGGGGTCCTTTAGAAAGGCATTGAGGAGCTCTAGAAGGATCTGGGAGGCTTTAGAAGGGCCCTGTGTGGATCTAGAAGGGTCTGGGGGCTTTAAGAAGGGACATGAGGTGCTCAAGAATGGTCTGGGGGCATTTAGAAGGGCTCTGGGGGGCTCTAGAAGGGTCTGGGGGCCTTTAGAAGGGCCCTCGTGGGCTGTAGAAATATCTGGGAATATATAGAGGGTCTCTGGGGGGCTCTAGAAGGGTCTGGGTGCTTTTAGAAAGGCTCTGCAGGGCTCTAGAAGAGTCAGGGGGCCCTTAGAAGGAACGTGAGGGGCTCTAGAATCGTCTGAGGACATTAAGAAGGGTCAAGAGGCGATCTAGATGGGTCTGGGGACATTTAGAAGGGCCCCGGGGGGCTCTAGAAGTGTCTGGGGGCCTTTAGACGGGCTCGGGGGGGCTCTACAAGGGTCTGGAGGCATATAGAATGGCTTTGAGGGGCTATAGAAGGGTCTGGGTGCATATAGAAGTGCTCGTGGGGGCAATAGAAAGGTCTAGGTGGGCTTAAAAAGGGTCCAGAGGACATGTAGAAGGGTCTGGGGCCTTTAGAAGGCCTCTGGGGGGCTCTAGAAGGGTCTGGGGGCCTTTAGAAGCACCCTGGGGGACTCTAGAAAGGTCTGGGGGCCTTTAGAAGGGCCCTCGTGGGCTGTAGAAATATCTGGGAATATATAGAGGGTCTCTGGGGGGCTCTAGAAGGGTCTGGGTGCTTTTAGAAAGGCTCTGCAGGGCTCTAGAAGAGTCTGGGGGCCCTTAGAAGGAACGTGAGGGGCTCTAGAATGGTCTAGGGGCATTAAGAAGGGTCAAGAGTCGATCTAGATGGGTCTGGGGACCTTTAGAAGGGCCCCGGGGTCTAGAATCGTCTGGGGGCCTTTAGAAGGGCTCTGGGGGGCTCTACAAGGGTCTGGCGGCATATAGAATGGCCCTGAGGGGCTCTAGAAGGGTCTGGGGGCCTTTAGAAGGGCTCTGGGGGGATCTAGAAGCTGTCTGGGTGCTTTTAGAAAGGCTCTGCAGGGCTCTAGAAGTGTCTGTGGGCCTTTAGAAGGGCTCTGGAGGGCTCTAGAAAGGCCTGGGGGCCTTTAGAAGGACTGTGGGGGCCTCTAGAAAAGTCTGGGGGCCTTTAGAATGGGACTGGGTAGCTCTTGAAGGGGCTAGGGGCCTTTAGAGTGGTCCAGAGGGGCTCTAGAATGGTCTGGAGGCCTTTAGAAGGGCTCTGAGGGGCTCTAGAAGTTTATGGGGGCCTTCAGAAGGGCTTTGGAGGGCTCTAGAACGGTCTGGGGTCCTTTAGAAAAGGCCTGGGGGGCTCTAGAAGGGTCTGGGGGCCCTTAGATGGGATGTCAGGTTCTCTAGATGTGTCTGGGGGCCTTTAGAAGGACTCTGGGGGCCTCTAGAAAGGTCTGGGTTCCTTTTGAATGGGCCTGGATGGCTCTAGAAGGGTCTAGGGGCCTTTAGAATTGCCCAGACTTGCTCTAGAAGGATATGGAGGCCTTTAGATGGGCTCTGCAGGGCTCTAGAAGTGTCTGTGGGCCTCCAGAAGGGCTCTGGAGGGCTCTAGAAAGGTCTGCGGGCGTTCAGAAGGGCTCTGGAGGGCTCTAAAAGGGCCTGGGGGCCTTCAGATGGGCCTTCTTGGGATCTAGAATGGTTTGGGGTCCTTTAGAAAGGCATTGAGGAGCTCTAGAAGGATCTGGGAGGCTTTAGAAGGGCCCTGTGTGGATCTAGAAGGGTCTGGGGGCTTTAAGAAGGGACATGAGGGGCTCAAGAATGGTCTGGGGGCATTTAGAAGGGCTCTGGGGGGCTCTAGAAGGGTCTGGGGGCCTTTAGAAGGGCCCTCGTGGGCTGTAGAAATATCGGGGAAGATTTAGAGGGTCTCTGGGGGGCTCTAGAAATATCTGGGCGCCTATAGGAGGGACCTGGCTGGCTCTAGAATGGTCTGGGGTCCTTTAGAAGCACCCTGGGGGACTCTAGAAATATCGGGGAAGATTTAGAGGGTCTCTGGGGGGCTCTAGAAGCTGTCTGGGTGCTTTTAGAAAGGCTCTGCAGGGCTCTAGAAGTGTCTGTGGGCCTTTAGAAGGGCTCTGGAGGGCTCTAGAAAGGCCTGGGGGCCTTTAGAAGGACTGTGGGGGCCTCTAGAAAAGTCTGGGGGCCTTTAGAATGGGACTGGGTAGCTCTTGAAGGGGCTAGGGGCCTTTAGAGTGGTCCAGAGGGGCTCTAGAATGGTCTGGAGGCCTTTAGAAGGGCTCTGAGGGGCTCTAGAAGTTTATGGGGGCCTTCAGAAGGGCTTTGGAGGGCTCTAGAACGGTCTGGGGTCCTTTAGAAAAGGCCTGGGGGGCTCTAGAAGGGTCTGGGGGCCCTTAGATGGGATGTCAGGTTCTCTAGATGTGTCTGGGGGCCTTTAGAAGGACTCTGGGGGCCTCTAGAAAGGTCTGGGTTCCTTTTGAATGGGCCTGGATGGCTCTAGAAGGGTCTAGGGGCCTTTAGAATTGCCCAGACTTGCTCTAGAAGGATATGGAGGCCTTTAGATGGGCTCTGCAGGGCTCTAGAAGTGTCTGTGGGCCTCCAGAAGGGCTCTGGAGGGCTCTAGAAAGGTCTGCGGGCGTTCAGAAGGGCTCTTAAGGGCTCTAGAAGGGTCTAGGGGCCTTCAGATGGGCCTTCTTGGTCTCTAGAATTGTTTGGGGGCCTTTAGAAAGGCATTGAGGAGCTCTAGAAGGATCTGGGAGGCTTTAGAAGGGCCCTGTGTGGATCTAGAAGGGTCTGGGGGCTTTAAGAAGGGACATGAGGGGCTCAAGAACGGTCTGGGGGCCTTTAGAAGCGCTCTGGGGGGCTCAAGAATGGTCTGGGGGCCTTTAGAAGGGTTCTTGGGGGCTCTAGAAGGATCTGGGGGCCTTTAAAATGGTCCAGAGGGGCTCTAGAAGGGTCTGAGGGCCTTCTAGAGCCCCGCAGAGTCCTTTTTAGGGCCCACAGACCTTTCTATAAGCCCTCTGGACAATTCTAAAGGACCCGAGAGCCTTACAGATCCAAACCCAAACCCTAACACTAAACCTTACCCTAACCCCTAACCCTAACTGTAACCCTATCCGTAACCCTAATCCCTAACCCTAACCCCTAACCCTAACCCTAACCCCCTAACACAAACCCTAACCCCTAACCCTAACCCTAACCCCCTAACCCTAACAATAACTCTAACCCTAAGCCCATAACCCTAACCCCTAACCCTAATCCTAACCCTAACCCTAACCCCTAACCCTAACCTGCTAACCCTAACCCCCTAACCCTGACCCTAACCGTAACCCTAACCCTAACCCCGTAACCATAACCCTAATCCTAACCCCCTAACCCTAACCCCTAACCCTAACACTAACCCCCTAATTCTAATCCCTAACCCTAACACAAACCCACTAACCCTAACCCTGACCATAACCATAACCCTTACCCTAACCCCATAACCCGAACCTCCTAACCCTAACCCTAATCCTTACCTTAATCCTAACCCGAACCCCCTAACCCTAACACCATAACCCTAACCCCATAACCCTAACCCTAACCTAAACGCTAACCCTAACGCTAACTCTAACCCTAACCCTAACCCAAACCATTCTAGAGCCCCTCATGTTCTTTCTAAAAGCCCCACGACCATTCTAGAGCCTGCCAGGGCTCTTCTAAATTCCCCCAGACCCTCCTAGAGCCCCTAAGGGCCTATTTAAAGGACTCCAGACCCTTCTAGTGCCCCCCTGAGCCCTTCTAAAGGCCCCTAGACCGTTCAAGAGCCCCTCATGTCCCTTCTAAAAGCTCCCAGACCCTTCTAGAGCCCCCCAGGGCCCTTCTAAATTCCCCCAGACCCTCCTAGAGCCACTCACATTTCTTCTAAGGGCCCTAAGACCGTTCTAGCGCCTCTCCTTTCCCTTCTAAAGGCCCCCAGACACTTTGAGAGCCCCCCAGGGCCATTCTAAAAACCCCCAGACCCTTCTAGAGCCCCCACGGGCCCTTCTAATGGCCCCCAGACCCCTCTAGAGCCCTTTAGAGCCCTTCTAAAGGCCCTCAGGCCCTTCTAGTGGCCTTCTGGACCACATTTAAAACCCCCAGACCGTTTTAGAGCCCCCGCGAGCCACTCAAAAGGCACCCAGACCCTTCTAGAGACTCCCAGGGCCCTTCAAAAGGCACCCAGACCATTCTAGAGCCCCTCTGGACCAATCTAAAGGACCCCAGACCCTTCTAGAGACCCCCAGGGTCATTCTAAAGGCCTCCAGACCCTTCTAGATCCCCCCTGAGCCCTTCTAAAGGCCCCCAGACCCTTCTAGAGCCCCCAAGGCCCCTTCTAAAGGCCCCCAGACCCTTCTAGAACGCCTACTTAACCTTCTTTAGGCCCCCAGACCCATCTAGAGCCCCTCATGTCCCTTCTAAATGCATCTAGACCATTCTAGAGCCCCTCATGTCCCTTCTGAAAGCCCCCAGACCATTCTAGAGACCCCTAAATCTCTTCAAAAGCCCCCTGACCATTCTAGAGCCCCTCGGGATGCTTCTAAAGTCCTCCAGACCCTTCTAGAGTCCCTCTGGACCCTTTTGAAGGACCCCAAATCCATCTAGAGCTCCCACGAGTCCTCTTAAAAGCCCCCAGACCCTTCTAGAGCCCCCCAGGGCCCTTCAAATAGTACTAAGACCCTTCTAGAGCCCATCTGGACCATTCTAAAGGCCCCCAGACCCTTTAGAGCCCCACAGAGCTCTCCTAAAGGCACTCAGACCCTTCTAGAGCTTCTCACATCCCTTCTAAAAGCCCCCAGACCCTTCTAGAGCCCATCTGGACCATTCCAAAAGTCCCCAAACCATTCTAGAGCCCATAAGGTCCATTCTAAATGCCCTCAGACCCCTTTAGAGTGCCTCTGGATCCTTTTTGAAACCCCCAGACCCTCCTAGAGCCCCTCATGTTTCTTCTTAGGGCCCTCAGACTGTTCTAGAGCCCCTCATGTCCCTTCTCAAAGCCCCCAGTCCCTCCTAGAACCCCCCAGGGCCTATTTAAAGAACTCCAGACCCGTCTAGAGCCTCCCAGGGCCCTTCTAAAGGCCCCCAGACCCCTCTAGAGCCCTTTTGAGCCTTTCTAAAGGCCCTCAGGCCCTTCTAGGGTGCCTCTGAAAACTTCTTAAGGCCCCCAAACCGTTCTAGAGCCCCCGAGCAACTCAAAAGGCCCACAGACCCTTCTAGATACACCCAGGGCCCTTCAAAAGGCCCCTAAGACCATTCTAGAGCCCCCTACGGCTCTTCAAAAGCCCCCCGACCATTCTAGAGCCCCTCGGGATGCTTCTAAAGGCCTCCAGACCCTTCTAGATACCCCCTGAGCCTTTCTAAAGGCCCCCAGACCCTTCTAGAGCCCCGAAGGCCCCTTCTAAAGGCCCCCAGACCCTTCTAGAACGCCTACTTAACCTTCTTTAGGCCCCCAGACCATTCTAGAGCCCCTCATGTCCCTTCTAAATGCATCTAGACCATTCTAGAGCCCCTCATGTCCCTTCTGAAAGCCCCCAGACCATTCTAGAGCCCCCTACGGCTCTTCAAAAGCCCCCCGACCATTCTAGAGCCCCTCGGGACGCTTCTAAAGGCCTCCAGACCCTTCTAGATACCCCCTGAGCCTTTCTAAAGGCCCCCAGACCCTTCTAGAGCCCCGAAGGCCCCTTCTAAAGGCCCCCAGACCCTTCTAGAACGCCTACTTAACCTTCTTTAGGCCCCCAGACCATTCTAGAGCCCCTCATGTCCCTTCTAAATGCATCTAGACCATTCTAGAGCCCCTCATGTCCCTTCTGAAAGCCCCCAGACCATTCTAGAGCCCCCTACGGCTCTTCAAAAGCCCCCCGACCATTCTAGAGCCCCTCGGGACGCTTCTAAAGGCCCCCAGACCCTTCTAGAGTCCCTCATGTCCCTTCTAAATGCATCTAGTCCATTCTAGAGCCCCTCATGTCCCTCCTGAAAGCCCCCAGACTATTCTATAGCCCCTCGGGACGCTTCTGAAGGCCCCCAGACCCTTCTAGAGGCCCTCTGGACCCTTTTGAAAGACCCCAAATCCATCTAGAGCCCCTCCGAGACATTCAAAACACTCCCAGACCCTTCTAAAGACCCTCTGGACATTTCTAAAGGCCCCCAGACCCTTTTAGAGACCCTCTGGACAGTTCTAAAGTCCCTCAGACCCTTCTAGAGACTCCCAGGGCCCTTCTAAAGGCCCCTGGACCGTTCTAGAACCCCTCAAGACTTTTCTAAAAGCCCCCAGACCCTTCTAGGGTGCCTCTGAACACTTCTTAAGGCCCCCAGACCCTACCAGAGGCCCTCAGAGAACTTCTAAAAGAGCCAAGACAATTCTAGATACCCCTAGAGCAATTCTAAAAGCCCCAAGAGCCCTCTGGAGACCCCCAGAGCACTTCTAAAGGCCCCCGGAGCGTTCTAGAGCTTCTCACGTCCCTTCTAAAAGCCCCCAGAGCCTTCTAGAGCCCGCCAGGGCCCTTCTAAAAGTTCCAAGACCCTTCTAGAGCGCATCTGGACCATTCTAAAGGTCCCCAGACCCTTCTCGAGCCCCCCAGAGACCTTCTAAAAGCCCCCAGACTCATCTAGAGCCCTCAGGTCCATTCTAAAAGCCCCCAAACCATTCTAGAGCCTTCAAGGTCCCTTCTAAATGCCCTCAGTCCCTTTTAGAGCGCCTCTGGACCCTTTTTAAAACCCCCAGACCCTTCTAGAGCCCCTCATGTTTCTTCTAAGGGCCCTCAGACTGTTCTAGAGCCCCTCATGTCCCTTCTGGGGGACCCAGAATGGCCTGGGTGCCTTGAGAAGGGCTCTGGAGTACTCTAGAAGAGTCTGGAGACTTTAAGAAGGGACATAAAGAGTTCTAGAATGGTCTGGGGGCATTTAGAATGGACCTGAGGGGCTCTAGAAGTGTCTTGGGGCCTTTAGAGGGTCCCTGGGGGGCTCTAGAAGGGTCTGGGTGCTTTTAGAAAGGCTCTGCAGGGCCCTAGAAGGGTCTAGGGGCCATTAGAAGGAACGTGAGGGGCTCTAGAATGGTCTGGGGGCATTAAGAAAGGTCAAGAGGCGATCTAGATGGGTCTGGGGGCTTTTAGAAGGGCTCTGTGGGGCTCTAGAAGGGTCAGGGGTCCTTTAGAATGGGCCTGGGGTGCTCTAGAAGGGTCTAGGGGCCTCTAGAATGGTCAAGAGGGGCTCTAGAAGGATCTGGAGGCCTGTAGAAGGGCTCTGGAGGGATCTAGAAGGGTCTGGGCGCTTTTAGAAAGGCTCTGCAGGGCTCTAGAAGGGTCTGCGGGCCCTTAGAAGGAACGTGAGGGGCTCTAGAATAGTCTGAGGGCATTAAGAAGTGTCAAGAGGCGATCTTGATGGTTCTTGAGCCTTTAGAAGGGCTCAGGGAGGCTCTAGAATGGTCAGGGGGCCTCTAGAAGGGTCTTGGGTCCTTTAAAATGGCCCTGGAAGGCCCTAGAATGGTCTGTGGGCCTTTAGAAGATCCCAGGGGTGCTCTAGAAGGGTCTGAGGTCCCTTAGAAGAAACATCAGGAGCTCTAGAAGAGTCTGGGGGCCTTTAGAAGGGACCTGGCGGGCTCTAGAGAGGTCTGGTCACGTTTAGAAGGATTCTGGGGGCCTATAGAGGGGTCTGGGTTTCTTTTAAAATGGGCCTGGCAGGCTCAAGAACGGTCTAGGGGCCTTCAGAACTGTCCAGAGGGACTCTAGAATGTTCTGGAGGCCTTTTGATGGGCTCTGGAGGGCTCTAAAAAGGCCTGGGAGCCTTTAGAAGGGCTCTGGAGGGCTCTAGAAAGGTCTGGGGCGTTGAGAAGTACTCTGGGGGCCTCTAGAGGGGTCTGCGGGCCTTTAGAAGGGCCCTGGTGGGCTGTAGAAGTGCCTGGGGGCCTTTAGAATGTCCCTGGGAGGCTCTAGAAGGGTCTGGGTGCTTTTAGAAAGGCTCTGCAGGGCTCTAAAAGGGTCTGGGGGCCCTTAGAAGAAACATGAGGGGCTCTAGAATGGTCTGGGGGCATTAGGAAGGGTCAAGAGGCGATCTAGATGGGTCTGGGTACCTTTAGAAGGGCCCCGGGGGGATTCTGGAAGTGTCTGGGGGCCTTTTGAAGGGCTCTGGGGGGCTCTATAGGGTCTGGGGGCATATAGAAGGGCCCTGAGGGGCTCTAGAAGGGTCTGGCAGTCTTTAGACGGGCTCGTGGGGGCTCTCGAAGGGGCTGGGGGCCTTTAGAAGGGCCCTCATGGGCTCTAGAAATATCTGGGGGCCTTTAGAGGGTCCCTGGGGGGCGCTAGAAGGGTCTGGATGCCTTTAGAAGGGCTCTGGGGGTATATAGAAGGGTCTGGGTGCTTTTGGAAAGGCTCTGCAGGGCTCTAGAAGGGTCTGGGGGCCCTTAGAAGGAACGTGAAAGCCTCTAGCACGGTCTGGTGGCATTAAGAAGGGTCAAGAGGCGATCTAGATTGGTCTTGGGGATTCTGGAAGGGCTCAGGGGGGCTCTAGAAGGGTCTGAGGACCTTTAGAAGGACTCTGGAGTGCTCTAAAAGGGCCTGGGGGCCTTTAGAAGAGCCCTGGGGGGCTGTAGAAGTGCCTTTGGGCATTTAGAGGGTCCCTGGGGGGCTCTAGAAGGGTCTGGGTGCTTTAAGAAAGGCTCTGCAGAGCTCTAGAAGAGTCTGGAGGCCCTTAGAAAGAATGTGAGGGGCTCTAGAATGGTCTGGGGGCATTAAGAAGAGTCAAGAGGCGATCTAGATGGGTCTGGGGGCCTTTAGAAGGGCCCCGGGGGGATCTAGAAGTGTCTGGGGGCCTTTAGAAGGGCTCTGGGGGGCTCTAGAAGGGTGTGGGGGCATATTAGAAGGGCCCTGAGGGGCTCTAGAATCACAGAATCACAGAATCACAGAATCACAGAATAACCAGGTTGGAAGAGACCCACCAGATCATCGAGTCCAACCGTTCCTATCAAACACTAAACCATATCCCTCAGCACCTCATCCACCCGTGCCTTAAACACCTCCAGGGAAGGTGACTCAACCACCTCCCTGGGCAGCCTGTTCCAGTGCCCAATGACCCTTTCTGTAAAGAATTTTTTCCTAAAGTCTAGCCTAAACCTCCCCTGGCGGAGCTTGAGGCCATTCCCTCTTGTCCTGTCCCCTGTCACTTGGGGACCTGTCCCCAGGTCCCTCTCCTCCAGGCAGCTTTCTAGACAGACTTCTCCTAGTCTGTAGCACTGCATAGGGTTGTTGTGCCCCAAGTGCAGGACCCGGCATTTGGCCTTGTTAAACCTCATGCCATTGGACTCTGCTCAGCGGTCCAGCCTGTTCAGATCCCTTTGCAGAGCCTCCCGACCCTCCAGCAGATCGACACTTCCACCCAGCTTAGTGTCATCCGCAAACTTGCTAAGGGTGCACTCGATGCCTTCAACCAGGTCATTGATGAAGACATTGAACAGGGCTGGACCCAGCACTGAGCCCTGGGGAACCCCACTTGTCACTGGCCTCCAGCTGGATTTCACACCATTTACCACCACTCTCTGGGCCCGGCCATCCAACCAGTTTTCCACCCAGGAGAGTGTGCGCCTCTCCAGGCCAGAGGCTGACAGTTTCTCAAGCACAATGCTGTGAGAAACTGTGTCAAAGGCTTTGCTGAAGTCCAGGAAGACCACATCCACAGCCTTTCCCTCATCCAGCAGCCGAGTCACTTTGTCATAGAAGGCGATCAGGTTAGTCTGGCAAGACCTGCCTTTTGTGAACCCATGTTGACTGGGCCTGATCACCCGGTTCTCTTCCATGTGATTCATGATGGCACTCAAGATCACCTGCTCCATGACTTTCCCTGGCACTGAGGTCAGACTGACAGGCCTGTTGTTTCCTGGATCCTCCCTGCGGCCCTTTTTGTAGATGGGCACAACATCAGCCAGCCTCCAGTCCAGTGGGACTTCCCCAGTCTTCCAGGACTGTTGGAAGATGATGGAAAGGGGTTTGGCCAGCACATCCGCCAGCTCCTTCAGTACCCTAGGGTGAATCCCATCCGGCCCCATAGACTTGCAGCTGTCAAGTCGGGCTAGCAAGGCTCTGACCACCTCCTCTTGGATCATGGGAGCCTCATTCTGCTCCTCTAGCTCCTGGGTTTGTACACAGACGGAACGACTGTCTTTACAATTAAAGACTGAGGCAAAGAAGGCATTAAGTACCTCAGCCTTTTCCTCATCCCCTGTCACTGTTGTTCCTTCTGTGTCCAATAGGGACTGTATGGTCTCCCTAGTCCTCCTTTTATTATTTATATATTTATAGAAGGATTTTTTGTTATCTTTCACAGACTTTGCCAATCTGATTTCTAGCTGAGCCTTAGCCCTTCTGATTTTTTCCCTACACAATCTCACTTCCCTCCTGTAGTCCACCCAAGAGGCCTGTCCCTTCTTCCAGAGCCCATAAACATTTCTCTTCTTCTTGATATCCCTCAGGATCTCTCTATTCAACCAAGCTGGCTTTCTCCCCTGCCGGCTTTTTTTCCGGACCACGGGGATGGCTTTCTCCTGAGCTGCTAGGACCACCCTTTTGAAGAGCTCCCAGCCCTCCTGGGCTCCCTTGCCCTTGAGTACTGTCTCCCATGAGACTTCGCCGACCAGCCTTCTGAAGAGATCAAAGTCTGCCCTCTGGAAATTTAATGCTACCATCTTGCTAACCACCCTCTTCACTTCACCTAGAACAGAAAACCCTATCATCTCATGGTCGCTTAGTCCTAGGCGTCCACCTACCGCCACATCCCCTACAAGGCCTTCTCTGTTCACCAACAGCAGGTCCAGGAGGGCACCCTCCCTTGTTGGTTCATTCACCAACTGTGCAAGGAAGTTGTCTCCCACGCACTCCAGGAACCTCCTAGACTGCTTCCTTTCTGCTCTATTGTACACCCAGCAGATATCAGGCAGATTGAAGTCTCCCACAAGAACGAGAGGCATCAATCTAGAGATTGACCGCAGCTGTTTATAGAAGAGCTCATCAGCTGCTTCTCCTTGGCTGGGTGGTCTGTAACAGACTCCCATCACAAAATCTACCTTCTGGTGGGCTCCTTTGATTTTGACCCACAGGCACTCAACCTCCTGATCGCCACAATCCATCTCAATGGAGTGCAAGTCCTCCCTTACAAAGAGGGCTACCCCACCCTGGGGGACTCTAGAAGGGGCTGGGGGCCTTTAGAAGGGCCCTCGTGGGCTCTAGAAATATCTGGGTGCCTTTAGAGGGTCCCTGGGGGGATCTAGAAGTGTCTGGGGACCTTTAGAAGGGACCTGGGGGGCTCTAGAATGGTTTGGGGTCCTTTTGAAGGACTGTGTGGGCCTCTAGAAGGGTCTGGGGGGGCTTAGAAAGGGTCCAGAGGACATGTAGAAGGGTCTGGGGGCCTTTAGAAGGGCTCTGGGGGGCTCTCGAAGGGTCTGGGGGCATTTAGAAGCACCCTGGGGGACTCTAGAAGGGGCTGGGGGTCTTTAGAAGGGCCCTCGTGGGCTCTAGAATGATCTGGGGTCCTTTCGAATGGGCCTGGGGGGCTCTAGAAGGGTCTGGATGCCTGTAGAAGGGCTCTGGGGGTATCTAGAAGGGTCTGGGTGCTTTTAGAAAGGCTCTACAGGGCTCTAGAAGGGTCTGGGGGCCCTTAGAAGGAACGTGAAAGGCTCTAGCATGGTCTGGTGGCATTAAGAAGGGTCAAGAGGCGATCTAGATTGGTCTTGGGGCTTGTGGAAGGGCTCAGGGGTGCTCTAGAAGTGTCAAGGGGCATTTAGAAGGGCTCTGAGGGGCTCTAGATAGTTCAGGGGCCTTTAGAAGGTCCCTGAGGGGCTCTAGATGTGTCTGGGGGCCTTTAGAAGCACCCTGGGGGGTTCTAGAAGGGTCTGGGGGTCTTTCGAAGCACCCTGGGGGGCTCAAGAAGGGTCTGGGTGCCCTTAGAAGGGCTCTGGAAGGCTCTTGAAGAGTCTGGGGGCCTTTAGAAGGGACCTGGCGGGCTCTAGAGACGTCTGGTCGCCTTTAGAAGGACTCTGGGAGGCTCTAGAAGGGTCTGGGGGCCTTTAGAATTATCCAGAGGGGCTCTAGAATGTTCTGGAGGCTTTTAGATGGGCTCTGGAGGGCTCTAGAAAGGTCTGGGGGCATTTAGAAGGCCCTCGAGGGCTCTAGAAAGGTCTGGGGGACTTTAGAATGAGCCCTCGTTGGCTCTAGAAATATCTGGGGGCCTTTAGAGGGTCCCTGGGGGGCTCTAGAATTTCTGGGAGCCTTTAGAAGGGACCTGGCGGGCTCTAGAAAGGTTTGGGGGCCATTAGAAGGTCTGTGTGGGCCTCTAGAAGGGTCTGGGGGGGCTTAAAAAGGGTCCAGAGGACATGTAGAAGGGTCTGGTTGTAATGAGTAACAGAAAGTAATTTGCTGATCAAGCCAACTAAAGGAGCAGTGATCTTTCTCTTTCAAAGCACAGGAACATCTTGTTTGAAAGACAAAGCCACAATGCTATCTTATCTACAGAATTTACAACCAAGCCTTCTGAAACCCCCTGAAGCAAGAATTAAGAGCCACAGATCACCTCGGGCCCCAGCAGATGTTGGATGAAGGCATCGAGTGCACCCTTAGCAAGTTTGCGGACGACACTAAGCTGGGTGGAAGTGTCGATCTGCTGGAGGGTAGGGAGGCTCTGCAAAGGGATCTGAACAGGCTGGACCGCTGGGCAGAGTCCAATGGCATGAGGTTTAACAAGGCCAAATGCCGGGTCCTGCACTTGGGGCACAACAACCCTATGCAGTGCTACAGACTAGGAGAAGTCTGTCTAGAAAGATGCCTGGAGGAGAGGGACCTGGGTGTGTTGGTTGACAGCCGACTGAATATGAGCCAGCAGTGTGCCCAGGTGGCCAAGAAGGCCAATGGCATCTTGGCTTGGATCAGAAATGGTGTGACCAGCAGGTCCAGGGAGGTTATCCTCCCTCTGTACTCGGCACTGCTGAGACCGCTCCTCGAATCCTGTGTTCATTTCTGGGCCCCTCACCACAAGAAGGATGTTGAGGCTCTGGAGCGAGTCCAGAGAAGAGCAACAAAGCTGGTGAAGGGGCTGGAGAACAGGCCTTATGAGGAGCGGCTGAGAGAGTTGGGGTTGTTTAGCCTGGAGAAGAGGAGGCTGAGGGGTGACCTCATTGCTCTCTACAACTACCTGAAAGGAGGTTGTAGAGAGGAGGGTGCTGGCCTCTTCTCCCAAGGGACAGGGGACAGGACAAGAGGGAATGGCCTCAAGCTCCGCCAGGGGAGGTTTAGGCTAGACGTTAGGAAAAAATTCTTTACAGAAAGGGTCATTGGGCACTGGAACAGGCTGCCCAGGGAGGTGGTTGAGTCACCTTCCCTGGAGGTGTTTAAGGCACGGGTGGACGAGGTGCTGAGGGATATGGTTTAGTGTTTGATAGGAACGGTTGGACTCAATGATCCGGCGGGTCTCTTCCAACCTGGTTGTTCTGTGATTCTGTGATTAGCCAGCTCAAAGAATGCGGCCTTGTGCAAGGAACAAATGGCCCAGAGATAAGGAGAAAAGAGGAGTTAGAAACTGTTTGATGAGAAACAGGACTACAACCTTGACAACTTTGTAAACTTAGCAGATTTACTATCTGGCCGTATGGAGATGGCATGTACCCTAGAAGAAGGGGGGTGCATCTCCAAAGATGCCAAATGAACTTGGAGGGGGGATAAAAGGGGTTGCTCCGCTTTCCTAACTTTGCGAGCCATGGTGGAGCTGCGACTCCCCGGCCACCCAGCGCTGCTTTTGCTTTCCTATCTAAATAAATAGTAAATTGATCCACGTTTGGACTTTGTGTTGTTAACTCAATTATAACAATTTGGTGCTGTGACTCGGATCCAGACAGTTGACTCGGACCTCGACTCTGGGAGGGTGCCCCATCTTCGGATGGTCCCAGAGGAGAGTTCCGATCTAACTTACCTGGATTTTCCGAACTGAGATAGGAAAGCAAAAAAAAAAAAAAAAAAGAAAGGAGAAATACTGCAGTTCCCCGTAATTTCCGTGCACGAAGAGTAAAGTGGATACCGCCTGGTTGCACTGGGTGAAGACTCGAGAAAGAGTAAGCGGATACCGCCTGGTAGCACCAGGTGAAGACTCGAAAAAGAGTAAATTGGATACCGCCTGGTTGCACCAGGTGAAGACCCAGGATAGGGTAAGTATACCGCTGCGTTGGGGATTTTTGGGTACCCGGAGTGCGAGTGAGTGAGACGTCCAACGGACTTAGGAGTCCACTGGATGAAGTGAGTGTGGACCTCCAAATAGTGCGGTTCCCATTGTCCGCGAGGATGTGGGCCACGAACGGAGGGAAGTGAGAGGATTGTGTGTGAGAAGGCACTTTCGGAAGATGGGCCAGAAGAAGAGTAAAGCCTCTGGTTCCATGCAGGAGAAAAGGGGTGGGGGTTTGCTCCCTGATATACCCCCAGATAGCCCCTTAGGATTAATGATTAGACATTGGGATAGTTTTCCCTCTCGGAGAGGGAAGTCCAGGGTGAAAATGATTCACTATTGCATGGAAGTATGGGGGGGAAGCAGATAAGGACCGGTTTATATTGGCCGATTGATGGGTCTTTTGAAGATTGGATATGTCAACAATTAAATATATACGTTAACAACAAGCAACCCTTTAATAAAGAGGAGAGTGAATATGCCTTTTTATGGGTCCTGAGTACAACTCAGAATTGGGAATCAGCCTAGAAGTAGACCACAAAAAATTGAAGGTAAAACTATGCTTATTGACCACAGAAGATGAAGCCAAAATTAGCCCTGATGTTTGGTACAGCCCAGACTCGGTAGGGAGATTGAATATCAAACCGATCACGATCTCTATTAACGATCCAGACCGACCAATTCAGATAAAACAATACCCCATATCTAGAGAAGGGAGAGAAGGGTTGCAGCCAATAATTGAGAGACTTTTGGCTCAAGGACTTTTGGAACCCTGTATGTCTCCTCATAATACTCCTATATTACCGGTGAAGAAATCAGACGGGTCCTATCGCTTAGTGCAAGATTTGAGAGCTGTAAACGAGCGAACGATTACCCAGTTTCCTGTAGTGGCCAACCCCCACACTATACTAAACCAATTAAGTCCAGATTATAAATGGTATAGTGTTATAGATTTAAAGGGCGCCTTTTGGGCTTGTCCTTTAGAAGAAAAATGTAGAGATTATTTTGCATTTGAATGGGAGGACCCTAAAACACATAAAAAACAACAACTGTGATGGACCGTATTGCCCCAGGGATTTACGGGATCGCCAAACTTGTTTGGACAGGCTTTGGAACAACTCTTAGAATCTTATGAATTAACTGAAGGCCTGATCCTGATACAGTATGTGGATGATTTACTGGTAGCTGGGAGGACCCAAGAGGAGGTTAGAGGCGAAAGCATCAAATTGTTGAACTTTTTAGGCCTTAAGGGATTGAAAGTCTCCAAATCTAAATTACAATTTAGTGAAGAAGAGGTAAAATATTTGGGACATTGGCTTACGAAGGGATACAAGAAATTGGACCCCGAAAGAGTAAAAGGAATACTATCTCTAACTGCACCCAGTAACAAGAGACAGATAAGACAATTATTAGGATTATTGGGGTATTGTCGACAGTAGATAGAGAACTATAGTAGCAAGGTAAAATTTTTGTATAAAAAACTGACCAAAGATGGGTTGGTAAAATGGACTCCGCAAACTTGCTAAGGGTGCACTCGGTGCCTTCATCCAGATCATTGATAAAGACATTGAACAGGGCTGGACCCAGCACTGAGCCCTGGGGACACCACTTGGAACTGGCCTCCAGCTGGAGTTAACTCCATTTCCCACCACTCTCTGGGCCCTCCAGCCAACCAGTTTTCCACCCACGAGAGTGTGCGCCTGTCCAGGCCAGAGGTGAAAGTATCTCAAGCAGAATGCTGTGAGAAACTGTGTCAAAGGCTTTGCTGAAGTCCAGGAAGATCCATCCACAGCCTTTCCCTCATCCAGCAGCCGAGTCACTTTGTCATAGAAGGCGATCAGGTTAGTCTGGCAAGACCTGCCTTTTGTGACCCCATGTTGACTGGGCCTGATCACCTGGTTCTCTTGCATGTGCTTCATGATAGCACTCAAGAACACCTGCTCCATGACTTTCCCTGGCACTGAGGTCAGACTGACAGGCCTGTAGTTTCCTGGGTCCTCCCTGTGACCCTTCTTGTAGATGGGCACAACATCAGACTCCAGTCCAGTGGGACTCCCCCAGTCTTCCAGGACTCCTGGAAGGTGATGGAAAGGGGTTTGGCCAACACATCCGCCAGCTCCTTCAATACCCTAGGGTGAATCCTGTCCGGCCCCATAGACTTGTGGGTGTCTAGTCAGGATAGCAAGGCTCTGACCACCTCCTCTTTGATCACGGGGGCCTCATTTTGCTCCTCTAGCTCCTGGGTTTTTACACAGACGGAACGACTTTCTTTACAATTAAAGACTGAGGCAAAGAAGGCATTAAGTACCTCAGCCTTTTCCTCATCCCCTGTCACTGTTGTCCCTTCTGCATCCAATAGGGACTGTATGGTCTCCCTAGTCCTCCTTTTATTATTTATATATTTATAGAAGGATTTTTTGTTATCTTTCACAGACTTTGCCAATCTGATTTCTAGCTGAGCCTTAGCCCTTCTGATTTTTTCTCTACACAATCTCACTTCCCTCCTGTAGTCCACCCAAGAGGCCTGTCCCCTCTTCCAGAGCCCATAAACATTTCTCTTCTTCTTGATATCACTCAAGATCTTTCTATTCAACCAAGCTGGTTTTCTCCCCTGATGGCTTTTTTTCCGGAACATGGGGATGGCTTTCTCCTGAGGTGCTAGGATTTCCTTTTTGAATAGCTCCCAGCCCTCCTGGGCTCCCTTGCCCTTGAGTACTGTCTCCCATGAGACTTTGCCAACCAGCCTTCTGAAGAGTTCAAAGTCTGCCCTCTGGAAATTTAATGCTACTGTCCTAGTAACCACCCTCTTCACTTCACCTAGAACAGAAAACCCTATCATCTCATGATCACTTTGTCCTAGACATGTCACACACCATGTCTATGTTACGTAAATGCCACGTACACACCATGCATATGCCATGCACAAGCCTTGCACACAGAAGCAACGTGCCACACTCGTGCCTTGGACACAGAAGCAACATGCCACACCGTGTTCATGTTATGTACATGCTGTTTACACACCATCCACATGCCTTGCACACGCTAGCACACGCCAATAAGATGATGCACCAGCCATGCACACACCATGCACATGCCATGCATACGCCACTGTGCCCATGCACACGCTGTGCACATGCCAGGCTCATGCCACAAGCACACCATCCACATGACACACACACGCCTTGCACACACAAGCAACATGTCACACACGCCATGTGCTTGTTATGTTTCTGCCTCGTACATGCTTACACACAGCACAGACACAGCAGCACGCTGCCCTCCTGCCGGCTGCAGCCAATGGGATGCAGGCTGGGACTGGGAGAGGGACAGCGCCCCGTGTCCCTCCCGTCCCCCCGAAACCCTCCTGTCCCTGCCCGGGGTGCCGCACGAGGCTGGGGGGAGGGCCTTTCCTCTTATGTCTGCTCACTTTTTTAGTTTCTCTATGACAGCTTTATTGGACTTGACTTTTAGCCTCATGACTGTGCATAAGATGTGGCTGAATGTGACGGGAAGACTGCTGGGGAAATGGCAAGAAGAGGATCGACAAGAAACAGTGGAACACGCCCTTTAGAGTTTGCTGCTCGTCCCACTGCTGAGAAATGGGAGTGTCTCTGAATTTGCTACTGCGTGAGACAGATTAAAGACATTTAATAAAAGTTCAGTTCTATCTAAATGGTAGGTAGGACTATGCTTATGTAAAGCATATTGTATGTAACTGTAACCCATACGCTTCAAAGCACTGTATCTCAGCAGCTAGAACATGGAAGGAATCTTCTAATCTGTACAGGTTTTTAACAATGATAATTGACATTTAGGGTCTTAATAACATCTATAATTTTATATCATTTCAATCAAACCTGGCTGTCATACACTGAAATTTCAGTAAAGCCCCAACATTTTATACTTAGGAGTAATTTCTTATTACCCATCCTAAGTGGGATGCTATAGTTTTGCTGTTAAAAGGGTGGGTCTTGTTCAGAAACCTCTGAAGGTCATAGTTGGGTTGGTTAAGTCTGTGCCACACCTGTGGTCAGCAACTAGGTACAGGTGAAGCGTTTGCCCCTTGAAAGGCCTCTTGATTGAGAGCTGCCTCTCACCTGCAGCTCGAGAATTCAGTGAAGGAAGGGGCTACAGAAGCCTGCCTTTCTTCCTTTCTTTGCTGGGTTTTGAACAGTCATGTGGTCTTCTTCGTGGGGCCTTTGAGCCTACTGTCATCGTTTCTTCTGTGAGTTTCAGGTAATGATTTTGCTTGTGGATTTGCTTTTTAGTCTTAGAGTAAAATTGGTTTGCAATGTGGCAGCTTCAGAGAGATGTTACCACAAACATTTGCAGTCAATGTCATCTCCCTTTGTTCTTGTTTTATTAGTAGAAGTAGGGATTTTTTTTTTAGCTTTTTTTTTTTTTTTAATCTATTGGGGCCCTAAGGATTTAGGCTCAGCCTAAATAACATTTCCAGTGTAGTTTTAGCGATAGCTGCTACTGTTTTTCCCGGAGGTGGTTTGTTTAATTTGGGGTTTGTGTCATAAGTAGTTGAAAATTATATTTGCCCAGAGCTTTTTGACGAAATGCCCAAGAAAACTGTTAGTTTGCTTGTATTGCCAGGATTTTTTTTTTTTCTAAATCAGTACCAGAGGACTCAAAGGAGGTAAATACGAGAGCAGTATTTAAAGCACTTTCTAGGGGAGAGTTAGTAAACTATTCACTGGTAAGGCTGTGACAACTGTGCCAGGCAAGTTATTGGAAATGGTAACTAAGAATGGAATTAGAGGGTATGGCTAAGTGTGGTGTTTGGGGTTATCCTACCGCATGCACCTGTCTGAGTTTTTTGAGGAAAACTGCAATCATGTAAATTAGGATGATTTGGTTGATGCTGCTTTATCTACTGTTTAGATGATGTTTTCTCAAGAGCAGGAAGAAAAAGCTATTCCTATGCACTAGGTAAAAGTACGTATGGATTTTTTTTGCCGGCAGATAGGACTGCTGAGTTCTGTTGGCTTACTGAATGAGAGTATTGGGGGGGGGGAGGTGTTGAATTTCTGCCCTCTTTTGTGCTTTTCTGTTGTTGTTTAACTCCTGTTCAGAATTGAAAATGTTTTGAGTAGAGAGAAGTAAGAGGTTTTAGATGTAGTGCCTACTTACACGAGAATTGTACTGTTATCATGTTTTTAGAAAATGTTTTCATTTATGTGGTGACTGTTCCAAGTAGTTTTATGTAGAAAGCCTTGTTTAAGAAGCAGTGAATAGTGAGCTCTTGCAGAGGAGTTAAGGTTGTTCAGACAGGGTAAATGTATGTGGTCCAGAAACACTGCTTTTTGGTCAAGTGAGTAAAATAGCAACTGAATGATGCTCTTCCTTGCCAAGCTGTGTGCGGCTGTGCCATCATGGAATTTCCTGTTGTGTGTTTTCACTTTAGGGAAACAGAGAATTTGGTTTACGCTTTGATCAAAATACTTTGCTGCGCTGCTTTTCTGATAGTACTCTCAGGATAACAATTGCGAGGGGTTTTTTTTTATATTTTATGTGTTTTATTACATGACATTTCAGACTGCAGTGCCAAACAAAACTGCTGCGATTTTACTGTAAATATAACTCGGCCCTAACTCAGTCTCTGCCATTTCTAGAAGTTGTTCCAAAACCACCACGTGGCTCGGCACGGTTAAATACAATTGGCAATCTCTGTTTTGTAAAGGTATTTAATGGAGCCATTGTGCAGGGTGAACTGGTTTTCACAGTGGGATGCAGTGAGGTTTATGCAAGTTAGCGCAGAGGGCACTGCCAGCCCTGTCCACGTTGTGTCTCTTTCAGCTGGAGTTGCTGTGTATTGCCTGGAAAATGCCCTCGGTTTGGTTCTGGCTTCTGCAGTACATCCTCACGTAAAATTTCACACAGGGAGTAACCGAAACAATTGTATAACTGGAGGGAAGGGATAATGCAAGCGCCTTCCCATGGAGCTAGGGAACTCCCTCTGTTAACCAGGCTCTGTTTTCCTCCCCTCCATAGTGGGGAGGCCTTGCTACTGTGCCTGACTCCTTTATTGATGTGAGGCCGGAGATAATCATAAGATCAGAATGTGGCTGTCTGCAGAAGCAAGAATGATAATTAAGGCCAGCTATTGATCATCTGCCCATGTCTTGCGTCTTTAGTCACTGAGGAAATGCCAATCCAAAAATTCCTACTTGCCAGTCCATAGGAAGAAGAATATTTTCTCTGTGATGATGACAAATTGTCAAGTCTGGAATTCAGTGGCTGTATTAATATCAAGTGCGTCTTTTTTTTCTTCATTGAATTTTAAGGCAAAGCTTCTGGAATCCATACAAGCAGGTGGGAGGGGAAGGAGCCCTCTGTCTGACCAGATATATGCATCTGCATGATCTAGGCATGTTTCAAACTCCTTTTCCACTCAAAGTGCATAAAGGCTCTGTGCGTTTCATAACATTTCTCAATATCCCTTTTATCAGTACAGCTTTTTACTCTTTGAGCGTTTGTCAGTTTGGCTTAAATTGCAGGCGTTAAAGGGCTTAGGCCAGAAGTTCTCTTTTGGAAGCTTAGTGTAGGGCATCCCATAGTCCTGTAAGTGCAGTACAGCTCAAAGGAATGATTATCTGAGTGATGAATGCTGTACAAGGCAGTTACTCTGACAGTGCTTCCCTGTCCCTGGAATGCCACCCACCTCTGGCTTAAGTAAGCAAAGCCCCAACCGTGACTTGCTTTTGTCTTTCTCACTAAGTGCCATCTTGAAGATGATTCAAAAAATTAGTCTTGAGGGGAAAAACCATCTACTGCTATTGATGTTGTTTATGAAATGTTTATGATGCTGAAAAGGCAGCACACATGAGGGTTAGGCATACCTGAATACTCTCAGCAGTCACTACGGAAGCTTAAAATATTTGAATGCATAAAAGTAGTAGGAGCCACTGGGAAATGTCTATTTTTTTATTGTGTATTTAGATTTGTAAAACTTGTTTTATGGACTTAATGATTCTGTACAGTTCAATAGATCTTAATCTTAGTGCCAGGGAAAGTCATGGAGCAGGTGATCTTGAGTGCTATCATGAAGCACATGGAAGAGAACCGGGTGATCAGGCCCAGTCAACATGGGTTCACAAAAGGCAGGTCTTGCCAGACTAACCTGATCGCCTTCTATGACAAAGTGACTCGGCTGCTGGATGAGGGAAAGGCTGTGGATGTGGTCTTCCTGGACTTCAGTAAAGCCTTTGACACAGTTTCTCACAGCGTTCTGCTTGAGAAGCTGTCAGCCTCTGGCCTGGACAGGCGCACACTCTCCTGGGTGGAAAACTGGTTGGATGGCCGGGCCCAGAGAATGGTGGTAAATGGTGTGAAATCCAGCTGGAGGCCAGTGACAAGTGGGGTTCCCCAGGGCTCAGTGCTGGGTCCAGCCCTGTTCAATGTCTTCATCAATGACCTGGATGAAGGCATCAAGTGCACCCTTAGCAAGTTTGCGGACGACACTAAGCTGGGTGGAAGTGTCGATCTGCTGGAGGGTCGGGAGGCTCTGCAAAGGGATCTGAACAGGCTGGACCACTGGGCAGAGTCCAATGGCATGAGGTTTAACAAGGCCAAATGCCGGGTCCTGCACTTGGGGCACAACAACCCTATGCAGTGCTACAGACTAGGAGAAGTCTGTCTAGAAAGATGCCTGGAGGAGAGGGACCTGGGGGTGTTGGTTGACAACCGACTGAATATGAGCCAGTAGTGTGCCCAGGTGGCCAAGAAGGCCAATGGCATCTTGGCTTGGATCAGAAATGGTGTGACCAGCAGGTCCAGGGAGGTTATCCTCCCTCTGTACTCAGCACTGCTGAGACCACACCTCGAATCCTGTGTTCATTTCTGGGCCCCTCACCACAAGAAGGATGTTGAGGCTCTGGAGAGAGTCCAGAGAAGAGCAACAAAGCTGGTGAAGGGGCTGGAGAACAGGCCTTATGAGGAGCGGCTGAGAGAGCTGGGGTTGTTTAGCCTGGAGAAGAGGAGGCTGAGGGGTGACCTCATTGCTCTCTACAACTACCTGAAAGGAGGTTGTAGAGAGGAGGGTGCTGGCCTCTTCTCCCAAGGGACAGGGGACAGGAGAAGAGGGAATGGCCTCAAGCTCCGCCAGGGGTGATTTAGGCTAGACGTTAGGAAAAAATTCTTTACAGAAAGGGTCATTGGGCACTGGAACAGGCTGCCCAGGGAGGTGGTTGAGTCACCTTCCCTGGAGGTGTTTAAGGCACGGGTGGATGAGGTGCTGAGGGATATGGTTTAGTGTTTGATAGGAATGGTTGGACTCGATCTGGTGGGTCTCTTCCAACCTGGTTATTCTGTGTGATTCTGTGTTTTTGTGAATTAGTCCTTTCTGCAGTGCTTTCTGCGACGGTACTTCTCTAAGGAATGTAATTCATATTATTCCACAGAGAATTAAAGGTCCATCTGATTATTTCTGACCTGATGAACTGTTTTCTGAAGCAATGCTCGCTCGGGGGTCGAGGTTCACAACTTGAAATATGTTAGTAACTCCAATGGAAAGACAGACTTTATGGTTGTGCACTTCTAGCTGTATAGCATGTTTTATAAACAAAATACTCGCAAATACTGTGGCCTTAACTCTAGTGTGACTAAATGCAGGGAGGAATATGACCTTGCAATTTCAGTCGTGGTATTGCTTGTTTAAAAAACCCAATTATGTCACCATCAAATAAATATTTTCTGTCTTGTGTCTGTACTTTCAATGTCTTTATTTTTACTTTTTACTTTATACTCTAACTTACTTCAACATACACAGGAAAAAAAACACTTAAGCACTTATGAAAAGCAAATAAAAAGCTTCTTTCGAAAGCTTTTCAAAGGAAAGTCTTAACTGACTGACAAGCTTCAAAATTCATTACTGTGTTTTTTCTCATAGTTACTGACATAATGAAAATAAAATAATTGAATTCATATCCTGGAATCATTTGGTTGGAAAAACCTTTGAGATCAGAGTCCAACTGTATCCGTCCACCACTAAACCGTATCCCTCAGCACCTCATTTTCCCTGAGTGGCTTCTTCTGGGGCCTGACAACCATTTCCATGAAAGGGGTTTTCCTGATATCTAATCTGAAACTCCCCTGGTGCAACTCAAGGCCATTTCCTCCTGTCCTATTGCTAGGTACATCTGCCTTGCTCCAACCTCCTTTCAGGGAACTGCAGAGCACAATGAGGTCTCCCCTCAGCCTTCTTTTCTCTAGGCTAAAGAAGTTCCCTGGGCCGCCTCTCATAAGGCTGGTTCTCCAGCCCCTTCACCAGCCTCAGTGCCCTGTTCTTGATACACTCCAGCTCTTCAAAGCCTGTCTTGTAGCCAGAGGCCCAACACTGACTCTAAGCCCAAGCGTGCCCAAGAAGGCCAGTGGCCTCCTGACCTCTATCAGAAACTGCTTGGCCAGCAGGACCAGGGAAGCGATTATGCCCCTCTACTCAGCACTGGTGAGGCTGCACCTCAAACACTTTGTTCAGTTTTGAGACCCAGGAGGGTTGAAGAACCTTAAACAGGAACCATGTGCTACAAAAAAATTATAACTTTTATTTTTGTTTAATAAGTTCTGCAGGTTCTATAAATTACAGAGCACCTTCTCACTACTACTTAGAATTCAGAGGTGTGGGCGTAGTAAGATGGATGAGGTAGGAGCTCATCAGTGACATTGAGACTGGGGGCAGCCTGGACTGTGGTGATCGCTCAGTGGTGCAGTTCAGAGTGCTGAGGGTTATTGAGGAGAACTATTAGACGTTCTGTCTGGCCTGAAAGGGTCAGGAACAGAATATCATGCCAACAACGAAGCTTCTCCTCCTGAAAGGGAGGTTGTGGACTATCAGGGCTCTTGGCAACATGCTTATTTTCTCATCATTCCAGGGCCCGAGTTAAATATATTTCAAGGGCACCTGCAGGTCTAAGACCAGCACAAACAGAAGAATGTGTGAATCCTTGAACAGACACGTAGTCCCTCACTTGTAGAACTTGCATAACTTGTATTCTCACGGTAAGAATAGCAGTAATGTAAACAGTGCACTCAAGCTTGGTAGAAACTGACAAGCTCTCCCAGGAGAGTCTAAAAACTCTGGTTGAGGAATAAAGAATTGCTACTTGCCACCAGAGCAGTAGTCCGTCTAGTCTCTCTAAGACGTCCCTGTGAGCTGGTCTCCGTCATTTGGTGCCGAAACCCGGGATACTCGGTTGCTAAAGGACAGGACGTCGCTCACCTTCACGAGCCGCAGTTGGTAAGTTGGAATCGAGGGCGAGGACAAGGGATTTTGAGGCAGACGAAAGAAAAAAAAAAAATAAAGGAAAAGAGAAAGAGAGAGAAGAATAGAAAGAAAAGAGAAAAGGAAAAAGAAAAAAAAGAAAAAAGAGAATAATAATAAAAAAAAAAATGGGCATTGCTTTGGGTAATGAACGTAACATTTTTGCAAGTATGTTAAAGTCCCTGCTTTGTGCTAGGGGGGTAAAAGTTACAAGCAAACAAGTTGATCATTTTTTAGATTTTGTACAAGAAGTTTGTCCATGGTTTCCTAAAGACGGTACAATTAATATTGAAACTTGGAATAAGGTAGGAGATAAGATTCAAAGCTATTATACTATTCATGGGCCTGAAAAGGTCCCTATTGACGCCTTCACCTTGTGGTCTCTGGTTAAAGAATGTTTAAGAGGAGACACAGGTGATGAAAAGTGGGTAAGAGAAACGCGCTCCTCCATTAAACGACTGTATCCTTCGCTTCCCCGTTCTAAGTCTCTGGATGCTTTTCCACCCCCCCCACCCCCCCCCCTCCTCCTGGGGCTCCGCTCCGGCCGCCGCTGCCGCCGCTTGCGCTCCGTCCTCTGTGCCCCCCCCTCCGCTTCCCCAGTATGAGCAACCGATACTGCCTAGTAAATCTTCTTGCGAATTATTTTCTGAAGCAACAAAAGATGTTACAGGAAGTCAGGGATTGAGCCCTGATGATTGGAATGATTTAGAAGAACAGGCTGCCCGTTATCATCAGGGTCAAGACGGCATAGTGTTGCAGGTATTAAAAGAAATAGGCATTCAAACCCATACTCCTGAATATCCTCCAGTAGTGTTGCCAGCTTTTAGGGATGGTACTTGGCCTCCACCCCCTGGCCCTGAAGATTTAATTTTTCAGCAATCGCCCATGCAAATGGCTCTAAAAGAGGCTACGAAGGCAGGAGAGGTCCTTGACGGTTTCCAGGTACAAGTGTACCCTGTTGTGCAAAGACAACATGCAGCAGGGGGGATTTTTAATGACATGGTCAGAATGTTGTCTTAAAATCATACCCCCATAAAGTTGCAGAGTGTGTGCAACAAGGTCGAAAATTAAGTATAACTTATCTTGGAAAAGAGCCAGTAAAAATAATCTTGCCTTATAAACCTGATCAAATTACATGGTTGCTCAATATGATGGATGACTTTGCCTTATCCCTTGCAAATTTTCCAGGAGAAATATCTAACAAGTACCCATTAAACAAATTACTCAGTTTTGCAACATATCACTCCATTGTTTTTCCCAAAATTGTAAAACAAGCACCTTTACAGGATGCTTTGACTGTATATACTGACAGATCTTCAAATGGTCGTGCTGTACTATTATCACCACCTAATCATTTTGTTTGGATTTTACAGGTTGTTTCTGCACAAATGGCTGAACTATATGCTGTTTACCAGGCACTACTGAAATATGCGCAACCTTTGAACATTATTACTGATAGTTTGTATATTGTACAGGCTCTGTGTATGCTTGAAACAGTACCGATGATACATTCTAAAGTAACTTTCATTCAACAGCACTTAAGTCTTATACAGTCCCTGTTGCTGCAAAGGGACTGCCCGGTTTTTGTGGGGCACATTCGTAGTCATTCTAATCTGCCTGGTCCTATGGCAGAAGGCAATCAATTAGCTGATGATCTGACGAAACCGCAAATATACAATATATGTAAGGCTAAACAACTCCATGAATTACATCATTTATCTGCCCGTACCTTAAGAAAAATGTGTAATATTACACGAGAACAAGCACGATTGATCGTTAAGGATTGCTCCTCTTGTGCTCCATTACTGCCTGCCCCTCACTACGGCGTTAACCCTAGAGGCTTGTTGCCTAATGATTTATGGCAAATGGACGTTACTCATATTCCAGCTTTTGGGAAACTTTCGTATGTTCATGTCACCATAGATACTTTTTCACATTTTTCCGTTGCATCTGCTCTGTCAGGGGAGAAATTATCGCACGTATGTACACATTTACTTCATTGCTTTAGTGTTATGGGGATTCCGAAAACGATAAAAACTGACAACGGCCCTGCCTACATTAGTCAAGGATTCAAAACCTTTTGTCAACAATTTTCTATTCAACACAAGACAGGCATTCCGTATAACCCGCAAGGACAAGGTATAGTTGAGAAATACAATCACCTTCTAAAAACTCAAATTAATAAACTAAAAAGGGGGACGTGGGGAATAAAGGATACCCCATTTTCCTTATTATCACATGCCTTATTTGTTCTGAATTTTTTAATCTTGGATGAAGATGGTCAGTCTGCTGCTGACAGACATTGGGATTATAAAAATAACAATAAGCCTGAGATATATTGGAAAGATCCAATGGATGGAAAAATACGTGGTCCTGATCCGGTACTAATCTGGGGCAGAGGGTATGTTTGTGTTTTTCCAACAGATGAAACCTCACCCCGGTGGATTCCAGAACGGTGCGTCTGACATGCCAAAAACAAAAATGGGAAAGCTGCGGAGACGAATGCAAAGACTATCGTTGAGCAGAGACGGGGAGACGAGGATCCGGTTGGTAGCAATGCTGCTGAGCATCCTATGGCTGATACAAAACGGATGTAAGGCAGAAACCTATTGGGCTTTTGTCCCCAATCCTCCTGTTATCCATCCAGTCACATGGGAAGAACCAGTGGACATACCTGTATACAATAATCAGACTATATTTATGGGACAATATTCTGATAAACATATTATGGCCTTTTCAGCAAACTTTAACTTTTCTGGAAAAATAGATGGAAATCCAATGTGTTTTCAGACTAATCATACTGAATTACTGTGTGAAGAAGTGATTGTTCAGCATGATTGGGATACTGATGTGTCGGCAGGGATTCATTGGGCTTTAGATTTTTATTATCCAAATCTTACGAATGGAAGTAAAGGTTCTGGAGTACCCCCTCCGCATATTCCCCCATGTCGAAATTTATCTCCTCCACAGATGGATTTTGCACCATCTTGGAGAGTGTGTCACGCTAATGAAACAACGTGTTCAAATACATCTCTATGTGACTGGAATATAATTAATAAACAATTGCGGCCAATAAATTTAGTTTCTGGAATATGGACAAAAAGTAATCGTACATTCTATTCTAATTTATGGAAGGCTGCTGCCGCCATGGGAAAAGTTAAGGCAAAAAAACTAAATATTACATGGACTCAAATAGGATCGGTATGGGCAATGAGAGAGACACAAAATGTCACTGAGTTTTATATGCGGGCTTGTGTTCCAGAACCTTATGCGTTCCCAAGTGGAATGTTGACCATTATTAATAATACAGTTAATTGTACCAACTGTCAAATTTCCAATTGCATAAACAGCACTAGTGATTCTTTCTTAATGGTAAAACAGCCTGATTATGTATATTTACCTGTCAATCTATCACAAAACTGGTATGCGGATAGAGGATCAGAAATATTGGAAAAGGCAACGCAGCAACTCATGCACCGACATAAGAGAATGATTGGACTAATAATAGCAGGAATTGCAGCCTTAATTACTGCTATTACTGTAACAACAGTAGCCTCCATTTCTTTGACCACAAGTATTCAAACAGCCACGTATGTCAATGAGCTATCAATAAACATATCAAAGGCATTCCAAAATCAAGTCAACTGGGATGAGAAAATTGAACTACGTTTGAATTCGCTTAAAGATACTGTTGATATTATGGGGAGACAATTGCAGATCTTAGCAACTCGAGAATCCCTTTTGTGCCATGCAAAGTATCGTACTATTTGTGTAACTCCAGTGAAATATAATTGCACTGTATTCTCATGGCAGAAAATCCAAAGTCACTTACAAGGCATTTGGGATAATGCCAATACTTCCTTGGACCTGGGTGAATTGAGGCAACATATTCAAGATATGTTAAATTCTCATAAGATAGATCTATCTGTGGCTGAACAGACAGAAACTTTTGTCAATGCTTTAAAATCTGCTTTTCCGTCTTTTGAATCTTTCAAACAAGGGATTTATGGCCTGATAATAATTGCTGTTGTGATCTTGTTGGGACTACTTGTCTGTCCATATGTACTAAGACTTATCATAAAACAATTCCAACAAGTAATAGTAGATTTGAGAAAAATTAAATTGGAACATATTAAGGACAAGCCGATACCACTTTCAATTTAACAAATAAGAAAGGGTGGAATGAGGAGAACTATTAGACATTCTGTCTGGCCTGAAAGGGTCAGGAACAGAATATCATGCCAACAACAAAGCTGCTCCTCCTGAAAGGGAGGATGTGGACTATTAGGGCTCTTGGCAACATGCTTAGTTTCTCATCGTTCCAGGGCCCGAGTTAAATATATTTCAAGGGCACCTGCAGGTCTAAGATAAGACCAGCACAAACAGAAGAATGTGTGAATCCTTGAACAGACACGTAGTCCCTCACTTTTAGAACTTGCATAACTTGTATTCTCACGGTAAGAATAGCAGTAATGTAAACAGTGCACTCAAGCTTGGTAGAAACTGACAAGCTCTCCCAGGAGAGTATAAAAACTCTGGTTGAGGAATAAAGAATTGCTACTTGCCACCAGAGCAGTAGTCTGTCTAGTCTCTCTAAGACGTCCCTGTGAGCTGGTCTCCGTCAGGTTATGTTTTAGGTTCATGAAATAATTACTGTACCTTGAGATAAATGAGCTCAAATGCCAAAGGTCAAGGAGTTGATTATCCCAGGATAAAGATATTACCATATTTAAGAGAACACTGGTAGGGTTTTTTTCCAAAAGATTATACTTGCACTCGCCATCTTCCCCCGTTAGCTACTAAAACTTTTCTGCTCTGTGGGTGGACAGGTTTTCAAAAACTGCTCAACCGTATTTCTTCAAATACAGCTTTAGCAAAGTTTACCTTGTCTTTCTGCCTTGTCGGTTCAGCTAATAGATACGCTTATTTTGTTACCTTTAAATCCTTTTTTTCACAGAGTAAAATAAATTGCTGTTTCTTCACTTTGAGAACTTAAAGTCAATGAAGATTTCAATGGCTTTTGTATCTCAAGAAAGATAATTTCCATATGCTCTCAATGTGGCTAGGATGCCACCTTGACTGCTTGTATGAAGCTTTAGTGCAACTGTTTGGACTTAGACTAACTTCTCTATGCTTTTCAGGTAATGTGATTTTTGTCCCTTGGGAATATAGCAGAGTTGACTGAAAGAAGCCACTCGATAGCTTAGCAGAAGAGAAAATAGAAAGCCTTGTCTTGCTGTAAGCAAAGCATCCTCTGACAGCAGAGGAAGACTTCTTCTGCAATAGCTAAGTAACTAATGGGGCAATAACATAGTCACTCAAATACATGCAGAGAAATGTTTTCTTCAGTCAATTTGTGCCACAAGATTTTTCTTTCATAGCTTATGATTTGGATCTAAACAAAAAGATTAACAAAACCCCCTCCAGCTGCTCTGAATTCTCTTGTGATGGTAGATCTCCTGCCTAGAAATCCACTCTCAAGCCTTGCAGTGTATGGCACTTGGTTTCCCATCAGTCTCAAAGCTTTCTGAAATCTCTAGAACATTTTGGGCAGGAGCTGTAGGCCTGGAGCAGTGAAGGTAATCATACCAAGTCACAGCTTGCAGTTTTCAATTCCTTGTCAGTCTGTTTTCCCAGCAGGAAAGATCTCATTGGCTGCTCTTTTTCTTCTCTCTTTTCCCCCCTTCAGCTGTTAACTGATGCACTACTTGAACAATCTTTTGCTGCTCGTAGCCCTAAAATGTGAGTGTATTATTGAATTATTTGTATGTGGCATCAAGATTCAGTCTGCACTCTGAAATAAATAATCTATTGTGTTAGTAGGGTATTAAGTCCACGTACTGAGGGATCCGTACTTTTCCACTTGGCCAATTGCAAATAGCTGTAGCGTTAGACCGGTCCTTGGTACTGGTACTTTGGGTTTTGGCCCAAAGATCTATCAGTTGCAATTCTGGAGCTCAGTTGATTCTGGAACAAGTCCGAGTGACTTGGATGCAAGTTTGTATTTGGTGAGACAAGAGTTTGGTTTAAATAACTGTTAATCATGTACTAATAACATGGTTAATTATTTAGTAATGTAATGACTGTTAATCATGTACAAATAATAGAGAACTGAAATAAATTGGATTCTCCCTGGTTCTTTGTAAATCTTAGTGCAGTGATGCTGTTTACAGCCTTGCAAGTCCTAACTTTCCTTGTGGTTTCTGCTCAGGTGCACAAGTAAAAACGTTTGCCCCTAATTTGAAGGAGCTTCTCGTCTTTGTTTGGATGCGGGATTTTGAAGGGCAGAGAAGGAAAAATCGGTGGAGGGAAGTGCAGCTGGAATTGATTAACCCGTCTCTCTGCTGCCCCCGGGTGGCCGAAGCGCGGTACTGCAGCCCTGGTGCCACATGCGCAGTGGAGCGAGAGAGCCGAGCTCTCTGCTGCCCCGGGGAGGCTGGAGGGGGATGTGTTGGGGGTTTAATGAAAGTTTTTTGTATAAGTAGCACGGCCAGGCTTGATTTAAATGATGTAAGTTAAATGCGTATACGTTATTTATCCATTAAGTACCAATAATCCTTGTAAAAAACTTGGAAAGGCTGTGGATGGGTTTTCCTGGACTTCAGTGAAGCCTTTGACACAGTTTCTCACAGCATTCACTTCGGAAACTGTCACCTCTGGCCTGGACAGGCGCTCACTCTCCTGGGTGGAAAACTGGTTGGCTGGAGGGCCCAGAGAGTGGTGGGAAATGGAGTTAACTCCAGCTGGAGGCCAGTTCAAGGTGGTGTCCCCAGGGCTCAGTGCTGGGTCCAGCCCTGTTCAATGTCTTTATAAATGACCTGGATGAAGGCATTGAGTGCACCCTTAGCAAATTTGTGGATGACACTAAGCTGGGTGGAAGTGTGGATCTGCTGGAGGGTCGGGAGGCTCTGCAAAGGGATCTGAACAGGCTGGATCCGTGGTCTGAGTCCAATGGCATGAGGTTTAACAAGGCCAAATGTCGGGTCCTGCACTTGAGGCATAACAACTCTATGCAGTGCTACAGACTAGGAGAAGACTGGCTGGAAAGATACCTGGAAAGCTGCCTGGAGGAGGACCTGGGGGTGTTGGTTGACAGCCGACTGAACGTGAGCCAGCAGTGTGCCCAGGTGGCCAAGAAGGCCAATGGCATCTTGGCTTGGATCAGAAACGGTGTGACCAGCAGGTCCAGGGAGGTTATCCTCCCTCTGTACTCGGCACTGGTGAGACCGCTCCTCGAATCCTGTGTTCATTTCTGGGCCCCTCACCACAAGAAGGATGTTGAGGCTTGGGAGTGAGTCCAGAGAAGAGCAATGAAGCTGGTGAGGGGGCTGGTGAACAAGCCTTATGAGGAGTGGCTGAGAGAGCTGGGAGTGTTTAGCCTGGAGAAGAGAACACTGAGGGGAGACCTCATTGCTCTCTACAACTACCTGAAAGGAGGTTGTGGAGAGGAGGGAGCTGGCCTCTTCTCCCAAGGGACAGGGGACAGGAGAAGAGGGAATGGCCTCAAGCTCCGCCAGGGGAGGTTTAGGCTGGACATTAGGAAAAAATATTTCACAGAAAGGGTTATTGGGGAGTGGCAGAGGCTGCCCAAGGAGGTGGTTGAGTCACCTTTCCTGGAGGTGTTTAAAGTACGGGTGGACGAGGTGCTGAGGGATATGGTTTAGTGTTTGATAGGAATGGTTGGACTCGATGATCTGGTGGGTCTTTTCCAACCTGGTGATTCTATGCATTACATAATCATATTTTCATGCACCATTTAGATAGAATTGATCATTGGTTAAGCACCTTTGATCTGTCTCATACAGTAGCAAAATCACAGAGACCGTGCTATTTCTCAGCAGCTGAAGAAAAAGCAAACTCTAAAGGGCATTTTCAACTCTTTGTTATTGATCCTCCTCTTGCCCTTCTCCCAACTGCCTTACCATTGCATACAGCCACATCTTTTGTGTAGTCATCAGGCCAAAGTGTCCAGGCTGGGAAGAACAATAAAGCTGTCACAGAGAAGCTAACCGTAATAGCAGACCCCAGACATAAAAGGAAAGGCTGTGAAACTCCTATATTTACGTCAAGGACAGAGACAGCCTGTGCTTTTATCAACTGAGCTGTGGCCCTTCCTCTCACAGAACTAACTCAATACGATCACTGCTGCAACATCATTAGTCAGGCTCCAGTTGCAGGGGCCTGTGAATCCCAGGCACGTAAAAAAAGCAAGTCAGCTAGGGTCCCATGCTTCTAAGTTACAGAGTGCTGGGGTGGGGAGGGGGAGAGGGGAAGAAAATGCCCTAAAGCTCTGCCACTTCAGTCATCCTGAAGATATCAACACACGGATCTTTTCAGCAGCACTTCTCTGAGCAGAAGCTAAGAGGAACCTTTCAGCCTAGGGGTCTTATAAAGCCACGTGTGTACATAAAGAAGAGCTGACTTGTTTGAGAGGAAGTAGGAGCCCTACAGACAGACAGAGGATTATAAAAAAGGGCAGGGACTAGCCCAAAGATTCAGAAACAGAAAGAGAAGCAAAGGGGAGTGTCAAGATACAGAGTGAATGGAAAAGCTGGAACAGCAACAGTAAGCAATACAAAGGGATAGAGAAAGAAAAAGAGGGATGGAAGGAGAGAAAGAAAAGCAAGACACTTGCAGGTGCAGAGAAAGAACAAACTGCAAGGATCAAGCCAGTGAAGCTGTGGGGGAAAAGAATGAGGAAAGCAGACTGGGACAAAGATGAAAACGAAAAAAAAATATGGGCAGAGAACAGATGCTGAAGACTGGGAAAAAAGAGAGAGAGAAAAGAGCAGAGAAAAACAAAAGAGTAGGGGTATAGGGATACCAGGGGACAAAAATTGCAGCAGCCTGATAAATGAAAGGAACCAAAAAGTCCAGCTCTAAAATGTTTGCTACCTGGTCCCATCACTGTCACAACAAGCAGCATTGAAGTGAAAGCGCACATACTGTTATTTCTTGTAAGGATGCTCTCAGGAATGTAATAGTGTTGTTCTAGCTGAGAATGTAAGGCAGAGTTATAAAACACAGCTGCTCCCCAGGTGCTATTTATACCTGTGAGGGGGTTCATCACACCCCACTCAGAGGTGGTGAGTGGGAAGGCCCAGGGGGTATATAAGCCACAGGCCTTGCCTCAGGAGGTCATTTAGGTTCTGGTTTTCCTTGAGATTAGGGCTTTGCTGCTGTTTCAATTCATTATAGCTTTTGAGCAGATTAAGCTAGTTTGGTAAGTTTTTTTAGGTTTTTCTTTGTTTGTTTGTTTTTGGTTTTGTCTTCTAAAGAAGCAGAGGCATCTGTTGGAGAAATGAGTTTTGCAAGAATCCAGGCTAAACAGCACATACAGCTGTAACTATGGGGGGTTTTTTGTCAGTAATTTTTGATTCGGTGTTGGAGGAGCAAAATGTTTTAATGGTTTGATTTCCTTCTTTGTTTTTTCTTTCTGGGTGCTTTGTCTAGAGTTTCTGGTTATGGGATGATTTGTTGTTGTTCCTCATTCTGTGTGGGATGATGCATTGGCCCTAGGGGCTCTGCAGTTTGTAACAGGCACCTCGTGGGTGATAATAATCTGGAATTAAGTTTGTTGGCCTAGGGTAGGAAGTAGAGTCTGTGCGTTGGTGGAAGATAGAAGGGGTTAGAGGAACCTTGGGAAGGGCTCAGAAGCACAGCTCCCAAGGAACAGCAACACAGAAGGGTCAGGAGGGTTAAAATATAGGGCAGGTCCTGTTAGGAAGGAGCAGGGTTCCTTCTCTGACACTTCAGGGGTGGAAAAGGGCTTTAATGGTTTGGGGAAAGGGAGATGGGTTCATCAGTCTTTCTTGGGTCAGTTTGGTGGTCAGATGCAAGTGCCGTTCAGGTGTCTGTTGTTCTAGTCTCTCTGTAGCCAATGAGGTAATGATGAGGTTGAGACACAAGTTGAAAATTATTAGTTATCCTAAGAAATGTAATCTCTAGGGCTCTGAGACCTCTGCTTCCTTATACCTTCTACTTATTGTGTTCCTCAACTAACTTCTTTGTGTCCATCCTGTCTCCATCCATCTGAATGTCCAGAGAAGAGCAATGAAGCTGGTGAGGGGGCTGGTGAACAAGCCTTATGAGGGGTGGCTGAGAGAGCTGGGGGTGTTTAGCCTGGAGAAGAGGACACTGAGGGGAGACCTCATTGCTCTCTCCAACTACCTGAAAGGAGGTTGTGGAGAGGAGGGAGCTGGCCTCTTCTCCCAAGGGACAGGGGACAGGAGAAGAGGGAATGGCCTCAAGCTCCGCCAGGGGAGGTTTAGGCTGAACATTAGGACAAAATATTTCACAGAAAGGGTTATTGGGGAGTGGCAAAGGCTTCCCTGGGAGGGGGTTGAGTCACCTTCCCTGGAGGTGTTTAAAGGATGGGTGGATGAGATGGTGAGGGGCATTTTTTAGTATTTTATAGGAATGGTTGGACTTGATGATGCGGTGGGTCTTTTCAAACCTGGTGATTCTATGAATATCAGAGACCTTGCTACTTATAGGTATGGACTTGCTGCCCATTTACAGTGCAGGATTCTGCCATTCGTGTAACCTGTGACCATTGTGACATCAGTGACATACATGACGACTGTGGCATCTAAGTTGTGACTAAGTTGACATCAGTGACATCTATGTCATCTGTGGTTATTGTGCCATCAATTACATCAGTGATGTCTTTACTCTTGTGGTATCAGTGCCACCTGTGATGTCCGTGACTATTGTAACATCAGTGACATCTACGTTGTCTGTGACTATTTTTACATTAGGGACATCTGTCATGCCTGTAACTATTGTGACAGCAGTGACATCTCTGATGACGGTCATTATTGTGAAATCAGTGTCATCTATAACATCTGCGATGACTGCAATACCGGTGTAATCTGTGACATATGTGACAATTGTGACATCAGTCACATTGATGATGACTGTGGCATCAGTGACGATTGTGACGTCAGAGACATCTGTGATGTCATTGACTATTGTGACATCACTGACATCTGTTACATCTGTGACAATTGTCAGACTTTTGTGACATCTGTGATGTCTGTTATGATTATGACATCAGTGACATTTGAGATATCTGTGATGATTTTTACATTAGTGAAGCCTGTTTTGTCTCTGACGATTGTGAAATCAGTGACATCTATGATGTCTGCGACTATTCTGACATCAGTGACATACGTGACATCTGGCACTGTTATGATATCAATGACATTTTTTATGTCTTTGAATATTGTGACATCAGTGACATAAGTGACATCCTGGAAAGGGGTTAGTTATAGGGTTAGGTGTTAGGGTTGGGTTTAGGGTTAGGGTTATGCTTAGAGTAAGGGTGGGGTTTAGGGTTAGGGTTAGGTTTAGTGTTAGTGTTAAGGGTTAGGTTTAGGGTTAGGTTTAAGTTTAGAGTAGAGTTAGTGGTTAGGGTTTTGTTTAGGGTTGTTAGGGTTAGGCTTATGCTTAGGGGTTACAGTTATGTTTAGGGCTAGATTAGGGTTAGGGGTTAGGATTATTTTTAGGGTAAGGGTTAGGTTTAGGGTTAAGGTTAGAGTAGAGTTGGTGGTTAGGGTTATGGTTTGGTTTAGGGTCATTAAGGTTAGGTTTAAGGTTAGGGGTTAGGGTTAGGCTTATGGTTAGGGGTTACGGTTATGATTATGGTTAGGGGGTTAGGGTTAGGCTTAGGGTTAGGGTTAGATTTAGTGTTATAGTAAGGGTTAGGGTTAGGTTTAGGGTTCAGATTAACGTTCGAGGTTAGGGTTAGGATTAGTATAGTTTGGGTTATGGTTAGGGGTTAGGGTTAGGTTTTTTGTGACATCAGGGCTGTTGTGACATCAGTGACATTTATTTCATCTCTGATTAATTTGAAAGCAGTGACATCTATGGCATCTGTTTCTATTTTGACATCAGTGATATTGATGACATCTGTCACTATTGTGACATCAGTGTCATCTGTACCATCTTTGACGATGGCGACATCAGTCACATTTGTGACATCTGTGTCTATTGTGACATCAGGGTCATCTATGTTGTCTGTGAATATTGTGACATCAGTGACTTTTGTAATGTCTGTGACATCCGTTACTATTGTGACATCAGTTGCAGATGTGTCCTCTGTGACTTATAATAACATCAGTTACATCTGTGAGGTCTTTTACTATTTTGACATTGGTGTCATCTGTAACGTCTGTGACAACTGTGACATCAGTGTAGTCTGTGACTTTTGTGATGATTGTGACATCAGTGACATTTGTGACATCTGTGATGTCATTGACTATTGTGACATCACTGTCATCAGTGACGCTTGTGATGATTGTGACATCAGTGACATATTTGACATCTGTGATGTCTGTGACAATTTTTACATCAGTGACAACTATGTCCTTTGTGACATATATAACATCAGTTACATCTGTGAGGTCTTTTACTATGGTGAATTCAGTGTCATCTGTAATGTCGGTGACAACTATGTCATCAGTGTAGTCTGTGACTTTTTTGACGATTGTGATGTCAGAGACATTTGTGACATCTGTGATGTCATTGACTATTGTAACATCACTGACATCAGTGACATCTATGACAATTGTGACATCAGTGTCATTTGTGATATCTGTGATGTCTGTGACAATTTCTACATCAGTTACATCTGAGGCGTCTGTGACGTCTCTGACTATTGTGACATTAGAGACATCTGTGATGTCTGCTACTATTCTGACATCAGTGACATGTGACATCTGGCACTGTTATGATATCAATGACATTTTTGATGTCTTTGTATATTGTGACATCAGAGACATCATGGATAGGGTTTGGTATAGGGTTAGGGGATAGGGTTACGGTTAGGGTTAGGTTTAGGGTATAGGTGTTAGGATTTAAGGTTATGGTTAGGGTTAGCGTTAGGGTTAAGTTTAGTGTTAGGGGTAGGGTTTAGGGTTAGGGCTAGGTTGAGGGTAAGGGTATAGGGTTAGGGTTAGAGGTTATGGTTAGGGGTTAGGGTTAGGTTTAGGGTTACTGTGAAATCAGTGACTTTTATTTTGTCTGTGACTATTTTGAAAGCAGTGACATCTGTGTCGTCTGTGTCTATTGTTATGTCACAATGATATCGATGATGTCCGTCACTATTGTGACATCAGTGTCACCTGTAACGTCTTTGACTATGGTGATATCACTGACATTTGTGACAATGTTGGCATCTTTGACGATGGTGACATCAGTCACATTTGTGGCATTGGTGACTATTTTGACATCTGGGTCATCTATGTCTTCTCTGACTATTGTGACATCAGTCACATCTGTGATGTCTGTGACTTTTGTGACATTAGTGACAAGTATGACATCTTTGAATATTGTGACCTCAGTGACATCTCTGATGTCTGTGATTTCTGTGATTATTTTTACATCAGTGATATTTGTTGTATGTAACTACATTGACATTAGTGACATCTATGTCATCTATGACTATTTTGAAATTTGTGACATTAGTGACATATGAGATGTCCATGACTATTGTGACATCAGTGACGTGATTAATGTCTGTGATATCTGTGAATATTGTCACATAAGAGACATCTATGTTGTGTGTGATGATTGTGACATCAGTGACATCTATGTCCTCTGTGACTTTGATACCAGTTACATCTGTGAAGTCATTTACTATTGTGACATCAGTGTCATCTGTAACATCTGTGGCAATTGTGACATCAGTGTAACATGTGACGTCTGTGACGATTGTGACATCAGTGACATATATGTCATCTGTGACTTTTGTGACATCAGTGTAGTCTGTGACGATTGTGACATCAGTGACATCTATGTCTTCTGTGACTATTTTCACATTAGGGATGTCTGTCACGCCTGTGACAATAGTCACATCAGTGACAATGGTGATTACTGTGGATCTGTGACAATTGTGACATTTGTGACATCTGTGATGTTGGTCACTATTTTAACATCAGTGTCATCTGTAACACCTGTGAGGATTGTGACATTAGTGTAAGCTGTGACATCTGTGACTATTGTGACATGAGTTGCAGATGTGTCCTCTGTGACTTATGTAACATCAGGTACATCTGTGAGGTCATGTACTATTGTGAATTCAGTGTCATCTGTGATATCTGTGACTATTGTGACATAAGTGACGTCTGTAATGTCCGTCATGACTTTGACATCAATGTCATCTGTAACGACTGCGATGATTGTGACATTTGTGTAATCTGTGACATCTATGACTATTGTGACATCAGTGACTGTTGTAATGTCTGTGGCAGCTGTGACTACAGTGGCATAAGTGACATCTATGTTGTCTGTGACTATTGCAACATCATTGACATATATGTCTTCTATGCATTTCATCAGTTACATCTGTGAGGTCTTTTACTATTGACATCTGTGTCATCTGTACAGTCTGTGATGACTGTGACATCAGTGTCGTCTGTGTCGATTGTGACATCAGAGACATCTGTGATGTCACTGACAATTGTTACATCTCTGACATCTGTGACGATAGTGACATTTGTGACATCTGTGATGTCTGTGACAATTTTGGCATCAGTGACCTCTGTGACGTCTGTGATGTTAGTGACTATTGTGACATCAGTGACATTTGTGATGTCTCTGTGAAATTATGGAACTATTTGACGTTTTAACTATTGCTACATCAGTGATATCTGTCACGCCTGTGACAATCATGACATTGATGACATCTGTGAAATCTGACATCTTTGATTATTGTGACATCAGTGATATATGTGATGTTTGTTTCATCTGTGAATGTTCTTACAACAGTGACATCCGTGACGTCTGTGACTATTGTGACATCAATGACATTTTTGAAATCTGTGATTGTTTTGACATTAGTGAAATTTGTGACGTGTTTTATCATTGTGACATTATTGACCTTTGAAATCTGTGACGATTGTGACATCAGTGACATTTGTGGCGACTGTGGCATCTCTGACTATTGTGACATCGGTGACATCTATGTCGTCTGTGATTATTGTGACATCAGTGATATCTCTGACGTCTGTGATGTCAGTGACGATTGTGACATCAGTGACATTTGTGAAGTCTGTGGCGATTTTGACATTAGTGAAATTTGTGACGTCTTTTACCATTGTTACATCAGTGACATCTGTGATGTCTGTTACTATTGTGTAATCAGTGACACCTGTAACGCCTGTGACTATTGTGACATCAGTGACATCTGTGAAGTCTGTGACATCTGTGAGTATTGTGGCAACATTGTCTTCTGTAAGATCTGTGACAATTTTCACACTAGTGTAATCTGTTACATTTGTGACTATTGTGAAATCAGTGACATGTATTAGCTGTGGCATCTGTGTCTATTGTGACATAAGTGACATGTTTGTTGTGTGCGACTATTGTGACATCAGTGACATCTATGTCCTCTGTGACTTTTCTGACATCAGTTACATCTTTGAGGTCTTTTACTGTTGTTACATCAGCTTCATCTGCAACATCTGTGATGATTGACATCAGTGTAGCCTATAACATCTGTGAAGTTCATGACATCAGTGACATCTGTGATGTCTTTGACTATTGTGACATCAGTGATGTTTGTGATGTCTGTGGCATCTGTGACTATTGTGACATGAGTGACATTTGTGATGGCTGTTACTATTTTGAAATCACTGAAATCAGTCACGCCTGTGACTATTGTGACATCAGTGACATCTGTGATGTGTCTGATGCCTGTGACTATTGTGATATTAGTGACATCTGTGAAGATTGTGATGATTGTTACATACCTGATAGTGATGATGTCTTTTATTACTGTGACATCAGTGATATCTGTCACGACTATGACTAGTGTGACATCGGTATCATATGTGATGTCTGACTATTGTGACATCAGTGACATCTGTGACGTCTTTGCCTATTGTGACATCAGTGAAATCTGTGACTTCTGTGACGATTGTGACAAGAGTTACATTTTTGACATCTGTTACTATTGTAGGGTCAGTGTCATCTGAGGCATCTTTGAAATTATTGACTACTGAGACATCAGTGACATCTGACATCACTGGCATCTCTTATGTCTTTGACGATTGTTACGTCAGTGACATTTGTGACATCTGCGATGTTTGTGATGATTTTGACATCAGTGACATCTTTGACATCTGTGATGTTAGTGACTACTGTGGCATCAGTGACATTTGTGAAGTCTCTGACGATTGTTATATTAGGGAAATTTTATGTCTTTTTGACCTATTGTGACATCACGCCTGTGACTATTGTGACATCAGTGAAATATGTGAAATCTGTGACTTCTGTAAATATTTTGACATCAGTGGAATTTGTGATGCTTGTGGCATCTGTGAATATTTTGACATCAGTGAAATCTGTGATGTTTGCGGCATCTGTGAATATTTTGACATCAGTGAAATTTGTGGTGTTTGTGGCATCTGTGAATATTTTGACATCAGTGAATTGTGGTGTTTGTGGCATCTGTGAATATTTTGACATCAGTGAAATTTGTGATGTTTGTGGCATCTGTGAATATTTTGACATCAGTGAAATTTGTGATGTTTGTGGCATCTGTGAATATTTTGACATCAGTGAAATTTGTGACGCCTGTGACTATTGTAACATCAGTGACATGTGTTGTCTGTGACTATTTTCACATTAGTGACAGCTGTGAAGTCTGTGACTCTTCTGATATCATTGACATTGGTGACGTATGCAACTATTGTGAAATCAGTGACTCCTGTCATGCCTTTACTATTGTGACATCTGTGACATCCATGACATCAGTGTCATCTGAAAAATCTTTGACGATTTTGACATTAATGTGATTTGTGACATCTCTATTTTGACATCACTGACATTTGTGACATCTATGATGTCTGTGAAAATTGTAACATCAGTGACATCTCTGTCCTCTGTGACTTTTATGACATCAGTGACGTCTGTGACATTTCTGACTGTTGTGACATCAGTAACATCTGTGCTGTCTGTGACTGCTGAGACATAAGTCACCTCTGGGTCGTCTGTTACTCTTGTGACATCACTGTCATTTGTCACGCCTGTAACTATTGTGTCAAAATTGACATCTGTGAAATCTGTGTCATGTGAGAATGTTGTGACGTCAGTGACTTTTGTGACATCTGTGTCATCTGTGACTAATGTGACATCAGTGTCATATGTAATGTCTGTTAATGTCTGTAATGATTGTGATAATCTGAAATATGTGACAACTGTGATGATTGTGATATCAGTTTCACTTGAGTGTCAGGGTTAGGTTTAGGCTTAGGGTCATTAGGGTTAAGGTTAGAGTTAGGGTTGGGGTTAGGTTTAAGGTTTGGGTTAGGGTTAGGTTTTAGGGGTTAGAGTTAAGATTAGGTTTAGGGCTTAGGGGTTACGGTTATGGTTAGGGTCAGGGTAAGGGTTAGGGGGTTAGGGTTAGGTTTAGTGTTAGGGTTAGTGTTATGGTTAGGGTTATTGTTACATCAGGACTATTGTGACATTGGTGATATTTATTTCATCTGTGACGATTTTGAAAGCAGAGATATCTATGTCGTCTGTGTGTATTGCGACATCAGTGATATTGATGACGTCTGTCACTATTGTTTACATCAGTGTCATCTGTATCATCTTTGATGATGGTGACATCAGTGACTTTTGTGAAAACTGTGGTATCTGTGACGATGGTGACACTGGGGTCTTCTATGTTGTCTTTGACTATTGTGACATCAGTGACATCTATGTCCTTTGTGACTTTTTTGACATCAGTCAAATCTGTGATGTCTGTAACTATTCTGACATCAGTGACATCTGTGACGTCTGTTACTATTGTGTAATCGGTGTCGCCTGTCACGCCTCTGACTATTGTGACATCAGTGAGATCTTTGGAATCTGTGACATCTGTGGCTATTGTGACGTTAGTTGTAGATGTGTCCTCTGTGTCTTACATAACATCAGTTACATCTGTGAGGTCTTCTACTGTTGGTTACAGGTGACACTGATGTAAGTCTGTGATGACTGTTACATCAGTGTAGTCTGTGACTTTTTTGACGATTGTGACATCTGTGACATTTGTGACATCAGTGATGTCATTGACTATTGTGACATCACTGACATCTGAGGCGTCTGTAACATCTCTGGATATTGTGACATCAGTGATATTTGTGATGTTTGTGGTATCTATGTATATTGTGACATTAATGACATTTGTGAACGTCTGTGATGTCTGTGGCTTATGTGGAATCAGTGACATTTGTTATGTCTTTGACTATTGTGACATCAGTGACATCTCTTACGTCTGTGATGTCAGTGACTATTGTCACATCGGTGACATCTATGTCATCTGTGACTATTTTGACATTAGGAACATGTGTCACACCAGTGACTACTGTTACAACAGTGACATTTGTGAATTCTGTGGATCTGTTACTATTGTGACGGCAGTGATATCTGCGATAACAGTGTAATCTGTGATGTATATGAGGATTGTGACATCAGTGACATTGGTTACCACTGTAGCATCAGTGACGGTTCTGACATCAGAGGCATCTGTGACGTCATTGACCATTGTGACATCACTGACATATCTTGTTTGTGACGATTGTGACATCAGTGCCATATATGACATCTGTGATGTTAGTGACTATTGTGATCTCAGTGACATCTGTCACGCCTGTCACTACTGTGACACCAGTGAGATCTGTGAAATCTGTGACATCTGTGGATATTGTGTCATCAGTGATATTTGTGTCATCTCTGACTATTGTAACATCAGTGACATCTCTGTCGTCTATGACTCTTTTGATGTTAGTGACATCTGTGACCGTTGTGACAACAGTGTACTATGTTCCGTCTTTGGCTATTTTGACATCAGTGACATCTGTGAAGTCTGTGATGTCAGTGACTATTGTGACATCAGTGACGTTTGTAATTTCTGAGGATCTGTGACAATTGTGACATCAGTGACATCTGTGATGTCGGTCACTATTGTGACATCAGTGATATCTGTAACGTCTTTGACAACTGTGACATCAGTGTAATCTGTGATGTCTGTGAAAATTGTGACATCAGTGACATCTGTGACTATTCTGACATCAGTGATACTGGTAAAGTATGTTACTATTGTGCCGTCTGTGCCGTCTATAATGTATGTGCCGTCTCTGCCATCTATAATGTCCATGTCGTCTGCGTCTGTGGTGACATCATTGTCATTTCTAATGTCTGTCGTCTGCATCTGTTGTGACATCATTGTCATTTCTAATGTCTGTGTCGTCTGTGTCTATTGTGATATCGTTGTCATTTATAAACTTTGCATCGTCTGTGTCTATTTTGTTATCATTGTTAAATATAATATCTGTCGTGTGTGTCTGGTTTTATTGTGATATCATTGTCGTTTATTATATCTGTTGTCTGTGTTAATAGTGACATCATTGTTACTTATAATGTCTGTTGTCTGTGTCTATTTTGACATCATTGTCTTTTATAATGTCTGTGTCATCTGTGTCGTCTGTGTCTATTGTGTCATTGTCATTTATAATGTCTGTGTCGTCTGTGTCGTATTTGTGTGTTTTGATATCATTGTCATTTATAATGTCTGTCATCTGTGTCGTCTGTATCTATTGTGACATCATTGTTATTTATAATGTCTGTGAGTCCTGTGTAGTCTGTGACATCTGTCGTATGTGTCTATTGTCATCATTGTCATTTGTAATGTCTGAGTCTTCTGTGTCGTCTTTGTATATTTTGACATCATTTTCATTTATAATGTCTGTGTCGTCTGTGTCTGTTGTTACTTCACTGTCATTTATAATGTCTGTGTCGTCTGTGTCTACTGTGACATAATTAACATTTATAATGTCTGTCATCTGTGTCTATTGTGGCATCATTGTCATTTATAATGTCTGTGTAGTCTCTGTGTTCTGTGTCTAGTGTGACATAATTGTCATTTATAATGTTTGTCGGCTGTGTCGTATGTGTCTATTGTGACATAATTTTCATTTATATAGTCTGTGTCATCAGTGTCTATTGTGACATCAGTGTAATTTATATCATCTTTGTCATCTGTGTCTATTGTGACATCATTGTTGTTTATAATGGCTGTCGTCTGTGTCTATTTTGACATCATTGTCTTTTGTAATGTCTGTGTCATCTGTCGTCTGTGTCTATTGTGACATCATTGTCATTTATAATGGCTGTGATGTCTGTCATCTGTCGTCTCTTTTGTCTTTGTTTATGGTGACGTTGTCATTTATAACGTCAGTGTCTTCTATGTCTATTGTGACATCATTTTCATTTGTTATGTCTGAGTCTTTGTCGTCTTTGTATATTTTGACATCATTGTCATTTATAATGTCTGTCGTCTGCATCTATTGTGACATCATTTTCATTTATAATGTCTGTGTCGTCTTAGTCGTTTGAGTTGTCTGTGTCTATTGTGATATCATTGTCAGTTATAATGTATGTGTCGTCTGTGTATATTGTGACATCATTGTCATTTATAATGTCTGTGTCGTGTTTCGTCTGTCTATTGTGACATCACTGTATTTTATATGTCATCTGTGTCTATTGTGACATCATTGTCATTTATAATGTCTGTCGTCTGTCATCTGTGTCTGTTGTGACATTTTTTTCATTTATAATGTCTGTGTCATCTCTGTCGTCTCTGTATTCTGTGTCGTCTGTGTCTGTTGTGAGATCATTGTCATTTATAATGTCTGTGTCGTCTGTGTAGTATGTGTCTATTGTGACATTATTGTCAGTTATAATGTCTGTGTATATGATGACAACATTGTCATGTATAATGTCTGTGTCGTCTGTGTCTATTTTGTCATCATTGTCATTTATAATATCTCTGTCGTCTGTGTCTATTGTGACATAGTTTTCATTTATAATTTCTGTCGTCTGTGTCTATTTTGACATCATTGTAATTTATAATGCCTGTGTCATCTGTGTCTGTTGTAACATCATTGTCATTTTTAATATCTGTGTCGTCGGTGTCGTCTGTTTCTATTGTGACATAATTATTATTTATAATGTATTTGTCTTCTGTGTCTATTGTGATATCATTTTCATTTACAATGTCTGTGTCCTCTGTGTCCTCTGTGTCCATTGTGATATCATTGTCATTTATAATATCTGTCGTTTGTGTCATCTGTGTCTATTGTGACTTCCTTTTCATTTATAATGTCTGTGTCGTCTGTATCTATTGTGAAATCATTTTCATTTACAATGTCTGTGTCATCTGTGTCTATCGTGACATCGTTGTCATTTATAATGTCTGTGTCGTGTGTCTCATCTGTGTCTATTGTGACATCATTTTCATTTATAATGACTGTTGTCTGTATCGTCTGTGTCTATTCTGACATCATTGTCATTTATTATATATTTGTCATCTGTGTCTATTGTGGCATTATTTTCATTTACGATGTCTGTGTCCTCTCTGTAGTTTGTGTCATCTGTCTATTGTTAAATCATTGTCATTTTAATGTCTTTGTCGTCTGTGTCATCTGTGTCTATTCTGACATCATTGTAATTTATAATGTCTGTGTCCTCTGTGTCTATTTTTATATCATTGTCATTTATGTCTGTTTCATCTGTGTCTATATTGACATCATTGTCATTTATAATGTCTGTTGTCTATGTCTGTTGTGACATCATTGTCATTTATAAAGTCTGTGTCATTTGGGTCGTCTGTGTCTATTTTGACATCGTTGTCATTTATCATGTCTGTGTCGTCTGTGTCATCTGTGTCTATTTTGACATCATATTCATTTATAATGTCTGTGTCGTCTGTGTCTATTGTGGCGTCATTTTCATTTATAATATGTCGTCTGTGTCTATTGTGGCGTCATTTTCATTTATAATATGTCGTCTGTTTCCTCTTTGTCGTCTCTGTCTATTGTGACATCATTGTCATTTAAATGTCTGTGTCGTCTGTGTTGTTTGTGTCTACTCTGACATCATTGTCATATGTTATATCTGTGTCGTCTGTGTCTATTGTGACATCATTGAAATTTATAATGTCTGTCGTCTGTGTCTATTGTGACATCTTTGTAATTTATGTCTGTGTTTTCTGTGTCTATTGTGACATCATTTTCCTTTATAATGACTGTGTTGTCTGTCATCTGTGTCTATTATGACATCATTGTAATTTATTCTGTCTGTTTCGTCTTTGTTGTCTGTGTCTATTGTGACATCATTGTCATTTCTAATGTCTGTGTCGTCTGTGTTGTATTTGTCTACTTTGAAATCACTGTCATTTTTGCTATTTGTTTCGTCAGTGTCGTCTCTGTCTATTGTGACATCATTGTCATTAATAACGTCTGTGGCGTCTGTGTCTATTTTGACATGATTGTAAATTGTAATGTCTGTGTCGTTTGTGTCTATTGTGATATCATTGTCATTTATAATGTCTGTGTTGTTTTTGTCTATTGTGACATCCTGGAGTAGGTGATCTTGAGTGCCATCATGAAGCACATGCAAGCGAACCAGGTGATCAGGCCCAGTCAACACGGGTTCACAAAAGGCAGGTCTTGCCAAACTAACCTGATCGCCTTCTATGACAAAGTGACTCGGCTGCTGGATGAGGGAAAGGCTGTGGATGGATCTTCCTGGACTTCAGTAAAGCCTTTGACACAGTTTCTCACAGCATTCTGCTTGAGAAACTGTCAGCCTCTGGCCTGGACAGGCGCACACTCTCCTGGGTGGAAAACTGGTTGGATGGCCAGGCCCAGAGAATGGTGGTAAATGGTGTGAAATCCAGCTGGAGGCCAGTGACAAGTGGGGTTCCCCAGGGCTCAGTGCTGGGTCCAGCCCTGTTCAATGTCTTCATCAATGACCTGGATGAAGGCATCGAGTGCACCCTTAGCAAGTTTGCGGACGACACTAAGCTGGGTGGAAGTGTGGATATGCTGGAGGGTCGGGAGGCTCTGCAAAGAGATCTGAACAGGCTGGACCGCTGGGCTGAGTCCAATGGCATGAGGTTTAACAAGGCCAAATGCCAGGTCCTGCACTTGGGGCACAACAACCCTATGCAGTGCTACAGACTAGGAGAAGTCTGTCTAGAAAGCTGCCTGGAGGAGAGGGACCTGGGTGTGTTGGTTGACAACCGACTGAATATGAGCCAGCAGTGTGCCCAGGTGGCCAAGAAGGCCAATGGCATCTTGGCTTGGATCAGACATGGCGTGGCCTGCAGGTCCAGGGAGGTTCTTCTCCCTCTGTACTCGGCACTGGTGAGACCGCTCCTCGAATCCTGTGTTCAGTTCTGGGCCCCTCACCACAAGAAGGATGTTGAGGCTCTGGAGTGAGTCCAGAGAAGAGTGATAAAGCTGGTGAGGGGGCTGCAGAACAGGTCTTATGAGGAGCGGCTGAGAGAGCTGGGGTTGTTTAGCCTGGAGAAGAGGAGGCTGAGGGGAGACCTCATTGCTCTCTACAACTACCTGAAAGGAGGTTGTGGAGAGGAGGGTGCTGGCCTCTTCTCCCATGTGACAGGGGACAGGACAAGAGGGAATGGCCTCAAGCTCCGCCAGGGGAGGTTTAGGCTGGAAAAAATTTTTCACAGAAAGGGTCCTTGGGCACTGGAACAGGCTGCCCAGGGAGGTGGTTGTGTCACCTTCCATGGACGCGTTTAAGGCACAGGTGGATGAGGTGCTGAGGGGCATGGTTTAGTGTTTGATAGGAATGGTTGGACTCGATGATCCGGTGGGTCTCTTCCAACCTGGTTATTCTATGATTCTATCATCATTGTCATTTATCATGTCTGTGTTGTCTGTGTCTGTTGTGACATCATTGTCATTTATAATGTCTGTGTCGTCTGTGTCTATTCTGACATCTTTGTCATTTATAATGTATTTGTCATCTGTGTCTATTGTGACATCATTTTCATTTACAATGTCTGTGTCCTTTCTGCCGTTTGTGTCGTCTATGTCTATTGTTAAATCATTGTCATTTATAATGTCTCTCTCATCTGTGTCTATTGTGGCATCATTGTAGTTTATAATGTCTGTGTTCTCTGTGTCTATTGTGACATCATTGTCATTTATAATGTCAGTGTTGTCTGTGTCTATTGAGACATAATTGTCATTAATAATATCTGTGTCGTCGGTGTCGTCTCTGTATATTGAGATATCATTGTCATTTATAATGTCTATGAAGTCTGTGTCTATTGTGACATCATTGACATTTATAATGACTGTGTCGTCTGTGTCGTCTGTTTGGTCTGTCGTTTGTGTCGTCTTTGTCGTCTGTGTCTATTGTGATATTACTCTCATTTATAATGTCAGTGTCGTCAGTGTCATCTGTGTTTTGTGAAACTAATGTCATTTATAATGTCTGTGTCGTCTGTGTCTATTGTGAAATCATTTTCATATATAATGTCTGTGTCGTCGGTGTCGTTTGTGTCTATTGTGAAATCATTGTCATTTATAATGTCTGTGTCATCTCTGTCGCCTGTTCCTATTGTCACATTATTGTCATTTATAAAGCCTATGTCGTCTGTGTCGTCTATGTCTATTGTTACATCATTGTCATTTATATTGTCTGTGTCGTCTGTTTCGTCTTTGTCGTCTCTGTCTATTGTGACATCATTGTAATTTATAAAGTCTGTGTATTCTGTGTCATCTGTGTCTATTGTGACATTTTCTTTTATAATTTCTGTCATCTGTGTCATCTTTTTCTATTGTGATATCATTGTAATTTATAATGTCTCTGTCATCTGTGTCTATTTTGACATCATTGTGTTTTATAACGTTTGTGTTGTCTGTGTCGTCCGTGTCTATTTTGACATCATTGTCATTCCCAATGTCTCTTTCTTCTGTGTCTATTGAGTCATCATTTTCATTTATATTGTCTGTGTCTTCTGTCGTCTTTGTCGTCTGTGTCGTTTCTGTCGTCTGTTTATTGTAACATTGTCATTTATAACATCTGTGACGTCTGTGTCGTCTCTATAGTCTGAGTTGTCTGTGTCTATTGTGACATCAATTTCATTTACAATGTCTCTGTCGTCTGTGTCCTCTGTCGTCTATGCCTATTATAAATGTCTGTCGTCTGTTTCATGTCTTCTGTGTCTATTGTGACATCATTGTCATTTATAACGTCTGTGTCATCTGTGTCTTCTGTCCATTGTGACATCATTGTCATTTATCATGTCTGTGTCATCTGTCTTCTGTGTCTATTGTGACTTCATTGGCGTTTATAATGTCAGTGTCGTCTCTGTCGTCAGTGTCGTCTGTGTCTATTGTTACATCATTGTTATTTATAATGTCTGTGTCGTCTGTCTTCTGTGTATATTGTGACATCATTGTCATTTATAATGTCTCTGTAGTCTGTGTCATCTCTGTCTATTGTGACGTCATTTTCATTCATAATGTCTGTGTCATCTGTGACTTCTTTGTCTGTTATGACATCATTTTCAATTATAATGTCTGTGTCGTCTGTTTCGTCTGTGTCTATTTTGACATCATTGTCATTTATAATATCTCTGTCGTCTGTTTCTATTGTGATATCATTGTCATTTATGATATCTGCGTCTAATGTGACATCATTGTCATTTATAATGCCTGTTTCGTCTGTGTCGTCTCTGTATATGGTGACATCACTGTCATTTATAATGCCTATTTCGTCTGTGTCGTCTGTGTATATGGTGACATCACTGTCATTTATAATGTCTCTGTTGTTCATGTCTATTGTGACATAACTGTCATTTATCATATCTGTGTCGTCTCTGTCTATTGTGACATCATTGTCATTTATAATGTCTGTGTTGTGTCGTCTGTGTCTGTTGAGACATAATTGTCATTAATAATGTCTGTGTCATTGGTGTTGTCTCTGTCGATTGTGACATTATTGTCATATGTAACGTCTGTGTCGTCTGTGTGGTCTGTCTGTGTCTATTGTGGCATCATTGTCATTTCTAATGTCTGTTTCGTCTGTGTTGTCTGTGTCTATTTTGATATCATTTCATTTATAATGTCTCTGTCATCTATGTCATCTCTCTCGTCTGTGTCTATTGTGACATCATTGTCATTTATAATGTCTGTGTAGTCTGTGTCTATTATGACGTCATTGTCGTTTATAATGTCTGTGTCATCTGTGTCTATTTTGACAGCATTGGTGTTTATAAATGTCTGTGTCGTCTGTGTCTTCTGTGTCTATTGTGACATCATTTTCATTTATAATATCTATGTAGCGTATGTCGTCTTTGTCGTCTGTGTCTTCTGTGTCTAATGAGACGTCATTGTTATTTATAATGTCTGTGTCATCTGTGTATATTGTGAAATCTTTGTCAATTATAATGTCTGTGTTGTCTGTGTACATTGTGATGTCATTTTCATTTATAATGTCTGTGTTGTCTGTGTAGTCTTTGTCATCTGTTTCTATTGTGACATCGTTGTCATTTATAATATCTGTGTCTTCTGTGTCTATGGTGACATCATTGTCATTTACTATGTGTGTCGTCTCTGTTGTCTGTGCCTATTGTCACATTATTGTCATTTATAATGCCTGTTGTCTGTGTCGTCTATGTCTATTGTTACATCATTGTCATTTATATTGTCTGTGTCGACTGTGTCTATTGTGACATCATTGTCATTTATAATGTCTGTGTCGTCTGTGTCTATGGTGACATCATTTTCATTTATAATGTCTGTCTCATCTGTGTCGTCTGTGTCTATTGTGACATCACTGTCATTTATAATGTCTGTCTCATCTGTTTCTATTGTGACATCATTGTCATTTTTAATGTCTGTGTCATCTGTGTCTATGTTGACATCATTTTCATTTATAATGTCTGTCTCATCTGTGTCATCTGTGTCTATTGTGATATCATTGTCATTTATAATGTCTGTGTCGTCTGTGTCATCTCTGTCTATTGTGACATCATTGTCTTTTAGAATGTCTTTGTCGTTTGTGTCTATTTTGACATCTTTTTCTTTTATAATGTCTTTGTCTTCTGTGTTGTCTATGACGTCTGTGTCTATTGTTACATCGCTGTCATTTATGTCTGTGTCGTCTTTTTCTATTGTCACATCATTGTCATTCATAATGTCTTTGTTGTCTGTGTCGTCTCTGTATTCTCTGTCATCTGTGTCTATTGTGACATCATAGTCACTTCTAATTTCTTTTTCGTCTGTGTTTACTGTGACATCATTGACATTTATAATGTCTTTGTCATCTGCGTCTATTGTGATATCATTGTCATTTATAATGTCTGTGTCGTCTGTGTCTATGGTGACATCGTTGTCATTTAGAATGTCTGTCGTCTGTGTCATCTGTGTTGTCTGTGTATTGTGACATCATTTTCATAATGCTTTGTCGTCTGTTTTGTCTCACGTCTGTGTCTTTTGTGACATAATTTTCATTTATAACGTGTCGTCTGTGTATAATTGTGACATCATTGTTATTTATATTGTCCGTGTCGTATTTCTCGTCTGTGTCGTCAGTGTCTATTGTGACACCATTGTCATGTATAATGTGTTTGTCGTCTGTGTTGTCTTTGTCTATTGTGACATCCTTGTCATATATAACATCTGTGTCATCTGTGTCTATTTTGACATCATCGTCATTTATAAGGTCTGTGTCGTCTGTGACCTCTGTGTCTATTGTTACATTGATATCATTTATAATGTGTGTGTTATCTGTCTCGCCTGTGTCTATTTTGACATCATTGTCATTAATAATGTCTGTGTCATCTGTGTCTATTGTGACATCACTGGCCTTTATAATGTCTCTCTTGTCTGTGTCCTCTGTCTCATCTGTGTCTATTGTGACATCATTGTCTTTTATAATGACAGTGTCATCTGTGTCCTCTCTGTCTATTGTGACGTAATCGTTATTTATAAAGTCTGTGTCATCTGTGTCTATTGTGACATCATTGTCATTTATAATGTCTGTGTCGTCTCTGTCTATTGTGACATCATTGTCATTTATAATGACTGTCTTCTGTGTCGTTTGTGTAGTCTGTGTATGTTGTGACGTCATTGTCGTTTACAACGTCTGTGTCCTCTGTGTCTATTGTGACATCATTTTCATTTATAATGTCTATGTTGTCTCTGTCGTCTGTGTCTATTGTGACATCTTTGTCATTTATAATGTCTGTTTTGTCTGAGTTGTCTGTGTATATTGTGACATTATTGACATTTATAATGTATTTGTCATCTGTGTCATCTGCGTCTATTGTGATATCATTGTCATTTATAATGTCTGTGTCGTCTGTGTCTATGGTGACATCGTTGTCATTTAGAATGTCTGTCGTCTGTGTCATCTGTGTTGTCTGTGTATTGTGACATCATTTTCATAATGCTTTGTCGTCTGTTTTGTCTCACGTCTGTGTCTTTTGTGACATAATTTTCATTTATAACGTGTCGTCTGTGTATAATTGTGACATCATTGTTATTTATATTGTCCGTGTCGTATTTCTCGTCTGTGTCGTCAGTGTCTATTGTGACACCATTGTCATGTATAATGTGTTTGTCGTCTGTGTTGTCTTTGTCTATTGTGACATCCTTGTCATATATAACATCTGTGTCATCTGTGTCTATTTTGACATCATCGTCATTTATAAGGTCTGTGTCGTCTGTGACCTCTGTGTCTATTGTTACATTGATATCATTTATAATGTGTGTGTTATCTGTCTCGCCTGTGTCTATTTTGACATCATTGTCATTAATAATGTCTGTGTCATCTGTGTCTATTGTGACATCACTGGCCTTTATAATGTCTCTCTTGTCTGTGTCCTCTGTCTCATCTGTGTCTATTGTGACATCATTGTCTTTTATAATGACAGTGTCATCTGTGTCCTCTCTGTCTATTGTGACGTAATCGTTATTTATAAAGTCTGTGTCATCTGTGTCTATTGTGACATCATTGTCATTTATAATGTCTGTGTCGTCTCTGTCTATTGTGACATCATTGTCATTTATAATGACTGTCTTCTGTGTCGTTTGTGTAGTCTGTGTATGTTGTGACGTCATTGTCGTTTACAACATCTGTGTCCTCTGTGTCTATTGTGACATCATTTTCATTTATAATGTCTATGTTGTCTCTGTCGTCTGTGTCTATTGTGACATCTTTGTCATTTATAATGTCTGTTTTGTCTGAGTTGTCTGTGTATATTGTGACATTATTGACATTTATAATGTATTTGTCATCTGTGTCTTCTGCGTCTTTGGTGAAATCATTGTCATTTATGATGTGTGTGTTATCTGTGTCTGTTGTGACATCATTGTCATTTATAATGTCTTTGTCATCTGTGTCGTCTGTGTCCTCTTTTTCGTTTGTGTTGTCTGCGACTGTGGTGACGTCATTGTCATTTATAATGTCTGTGTCGTATGTGTCTGTGTCATTTGTTCTATTGTGACATCATTGTCATTTATAATGTCTGTGTCGTCTGAGGTGTCTGTGTCTATTGTGACATCATTGTAATTTAAAATTTCTATTTCTTCTGTGATGTCTGTGAATATTGTGACATCATTGTCATTTATAATGTCTGTGTCGTCTGTGTCGTCTGAGGTGTCTGTGTCTATTGTGACATCATTGTAATTTAAAATTTCTATTTCTTCTGTGATGTCTGTGAATATTGTGACATCATTGTCATTTATATCTGTCGTCTGTGTCGTCTGAGGTGTCTGTGTCTATTGTGACATCATTGTCATTCATAATGTATATGTCATCTGTGTTGTCTGTGCCTATTGTGACATCATTGAAATTTATACTGTCTTTGTCTTCTGTGTCGTCTGTGTCATCTCTGTTTATTGTGACAAAATTGTGATTTATAATGTCTGTATCGTCTGTGTCGTCTGAGTCTATTGTGACATCATTTTCATTTATATTTGTGTTGTTTGTGTCATATGTGTCGCTTGTGTCTATTGTGCCATCATTCTCATTTATAATGCCTGTGTCATCTGTGTATATTTTGACATCATTTTCATTTATAAGGTCTGTGTCTATTGTGACATCATTGTCATTTATAATGTCTTTGTCATCTGTGTCATCTGTGTCCTCTTTTTCGTCTGTGTCGTCTGCGACTGTGTTGACGTAATTTTCATTTATAATGTCTTTGTCGTTTGTGTCATCTGTCTCTGTTGTTCCATCGGTGTAGTTTATAATGTTTGTGTTGTGTGTGTCATCTGTGTCTATATTGACATCATTGTCATTAATAATTTCCGTGTTGTCTGTGTCTATTTTGGCATCATTGACATTTATAATGTCTTTGTCCTCTGTGTCGTCTGCGTCTGTGGTGAAATCATTGTCATTTATAATGTCTGTGTCGTCTTTGTCTATCCTGACATCTTTGTCTTTTATAATGTCTGTGTCGTCTTTGTCGTCTGTGTCTATTGTGACATCATTGTCATTTATGTCTGTGTTGTCTTTGTCATCTGTGTCGTCTGTCTACTGTGACATAAATGTCATTTATTATGTCTTTGTCGTCTGTGTCTATTTTAACATCATTGTCATTTATAATGACTGTCATCTGTATCGTCTATGTCTATTGTGACGACGATATAATTTATAATGTTTGTCGCGTGTTTCTTCTGTGTCTATCGTGACATCATTGTCATTAATAATGTCTGTGTCGTCTGTGTCGTCTGTTTCTATTGCGACATCATTGTAATTTATGTCTCTTTCGTCTGTCGTCTGTGTCTATTGTGACATCTTTGACATTTATAATTTCTTTGTCATCTGTGTCGTCTGTGTCCTCTGTGCCTATTGTGACATCATTGTCATTTATAATGTCTGTGTTGTCTGTGTCTATTGTGACTTTATTGTCATTTATAATGTGTGTGTCCTCTGTGTCTATTTTGACATCATTTTCATTTAAGTAAGGGAAGCAGGATGCATCTAAGTCCTATACCATTGGTTTTATAGTGTATGTTTTTATCTGATTGATGGCCTCCATATGCCCTGTGAAAGTGCCACAATTATTTTTCTGATCTTGATCATTTATATCTCAGATATTTTTTTCTCAGTTGTTGAGACAAAAAGGGGGAAAGAAAAGGAAACAAGTAATTGAAAATATTTAAACACACACTGGGTGCCTTAACTGCTAACTTTAATTGTGTGGCTCGATGTCCCGGTGGGTCTCTTCATACCTGGATATTCTATGATTCTATGATTTATAACATCTGTGTCGTCTCTCGTCTGTGTCTATTGTGACATCATTTTCATTTATAATGTCTGTCGTCTGTGTCTATTGTGACATCATTGTTATTTATAATTTCTGTGTCTTCTGTGACGTCTCTGTATATTGTGACATCATTTTCATTTATAAATCTGTGTCTATTGTGACATCATTGTCATTTATAATATCTCTGACGTCTTTGTAGTCTGTGTCTACTGTGACATCATTGTCATTTGTAATGTATTCGTTGTCTGTCATCTGTGTCGTCTTTGTCTATTGTGACATCATTGTCATTTATAATGTCTGTGTCGTCTGTGTCATCTGTGTCTATTGTGACATCATTTTCATTTATAATGTTTGTGTCGTCTGTGTCTATTGTAAAATAGTTGTCATTTAATATGTCTTTGTCATCTGTGTCTATTGTGACATAATTGTCATTTAATGTGTCTTTGTCGTCTCTGTCGTCTGTGTCTATTGTGACATCATTTTCATTTGTAAAGTCTGTGTCGTCTGTGTCTATTGTGACATAATTGTCGTTTAATATGTCTTTGTTGTCTCTGTCGTCTGTGTCTATTGTGACATCATTTTCATTTATAAAGTCTGTGTTGTCTTTATTGTCTGTGTCTATTTTGACATCATTCTCATTTATAATGTCTGTGTCGTCTGTGTATATTGTGGCATCATTTTCATTTATGATGTCTGTCATCTATGTCGTCTGTCATTTGTGTCGTCTCTCGTCTGCGTCTATTCTGACATCATTTTCATTTATAATGTCTTTGTCTTCTGTGTCGTCTGTGTCGTCAGTGTGTATTGTGACATCATTGTCATTTATAATGTCTGTCGCCTTTGTCGTCTCTGTGTATTGTAATATCATTGTCATTTATTATGTCTGTGTCTTCTGGGTCTATTGTGACATAATTGTCATTTATATTGTCTGTGTTGTCTGTGTCGTCTGTGTCTGTTGTGACATAATTGTCATTTCTAATATCTGTGTCGTCTGTTTAGTCTGTGTATTTTTTGACATCATTTTAATATATATAATGTCTGTGTAGTCTCTGTCGTCTGTGTCTAGTGTGATATCATTGTCATTTATAATGTCTGTGTCATCGGTGTCTATTGTGACATAATTGTCAATATTTATATCTGTGTCGTCTGTGTCATCTGTCTATTTTGACATCATTGTCATTTATAATGTCTGTGTCGTCTGTGTCTATTTTAACATCATTGTCATTTATAATGTCTGTGTCGTCTTTGTCGTTAGTGTCATCTGTGTCATCTGTTTCGTCTTTGTCTATTGTAACTTTTTTTTATTTAAAATGTCTTTGTTTCATATGTAGTCTCTGTCGTCTCTTTTCTGTTTCTATTTTGACATCATTTTCATTTATGATGTCTGCGTCGTCTGTGTCGTCTGTGTCTATTATGACATCATTTTCATTTAAAATGTCTGTCTTCTATGTTGTCTGTGTCTTTTTTGACATCATTGTAATTTATAATGCCTATGTCGTGCTGTGTCATCTGTGTCTATTTTGATGTCATTGTAATTTATAATATCTGCATCGTCTTTGTCTATTGTGACATCATTGTCGTTTATAATGTCTCTGTCGTCTGTGTCGTCTCTATCGTCTTTGTCTGAGTCGTCTGTTTCTATTGTTACATCATTGTTAATTATAAAGTCTGTGTCGTCTGAGTCTATTGTGACATCATTGTCATTTATAATGTTTGTGTCTATTGTGACATCATTGTCATTTATACTCTCTGTGTCGTCTGTGTCTAATATGACATCATTTTCTTTTATAATGTCTGTGTCATCTGTGTCTATTTTGACATCATTGTCATTTATAATGTCTTTGTCATCTGTGTCGACTCTGTCTATTGTGACATCATTGTCATTTATCATGACTGTGTGGTCTGTGTTGTCTGTGTACATTGTGAACATCATTGTCATTCATAATGTCTGTGGCATCTGTGTCGTCTGTGTCTATTGTGACATCATTGTCATTTATAATATCTGTGTGGTCTTTTTCTTCTTTGTCGTCTCTGTCTATTGTGACATCATGTTCGTTTATAATTTCTGTGTCGTCTGTGTCACTTTTGTCTATTGTGACATCATTGTTATTTATAAGGTCTGTGTCGTCTGTGTCTATTTTGACATCATTTTCATTTATAAAGTCTGTGTCTTCTGTGTCTATTGAGTCATCATTTTCATTTATAATGTCTGTGTCTTCTGTCGTCTGTGTCATCTGTTTCATCTGAGGGGTCTTTTTTTATTGTGACATTGTCATTTATAACGTCTGTGACATGTGTGTCGTCTCTATCGTCTGTGTCTATTGTGACATCTATATCATTTACTATGTCTGTGTCCTCTGTGTCGTCTGTGTCTATTGTGACATCTATATCATTTACTATGTCTGTGTCCTCTGTGTCGTCTGTTCCTATTATCACTTTATTGTCATTTATAATGCCTATGTCATCTTTGTCATCTGTGTCTATTGTGACATCATTTTAATTTATAATGTCTGTGTCTTTTGTGATATCATTTTCATTAACAATGTCTGTCGTCTGTCGTATGTGTCTATTGTGACATCATTTTCATTTATAATATCTGTGTTGTCTGTGTCGTCAGTGTCGTCTGAGTTATCTGTTTCTATTGTGACATCATTGTCATTTATAATGTTTGTGTCGTCTGTGTCTATTGTGTCATCATTGTCATTTAAGTAAGGGAAGCAGGATGCCTGTAAGTCCTATACCATTGGTTTTATAGTGTATATTTTTGTCTGATTGATGGCCTCCATATGCCCTGTGAAAGTGCAATAATTATTTTTCTCATCCTGAGCATTTATATATCAGATATTTTATTCTCAATTGTTGAGTCAAAATAGGGGAAAAAAATGTAATCAAATAAATGAAAATATTTAAACACACACTGGGTTCCTTATCTACCCACTTTAATGGTTGGGCTCGATGACCCGGTGGGTCTCTTCCAACCTGGTTATTCTATGATTATATGATTTGTAACATCTGTGTCGTCTGTGTTGTCCGTGTCGTCTATGTCGTCTCTGTCTATTGTGATATCATTTTCATTTATAAAGTCTGTGTCGTCTCTGTCTATTGTGATATCATTGTCATTTATAAAGTCTGTGTCGTCTGTGTTATCTGTGTCGTTAATGTCGTCTGTGTTTCTTGTGACATCATTTTCATTTATAATATCTGTGTCGTCTCTGTCTATTGTGACATCATTGTCATTTCTAATGTCTGTGTCGTCTGGGTCTATTGTGAAATCATTGTGATTTATAAAGTCTTTGTCGTCTCTGTCGTCTGTGTCTATAGTGACATCATTTTCATTTATATTTTTGTTGCATGTGTTGTCTCTGTCCTCTGTGTCGTCTGTGTCTATAGTGACATCATTGTCAATTATAATGTCTTTGTCGTCTGTGTCGCCTTTGTCTTCTGTGTCGTCTGTGTCTATTGTGACATCATTTTCATTTATAATGTCTGTGTCGTCTGTGTATTCTGTGTATATTTTGAAATAATTTTCATTTATAATGTCTGTGTCGTCTGTGTATTCTGTGTATATTTTGAAATAATTTTCATTTATAATGTCTGTGTCGTCTGTGTCTTCTCTTTTGTCTGTCGTCTGTGTCTATTGTGACATCATTTGCATTTATAATGTATTTGTTGCATGTGTCGTCTATGTCCTCTGTGTTGTCTGTGTCATCTGTGTTTATTCTGATATCATTGTCATTTATAATGTCTGTGTCGTCTGTGTCTTCTGTGTCTATTGTGACATCATTGTCATTTATAATGTCTGTCTCGTGTGTGTCTATTGAGACATCATTGACATTTATAATGTCTGTGTCCTCTGTGTCGTCTGCGTCTGTGGTGAAATCATTGTCATTAATAATGTCTGTGTCGTATGTCGACTGTGTCGTCTGTGTCTATTGTGACATCATTGACATTTATAATATCTGTGTCTTCTGTGTTGTCTGTGTCTATTGTGACATCATTGTCATTTATAATGTCCGTGTCATCTGTGTCCTCTGTGTCTATTGTGATATCATTGTAATTGGTAATGTATGTGTCGTCTATGTCTATTGTGACATCCTTGTCGTTTATAATGTCTTTGTCGTCTGTTTTGTCTGTGTCGTCTGAGTCGTCAGTATCTATTGTGACATCACTGTCGTTTATAATGTCTCTGTCTTCTGTGTCGTCTGTGTCTATTGTGACATCATTTATATTTATAAAGTCTATGTCGTCTGTGTCGACTCTGTTGTCTCTGTCGTCTGTTTCGTCTGTGTCTATTGTGACATCATTGTCATTTATAATATCTATGTCTTCTGTGTAGTCTGTGTGGTCTGTGTCTATTGTGACATCATTGTCATTTATAATGTCTTTGTCGTCTGTGTCTATATTGACATCATTGTCATTAATGATGTCTGTGTCGTCTGTGTGTATTTTGACATAATTTTTTTTTTTTATTATCTGTGTTGTCTGTGTCGTCTGTGTATATTGTGACATCATTGTCATTTAAAATACCTGTGTCGTCTGTGTCGTCCATGTCTATTTTGACATGATTGTCATTTATAATGTCTGTGCCGTCTGTGTCTATTGTGACATCATTGTCATTTATAATGTCTTTGTTGTATGTGTCGTCTGTGTCTATTGTGACATCGATGTAATTTATAATGTTTGAGTCGTCTGTGTCTATTGTGACATAATTGTCATTTACAATGTCTTTGCCATCTGTGTATATTGTGACATCATTGTCATTAATAATGTCTGTGTTGTCTGTGTTTATTTTGACATAAGTTTCCTTTTTATTATTTGTGTTGCCTGTTTTCTGTGTCCATTGTGACGTCATTGTCATTTATTATGTCTGTCTTCTTTGTTGTCTGTGTCTATTGTGACGTCATTTTCATTTATAATGTCTGTGTCGTCTGTCTATTGTGACATCATTTTTATTTATAATGTCTTTGTTGCATATACTGTCTCTGTTGTTTCTAGTGTGTCTATTTTGACAACATTTTCATTTATAATGTCTGTGTGTATTGTGACATCATTGTCATTTATAATGTCTTTGTCGTCTGTGTCTATTCTGTCATCATTGTCATTTATAATGTATTTGTCATCTGTATCATCTGTGCCGTCTGTTTCATCTGTGTAGTCTGTGTTTATTTTGACATCATTTCATTTATAATGTCTGTGATGTCTCTGTCTATTGTGTCATCATTGTCACTTTTAATATCTGTGTCGTCTGTGTCTATTGTGACATCATTGTCATTTATAATGTCTGTGTCATGTGTCTATTGTGACATCATTGTAATTTATAATGTATGTGTCATCTATGTCTATTGTGACATCATTGTCATTTATAATGTCTGTGTGGTCTTTGTCTATTTTGACATCATTTTTATTTATAATGTCTTTGTTGCATATGTCGTCTCTAGTCTGTGTGTATTTTGACAACATTTTCATTTATAATGTCTGTGTCGTATGTGTCGTCTGTGTCTATTGTGACATCATTGTCATTTATAATGTTTGTGTCGTCTGTTGTCTGTGTCTATTGTGACATCATTTTCATTTATTAAGTCTGTGTCGTCTGTGTCTATTTTGTCATCATTTTCACATGTAATATCTGTGTCGTCTGTGTCTTCTTTGTCTATTGTGACATCATTGCCATTTATAATGTCTGTGTCTTCTTTGTCTATTGTGACATCATTTTCATAATAATGTCTGTGTCGTCTGTGTCTATTGTGACATCATTCTCATTTATAATGTCAGTGTCGTTTGTGTCTATTTTGACATCCTTGTCGTTTATGATGTCTTTGTCGTCTGTTTTGTCTGTGTCGTCAGTTTCTATTGTGACATCAATCTCATTTATTATCTGTGTCTTGTCGTCTGTGTGTTCTGTGTCTATTGTGACATCATTTATATTTATAATGTCTTGGTCGTCGGTGTCGACTCTATCGCCTCTGTTGTCTGTCTCGTCTGTGTCTATTGTGACATCATTGTTATTTAAAATACCTGTGTCATCTGTGTCGTCTATGTCTATTTTCACATGATTGTCATTTATAATGTCTTTCTTGTGTGTGTCGTCTGTGTCGTCTCTTTCTAATATGTCATCATTTTCATTTATAATGTTTGTGTCGTCTGTCTTCTGTGTCTATTGTGACATAATTGTCATTTACAATGTCTTTGTCGTATTTGTCTATATTGACATCGTTGTCATTAATAATGTCTCTGTCTTCTCTGTCATCTGTGTCTATTGTGACATTATTGTCTTTTATAATGTCTGTGTCGTCTGTGTCTATTGTGACATCATTTTAATTTATAATGTCTTTGTTGCATATATCGTTGCTGTCGTCTCTAGTCTGTGTCTATTTTGACAACATTTTCATTTATAATGTCTGTCGTCTGTGTCCCCCCAGGGCACTTCTAAAGGCCCCCAGACCCTTTTAGATCCCCCACAGGCCCTTTTAAAGGCCTCCAGACCCCTCTAGAGCCCTTTAGAGCCCTTCTAATAGCCCTCAGCGCCTTCTAGTGGCCATCTGGACCCCTTTTAAGGCCACCAGACCATTCTAGAGCCCCCCCGAGCCACTCAAAAGGCCCCCAGACCATTCTAGAGACCTCCAGGGCCCTTCAAAATGTCTCCAGACCATTCCAGAGCCACTCTGGACCATTCTAAAGGCCCCCAGACCTTTCTAGAGCCCTCCAGAGCACTTCTAAAGGCCCACAGACACTTTGAGAGCCCCCCCGAGCCCATTTAAAGGCCTCCAGATCCTTCGAGAGCCACTCTGGACCATTCTAAAGAACCCTAGACCTTTCTAGAGTCCTCCAGGCCAATTTTAAAGGAACCCAGACCTTTCTAGAGGCCCCCAGAGTCCTTCTAATGGCCACCAGACCTCTCTAGAGCACACCAGGTTGTTTCTAAAGGCCCCCAGGCACTTCTAGAGCACCTGACATCCCTTCTAAGGGCTCTCAGACCCTTCTAAAGGCCCCCTGACCCTTCTAGAGCCCCCCAGACCCCTTCTAAAGGCCCCCTGGCCCTTCTAAAAGCCCCAAGACCCATCTAGATCGCCTCTTGACCCTTCTTAATGCCCCCAAATCATTCTAGAGCCCCTCACGTTCCTTCTAAGGGCCCCCAGACCCTTCTAGAGCAAGCCAGGGACACTCTAAAGGCCCCCAAGCACATCTAGAGCCCCCCGGGGCCCTTCAAAAGGCCCCCAGACCAATCTAGATCGCCTCTTGACGCTTCGTAATGCCCCCAGACCATTCTAGAGCCCCTCACGTTCCTTCTAAGAGCCCCCAGACCCTTCTAGAGCCCAGCAGAGCCTTTCTAAAAGCACCCAGACCCTTCTAGAGCCCCCCAGCGACACTCTAAAGGCCTCCAGGAACTTCTAGAGCCCCCCAGGGCCATTCTAAATGATCCCAGATCATTCTAGAGCTCCTTATGTCAATTCTTAATGTTTCCTTACTCTTCTAGAGCACTCCCGAGCCCTTCTAAAGGCCCTCAGGCCATTCTGGGTCCCCCAGAAGAAACATGAGGGGCTTTAGAAGGGTCTGGGGGTTTTAAAAAGGGTCCAGAGGCGCTCTAAAAGGGTCTGAGGGCATTCAGAAGGGACCTTATGGGCTCTAGAATGGTTTGGAGACTTTCAGAAGGGCCCTGGGAAGCTCTAGAAGGGTCTGGGGGCTTTTAGAAGGGACGTGAGAAGCTCTAGAAGCGTCTGGGAGCCTTTAGAAGGGCTCTGGGGGCTCTAGAAGGGTCTGGGGGCCTTTAGAATGGTCCAGATGGGCTCTAGAAGGGTCTTGGCGCTTTTAGAAGGGCCCTGAGAGGCTGTAGAAGGGTCTGGGGGCTTTTAGAAAGAGTATGGGGTGCTCTAGAGGGGTCTGGGCGCCTTTAGAATGCCTCTAGGGGGCTGTAGAATTCTCTGGGTGCTTTAAGAAGGGCTCTGAGGGCATCTAGTAGGGTCTAGGTGCATTAAGAAGTGTTCAGAGGAACCCTAGAAGGGTCTGGGGGACTTTAGAAGGGCTCAGGGGGTCTCTAGAGGGGTCTGGGGGCCTTTAGAAGGCTCTTGAGGGGTTCTAGAAGCATCCGGGGGCCTTTAGAAGGGCCCTTGGAGGCTCTAGAAGGGTCTGAGTGCCTTTAGAACTGTCCTGAGTGTCTCTAGAAGGGTCTGGGGTCCTTTAGAACTGTCCAGAGGGTCTCTAGAAGGGTCTGGAGGCTTTTTGAACTGTCCAGAGGGTCTCTAGAAGGGTCTGGAGGCTTTTAGAACTGTCCAGAGGGCCTCTAGAAGGGTTTGGGGGCCTTTAGAAGCAGCCTGAGGTGCTCTAGAATAGTCTGGGGGCTTTCAGAATGGACATGAGGGGCTCTAGAATGGTGCACATGCATTTAGAAGGGGCATGAGCGGCTCTAGAAGGGTGTGGTGGCCTAAAGAAGGTTAAATAGGCATTCTAGAAGGGTCTGGGGGCCTTTAGAAGGGGCCTGGGGGGCTCTAGAACGGTCTGGGGGCCTATAGAAGGGCTCTGGGGGGCTCTAGAAGGGTCTGGGGTCCTTTAGAAGCTGTCCAGAGGGTCTCTAGAAGCGTCTGGGGGTTTTTAGAACTGTCCAGAGGGTCTCTAGAAGGGTCTGGGGTCCTTTAGAAGCATTCGGAGGGGCCCTAGAATGGTCTGGGGGCTTTCAGAAGGGACTTGAGGGGCTCTAGAATGGTCTAGATGCATTTAGAAGGGACATGAGCGGCTCTAGAAGGGTCTGGGGGCCTAACGAAGGTTAAGTCGGTGTTCTAGAAGGGTCTGGGGGCCTTTCGATGGGGCCTTGGGGGCTCTAGAAGGGTCTGGGTGCCTTTGGAAGGGCTCAGGGAGGATCTAGAAGTGTCTGGAGGCCTTTGGAAGGGCTCAGGGAGGATCTAGAAGGGTCTGGAGGCCTTTAGAACGATCCTGGGGTTCTCTAGATGAGTCTGGGGGCCTTTTGAATGGCCCTGGGAGGCTCTAGAAGGGTCTGAGGGCCTTTACAACTTTCCAGAGGGCCTCTAGAAGGGTCTGGTCGCCTTTAGAAGCGTCCCGAGGGGCCCTAGAATAGTCTGGGGGCTTTCAGAAGGGACATGAGAGTCTCTAGAAGGGTCTAGATGCATTTAGAAGGGACATGAGTTGCTCTAGAAGAGTCTGTGAACCTAAAGAAGGTTAAGTAGGCGTTCTAGAAGGGTCTGGGGGCCTTTAGAAAGGGCCTTGGTGGCTCTAGAGGGGTCTGGGGGCCTTTAGAATGGTCCTGATTGGCTGTAGAAGGGTCTTGGCGCTTTTAGAAGGACCCTGGGGGGCTTTAGAAGGGTCTGGGGGCTTTTAGAAGGGACGGGAGAAGCTCTAGAAGGGTCTGGGGGCCTCTAGAAGGGCTCTGGGGGGCTCTAGAGGGGTCTGGGTTCCTTTAGAATGGCTCTAGGGGCTCTAGAATTGTCTGGGTGCTTTCAGAAGGGCTCTGAGGGCGTCTAGTAGGGTCTGCGGGCATTAAGAAGTGTTCAGAGGAACCCTAGAAGGGTCTGGGGGACTTTAGAAGGTCTCAGGGGTGCTCTAGAAGGGTCTGGGGGCTTTTAGAAGGCTCTTGAGGGGTTGTAGAAGCATCTGGGGGCCTTTAGAAGGGCCCTTGGAGGCTCTAGAAGGTTCTGAGGGCCTTTAGAACTGTCCTGAGTGTCTCTAGAAGGGTCTGGGGTCCTTTAGAACTGTCCAGAGGGTCTCTAGAAGGGTCTGGGGTCCTTTAGAAGCGTCCCGAGGGTCCCTAGAATAGTCTGGGCCTTTTAGAAGGGACATGAGGGGCTCTAGAAGGGTCTGGGGGCCTAAAGAAGGTTAAGTAGGCGTTCTAGAAGGGTCTGGGGGCCTTTAGAAGGGGCCTTGGGGGCTCTAGAAGGGTGTGGGTGCCTTTAGAAGGGTTCAGGGAGGATCTAGAAGGGTCTGGGGGCCTTTTAAGTGGCTCGTGGAGGCTCTAAAATGGTCTGGGGCTATTAAAAGGGGTCCAGAGGGCCACTAGAATGGCCTGAGGGCCTTTTGAAGTCTCTAAAGTGCTCTAGAGGGGTCTGGGGCCTTTAGAAGGGCCCTGGGAGGCTTTAGAAGGGTCTGGAGTCTTTTAAAAAGGCCCTGGGGGCTCTAGGAGGGCCTGGGGGAATTTAGAATTACCCTGGGGGGGCTCTAGAACGGTCTGGGGGCTTTTAGGAAGGACATGAGGGGCTCTAGAACGGTCTGAGGGCCCTTAGAAGAAACATGATAGGCTCTAGAAGGGTCTGGGGGTTTTGAAAAGGGTCCAGAGGCACTCTAAAAGGGTCTGGGGGCATTTAGAAGGGACCTTATGGGCTCTAGAATGGTTTGGGGACTTTTAGAAGGGCCCTGGGTGGCTCTAGAAGGGTCTTGGTGCTTTTAGAAGGGCTCTGTTGGGTTCTAGAAGGGTCTGGGGCTTTTAGAAGGCACGTGAGAAGCTCTAGAAGGGTCCAGGGGCCTTTAGAATGGCTCTGGGGGGTTCTAGAGGGGTCTGGGGTCTTTAGAATGGTCCAGATGGGCTCTAGAATGGTCTTGGTGCTTTTAGAAGGGGCCTTGGGGGCTCTAGAATGGTCTGGGGGCCTTTAGAAGGGATCAGGGAGGATCTAGAAGGGTCTGGAGGCCTTTAGAATGATCCTGGGCATCTCTAGAAGCGTCTGGGGGCCTTTAGATGGGTCTAGAGTGGCTCTAGAATGGTCTGGGGGCCATTTGAAGGGCTCTGGGGGTCTCTACAAGGGTCTGGGAGCCTTTTGAGTGGCTTGGGGGGGCTCTAAAACGGTCTGGGTGCCTTAAAAGGGGTCCAGAGGGCCACTAGAAGGTCCTGAGGGCCTTTTGAAGGTCTCTAAAGGGCTCTAGAGGGGTCTGAGGGCCTTTAGAATAGCCCTGGGAGGCTTTAGAAGGGTCTGGAGTCCTTTAAAAAGGCCCTGGGGGCTCTAGGTGGGTCTGGGGGAATTTAGAATGGCCCGAGGGGGCGGTCTAGAAGGGTCTGGGGGCTTTTAGAATGGACATGAGGGGCTCTAGAATGGTCTGAGGGCCCTTAGAAGAAACATGAGGGGCTCTAGAAGGGTCTGGGGGTTTTAAAAAGGGTCCAGAGGCGCTCTAAAAGGGTCTGAGGGCATTTAGAAGGGACCTTATGGGCTCTAGAATGGTTTGGGGACTTTCAGATGGGCCCTGGGGGGCTCTAGAGGGGTCTGGGGGGCCTTTAGATCTGTCCAGAGGGTCTCTAGAAGGGTCTAGGTGCTTTTAAATGGCTCGCGGGGGCTCTAGATGGATTTGGGGTCCTTCAAAATGGTCCAGAGGGCCTCTAGAAGGGTCTGGGGTCCTTTAGAAGCGTCCCGAGGGGCTCTAGAATGGTTGAGGGGCATTTGAAGAGCCGTAGGGGGCTCTAGAATGGTCTGGGGGCTTTCAGAAGGGACATGAGGGGCTCTAGTATGGTCTAGATGCATTTCGAAGGGACATGAGCGTCTCTAGAAGGGTCTGGGGGCCTTTTGAGTGGCTCAGGGTGGCTCTAGAATGGTCTGGGGGCCTTAAAAAGGGTCCAGAGTGCAACTAGAAGGGCCTGAGGGCCCTTAGAAGGGCTCTAAAGGGCTCTAGAAGGGTCTGGGGGCCTTTAGAAGACCCCTGGGGGGCTCTAGAATGGTCTGGGGGCTTTTAGAAAGAACATGAGGGGATCTAGAATGGTTTGGGTTAGCGTTAGGGTTAGGGTTATGGGGTTAGGGTTACGGTTAGGGTTAGAGGTTAGGGTTAGTGTTAGGGTTAGGGGGTTAGGGTTATGGGGTTAGGGTTAAGGTTAGGGGTTAGGGTTATGGATTAGGGTTACAGTTAGGGTTATGGTTAGGGGTTAGGGTTAGCGGTTAGGGTTAGTGTTAGGTTTAGGAGGTTAGGGTTAGGGTTAGGTTTAGGGGTTAAGGTTAGTGTTAGGGTTAGGGTTGGGGGTATGGATTAGTATTACGGATAGGGTTACGGTTAGGGTTAGGGGTTAGGGTTAGGGTTTGGGTTCGGATCTATAAGGATCTGGGGTCCTTTAGAATTGTCCAGATGGCCTATAGAAAGGTCTGGGGGCCTTAAAAAGGACTCTGGGGGGCTCTAGAACGCCATCAGACCCTTCTAGAGCCCCTCTGGACCATTTTAAAGGCCCCCAGATCCTTCTAGAGCCCCCCAGAACCCTTCTGAAGGCCCCCAGACCGTTCTTGAGCACCTCATGTCACTTCTAAAGGTCCCCAGACCGTTCTTGAGCCCCTCATGTCCCTTCTTAAAGCCCCCAGACCCTTCTAGATCCACACAGGGCCCTTCTAAAGCCTCCCAGATCCTTCTAGAGCTCCTCAATGCCTTTCTAAAGGCCCCGAAACCATTCTAGAACCAAATAAGACCCATCTGAAGGCCCCCAGACCCTTCTAGAGCCCTCCAGAGCCCTTCTAAAGGCCCCCAGACGCTTCTAGAGCCCCTCTGGACCATTCTAAAGGCCCCTAGACCCTTCTAGAGCTCCCCAGGCCCATTCTAAAGGCCCCCAGACCTTTCTAGATGCTCCCAGAGTCCTTCTATGGCCCCCTGACCCTTCTACATGTCCTCTGGACCCTTTTTAAGCCCCTCAGACCCTTCTAGAGCCCCTCACATTCATTCTAAAGGCACCCAGACACTTGTAGAGCCTTGCAGAGCCTTTCTAAAAGCACCCAGACCCTTCTAGATCCCCCCAGAGCCCTTCTAAAGGCCTCCAGACCCTTCTAGAGCCCCTCTGCACCATTCTAAAATCCCCTAGACCCTTCTAGAACCCCCAAGGCCTATTGTAAAGGACAATGCCTGAGTCATCTGTGCCTATTGTGAAATCATCGTCTTTTACAATGCCTGTGCCTTCTGTGACATCATCGTCATTTACAATGCCTGTGTCGTCTATCCTTATTGTGACGACATCATTATTTACAATGCCTGTGTCATCTGTGCCTATAGCGACATCATCGTCATTTACAGTGCCTGTGTCTTCTGTGCCTGTTGTTTGCAATGCCTGTGCCTATTGTGACACCGTCATTTACAAAGCCTGTGCCTCTTGTGACATTACCGTCATATACAATGCCTGTGTCATCTGTGCCTATTGTTACATCATCGTCATTTACAATGCCTGTGTGTATTGTGTCATTATCGACATTTACAATGCCTGTGCCTGTGGTGACATCATTGTCATTTACAATGCCTGTGCCTATTGTGACATCATCGTCATTTACAATGCCTGTATCTATGGGACATCATTGTCATTTACAATGCCTGCGGTGTCTTTGCCTATTTTGACATCATCATCATTTACAATGCCAGTGTCGCCTGTGCCTATTGTGACATCATTGTAATTTAAAACGCCAGTGTCGCCTGTCCTTATTTTGACATCATCGTCATTTACAGTGCCTGTGCCTATTGTGACATCATTGTCATTTACAATGCCTTTGCCTATTGTGACATCATCGTCATTAAAAATTCCTGTGCCTATTGGGACATCATCGTCATTAAAAATTCCTGTGCCTATTGGGACATCATCGTCATTTACAATGCCTGTATCGTCTTTGACTATTGTGACATCGTCTTTATTTACAATTCCTGTGTCAACTTTGCCTGTTGTGACATCATCTTCATTTACAATGTCTTTTTCGTCTGTGCCTATTTGACATCATCGCCATTTACAAAGCCTCTTCCTTTTGTGACATCATCGTCATTTACAATGCTTGTGCCTATTGTGGCATCAACGTCATTTACAATGCCTGTGATTATTGTGACATCATCGCCATTTACAATGCCTCTTCCTTTTGTTACATTGTCGTCATTTACAATGCCTTTGCCTATTATGACATCATCGTCATTTACAATGCCTGTGGCTATTGTTACATCATCATCATTTACATTACTTGTGTCATCCATGCCTATTTTTCCATCATCATTTTTTACAATGCCTGTGTCTCCTGTTACATTTGTGACGTCATCGTAATTTACAATGCTTGTGCTTATTGTGGCATCACCGTCATTTACAATGCCTGTGCCTAATGTGACACCATCGCCATTTAGAATGCCTGATCCTATTGTGACATCATCGTCGTTTACAATGCCTGTGTCGTCAGTGCCTATTGTTATATCATTGTCATTTACCATGCCAGTGCCTATTGCGACATCATCTTGGTTTACAATGCCTGTGACTATTGTGACATCATCGTCATTTACAATGCCTGTCCCTATTGTGGCATCATGTAATTTACAATGCCTCTGTCATCTGTTCCTAATGTGACATCATCATCTTTTACAATGCCTGTACCCATTGCGACATCATTATCATTTACAATGCCTGTGTCGTCTGTTCCTAATGTGACATCATTGTCTTTTACAATGCCTGTGCCTATTGTGACAGCGTCATCGGCAGCACCCGGCAGCAGGACTGTGAGTTCTGTGGTGGGGTGGACTTTCTGAGGCGGTGGGAGCTTCCCGGAGCTGGGAAAATCCCAGAAAAACCCAGGCGGGGGTCCTGACAGCCCCCACACACTGGTCCCACGCAGTGCCTGATGGGAGGGGGCGGTCCCAGCGGCTACCGCGGGAGATTTAAACAGTGCCCCTGGGAGCACCGTGACCTGGAGCACGGCGAAGAGGAGTGTGGCAAAGAGGTGCGGGGCAGTTTGAGCGGCAGGGCGCAGAGAGGACCTAGGGACTAGACAGAAGACACTGAGTATGATGGTGGCCACAAGGCAGAAGATTAAAGCTGCCCCCCGTGCTGCAGCAGGCAGGATGGATGCTTCCACCCAGACAGAGCCACAGTGGGTGCATGCAGCTACCCAGACCCTGGGCTGCAGGCAGTGCCCCCCTCCCACACCAGCTCGTGCCTCTGGTACTGGCCCCACTTGTGAAAGCTGCGCTCGAGTGGGGGAACTCCTTCACATGGTGGAGGAGCTAAGGGAGGAGGTGAAGAGGCTGAGGACCATCAGGGAGTGCGAGAGAGAGATAGACAAGTGGAGCAGGGCCCTCTCACTAACTCAGCAGGCTGCTGGGGCTGGTGTGCCCAAACATCATCCACCTGCAAACTGCATGGTTGGGGGAACAAGAAATGGGGAGTGGCAGCAAGTTCCTGCCAGATGAAGGAAACCTGCTCCCCTCACCCAGACAGCAAAGCCCCAGATCCCCCTGGCGAACAAGTATCAGGTTCTGCAGGTGGAATCTAACCCTGAGGATGAGGATGATGGTTCCCACAGCCTAGAATCCTTCCCTAGGCTGCACCATCCTCAGAAAAAGATAAAAACATCCTCCATCAAGAAGAAGAGGAGGGTGATTGTTGTAGGGGACTCCCTCCTAAAAGGAACAGAGGGACCCATTTGCAGACCGGACCCGCTCCACAGAGAGGTCTGCTGCTTACCGGGGGCATCAGGGAAGGAGGTAGCTAGAAAACTTCCTTCCCTGGTCCACGAGATGGACTACTATCCTCTGATAGTAGTCCAAGCTGGTAACGATGGTTTAGCAAACAAAAAGGACAAAACCATCAAGAATGACTTCAGGGCCATTGGGAAAGTGATGGAGGGCTCTGGGGCACAAGTAGTATTCTGCTCCATCCCAATGCTAAATAGAGAAGAGCGGGAAGCCAGGAAGAAGAATTCGATTAATGCCTGGCTCTGAGCCTGGTGTGAGGAGAGGGGCTTTGGCTTCTTTGATCATGGGATGGCTCACGCATCCCCAGGCTTTCTTGATAAGGACGGGACACGTGGGTCTCCTAGGGTAACTAAAGCCCTTGTGACAAACCTAGCTAAGCTCATAAATCGAGCTTTAAACTAGATATGAAGGGGGAGGGGGTTGAGCCCAGGCTAGAAAGGAACAAGCCTGGACATGGGGCACTAGTGATTGGGAGAGGGTGTGCTGGTGAGGACCACCAGTACCTCACCACACAGAAAGTGGGTGAGAACACACCTCGGGGTGCTAAGGGAGATACGGGCACTCTGGAGCTAACTACTCCAGTTACCAGGCAATTGGGAACAAACTCTGTTCCCTCTAAGAGGGCTGAAAGCTTGGCAGCTCAGCTGAAGTGCATTTACACCAATGCACACAGCATGGGGAATAAGAAGGAAGAGCTGGAAGCTGTCGTAGGGCAAGGAGGCTACAATGTCATTGCAATCACGAAAACGTGGTGGGATGAATGATATAACTGGAGTACAGCTATGGTGGGGTACAAACTCTTCAGGCGGGATAGGAAGGGTAGGAGAGGAGGCGGGGTAGCCCTCTTTGTAAGGGAGGACTTGGACATCACTGAGATGGATTGTGGCGATCAGGAGATTGAGTGCCTGTGGGTTAAAATCAGAGGAGCCCACCAGAAGGTAGATTTTGTGATGGGAGTCTGTTACAGACCACCCAGCCAAGGAGAAGCAGCTGATGAGCTCTTCTATAAACAGCTGCGGTCAATCTCTAGATCAATGCCTCTTGTTCTTGTGGGAGACTTCAATCTGCCTGATATCTGCTGGGAGTACAATAGAGCAGAAAGGAAGCAGTCTAGGAGGTTCCTGGAGTGCATGGAAGACAACTTCCTTGCACCGTTGGTGAATGAACCAACAAGGGAGGGTGCCCTCCTGGACCTGCTGTTGGTGAACAGAGAAGGCCTTGTGGGGGATGTGGCAGTAGGTGGAGGCCTAGGACTAAGTGACCATGAGATGACAGGGTTTTCTGTTCTAGGAGAAGTGAAGAGGGTTGTTAGTAGGGCGGTAGAACTAAATTTCCAGAGGGCAGACTTTGATCTCTTCAGAAGGCTGGTAGGCGAAGTCTCATGGGAGACGGTACTCAAGGGCAAGGGAGCCCAGGAGGGCTGGGAGCTCTTCAAAAAGGAAGTCCTAGCAGCTCAGGAGAAAGCCATGCCCGTGTTCCGGAAAAAAAGCCGGCAGGGGAGAAAGCCAGCTTGGTTGAATAGAGAGATCCTGAGGGATATCAAGAAGAAGAGAAATGTTTATGGGCTCTGGAAGAGGGGACAGGCCTCTTGGGAGGACTACAGGAGGGAAGTGGGATTGTGTAGGGGAAAAATCAGAAGGGCTAAGGCTCAGCTAGAAATCAGATTGGCAAAGTCTGTGAAAGATAACAAAAAATCCTTCTATAAATATATAAATAATAAAAGGAGGACTAGGGAGACCATACAGTCCCTATTGGACACAGAAGGAACAACAGTGACAGGGGATGAGGAAAAGGCTGAGGTACTTAATGCCTTCTTTGCCTCAGTCTTTAGTTGTAAGGAGGGTCGTTCCGTCTGTGTACAAACCCAGGAGCTAGAGGAGCATAATGAGGCTCCCGTGATCCAAGAGGAGGTGGTCAGAGACTTGCTAGCCCGACTAGACACCCACAAGTCTATGGGGCCGGACGGGATTCACCCGAGGGTATTGAAGGAGCTGGCGGATGTGCTGGCCAAACCCCTTTCCATCATCTTCCAACAGTCCTGGAAGACTGGGGAAGTCCCACTGGACTGGAGGCTGGCTAATGTTGTGCCCATATACAAGAAGGGTCGCAGGGAGGACCCAGGAAACTACAGGCCTGTCAGTCTGACCTCAGTGCCAGGGAAAGTCATGGAGCAGGTGATCTTGAGTGCCATCATGAAGCACATGGAAGAGAATCGGGTGATCAGGCCCAGTCAACATGGGTTCACAAAAGGCAGGTCTTGCCAAACTAACCTGATCTCCTTCTATGACAAAGTCACTCGACTGCTGGATGAGGGGAAGGCTGTGGATGTGGTCTTCCTGGACTTCAGTAAAGCATTTGACGCAGTTTCTCACAGCGTTCTGCTTCGGAAACTGTCAGCCTCTGGCCTGGACAGGCACACACTCTCCTGGGTGGAAAACTGGTTGGATGGCCAGGCCCAGAGAGTGGTGGTAAATGGTGTGAAATCCAGCTGGAGGCCAGTGACAAGTGGGGTTCCCCAGGGCTCAGTGCTGGGTCCAGCCCTGTTCAATGTCTTCATCAATGACCTGGATGAAGGCATCGAGTGCACCCTTAGCAAGTTTGCAGACGACACTAAACTGGGTGGAAGTGTCGATCTGCTGGAGGGTAGGGAGGCTCTGCAAAGGGATCTGAAGAGGCCGGACCGCTGGGCTGAGACCAATGGCATGAGGTTTAACAAGGCCAAATGCCAGGTCCTGCACTTGGGGCACAACAACCCTATGCAGTGCTACAGACTAGGAGAAGTCTGTCTAGAAAGCTGCCTGGAGGAGAGGGACCTGGGTGTGTTGGTTGACAACCGACTGAATATGAGCCAGCAGTGTACCCAGGTGGCCCAGAAGGCCAATTGCATCTTGGCTTGTATCAGAAACGGTGTGGCCAGCAGGTCCAGGGAGGTTATTCTCCCTCTGTACTCGGCACTGGTGAGACTGCTCCTCGAATCCTGTGTTCATTTCTGGGCCCCTCACCACAAGAAGGATGTTGAGGCTCTGGAGCGAGTCCAGAGAAGAGGAACAAAGCTGGTGAGGGGGCTGGAGAACAGGCCTTATGAGGAACGGCTGAGAGAGCTGGGGTTGTTTAGCCTGGAGAAGAGGAGGCTGAGGGGAGACCTCATTGCTCTCTACAACTACCTGAAAGGAGGTTGTAGAGAGGAGGGTGCTGGCCTCTTCTCCCAAGTGACAGGGGACAGGACAAGAGGGAATGGCCTCAAGCTCCGCCAGGGGAGATTTAGGCTGGACGTTAGGAAAAAATTCTTTACAGAAAGGGTCATTGGGCACTGGAACAGGCTGCCCAGGGAGGTGGTTGTGTCACCTCCCTGGAGGTGTTTAAGGCACGGGTGGATGAGGTGCTAAGGGGCATGGTTTAGTGTTTGATAGGAATGGTTGGACTCGATGATCTGGTGGGTCTCTTCCAACCTGGTTATTCTATGATTTTATGATCATTTACAATGCCTGTGTCGTCTGTGCCTATTGTGACATCATCGTTATATAAAATTCCTGTGTCGACTGTGCCTATTGTGACATCATCGTCGCTTACAATGCCTGTGTCTCATGTGCCTATTGTGATATCATCGTCATTTACAATGCCTGTGCCTATTGTGACATCATCATCATTTGCAATGCCTGTGCCCTCTTTTCCTATTGTGATATCATCGTCATTTACAATGCCTGGGTCGTCTCCTCCTAATTTGATATCTTTGTCATTTACAATGCCTCTGCCTACTGTGACATCATCGTCACATACAATGCCTCTTCCTCTTGTGACATCATAGTCATTTAAAATGCCTGTGCCTATTGTGACATCACCGTCATTTACAATGCCTGTGCCTGTTGTGACATCATCGTCATTTACAATGCCTGTGCCTATTGTGACAAAATCGTTTACAATGCCTGTGCCTACTGTGATATCATCGTCATTTACAATGCACCTACCTTTTGTGACATCATCGTCATTTACAATGCCTGTTCCTGTTGTGACATCATCGTCTTTTACAATGCGTGTGCCTTTTGTGACGTCATCTTTTTTTACAATGCCTGTGTTGTCTGTGATGGTTATGTCATCGTCGTCATTTACAATTCCTGTGTCATCTGTGCCTATTTTCACATCATCGTCATTTACTATGCCTGTGTCTTCTGTGCCTGTTATGACATCATCATGATTTACAATGCCTTTGTTGTCTGTGCCTATTGATATATCAACGTAATTCAAAATGCCTATGTTCTCTGTGCAGCTTACGACATCATCGACATTTGCAATGCCTGTGCCTTCTGTGCCTGTTATGACATCATCCTCATTTACAATTCCTTTCGTCTGTGCCTATTTTGACATCGTCATTTACATTGCCTGTGCCTACTGTGACATCATCGTCATTTGCAGTGTCTGTGCCGATTATGATATCATCGTGGTTTACAATGCCTGTGCCTGTTGTGACATCATTGTCATTTACAATGCCTGTGCCTACTTTTACATCATCGCCTTTAAAATTCCTGTGCCTTTTGTTACATCATCATCATTCACAATGCCTGTTCCTATTGTTACATCATCGTCACTTACAATTCCTGTGCCTATTGCGACATAACTGTCATTTATAATGCCTGTGCCTATTGTGACATCATTGTCATTAACAATGTCTGTGCCTATTGTGACGTCATCGTAATTACAATGCCTGTGCCGTCTGTGCCTATAGTGACATCATCGTCATTTACAATGCCTGTGCCTATTTTAATATCATCGTCATATACAATGCCGTTGCTTATTGTGACATCATCGTCATTTCCAATGCCTGTGTCATATGTGCGTATTTCGACATCATCAACATTTACAATGACTGTGCCAATTGGACATTATCGTCATTTCCAATACCTGTTCCATCTTTCCTTTCGAGACTACATAGTCATTTCCAATGCCTGTCTTGTCTCTGCCTATTGTGACATCATCGTCTTTTACAATGCCTGTGTCGTCTGTGCCTATTGTGACATCATCGTCATTTACAATGCCTGTGCCTATTTTGACATTATCGTCATTTACTGTGCCTCTGCCTATTGTGACATCATCGTCATTTACAATGCCTGTGACTTCTTTCCCTATTGTGACATCATCGTCATTAAAACGCCTGTGTCGTTTGTACCTGTTGTCACATAATCTTCATTTAAAATGCCTATGCCTATTGCGATATCATCGTCATTTACAATGACTGTGCCTATTGTGACAACATCGTCATTTACAATGCCTGTGTCGCCTGTCCCTATTATGATATCATCGTCATTTACAATGCCTGTGCCTATTTTGACATCTTCATCATTTACAATGCCTTTGTCGTCTGTGCCTGTTGTGACATCATCGTTATTTACAATGCCTGTTCAGGGGACAGGACAAGAGGGAAAGACCTCAAACTCCACCAGTGGTGGTTTAGGCTGGACATTAGGAAAAAATTCTTCACAGAAATGGTCATTGGGCACTGGAACAGGCTTCCGACAGAGGTAGTTGAGTCACCTTCCCTGGAGGTGTTTAAGGCACGGGTGGATGAGGTGCTAAGAAGCATGGTTTAGTGTTTGATAGGAATGGTTGGACTCGATGATCCTGTGGGTCTCTTCTAACCTGGTTATTCTAAGATCATCCTAATTTAAAATGCCTGTGTTGTCTGTGCATATTGTCACATCATCATCTTTTACAGTGCCTGTGCCTATTTTGAAATCATCATCATTTACAGTGCCTGTGCCTATTGTGACATCATCAACATTTACAAAGCCTGTTCCTTTTGTGACATCATCAACATTTACAAAGCCTGTTCCTTTTGTGACATCATCATCCTTTACAATGCCTGTGTCGTCTCTGCCTATTGTGACATCATCGTCTTTTACAATCTTGTGTTATCTGTGCCTATTGTGACATCATCGTCATTTACTATGCCTATGCCTATTGTGAAATCATTGTCATTTACAATGCCTGTGTTGTCTGTGCCTATTCTGAAATCATCTTCATTTAAAATGCCTGTGCCTATTGTGACATCATCGTCATTTACAATGCCTGTGTCTTCTGAGAATATTGTGACATCATCGTCATTCTAAATGCCTGTTTCTTCAGTCCCTTTTGTGACATCATCATTTCCAGTGCCAGTGCCTATAGTGAAATCATCGTCACTTACAAATATTGTGTAGTCTGTGCCTATTGTGACATCATAATAATTTACAATGACTGTCTCGTCTGTGCCTAATGTGATATCATCGTCTTTTACAATGCCTGTGTCTATTGTGACACCGTCATTTACAATGCCTGTGTCTTCTGAGATTATTGTGACATCATCGTCAATCAAAATGCCTGTTTCTTCTGTACCTATTGTGACATTATCTTCATGTACAATGCCTGTGCCTTTTGTGACACCATCGTCATTTACAATGCCTGTGTCGCCTTTCCTTATTGTGACATCATCGTCATTTACATTGCCTGTGCCTATTGTGACATCATTGTCATTTACAATGCCTGTGTCTTCTGAGATTATTGTGACATCATCGTCAATCAAAATGCCTGTTTCTTCTGTACCTATTGTGACATTATCTTCATGTACAATGCCTGTGCCTTTTGTGACACCATCGTCATTTACAATGCCTGTGTCGCCTTTCCTTATTGTGACATCATCGTAATTTACATTGCCTGTGCCTATTGTGACATCATCTGCATTTACAATGACTGTGCCTATTGTGACATCATCGTCATTTACAATGCCTGTGCCTTTTGTGACAACATCTTCATTTACAATGCTTGTGCCTATTGTGACATCATCGTCATATATAATGTCCGTGCATATTGTGACATCATTATCATTTAAAATGCCTGTTCCTACTGAGACATTATCTTCATTTAAAATACCTTTGCCTATTGTGACATCATCGTCACTTACAATGCCTGTGCCTTTTGTGACATCATCGTCATTTACCATACCTGTGCCTATTGTGATATCATCATAATTTACAATTCCTGTGACATTTGTAACATCATCATCATTTACAATGCCTCTGCCTACTGTGAAATCATCGTCATTTAAAATATCTGTGCCTATTTTGAAATCATCGTCATTTAAAATATCTGTGCCTATTGTGACATCCTCAATATTTACAGTGCCTGTGCCTATTGCGACTTATTGTCCAGTACAATGACTGCGCCTATTGTAACATCATCGTCATGTACAATACCTGTTTCGTCTGTGCCCATTGTGACATCATCTTCATTTAAAATTTCTGTATCGTCCGAGCCTATTGTGACATCATCTTCATTTAAAATTCCTGTATCGTCCATGCCTACTGTGACATCATCGTCATTTACAATGCCTGTGTCTATTGTTACATCATTGTAATTTACAGTGCCTGGGCCTATTGTGATATATTTTCTTTCACAATGCTTGTACCTATTGTTACATCATTGTCATTTACAATGACTGTGCCTATTGTGACATCATAGTCTTTTAAAATGCCTGTGCCGTCTGTGATTATTGTGACATCATCGTCATTTACAACGCCTGTGCCTATTGTGACATCATCTTCATTTACAATGCCTGTGTCTTACGTGACTATTTTGACATCACCTTCATTCAGTCGTCTCTGACTCTTTTGAAATCACCATCATTTCCAATGCCTGTGTCGTCTCCGCCTATTGTGACATCATCGTCATATACAATGCCTGTGCCTATTATGACATCATCGTCATTTAAAAAGCCTGTACCTATTGTGACATCATCGTACTTACAATGCATGTGCCTATTGTGAAATCAACGTCATTTACAATGCCTGGGCCTATTGTGACATCATCTTCATTTACAATTCCTTTGCCTATTGTGACATAAACATCATTTACAATGCCTGTGTCGTCTTTGCCTATTGTGACATCCTCTTCATTTACTATGCCTGTTTCGTCTGTGCCTATTGTGACATCATCATCATTTACAAGCCTGTACCTATTGTTACATCATCGTCATTTATAATGCCTGTCTTTTGTGCCTCTTGTGAGAAAATTGTGATTCACAATGCCTGTGTCACCTGTGCCCAGTGAGATATCATCATCATTTACAATGCCTGTGTCGTCTGTGCCCATTGTGACATCATCGTCATTTACAGTGCCTGTGCCTATTGTGACATCATCGTCATTTACAATGCCTGTGCCTATTGTGACATCATCGTCATCTACCATGCCTGTGTCGTCTGTTTGCTTTGTGAAATCACCGTCATGTACAATCCCTGTGTCATTTGTGCCCATTATGAAATTATCATCATGTACAATGCCTGTGTCGTCTGCGCCAATTGCGATCACATCGTCATGTACAATGCCTGTGTAGTCTGTGCACATTGTGACATCATCGTCATGTAAAATGCCTGTGTCATCTGTGCCAATTGTGACATCATCGTCATTTAAAATGCCTGCCCCTATTGTGACATCATCGTCATTTACAATGCCTATGCCTATTATTACATCATCGTCATATACAATGCCTGTTCCTATTGTGACATCATCTTGATTTACAATGTCTATGCCTATTGAGACATCATCGTAATTTACAATGCCTGTGCCTATTATGACATCATCATCATATACAATGCCTGTGCCTATTGAGACATCATCGTCATTTACAATGCCTGTGCATATTCTGACATAATCGCCATTTAAATTGCCTGTGCCTATTGTGACATCATCGACACTTAAATTCCTGTGTCATATACCTATTGTTACATCGTTGTCTTTTTCAATGCCTGTGTCATCTCTGCATTTTGTAACATCATCTTCATTTAAAATGCCTGTGTCATCTGTGCCTCTTGTGAGATAATCTTCATTCAGAATGCTTGAGTCGTTTGTGCCCATTGAGATATCATCGTCATTCACAATGCGTCTGTCGTCTGTGCCCTCTGTGACGTCATCGAACATGCAATGCCTGTGTCATCTGTGCCCTTTGTGACATCATTGTCATGTACAATGCCTGTGTTGTCTGTTCCCTTTGTGATATAATCTTCTTGAACAATCCCTGTGTAGTCTGTGCCCATTATGTCATTATCGTCATGTACAATGCCTATGCAGTCTATGCATTTGTGACAGCTTCGTCATTTACAGTGTCTATATCGCCTCTGCCTATAGTGACATCATCTTCATTTACAATGCACTTTTTGTCCGTGCCTATTGTGACATCATCGTCATTAACAATGATTCCTGTGCCCATAGTGACATCATCGTCATTTACAATGCCTGTGCCTATTGTGACGTCATAGTCACAGAATCACAGAATCACAGAATAACCAGGTTGGAAGAGACCCACCGGATCATCGAGTCCTACCGTTCCTATCAAACACTAAACCATATCCCTCAGCACCTCGTCCACCCGTGCCTTAAACACCTCCAGGGAAGGTGATTCAACCACCTCCCTGGGCAGCCTGTTCCAGTGCCCAATGACCCTTTCTGTAAAGAATTTTTTCCTAATGTCCAGCCTAAATCTCCCCTGGTGGAGCTTGAGGCCATTCCCTCTTGTCCTGTCCCCTGTCACTTGGGAGAAGAGGCCAGCACCCTCCTCTCCACAACCTCCTTTCAGGTAGTTGTAGAGAGCAATGAGGTCACCCCTCAGCCTCCTCTTCTCCAGGCTAAACAACCCCAGCTCTCTCAGCTGCTCCTCATTAGGCCTGTTCTCAAGCCCCTTCACCAGCTTTGTTGCTCTTCTCTGGACTCGTTCCAGAGCCTCAACATCCTTCTTGTGGTGAGGGGCCCAGAAATGAACACAGGATTCAAGGAGCGGTCTCACCAGTGCCGAGTACAGAGGGAGGATAACCTCCCTGGACCTGCTGGTCACGCCGTTTCTGATCCAAGCCAAGATGCCATTGGCCTTCTTGGCCACCTGGGCACACTGCTGGCTCATATTCAGTCGGTTGTCAACCAACACACCCAGGTTCCTCTCCTCCAGGCAGCTTTCTAGACAGACTTCTCCTAGTCTGTAGCACTGCATAGGGTTGTTGTGCCCCAAGTGCAGGACCCGGCATTTGGCCTTGTTAAACCTCATGCCATTGGACTCAGCCCAGCGGTCCAGCCTGTCCAGATTCCTTTGCAGAGCTTCTCTACCCTCCAGCAGATCGACACTTCCACCCAGCTTAGTGTTGACCACAAACTTGCTCAGGGTGCACTCGATGCCTTCATCCAGGTCATTGATAAAGACATTGAACAGGGCTGGACCCAGCACTGAGCCCTGGGGAACCCCACTTGTCACTGGCCTCCAGCTGGATTTCACACCATTTACCACCACTCTCTGGGCCCGGCCATCCAACCAGTTTTCCACTCAGGAGAGTGTGCGCTTGTCCAGGCCAGAAGCTGACAGCTTCTCAAGCAGAATGTTGTGAGAAACTGTGTCAAAGGCTTTACTGAAGTCCAGGAAGACCACATCCACAGCCTTTCCCTCATCCAGCAGCCGAGTCACTTTGTCATAGAAGGCGGTCAGGTTAGTCATTTACATTGCATGTGCCTATTTTGACATCAACTTCATTTACAATGCCTGTGTCTTCTGTGGCTATTGTGACTTCATCGTCATTTACCTGGCCTGTGCCTATTGTGACATCATCGTCTTTTACATTGCCTGTGCCTCTTGTGACATCATCATCATTTACAATGCCTGTGTCATTTGTGGCTATTTTGACATCATCGACACTTACAATTCCTGTGCCGGCTGTGCCTATTGTGACATCATCATTGTTTAAAATGCCTGTGCCTATTGTGACATCATCGTCATTTACAGTGCCTTTGTTGTCTGTACCTATTGTGACATCATCATCATTTACAACGACTTTTTCGCCTGTGCATAATTTGACCTTATCGTCATTTACAATGCCTGTTCCTATTGTGACATCATCGTCATTTACAATGCCTGGGTCATCTTTGCCCATATTGACATCATCGTCACGTACAATGCCTTTTGATTTTTGTGCCTATTGTGACCTCATCGTCATTCACATTACCTGTGCCTATTGTGACATCATCATCATTTACAATGCCTGTGTCTTCAGTGGCTATTGTGACATCATCGCCATTTACAATGCCTGTGTCGTCTGTGCCTATTTTGACATCACCGTCATTTTCAATGCCTATGCCTATTGTGAAAATAATTCATTTACAGTGCCTGTGCCTATTGCGACATCATCTTCATTAAAAGACCCTGGGCCTATTGTGACATCATCGTCATTTACAATGCCTGGGCCTATTGTGACATCATGGTCATTTACAATGCCTGTGCCTGTTGTGACATCATCATAATTTAAAAAGCCATTCCATATTAAGACATCATCTTCATTTACAACGCCTTTGACTATTGTGACAGCATCGTCATTTACAATGCCTGGGCATATTGTGACATCATGGTCATTTACAATGCCTGTGACTATTGGGTCATCATCTACATTTACAATGCCTGTGCCTATTGTGACATCAAGGTCATATACAATGGCTGTGCCTCTTGTGACACCATCTTCATTTAGAATGCCTGTGCCTATTGTGACATCATCGACATATACAATGCCTGTGCCTATTGTGACATCATCGACATATACAATGCCTGTGTCGTCTGTGCCTCTTCTGAAATCATCGTCATTTACAATGCGTTTGTGTATTGTGACATCGTCGTCATTTACAATGACTATCTCACCTATTCCTATTGTGACACCATCGACATTTACAATGCCTCTACATATTGTGATATCATAGTCATTTACAATGCCTGTGCCAATTGTGACATCATCGTCATTTACAATGCCTCTGCCTATTTTGACATCATCGTCATTTACAGTGCCTTTGCCTAATTTGACATTATCAACATTTACAACACCTGTGTCGTCTGTGCTTATTGTGACATCATCGTCATTTACAATGCCTGTGTCATCTCTCCCTATTATGACATCGTCATTTACAATGCCTGTTCTTCTTGTGAAACCATCGTCATTCACAATGCCTGTGTCGTCTGTGCCTATTGTGACATCACCGTCACTTTCAATGACTGTGCCTATTGTGACATCAATTCATTTACAGTGCCTGTGCCTTTTGTGACATCGTCGTCATTTACAATGCCAATGTCATTGTGCCTATTGTGACATCATCGACATATACAATGCCTGTGCCTATTGTGACATCATTGTCATTTACAATGCCTTTGCCTATTGTGACATCATCGTCATTTACAATGCCAGTGCCGATTGTGACATCATCGTCATTTACAAAGCCTGTTCCTCTTGTGAAATCATCATTATTCACAATGCCTGTGAGTCTTGTGACATAATCGTCATTTACAGTTCCTGTGCCTATTGTGAAATCATCATCATATACAATCCCAGTGTCATCTGTGCATCTTTTGAAATCATCGTCATATAGAATGCCTGTGCCTAATGTGACATCATCTTCATTTACAATCACTGTGCCTATTGTGACATCATCGTCATTTACAATGCCTTTGCCTACTGGGTCATCATCTACATTTAGAATGCCTGTGCCTATTGTGACATCATCGTCATATACAATGCCTGTGCCTATTGTGACATCATCTTCATTTAGAATGCCTGTACCTATTGTGACATCATCATCATACACAATGCCTGTGTCGTCTTTGCCTATTGTGACATCATCGTCATCTACAATGCCTGTTCTTCTTGCGAAATCGTCATTCACAGTGCCTGTGTCGTCTGTGCCCATTGTGACATCATCGTCATTTACAATGTCGGTTAATCTTGTGAAATCATCATAATTTTAAATGCCTGTTTTGCCTGAGCCTATTTTGACATCGTCATTTACAATGCCTGTGCCTATTGTGACATCAATTCATTTACAATGCCTGTCCCAATTGTGACATCATCATCATTTACAATGTCTATGCCTTCTTTGGCATTATCATCATTTACATCACCTGTGTTGTTTGTGCCTATTGTGACATCATCGTCATTTACAATGATGCCTGTGGCCATTGTGACAACAACGTCATTTACAATGCCTGTGCGTATACTGACATCATCGTCATTTACAATGCCTGTGCCTATAATGACATCATTGTCATTTACAATGACTCTGTTATGTGTGCCTATTGCGACATCATCGTCATTTAAAATGCCTGTGTGGTCTGTGATTATTGTTACATCATCGTTATTTACAATGCCTGTGTAGACTGTGCCTATTATAACATCATCGTCATTTAAAATTCCTATGCCTATTGTGACATCATCGTCATTTACTATGCCTGTGAGTATGGTGACATAGTCGTCATTTAGAATGCCTGTGCCTATTGAGACATCATCTACATTTACAATGCCTGTGCCTGTTGTGACATCATCGTCATATACAATTCCAGTGCATATTGTGACATCATCTTCATTTACAATGCCTGTGCCTACTGTGACATCATCATCATTTACAATGTCTGTGCCTATTGGGACATCATCGTCATTTACAATGCCTGTACCTATTGTGACATCATCGTCATTTGCAATGCCTGTGTCTATATGGACATCATCATCATTTAAAATGCCTGTGTCTATTGTGACATCATCGTCATCTACTATGCCTGTGTCGCAGGTGCCTATTGTGACATCATCGTCATTTACTATGCCTGTGCCTGTTGTGACATCATCGTCATTTGCAATGACTTTGCTTATTGTGACATCGTCGTCATTTACAATTCCTGTGTCATCGGTGCCTATTTTCACATCATCGTCATTTACTATGCCTGTGTCTTCTGTGCCTGTTATGACATCATCATGATTTACAATGCCTTTGTTGTCTGTGCCTATTGATATATCAACGTAATTCAAAATGCCTATGTCCTCTGTGCAGCTTACGACATCATCGACATTTGCAATGCCTGTGCCTTCTGTGCCTGTTATGACATCATCCTCATTTACAATTCCTTTCGTCTGTGCCTATTGTGACATCATCGTCATGTACAATGCCTGTGTCGTCTGTGTCCATTGTAACATCATCGTCATGGACAATGCCTGTGTCGTCTGTGCCCTTGGAGACATCACCGTCATTAATAATTATGCCTGTTCCAATTCTGACATCATCGTCATTTACAGTGCCTGTGTCACCCATGCCTATTGTGACATCATTTTCATTTACAAAGCCTGTGTCTTCCGTTCCTATTTTGACATCATCGTCATTTACAATGATGCCTGTGCCCATTGTGACATAATCGACATTTGCAGTGCCTGTGTCTTCTGTGCCTGTTATGACATCATCGTCATTTACAATGCCTGTGTCGTCTGTGCCAATTCTGACATCACCGTCATGTACAATTCCTGTGTTGTCTGTGTCCATTGTGACATCATAGTCATGTACAGTTCCTGTGTTGTCTGTGTCCATTGTGACATCATCGTCATGTACAATGCCTGTGTTTTCTGTGCCAATTGTGACATCATCGTCATTTACATTTTCTGTTCTTATTGTGACATCATTGTCATTTACAACGCCTGTGCTTATTGTGTCAACATAAACATTTACAATGCCTGTGCCTATTGTGATTTTATCATCATTTACAATGCTTGCGCCTATTGTGACATTATCGTCATTTGCAATGCTTGTGCCTATTGTGACATCATCGTCATTTGCAATGCCAATTCCTATTCTGAAATCATCGCCATATACTATGCCTGTACCTATTGTGACATCATCGTCATTTTCAATGCCTGTTTCTTCCGTTCCCTTTGTGACATCATCGTCATTTACAATGCCTGTGTCTTCTGTGCCAATTCTGACATCACCGTCATGTACAATTCCTGGGTTGTCTGTGTCCATTATGACATCATCGTCATGTACAATGCCTGTGTCTTCTGTGCCCATTCTGACATCATTGTCATGGACAATGCCTGTGTCGTCTGTGCCCATGGACACATCATTGTCATTTACAATTATGTCTGTACCAATTGTGACATCGTCATTTACAGTGCCTGTGTCGTCCATGCCTATTATTACATTATCTTCATTTACAATGCCTGTGCCTCTTGTGACATCATCGTCATTTACAAAGCCTGTGCCTATTGAGACATCATCGTCACTTACAATGCCTGTGCATTTTGTGACATCATCGTCATTTACAAAGCCGGTGCCTATTGTGACATCACCATCATTTACAATACCTGTGGCTATTGTTACATCATCGTCATATACAATGCCTTTGCCTATTGTGACATAATCGTTATTTACAATGCCTGTACCTATTGTGACATCATCGTAATTTACAATGCCTGTGCCTCTTGTGTCATCACTGTCATTTACAATGCCTGTCTCATCTGTGCCTATTGTGACATCATCATCATTTAAAATGTCTTTACCGCCTCTGCGTATTTTGACATCATCGTCATTTACAATGACAGTGCCTATTGTGACATCATCGTCATTTACAGTGCCTGTGCATATTGTGACATCATCTTAATTTACAATGCCTCTGTAGTCTGTGCCGATTGTGCCATCATCGTCCTTTACAATGACTGTGACTTCTGTGCCTGTTGTGACCTCATCGTCATTTACAATGCCTGTGTTTTCTCTGCCTATTGCGACATCATTGTCATTTACAAGGCCTGTGACTACTATGACACCATCGTCCTTTACAATGCCTGTGCCTCCTGTGTCATCATTGTCATTTACAAAGCCTGTGTCGTCTCTGCCTATTGTGACGTCATCATCATAAAAATGCCTTTGTCGTCTGTGCCTATTGTGACATCATCGTCATTTACAGTGCCTGTGCCTATTGTGACATCATCGTCTTTTACAATGCCTGTGCCTATTGTGACATCATCGTCATTTATACTGCCTGTGCCAATTGTGTCAAAATCTAGATTTACAATGCCTGTGCCTATTTTACACAATCGTCATTTACAATGCCTGTGTCGTCTGTGCCTATTGTGACTTCATCGTCATTTACAATGCCTGTGTCTTCTGTGCCTATTGTGACATCATCGTCATTTACACTGCCTGTACTATTGTGACATCATCGTAATTTAAAATGCCTGTGCCTGTTGTGACATCATACTCATTTACAATGCCTGTGTCGTCTGTGCCTATTGTGACATCATCGTCATTTGCAATGGCTATTAATATTTTGACATCATTGTCTTTTATAATGCCTATGGCTATTGTAATATCATCGTCATTTACAATGCATGTTTTACTGTGCGTATTCTGACATCACCGTCATTTACAGTGCCGGTGTATTCTGTGCCTATTGTGACATCATCGTCATTTACAATGCCTGTGTCGTCTGTGCCTATTTTGACATCATTGTCATTTACAATGCCTCTGGCTATTGTTATATCATCGTCATTTACAATGCCTGTGCCTATTGTGACATCATCGTCATTTACAATGCCTGAGTCTTTTGTGACATCATCGTCATTTACAATGTCTGTGTCGTCTGTGCCTATTGTGATAACATCACCCTTTACAATGCCTGTTCCTATTGTGACTTCATTGTCATTTACAATGCCTGTGAATATCGTGACATCATCGTCATTTACAATGCCTGTGTCGTCTGTGCCTATTTTGACATCATCGTCATTTACAATGCCTCTGGCTATTGTTATATCATCGTCATTTACAATGCCTGTGCCTATTGTGACATCATCGTCATTTACAATGCCTGAGTCTTTTGTGACATCATCGTCATTTACAATGTCTGTGTCGTCTGTGCCTATTGTTATAACATCACCCTTTACAATGCCTGTTCCTATTGTGAATTCATTGTCATTTACAATGCCTGTGAATATCGTGACATCATCGTCATTTACAATGCCTGTACCGTTTGTGCCTAATGTGACATCATCGTCTTTTACAATGCCTTTGCCGGCTGTGCCTATTATGACATTATCGTCATTTACAATGCATGTGTCATCTGTGCCTATTGTGACATCATCATGAATTACAATGCCAGTGTCTCCTGTCCCTACTGTGACTTCATCGTCATGTAAAATGCCTTTGTCGTCTGTGCCTAATGTGACATCATCATCGCTTACAATGCCTGTGCCTTTCTTGACATCATCGTCATTTACAATGCCTGTGCCTAAGGTTACATGATCATCATTTACGATGCCCGTCTCGTCTGTGCCTATTGTGACATCATCGTCATTTACAATGCCTGTGTTTTCTCTGCCTATTGCGACATCATTGTCATTTACAAGGCCTGTGACTACTATGACACCATCGTCCTTTACAATGCCTGTGCCTCCTGTGTCATCATTGTCATTTACAAAGCCTGTGTCGTCTCTGCCTATTGTGACGTCATCATCATAAAAATGCCTTTGTCGTCTGTGCCTATTGTGACATCATCGTCATTTACAGTGCCTGTGCCTATTGTGACATCATCGTCTTTTACAATGCCTGTGCCTATTGTGACATCATCGTCATTTATACTGCCTGTGCCAATTGTGTCAAAATCTAGATTTACAATGCCTGTGCCTATTTTACACAATCGTCATTTACAATGCCTGTGTCGTCTGTGCCTATTGTGACTTCATCGTCATTTACAATGCCTGTGTCGTCTGTGCCTATTGTGACTTTATCGTCATTTACAATGCCTGTCGCTCTTGTGACATCATTGTGATTTACTATGCCTGTACCTTTTGTTACATCATCGTTATTTAGAATGCCTCTGTCGTCTGTGACTATTGTGACATCATCGTCATTTACAATGCCTGTGTCTTCTGTGCCTATTGTGACATCATCGTCATTTACACTGCCTGTACTATTGTGACATCATCGTAATTTAAAATGCCTGTGCCTGTTGTGACATCATACTCATTTACAATGCCTGTGTCGTCTGTGCCTATTGTGACATCATCGTCATTTGCAATGGCTATTAATATTTTGACATCATTGTCTTTTATAATGCCTATGGCTATTGTAATATCATCGTCATTTACAATGCATGTTTTACTGTGCGTATTCTGACATCACCGTCATTTACAATGCCGGTGTATTCTGTGCCTATTGTGACATCATCGTCATTTACAATGCCTGTGTCGTCTGTGCCTATTTTGACATCATTGTCATTTACAATGCCTCTGGCTATTGTTATATCATCGTCATTTACAATGCCTGTGCCTATTGTGACATCATCGTCATTTACAATGCCTGAGTCTTTTGTGACATCATCGTCATTTACAATGTCTGTGTCGTCTGTGCCTATTGTGATAACATCACCCTTTACAATGCCTGTTCCTATTGTGACTTCATTGTCATTTACAATGCCTGTGAATATCGTGACATCATCGTCATTTACAATGCCTGTGTCGTCTGTGCCTATTGTGACATCATCGTCATTTACAATGCCTGTTCTGTCTGTGCCTAATGTGACATCTTCGTCATTTACAATGCCTGTGTCGTCTGTGCCTATTGTGACCTCATCCTCATTTAAAATGCCTGTGTCTATTGTGACACCATTGTCATTTAAATTGCCTGTGTTGTCTGTGCCTATTGTGACATCATCGTCATTTAAAATGCCTCTGACTTTTGTGCCTAATGTGGCATCATCGTCATTTACAATGCCTGTGTCACCTTTCCCTATAATGACATCATACTCATTTACAAAGCCTGTGACGTCTGTGCCTATTGTGATGTCATTGTCTTTTACAATGCCTGTGCCTATTGTGACATCATCGCCATTTACAATGTCTGTGCTTATTGTGACATCAACGTCATTTACAATGCCTGTGCTTATTGTGATATCGTCGTCATTTACAATGCCTGTGCCTATTTTGATATCATCGTCATTTACAATGCCTGTGTCATCTGTTCCCATTGTGACATCATTGTCATGTACAATGCTTGTGTCGTCTGTGCTCTCTGTGACGTCATCGTCATGTAGACTGCCTGTCTCGTCTGTGCCTATTGTGACATCATCGTCATTTACAAAGCCTGTGCCTATTGTGACATCATCGTCATTTACAATGCCTGAGTCTATTGTGACATCATCGTCGTATACAATTTTGTCATTTGTTCCTTTTTTGACATCATCGTCATTTACATTGTCTGTCATCTGTGCCTATTGTGACATTATCGTCATTTGCAATGCCAGTTCCTATTGTGACATCATCGTCATTTACAATGCCTGTGCCTATTATGACATCATCGTTATGTAAAATTCCTGAGGCTATTGTGACATCATCGCCATCTACAATGCCTGTGTCGTAGGTGCCTATTGTGACATCATTGTCATTTACAATGCCTGTGTCGTCTCTGCCTTTTTTCACATTGTCGTCATTTACAATGCCTTTCATCAGTGCCTATTGTGACATCATCGTCATTTACAATGCCTATGCCTATTGTGACATCATCGTCATTTACAATGTCTGTGCCTATTGTGACATCATCGTCATTTACAATTCCTCTGGCTTTTCTGACATCATCGCCTTTTAAAATGCCTGTGCCTTTTGTGACGTCATCATCATTCACAATGCTGTGCCTACTGTGACATCAACATCATTTACAATGATTGTGTCATCTGTGCCTATTGTGACATCATCGTCATTTACAATGCCTGCGTCTTCTGTGCATATTGTGACATCGTCATTTACTATCCCTGTGTTTTTTCTGCCTATTGCGACATCATAGTCTTTTACATTGCCTGTGCCTAATGTGACATCATCGTCATTTGCAATGCCTGGGCCTATAGTGATATCATCATCGTTTACGATGCCTGAGAAATTCACAATTCCTCTGTTGTCTCTGCTTATTGTGAAATCAGCCTCATTAACAATGCCTGTGGTATATGGGCTTTTTGTGACATCATCGTCATTTGCATTCCTTGTGCCTATTGTGACATCATCGTGATTTACAATACCTGTGTCTCCTGTGCCTATTGTGACATCATCGTCACTATCAATGCCTCTGTCGACTGTGCCTATTTTGACATCATCTTTTTTTGCAATGCCTGTGCCTATTGTGACATCTTCGTCATTTCCAATGCCTGTGTTGTCAGTGCCTATTGTGACATTATCGTCATTTACAATGCCTGTGCCTATTGTGACATTATCGTCATTTACAATGCCTGTGTCGTCAGTGCCTTTTCTACATCATCGTCATCTACAATGCCTTTGTCTTCTGTGCCTATTTTGACATCATCGTCATTTACAATGCCTGTGTCGTCTGTTCCCATTGTGACATCATTGTCACGTACAATGCCTTTGTCGTCTGTGCCCTCTGTGACGTCATCGTCGTGTGGACTGCCTGTGTCTTCTGCGCCTATTGTGACATCGTCTACATTTACAATACCTGCATCTATTGTGACATCATCATCATTTACAATGCCTGTGCCTATTTTGACATCATCGTTATTCACAATGCCTCTGTTTTCTGTGTTTATTAAGATATCAGCTTCAGTAACAATGCCTGTCGTCTGCGTCTTTTGTGACATCATCGTCATTTGCATTCCTTGTGCGTGCCTATTGTGACATCATTGTGATTTACAATACCTTTGTCGCCTGAGCCTATTGCGACATCATCTTCATTTACAAGGCCTGTGACATCTGTGCCTATTTTGACATCATCGTCATTTGTAATGCCTGTGCCTAATGTGACACCATCGTCATTTACAATGCCTGTGCCTATTGTGACATCATCGTCATTTACAATGCCTGTGTCGTATGTGCCTATTGTGACATAATCATCATTTACAATGCCTGTGACTATTGTTACATCATCGTCATTCACAATGCCTCTGTTCTCTGTGGTTATCGTGAAATCAGCATCATTAACAATGCCTGTGTCGTATGTGCCTATTGTGACATCATCGTCATATGCAATCCTTGTGCCTATTGTGACATCATCGTGATTTACACTACTTGTGTAGCCTGTGCCTCTTGTGACATCATCGTAATTTACAATGCCAGTGTCGTCTGTGCCTATTGTGACATAGTCATTTACAATGCCTGTGCCTATTGTGACATAATTGACATTTACAATGCTTTTCCCATTATGACCTCATCGTCAGTTACGATGCCTGTGGCTGTTATGACATCATCATCATTTACAATGCCTTTGTCGCCTGTGCTTATTGTGACATCATCGTTTTTTACAATGTCTGTGTCCTCTGTTCTTATTGTGACATCATCATAAATTACAAGGTATGTGTCTTCTTCATTTTGAGATGTCGTCTATTACAAAGCCTGAGTTGTCTCTGCTATTGCGACATCACCGTCATTTAAAATGCCTGTGCCTATTCTGACATCATCGTCATTTGCTATGATGGCTATACCCATTGTGACATCATCATCATTTACAATGCCTGTGCCTATTGTGACATCATCGTCATTTACAACGCCTGTTCCTATTGTGATATCATCATCATTTACAATGCCTGTGCCTATTGTGATATCATCGTCATTTACAATGCCTGTGACATCTGTGCCTACTGTGACATCATCTTAATTTGCAATTCCTGTGCCTATGGTGACATCATCGTCATTTAATAATGCCTGTGCCTATTGTGACATTGTTGTCATATACAATTCCTGTGCCTATTGTGACACCATCGTCATTTACAATGCCTGTGCCTATTGTCACATCATCGTCATTTACAATGCCTGTGCCTATTCTGACATAATCGTCATTTACAATTCCTTTGTCTTATGTGCCTATTGCGACATCATCGTCATTGACAATGCCTGTGCCTTTTGCGACATCATCGTCATTTACAATGCCTCTGTTCTCTGTGCTTATTGTGAAATCAGCGTCATTAACAATGCCTGTATCGTATGTGCCTACTGTGACATCATCGTCATTTGCAATCCTTTTGCCTATTCTGACATCATCGTGATTTACAATACCTGTGTTGCCTGTGCCTATTGTGACATCATCGTCATTAATAATGCCTGTGCCTATTGTGACATCATCGCCATTTACAATGTCTGTGCTTATTGTGACATCAACGTCATTTACAATGCCTGTGCCTACAGTGACATCACCGTGATTTACAATACCTGTGTTGCCTGTGCCTATTGTGACATCATCATCATTTATAATGCCTGTCATCTGTGCTTATTGTGAAATCATCCTCATTTAAAATGCCTGTGTCATCTGTGCCTTTTTTGACATCTTCTTCTTTTACAATAACTGTGTCGCCTGTCCCTATTGTGACATCATTGTCGTTTACAATGCCTGTGACATCTGTGCCTATTGTGACAGTATCGTAATTTAGAATGCGTGTCGTCTGTGCCTATTCTAAAATCATCATTTACAGTGTCTGAGTCGTCTGTGCATATTGTGACATCTTCGTCATTTACAATGCCTATGACATCTTTTCCTATTGTGACAGAAAATTTACAATGTGACAGGCATTTACAATGCCTGTGCCTATTGTGACATCATCGTCATTTGCAATGCCTGTGCCTACGGTGTCATCATCGTCATTTACAATACCTGTGGCTATTGTGACTACATCGTCTTTTTCAATGCTTGTGCTTATTGTGACACCATTGTCATTTTAAATGCCTTTGCCTATTGTTATATCATCGTCATTTACAATGCCTGTACTTATTGAAACATCATCGTCATTTATGCCTGAGTCCTGTGTGCCAATTGTGGTATCATCGTCATTTACAATGCCTGTTTTCTGTGTCTATTGTGACATCATCTTCATTTACAATTCCTCTTCCTATTGTGACATCATAGATATTTACAATGCCTGTGCCTATTGTGATATCATCATCATTTACAATGCCTGTGCATCTTCTGACATCATCATCATTTAGAATGCCTGTGGCTTCTGTGACATCACCTTGATTTACAATGCCAGTGGCTATTGTGACAACACCGTCATTTACAATGCCTGTGTCTTCTGTTACTATTGTGACATCATTGTCATTTATAGTGCCTTTTGCCGATTGTGACATCATTGTCATTTAGAATTCCTGTGGCTATTGTGACAAAATCGTCATTTACAATGCCTATATCTATTGTGACATCATCATCATTATCAATGTCTGTATAGTCTGTGCCTCTTTTGACATCATTGTCATTTACAATGCCTGTGTTGTCTGTGCCGATTGTGACATCATCGTCATTTCCAATGCCTGTGTTTTCTTTGCCTATTGTGACATCATCGTCATTTACCATGCCTGTGCCTTTATTGACACCATCATCATGTAGAATGCCTGTGCCTATTTTGACATCATCCACACTTGTAATGCCTGTGCCTATTGTGATATCATAGACATTTACAATGCCAATGTCATCAGTGCCTTTTGTGACACAATCGTCATTTACAATAACTGTTTTGCCTTTAACCTCTTGTGAAATCATGGTCATTTACAATGCCTGTTTCATCTGTGCCTATTGTGGCGTCATCGTAATTTCAATGCCAGTGTCACCTGTTCCTATTGTGACATCATCGTCATTTACAATGCCTGTGCCTATTGTGACATCATCGTAATTTACAAAGACTGCGCCTATTGTGTCATCATCATTATTTAGAACGCGTGTCGTCTGTTCCTATTGTGACATCATCGTCATTGACCATGCCTGTGGCTATTGTGGCATCATCGTCATTTACAATGCCTGTGCCTATTGTGACATTATCATCATTTACAATGCCTGTGTCCTCTGTGCCTATTGTGACATCATCGTCATTTACAATGCCTGTGCCTTTTGTGACATCATCGTCATTTACAATGCCTGTGCCTATTGTGACATCATCCACACTTAGAATGCCTGTGCCTATTGTGACATCACTGTCATTTACTTCGCCTGTTCCTATTCTGACATCATCGTCATTTACAAGGCCTGTGCCACCTCACCTTATTGTGATATCATCACCATTTCCTACGCCAGTGTCGTCTGTGCCCATTGTTATATCATTGTGATTTGCAATTCCTTTGCCTATAGTGACATCATCGTCGTTTCCAAAGCCAGTGTTGCCCATGACTATTGTGACATCATCGTTATTTAAAATGCCTTTGTCTTCTATGCCTATTTTGACATCATAGTCATTTACAAAGCCTGTGTCGTCTGTGCCTATACCGACATCATCGTCATTTACAATGCCTGTGCCTGTTTTGACATCATCGTCATTTACAGTGCCTGTACCTATTGTGACATCATCATCATTTACAATGCCTTTGGCGTCTGTGACTATTGTAACACCATCATCATTTACAACGACTGTGTTGCCTGTGCCTATTGGAAAAACACCTTCGTTTACAATGCCTGTGCCTATTGTGATATCATCCTCATTTAAAATGCATGTGTCTACAGTACCTCTTTTGACATCATCGTTATTTACAATGCCTGTGTCATCTTTGCCTGTTGTGACACCATCTTGATTTACAATGTATGTGTCGTCTGTGCCTATTGTGACATCATCGTCATTTACAATAACTGTCGCCTGTCCCTGTTGTGTCATCATCGTCATATGCAATGCCTCTGTCATCTGAGCCTATTTTTACATCATCGTCAATTATAATGCTTCTTTAATCTGAGCCTATTGTGACATCATCGTCAAATATAATGCTTCTTTAATCTGAGCCTATTGTGACATCATCGTCAATTATAATGCCTGTGCCTATTCTGACTTCATCTCCATTCACAGTAACTGTGCCTATTGTGTCATCACCGTCATTTACAATGTCTGTGCTTATTGTCACATCATAGTCATTTACAATTTCTATGCCTATTGTGACATCATTGTCATTTACAATGGCTGTGCCTGTTGTGACAGCATCGTCATTTACAATGCGTGTACCTACTGTGACATCATCATCATTTACAATGCCTTTGTCATATTTGACTATTCTGACATCATCATCTTTTACAATGCCTGTGCCTATTGTGACATCATCGTCATTTACAATGCCTGTGGCTATTGCGACATCACCGTCATTTATGACTCTGCCAATTGTGACATCATCTTCACTTACAATACCTGTGCCTATTGCGACATCGTCGTCAGTTCCAAGGCCTGTGCCGATTGTGACATCAATGTCATTTAAAAAGACTATTGTGTCAACTTCGCCATTTACAATGCCTGTGTCGTCTACACAAATTGTGACATCATCATCATTTAAAATGCCTTTTTTTCTGTGCCTATTCTGACATCATCGTCATTTACAATGCCTGTGCCGCCTGTGCCTATTGTGACATCATTGTCATTTACAATGCCTGTGCCTATTTTGACATCATCGTCATATACAGTGCCTGTGTCTTGTGTGACATCATCAACATTTACAATGCCTGTGTTGCCTATACCTATTGTGACATCATAGTTATTTACAATGCCTATGCCTACTGTGACATCATCGTCATTTACAATGCCTGTGTGTTCTCTGCCTATTGAGACATCACCCTCTTTTACAATTGCTGTATCTTCTGTGACTATTCTGAAATCATCTTCATTTACAATGCAAGTGCCGATTTTGACATCATCGTCATTTACAGTGCCTGTGCCTCTTGTGTCACCATTGTCATTTACAATGCCTATGTCGTCTGCGCTTATTGTGACATCATCATCATATAAAATGCCTTTGTCTTCTGTGCATATTTTGACATCATCGTCATTTACAAAGACTGCGCCTATTCTGTCATCATCGTGATTTAGAATGCGTGCTGTCTGTTCCTATTGTGACATCATCGTCAATAACAATGCCTGTTGTCTGTGCCTGTTGTGACATGATCGTCATTTACAATGCCCATGCCTATTGTGACATCATCGTCAATAACAATGCCTGTTGTCTGTGCCTGTTGTGACATGATCGTCATTTACAATGCCCATGCCTATTGTGCCATGATCGTCATTTAGAATGCCTGTGCCTATTGCGACATCTTCTACAGTTACAATGCCTGTGCCTATTGTGACATCACCGTCATTTAGAATGCCTGAGCCTTTGGTGACATCGTCGTCATTTACAATGCCTGTGTCGCTTGTAAATATTGTGACATTATCATCATTTACAATGCCATTGTCTTCTGTGACTATTGTGACATCATCGTCATTTACAATGCCAGTGACATCTGTGCCTTTTTAGACATCATTGTCATTTACAATGCCTTTGCCTGTTGTGACATCATCATCATTTACAATGCCTGTGCTTACTGTGATATCATCGTCATTTACAATTCCTCTGGTTATTTTGATATCATCATTTAGAATGACTGTGCCTATTGTGACATCATCGTCACTTATAATGCCTGTGCCTATTGTGACATCATCGTCATTTACAAGGCCTGTGCCTATTGTGACATCTATGTCGTCTACAAAGACTCTGCCTATTGTGTCAAATTCACCATTTAGAATGCCTGTGCCGTCTGCGCAAATTGTGACATCATCGTCATAGACAATACCTGTGTCGTCTGTGCCTATTGTGACGTCATAGCCATTTACAAATCCTGTGTCGTCTGTGCCTATACTGACATCATCATCATTTACAATGCCTGTGTTGCCTGTGCCTATTGAGACATTATAGTAATTAACAGTGCCTATGACTTGTTTGCATATTGTGACATGATCGTCATTTACAATGCCTGTGCCTACTGTTACATCATCGTTATTTACAATGCCAGTGCCTATTGTGACATCATCATCATTTAAAATGCCTGTGCTTACTGTGTCATCATCGTTATTTACAATTCCTTTGGCTATTGTGACATCATCGTCATTTACAATGCCTGTGCCTATTGTGACATCATCGTCATTATAATGCCAGTGCCTATTGTGATATCATCGTCATTTACAATGCCAGTGCCTATTGTGACATCATTCTCATTTACAGTGCCTGTGCCGTCTGTGCCTGTTGTGACATCATCGTCACTTACAGTGCCTGTGCCATCCGTACCTATTTTGACTTCAACGTCATTTACAATGCCTGTTTCCTGTGCCTATTTTGACATCGCCATTTACAGTATCTCTGTCTCCTGTCCCTACTGTGACATCATCATCATTTACAATGCCTGTGCCTATTGTGAAATCATCTTCTATTGCAAAGTCATTGCCTATTGTGACATCATCGTCATTTACAATGCCTGTGTCGTCTGTACCTATTGTGACTTCATCGTCATTTACAATGCCTTTGTTCCTGTGCCTAAAGTGATATCATTGTCTTTTACAATGCCTGTGCCTATTAAATTCATCGTAATTTAAAATGCCTGTACCGTCTGTGCCCCTTATGACATCATCGTTTTATACAATGCCTGTGTCACCTGTGCCTGTTGTAACATCATCATCATTTACTATGCCTCTGTTTTCTGTCCCTATTGTGACATCACCATCATTTACAATACATCTGTCACCTGTCCCTATTGTGACATCATCATAATTTAGAATGCCTGTGCCTATTTTGACATCATCGTCACTTACACTGCATGTGCATATTGTTACATCATCGTCATTTACAAATCCTGTCTCGTCTGTGCCTAATGTGACATCATCGTCTTTTGCAATGCCTGTGCCTGTTGTTACATCATCATCATTTAAAATTCTTTTGCATATTGTGACATAATCTTAATTTACAATGCTTGTGAATATCATGACAGCATCGTCATTTACAATATCTGTGTCGTCTTTGCCTATTGTGACAACATCATCATTTACCATGCCTGTGTTGTCTCTGCCTATTATGACATCACCATAAATTACAATGCTTGTGTCATCTGTTCCTATTATGACATCATCCTCATTTGCACTGTATGTGCCACCTGTGCCTATTGTGACATCATCATCATTTACAATGCCTGTGCCTATTGTGACATCATCTTAATTTACAATGCCTCTGTAGTCTGTGCCGTTTTTGCCATCATCGTCCTTTACAATGCCTGTGTCTTCTGTGCCTATTGGGACATCATCGTCTTTTACAATGCCGGTGGCTATTGTGACATCATCGTCATTTACAATGACTGTGTTGTCTCTGCCTATTGTGACATCATTGTCATTTACAAGGCCTGTGACTACTATGACATCATCGTCCTTTACAATGCCTGTGCCTATTGTGACATCATCATCATTTACAATGCCTGTGCCTATTGTGACATCATCTTAATTTACAATGCCTGTGCCTCCTGTGTCATCGTCGTCATTTACAAAACCTGTGTCGTCTCTGCCTATTGTGACATCATCATCATACAAAATGCCTTTGTCGTCTGTGCCTATTTTGACATCATCGTCACTTTCAATGCCTATGCTTATTGTGACAACATCGTCATCAACAATACCTGTGGCTATTGTGACATCACCATCATTTAAAATGCAAGTGACTATTGTGACATCATTGTCACATACAATGCCTGTGCCTATTGTGACATCATCGTCATTTACAATACCTGTGTCGTATGTGACTATTGTGATATCGTTGTCATTTACAATGCCGGTTCATATTGTGACATCATCGTTATTTACAACGCCGGTGCCTATTGTGAAATAATCATAATTTACAATGCCTGTGTCGTCTGTTCCTATTATGACATCATCGTAATTTACAATACCTGTGCCTATAGTGACATCGTCATCATTTACAATTCCTGGGCCTAATATGACATCCTTGTCATTAAAAATGCCTGTGACTATTGTGACATCATCGTCATTTACAATACCTGTGTCGTCTGTGCCTATTGTGACATCATCTTCTTTTACAAATTTTGCGCCTATTGTGACATCGTCATTAACAATGCCTGTGTTGTCTCTGCCTATTTTGACATCACCATTAATTACAGTGCCTGTGTCATCTGTGCCTATTATGACATCATCCTCATTTACACTGTATGTGCCGTCTGTGCCTATTGTGACATAATTGTCATTTACAATGCCTGTTCCTTCTGTGCCTATTATGACATCATCATCATTTAGAATGCCTGTGTAGCCTTTGACTATTGTGTCATCATCGTCATTTACAATGCTTATGCCTGCTGTGACATCATCGTCTTTTACAGTGCCTGTGGCTATTATGACATCATCGTAATTTACAATGCCTGTGACTATTGTGACATCATCATCATTTTTAATGCATGTGTGTCTGTGGCTATTGTGAGATCATCGTCATTTACAATACCTTTGCCGTCTGTGCCTGTTCTGACATCATCGTAATTTACAGTGGCTCTGTCGCCTGTGCCTATTCTGACATAATAGTAATTTACAATGCCTGTTTCGACTGTGCCTCTTGTGACATCATCGTCATTTACAATGCCTGTGTCTCCTGTCCCTACTGTGACATCATCGTCATGTACAATGCCTGTACTTTCTATGCCTGTTGTTACATCTTCGTCATTTACAATTCCTGTCATCTTTGCCTAATGTGACATCATAGTCTTTTACAGTGCCTGTGTCTTCTGTGCTATTTTGACGTCATCGTCATTTACAATGCCTGTGTCTTCTGTGCTAGTTTGATGTCATTGTCATTTAAATTCTTGTCTCTTCTGTGTCTATTGTGACATCATCGACATTTACAATGCCTGTGCCTATAGTTACATCATCCTCATTTACAAAGCTTGTGTCATCTGTGCATATTTCGACATCATCGTCGATTAAAATGACTGTTTTCTGTGCCTATTTTGACATCCTATTTATTTACATCTCCTGTGCCTATTGTGACATCAGTGTCATTTACATTGCCTGTGCCTATTGTGACATCATCGTCATTTACAATGCCAGTGCCTATTATGACAACGTCGTCATTTACATTGTCTGTGTCATCTGTGCCTATTGGGAAAACATCGCAATTTACAATAACTGTGCCTATTGTGACATCATCGTCATTTACAATGCCAGTTCCCGTAGTGACATCATCGTCACTTCCAATGCCTCTGCCTATTGTGATATCATCATCATTTACAGCGCCTTTCCTGTCTATTCCTATTGTGATATCATCGTCTTTTACAACGCCTGTGCCGTCTGTGCCTATTGTGACTTCATCGTCACTTACAATGCCTTTATCGCCGGTGCATAATGTGAAATCATCGTCTTCTACAATGCCTGTGCCTATTAACATCTTTGTCATTTACAATGCCTGTACCGTCTGTGCCTCTTGTGACATCATCTTTTTATACAAGGCCTGTTTCGCCTGTCCGTATTGTGACGTCATTGTCATTAATAATTCCTGTATTTTCTATGCTTATTTTGTCATCAGCATCATTTACAATGCCTGTGTCGTCTGTGCCTATTGTGACATCATCGTCTTTTACAATGCATGTGCCATCTCTGCCTATTGTGACACAATCGTCACTTACAATGCCCCTGTCGCCTGTGCCTTTTGTGTCATCATCCTCAATTACAATGCCAATGTCTCCTGTCACTACTGTGACTACATCGTCATGTACAATGCCTTCTTTGTCTGTGCCTAATGTGAACATCATCGTCATTTACAGTACCTGTGCTTATTGTGACATCATTTCATTTCCAATGCCTGTGTCTTCTGTGCCTATTGTGACATCATCGTCATTTACAATGCCTGTGCCTAATGTGACATCTTCGTCATTGGCAATGCCTCTCGTCTGTGCCTATTGTGACATCATCTTCTTCTTCAATTCCTGTGTTGTCTGTGCCTATTTTTAATTCATCTTCATGTTCAATGCCTGTGTTACCCGTCCCTTTTGTCACATAATCGTCATTTAAAATGACTGTGTCGCCTGTCCCTATTGTGACATCATAGTCATATACAATGCCTGTGTCGTCTGTGCCTCTTGTGACATCATCTTCATATACAAAGCCTCTTTTGTCTGTGCCTATAGTGATATCATCATCAATTAAAATGCCTGTGTCGTCTGTGCCTATTTTGACATCATCGTCATTTACAATGCCTGTGTTGTCTATCCCTATAGTAACATCATCGGCATTTACAATGCCTGTCATCTGTGCCAATTGTGACATCGTCGTCATTTACTATGCCTGTACCTATTGTTACAACATCGTCATGTACAGTGCCTGTGCCTATTGTGACATCATCGTAATTTAGAAATCCTTTGTCGTCTTTGACTATTGTGACATCATCATCATTTACAATGCCTGTGTCGTCTGTGCCTATTGTGACATCATCGTCATTTACACTGCCTGTACTTGTTGTGACATCATCGTCATTTACAATGCCTGTTCCTGTTGTGACATCATCGTCTTTTACAAAGTCTGGGCCTATTGTGATATCATCGTCATTTACAATGCCTGTGCTTATATTGACATCATTGTCATATACAATGCCACGCTTATATTGACATCATCTTCATTTACAATGGCTACGCCTATTATGACATGATCGTAATTTAAAGTGCCTGTGCAGTCTGTTCCTATTGTGACATCATCGTCATTTACAGTACCTGTGCCTATTGTGACATCATCGTCATTTCCAATGCCTGTGTCTTCTGTGTCTATTGAGACATCATCTTCATGTACAATGCATGTGCCTATTGTGACATCATCATCGTTTACAATTCCTCTGCCATCTGTGCCTAATATGACATCATCGTCTTTTACAATGTCTGTCTCATCTGTGGCTATTTTGACATCATTGTCATTTACAATGCCTGTGTCTTCTGTGTCTATTGAGACATCATCTTCATGTACAAGGCATGTGCCTATTGTGACATCATCATCGTTTACAATTCCTGTGCCATCTGTGCCTAATATGACATCATCGTCTTTTACAATGTCTGTCTCATCTGTGGCTATTTTGACATCATCATCATTTACAATGCCTGTGCCTATTATGACATCATCGTAATTTACAGTGCCTGAGCTGTCTGTTCCTATTGTGACATGATCGTTATTTACAATGCTTGTGTCATCTGTGCGTTTTATGACATCATCGTCATTTACAATGCTTTTGTTTCCTGTACATATTTTGACATCAAAATCATTTACAATGCCTGTGCTTATTTTGACATCATCTTCAATAACAATGCCTGTGCCTGTTGTGACATCATCATCTTTTACAAAGCCTGGGCCTATTTTGACATTATCGTCATTTACAATGCATGTGTCATCTGTGCCTATTCTGACATCATTGTCATATACAATGCCTATGCCTATAATGACATCATCTTCATTTACAATGGCTACGCCTATTATGACATCATCGTAATTTAAAGTTCCTGTGCCGTCTGTCCCTATTGTAACATCATTGGCATTTACAATGCCTGTGCCTATACTGACACAATCGTCACTTACAATGCCTGTTTCGCCTGTACCTTTTGTGACAACATCATCAATAACAATGCCAGTGTCTCCTGTGCCTACTGTGACTTCATCGTCATGTACAATGCCTTCGTCTTCTGTGCCTAATGTGACATCATCGTCATTTACACTACCTGTGCTTATTGTGACATCATTTTCATTTACAATGCCCGTCTCGTCTGTGCCTATTTTGACATCATCTTCATTTACGATGCCTGTGTCTTCTGTGCCTATTGTGACATCATCATTATTTACAATGCCTGCGCCTATTAGGACATCATCGTAATTTACAATTCCTGAGCTGTCTTTTCCTATTGTGATATCATCTTCATTTAAAATGCCTAGTCCGTCTGTGCCTATTGTGAGATCATCTTCATTTACAATGCCTCTTCATATTTTGATATCATCGTCATTTATAATACCTTTGCCATCTGTGCCTGTTGTGACATCATCGTCATTTACAATGTCTGTGACCACTGTGCCTTTTGTGACATCATCATCATTTACAAAGCCTGTATTTTCTACACCTTTTGTGACATCATCGTCATTTACAATGCCTTTGTACTCTGTGCATGTTGAGACATCATCGTCATTTACAATGCCTTTGCGTCTTGTGACATCATCGTCATTTACAATGCCATTGTCATCTGTGCCTAGTGTGACATCATCTTCATTGACAATACCTGTTCCTATTGTGTCATCATCTACATTTACAATGCTTGCGCCTACTGTGACATTATCATAGAATCATAGAATCACAGTATCATAGAATAACCAGGTTGGAAGAGACCCACTATCAAACACTAAACAATGCCCCTTAGCACCTCATCCACCTGTGCCTTAAACACCTCCAGGGAAGGTGAATCAACCACCTCCCTGGGCAGCCTGTTCCAGTGCCCAATGACCCTTTCTGTAAAGAATTTTTTCCTAATGTCCAGCCTAAATCTCCCCTGGTGGAGCTTGAAGCCATTCCCTCTTGTCCTGTCCCCTGTCACTTGGGAGAAGAGGCCAGCACCCTCCCCTCCACAACCTCCTTTCAGGTAGTTATAGAGAGCTATGAGGTCTCCCCTCAGCCTCCTCTTCTCCAGGCTAAACAACCCCAGCTCTCTCAGCCGCTCCTCATAAGGCCTGTTCTCCAGCCCCTTCACCAGCTTTGTTGCTCTTCTCTGGACTCGCTCCAGAGCCTCAACATCCTTCTTGTGGTGAGGGGCCCAGAAATGAACACAGGATTAGAGGAGCAGTCTCATCAGTGCCGAGTACAGAGGGAGAATAACCTCCCTGGACCTGCTGGTCACGCCGTTTCTGATACAAGCCAAGATGCCATTGGCCTTCTTGGCCATCTGGGCACACTGCTGGCTCATGTTCCATCGCTGTCAACCAACACACCCAGGTCCTTCTCCTCCAGGCAGCTTTCTAGACAGACTTCTCCTAGTCTGTAGCACTGCATAGGGTTGTTGTGCCCCAAGTGCAGGACCCGGCATTTGGCCTTGTTAAATCTCATGCCATTGGACTCAGCCCAGCGGTCCAGCCTGTTCAGATCTCTTTGCAGAGCCTTCCTACCCTCCAGCAGATCGACACTTCCACCCAGCTTAATGTTGTCCACAAACTTGCTAAGGGTGCACTCGATGCCTTCATCCAGGTCATTGATAAAGACATTGAACAGGGCTGGACCCAGCACTGAGCCCTGGGGAACCCCACTTGTCACTGGCCTCCAGCTGGATTTCACACGATTTCCCACCACTCTCTGGGCCCGGCCATCCAACCAGTTTTCCACCCACGAGAGTGTGCACCTCTCCAGGCCAGAGGTGACAGTTTCTCAAGCAGAATGCTGTGAGAAACTGTGTCAAAGGCTTTGCTGAAGTCCAGGAAGACCACATCCACAGCCTTTCCCTCATCCAGCAGCCGAGTCACTTTGTCATAGAAGGCGATCAGGTTAGTTTGGCAAGACCTGCCTTTTGTGACCCCATGTTGACTGGGCCTGATCACCCGGTTCTCTTGCATGTGCTTCATGATAGCACTCAAGATCACCTGCTCCATGACTTTCCCTGGCACTGAGGTCAGACTGATGGCCTGCAGTTTCCCGGCTCCTTCCTGCGACCCTTCTTGTAGATGGGAAAGATCATCGTCATTTAAAATGCCTGTGCCCATTGTGTCAACATCTACATTTACAATGCCTGTACCAATTCTGACATCATCGTCTTTTCAAATGCCTGTACCTATTGTGTCAACATCTACATTTATGCACGGCGAAGAGGAGCGTGGCAAAGAGGTGCGGGGGCAGATGAGCGGCAGTTCGAGCGGGCAGGGCGAGAAGGCAGGGCACAGAGAGGACCTAGGGACTAGGCAGAAGACACCGAAGACCATGGTGGCCACCCGGCAGAAGGTTAAAGCTGCTCCGTGTGCTGCAGCAGGCAGGGTGGATGCTGCCACCCAGACGGAGCCACAGTGGGTGCATGCAGCTACCCAGACCCTGGGCTGCAGGCAGTGCCCCCCTCCCACACCAGCTCGTGCCTCTGGTACTGGCTCCACTTGTGAAAGCTGCGCTCGAGTGGGGGATCTCTTTCACATGGTGAAGGAGCTAAGAGAGGAGGTGAAGAGGCTGAGGACCATCAGGGAGTGTGAGATGGAGATTGACCAGTGGAGCAGGGCCCTCTCACTAACTCAGCAGCCTGCTGGGGCTGGTGTGTCCGAACATCATCCACCTGCAAACTGCAAGGTTGGGGGAACAAGAGATGGGGAGTGGCAGCAAGTTCCTGCCAAAGGAAGGAAACCTGCTCCCCTCACCCAGACAGCAAAGCCCCAGATCCCCCTGGCAAACAAGTACCAGGTGCTGCAGGTGGAATCCAGCCCTAAGGATGAGGATGATGGCTCCCACAGCCTAGAATCCTTCCCTAGGCTGCACCATTCTCAGAGAAAGATAAAAACATCCTCCATCAAGAAGAAGAGGAGGGTGATTGTTGTAGGGGACTCCCTCCTAAAAGGAACAGAGGGACCCATTTGCAGACCGGACCCGCTCCACAGAGAGGTCTGCTGCTTACCGGGGGCATCAGGGAAGGAGGTAGCTAGAAAACTTCCTTCCCTGGTCCACGAGATGGACTACTATCCTCTGATAGTAGTCCAAACTGGTAACGACGGCCTAGCAAACAAAAAGGCCAAAACCATCAAGAATGGCTTCAGGGCCATTGGGAGAATGATGGAGGGCTCTGGGGCACAAGTAGTATTCTGCTCCATCCCAATGCTAAATAGAGAGGAGCGGGAAGCCAGGAAGAAGATTTCAATTAATACCTGGCTCCGAGCCTGGTGCGAGGAGAGGGGCTTTGGCTTTTTTGATCATGGGGGGGCAGTTGGGAACGAATCCTGTTCCCTCTAGGAGGGCTGAAGGCTCGGCAGCTCAGCTGAAGTGCATTTACACCAATGCACGCAGCATGGGGAATAAGAAGGAAGAGCTGGAAGCTGTCATGGGGCAAGGAGGCTATGATGTCGTTGCCATCACGGAAACGTGGTGGGATGATTCATATAACTGGAGTACAGATATGGTGGGGTATAAGCTTTTCAGGCGGGACAGGAAGGGTAGGAGAGGAGGCGGGGTAGCCCTCTTTGTAAGGGAGGACTTGGACTCTATCGAGATGGATTGTGGTGATCAGGAGGTGGAGTGCCTGTGGGTCAAAATCAGAGGAGCCCACCAGAAGGTAGATTTTGTGATGGGAGTCTGTTACAGACCACCCAGCCAAGGAGAAGCAGCTGATGAGCTCTTCTATAAACAGCTGCGGTCAATCTCTAGATTGATGCCTCTCGTTCTGGTGGGAGACTTCAATCTGCCTGATATCTGCTGGGAGTACAATAGAGCAGAAAGGAAGCAGTCTAGGAGGTTCCTGGAGTGCGTGGGAGACAACTTCCTTGCACAGTTGGTGAATGAACCAACAAGGGAGGGTGCCCTCATGGACCTGCTCTTTGTGAACAGAGAAGGCCTTGTGGGGAATGTGGCAGTAGGTGGACGCCTAGGACTAAGCGACCATGAGATGATAGGGTTTCTGTTTTAGGTGAAGAGGGTAGTTAGCAAGACGGTAGCATTAAATTTCCAGAGGGCAGACTTCGATCTCTTCAGAAGGCTGGTTGGCGAAGTCTCATGCGAGACAGTACTCAAGGGCAAGGGAGCCCAGGAGGGCTGGGAGCTCTTCAAAAGAGTAGTCCTAGCAGCTCAGGAGAAAGCCATCCCCGTGGTCCGGAAAAAAAAGCCGGCAGGGGAGAAAGCCAGCTTGGTTGAATAGAGAGATCTTGAGGGATATCAAGAAGAAGAGAAATGTTTATGGGCTCTGGAAGAAGGGACAGGCCTCTTGGGTGGACTACAGGAGGGAAGCGAGATTGTGTAGGGAAAAAATCCGGAGGGCTAAGGCTCAGCTAGAAATCGGATTGGCCAAGTCTGTGAAAGATAACAAAAAATCCTTCTATAAATATATAAATAATAAAAGGAGGACTAGGGAGACCATACAGTCCCTATTGGACACAGAAGGAACAACAGTGACAGGGGATAAGGAAAAGGCTGAGGTACTTAATGCCTTCTTTGCCTCAGTCTTTAGTTGTAAGGAGGGTCGTTCCGTCTGTGTACAAACCCAGGAGCTAGAGGAGCATAATGAGGCTCCTGTGATCCAAGAGGAGGTGGTCAGAGCCTTGCTAGCCCAACTAGACACCCACAAGTCTATGGGGCCGGACGGGATTCACCCTAGGGTACTGAAGGAGCTAGCGGATGTGCTGGCCAAACCCCTTTCCATCATCTTCCAACAGTCCTGGAAGACTGGGGAAGTCCCACTGGACTGGAGGCTGGCTGATCTTGTGCCCATCTACAAAAAGGGTCGCAGGGAGGATCCAGGAAACTACAGGCCTGTCAGTCTGACCTCAGTGCCAGGGAAAGTCATGGAGCAGGTGATCTTGAGTGCTATCATGAAGCACATGCAAGAGAACCAGGTGATCAGGACCAGTCAACATGGGTTCACAAAAGGCAGGTCTTCCCAGACTAACCTGATCGCCTTCTATGACAAAGTGACTCGGCTGCTGGATGAGGGAAAGGCTGTGGATGTGGTCTTCCTGGACTTCAGTAAAGCCTTTGACACAGTTTCTCACAGCATTCTGCTTGAGAAACTGTCAGCCTCTGGCCTGGACAGGCGCACGCTCTCGTGGGTGGAAAACTGGTTGGATGGCCGGGCCCAGAGAGTGGTGGTAAATGGTGTGAAATCCAGCTGGAGGCCAGTGACAAGTGGGGTTCCCCAGGGCTCAGTGCTGGGTCCAGCCCTGTTCAATGTCTTTATCAATGACCTGGATGAAGGCATCGAGTGCACCTTTAGCAAGTTTGCGGACGACACTAAGCTGGGTGGAAGTGTCAATCTGCTGGAGGGTAGAGAAGCTCTGCAAAGGGATCTGGACAGGCTGGACCGCTGGGCTGAGTCCAATGGCATGAGGTTTAACAAGGCCAAATGCCGGGTCCTGCACTTGGGGCACAACAACCCTATGCAGTGCTACAGACTAGGAGAAGTCTGTCTAGAAAGCTGCCTGGAGGAGAGGAACCTGGGTGTGTTGGTTGACAACCGACTGAATATGAGCCAGCAGTGTGCCCAGGTGGCCAAGAAGGCCAATGGCATCTTGGCTTGGATCAGAAACGGCGTGACCAGCAGGTCCAGGGAGGTTATCCTCCCTCTGTACTCGGCACTGGTGAGACCGCTCCTCGAATCCTGTGTTCAGTTCTGGGCCCCTCACCACAAGAAGGATGTTGAGGCTCTGGAACGAGTCCAGAGAAGAGCAACAAAGCTGGTGAAAGGGCTGGAGAACAGGCCTTATGAGGAGAGGCTGAGAGAGCTGGGGTTGTTTAGCCTGGAGAAGAGGAGGCTGAGGGGAGACTTCATAGCTCTCTATAACTACCTGAAAGGAGGTTGTGGAGGGGAGGGTGCTGGCCTCTTCTCCCAAGTGACAGGGGACAGGACAAGAGGGAATGGCCTCAAGCTCCGCCAGGGGAGATTTAGGCTGGACATTAGGAAAAAATTCTTTACAGAAAGGGTCATTGGGCACTGGAACAGGCTGCCCAAGGAGGTGGTTGAGTCACCTTCCCTGGAGGTGTTTAAGGCACGGGTGGACGAGGTGCTGAGGGATAAGGTTTAGTGTTTGATAGGAATGGTTGGACTCGATGATCCTGTGGGTCTCTTCCAACCTGGTTATTCTGTGATTCTGTGATTTACAATGCCTGAGCATATTGCGACATCATCGTCACATACAATTCCTGTGCCTAATGTGACATCCTCTTCATCTACAATGCTTGTGCCTATTGTAACATCATCATCATATACAATGCCTGTGGCTATTGTGACATCATCGTCATATACAATGCCTTTGCCTATTGTAACATCATCGTTATTTAAAATGTCTGTGCCTATTGTGACATCATCGTCATTTACAATGCCTGTGCCAATTGTGTCAAAATCTAGATTTACAATGCCTGTGCCTATTGTGTCTTCATCGTCATATACAATGCCTGTTCCTATTGTGACATCATCATCATTTACAATTCCTGTTATGTGTTTCTATTGTGTGTCATCCATATTTACAATGCCTGCGTCGACTGTGCCTATTGTTATATCATCGCCATTTAAAATGCCTGTCGTCTGTGCATATTTTGACATCATCGTCATTTACAATACCTGTGCCTACTGTGACATCATCGTCATTTACAATGCCTGTGTCGTCTGTCCCTATTGTAACATCATTGGCATTTACAATGCCTGTGTCGCTTGTGCCTATTTTGACATCATCATCATTTACAATGCCTGCGCCTATTGTTACATCATCGTAATTTACACTGCCTGTACTATTGTGACATCATCGTAATTTACAATGTCTGTGCCTGTTGTGACATCATAGTCATTTACAATGCCTGTGTCGTCTGTGCCTATTGTGACATCATCGTCATTTGCAATGGCTATTAATATTTTGACATCATCGTCTTTTATAATGCCTATGGCTATTGTGATATCGTCATTTACACTGCCTGTACTTGTTGTGACATCATCGTCATTTACAATGCCTCTGCCTATTTTTTCATCATTGTCATTTACAATGCCTGTGCCTATTTTCACATCATCGGCATTTACAATTACTGTGCCGCCTGTGCCTATTTTTACATCATCGTCATTTGCAATGCTTTTGTCGTCTGTACCTATTGTGACATCATCGTCGTTTGCAATGAATGTTTTACTGTGCCTATTCTGACATCACCGTCATTTACAATGCCGGTGTATTCTGTGCCTATTGTGATATCATCGTCATGTACAGTGCCTGTGTCGTCTGTGCCTATTGTGACATCATCGTCATTTTCAATGCCTCTGGCTATTGTTATATCATCGTCATTTACAATGCATTTAAATATCGTGACATCATCGTTATTTACAATGCCTTTGCCTATTGTGACATCATCGCCATTTACAATGCCTGCGTCTATTGTGACATCATCGCCATTTACAATGCCTGCATCTATTGTGACATCATCGTCATTTACAATGCCTGCATCTATTGTGACATCATCGTCACTTACAATGTCTGTGTCGTCTGTGCCTATTGTGACAACAGCACCCTTTACAATGCCTGTTCCTATTGTCACATCATTGTCATTTACAATGCCTGTGAATATCGTGACATCATCGTCATTTACAATGCCTGTACCGTCTGTGCCTAATGTGACATCATCGTCTTTTATAACGCCTATTCCCCTACTGACGTCATCGTCATTTACAATGCCTGTGCCTGTTGTGACATCAACGTCATTTACAATGCCTGTGCCAGCTGTGCCTGTTGTGACATCATCGTCTTTTACAAAGCCTGGGCCTATATTGACATCATCGTCATTTACAATGCATGTGTCATCTGTGCCTTTTGTGACATCATCGTCATTTACAATGCCTGTGCCTACATGGATATCATTGTCATATACAATGCCTGTGCCTATATTGACATCATCTACATTTACAATGGCTACGCCTATTATGACATCATCCTAATTTCAAGTGCCTGTTCAGTCTGTGCCTGTTGTGAAATCATCGTCTTTTACAATGCCTGTGCCGTCTGTCTCTATTGTAACATCATTGGCATTTACAATGCCTGTGCCTTTTATGACATCATCGTCATTTACAATACCTGTACCTAATGTGACATGATTGTCATTTACAATGCCCGTCTCGTCTGTGCCTATTTTGACATCATCGTCATTTAATATGCCTGTGTCTTCTGTCCCTAATTTGACATCATCCTTGTTTACTCTGCCTGCACCTATTATGACATCATCGTTATTTACAGTTCCTGAGCTGTCTGTTCCTATTGTGACATCATCTTCATTTAAAATGCCTAGGCCATCTGTGCTATTGTGAGATCACCTTCATTTACAATGCCTGTTCCTATTGTGATATCATCATCATTTACAATACCTTTGCCGTCTGTGCCTGTTGTGACATCATCGTCATTTACAATGCCTGTGTCTCCTTCCCCTACTGTGACATCATCATGTACAATGCCTGTATTTTCTACGCCTTTTGTGACATCATCGTCATTTACAATTCCTGTGTTATCTGTTTCTATTGTGACATCATCCATATTTACAATGCCTGCGCATATTATGATATCATAGTAATCTACAGTGCCTGAGCTGTCTGTTCCTATTGTGACATCATCTTCATTTACAAAGCCTATGCCGTCTGTGCCTATTCTGACATCATCTTCATTTACAATGACTGTGCATATTGTGATATCATCGTCATTTACAATACCTTTGCTGTCTTTGCCTGTTGTGACATCATCGTCATTTACAATGCCTGTGTCTCCTGTCCCCACTGTGACATCATCATCATGTAGAATGCCTGTATTTTCTACGCCTGTTGTGATATCATCGTCATTTACAATTCCCGTGTTATCTGTTTCTATTGTGACATCATGCATATTTACAATGCCTGTGTCGTCTGAGCCTATTGTGGCATCATCATCATTTACAATGCCTGTGCCTAATGTGACATCATCGTCATTTACAATGCCTGTGCCTATTGTGACATCATCGTTATTTACAATGTCTGTTTCGTCTGTGCCTATTATGACATCATCCTCATTTACACTGTATGTGCCGTCTGTGCCTATTATGACATAATCGTCATTTACAATGCCTGTTCCTTCTGTGCCTATTATGACATCATCATCATTTACAATGCCTGTGTAGCCTTTGACTATTGTGTCATCATCGTCATTTACAATGCTTATGCCTGCTGTGACATCATCGTAATTTACAGTGCCTGAGCTGTCATTTCCTATTGTGACTTCATCGTTATTTACATCTCCTGTGCCTATTTTGACATCATCGTCATTTAAAATGCCTGTGCCTTTTGTGAAAACATCGTCATTTACAATGCCTGTGCCTATTTTGGAATCATTGTGATTTACAATATCTGAACTATTGTGACATCATCATTATTTACAATGCCTGTGCCGTCTGTGCCTAATGTGACATCATCGTCATTTACAATGCCACTTCCGCAGTGACATCAACGTCACTTACAATGCCTGTGCCTATTGTGTCATCATGGTCATTTACAGTGCCTTTGCTGTCTGTTCCTAATATGACATCATCGTCTTTTAAAATGTCTGTGCCTTCCGTGCCTATTGTGACATCATCATCACTTACAATGCTTAATTCCCTGTGCCTATTTTGACATCAGTGTCATTTACAATATCTGTGATTCTGTGTCGATTTTACATCATCGTCATTTACAATGCCTGTGCCTATTGTGAAATCATCGTCATTGACAATGCCTGTCGTCTGTGCCTATTGTGACATCATCATCTTTTTCAATTCCTGTGTCTTCTGTGCCTATTTTGAAATAATCGTCATTTACAATGCCTGTGCCTATTGTGACATCATAGTCATTTACTATGCCTGTTTCATCTGTGTCTATAGTGACATCATCGTAATTTACAATAGCTATACATATTTTGACATCATCGGCTTTTATAATGCCTTTGGCTATTGTGACATCATCGTCATTTACAACCCCTTTGCCTACTTTGACATCATCGTAATTTAAAATGCCAGTGTATTCTGTCCATTTTGTGACATCTTCGTCATTTACAATGCCTGTGCCTATTGTGACATAATCTTCATTTACAATGCCTGTGCCTATTGTGACATCATTGTCATTTACAATGCCTTTGCCGGATGTGCGTATTGTGACATCATCGTCATTTACAATGCCTGTGTCATCTGTTCCCTTTGTGACAACAGCGTCGTGTACAATGCCTGTGTCTTCTGTGCCCATTATGATATTATCGTCATGTACAATGCCTGTGTCGCCAGTGCCAATTGTGACATCATCGTCATTTAATATTCCTATGTCATCTGTGTCCATTGTGACATTTTCGTCATATATAATGCCTGTGTCGTCTCTGCCCATTGTGACATCATCATCATGTAAAATTCCTGTGTCATCTGTGCCCATGGAGAAATCATCGTCATTTACAATTATGCCTGTGCCAATTGTGACTTAATCGTCATTTACAATTCCTGTGTTGTATGTGCCTTTTGTGACATCATTGTCATTTACAATGCCTGTGCCTTCTGTCCCTAATTTGACATCATCCTCATTTACAATGCCTGTGCCTATAGTGACATCATCGTAATTTACAATGCCTGTACCTATTGTGACTTCACCGTCATTTACAATGCCTGTGTCGTCTGTGCCTATTTTGACAACATCGTCATTTGCAATTCCAGTTCCTATTGTTACATCATCGTCATTTACATTGCCTGTGCCTATTGTGACATTGTCGTCATCTACAATGCCTGCGTCGTAGGTTCCTATTGTGACATTATCGTCATTTACAATGCCTGTGTTGTAGGTTCCTATTGTGACATCATCATAATTTACAATGCCTCTGCCTTTTGTGACATTCATCGTCATTTACAATGTCTGTGTTGTCTGTGCCAATTCTAAAATCTTCATCATTTTCAATGCCTGTGTCGTCCATTCCTTTTGTGGCATCATCGTCATTTACAATGCCTGTGTCATCCGTGCCTATGGTGGCATCATCTTCATTTACAATTGTCTGTGATATTTGTGACATCATCATCATTTACAGTGCCTGTGTTGTCCGTGCCTATGGTGGCATCATCTTCATTTACAATGCCTTTGTCTTCCATGCCAATTTTCACATCACCGTAATTTCCAATTATGCCTGTGCCCATTGTGACATCATTGTCATTTACAATGCCTGTGATTATTGTGACATCATTGTCATTTATATTTCCTGTGTCGTCTGTGCCTATTGTCACATCATCGTCATTTTAAATGCCTATGTCCTCTGTGCATGTTATGACATCTTCGACATTTGCAATGCCTGTGTCTTCTGTGCCTATTTTGACATCATTGTCATTTACAATGCCTGTGTCATAGGTTCCTATTGTGACATCATCGTCATTTAAAAAGCCTGTGCCTATTTTGACATCATCGTTATTTACAATACATGTGCCTATTGTGACATCATCGTAATTTGCAATGCCTGTTCCTATTGTGACATCATCGTCATATACAATTCCTCTGTCATCTTTACCCATGGAGAAATCATCATCATTTACAATTATGCCTGTGCCAATTGTGACATCATTGTCGTTTACAGTGCCTGTGCCTATTGTGACATATTCGTCATTTACAATTCCTTTGTTGTCTGTGCCTAATTTGACATCATCGTCATTTACAATACCTGTGTCGTCTGTGCCTATTGTCACATCATCGTCATATACAATGCCTGTGTCTACTCTGCCTGTTATGACATCATCGTCATTTACAATGTCTGTGCCTATTCATACATCGTCGTCACTTACAATGATTTTGTTGTCTGTACCTATTGTGATATCAGTGTAATTTAAAATGCCTATGTCCTCTGTGCAAGTTATGACATCATTGACATTTGCAATGCCTCTGTCTTCTGTGCCTGTAATGACATCATCGTCATTTACAATGCCTTTCGTCGGTGCCTATTTTGACATCATCGTCATTTACAATGTCTGTGCCTATTGTGAAATCATTATCATTTACTATGATGCCTGTTCCCATTGTGACATCATCGTCATTTACATTGTCTGTACCTATTGTGACATCATCGTCATATACAATATTTGTGTCGTTTGTTCCTTTTATGACATCACCGTAATTTACTATGATGCTTTGCACATTGTGACATCTGCCTACTGTGAAATCATCGCCATTTACAATGCCTGTGCCTGGTGTGACATCATCGTCATTTACAATGCCTGTACCTATTGTTACATCATCGTCATTTAAAATACTTGAGCCTGTTGCGACATCATCGTCATTTTCAATGTCTGTGCCTATTGCAACATCATCATCATTTACAATGCCTGTGCCTATTGTTACATCACCATCATGTACAATGCCATTGCCTATTGTGACATCATCATTATTTACAATACCTGTGTTTCCTCTGCCTATTGTGACATAATAGTCATTTACAATTCCTGTGCATGTTCTGACATCATCATCATTTAAAATGCCTTGTCTATTGTGACATCATCGTCATTTACAATGCCTATGCCTATTGTGACTTCACCGCCGTTTATAATGCCTGTGTGGTCTGTGCCTATTCTGACATCATCATCATTTACAATGCCTGTGTCGTAGGGGCCTATTGTGACATCATCGTCATTTACAATGCCTCTGCCTATTTTGACATCATCGTCATTTACATTTCCTTTGTCGTAGGTGCCTATTATGACATCATCGTCATATACAATGCCTGTGTCTTCTGTGCCCATTGTGTCATCATCATTATGTACAATGCCTGTGTCTTATGTGCCTGTGCAGACATCATCGTCATTTACAATTATGTCTGTGCAATTTGTGAGATCATCGTCATCTACAGTGCCTGTGTCGTCCGTGCCTATTGTGGCATCATCTTCATTCACAATGCCTGCTTTTTCCATGCCAATTTTGGTATCACAGTCATTTACAATAATGCCTCTGCCCATTGTGACATCATCGTCTTTTACAATGCCCATGCCTACTGTGTTATCATCGTCATTTACAATGCCTGTGCCAATTGTGACATCATTGTCATTTACAACGCCGGTGCCTATTGTGACATCATCGTCATTTACAATGCCTGTGCCTACTGTGACATCATCATCATCTACCATGCCTGTGTCATCTGTTCGCTTTGTGAAATCACCGTCATGTACAATCCCTGTGTCATTTGTGCCCATTATGAAATTATCATCATGTACAATGCCTGCGTAGTCTGTGCACATTGTGACATCATCGTCATGTAAAATGCCTGTGTCATCTGTGCAAATTGTGACATCATCGTCATTTACAACACCTGTGCCTATTGTGACATCAACGTCATTTAAAATGACTTTGCCTATTGTGACGTCATAGTCATTTACATTGCATGTGCCTATTTTGACATCAACTTCATTTACAATGCCTGTGTCTTCTGTGGCTATTGTGACATCATCACCATTTACAACGACTTTGTCTTCTGTGCCCATTGTGAAATCATCGTCACGTACAATGCCTTTTGTTTTCTGTGGCTATTGTGACTTCATCGTCATTTGCCTGGCCTGTGCCTATTGTCACATCATCGTCATTTACATTGCCTGTGCCTCTTGTGACATCATAATCATTTACAATGCCTGTGTCATCTGTGGCTATTGTGACATCATCGACACTTACAATTCCTGTGCGGTCTGTGCCTATTTTGACATCATCGTCATTTACAATGCCTGTGCCTATTGTGACATCATCATCATTTACAATGACTTTGTCACCTGTGCATATTTTGACATTATCGTCATTTACAATGCCTGTTCCTATACTGACATCATCGTCGTTTACAATACCAGTGCCTATTGTGACATCATCATCATTTACAATGCCTGTGACTATTGTGACATCATCATCATTTACAAGGCCTGTGCCTTTGTGACATCATCATCATTTACAATGCATGTGTCGTCTGTGCCTATTTTGACATCATCGTCATTTACGACGCCTGTATTTTATGAGCCTATTGTCACGTCAGATTCATTTCCATTGCCTGCGCCTATTATGACATCATCGTCATTTAAAATGCCTGTGCCTATAGTGACATCATCGTTATTTTCAATGCCTGTGTCGTCTTCGCCTATTGTGACATCATCGTCATTTTCAATGTCTGTGTCATCTTCGGCTATTGTGACATCATCATCATTTACAATGCCTGTGTCATCCGTGCCTATTGTGACCTCATGGTCATTTACAGTGCCTGTATTGTCTCTGCCTACTGTGACATCAACTCCATTTAAAATTCCTGTGTCCTCTGTGCCTATTGCGACATCATCTTCATTTACAATCCCTGTTCCTATTGTGACATCATCGTCATTTACAAAGCCTGTGCCTATTGGGTCATCATCTACATTTACAATGCCAGTGCCGATTGTGACATCATCATCATTTACAAAGCCTGTGCCTTTTGTGAAGCCATCATCATTTACAATTCCTTTGCCTATTGTGACATCATCGTCATATACAATGCCTGTGTCGTCTGTGCTTCTTTTGAAATCATCGTCATTTACAATGCGTTTTCCTATTGTGACACCATCGTCATTTACAATGCCACTACATATTGTGATATCATTGCCATTTACAATGCCTGTGTCGTCTGTTTCTATTGTGACATCATCTTCATATACAATGCCTGTGTCGCCTGTGCCTATTCTGACATCATCGTCATTTACAATGCCTATGCCTTTCGAGACATCATTGTCATTTACAATGCCTGTGCCTATAATGCCATCATCGTCATTTACAATATCTCTCTCATCTGTGCCTATTGTGACATCATCGTCATTTACAATGCCTGTGTTGTCTGTGGCTATTATAACATCATCGTCATTTAAAATGCCTGTGCTCTCTGTGCCTATTGAGACATGATCGTCATTTACAATGCCTGGGCCTATTGTGACATCATCGTCATTTACAAAGCCTGTGCCTGTTGTGACCTGATCATCATTTAAAATTCATGTGCCTATTGTGAAATCATCTTCATTTACAAAGCCGGTGCCTGCTTTGACATCATTGTCATTTACAATGCTTGTGCCTATTGTGACATCATCGTCATTTACAAAACCTGTTTCATCTGTGCCTATTGAGACCTCATCGTCATTTAAAATCCCTGTGCCCTCTGTGCCTATTGGAACATATCATCATTTAAAATGACTGTGCCTATAGTGAAATCATCGTCATATACAATGCATATGTCTTCTCAGCCTCTTTTGAAATCATCGTCATTTACAATGCCTGTGCCTATTGTGACATCATTGTCATTTGCAATGCATCTGCCTATTCTGATATCATCGTCATTTACAATGCCTGTGCCTACTGTGACATCATCATCATCTACCATGCCTGTGTCATCTGTTCGCTTTGTGAAATCACCGTCATGTACAATCCCTGTGTCATTTGTGCCCATTATGAAATTATCATCATGTACAATGCCTGCCTAGTCTGTGCACATTGTGACATCATCGTCATGTAAAATGCCTGTGCCTATTGTGACTTCATAGTTATTTACAATAACTTTGTCATCTGTGCCTATTGTGACACAATCGAATATTAAAACGACTGTTTTCTTTGCCTATTGTGACATCATCGCTATTTACAACTCCTGTGCATATTGTGACATCTTCATCATTTACAATGCCTGCACCGTCTGTGCCTAATGTGACATCATCATCATCTACCATGCCTGTTCCCATAGTGACATTATAGTAATTTACAATGCCTGTGTCTATTGTGACATCAACGTCACTTACAATGCTTTGTAGACTGTGGCTATTGTGACGTCATCATCACTTACAATGCTTTGTAGACTGTGCCTATTTTGACATAATCATCATTTACAATATCTTTGAAACCTGTCCCTACTGTGACATCATCGTCATTTACAAAGCGTGAGCCTATTGTGACATCACTGTCATTTACAAAGCCTGTGCCTTTTGTGACAACATCGTCACTTACAATGCCTGCGCATATTGTGACATCATCGTCATTTACAGTGCCTGCGCCGTCTGTACCTATTGTGACACAATCATCATTTACAATGCCTGTGCCATCTGTGCCTATTTTCACATCATCTTCATTTAAAATGGTTATGCCTACTGTGACACAATCATCTTCTACAATGCCTGTGCCTATTGTGACATCATCGTCATATAAAATGCCTTTTGTCTGTGCCTCTTGTGACATCACTGTTATTTACAATGCCTAAGTCATTTTTGCCTATTGTGACATCATCGTCATTTACAATGTCTGTCTTCTGTGCCTTTTGTGACACCACCATCTTTTACAATGCCTGTGTCTTCTGTGCCTATAGTGACATCATCGTCATTTATAATGCCTGTGTCTTCTGTGCCTATTGTGACACCATTGTAATTTACAATGCCTGTGTCATCTGTGCATATTTTTACATCATCGTCATTTACAATTCCTGTGCCTATAGTGACATCTCCGTCATTTACAATGCCTTTGTACTCTGTTCCTATAGTGACATCTTCGTAATTTACAGTGCCTTTTTCTTCTGTGCCTATGGTGACATAATCGTCTTTTACAATGCCTGTGCCTAATCTCACCTCATTGTAATTAACAATGCCTGTGCCTATTGTGACATCATCGTCATTTAGAATGCCTGTTTCGTCTGTTCCTATAGTGACATCATCGTCATTTACAATGCCTGTGCCAAATTTGACATCATTGTCATTTACAATGCCTGTGCCTATTGTGACATCATCGTCATTTACAATGCCTGGGCGTATTGTGACATCATCATCATTTGTAATCCCTGAGCCTATTTTAACATCATTGTGATTTACAATGCCTGAGCCTATTGCGACATCATCGTGATCTACAATGCCTGTGACTAATTTAACATCACCAACATTTACAATGCCTCTACCTATTGTAACATCATCATCTTTTACAATGCCTGTGCTAATTGTGACATCATCATCATTTGCAATGCCTTCGTTTTCTCTGCCTATTTTGACATTATCGTCATTTACAATGCCTGTGCCTACTGTGACATCATCGTCATATACAATGACGATGCCTATTGTGATATCATCCTCTTTTAAAATGCCTGGGGCTATTATGACATCATCGTCATTTACAATGCCTTTGCCTCTTGAGACATCATAATCATTTACAATATCTGTGTCACCGGTGCCTATTTTTACATCGGCCTCGCTTACAATGCCTGTGTGGTCTGTGCCTATTGTGACATCATCGTCATTTATAATGCCTTAGGCTATTGTGGCATCATCGTTATTTACAATGTCTGGCCTATTGTGACATCATCGTCATTTAACATGCCTCTGCTTATTGTGACATAATCGCCAGTTACAATGCCTGTGCCTATTTTGACATCATCATGATTTACAATGCCTGTGCCTATTGTGACATCATCATCATTTAATATGCCTATGCCTACTGTGATACAGTCATCTTCTACAATGGCTGTAGCTATTTTTACATCATCATCATTTACAATAACTGTGCCTATTTTGACATCATCATCTTCTATAATGCCTATGGCTATTCTGACATCATCGTCATTTACAATACCTTTGCCTATTGTGACATAACTATCTCTTGCAATGCCTGAGTCGTCTTTGCCTATCGTGACATCATCGTAATTTACAATGCCTGAGTCGTCTGTTCCCATTGTGACATCATCGCCACTTACAATCCCTGTGCCTATTATGACATCATCGTTATTTACAATGCCTGTGGCTATTGTGACATCACCGTCATTTACAATGCCGGTGTCTTTTCTGCCTATAGTGACATCATCGTCACTTTGAATGCCCGTGTCACCTGTGCCTCTTATAACATCATCGTCATTTACAATGCACGTGTCACCTGTCCCTATTGTGACATCATCGTCGTTTACTATGCCTCTGTTGTCTGTCCCTAGCGTGACGTTATCGTCATTTACAATTCCTGTCTCGTCTGTGCCTATTGTGACATCATCTTCATTTACAATGCCTGTGCCTATTGCGACATCACCGTTATTTACCATTCCAGTGCCTATTGTTTCATCATCGTCATTTAGAATGCGTGTGGTCTGTGACTATTGTGACATCATTGTCAATTAAAACCCCGGTTTCATCTGTTCCTATTTTAACATCATCGTCATTTACAATGCCTGTGTCTATAGTGACATCATTGTCATTTACAATGCCTGTGTAGACTGTGCCAATTGTGCCAACATCATCATTTACAATGCCTGTGTCGTCTGTGCCTGTTATTTTCTCATCATCTAGTTTACAATGCCTGTGGCTATTGTGATATCATCGTCATTTACAAAGCCTGTTTTGTCATTGCCTATTGCGACATCTTCGTCATTTACAATGTCTTTACATATTGTGACACCATCGTCATTTACAATGACTGTGCCTATTGTGTCAACACCTACATTTAAAATGCCTGCGCCTATTCTGACATCATCGTTATTTATAATACCTGTGCCAATTGTGTCAACATCTACATTTACAATGCCTGCGCGTATTGTGACATCATAGTCTTTTACAATGTGTGTGTCTGTTGTGACATCATCGTCATTTACTATTACTGTGCCTATTGTGGTATCATCGTCATTTACAATGCCTGTGCCAAATTTGTCAACATCTACATTTACAATGCCTGTGCCTATTGTGACATCGTCATATTTTACAATGCCTGTGCCTATTTTGTCATCATCTACATTAACAATGCCTTTGTCAATTGTGACTTCATCATCATATACTATGGCTTTGCCTTTTGTGACAGAATCACACAGAATCACAGAATAACCAGGTTGGAAGAGACCCACCGGATCATCGAGTCCAACCGTTCCTATCAAACACTAAACCATATCCCTCAGCACCTCGTCCACCCGTGCCTTAAACACCTCCAGGGAAGGTGACTCAACCACCTCCCTGGGCAGCCTGTTCCAGTGCCCAAGGACCCTTTCTGTAAAGAATTTTTTCCTAATGTCCAGCCTAAATCTCCCCTGGCGGAGCTTGAGGCCATTCCCTCTTGTCCTGTCCCCTGGCACTTGGGAGAAGAGGCCAGCACCCTCCACTCCACAACCTCCTTTCAGGTAGTTGTAGAGAGCAATGAGGTCACCCCTCAGCCTCCTCTTCTCCAGGCTAAACAACCCCAGCTCTCTCAGCCGCTCCTCAGAAGACCTGTTCTCCAGCCCCTTCACCAGCTTTGTTGCTCTTCTCTGGACTCGCTCCAGAGCCTCAACATCCTTCTTGTGGTGAGGGGCCCAGAACTGAACACAGTACTCGAGGAGCGGTCTCACCAGTGCCGAGTACAGAGGGAGGATAACCTCCCTGGACCTGCTGGTCACACCATTTCTGATCCAAGCCAAGATGCCATTGGCCTTCTTGGCCAGCTGGGCACACTGCTTGCTCATATTCAGTCGGTTCTCAACCAACACCCCCAGGTCCCTCTCCTCCAGGCAGCTTTCTAGACAGACTTCTCCTAGTCTTTAGCACTGCATAGAGTTGTTGTGCCCCAAGTGCAGGACCCGGCATTTGGCCTTGTTAAACCTCATGCCATTTGACTCAGCCCAGCGACATCATCATCATTTACAATACCTGTGCCAATTGTGTCAACACCTAAATTTAAAATGCCTGCTCCTTTTATGACATCATAGTCATTTACAATGCCTGTGCCTATTGTGACATCATCGTCATTTACAATGCCTGTGCCAATTGTGTCATAATCTACATTTACAATTCCTGTGCCTGTTGTGACATCATCGTCATCTACTATGCCTGTGCCTGTTGTGACATCATCGTCATTTCCAATGCCTTTGAATATTGTGACATCATCATCATTTCTAATGCCTGTGCCTATTGTGACATCATCATAATTTACAATGCCTATGCCCATTGTGACATCAAAATCTTTTACAATGCCTGTACATATTGTGACATCATGGTCATTTACAATGCCTGTGCCTACTGTGACATCATCGTCATTTACAATGCCTGTACCTATTCCGACATCTTCTTCATTTACACTGCCTGTGCCTATTGCGACTTATTGTCATTTACAATGACTGTGCCTATTGCGATTTCATCGTCATTTACAATGCCTGTGCCTATTGTGACACCATCATCATTTACAATGCCTGTGCCTATTTCGACTTATCATCATTTATAATGCCTGCTCCTATTGTGACATCATCATCTTCTAAATATCTCTGCCTATTGTGACATCATCATCATTTAAAATGCCACTTCCTATTATGACATCATCGTCATTTACAATGCCTATCCCTGTTGTTATATCATCGTCATTTACAATGCCTGTGTCTTCTGTGCCCATTGTGACATCATAGTCATGTAAAATTCCACTGCCTTTTGTGACATCATCATCATTTACAATTCCTTTGCTTGTTGTGACATCATCGTCATTTACAAAGCTTGTATCCTATTGTGTCATCATCTACATTTATAACGCCTGTGCCTATTATAAGATAATTGTCATTTACAGTGCCTGTGCCTATAGTGGCATCATCATCATTTCCAATGCCTGTGCCTGTTGTGACATCATCGTAATTTACAATGCCTGTGCCTATTATGACATCATCGTCATTTACAATGCCTATGTCTATTGTGACATAATCGTCTTTTACAAGGCCTGTGCGTAATGTGACATCATTGTCATTTACAATGCCTGTGCCTATTGTGACATCATCGTCATTTACAATGCTTTTGCATATTGTGACATCATCGTCATTTACAATGCCTGTGCCTATTGCGACATCATCGTCATTAAAAATCCCTGTGCCTATTGCGACATCATAGACATTTACAATGCCTGTGCCTATTGTGACACCATCATCATTTACAATGCCTCTGCCTATTGTGACATCATCGTCATTTAAAATGTTTGTTCCTATTGTGACATCATTCTCATTTACAATGCCATTGCCTATTGTGACATCATCATCAAATAAAATGCCTGTGCCTACTGGGACATCATCGTCATTTAAAACCCCCTTGCCTATTGTGATTTCATCGTCATTTTAATATCCTGTGCCTATTGCGACATCATCCTAATTTACGTTGCTTGTGCCTATTTTGACATTATCGTCATTTAAAATGCCTGTGCCTGTTGTTATATCATCATTTACAATGCCTTTGCCTATTGTGACAACGTTGTCATTTACAAAGCCTGTGTCCTATTGTGTCATTATCGTCATTTATAACGCCTGTGCCTATTGTGACATAATTGTCATTTACAGTGCCTGTGCCTATAGTGGCATCATCTACATTTACAATACCTGTGCCTTTAGTGTCATCATCTACATTTACAATGCCTTTGCCTATTATGATATCATCGTCATATACAATGCCTGTGCCTATTGTGACATCATCATCTTAAACAATGCCTCTGCCTGTTCTGACATCGCCGTCATTTACAATGCCTGATTTTTCTGTTCCCATTGTGACATCATCGTCATGTACAATGCCTGTGCAGTCTGTGCCTTATATGACGTCATCGTCATGTGCAATGCCTGTGTATTCTGTTCCCATTGTAACATCATCGTCACACACAATGCCTGTGTCGTCTATTACCTTAGTGACATCATCCTCATGTACAATCCCTGTGTCGTCTGTGCCCATTGTGACATAATTGTAACGTACAATGCCTAAGTAGTCTGCCCTCATTATGACATCATCGTCATTTACAGTTCCTGAGGCGTCTGTTCCCATTGTGAAATCATCGTCATGTAAAATGCCTGTCCTCTGTGCCTATTCTGAAATCATCGTATTTTATAATGCCTATGCCTATTGAGACATCATCATCAATTAAAATGCCTGTGCCTACTGTGACATTATCGTCATTTACAATGCCTGTGCCTATTGTAACATCATAGCCATTTACAATGCCTATCCCTATTGTGAAACCATCCTCATTTAACATGCCTGAGCCAATTCTGACATCATAGTCATTTCCAATGCCTCTGCCAATTGTGACATCATCGTGATATACAATGCCTCTGCCTGTTGTGACATCATCGTCGTTTACAATGCCTGTGAATATTGTGACATAATCGTCATTTACAATGCCTGTGCCTATTCAGACACATCGCCATTTACAATGCCTGTGCCTACTGCGACATATTTGTCATTTACAATGCCTATGCCTATTGTAACATCATCGTTATTTACAATGCCTGTGTCAATTGTGACATCATCATCATTTACAATGCTTTTACGTTTTCTGTCATCATCCTCATTTACAATGCTTCCGCATATTGTGACATCATCATCATTTACATTGCCTGTGCCTATAGTGACATCATTGTCATTCACAATGCCTGTGCCTATTGTGTCATCATCTGCATTTACAATGCCTCTGCCTATTTTGACATCATCGTCATTTACAGTGCCTTTGCCTAATTTGACATTATCAACATTTACAACACCTGTGTCGTCTGTGCTTATTGTGACATCATCGTCATTTACAATGCCTGTGTCATCTCTCCCTATTATGACATCGTCATTTACAATGCCTGTTCTTCTTGTGAAACCATCGTCATTCACAATGCCTGTGTCGTCTGTGCCTATTGTGACATCACCGTCACTTTCAATGACTGTGCCTATTGTGACATCAATTCATTTACAGTGCCTGTGCCTTTTGTGACATCATCGTCATTTACAATGCCAATGTCATTGTGCCTATTGTGACATCATCGACATATACAATGCCTGTGCCTATTGTGACATCATTGTCATTTACAAAGCCTGTGTTATCTCTCCCTATTTTGACATCATCGTCATTTACAATGCCTGTTCCTCTTGTGAAATCATCGTCATTTACAGTTCCTGTGCCTATTGTGAAATCAGCATCATATACAATCCCAGTGTCATCTGTGCATCTTTTGAAATCATCGTCATATAGAATGCCTGTGCCTAATGTGACATCATCTTCATTTACAATCACTGTGCCTATTGTGACATCATCGTCATTTACAATGCCTTTGCCTACTGGGTCATCATCTACATTTACAATGCCTGTGCCTATTGTGACATCATCATCATATACAATGCCTGTGCCTATTGTGACATCATCTTCATTTAGAATGCCTGTACCTATTGTGACATCATCATCATACACAATGCCTGTGTCGTCTTTGCCTATTGTGACATCATCGTCATCTACAATGCCTGTTCTTCTTGCGAAATCGTCATTCACAGTGCCTGTGTCGTCTGTGCCCATTGTGACATCATCGTCATTTACAATGTCGGTTAATCTTGTGAAATCATCTTAATTTTAAATGCCTGTTTTCCCTGAGCCTATTGTGACATCGTCATTTACAATGCCTGTCCCAATTGTGACATCATCATCATTAACAATGTCTATGCCTTCTTTGGCATTATTATCATTTCCATCACCTGTGTTGTTTGTGCCTATTGTGACATCATCGTCATTTACAATACCTGTATCGTCCATGCCTATTGTGACATCATCGTCATTTACAATGATGCCTGTGGCCATTGTGACAACAACGTCATTTACAATGCCTGTGCGTATACTGACATCATCGTCATTTACAATGCCTGTGCCTATAATGACATCATTGTCATTTACAATGACTCTGTTATCTGTCCCTATTGCGACATCATCGTCATTTAAAATGCCTGTGTGGTCTGTGATTATTGTTACATCATCGTTATTTACAATGCCTGTGTAGACTGTGCCTATTATAACATCATCGTCATTTAAAATTCCTATGCCTATTGTGACATCATCGTCATTTACAATGCCTGTGAGTATGGTGACATAGTCGTCATTTAGAATGCCTGTGCCTATTGAGACATCATCTACATTTACAATGCCTGTGCCTGTTGTGACATCATCGTCATATACAATTCCAGTGCATATTGTGACATCATCTTCATTTACAATGCCTGTGCCTACTGTGACATCATCATCATTTACAATGTCTGTGCCTATTGGGACATCATCGTCATTTATAATGCCTGTACCTATTGTGAAATCGTCATTTACAATTCTTGTGCATATTGTGACATCATCGTTACTTAAAATGCGTGTACATATTCTAACATCATTGTCATTTACAATGCCTGTGTCTTCGGTACCTATTGTGACATCATCGTAATTATAATGCCTGTGCCTATTGTGGCATCACTGTCATTTACAATGATGCCTATTCCCATTGAGACATCATCATCATTTACAATGCCTGTGCCTGTTGTGACATCATTGTCATTTACAATGCTTGTGCCTATATTGATATCATCATTATTTACAATGCCTGTGCCTACTGTGACATCATCATCACTTACAATGTCTGTGACACATGTGCCTATTGTGCCATCATCGTCATTTACAATGCTTGTGCGTATTCTGACATCATCGTCATTCACAATGCCTCTGTTCTATGCGGTCATTGTGAAATAAGCGTCATTAACAATGCCTGTGTCGTTTTTGCCTATTTTGAAATCATCTTCATTGGCAATCCTTGTGCCTATTGTGATATCATCGTGATTTACAACACCTGTGTTGCCTGTGAGTATTCTGACATCATCATCATTTACAATGGCTGTGTCTTCTGTGCCTATTTTGCCGTCATCATCGTTTACAATGATGCCTGTGCCCATTGTGACATCATTGTCATTTACAATGCCTCTGCCTATTGTGACATCATCATCATTTACAATGTCTGTGCCTATTGTGCAATCATTATTGACAATGCCTGTACCTATTGTGACATCATCGTCATTTGCAATGCCTGTGTCTATATGGACATCATCATCATTTAAAATGCCTGTGTCTATTGTGACATCATCGTCATCTACTATGCCTGTGCCTGTTGTGACATCATCGTCATTTGCAATGACTTTGCTTATTGTGACATCGTCGTCATTTACAATTCCTGTGTCATCGGTGCCTATTTTCACATCATCGTCATTTACTATGCCTGTGTCTTCTGTGCCTGTTATGACATCATCATGATTTACAATGCCTTTGTTGTCTGTGCCTATTGATATATCAACGTAATTCAAAATGCCTATGTCCTCTGTGCAGCTTACGACATCATCGACATTTGCAATGCCTGTGCCTTCTGTGCCTGTTATGACATCATCCTCATTTACAATTCCTTTCGTCTGTGCCTATTGTGACATCATCGTCATGTACAATGCCTGTGTCGTCTGTGTCCATTGTAACATCATCGTCATGGACAATGCCTGTGTCGTCTGTGCCCTTGGAGACATCACCGTCATTAATAATTATGCCTGTTCCAATTCTGACATCATCGTCATTTACAGTGCCTGTGTCACCCGTGCCTATTGTGACATCATTTTCATTTACAAAGCCTGTGTCTTCCGTTCCTATTTTGACATCATCGTCATTTACAATGATGCCTGTGCCCATTGTGACATAATCGACATTTGCAATGCCTGTGTCTTCTGTGCCTGTTATGACATCATCGTCATTTACAATGCCTGTGTCGTCTGTGCCAATTCTGACATCACCGTCATGTACAATTCCTGTGTTGTCTGTGTCCATTGTGACATCATAGTCATGTAGAGTTCCTGTGTTGTCTGTGTCCATTGTGACATCATCGTCATGTACAATGCCTGTGTTTTCTGTGCCTGTTATGACATCATCATGATTTACAATGCCTTTGTTTTCTGTGCCTATTGATATATCAACGTATTTCAAAATGCCTATGTCCTCTGTGCAGCTTACGACATCATCGACATTTGCAATGCCTGTGCCTTCTGTGCCTGTTATGACATCATCCTCATTTACAATTCCTTTCGTCTGTGCCTATTTTGACATCATCGTCATTTACATTGCCTGTGCCTACTGTGACATCATCGTCATTTGCAGTGTCTGTGCCGATTATGATATCATCGTGGTTTACAATGCCTGTGCATGTTGTGACATCATTGTCATTTACAATGCCTGTTCCTATTGTGACATCATTGTCATTTACAATGCCTGTGCCTACTGTTACATCATCGCCTTTAAAATTCCTGTGCCTTTTGTTACATCATCATCATTCACAATGCCTGTTCCTATTGTGACATCATCGTCACTTACAATTCCTGTGCCTATTGCGACATAACTGTCATTTATAATGCCTGTGCCTATTGTGACATCATCGTCATGTACAATGCCGGTGCCTTTTGTGACATCATCGTCATTTACAATGCCAGTTCCTATTGTGACATCATCGTCATTTACAATGTCTGTCTTGTCTGTGCTTATTGTGACAGAATCATCATTTACAATGCCTGTGTCGTCTGGGCCTATTGTGACATCATTGTAATTTACAATGTCTGTCCCCTCTGTGATTATTGTGACATCTTCCTAAATTACAAGGCCTGTGTCTTCTTGCTTTTTGTGACATCGTCATTTACAATGCCTGTGCCTATTGTGCCATAAACATCATTTACAATGACTGTGTCTATTGTGACATCTTCCTCATTTACTATGATGCCTGTTCCCAATGTGACATCATCGTCATTTACATTTTCTGTTCTTATTGTGACATCATTGTCATTTACAACGCCTGTGCTTATTGTGTCAACATAAACATTTACAATGCCTGTGCCTATTGTGATTTTATCATCATTTACAATGCTTGCGCCTATTGTGACATTATCGTCATTTGCAATGCTTGTGCCTATTGTGACATCATCGTCATTTGCAATGCCAATTCCTATTCTGAAATCATCGCCATATACTATGCCTGTACCTATTGTGACATCATCGTCATTTTCAATGCCTGTTTCTTCCGTTCCCTTTGTGACATCATCGTCATTTACAATGCCTGTGTCTTCTGTGCCAATTCTGACATCACCGTCATGTACAATTCCTGGGTTGTCTGTGTCCATTATGACATCATCGTCATGTACAATGCCTGTGTCTTCTGTGCCCATTCTGACATCATTGTCATGGACAATGCCTGTGTCGTCTGTGCCCATGGAGACATCATTGTCATTTACAATTATGTCTGTACCAATTGTGACATCGTCATTTACAGTGCCTGTGTCGTCCATGCCTATTATTACATTATCTTCATTTACAATGCCTGTGCCTCTTGTGACATCATCGTCATTTACAAAGCCTGTGCCTATTGAGACATCATCGTCACTTACAATGCCTGTGCATTTTGTGACATCATCGTCATTTACAAAGCCGGTGCCTATTGTGACATCACCATCATTTACAATACTTGTGGCTATTGTTACATCATCGTCATATACAATGCCTTTGCCTATTGTGACATAATCGTTATTTACAATGCCTGTACCTATTGTGACATCATCGTAATTTACAATGCCTGTGCCTCTTGTGTCATCACTGTCATTTACAATGCCTGTCTCATCTGTGCCTATTGTGACATCATCATCATTTAAAATGTCTTTACCGCCTGTGCGTATTTTGACATCATCGTCATTTACAATGACAGTGCCTATTGTGACATCATCGTCATTTACAGTGCCTGTGCATATTGTGACATCATCTTAATTTACAATGCCTCTGTAGTCTGTGCCGATTGTGCCATCATCGTCCTTTACAATGACTGTGACTTCTGTGCCTGTTGTGACCTCATCGTCATTTACAATGCCTGTGTTTTCTCTGCCTATTGCGACATCATTGTCATTTACAAGGCCTGTGACTACTATGACACCATCGTCCTTTACAATGCCTGTGCCTCCTGTGTCATCATTGTCATTTACAAAGCCTGTGTCGTCTCTGCCTATTGTGACGTCATCATCATAAAAATGCCTTTGTCGTCTGTGCCTATTGTGACATCATCGTCATTTACAATGCCTGTGTCTTCTGTGCCTATTGTGACATCATCGTCATTTACACTGCCTGTACTATTGTGACATCATCGTAATTTAAAATGCCTGTGCCTGTTGTGACATCATACTCATTTACAATGCCTGTGTCGTCTGTGCCTATTGTGACATCATCGTCATTTGCAATGGCTATTAATATTTTGACATCATTGTCTTTTATAATGCCTATGGCTATTGTAATATCATCGTCATTTACAATGCATGTTTTACTGTGCGTATTCTGACATCACCGTCATTTACAATGCCTGTGTCGTCTGTGCCTATTGTGACATCATCGTCATTTACAATGCCTGTGTCGTCTGTGCCTATTTTGACATCATTGTCATTTACAATGCCTCTGGCTATTGTTATATCATCGTCATTTACAATGCCTGTGCCTATTGTGACATCATCGTCATTTACAATGCCTGAGTCTTTTGTGACATCATCGTCATTTACAATGTCTGTGTCGTCTGTGCCTATTGTGATAACATCACCCTTTACAATGCCTGTTCCTATTGTGACTTCATTGTCATTTACAATGCCTGTGAATATCGTGACATCATCGTCATTTACAATGCCTGTACCGTTTGTGCCTAATGTGACATCATCGTCTTTTACAATGCCTTTGCCGGCTGTGCCTATTATGACATTATCGTCATTTACAATGCCTGTGCCTATTTTGATATCATCTTCAGTAACAATGCCTGTGCCTGTTGTGACATCATCGTCTTTTACAGTGCCTGTGCCTATATTAACATCATCTACATTTACAATGGCTACACCTATTATGACATCATCCTAATTTAAAGTGCCTGTTGTGAAATCATTGTCTTTTACAATGCCTGTGCCGTCTGTCTCTATTGTAACATCATCGTCATTTACAATGCCTGTGCCTATTTTGACATCATCGTCATTTACAATGCATGTGTCATCTGTGCCTATTGTGACATCATCATGAATTACAATGCCAGTGTCTCCTGTCCCTACTGTGACTTCATCGTCATGTAAAATGCCTTTGTCGTCTGTGCCTATTGTGATGTCATTGTCTTTTACAATGCCTGTGCCTATTGTGACATCATCGCCATTTACAATGTCTGTGCTTATTGTGATATCGTCGTCATTTACAATGCCTGTGCCTATTTTGATATCATCGTCATTTACAATGCCTGTGTCATCTGTTCCCATTGTGACATCATTGTCATGTACAATGCTTGTGTCGTCTGTGCTCTCTGTGACGTCATCGTCATGTAGACTGCCTGTCTCGTCTGCGCCTATTGTGACATCATCGTCATTTACAATGCCTGTGTTTATTGCGACTTCTTGTCATTTACAATGCCCGTGCCTATTGTGACATCATCGTCATTTACAAAGCCTGTGCCTATTGTGATATCATCGTCATTTACAATGCCTGAGTCTATTGTGACATCATCGTCGTATACAATTTTGTCATTTGTTCCTTTTTTGACATCATCGTCATTTACAATGTCTGTCATCTGTGCCTATTGTGACATTATCGTCATTTGCAACGCCAGTTCCTATTGTGACATCATCGTCATTTACAATGCCTGTGCCTATTATGACATCATCGTTATGTAAAATTCCTGAGGCTATTGTGACATCATCGTCATCTACAATGCCTGTGTCGTAGGTGCCTATTGTGACATCATTGTCATTTACAATGCCTGTGTCGTCTCTGCCTTTTTTCACATTGTCGTCATTTACAATGCCTTTCATCAGTGCCTATTGTGACATCATCGTCATTTACAATGTCTGTGCCTATTGTGACATCATCGTCATTTACAATTCCTCTGGCTTTTCTGACATCATCGCCTTTTAAAATGCCTGTGCCTTTTGTGACGTCATCATCATTCACAATGCTGTGCCTACTGTGACATCAACATCATTTACAATGTTTGTGTTGTCTGTGCCTATTGTGACATCATCGTCATTTACAATGCCTGCGTCTTCTGTGCATATTGTGACATCGTCATTTACTATCCCTGTGTTTTCTCTGCCTATTGCGACATCATAGTCTTTTACATTGCCTGTGCCTAATGTGACATCATCGTCATTTGCAATGCCTGGGCCTATAGTGATATCATCTTCGTTTACCATGCCTGAGAAATTCACAATTCCTCTGTTGTCTCTACTTATTGTGAAATCAGCCTCATTAACAATGCCTGTGGTATATGGCCTTTTTGTGACATCATCGTCATTTGCATTCCTTGTGCCTATTGTGACATCATCGTGATTTACAATACCTGTGTCTCCTGTGCCTATTGTGACATCATCGTCACTATCAATGCCTCTGTCGACTGTGCCTATTTTGACATCATCTTTTTTTGCAATGCCCGTGCCTATTGTGACATCTTCGTCATTTCCAATGCCTGTGTTGTCAGTGCCTATTGTGACATTATCGTCATTTACAATGCCTGTGCCTATTGTGACATTATCGTCATTTACAATGCCTGTGTCGTCAGTGCCTTTTCTACATCATCGTCATCTACAATGCCTTTGTCTTCTGTGCCTATTTTGACATCATCGTCATTTACAATGCCTGTGTCGTCTGTTCCCATTGTGACATCATTGTCACGTACAATGCCTTTGTCGTCTGTGCCCTCTGTGACGTCATCGTCGTGTGGACTGCCTGTGTCTTCTGCGCCTATTGTGACATCGTCTACATTTACAATACCTGCGCCTATTGTGACATCATCATCATTTACAATGCCTGTGCCTATTTTGACATCATCGTTATTCACAATGCCTCTGTTTTCTGTGTTTATTAAGATATCAGCTTCAGTAACAATGCCTGTCGTCTGCGTCTTTTGTGACATCATCGTCATTTGCATTCCTTGTGCGTGCCTATTGTGACATCATTGTGATTTACAATACCTTTGTCGCCTGAGCCTATTGCGACATCATCTTCATTTACAAGGCCTGTGACATCTGTGCCTATTTTGACATCATCGTCATTTGTAATGCCTGTGCCTAATGTGACACCATCGTCATTTACAATGCCTGTGCCTATTGTGACATCATCGTCATTTACAATGCCTGTGTCGTATGTGCCTATTGTGACATAATCATCATTTACAATGCCTGTGACTATTGTTACATCATCGTCATTCACAATGCCTCTGTTCTCTGTGGTTATCGTGAAATCAGCATCATTAACAATGCCTGTGTCGTATGTGCCTAATGTGACATCATCGTCATATGCAATCCTTGTGCCTATTGTGACATCATCGTGATTTACACTACTTGTGTAGCCTGTGCCTCTTGTGACATCATCGTAATTTACAATGCCAGTGTCGTCTGTGCCTATTGTGACATAGTCATTTACAATGCCTGTGCCTATTGTGACATAATTGACATTTACAATGCCTTTTCCCATTATGACCTCATCGTCAGTTACGATGCCTGTGGCTGTTATGACATCATCATCATTTACAATGCCTTTGTCGCCTGTGCTTATTGTGACATCATCGTTTTTTACAATGTCTGTGTCCTCTGTTCTTATTGTGACATCATCATAAATTACAAGGTATGTGTCTTCTTCATTTTGAGATGTCGTCAATTACAAAGCCTGAGTTGTCTCTGCTATTGCGACATCACCGTCATTTAAAATGCCTGTGCCTATTCTGACATCATCGTCATTTGCTATGATGGCTATACCCATTGTGACATCATCATCATTTACAATGCCTGTGCCTATTGTGATATCATCGTCATTTACAATGCCTGTGACATCTGTGCCTACTGTGACATCATCTTAATTTGCAATTCCTGTGCCTATGGTGACATCATCGTCATTTACAATGCCTGTGCCTATTCTGACATAATCGTCATTTACAATTCCTTTGTCTTATGTGCCTATTGCGACATCATCGTCATTGACAATGCCTGTGCCTTTTGCGACATCATCGTCATTTACAATGCCTCTGTTCTCTGTGCTTATTGTGAAATCAGCGTCATTAACAATGCCTGTATCGTATGTGCCTACTGTGACATCATCGTCATTTGCAATCCTTTTGCCTATTCTGACATCATCGTGATTTACAATACCTGTGTTGCCTGTGCCTATTGTGACATCATCGTCATTAATAATGCCTGTGCCTATTGTGACATCATCGTCACTTACAATGCCTGTGCCTATAGTGAAATCATCCTCATTTACAATGCCTGTGCCTACAGTGACATCATCGTGATTTACAATACCTGTGTTGCCTGTGCCTATTGTGACATCATCGTCATTTATAATGCCTGTCATCTGTGCTTATTGTGAAATCATCCTCATTTAAAATGCCTGTGTCATCTGTGCCTTTTTTGACATCTTCTTCTTTTACAATAACTGTCTCCTGTCCCTATTGTGACATCATTGTCGTTTACAATGCCTGTGACATCTGTGCCTATTGTGACAGTATCGTAATTTAGAATGCGTGTCGTCTGTGCCTATTCTAAAATCATCATCATTTACAGTGTCTGAGTCGTCTGTGCATATTGTGACATCTTCGTCATTTACAATGCCTATGACATCTTTTCCTATTGTGACAGAAAATTTACAATGTGACAGGCATTTACAATGCCTGTGCCTATTGTGACATCATCGTCATTTGCAATGCCTGTGCCTACAGTGTCATCATCATCATTTACAATACCTGTGGCTATTGTGACTACATCGTCTTTTTCAATGCTTCTGCCTATTGTGACACCATTGTCATTTTAAATGCCTTTGCCTATTGTTATATCATCGTCATTTACAATGCCTGTGCCTATTGTGACATCATCGTCATATAAAATGCCTGTGCCTATTGTGACATCATCTTCATTTAGACTGCCTGTGCCTATTGTGTCAACATATCCATCTACAATGCCTGTGCCTATTGTGACATCATCGTCATTCACAACGCCGGTGCCTACTGTGAAATCATCATCATTTACAATGCCTCTACCTATCTGGACATTGAAGTCATTTACATTGTCTGTGCCTATTGTGACATCATCGTCATTTAAAATGCCTGTGCCCTCTGTGCCTATTGCAATATCATCGTCATTTACACTGCCTGTGCCTATTGTGACGTGATCGTCATTTACAATGCCTGTGCCTATTGTGACATCATCGTAATTTACAAAGCCTGTGCCTATTGGGACACCATCAACATATACAATGCCTGTGTTATCTGTGCCTCTTGTGAAATCATCATCATTTACAATGCCTGTGCCTATTGTGACATCATTGTCATTTACAATGCCTGTGCCTATTGTGACATCATCATCATTCAGAATGCCTGTGCCTATTGTGACATCATCTACATTTACAATGCCTGTGCCTATTGTGGCATCATGGTCATTTACATTGCCTGTGCCTATTGGGTCATCATCATCATTCAGAATGCCTGTGCCTATTGTGACATCATCTACATTTACAATGCCTGTGCCTATTGGGTCATCATCATCATTCAGAATGCCTGTGCCTATTGTGACATCATCTACATTTACAATGCCTGTGCCTATTGTGGCATCATGGTCATTTACATTGCCTGTGCCTATTGGGTCATCATCGTCATATACAATGCCTGTGTCGTCTGTGCCTATTGTGACATCATCTTTAATTATAATGCCTGTACCGTCTCTCCCTACTGTGATATCATCAACATTTACAATGCCTTTTCGTCTTGTGAAATCATCGTCATTCACAATGCCTGTGTCGTCTGTGCTTATTGTGACATCACTGTCTTTTACAATGCCTGTGTATCTTGTAAAATCATCATAATTTAAAATGCCTGTGTCGTCGGTGCCTATTGTGACAACATCGTCATTTACAATGCCTGTGCCAATTGTGACATCATCGTCATTTAAAATGTCTGAGCCTATTGTACCATCATCGTCATTTACAATTCCTCTGCCTATTTTGACATCATCGTCATTTACAATGCCTTTGCCTACTTTGATATTATCATCATTTACAACACTTCTGTCATCTCTGCATATTGTGACATCATCGTCATTTACAACGCCTGTGTCATCTTTGCCCAATGTGACATTATCATCATTTAAATTCCTGTGTCATATTTGCCTATTTTCACACCATCTTCATTTACAATATCAGTTTCTTCTGTGCCTATTGTAACATAATCCACTTTTACATTGCCTGTATCGTCTGTGCCTATTCTGACATCATTGAAATTTTCAATGCATGTGGCCATTTTGACAACACTGTCACTTACAATGCCTGTGCCTATAGTGACATCCTTGTCATTTACAATGCCTGTGAGTATTGTGACATCATCGTCATATACAAAGCCGGTGCCTACTGTGACATCATTGTCATTCACAATCCCTGCGCCTATTGTAACATCATCTTAATTTACAATACCTGTTTCATCTGTGTCTATTGTGACATCATGATCATTTACAGTGCCTGAGTTGTCTGTGCCTAATCGGACATCTTTGTAATTTACAATACCTGTGCCTATTGTAAAATCATCGCCATTTACAATGCCTGTGCCTATTGGGTCATCATCTATATTTACAATGCCTGTGCCTACTGTGACATCATCATGATTTAAAAAGCCTATCCATATTATGACATCATCATCATTTACAATGCCTGTGTCTGTTGTGGAATCAACGATATTTACAATGCCTGTGCCTGTTGTGATATCATCATCATTTACAATGCTGCCTTTGCCCATTATTACATCATAGTCATTCACTATGCCTTTGCCTTTTGTAACATCCTCATCATTTACAATGCCTGTGCCTATTGTTTGATCATCGGCATTTACAATGCCTGTGCTTATTGTGATATCATCGTCATTTACAATGATTGCACCTATTCTGACATCACCGTCATTTACAATGCCTGTGCAGTCTTTGCCTGTTGTGACATCATCCTCATTTACAATGCCTGTGTTCTTTGTGCCTATTTTGACATCATCGTCATTTACAGCGCCTGTCTCGTCTTTGCCTATTGTGACATCATCATCTCTTACAAGGCCTGTTCCAATTGTGGCATCACTGTCTTTTAAAATGCCTGTGCCTACTGTGAAATCATCACCATTTACTATGCATGTGCCTGTTGCGACATCATCATCATTTTCAGTGTCTGTGCCTATTGTGACATCACGGTCATTTAAAATGCCTGTGCCTATTGTGACATCATCGTCATTTACAATGCCTCTGTTGTCTGGACTTATTGATATATCAGCATCATTAACAATGCCTCTGTTGTCTGTGCCTATTTTGACATCATCGTTATTTGCAATCCTTGTGCCTGCCTATTGTGACATCATCGTAATTTACTATACCTGTGTCGTCTGTGCCTATTTTGACATCTTAGCCATTTACAATGCCTGTGTCATACATGCCTATTGTTACATCATCATCATTCACAATGCCTCTGTTCTCTGTGCTTATTGTGAAATCAGCATAATTAACAATGCCTGTGTCATATGTGTCTAATTTGACTTCATCATTTGCAATGCCTGTGTCATCTGTGCCTATTGTGACATCATCATAATTTACACTGTCTGTGTCCTCTGTGCTTATTGTGATATCATCATAAACTACAAGGCCTGTGTCTTCTTGCCTTTTGAGACATTGTCATTTACAATGCCTGTGATGTCTCTGCCTATTTTGACATCATCTTCATTTACAATGCCTGTGGCTATTGTGACATGATCATCATTTACAATGTCCGTGCCTATTGTGACATCACCATCATATATAATGCCTGTGCCTATTGTGACATCATCATCATTGATTATGATGCCTATTCCCAATGTGACATCATCATCATTCACAATGCCTCTATTCTCTGAGCTTATTGTGAAATCAGCATCATTAATAATGCCTGTGTCATATGTTCCTGTTGTGACATCATTGTCATTTGCAATCCTTGTGCCTATTGTGAAACATTGTGATTTACAATACCTGTGTCACCTGTGCCTATTGTGACATCATCGTCATTTGCTATGCCTGTACCTGTTGTGAAATTGTCGTCTTTTAAAAATCCTGTGCCTATTGTGACATGATCTTCATTTCCAATGCCAGTGCCTATTGTTACATCATCGTCATTTACACTGCCTGTGCCTTTCCTGACATCACCGTCATTTTCAATGCCTGTGCCTGTTGTGACATCATAGTCATAAACAATGATTTTGTTGTCTGTGCCTAATTTAACATCATCATCATCTACTATAATGCCTGTACCCATTGTGACATCATCATCATTTACCATCCTTTTTCCTGTTGTGAAATTAACGATATTTACAATGCCTGTGCCTGTTGTGACATCATCTTTTACAATGCCTGTGCCTATTGTGACATCATCATCTTTTACAATGCCTGTGCCTATTGTGACATCATCACTTACAATGCCTGTGCCTGTTGTGACATCATTTTCATTTACAATTCCTGTTTCGTCTGTGCCTATTGTGACATGACCATCATTTACAATGCTAGTTCCAATTGTCACATCCTCATTTAAAATGCCTGTGCTTATTGTGAAACATCGTCATCTACAATGCTTGTGTCGGATGTGCCTGTTGTGACATCATCAACATTTACAATGCCTGTGCCTATTTTGACATCTTCCTCATTTCAAACCTCTGTTGTAGGTCCCTATTGTGACATCATCGTCATTTACAATGCCTGTTCCTATTGTGACATCATCGTCATTTACAATGCCAGTTCCTATTGTGACATCATTGTCATTTACAATGCCAGTTCCTATTGTGATATCATTTTCATTTACAGTGCCTGTGCCTGTAGTGACAATATCGTCATTTACAATGCCTTTTTCCTCTGTGCCTATTGTATCATCATTGTCACATAAAATGAATGCGCTTATTGAGACATCATCGTCATTTAAAATGCCTGTGCCGCCTGTGCCTATTGTGACACCACCGTCACTTACAATGCCTCTGTCATCTGTGCCTATTGTGACAGCATGCTCATTTAAAATACCTGTGCCTATTGGGACATCATCGTCATTTACAATGCCCGTGCCTACTGTGACACCATCGTCATTTAAAATGCCCGTGCCTACTGTGACACCACCGTCATTTTTACAATGCCCGTGCCTATTGTGACACCATCGTCATTTACAATGCCTTTGCCTATTGTGACATCATCATCATATACAATGCCTGTGCCTATTGAATCATAGAATAACCAGTTTGGAAGAGACCCACCGGATCATCGAGTCCAACCGTTCCTATCAAACACTAAACCATGCCCCTCAGCACCTCATCCACCTGTGCCTTAAACTCCTCCAGGGAAGGTGACTCAACCACCTCCCTGGGCAGCCTGTTCCAGTGCCTAATAACTCTTCCTGTGAAAAATTTTTTCCTAATATCCAGCCTAAATCTCCCCTGGTGGAGCTTGAGGCCATTCCCTCTTGTCCTGTCCCCTGTCACTTGGGAGAAGAGGCCAGCACCCTCCTCTATACAACCTTCTTTCAGGTTGCTGCAGAGAGCAATGACATCTCCCCTCAGCCTCCTCTTCTCCAGGCTAAACAACCCCAGCTCTCTCAGCCGCTCCTCAGAAGACCTGTTCTCCAGCCCCCTCACCAGCTTTGTTGCTCTTCTCTAGACTCGCTCCAGAGCCTCAACATCCTTCTTGTGGTGAGGGGCCCAGAAATGAACACAGTACTCGAGGAGCGGTCTCACCAGTGCCGAGTACAGAAGGAGAATAACCTCCCTGGACCTGCTGGTCACACCATTTCTGATCCAAGCCAAGATGCCATTGGCCTTCTTGGCCACCTGGGCACACTGCTGGCTCATATTCAGTCGGTTGTCAACCAACACACCCAGGTTCCTCTCCTCCAGGCAGCTTTCTAGACAGACTTCTCCTAGTCTGTAGCACTGCATAGGGTTGTTGTGCCCCAAGTGCAGAACCCGGCATTTGGCCTTGTTAAACCTCATGCCATGGGACTTAGCCCAGCGGTCCAGCCTGTTCAGATCCCTTTGCAGAGCCTCCCTACCCTCCAGCAGATCCACACTTCCACCCAGCTTATTGTCGTCCGCAAACTTGCTAAGGGTGCACTCAATGCCTTCATCCAGGTCATTGATAAAGACACTGAACAGGGCTGGACCCAGCACTGAGCCCTGGGGAACCCCACTTGTCACTGGCCTCCAGCTGGATTTCACACCATTTACCACCACTCTCTGGGCCCGGCCATCCAACCAGTTTTCCACCCAGGAGAGTGTGCACCTCTCCAGGTGCACACAGCAGGTGCACTCACAACAGCACCTCTCCAGGTGCATTCACAGCAGAATGCTGTGAGAAACTGTGTCAAAGGCTTTACTGAAGTCCAGGAAGACTACATCCACAGCCTTTCCCTCATCCAGCAGCCGAGTCACTTTGTCATAGAAGGCGATCAGGTTAGTCTGGCAAGACCTGCCTTTTGTGACCCCATGTTGACTGGGCCTGATCACCCGGTTCTCTTCCATGTGCTTCATGATAGCACTCAGATCACCTGCTCCATGACTTTCCCTGGCACTGAGGTCAGACTGACAGGCCTGTAGTTTCCTGGGTCCTCCCTGTGACCCTTTTTGTAGATGGGCACAACATCAGCCAGCCTCCAGTCAGAGGGACTTCCCTAGTCTTCCAGGACTGTTGGAAGATGATGGAAAGGGGTTTGGCCAGCACATCCGCCAGCTCCTTCAGTACCCTAGGGTGAATCCCCTCCGGCCCCATAGGCTTGTGGCTATCTAGTCGGGCTAGCAAGGCTCTGACCACCTCCTCTTGGATCACGGGAGCCTCATTCTGCTCCTCTAGCTCCTGGGTTTGTACACAGACAGAACGACTATTTTTACAATTAAAGACTGAGGCAAAGTAGGCATTAAGTATCTCAGGAAAAGAAGGCATTAAGTACCTATTGTGACATCATCATCATTTACAATGCCTGTGCCTCCAGAGTCATCATAGTCATTGACAATGCCTGTGCCTATTGTGACATCATCGTCATTTACAATGCCTGTGTCTATTGTGTCATCATCTACATTTAGAATGCCTGTGCCTATTGCAACATCATCATCATTTGCAACGCCCGTTCCTATTGTCTCATCATCTACATTTATAATGCCCATGCCTTTTCTGACATCATCTTCATTTACAATGCCTGTGCCTACTGTGACATCATCATCATTTACAATACCTCTGCATATTGTGATATCATCATCATTTACAATCCTTGTGCCTATTGTGTCATCATCTACATTTACAATGCCTGTGCCTATTGTGTCATCATCTACATCTAAAATGCCTGTGCCTATTGGGACATCCTCATCCTTTACAATGCCTCTGTTGTCTCTGCTTATTGAGATATCAGCATCATTAACAATGCCTGTGTCATCTGTGCCCATTGTGACATCATCATATAAAATTATGTCTGTTTCAATTGTGTTATCATCATCATCATCTACAATGCCTGTGTCGGAGGTGCCTGTTGTGACATCATCGACATTGACAATGCCTGTGCCTATATTGACACCTTCGTCATTTCAAAGCCTTTGTCGTAGGTCCCTATTGTGATGTCATCATCATTTTCAATGCCAGTTCCTATTGTGACATCATCATCATTTAAAATGCCTGTGAACTTTGTGCCATCATAGTCATTTACAAAGCCTGTGCCTATTGTGTCATCATCTACATTTACAATGCCTGGTCCTATCGTTACATCATCTTCATATACAATATGCCTGTGTCTTCTGTGCCTATTGTGACACCATCATGACTTTAAGTGCCTCTGTCATCTGTGCCTATTGTGACATCGCAGTCATTTTCAATGTCTGTGTCATCTGTGCCTATTGTGTCACCACCTACACTTACAATGCCTGTGCCTATTGTGACACCATTGTCATTTAGTATGCCTGGGCCTATTGTGACATATCGTAATTTACAATGCCTGTGCCTCTTTTGACATCGTCATTTATGATGACTGTGCATATTGTGACATCCTCATCATTTAAAATGCCTTAACCTTTTGTGACATCATCATCATGTAAAATACCTGTGCCTATTGTTACATCATCGTCATTTACAATGCCTGTGCCTATTGTGACATCATCATCATTTACAATGCCTGTGTCTTCTGTGCCTATTCTGACATCATTGTCGCATACAATGCCTACGTCCTCTGTTCGCTTTGTGAAATCATCGTCATGTACAATCCCTGTGTGATCTGTGCACATTATGAAATTATCGTCATTTACAATGCCTTTGTCATCTGTGCCAATTGTAACATCATCGTCATGTACAATTCCTGTGTCGTCTGGCCTATTGTGACATCATCATCATGTATAACGCCTTTGTAGTCTGTGCCCATTGTGACATCGTCATGTACCATGCCTGTGTCATCTGTGCCCATTGTTACATCATAGTCATTTACAATTATGCCTGTGCCAATTGTGACATCGTCATTTACACTGCCTGTTTTGTCCGCGCCTATTGTGACATCATCTTAATTTACAATGCCTGTGTCATACGTGCCTATTTTGACATCATCTTCATGTACAAACCGTTTTCGTCTGCGTCTATTGTGACATCATCATCATTTACAGTGCCTGTGTCATCTGTGCCTATTCTGACATCTTCATCATTTACAATGCCTGTGCCTCTTGTGACATCATTGTCATTGAAAATGCCTGTGCCTCTTGTGACATCATTGTCATTGAAAATGCCTGTGCCTATTGTGACATAATCGTCATATACAATGCATGTGCCTATTGTATCATCATTGTAATTTACAATGCCTCTGCCTATTGCAACATCATCCTCTTTTACAATGCCTGTACCTATTGTGACATCATCATCAGTTACAATTATGCCTGTTCCAATTGCAACATCATCGTCATTTACAGTTCCCATGTTGTCCATGCCTATTGTGACATCATCTTCATTTACAATGATGCCTATGGCCATTGTGACATCATCATCATTTAAAATGCTTGTGCCTATTGCAACATCATCATCATTTACAATGCCTGTGTCATCTGTGGTTATTTTGACATCATCATCATATACAATACTTGTGTCGTCTGTGCCTGTTGTGAAGTTACCTTGCAGAACTAGCAGCCCTAGGTGTGGTGGTTTCTCCTAGTCTCTGGAACCATGGAGGGGATACAGGGAAGTACCCCAGGGAAGCTGCTAAAATCAAATGCTGGCTCTCAGTCTTCTCCAGAAGCGCTCTCACTGCAAGCTTCATAAGCACGACTAACAGAACATTTTAGTATAGGGCACTGAATTGTGGCTTAACAGATGATATTAATGCGCTTCAGGAAAAGTGAGTATCTCCCACAGGGAAGATGGTACCATGGAATGCTGCTGCTTCTGTACGTCTTCTCCATCCATAAGGACGACTAACAGAACATTTTAGTATATAAATTCAGTACCCTATACTAAAACATTCTCTTAGTCATGCTCATGCAGCTTGCAGTGAAAGCGCTTCCAGAGAAGACTCTAATGAGAGCCAGCATTAGATCGTACCAGCTTCCCTGTGGTACTTGTGCTGAATGACCTGAAATTTTGAATGACGCTTCAATAGACATTCTGATGTTACAGTACACAAGCCTAGACTGAAAGCTCCACAAGTCTTGCTTTGCAGTGAAAGCGCTCTAAAAGAAGACATTCAGAAGCAGCAGCATTCCATGCTAGCATCTTCCCTGCAGGAGATTCTCACTTTTCCTTAAGCACATTAATAAGCACAGTTAAATCACAATTCAGTACCCTATACTAAAACTTCCTGTTAGTTGTGTTTATGCAGCTTGCAGTGAAAGCGCATCCAGAGAAGACTCCAACCAGAGCTAGCATTTGATCTTAGCAGCTTCCCTGGGGTACTTCCCTGCGTCCCCTCCATGGTTCCAGAGACTAGCAGAAACTGCCACACCTAGGGCTGCTAGTCCTGCAAGGTAATGGATGCCCCTAGACTTCAACATCTAGTCATGTTAAAACTTTAAGGTCACAATCAGGCCACTCTACCTCGGCTGACTCTTATCACCTCCTCTACGCACATGGCAGAGCAGCTCCAACCAGACACAAATACACACAGAACACCAACACACAAGACCGATGTCATGAGCTGGGGAGAAAAGAAGAGAAGCGGCAACAAGGAGGATTCCTGGACCACGCATGCCAACGGGCAAGGGAATGGACAGGGCCCTGAGGAAGAACCTACAGCAGCCCTGGAAAAATGAAGAACCGTGCATGGTTCCAAAGTTCGAGTGGGCAGGGCGAGAAGGCAGGGCGCAGAGAGGACCTAGGGAATAGGCAGAAGACACCGAAGACCATGGTGGCCACCCGGCAGAAGGTTAAAGCTGCTCCGTGTGCTGCAGTAGGCAGGGTGGATGCTGCCACCCAGACGGAGCCACAGTGGGTGCATGCAGCTACCCAGACCCTGGGCTGCAGGCAGTGCCCCCCTCCCACACCAGCTCGTGCCTCTGGTACTGGCCCCACTTGTGAAAACTGCGCTCAAGTGGGGGAACTCCTTTGCATGGTGGAGTGGTGGAGGAGTTAAGGGAGGAGGTGAAGAGGCTGAGGACCATCAGGGAGTGTGAGAGGGAGATTGACCAGTGGAGCAGGGCCCTCTCACTAACTCAGCAGCCTGCTCGAGCTAGTGTGTCCGAACATCATCCACCTGCAAACTGCAAGGTTGGGGGAACAAGAGATGGGGAGTGGCAGCAAGTTCCTGCCAGAGAAAGGAAACCTGCTCCCCTCACCCAGACAGCAAAGCCCCAGATCCCCCTGGCGAACAAGTACCAGGTGCTGCAGGTGGAATCCAGCCCTGAGGATGAGGATGGTGGCTCCCACAGCCTAGAATCCTTCCCTAGGCTGCACCATTCTCAGAGAAAGATAAAAACATCCTCCATCAAGAAGAAGAGGAGGGTGATTGTTGTAGGGGACTCCCTCCTAAAAGGAACGGAGGGACCCATTTGCAGACTGGACCCACTCCACAGAGAGGTCTGCTGCTTGCCGGGTGCATCAGGGAAGGAGGTAGCTAGAAAACTTCCTTCCCTGGTCCACGAGACAGACTACTATCCTCTGAAAGTAGTCCAAACTGGTAATGACGACCTAACAAAAAGGCCAAAGCCATCAAGAATGGCTTCAGGGCCATTGGGAGAATGATTGAGGGCTCTGGGGCACAAGTAGTATTCTGCTCCATCCCAATGCTAAATAGAGAGGAGCGGGAAGCCAGGATGAAGAATTCGATTAATACCTGGCTCCGAGCCTGGTGCGAGGAGAGGGGCTTTGGCTTTTTTGATCATGGGGTGGCTCACGCACCCCCAGGCTTTCTCGCTAAGGGCGGGAAACATGGGTCTCCTAGGGGGGCTAAAGCCCTTGCTAGAAACCTAGCCAAGCTCATAAATTGAGCTTTAAACTAGATGTGAAGGGGGAGGGGGTTGAGCCCAGGCTAGACAGGAACGAGCCTGGATGTGGGGAATTGGTGATTGGGAGAGGGTGCGCGGGTGAGGACCACCAGTACCTCACCGCATAAAAAGTGGGGGAGAACACACCTCGGGGTGCTAAGGGAGATGCAGGCACTCTGGTGTCAACTACTCCAGTTACCAGGCAGTTGGGAACAAACCCTGTTCCCTCTAGGAGGGCTGAAGGCTCGGCAGCTCAGCTGAAGTGCATTTACACCAATGCACGCAGCATGGGAAATAAGAAGGAAGAGCTGGAAGCTGTCATAGGGCAAGGGGCCTATGATGTCGTTGCCATCACGAAAACGTGGTGGGATGACTCATATAACTGGAGTACGGCTATGGTGGGGTATAAGCTTTTCAGGCGGGACAGGAAGGGTAGGAGAGGAGGCAGGGTAGCCCTCTTTGTAAGGGAGGACTTGGACTCTATCGAGATGGATTGTGGTGATCAGGAGGTTGAGTGCCTGTGGGTCAAAATCAGAGGAGCCCACCAGAAGGTAGATTTTGTGATGGGAGTCTGTTACAGACCTCCCAACCAAGGAGAAGCAGCTGATGAGCTCTTCTATAAACAGCTACGGTCAATCTCTAGATCGATGCCTCTCATTCTTGTGGGAGACTTCAATCTGCCTGATATCTGCTGGGTGTACAACACAGCAGAAAGGAAGCAGTCTAGGAGGTTCCTGGAGTGCGTGGGAGACAACTTCCTCGCACAGCTGGTGAATGAACCAACAAGGGAGGGTGCCCTCCTAGACCTGATGTTGGTGAACAGAGAAGGCCTTGTAGGGGATGTGGCGGTAGGTGGACGCCTAGGACTAAGCGACCATGAGATGATAAAATTTTCTGTTCTAGGTGAAGTGAAGAGGGTGGTTAGCAAGACTGTAGCATTAAATTTCCAGAGGGCAGACTTTGATCTCTTCAGCAGGCTGGTTGGTGAAGTCTCATGGGAGACAGTACTCAAGGGCAAGGGAGCCCAGGAGGGCTGGGAGCTCTTCAAAGGGGTGGTCCTAGCAGCTCAGGAGAAAGCCATCCCCGTGTTCCGGAAAAAAAAGCCGGCAGGGGAGAAAGCCAGCTTGGTTGAATAGAGAGATCTTGAGGGATATCAAGAAGACGAGAAATGTTTATGGGCTCTGGAAGAAGGGACAGGCCTCTTGGGTGGACTACAGGAGGGAAGTGAGATTGTGTAGGGAAAAAATCAGAAGGGCTAAGGCTCAGCTAGAAATTGGATTGGCCAAGTCAGTGAAAGATAACAACAAATCTTTCTACAAATATATAAATAATAAAAGGAGGACTAGGGAGACCATACAGTCCCTATTGGACACAGAAGGAACAACAGTGACAGGGGATGAGGAAAAGGCCGAGGTACTTAATGCCTTCTTTGCCTCAGTCTTTAGTCGTAAGGAGGGTCGTTCCGTCTGTGTACAAACCCAGGAGCTAGAGGAGCATAATGAGGCTCCCATGATCCAAGAGGAGGTGGTCAGAGCCTTGCTAGCCCGACTGGACAGTCACATTCTATGGGGCCAGACGGGATTCACCCTAGGGTATTGAAGGAGCTGGCGGATGTGCTGGCCAAACCCCTTTCCATCATCTTCTAACAGTCCTGGAAGACTGGGGAAGTCCCACTGGACTGGAGGCTGGCTGATGTTGTGCCCATCTACAAAAAGGGTCGCAGGGAGGACCCAGGAAACTACAGGCCTGTCAGTCTGACCTCAGTGCCAGGGAAAGTCATGGAGCAGGTGATCTTGAGTGCTATCATGAAGCACATGGAAGAGAACCAGGTGATCAGGCCCAGTCAACATGGGTTCACAAAAGGCAGGTCTTGCCAAACTAACCTGATCGCCTTCTATGACAAAGTGACTCGGCTGCTGGATGAGGGAGAGGCTGTGGATGTAGTCTTCCTGGACTTCAGCAAAGCCTTTGACACAGTTTCTCACAGCATTCTGCTTGAGAAACTGTCAGCCTCTGGCCTGGACAGGCGCACACTCTCCTGGGTGGAAAACTGGTTGGATGGCTGGGCCCAGAGAGTGGTAGTAAATGGTGTGAAATCCAGCTGGAGGCCAGTGACAAGTGGGGTTCCCCAGGGCTCAGTGCTGGGTCCAGCCCTGTTCAATGTCTTCATCAATGATCTGGATGAAGGCATCGAGTGCACCCTGAGCAAGTTTGCGGACGACACTAAGCTGGGTGGAAGTGTCGATCTGCTGGAGGGTCGGGAGGCTCTGCAAAGGGATCTGAACAGGCTGGACCGCTGGGCTAAGTCCAATGGCATGAGGTTTAACAAGGCCAAATGCCGGGTCCTGCACTTGGGGCACAACAACCCTATGCAGTGCTACAGACTAGGAGAAGTCTGTCTAGAAAGCTGCCTGGAGGAGAGGGACCTGGGTGTGTTGGTTGACAACCGACTGAATATGAGCCAGCAGTGTGCCCAGGTGGCCAAGAAGGCCAATGGCATCTTGGCTTGGATCAGAAATGGTGTGACCAGCAGGTCCAGGGAGGTTATCCTCCCTCTGTACTCGGCACTGGTGAGACCGCTCCTCGAGTACTGTGTTCATTTCTGGGCCCCTCACCACAAGAAGGATGTTGAGGCTCTGGAACGAGTCCAGAGAAGAGCAACAAAGCTGGTGAAAGGGCTGGAGAACAGGCCTTATGAGGAGCGGCTAAGAGAGCTGGGGTTGTTTAGCCTGGAGAAGAGGAGGCTGAGGGGAGACCTCATTGCTCTCTACAACTACCTGAAAGGACGTTGTAGAGAGGAGGGTGCTGGCCTCTTCTCCCAAGTGACAGGGGACAGGACAAGAGGGAATGGCCTCAAGCTCCGTCAGGGGAGGTTTAGGCTAGACGTTAGGAAAAAATTCTTTACAGAAAGGGTCATTGGGCACTGGAACAGGCTGCCCAGGGAGGTGGTTGAGTCACCTTCCCTGGAGGTGTTTAAGGCACGGGTGGATGAGGTGCTGAGGGATATGGTTTAGTGTTTGATGGGAACGGTTGGACTCGATGATCCGGTGGGTCTCTTCCAACCTGGTTATTCTGTGATTCAAAGAGATGCGGCCGCAACTGGCAAGAACAACGGGCAAGAAGCCCTTTTAAAGTTCTAAAGATGCAGTGGATGCATGGAACAAGTCCCAGAACAGAGATCCAAGAAAACGGAAGACTAACTATCCCGGTTGGCGAGGCAGGCTGCAAGGCCGCAGCAAAAGACAACTGACCGGGTGCTTCCATGCTTTAGAAATGCAAAGAAAGAAAAGCAGTGCCCCATCGACACTGCCTTGATGAGTACGAGCATTTGGGACCCTAGACATGGTGCCCAATGCATAACCGCCATGCCTTGAGCACAAAAGAGGACATCAAGACCTGCAGAAAATATCAGACACGGCACGGTGACTACACAAACTAGACAACAACTGATACAGGGTGGAACTGCCCTGCCCATGCAGGGTTTGGGCTGAGAAGTAGGCCCCTCTGCCTTCACCTGCCCAAAGGGGACTCTCCCTGCACAGCCTAGGCTACCTTCAAAACCCCTCCTGCTATCCCCAACCCACCTCTGGTCCCTCAACTTAGCTTTCAGAGGGCCACAACTGAATCTGTCCTTGGCCAAAGAAGCTCAAATCACATCGACTAACGGAAATAATCCTGCAGTCACTGGGTTCCTCTTCAGCATCTGCAAGGAAAACAAACAGAAATACACAGTGCCAAAACACGAGACCGATCCCAGCTTTAGGAGCATGATTCAAGAAAAGCAGTGCCTGATTGACAGTGCATTGATGGGTACGAGCATTCAGGACCCTAGATATGGTGTTCGAGGCATGTCCGGCATGCTGTAAAGGATCCCTCATTACAACGGCATGTGGCCAAGACTGGGAGGATGTACGCGAAAGAATCACCGTTTAAATGCCTAAGGGCATAAGATGCATGGAAGAAGTCTCGGGTCAACAGGGATCCTTGAAAATATATGACTAGCGATTGTGGCCGCCAACACAGGCTGCAAGGCCACAGGAAAAGATGGCTGACTAGAAACTTGGAAAATGTGAAGCCAATCCACACTTAGGTTATGATGCAAGAAGAATGGTGCCTAATTGGTATTGTACCCATGAGTACAGGCATTCAAGACCCTCGAGATGCTGCTCAAGTCATATGCTGCATTCCTTTAAAGCAAAGGGGACATCAAGGCTTAAGAAACATGAAAGAGAAACAGAATATAAAGCACACGGCACAGACAAGCTGGAACGGCCCTGCCTGGAACATGCTAGCTTTGGGCTGAGAAGTAACACCCTCCAGCTCTCCCTGCCCAAAGGGGACACTTCCCACACAGCCCTCTCCCCTAGGCTACTTTTAAAACCCCTCCCTGCCATCCCCAACTTTCTCCTCTCTGTCACACCCCACCCCTCAACTTAACTTTCAGACCACCAGGAGGCTTCCTCAGCAGAAAAAAAAACTCCAAGAGCATCAGCTCCCTGGGATGATCCCACAGTTGCCAGGTTCCGCTTTGCCATCTGCAAGAAAACCAAAGGGAAAACTAAAATAGTGCCAACAGCCAGCATTGCACTGATCAATGTCAGCACCTTACATGACAACTTGCTCTGCCTAACTGCCATGTTCTTCCACTCACTTGCTCCACAGCAGTTCTAATGTCAGATGCTGCAGCTGTTATCACCCAGGGTAATTAAATTAAGAGAATTACTCTCACACCTGTGAGAAGTCCACCCCATGCTCTTCTCCCTACTACCCAGCTCATCTCAAATGCTCTTCCCATTCCCAAGGTGGCCTGCACAGTGCCTGCCAAACCAAAAGTAAATACAACGTTCCCAAATAATACTTTGCTCTTCTAGACATACTCAACTTCCTCCTCACCATCAGCCCCACAATGATGAGAATAAGCCTGACTACCCCACCAGAACCCCAAAATTCTGTGCTGTCTGCTTACTTCTCCTCTCCTCCTCACCACTTAAGTTGTAGGACCAGTAGTGGGTGATACCCAGGACAAAAGGAAGATGAGCCATGGAGATCCAAATTCTAGGAAGCTACCAGACTTCAGTCACAGGAGTGAACAACTAGAACTTGAAAAAACATTCTTATCGAAAACCAGTAAAGGTTATTAACACAGAAGACCTAAAAAACAGGACACTCACCACACAGCAATGGAGACTGGAATTACAGAGGCAGTCAGCCAATGAAAAACTCACAACAGTGGGATTTGACTGCTCTAAGACCTAAATTGGAAACTCAATGACCGTAAAAAAACACAATGGATAACATGGACAAGGTAACAACTGCTGTGAGCAATAATAGAGCAAACCTCACTGGTAAGTTCAGGAAAAATCCAAAACTCTACTAAATAAGGGAGGCTTGCATGCCCACAGACCAGATGAAGAAGAGTTGCACAGCTGCTAACTGTTACAAGCCAAAATAATATCCAATCTCTTCCTTAAGAAATGCAAGGGAAACAAGGGGCAGAATCTTGCACTGTAGATAGGCAGTGAGTCTGTACCTTTAAGTAGCAAGGTCTCTGATATTCAAAGAATCACCAGGTTGGAGAAGACCCACTGGATCATCGAGTCCAAGCATTTCTATCAATCACTAAACCATGCCCCTCAGCACCTCATGCACCCATCCTTTAAACACCTCCAGGGAAGGTGACTCAACCCCTTCCTTGGGCAGCCTTTGCCAGTCCTCAATAACCCTTTCAGTGAAAAATTTTTTCCTAATGTTCAGCCTGAACCTCCCCTAGCGGAGCTTGAGGCCATTCCCTCTTGTCCTGTCCCCTGTCCCTTGGGAGAAGAGGCCAGGTCCCTCCCCCTCCATAACTTCCTTTTAGATAGTTGGAGAGAGCAATGAGGTCTCCCCTCAGCCTCCCCTTCTCCAGGCTAAACACCCCCAGCTCTCTCAGCCACCCCTCATAAGGCTTGTTCACCAGCCCCCTCACCAGCTCTTCTTTGGACATTCAGATGGATGGAGACAGGATGGACACAAAGTTGAGGAACACAATAAGTGGAAGGTATAGGGAGCAGAGATCTCAGAGCCCTAGAGATTACATTTTTCACGGTAACTGATACTTTTCAACTTGTGTCTCAACCTCATCCTTACCTCATTGGCTACAGAGAGACTAGAACAACTGACACCTGAATGGCACTTGCATCTGACCACCAAACTGACCCAAGAAACTGATGAACCCATTTCCTTTTCCCCAAACCATTAAAGCCCTTCTCCACCCCTGAAGTGTCAGAGAAGGAATCCTGCTCCTTCCTAACAGGACCTGCCCTATATTTTAACCCCCCTGAGCCTTCTGTGTTGCTGTTCCTTGGGAGCTGTGCTTCTGAGCCCTTCCCAAGGTTCCCCTGGCCCCTTCTATCTTCCACCAGCCCACAGACTCTACTTCCTACCCTAGGCTGGCAAAATTAATTCCAGATTATTATCACCCACGAGGTGCCTGTTAAAAACTGCAGAGCCCTAGGGCCAACGCATCATCCCACACAGAATGAGGAACAAAACCAAATCATCCCATAACCAGAAACTCTAGGCAAAGCACCCAGAAAAAAAACAAAGAAGGAAATCAAACTGTTAATACATTGTGCCCCCTCCAACACCCAATCAAAAACTACTGACAAAAAAACCCCCATAGTTACAGCTGTATGTGCTGTTTAGCCTGGACTCTTCCAAAACTCATACCTCCAACAGATGCCTCTGCTTCTTTAGAGGACAAAAAAAAAACAAACAAACAAACAAAACAAAAAACCCAAACCAGAACCTAAATGACCTAAATGAAATAGGGCCTGGGGAGCAGCTGTATTTTATTAACTCTGTCTTACATTCTCAGCAAGAACACTACTACATGCCTGAAAACATCCTTACAAGAAATAAGGTTATGTGCGCTTTCACTGTAACATTGCTTGTTATGACAGTGATGGGACTAGGTAACGAGCATTTTAGAGCTGGACTTTTTGGTTCCTTTCATTTATCATGCTGCTACAATTTTTGTTCCCTTGTATCCCTATACCCCTACTCTTTTTTTTTTTGTGCTCTTTTCTCTCTCTTTTTTTTTTTTTCCTTTTCCATCTTTGTTCTAATCTGCATTCCTCATTCTTTTCCCCCAGAATTTCAATGGCTTGATCCTTGCAGTTTGTTCTTTCTCTGTACCTGCAAATGCCTTGCTTTTCTTTCTCTCTTTCCATCTCTTTCTTTCTTTCTCTATCTCTATGTACTGCTCACTGTTGCTCTTCCAGCTTTTAAATTCACTCTGTATCTTGACACTCCTCTTTGCTCCTCTTGCTGTTTCTGAATCTTTGGGCTAGTCCCTGCCCTTTTTTATAATCCTCTGTCAGTCTGTAGGGCTCCTACTTCCTCTCAAACAAGTCAAGCTCTTCTTTATGTACACACATGGCTTTATAAGACCCCTAGGCTGAAATGTTCCTCTAAGCTTCTACTGCTGAAAAGATCCATGTGTTGATATCTTCCAGATGTCTGAAGTAGTAGAGCTTTAGGACATTTTCTTCCCCTCTCCCCCTCCCCACCCCAGCACTCTGTAACTTAGAGGCATGGGACCCTAGCTGACTTGCTTTTTGTATGTGCCTGGGATTCACAGGCCCCTGCAACTGGAGCCTGACTAATGATGTTGCAGCAGTGATTGTATTGAGTTAGTTCTGTGAGAGGAAGGGCCACAGCTCAGTTGATAAAAACACAGGTTGTCTCTGTCCTCGATGTAAATATAGGAGTTTCACAGCCTTTCCTCTTATGTCTGGGGTCTGCTATTACAGTTAGCTTCTCTGTGACAGCTTTATTGTTTTTCTCAGCCTGGACATTTTGGCCTGATGACTACATAAAAGATGTGGCTATATGCATGGTAAGGCTGTTGGGAGAAAGGCAAGGAGAGGATCAATATCAAAGAGTTGAAAATGCCCTTTAGAATTTGCTACTTCATTGGCTGCTGAGAAACAGCAGTGTCTGTGATTTTGCTACTCTATGAGACCAGGTTGGAAAAGACCCACTGGATCATCAAATCCAACCATTGCTATCAAATACTAAACCACGCCCCTAACTAAACCTCATCCACCCATCCTTTAAACACCTCCAGGGAAGGTGACTCAACCCCCTCCCTGGGCAGCCTCTGCCAGTGCCCAATGACCCTTTCCTGGAAATTTTTTTTGCTAATGTTCAGCCTAAACCACCCCTGGCAGAGCTTGAGGCCATTCCCTCTCCTCCTGTCCCCTGGCACTTGGGAGAAGAGGCCAGCACCCTCCCCTCCCCAACTTCCTTTTAGGTAGTTGTAGAGAGCAACGAGGTCTCCCCTCAGCCTCCTCTTCCCCAGGCTAAACAACCACAACTCTCTCAGCTGTTCCTTTTAAGGCCTGTTCTCCAGCCCCTTCACCAGCTTCATTGCTCTTCTCTGGACTCACTTCAGAGCATCAACATCCTTCTTGTGGTGAGGGGCCCAGAAATGAACACAGTATTCAAGGAGCGGTCTCACCAGTGCAGAGTACGGAGGGAGAATAACCTCCCTGGACCTGCTGGCCACACCGTTTCTGATCCAAGCCAAGATGCCATTGGCCTTCTGGGCCACCTGGGCCACTGCTGGCTCATGTTCAGTTGGCTGTCAACCAACACACCCAGGTCCTTCTCCTCCAGGCAGCTTTCCAGCCAGACTTCTCCCAGTCTATAGCACTGCACAGGGTTGTTGTGCCCCAAGTGCAGGACCCGGCATTTGGCCTTGTTAAACCTCCTGCCATTGGTCTTAGTCCAGTGGTCCAGCCTGTTCAGATCCACGCTTCCACCCAGCTTAGTGTCATCCTCAAACTTGCTAAGGGTGCCCTCGATGCCTTCATCCATGTCTTTGATAAAGACATTGAACAGGGCTGGACCCAGCACTGAGCCTTTGGGATCCTCACTTGTCACTGGCCTCCAGCTGGAGTTAACTCCATTTCCCACCACTCTCTGGGCCTGGCCACCCAACCAGTTTTCCACCCAGGAGAGTGTGCACCTGTCCAGGCCAGAGGCTGACAGTTTCCTAAGCAGGATGCTCTGAGAAACTGTGTCAAAGGCTTTACTGAAGTCCAGGAAGATCCATCCACAGCCTTTCCCTCATCCAGCAGCCGAGTCACTTTGTCATAGAAGGCAATCATGTTTATTTGGCAAGACCTGCCTTTCATAAACCCGTGTTGCATGGAACTTATTGATCTGCTTCTTAAAATCGTGTCTCAGAGTAAAATATTCACTGTACTCTGGACAAGTTTTAACAAGGATTATTGATACTTAATGGATAAATAATGTATATGCAGTTAACTTATATCATTTAAATCAAGCCTAGCCGTGCTACTTGTGTAAAACCCTTTCATTAACCCCCAACACATCCCCCTTCAGCCTCCCCGGGGCAGCAGAGAGCTCGGCTCTCGCTCCACTGCGCGTGCGGCACCCGGGCTACAGTACCGCGTTTCGGTAACCCGGGGGCAGCAGAGAGACCCGTTAATCGATACGGGCTGCAGTACCGCGCTCCGGCCACCCGGGGGCAGCAGAGAGACGGGTTGCAGGACTGTAAACAGCATCACTGGACTGAGATTTACAAAGAACCAGGGAGAACCCAATTTATTTCAGTGCTCTATTATTTGTACATGATTAACATTCATTACATTACTAAATAATTAACCATGTTATTAGTACATGATTAACAGTTATTTAAACCAAAATCTTGTCTCACCAAATATAAACGCCCTGTGCTAATCTGTTCTCAATCGTTCCTGTGAAAGTTTGGCATAGAAAAGAAGCCGAGGCACCCTCTTAGTATTAAAATACACTATTTCTAGCAATGTGTACAGAAAGGGGCATCAAGAGGAACAATTCTTTCAGAATTTATCACTCAAACTGCTTCTACAGACAGACAGTGCTGAAGTGAACACACATGGACCGGGCCAATTTTAGGAGTCTCTGTACTTGCTTTTTGCATCTCTGTTCCCATTTTGGGGACCACTGTACTTCTCCTAGGGTGTCTTTGTGCATTTGGAGGGGCTGTGATCCCGTTTTTGGGAGTCTCTGTGCCCATTGTTTGAGTCTGAGCCCATTTGTGGGACTTGGTATTTGGATCTCTGAGCCGATTTTGAAGGGCCTTTTGTTTGGGGTTTGGGTCTCCAGACTTGGTTTTGGCATTTCTGTGCCCATTTTTGTTGTCTCTGGGCTTGTTTTGTGGGTGTCTGTGCTCTTTCTTTGCGTCTCTACTCCTATTTTTGTACTCTCTGTGCAGGTGTCCCCCCGTGCGTTGTATTAATCGTAGGCCTGGCTGAGTAAAGAGCTCTGGCTGGAAACCAGGAAAAAAAGAGGAAAATATACAAACTCTGGCAGAAGGGGCAGGTAACTCCTGAGGACTACAAAGACAGAGTGGGATCGTGTAGAGAAAAGAATCTGAAGGACTAAAGACCAATTAGAACTCAGATTGGCCCGTTCCCTGAAAGATTATCAATATGTTTTAAGAAGGATTTTCTATAATGAAGGAAGGAACCAAGGAGAATCTCCCTCCTTCACTGGATGCAGGGGGAACAATAGTGACCAAGGATGAGGATGGATAAGGCGCTTAAGGCCGCCTTTGCCTCAGCCTTTAGTAGTAAGGCAAGATGTACCCTGGATACTCCACCTGATGAGGCTGCAGGTAGGGAGGAAGAACAGAACAAGGTTCCAAGAGGAAAGGGCTAGAGACCTGCTAGGCAAATTCAATATTCATAAGTCTGTGGGGCTAGAGGGGATTCGCCCAAGGGTATTGAGAGCTGGTGGAGGGGCTTGCCAAACCTCTTTGCATCATCTGCCAGCAATCTGGAGGAATTCTTACCCCAATATTACTAATATGTTGCCTGAACTTCCCCCTTCATGCAGCTGCTTAGCTGTGAATCCAATGATTAGATTTCTTAAGCCTAGCAAGGAGACAGAGCTGAAGCTGTCTCTGCAAAGAGAGAGAAAGAAATGGGCTTTAGCCCAAACTTGGAGTAAACCTTCACTAGTTGACATCTGTAGTAGTAAACAAAAGGGCTCCAGTAGTCGACTGGTACAGTCGCACGTACCGCTGCTGAATCCACGTGGCTTCACAGAGTGGGTCCTTGCATCCAAGTCACTAGGACTTGTTCCAGAACCAACTGAGCTCCAGAATTGCAACTGATAGATCTTTGGGCCAAAACCCAAAATACCAGTACCGAGGACCAGTCTAACGCTACAGCTATTTGCGATTTGCCAAGTGGAAAAGTACAGATCCCTCAGTACGTGGACTTAATACCATACTAACACAATAGATTTATTTATTTCAGAGTGCAGACTGAATCTTGATGCCACATACAAATAAGTCAATAATACACGCACATTTTAGGGCTACGAGCAGCAAAAGATTGTTCAAGTAGTGCATCAGTTAACAGCTGAAGGGGAAAAAAAAACAGAAGAAAAAGAGCAGCCAATGAGATCTTTCCTGCTGGGAAAACAGACTGACAAGGAATTGAAAACTGCAAGCTGTGACTTGGTATGATTACCTTCACTGCTCCAGGCCTACAGCTCCTGCCCAAAATGTTCTAGAGATTTCAGAAAGCTTTGAGACTGATGGGAAACCAAGTGCCATACACTGCAAGGCTTGAGAGTGGATTTCTAGGCAGGAGATCTACCATCACAAGAGAATTTAGAGCAGCTGGAGGGGGTTTTGTTAATCTTTTTGTTTAGATCCAAATCATAAGCTATGAAAGAAAAGTCTTGTTGCACAAATTGACTGAAGAAAACATTTCTCTGCGTGTATTTGAGAGACTATGTTATTGCCCCATTAGTTACTTAGCTATTGCAGAAGAAGTCTTCCTCTGCTGTCAGAGGATGCTTTGCTTACAGCAAGACAAGGCTTTCTATTTTCTCTTCTGCTAAGCTATCGAGTGGCTTCTTTCAGTCAACTCTGCTATATTCCCAAGGGACAAAAATCACATTACCTGAAAAGCATAGAGAAGTTAGTCTAAGTCCAAACAGTTGCACTAAAGCTTCATACAAGCAGGCAGTCTGTCAAAGCTAACAAATAAGGGGGCATCCTACCCATATTGAGAGCATATGGAAATTATCTTTCTTGAGGTACAAAAGCCATTGAAGTCTTCATTGACTTCAAGTTCTCAAAGTGAAGAAACAGCAATTTATTTTACTCTGTGAAAAAAACAATTTAAAGGTAACAAAATAAGTGTATCTATTAGCTGAACCGACAAGGCAGAAAGACAAGGTAAACTTTGCTAAAGCTGTATTTGAAGAAATACGGTTGAGCAGTTTTTGAAAACCTGTCCACCCACAGAGCAGAAAAGTTTTAGTAGCTAACGGGGGAAGATGGCGAGTGCAAGTATAATCTTTTGGAAAAAAACCCTACCAGTGTTCTCTTAAATATGGTAATACCTTTATCCTGGGATTATCAACTCCTTGACCTTTGGCATTTGAGCTCATTTATCTCAAGGTATAGTAATTGTTTCATAAACCTAAAACATAACCCTCAGCACTTTGAACTGCACCAGTGAGCGACCACCACAGTCCAGGCTGCCCCCTATCTCAATGTCACTGATGAGCTCCTACCTCATCCATCTTACTACGTCCACACTTCTGAATTCTAAGTAGTAGTGAGAAGTTGCTCCGTAATTTATAGAACCTGCAGAATTTCTTAAACAAAACCAAAAGTTATAAATTAAGGTTTTGTAGTATATGGTTCCTGTTTAAGGTTCTTCAACCCTTCTGGGCCCCAAAACTGAACAAAGTGTTTGAGGTGCAGCCTCACCAGTGCTGAATAGAGGGGCATAATCGCTTCCCTGGTCCTGCTGGCCAAGCAGTTTCTGATAGAGGTCAGGAGGCCACTGGCCTTCTTGGGCACGCTTGGGCTTAGAGTCAGTGTTGGGCCTCTGGCTACAAGACAGGCTTTGAAGAGCTGGAGTGTATCAAGAACAGGGCACTGAGGCTGGTGAAGGGGCTGGAGAACCAGCCTTATGAGAGGCGGCCCAGGGAACTTCTTTAGCCTAGGGAAAAGAAGGCTGAGGGGAGACCTCATTGTGCTCGGCAGATCCCTGAAAGGAGGTTGGAGCAAGGCAGATGTACCTAGCGATAGGACAGGAGGAAATGGCCTTGAGTTGCACCAGGGGAGTTTCAGATTAGATATCGGGAAAACCCCTTTCATGGAAAGGGTTATCAGGCCCCAGAAGAAGCCACTCAGGGAAAATGAGGTGCTGAGGGATACAGTTTAGTGGTGGACAGATACAGTTGGACTCTGATCTCAAAGGTTTTTCCAACCAAATGATTCCAGGATATGAATTCAATTATTTTATTTTCATTATGTCAGTAACGATGAGAAAAACACAGTAATGAATTTTGAACCTTCTAAGTCAGTTAAGACTTTCCTTTGAAAAGCTTTCGAAAGAAGCTTTTTATTTGCTTTTCATAAGTGCTTAAGTGGTTTTTTTCCTGTGTATGTTGAAGTAAGTTAGAGTATAAAGTTTACTTTATAAAGTAAAAATAAAGACATGGAATGTACAGACACAAGACAGAAAATATTTATTTGATGGAGACATAATTGGTTGTTTAAACAAGCAATACCACAACTGAAATTGCAAGGTCATATTCCTCCCTGCATTTAGTCACACTAGAGTTAAGGCCACAGTATTTGCGAGTATTTTGTTTATAAAACATGCTATACAGCTAGAAGTGCACAACCATAAAGTCTGTCTTTCCATTGGAGTTACTAACATATTTCAAGTTGTGAACCTCGACCCCCGAGCGAGCATTGCTTCAGAAAACAGTTCATCAGGTCAGAAATAATCAGATGGACCTTTAATTCTCTGTGGAATAATATGAATTACATCCCTTAGAGAAGTACCATCGCAGAAAGCACAGCAGAAAGGACTAATTCACAAAAACAGTTTTAATGGGTTCATGTTTCAGTGCTAGGGTTTGTGTGGATGTATTCTCCCTCCCCTCTTCTTTCTTTAAATCACATGGGCTATACCTTGCACCCTTCAAAAGTCATTATAAGACTAAGATCTATTGAACTGTACAGAATCATTAAGTCCATAAAACAAGTTTTACAAATATAAATACACAATAAAAAAATAGACATTTCCCAGTGGCTCCTACTACTTTTATGCATTCAAATATTTTAAGCTTCCGTAGTGACTGCTGAGAGTATTCAGGTATGCCTAACGCTCACGTGTGCTGCCTTTTCAGCATCATAAACATTTCATAAACAACATCAATAGCAGTAGATGGTTTTTCCCCTCAAGACTAATTTTTTGAATCATCTTCAAGATGGCACTTAGTGAGAAAGACAAAAGCAAGTCACGGTTGGGGCTTTGCTTACCTAAGCCAGAGGTGGGTGGCATTCCAGGGACAGGGAAGCACTGTCAGAATAACTGCCTTGTACAGCATTCATCACTCAGATAATCATTCCTTTGAGCTGTACTGCACTTACAGGACTATGGGATGCCCTACACTAAGCTTCCAAAAGAGAACCTCCGGCCTAAGCCCTTTAATGCCTGCAATTTAAGCCAAACTGACAAATGCTCAAAGAGTAAAAAGCTGTACTGATAAAAGGGATACTGAGAAATGTCATGAAACGCATAGAGCCTTTATGCACTTCGAGGGGAAAAGGAGTTTGAAACATGCCTAGATCATGCAGATGCATATATCTGGTCAGACAGAGGGCTCCTTCCCCTCCCACCTGCTTGTATGGGTTCCAGAAGCTTTGCCTTAAAATTCAATGAAGAAAAAAAAGACGCACTTGATATTAATACAGCCACTGAATTCCAGACTTGACAATTTGTCATCATCACAGAGAAAATATTCTTCTTCCTATGGACTGGCAAGTAGGAATTTTTGGATTGGCATTTCCTCAGTGACTAAAGACACAAGACATGGGCAGATGATCAATAGCTGGCCTTAATTATCATTCTTGCTTCTGCAGACAGCCACTTTCTGATCTTATGATAATCTCCGGCCTCACATCAATAAAGGAGTCAGGCACAGTAGCAAGGCCTCCCCACTATGGAGGGGAGGAAAACAGAGCCTGGTTAACAGAGGGAGTTCCCTAGCTCCATGGGAAGGCGCTTGCATTATCCCTTCCCTCCAGTTATACAATTGTTTCAGTTACTCCCTGTGTGAAATTTTACGTGAGGATGTACTGCAGAAGCCAGAACCAAACCGAGGGCGTTTTCCAAGCAATACACAGCAACTCCAGCTGAGAGAGACCCAACGCGGACAGGGCTGGCAGTGCCCTCTGCGCTAACTTGCATAAACCTCACTGCATCCCACTGTGAAAACCAGTTCACCCTGCACAATGGCTCCATTAAATACCTTTACAAAACAGAGATTGCCAATTGTATTTAACTGTGCCAAGCCACGTGGTGGTTTTGGACAACTTCAAGAAATGGCAGAGATTGAGTTAGGGCTGAGCTATATTTACAGTAAAATCGCAGCAGTTTTGTTCGGCATTGCAGTCTGAAGTGTCATGTAATAAAACACATAAAATATGAAAAATAAAACCTCGCAATTGTTATCCCGAGAGTACTATCAGAAAAGCAGCGCAGCAAAGTATTTTATCAAAGCATAAACCAAACTTTCTGTTTTCCTAAAGTGAAAACACACAACAGGAAATTCCATGATGGCACAGCCGCACACAGCTTGGCAAGGAAGAGCATCATTCAGCTTCTGTTTTACTCACTTGACCAAAAAGCAGTGTTTCTGGACCACATTCATCTACCCTGTCTGAACAACCTTAACTCCTCTGCAAGAGCTCAGCATTCACTGCTTCTTAAACAAGGCTTTCTACATAAAACTACTTGGAACAGTCACCACATAAATGAAAACATTTTCTAAAAACATGATAACAGTACAATTCTTGTGTAAGTAGGCGCTACATATAAATATACATATATATTTTACGTTCTCTCTACTCAAAAAATTTTCAATTCTGAGCAGGAGTTAAACAACAACAGAAAAGCACAAAAGAGGGCAGAAATTCAACATCACCCCCCCAATACTCTCATTCAGTAAGTCAACAGAACTCAGCAGTTCTATCTGCCGGCAAAAAAAATCCATACATACTTTTAGCTAGTGTACAGGAATTGCTATTTCTTCCTGCTCTTGAGAAAACATCATCTAAACAGTAGACAAAGCAGCATCAACCAAATCATCCTAATTTACATGATTGCAGTTTTCCTCAAAAAACTCAGACAGGTGCATGCAGTAGGATAACCCCAAACACCACACTTAACCATACCCTCTAATTCCATTCTTAGTTACCATTTCCAATAACTTGCCTGGCACAGTTGTCACAGCCTTACCAGTGAATAGTTTACTAACTCTCCCCTAGAAAGTGTTTTTACTTCTGCTCTTGTATTCACCTCCTTTGAGTCCTCTGGTACTGATGCAGATTAAGAAAAAAAAAACCCCTGGCAATATAGGCAAGCTAACAGTTTTCTTGGGCATTTCGTCAAAAAGCTCTGGGCAAATATAATTTTCAACTGCTTATGACACAAACCCCAAATTAAACAAACCACCTCCGGGAAAAAAAGGAACAGCTATCGCTAAAACTACACTGGAAATGTTATTTAGGCTAAGCCTAACTCCTTAGGGCCCCAATAGATTAAAAAAAAATAATCCCTACTTCTACTAATAAAACAAGAACAAAGAAAGATGACATTGATTGCAAAGGTTTGTGGTAACATCTCTCTGAAGCTGCCACATTGCAAACCAATTTTACTCTAAGACTAAAAAGCAAATCCACAAGCAAAATCATTACCTGAAACTCACAGAAGAAACGATGACAGTAGGCTCAAAGGCCCCACGAAGACCACGCGACTGTTCAAAACCCAGCAAAGAAAGGAAGAAAGGCAGGCTTCTGTAGCCCCTTCCTTCACTGAATTCTCGAGCTGCAGGTGAGAGGCAGCTCTCAATCAAGAGGCCTTTCAAGGGGCAAACGCTTCACCTGTACCTAGTTGCTGACCACAGGTGTGGCACAGACTTAACCAACCCAACTATGACCTGCAGAGGTTTCTGAACAAGACCCACCCTTTTAACAGCAAAACTATAGCATCCCACTTAGGATGGGTAATAAGAAATTACTCCTAAGTATAAAATGTTGGGGCTTTACTGAAATTTCAATGTATGACAGCCAGGCTGGCTTGAAATGATATAAAATTATAGATGTTATTAAGACCCTAAATGTCAATTATCATTGTTAAAAACCTGTACAGATTAGAAGATTCCTTCCATGTTCTAGCTGCTGAGATACAGTGCTTTGAAGCGTATGGGTTACAGTTACATACAATATGCTTTACATAAGCATAGTCCCACCTACCATTTAGATAGAACTGAACTTTTATTAAACGTCTTTAATCTGTCTCACGCAGTAGCAAATTCAGAGACACTCCCATTCCGTTCAGAGACGTGTCCCATGCAGCAGGATGAGCAGCAAACTCTAAAGGGCGTGTTCCACTGTTTCTTGTCGATCCTCTTCTTGCCATTTCCCCAGCAGTCTTCCCGTCACATTCAGCCACGTCTTATGCACAGTCATGAGGCTAAAAGTCAAGTCCAATAAAGCTGTCATAGAGAAACTAAAAAAGTGAGCAGACATAAGAGGAAAGGCCCCCCCGGCCTCATGCGGCACCCCGGGCAGGGACAGGAGGGTTTCGGGGGGACGGGAGGGACACGGGGCGCTGTCCCTCTCCCAGTCCCAGCCTGCATCCCATTGGCTGCAGCCGGCGGGAGGGCAGCGTGCTGCCATGTCTGTGGTGTGTGTAAGCATGTACGAGGCAGAAACATAACAAGCACATGGCGTGTGTGACATGTTGCTTGTGTGTGCAAGGCGTGTTCGTGTCATGTGGATGGTGTGGTTGTGGCATGAGCCTGGCATGTGCACAGCGTGTGCATGGGCACAGTGGCGTATGCATGGCATGTGCATGGTGTGTGCATGGCTGGTGCGTCATCTTCCTGGCGTGTGCTAGCATGTGCAAGGCATGTGGATGGTGTGTAAACAGCATGTACATAACATGAACACGGTGTGGCATGTTGCTTCTGTGTCCAAGGCACGAGTGTGGCACGTTGCTTCTGTGTGCAAGGCTTGTGCATGGCATATGCATGGTGTGTACGTGGCATTTACGTAACATAGACATGGTGTGTGACATGTCTAGGACAAAGTGATCATGAGATGATGGGGTTTTCTGTTCTAGGTGAAGTGAAGAGGGTGGTTACTAGGACAGTAGCATTAAATTTCCAGAGGGCAGACTGTGAACTCTTCAGAAGGCTGGTTGGCAAAGTCTCATGGGAGACAGTACTCAAGGGCAAGGGAGCCCATGAGGGCTGGGAGCTCTTCAAAAAGGAAATCCTAGCAGCTCAGGAGAAAGCCATCCCCATATTCCGAAAAAAAAGCCGGCAGAGGAGAAAACCAGCCTGGTTGAACAGAGAGAGCTTGAGTGATACCAAGAAGAAGAGAAATGTTTATGGGCTCTGGAAGAGGGGACAGGCCTCTTGGGAGGACTACAGGAGGGAAGTGAGATTGTGTAGGGAAAAAATCAGAAGGGCTAAGGCTCAGCTAGAAATCAGATTGGCAAAGTCTGTGAAAGACAATAAAAAATCCTTCTGTAAATATATAAATAATAAAAGGAGGACTAGGGAGACCATGCAGTCCCTATTGGATGCAGAAGGAACAACAGTGACAGGGGATGAGGAAAAGGCTGATCTACTTAATGCCTTCTTTGCCTCAGTCTTTAATTGTAAAGAAAGTCGTTCCGTCTGTGTAAAAACTCAGGAGCTAGAGGAGCCAAATGAGGCTCCCATGATCCATGAGGAGGTGGTCAGAGCCTTGCTAGCCCGACTAGACACCCACAAGTCTATGGGGCCGGATTGGATTCACCCTAGGGTATTGAAGAAGCTGGCGGATGTTCTGGCCAAACCCCTTTCCATCATCTTCCAACAGTCCTGGCTGACTGGGGGAGTTCCACTGGACTGGAGGCTGATGTTGTGCCCATCTATAAGAAGGGTCGCAGGGAGGACCCAGGAAACTCCAGGCCTGTCAGTCTGACCTCAGGGCCAGGGAAAGTCATGGAGCAGTTGATCTTGAGTGCCATCATGAAGCACATGCAAGAGAACCGGGTGATCAGGCCCAGTCAACACGGGTTCACAAAAGGCAGGTCTTGCCAAACTAACGTGATCGCCTTCTATGACAAAGTGACTCGGCTGCTGGATGAGGGAAAGGCTGTGGATGGATCTTCCTGGACTTCAGTAAAGCCTTTGACACAGTTTCTCACAGCATTCTGCCTCAGAATCTGTCACCTCTGGCCTGGACAGGCACACACTCTCCTGGGTGGACAGGATGAGAGGGAATGGCCTCAAGCTCCGCCAGGGGTGATTTAGGCTGGACATTAGGAAAAAATTTTTCACAGAAAGGGTCATTGGGCACAGGCAGAGGCTGCCCAGGGAGGTGGTTGAGTCACCTTCCCTGGAGGGGTTTAAGGGACGGGTGGACGAGGTGCTGAGGGGCATGGTTCAGTGCTTGATTGGAATGGTTGGACTTGATGATCTGGTGGGTCTCTTCCAACCTGGTTATTCTATGATTCTATGAAATTGAAAATGTTATTAGGACACACAAAAAAGTCCCTGCACCATATTAAAAGTCAGGACAGTGCCACTGGGCTCAATTTCACGCCCTGTGTATTCGCAAGCATCATCAAGAAGTCTTGGACTGACTTTTCTTCCGTGGATACTGCGATTCCCATGGCTGCTCACCTCAAGCGCGCGCACCACCGGCCCTTTGATCTCGCTGGCCCTCCTCTTCCTCTTCTTCTTTTTACTAAATACTACAGCAGCCCTTCCACCTGCCTTGTTGATCTCCCATTTGGACAGTGTAGCTCCACACTGCCGACCTACCACGGCGCTCCTATCACATCGCTGGTCACCATTTGTGGGAGACTGAACCCGTGCACGTAACCCGGACAAGATCACAGACAATCAATACGACTGGAAATCAAGTCGTGTATTAGCAAGCGAGCAAGCCTTTTGTACTTTTCTGACATCTTGTCTAAAGCCCAGAGTTTCCCCTAGTAGATTTTGTAGAAATAATCTTGCATGTAGACGGCCTTCTTGTTGTCACGCTGCAGCTGCTTCTTGACCTTGATGTATTCCATACTTCTCCCTAGAAACCTGATAAGGCCACATCATTAGACCAGCAGACATTCCCACAAAAGCCTCTTCCAGAAAGTCAGAGGGAGCCCCGCTGGCCTCTCAGAAGGCTCAATAAGCCCTTTCTGCCCAAGTCACTGCAAAGCCCAGCGTTGGGTAAGGGAATTGGCTGTGAGGATGGAGGCTCAGTCACCCTCAGCCTTAAAGGGCATGATTTTCCTTTTGTCCTTCCAAGCATCCTCCCCGAGCCTCCCCCCACTGGCGGACTTGGAAGTAACTGGAACCTCTGAGCATTTCAAGAGAGGAATTTAGGGTCAGGGCACCTCTCTATCAAAGCAGTAAGTTCAGGTCTGATCAGCAGAAGGTCTGGCTACCGGAACCTGTGGATGAGGCTTACCTGGGAGGCAGGACTCAGCAAACAGGGTATAGGGAATGCCATGGGGATTGTCCGTGGGGGCTCTGCCTTGGATATCGATGGAGAGCTGCCCCTTGCATTTCCCCAGCATCCCTGCATAGCACTCGACCGTGATTGTCTTCTGGCCCCCAGGAGGGATGGATCCAAAGCCAGGGTACACGGTGAACATGCCGACAGTGACGCGAGTCTGCAGAAAGAGTCCCAGGAGAGACTGATGTCCAACAGCCTTACCTTGAGCATCCTCAGCAAGGAGCATGCCGCTCTTGGCCCTCCGGCTGGGCCCAAGCCCAGTTCCAGGGCAGGGACAGATGACTCCATAGCCCAGTGGCAGCCTCAGAACAGGAAGAACAAGCCAGGAGGAGCTCCAGGCCTGTTCTGAGTGGCATAGAGGAAAGACTTTGGGTGTAAAGGGTGAAGGTGGTAGCTAGGATCCTTCAGACTCTATGGGTAATACAGGAGAGCGGAAAGAGCTGTCAGAAACGATGGGAGAGGAGAGAGGGGATTGGAAATAAGAAAAAGCCAAGTCTCCTGATACCTATGGACTGGGAGTTCAAACAGGGACATTCTCATCTGTGGCATTCACAGACTTATTTTGGCTAGCAGCTACCAAACGCAGGACCTGCTCCCTTCCCTTGACCCCACAACTCCAGGTCCGAGCCAGAGCACGTCCGTCATGCAGACGTCGTCCCACCCCATGGTCATGAGCCCCCAGCCTGGGCACAGCAGCGTCCTCTCAAACCACCTGCAGCAGCACACGCTGGGGAGCAGGAGCCATCTACCTCCATGACAGGGCCTGCATCCTGTTTCAGCAAGGGCTTGCTTCTCTTGCCAAAGACAGTCCTTGTGTCTTTACTCTTGCAGGGGTGGGCAGGTTTCAACTGATGTGCACTGAGAGGAGAAAGCAGGAAACATCCGTCATGCTGAGTTCGCCCTGCCCTTCTCTGAGGACAAAGCTGGCCTTCCTCCCCACAGAGGAAAGCCTTCCTGCTCCTGACGGCTCCCAGACTGCCTGCAGCACCCATTGCTGTAGCTTACGGAGAGGTCAGCAGTATCGCCAGCTCTGTCCTTCACATGTGAGGTGTTCTGCTCACAAGCCAGTGACACGAGCGGACAATAACCTAGGTCTCCTGGCTGCCTCTCCCACGCAGCCATGCTACAGGGCCTCCTCAGCAGGAAGGGGGGTGCAGGTATTCTCTCACCTCAGCTTTGGCGGCACTCGGCAGATCTGGAATTTAAAGGCCTGGATGCCTTTGTTCTCCAGGGTGAAGGTGCAGGTTTTCTTGGTGCCCCTCAGCATGGAATCAAAGTTGATGAAGGAGGTGGGGGAAATTCTGCACTCGCTGAATGCAGGTTTTGCTGACTCTTGGATCGGGATGACAGAGGTGATCTTGTCTCCTTCAGAGATGCTGTGATCAATCACCTGTAGCCGGGGGAAGGGTTTTTAAATACTGCAAAGAGGCCAACCTCTGTCTCTGTCCCCTGCCCCCATCCCAGGTCCCCATCAGCCTCCTCCAGAGCCAGTTTCCAGCTCTACTTTGGAAGCAGTGCCCAGGAGTTTTTCTGCATCTGAAACCTGGGGCAGGGAGAAACAAACACTACTTAGACCATTCTCCTAAACCCTTTTGGCAGACAACACATGAGTCCTTGTCTCTGCCAGCTGTTTGCACCATGGCCTCCCCTGCTTGGCAAGCGTTTGTGGATTCCCAAGCTTTCCTACCCTGTTTATCTCATGGGTTGCTGTTATCCTGCAGTGAGAGTCCCTTGTTGCTAAGGGCCTGGGCATGGCAATGCAGGTAGAAAGGCCTCTCATGAAGGCTCACAGCTTTCCGGTGTGCGGAGCATTCCTGTGGGGGGCTGGTTCTTTGGGAAGTCTGGTTGCCAATGAGTACCTAAGGCCTGGCGGTATCTCACTAGTGGGAGACAAGACCAGACCAGACCTGCAGGCCAGCAGCGCCAGGGGACAGCTCTGGGGGTCACATCCCTTGGCCATCACGGACACAAGCTTGTAAGCCCCCGGTGCAGCATCCTGCAGCTATGCTAGCCAGGACTGCACTGTGTCAACAACCTGTAAGGCCCAGGAGAGCTCTGCTGGAGCACGGGGTTTTGTGTGTTTTGCACGCTGAGGGTGGTGAAACACTGGAACAGGTTGCCCGGGGATGAGGCAGATGCCCCATCCCTGGTCAAAGCCAGAGACAAGATGTTTACATCTCTGCCAGCAGTTAAAACATCCCTGGGACTTCTCCAAGGCATGGAAACACTTGTGTCCACACTGTTACATGCTGCCACTTTCCAAGTCATTGTGGCCACATGCAAAGTGCCTTTGGGAACACTTGCTCTATCATTTCTGCTGACTCCCGAACTGCCTGGGAGTGTGCAGGTGGGCTGGGCCATCGCCACAGGGGCTGCTGGCAGCGCACCACTGCGGGTGACTCTTCTGCCATGCCCAGAACAGTGTCTGGTGGCCGTTGTGTCTGTGGGTACCAGCAGCAGGATTAGCCGAGCACAGCCCTCCCGAGGTTACCATCCCCTGGGAGCATACCAGCTGCTCTGCACGAGGGGCTTACAGCCTGCAAATGCACCCACGCAAGGAGGAAGAGGAGAGAAAACAGCCTGACTTCCCCCCACGTGCAGAGAGGGAGCCACACTGCAGTGCCCTGATGCTCTCTGTGCAAGCTCCCCAAGGGGATTTCAAAACGCCTCTCAGAAGAGGGTGCTGCAGGGGAAACTGAGGCACCGTGGGTATGGGGCTTGCAGAAAGCTCCACGGGGCAGCAGACCTCTTCTCCTGCTCCCCAGACTGGGCTCTCACTACCACCCTGCCCTGCCAGACCTCCCAAAATGACAATCGCCAATCTCACCTCTTCTGTGGGTGAAAACCCGACTTGCACGTTGCATCGCTGTCCTGGCGAGAGGGCTCCAGCCAAGGGCAGCGCAGTGAAAACATGGAGCTTGCTAGTCAAGTCCTGGAGCAGCTTCTCTTCCACGTTCCTTGTCACATGTTTGTCCACCTGAGCAGAAAAACCAACGGTGTCAGGTCTCCTTGGTCTGGGAGGACAGACCCTCATTCCTGCGTCACTCTGAAATGCTGTCACGGTGCCAAGAGCATCCATATTCAAAGCAGCCATGGACACCACTGGCCTGGAACCGGACAGCAAACACGTATGCAGGGCGAGCAGCTGGGAAGGCACTGCTCTCAGAAGACGAGCAACAGGGGAAGGTGGCAGAGAAGCAAAGGATCACCTCATGAACAGGTCCAGGTGAACCAGCCTTGCTCTGGACCCTCAAAAGCATCCTTGAACAAGCTATAGGTCAAGTGCTCAAGCAATCACAGGGGCACAAAAGGCAAAAGAGCCACAGAAAATGCAACCAAGAAGTTACATGTTACACGTTGTCTGTGCTTTACCTTCTCCACAGGCTCACTGATGGGAACCTGCAGCTGACTGTGCAACTGGACAGTTTCTTCCTGGCACTGCCCAATTTGGACAGCAGAGGATTCTCTCTGCTGCAAAACTTGCCTTTAAAGACACCCTTTGCTGCCTCTAGAGAAACACGAGACCTGGAGGTGAAAGCCCTTGGAGCCACAGGGTGGCTGGAAAACAAGGATCGTGGGCTGCAGCAAGCAGCTGGCTGGTCTGGGCAACACTGCTCTGCTGCAGGTGCCATCACCTCATCAAGCCAGGAAGAGATAAGATGGGACCTGGGGGCAATTCAAGCAGGGGTCTGTCTGCACCTTCAGCTGAGTGTGGGTCCAAGCCCACCCACAGATGAGCCGCAGGGGCCGTCTGCACTTCCTATTCTCAAGCTTCCCAGGCAACTTGGATGCACCCAGCACTCAGTCCCGGCAGAGATCTCAAGGACATTTTGCACCCTCATACCAGCCTGGCTTCACACACCCCTGCCCAAGGAACATGCTAGGAACCTGATGCCAGGAGAGGTTCGGTTCTCCGTGACAAAAAGAGAAACGTAGCTGCAAGGGAAATGTATTAAAACCAGGCAAGTAAGGTCTTTGAAGGCGCTTGAGATGACCCTTCCATTTCAGATGGTGGTGAGGTTTCATCTCACGCACCCAGCTGTGCAGGACAGCTGAGGGTCTCTGCTTGGGCATTCCTCTCAAAAGGCACATTCCTGATGAAGGCAGCTGAGATATTTTTTCTGTCTTGTAGCAGCTGAGTACACATGTTTAACCTCAGAGGTGCCACCTTTCAAAAGGAAGCTTGTCCCTAAGCTTCGTGTTCCGCCCCTGCAGAAGCCCCATGTCCAGTCGCTGGCCCTGCTGCCTAGCACGCTTGTGGCTATAGAAGAAAATCTACCTTTGCTTCCAGAGAATCATCTGCATCTGCTGGCTTTTGGAGACAATCTCCTGCTGCTCCAAGGCCTTTGGCTGTCTCCTCCACAGCCTCCTCCCTGGGGCTGCTCTCTGCAGATGCTGAGTGTTGTGACTGGGCTGTGATCTCCTGTGGTGCTTGGGGTGTGATGAAACGCTGACTTCCAGGAGGGCTGAACCTGGAAAATAGCTTAACTTTGACTTTGATCACAGACCTGCAGTGGGAAGGAGAAAAGCTTGCACGAGCTACTCCTCAGCAGGACGTGGCTCCTGGGTGGGCACTGGAGCTCAGCAGTGGGTCTGAGCCAGCAGCTCCAAAACCAGGATGGAGCAGGTCAACGCCTGGGGCTCCTGTCCAAGGACAATGCTGCTATAGTGGTGGTGCAGGAATCTGGCAACTGATTGCAACCAGAAATAGAAGAGGACAGAGGTGAACACCATGTGGGGAGGTCAAAAGTGCAGCAGGAAAGGAAAAGAGACACAGCTTGTGCAAGATAGTGAGACTGAGACATCCAGGGCAGATCCAGACAGATGAGCTAGTACAGACCCACCTGTAAGTATCCTCCTGAAAACACCCACATCCGTGGAACTTCCCTTCCCTCACCCAGAGGGCCAAAGTAAGTAATTCTGAAGCTGTGCTGGATATTTATCCCGAATGTTTCCCTTGACAGTTCCCTGCACCTGCAGGTCAGCACAAGCAAGTGGCAGTGATGGTGGCTTTCTCCAAGGGTGATCAGGCAGGAGCCACAATGGAGTCCCAGACGGCTGTGCCCTGGCCAGAGAGAGCCCAGCACCACTCAAGGGCACCTGCAGAGCCCAACATGGGACACTCTCGCACATGCAAGGCCACCAGCAACACAGAAAGACACGTCAAGCAGCTCCAGGCAGAGACTCACAATTAAGCAGCCCATCAAGCCCTGGTAGGTGCCAAAGCAGCGGTGAAGCATACTCTGGGGAAGGAAGCTTTGGCCGCTTTTAACCAATACACTGCAGATCACGATAAGATCCAGCTCCCTGCTGTGCAACAGATATTCCCTGGCTGCAAAACAACAGCTCCAACAGCACTTCATGCTAAAAGGGCAGCAGCTCTGCTGGAGCAAGGTTATAACTGATGTGGCACTTGCTGATGGCATGATCACCTCCCCAGATGTCTCCAAATCCAAACTGTCTGAAGACCAGTTTGGCAAATGATTCAGGAGAGCAGCTCAGCGGCTCGTTTTGCCAAGGAGAGCTGAGTTTATAGTTTGACCAACATCTATCAGTAAAAAGCATGGAGCTTAACATCTACAAACATCCCCAGGTGACTCCGATTACATTCCAGGCTTTAAACTTCAGACGTGCTCACAGTAAGTCTGTTGGTGTTTCTAAAGCCACATGGAAGACACACTCAAACCACACCTGCTGTCACTGTCCCCACTTGCAAGGCTTCCCCCAGAGACAAACAAGGCAGGCTTGTTAGAGCAACCCGGATGCCTCATTCCCAGCTGGGAATTTTGCCTTTAAGGATATGATCCTAAATGAATATTTATCTTTAGCTTTGTAGCTTTTTACTTAAGGCTGGTTCTCATTTCTGGATTTAGAGGCTCTACTCTGCCCCCCAAGAGGTCACACATGACTTGTCCTTCCTGCAGCCACGTGCAGGAACAAGGTTTTTCCCGGGTGACCTTCCCTGCACAGGGATGGATGAACAGCGATGCAGTTTCACAGGTAGAAACTCCCCTCACCAGGGTGGTGTTTACCTCAGGCTACAAAGGTCTGAGAAAGTAGCTTTCCCCACCAGCTTTCCTTCCCACGGGAACCAGTACTGAGGCTACAGCAAAACAGCAGCAAGAAGCCGAGACAGCAGCAAATCATTCCGGTGGCAGTGCCTGAGTAGGCTCTTAGGATGAGATGACAACAAACTGGGTTGGCAGGGAAGGAGAAGAAGTCACTATAGATCTGCCTTCCAGGTGCCTAAAAGGGGCTTTAAAGCTCCAGAGCTCCTCCTTCCTAGCATCAAACTGGTGGAGATCACCTGCTCCCTAAGCATCTACACTGACCATAGATGGGAGGCAATCTTTCCACAAGCAAAAGTTGAAAGCAGTTTGTCAGATCCCAGGAAAAGAGACTAAGCCTTTCCAAAGAAAAAATCACATCAGGAAGAGGAGCTTCAAGGAAAGGGCAAAGGTGCACATACCTCATCTGGCTCGCCGGGCTCTCTGTCAGGAACCAGCGGTGCTGCACAGGAATTGGGCTGCAGTTGGTTATCTCAATGGAACGCGCAGCTTCAGTGTCATTCAAGAGGCAGCCAAAGTCCAGGACCGTGGTCTGGATATGGAGGTTCGGAAAGTAGACTTCTCCCCGAACAGTGACCTGTTCCTTATGAGGGTGCTCAAGAACATGTATCTTCAGAACCTTCTCCACCTCCCTGCTAGTCAAACCCTCTTCATAAGCAGGATTAAATCTGATGGAGAGATGACGTTCCTCCCCTGCCTCCAGCTTCACAGGCTGCAAGGAGATGGAAGGGTATTAACCACTGTGTGATGAAGCCCCAAGGTCTGATGGCACAAAATATCTTAATGCTCAAAGCTGGCCCTCCATGTGGGCTTCTCAGTTCATCCTTCACATCCTTTACAGTGTGTGCCTGCCCGCAAGCACCACGAGACTAGTGTCTGACACCATCTTAGGCTAATACCTCTGTGCTCTTCATCAGTACAAGAGGGAAATAAATCTTGTTCTACTGAATTCTGGACCTACAAAAGCTGTGTGCTAGATACAGAACCAAATTGGCACCCTGGCAAGCCAGGGCCTTTTGCCCTGACCCCAGAGGAACTCCTTTACCCTCATGCTCAACACAAGCCCCGTGGCATTGCATCCCCACTCTTGCTGGGGCCAATTACAGGCACAGCACAGAAGCGGTGGCTGTGCCGACAACAACACGTTTAGCAGAGACGGTGTCCAACACCTTCCACTAGCAATAGAGCAGGTGCCAGGCTCCTCAGCCTTCTTGAAGGAAGGCCTGCCCTCAAAGAGACCAAGCAGCTCTTGCGGTTATCTGACGATGGCTGCTGGAGCACTAGGACTGCTTCCAAGAGACACCTTTACCACATGGCTTGCCCAGACCCAGCAGCCTGCTCCTTTCTCTTCATGTCTTAGAGCCAAGATGCGTTTCCCCAGTTCAGAGGACCTTCAGCAGCTTCAAATCTACTGTCCAAGACCAGGTTGTATGAGGCTCTACACAACCTGATCCACAGGAAGGTGGCCCTGCCATGGCAGAGGGGTGGAACTGGATGGGATTTAAGGCCCCTTCTGACCCAAACTATTCTATGATTCAGTCATTTAGTCCAGGCCAGTCTCCTGCTGACTCCAAAGAGAAAAATTCTCTCCTGGAGGGCCTCCCAACAGAAACACACCACCACGCGTCTCCTCTTCAGTCCCCACCAGCAGGAAGCTCCAGAGCTGCTCACCTCAGTATCTGCAGGGAAGGGCTGCCGGTCCGCATGGCAGATTGAGAAGGGTTCCTCTAAGGCCAAGAACACGCTGAGTGGCAGGAGGCAGGTGTTTTTTAAAGAAAAGGGCTTATACTGAAGAGTCAAGACGTCACTCGGTTGCTACAGAAACAGAAAATGAGAGAAAACAGCCTGAACCGGCCATGGACCTCGTTCCCTTTCTGATGTATTTTGAATTTTCATCTCTATTTACTATTTCTATTAGTTTGTACGCTTGTAAAAGTCTAAATATATCAGATGCTTTTCATGATTAGAAACTACAGCATCCCTTGGGGGAACAGGAAAACAGTTTCATGCACAGATCAGAGAAAGGGACCCTGAGCAGAGGCAGCTGCTTGAACAATATCAAACCCAGAAAGTGAACCCAGATCATCTGTCTGCAGTTTTTATCCTCTCTTGGGTAGAATGGCACAAGATGTTTTTCACTCCCATACAACAATTTCTTGCAACCTCATTATCTTTCGTAGCCTCATCAAAAGCAGTGAAGCTGGTCAGAGGAGACAGGAGAGCCTGTAGTAGCTGAAGGTTAGTTTTGAACTTCTACATGCATGTACAGCCAGCTAGAAACCTCGGCAGTCCAGCTGCAACATGACTCCTGATGCCCCTGCTGCAATGACAGCGCGTCTGTGGCTTCAAAGCTAAGCAAAGCATAAGCTGTTTCTTCTTGGTTATGCGCTGCTCTGGGCTTCCTGCATGGTTTCTATAAATTAGAGAGTGCTTGCAAAACTAGTTCTGCATGTATTGGTATCAAACAGCTGCAGTGTTATAGCACTCAATAAATCAGAGTGCACGACACCAAAGAGACCACAGGCAGACATCAGGGATAGCTGAAAACCTTCTAATTAAACCTGAACTGCCTGCTCATGGCATTTTGTGCTTCTCTGGACGCCTAAGAACTAAAGGAGAGACCTGAAAACACAGAAACTAAACAATGAAGTAGCCTCTCTTCTTTTAGACACCTCGAGGAAGAGGGTGATAATGCAGGAGTCAGGATCCACAGACTGAAGGGCTTCTGCGTTGGTGTTCCCACTGCTGCAGAAGGACTCCTGCAGGTCCTTTGAAGAAAGCAAGGCTGAGGGAAATGCAAAAAGCTTGCATCCACATTAATGCAGAGAAGGCAAAGAGAGACAAGAGATGGCAGGTTTTCCTCATCAGCCTGGGGAGCTGACAGGAATCCAGAGCTGACTGGTTTTTCTCAGCTGCCCTGCGTGATTGGTGTTCAGACTTCACTGGGCCTTGAAGCATCCTTGCAAATGTCCCTCTATGAGTGTGTCTCTCTAGAGGTGGCCATGATCCCCTTTGACAGATCAGCTGTCACCGAAATAAAACCAAGATGAAGTTAAAAAGCAGTCGCATCTCCAAAAACAAGCTCAATGAGTTTACAAAGCACCTCAGGATGGGTTTAGTGTCGCTGAGCTGCAGCGATCTGCTCTCCTGCCCACAGTCACTGCCTGTGCAAAGCCCACAATGTTCTTGTGGGTCCCACACATCTCACCTCATGCCCTTGGCTCAGCAGCTCAATTCTGTCTCCGCATCAAGAAAAGTAGAACTGACCTGGCAAGACTGTCCCCAGCCCCATCTCTGTGCTAATGGCAAAAGCTTGGTCCCACTCAAATCAATCAGCAAAGCCCCAGAGACTGGCAGAAGCTGTTTAGCTTCCTCCTTTGAACACAGTCTCACAGACCCCGCACAGGCTTTCAGTCATCAGCCACACAATTAACTGCCAGCATGCAATCCAGAGCCTTACATTCTCGACCCGGAAAATGAGTTCCGTGGAGGACAGTTGCAGAACAGGAGCAATGAACTCACACGTGACATCCACCTGCATCACCTGCACCTTTTCTTCCTTGCTCCCCACGACGGCGTGCCACAGCAGCCGCTCCTTCACCACCCGTGTGCGAGAGCTGCACGTTACCCAGCAGGTGTGACCAGGGCACCCAGAAAACACACGGCATGTGCTCACCACCTGACTGGAGGCATAACGGATTCTGATAGCCTGCATGAAATTGTGTCATGGGAACTTGGCCATCAACCACCAGCAGGTAGTACTGCCCTAAAGTTACGGCCATTGCTTTCCTCAGCAGCCCTGCTTCCTTTTATACCGCATCCTATTTATTTTGCACTCAAATGCCCACACCGCTACACCCTAACAGCCACAAATTCACTTGTGAGCCAGGTGCTGTCTACAGCTCTAATAACTACTGCCCCAAATGACTAATGCTTTGATGTACCCCGCTGCTAACATAATGCTTACAGAAAGCTGCAGGAACCAATTTAAAAATATGTAACCATATTAAAGGACATAGGTGGCAGAAGGACCAATGCCAGCAAACCCTCTCTTGGAAGCTTAGTGGAAAAGGTACATGGGAAAACTCCAAACAGCCAGCCTGCCTTCCAGTAAAGTGGCAGCACTCATTCCAAGGGTGAATTGTGCCCTCCTGGAGATGGTTTTAAGAGAAATCTCCCTAGGAAAAGGTTGTCTTGCACTTCAGAGGGAAACTCTCTGCTTAAGCTGGAGGCTCTTCTATTCAACACCTTTTCCCAATTTCTCATGGTTTTACTTCCCCAAATTCCTCCCTTCATTTCTCATTCTTCCTTCTGGTACAGTGCCACAACCCAGCTCCTCATCAGAGCCTACAGTCTTCAAAGTCATCTGTGTTGCACGTGCAGTGCAGGGAGCTGGGCTTCTGACCAGCCTGAAGAGCATGAAGTCCTCCAGATTTTCACTGCGGGAGCCAGCTGTACTCACAGACACCCTTTTGGCTTTCCAGGCAAGACACCCTCACCAGAGCCCAGACCATTTTATTTCCTTTCTGGAATCTTGTTCTCCTCTTCAGCAAACCCTTGGAGCTCAGAAATGCACAGGGACAGTCCCATCACAGTCAAGTCTTCCTCAAACTACCACTGAGGCAACCCTTTAAAACACCTTCCAAAACACTCCTATCAGCAGGAGCTTAATGCATGCCTATCTTACATTCACTTAAACATCTGTGCCCAGTGATTCCAGAGACAGGGAATGCACACCAGCCTTAGCTGGCAGCTTCTCCACAGCATTGTGTTTCCCCTGGGAAGAAGGGTCCAGGGAGGAGGACACCCAGTGACCGTGCTGAAATCTCCTCCTCTGAGCTGCCACCCAGGGGCGCTGCGAGACCTGGCTGCCCTTAGGACAGCAGGGCTGGTTGAGAGGCTGGGCTGAGCTGTCAAGCTGTCAATTATAATGATCCTTGGCAACAGTTTCCCACAGGGAGAACATCACATTGATCATTAAAGCTGACACACTGTGCTGGATTTTCTCCTCCAGGACTCAGTGCTAGACAAGCCCGCTGCTTGTCTTTGTCTACAGAGGAAAATCAATGCTGCTCCCGTACACTCCCCTTCCTTCCCAAGGGATTTTGGTCCACTCACTGCTTCCCCCAGATAATTACCTTGCTTTTGTTAATTCACTTTCTGCCTGCACTCCTAGTCTAAGCGTAACTCTCTGCCCTTCATTTCTGCCTCAGCACAGGACACCTCGTAACCCGTTGTCTGCCCCTGAAGCACTGATGCTTCCTTCAGATCAAATTTGGGTATCAACAAGTTGGGTTTACGGTAGCTACAGAAACATGGAAAAGCCTTAGCAATTGATGGTGGACAGCAAGGAAAGCAACTGGTGCTGCCGTGGTAACTTCTGGCACTAAAACAGTTTGTTGAAAGCACTTGCCTCTCTTCTCAGGCAAATATCAAGGGGCCGCTGAAAAAGTCCCAGCGGAGGTGATCCAATGGGAAGGACTCAGCCCTCATGGGGGACCTCACCTGTGGAGTGCTGGAGAAGCCTTCCACCACCATCTCCATACTCTTGCCCGGCATCAGCTCCATGCTCAGCGGTCGAAGCTTAAACATGGGGCAGGCAGATTTGGGGTTCTGGGAGGAATCCTCGCCCTCGGTGGTACTGAGGGCATCGAGACAATGATGCTGCTGAAATGTGGAAAACCCTTCGGTTGTCCAATAGAGCAAATGGGTCTTTCTTCCTTTGTTCGTTACCTTGAAGCGGTAACAGAATGGAATTTTGCTAGAAGAGAAGCACAGATCGAAAATGTCATGGGACCTGCTATTTCACAGCAGTCACCCAGCTTCAATGCCCCAAAGCCATTATCTGACTGTGCATTTGGCAAGAAAGCCACCTCCCAAAAGGCTGACCTAGCAACCTAGCACCAACCTGCAGCAAGAGCCAGACCTTGGCTGCCCCTAAGCTTATCCCCGTCCAGCAGCTGGTCTGTGTGTGGACAGCAAGGGAAAGCTTTTTGAAGAACATCATCTCAGTCACAGTGGACAGAGCATTAAAATTAAGGGTAACTGAGAGATGATTTAGCAACTGGTTTCCATTTTGGTGCCTTTTGAGGATCTCAACCCACATTCACGTGGCCATAAAATGTTTCTAAAAGAATTCCTGTAGTGTCAGTGAAATGGTGCTGGGACCCTGAGTGCAGAAGGAGAACGAGCTGAAGGACTATGGCAAAACACCTCCTTGCTGAGCCCACGGGAGGAGCAGGAGCTGAGACATACTCTACCTGAAGTGGGGCCCCAAGTCGAGCTCCGGAACAATGGGTTTGTCGGTGCCAATTGTGATGCCGGTGCCAACAGCCTGGACGGGGATGACGTAGCTACAGCTGTTCTCAATGAACACCTTCACTTCATCATTAAATATTTCAGTGTCATCCAAGTTTGCTGTGACAGCCACAGACAGCTCGGCGTTGGGGGGGATCACTCCTTTACTGGGTTCAATCCTCCAGCATGAGCATTTGCCAGCCTGTAAGACAAGCCAGACACTAGCTGAGGAGGGAAACCAGGACAGATTAGCATTGGGAATAAGAGCTACCACAGTTTGCTTACAATAGACACCAGCAGCATCTGAGAGATGGACGGATGCTGACCTAAGGGACGGCTGACAAGCCACCACATTCCATTTTCTTGAAATTACTTAGGGTTGGTTAATTAAAATGATTGGGTCATTCTGGCCTTGCACAAGTGAAAGAGGAGGCAGAACTCAGCATTAAAAGTGCAGCTGTACTTTGCCAAGCCATACCTCTCCTTAGAGAGCATCCACACCCTGGTCTCTGCCATTAACAGGAATGTGACACAAAGCAAAAGCAGACAGAACAGGGAAACCAGAGGGGAACCCATGCCCTCTCAGCAGCAATGGGCTACAGGGTTCTCTTGAGCTCCTGGAGCTCCAAAAGCATGATTGTCAGAGCTAAGCCCTTTCCACAAAATAAAGGAAGAACTTGTCAAAATGATCCAGGCTCATTTCTGCTCAAACAGCCATGCAAACTCCCTATTTTATTGAGGACTGCTCCAGGTAAAATTGCCCCCAGAGCCAGGCTCCTCTTGCTGCACTGTGGTGGAACAGCTTGCTTTCTCTCTGACAGAAAATGTTGTATATAAAAATTAATTCACAGGCTGCTACGGACCAGTCACTTTTGTTGGAAATTAGCCCCACAGATACCTACCATCTCTGCCCAGAAGGATGCAGGGGTGCGAGACTGGTTGGACAGGTGGAGAGTTTGGGAAACATCTTGTAGGACCTGGATACTGCCGAAATCTATCTTGCTTGGATGCACGCAGACAACTGGTCCTTCTCCAAAGTTCACCAGATGGATTTCCTGCTCCAGGAAGCAGGTAGGAAAGATCAAAAAAAAAACCAGGGAAAGTTTAAAAAGGTCAGACAGCTCTGAGTGCTCCAAGCCTGAGGGATAATTACAGCTCTTTGAAGCTTGCAGTGTTGACAGACCGAAAAAGAAAGCCTGGAGCAAGTGTGGGACCTAGAGTGAATCCGTCTGAAAGCCACAGGCTCCCATCAGCAGCAGATGAACAAGCCCGGTTTCTCACGCTTGCTTTTCCACCGCTCCGGGCCCGTGGCCTTGGCTGGGGCATTGACAGAGAGATGTGATGGATATTTCTCAGATGTGACTATCAGCACAGTTTCTTACACAATGCTTGCTTTAGCAGGCTTCAGGGATTTCCCTGTGTGCTCCTCAACCAAAGTCCCAAGGAAGCAGCAGTTGCTCTATCGAATAATGCAGCAGAGTGTGAGACCCAGGGACTCTGCTGATTTTCAGACTGGGCTTGCTATCCCTTCTAATAGATCCATCATTAAATGCTGTGTCAGACACTCAGTTCATCATCTAAAAGGATGCCACCTTTCCTCTTCTCGAGGTACTGGCTGTTGCTCATGCTGTGAATCCTCTTGCTCCCTGTCCACACCAGCCATGTGTTACAAGTCCTTGTTTCCTCAGGAAGAATCTCTGTACCCTTTAGGCCCCCCCAGCACAAGTGCCCATGCATCTCCCCTAGCACTCACCAGTGGGGATCCTTCCCTCCCAATCGTCATGACACGAGCAACAGTGTCCTGCTCTCCCATCACCCGCGTTTGCAGTGTAAATGGGATTTGCACCCAGCTGTGTGGCTGGATAATCCCACATGGCACGAGGCTGGAGTACTGTACAGCAGCAGCATCCTTGTATTCCTGTAAGGGACAGAATCAAACTCAGCTTCAGAGGAAACTAAACTTCTTGACAACTACCACAGCAGCAATTAACACATATTAAAAAACCTCTAGGACAAAGCAGAAAGGCACAAAAGCAAATACAAAACCATCATGGGCTTAGCACCTTGAAGGGTTCCAGAAGCTGCTGTATCCACACCCAAACCTGTGCTGGTAGCCTCCTTGCAGCACCTTTTCACAATCTTCTAAGTTCTCCTTCATGAAAGTATCCTAAGGATTAGGAGCTAATCTGCTTCCTAAAGAGTTTATATTCCGGTAGGAATATGAACACAGGAACCAACCTGAATATAATTCACCAGTCTTATAGGGAACCCTTCTTATTTTTTCTCTAATAACCCCCTCGGTAGCATTAGAGGGCAGGAGGTGGATGCAATGCCAAACCTGAGGAAGAATCCTGTAGCAGCCCGGCAGATCGCTGTCGTTCACAAGGGTCAGCATCTGCTGATAGGGGACTTCTAGGAAGCATTGTCCAAAGGTCACAACAGGGTTGAGCGCTCGCAGCAGAGGAACTACACATCTAGGCAGAGAGATGACCAAAAAGGAATTAGAGATACTGAGAGAATGCAGAATTTGTTTACTCCCTGAACAGCAAAAAATTAAGCACAACATGTTTGTCACTGCCAAACAGACATTTAGTACCCCTACAGCAAGAAACTGCCTTTAACTCCTTACTCAACAACCTCCTGCAAAGGAGGGGAAAACCCTGAGATTCAGCATCACAGAGGCTGCCAGGTGCCCAGGCAAAGCAACCTGCCCTGTGCCAGAGCTGTCTGACGGGTACCTTCACTGCAGGAGGTTTGCAAGGACCCTTCCAATGGTCCCAGAAAGGCAGGAGTTCAGGGGGAGCCTTCCCAATGGGGCCCAGTGATTGCCAAGGCTCAGGGAACACAAGACCCCAGTATCTCAGCAAAGGTGACTCCCTCCCCTCCCACAGCACTGTTGCCCTGCCTGAAAACTCAGCCACTTTGTCCCAGCGGTGGAGGGCACCTGCCACCACCTGCCTTTATGCAGTGGGTGATCGCCGTCTCCTAATTCCACCCCCATGGGCCCATACACCGTCTCTTCCCATCCGCACTACTTTTACAAAATTGCAGCCCAGATACTGACTGAATGGCTATGTCTGGGAGAGGAAAACTAATCCCTCTTGTAATCAAAAAGATAATCACTGCAGCACAACAGGACTGAACCTGGCTGCAGGTTCAGCTTAAGTCCGAGTATGGTAATGCTCAAAAGAACCAGAGGGAAGCAGAAAAACCTGAGCTCACTTTCCACAACAAGGACTACTTCCCCCTTCATGAGATCTTACCTCGATTTTTCCCTCACCAGCCCTGCCACAAGCCCCTTCCCCACCTGCATGCACCTTCATTAACTGAACCAGACAGCAGCTTTCAGCAGGCTCACTGCATCCCAAACAATACTTGCATTTTGATTGCAACCCAGCACAACTCTAGCACTTGCACAAAGGAGGAGAGGTGGCCCTTTGGAAATTTGTTACACCTCAAGCACCAAAATCCAGGCCAATAATGACTATAATTACTGTTCCATTTAGGAGAAGGCTCAGGGCCGTGCCTGCCCACTGGAGCCCAGGTGCTTCACAACATGGGCTGCTTTCAAAGCACTGATGCTCTCACGTCTGGCTGGGCAGAGCTGGCTAGCTAGGCAGTGCTGCTTCTTGGAAGCTGCAGTCAGCAAAGCTTGTGCAAGGCAGCGTGCTGGTGGTGAACACACAAAGAGAGACAATGAGCTGCAAAGAAAGTAAAGATACCTGGCAGTGATGAGCAATGATGACACCTTCCTGCCAAAGCCCTCCACGTCCACCATCAGTGCCAGTTTGTAACTCTTCACAGTGTTGGAACACAGAGTGACCTGGTAGAAGAGAAGAGCAGCAAATGCTTCATCACTCCCAAAAGCCATTGGCTATGCATGGTGTCCTCCAGTTCTCCTTCCATGGTAAGGAAAGGGAGGATTTTGCCCTAATTCTTCTACTGGTCCACGTGTAGAGCACAGTCTAAAGGAGTGATAACAGTCTTCTGACAATAGCTACTTCATTAAATATACCGTGCAGTTATCAGAGCACATATGAGCTAAATCAAAACACAGTTGGGCTACTGCTCTACTCAATACTGCATTAAAATTAAGGGACCAATTTTTAATCTCAACTACAATAACGTAAAACCAGAGGAAAACTGTTGACATCACCAAAATGAGCTCAGTTTTACAGTGGGAAGCTGAGGGCAAAACGTGGCCCAGCTACACTGTGCAGTTCACAGGTCCCAGAGCTTTTTCCGCCTGCTCTGGAGATCTCTGCAGTGAATACAGCTCCTTCTGCTCAACAGGAGATGCAAAATCAGACCAAGCAGAAAAACAAACTGTTTCATGCAATGACATCTCTCTTTTTATAACAGCCACCTTCTGTCCTCATCTTTCCTCTGCCCACAGTAAATCAAAGAAACTGCTCTAAGCAGTTCTCAAAACACGAATGGCTTCTCTCCTTGACAATACAGTACAAGACCTTCAGCTTATGATTTTGGAGAGAAAATGGTGCTCCTGCAGAAATGCCCCAGAGTAACCCAGCCAAGAAAAGCCTAACACTAGTGCACGTATCTGACTTGTGTATGCTAGCAGCACCAAAACCCTCTCATACAACAGCAAAGCTTCAGCTCCACCTGCTCCAGCACGTACGGCTAGACTGTTCCCATACCTGGATATCCAAGAATTCCTGGGGATGGATGGTCCCTCTGCAGGGAGTTATGGTAAATTCAGTTGGCCTCATATTCACTTGAGCTCCACTTCTCCAGGACAGGCAAGTGTCGTCCGACATCAGAGCATAACTGGTGACACTGGGTGCTCCGTAGCCACCCCCAGGAATGCGAAGGTTGAAGGTCATGGGCCTCAAGGTGGTGTTAATGAGGCGACAGGACAATGTGCAAGGGAAGCCTAGGAAAACAACCCAAATATGAATTTATGTACCCAACTATCCAAGGAATCCTAGTGTGAATACCCTGTTATGATAAAACTGTGCTTGGAGTTCAGCTCTTTTCTATCTGAATTACAGCCAGTTTGAGAAACTAGGCAAGTAATTAATTGTCCCTGAAGTTCCCTTTGATACTGATCACAGAGCTTGCTTCCTTGGTAATGCCTGCTCTTAGCAATGCTGAACACAAGAAGTTTCTTTCTCTTTAACTGAGGAGCTCTCTCACACCCCCACCCAAAACAGCAGGAATTATATTTCACTTATGAGTGCGCACCCAGACAGACCACTTATTCTGAACATTGAATCCATAAAATCCCCTCTTAACTCTGTGAACAAGTAGCATATTGGCATTGAGGAGAAGCTACAGGAAGACAAAGGATGGAGGGGCTTGGGAACTACAGCATGATGAAAAGCATTCCAATGCGGTTTCCTTAGGCAGGATCCTTAAGGCATCTCATGTTTTTGTCAACCAGACCGAGCACGGGACAACTTGCAGGCCACTCCACAAGAAGCCACTTGACCTTCGATTTGTTAAATGGTCCATGAACAGAAGCACCCTGGGCACAGAATGATAACGGCCCTTCAATCAATCCACAAGTGATTTTGCACCTAAACTGGAGATCATCTCAGTAAAAAGCCTTTTCTGAGACTGAGATGCAAAACCAGAATCTGCATTTCAGTGGAGATGCTCTGGTTGCTCAGCCACCGGCTCTGTCAGCAGGGAAGGAGCCCACATCTCCAAGGACATCAGTGCCTGATGAAGAGCCATCGTTTGGGCATATTTGATGGCTGGTGATATCAAGGTGCCCTTGCAGTGCTGCATAACATCTCACGCTGAAGGTCAGGTGGGAAATTGTGGCCTTGCTTTGCATCAGGAACATTCACCCAGAGCAGCTACAGGCTCGTATGTGGTGTAAATTCCTTTCTCCTGCAGTCCCACGCCCTGGGCCCTTCTGGGACATGGGCTTGCACAGTCATTCTCCCACCAAGGATCACGAGGTTGGGGCTGGACAGATACGAGGGATATCAGGACACACTGACTTTCTACTCCTTTGGTCCCCTTTGATCTCATGGCGGCTGAATACTGCCTAAGCAACCAGCAGCCCTGGTTTAACACCCCAAAGGCCGCTGAGGAGGAACACAAGTGATGGATGTTCTCATGCTGCAGTGCTCCATGTTGGCCACACACAGACCTCTCAACTCAAGGTCCCAGCCCGGGGTGCACTCACCGAAGGGGACATCACCAAAATCGAGGGAAGGTACAGCAAAATGAACAGCTGGTGCAAAGACACAGCCCCTGTGAGGAGAAAGACAAGTGTTAGCTTGGTTAGGGACGTGCTAAGCTTTCAGCTTGCATTACCACTCAGATCAGCAAAATCTGGTCTCAGGACCACGGTGAGTTTCAAATCAACCAGTCACCGTCATGCTCAGCATGACATCCACGTGGACAGGAGGCAGCCCAGGCAAAGCATCTGAGAGCCACCGATGTGACTCAGAGCTCTGTGCTAGGCAGGGTTGGCCCTCAGGTCGCTGCTGGCCCCATGAAGGACCCTGAACAAATGATGGCTCTGTGCCTTATGAGGAACGGCTGAGTGAGCTAGGGTGTGGAAGGATGGCTCGACAACCGAGGACGTGATTTGATAGCAATGAACAATCCAGGGTTAACACTTGTGACTAGGCCTGGCGTTCCTCCTTAAAACTGACCTTGGTATGTTGATAGAAGAAAGTGCATAACAAAAGCACAGAACTCAGTGCTGGAAAGTCCCTAAAACGTCAAGACCATTGTACCAGCCCCCTTTGAGTGCTTAACATCTTTTAACCAATCTTGTAACTACTTAAGGTGCATGGACAGTACAGTAGGACCAATTGTAAGTTGTTTTATTAGCTTGTGCTCTGCTAGAATAAGTATATAAGGAGTGTTGTGTTTATGAATAAAGGAGAACGACTATACTCACATTGAGATTTCATCGTTACTCGGGGTCCGACTCCCACTCCCACACTAGGGGTGTTTAGCCTGGAGAAGAGGAGGCTGATGGGAGACCTCATTGCTCTCTACAACTACCTAAAAGGAAGTTGTGGAGAGGAGGGTGCTGACCTGTTCTCCAGCCCCCTCACCAGCTTTGTCACTCTTCTCTGGACTCACTCCAGAGCCTCAACATCCTTCTTGTGGTGAGGGACCCAGAACCGAACACAGGATTCGAGGAGCGGTCTCACCAGTGCTGAGTCCAGAGGGAGAATAACCTCCCTGGACCTGCTGGTCACGCTGTTTCTGATACAAGCCAGGATGCCATTGGCCTTCTTGGCCACCTGGGCCACTGCTGGCTCATGTTCAGTTGGCTGTCAAGCAACACCCCCCGGTCTTTCTCCTCCAGGCAGCTCTCAAGCCAGACTTCTCCTAGCCTGTAGCACTGCATAGGTCTATAGCACTGCATATCAACCATGGAGCCCCTTAATTTCTCTACTGGAAAACTGGTGACTGCCTTCTGAGACCAAAAGGAGCAACGCAGGCGTGACAATGCCCAGGCCCAGATGGGTGAAGCTGTGGAGACACGACAACTTGGACTGACAAAGCTATAAAAGCATCCAAAAAACTCGCACGCTCGCCTCTGCCTACCACTAACTCTTCGCGGGAGCCCTGACTTTTCACCAGGCTGCTGAGACATGGACCCTTGAAGACCCATGGTGGTAACTATTTTTGCAATCCTGTTCTGAACTCTTGCTTGAGTTTCTATCTTTGTTCCTCACTTTCCTATCACTGCTCATGTTACCTTGCCTTTCATCTTCCGCCTTTTTTGCAATAAAGAAAACCCTTTTGATTTACAGCAATTGACCTCGTTTTTATATCGTCTGGGGGATTCCAAACAAAACCCTCCAGGCTTCGGCTTGGGACCCTTACAGCTGCCCAGTACACCAGCAAACTGCCATCCATTTTGCTGCATAACCAGTCCTAAATACTTCTCTCAAGTCCTTGCAGCCGGCAGCTGAAGTCAGATTTACCCGAGGGAAGAACAAATTCAAAGCAAGAGAATTCTGTAAATCAACCCCACAGCAGGAGGACTCCAGCCATGATGGAGGAGTTGGTACCTTCATCCCAGTTCATGGGGATATCCACAGTCCCTGGGGATGATACAACAGCAGAGAGGCAGAGAAAGCTCAAAGGCAGCACTCCTACACCTCCCACAAAGAAAAGCAGGTATTCTGCACACAGGCAACTGCATGCACAGCACAGGAGGCTTTGCAGGCGCTGTGCCCCTCCTGACCGCGCTGCTGATGCACTTCCAGCCGAGCTGCAGCACCCTGGTACTGCAGTGACTCACACTCCACCAAGAACAAGACAAAACTGTATTCAATTTATCCAACATTTCTATTCCACTGTCAGTTCCCTCGTGCTCCTCAGCAGAAACCGCCTAGTGTGGCGGAAGCTGTGCAGAGGAGCTCTCACTGGCAGAGCTCCCTACTCCACACACTCACCCGCTCAAGGGTAAGATAAGGGACAAAGTATTGGACATCAGTGCTCTCTGGGGTTGCCTCGCCCTGCTTCTGTTTGTGGCGATGTTCATATGTTGCTCTGCTGCCTTTCTAAACTTGAAGAGCGGCACTTTGCCTTTCCTGGACACCGATTTCTCTCTTCCACCCCAAAAATGAACACTATTTGTTACTAATAAATCATATTTTAAAGGCACCAGTGTATTTGGCAAAGCTTGTCTCAGTGAGATGAAGCTCATGTCACTTGGTTGCTTGCAGAACTCCCTTAAGCCAGCATAATTTTTACCCTAAATATTAATGATGTTCAATCATTTCTCAGTCTCTCCAAAGAAACAGATAATGCCATAAGCATGGGGAGCTAGAGATCACAGGGTACTTTCTCTTTAGTTTTCCATATCCATGCTGTTTGAGGGTAGCACAAGTTGCAAAACTAAATCTAAACACCAAATGAAAGATGAGAAAACAGGTATGCCCAAAGAGATCTTGCCCCTGTGGCCTGGTGCAGAAACATCTGCTGGCTCAAAGTTATCCAACAGAGCCATGCTAAGAGGTAGCAGGATGTTGCCTGGTTTTGTTCCCCTGCAATGCTTCCTCCCTTCCACGCCCTGTACTAAATCCTCCTCCGGTAACTGGCCAAGAGAACAGCATTGACCCCTCACGTCACAGCACTGAGATTCAGACACGCAAGGTTCACAGCACTGACAGTCAAACCTCTGAGCAAAAGCAATGTGCATTTGGCATGGAATAGGGGCCTGTAGGCAGAGCAACCCCAATTACGTGCATGAAGACACAGGCACAGCAAGACAGCTGCCCTCAGGCTCTGGGGTGATGTGTCTGCCTACTTATTCCTATACACGCTCTTCCTGGCAGGCATCTCAAAGCCATCAGCAGCACAGCAACCTCGTTGGAGCTAAGGACATGGCCCAGCACTGAAGGATAAAAGCAATCTGAAACATTGAAGAGCCTTCAGACTGCGAGAGCATCATCTTCACGACATGGACAGAGGTTCCCCCAGTCCTACATCCAGTACCACCCCACTAAAACCAGCGCAGTTCCTCAAAACCAGATGCCCTGTTCCAAAGCCAGCCCTGGAGGTTCATCTTCCACTGAAGGCACGACCCTCCTGGGGCCTCCACTCTCACCTTGTTCTCCTCAGGGATGAAAAGGATGTGGAAAGTTGCAGTCCTGCCAGGTGGTACCTTGTGCCAGGCAAGATCGTGATTGACCAACTTGAAATATGGTGAGATCTCCGTGGTGACCTTCACCAGCCGAGGAACCTGAAGGAAAGACATGAAACTATAATTTTGCCACTCATGGAAACACAAGAAGAGACCTGGACACACCCTGGCAAAATCCTTCCTCAGCCTCCCTGCCAGAGCACCTTTCACTCCAGATGTAAGTGTGCAGACCACACAAGGGTGGGCTCAAATCCCTTCTGCCTGGGCAAACAGCTCTAGGCCAGAGGCAGACGGGCAACACCTCTCTGGGAAGGAAGCGCCAAGCAGGGAAGACACCAGCAGTACGGAGTTACAGTCACACCATCAACCAGCCCAAAGACCCTGCTTGCTTCTGCCTACACACATCCATGCAGTCACACCTCCAAAGGGGGAATGCATTCTCTGAAGGTCAAACAGTATCTCTTATCCTGGAGGAAGGAAAAAAGTCCCTTGTAACAGACCGGGCGTGAGTGAGGCAGTCAAGCCGCGGTGCCACACAGCCACGCAGGCAGAGCAGCAAGAGAAGGAGACCACAGACACCATGGCCTTACTGGGAATAAAAGCAAGCTTAAGAAGAGAAAAAGGAGGAACACAGGAAAACAGAGACACGAGTAGATGCCGTACTTGGGGACACGGTCTACTGTCAGACTTAGCAGGGCTAGATCGATGATTGGACTCAATGATCTTAAAGGTCTTCTCCAAGCAAAACCATTCTGGGATTCTGTGATCAAACCTTCATGTCCCAGCACTTACCTTGTCATTGTTTCTCAGAACCACCGCCTTTTCATAGACCTCAGGGGCAACGAAGTTCTGAAATACCAACTCCGCCGGGAAAGGCTGGAAGAAGCTCTTTTGCCGGTCAGCTGCTGAGAACTGGAGACACAAGACAGACAGTGGTGAGTGGTTCAGCTGCTGGGAGGAAGATTCATGAATGAGAATCCAAGACTGGTCTCCACAGAAGTATAGTGCCCCTTGGGAAGCACATTTGCCTGGCTCACTCTGGGGAAACAGGAGCTTCCCCATCCATGTTCTGAGCTGATCAATAATTTCTGGACCACTTTAAGCAGGCTCAAACTAAGAATCTCCTTAGTAGGCATTTCTCCAAGAGGCTTCCTTCTCAAAAAGGCAAAGCAGAGCCTACCTCCAGCTGAGCCCTCTACTGATGTGGTCACACAGCTCCAGAGCGCTTACTGAAACAGCCACAAGCACTCATGGAGCAAGTCAAAGTTGCTCCACGGCAGACAACTTTGGGATGATCTTTACTGTGAGACCGAGGCACCAAGCCCCACATGGCCCTCAGTATTTCTTTTGATACAGAGCCTAGAAACCAGCACCCCAGGAGGTAACACTCACGGCAGGGAAAAGAGAGGTGAGGTGAATGCTGGATGGTGGTAAGATTCAGCTCTTTGCACCTAAGCTATGAGTAAGAGTGGGCTTGGCATCTCCTTTTCCATAAACTTTAAATGGATACTTTATTTTTATTCTATGACCGCTGTTTTCTTTAATGCCACTGCAGAAGCATGTCTGAAGACATACACTAACACCAAGTGTTGACAGAGGCATTCATCAGAAAATTCCTCCCTGCTTTTTCTCCCCACTTGCAGCTGCGTTGTTTCCACTCTAAAGGCACAGGTGGGTGCCCTGCTCCTCCACAGAGAACCTGGTCATGCTGAAGCCAGTGGCTGCAGCATGTTGCTAGTTACTTGTGTGCTTGTCTGATGTGTTCCCGAGCTCCTGTGCAGTCCAGGGCAATCCTTAACCAATTGTAACAGGTCTTTCGCTGGCAATTTTCTGCTCAAGAGCCCACCTCAGTCATCAACACGTTTGGACACTGAGCAGTCATGTGAGAAAAGCAGATTTAAACATATATCTGAGAAACCATTGATCAGGATAAAGCACATCCACTCCGCTCTGCCCAGGGCGATTCCCCCATATATCTGGCAGCATCCCGCAGGCTGCAAACATAACACCCTTCTAAGGCTCCCACACCTTGCTCCAACCCAAAACATTCATGCAATTGGTTTTGTTAAATCTTAAGCAATTATCACAGGGCCTACAGCCTTCAGAGGCTGTGGAGGTTTTTGCAGGCCGAAGGACACAGGGAAATGGAGGCTGTCCTTGAAAAGACTTTGGCTGAGAGAAGGAGAAGCAAAGTAACAAGAAGAAATACCACAGCGCATTAACAGTTAATCTTAGCCAATAATATTCCTGACCTAGGTGGGGGAACAAGTAGCAAAACCCAATCACTGTAAAGAATACATCGCCTGTTCTCACCAGTTAACATATATAAAGGAGCCATTAAGCTTAAATAACGGTCTTTGCTCATCAGGCAGTAGTCCTTGCAGCAATCCCCTCAAGAGGCCAGTGCTACTACCCCTGAGGGAGCCCTGACTCCAGGCATTTCACAGTTTCAGCAGGAGGATGGAAACTGGCAGGGTCCTCATGGCCTTGTGTTCTGCCCCAGTCTTCCCCCAGCACTGCGCTTTACCCACGGTAACTGGGATGGAAGCTGACTCCAGCAAGATCCACCACCTTCAGCAAAGGTTATTTATATCAGCCTACTGCAGATCAGGACTGCAATGTCCCACTGGCAAAATATGCTTTCTTCTTCCCCTAGCAGAAGGAAACCACTGCCCGCCAGCAGTTTGAAAGGACCACAGAGCCCAGTCACCAAGGGGTCTGGAGGAGCTGGAGGCAAGCCTGTTACAAGCATGCACCTTCTGCAAACGTCACATCAAAAAGCAAAGAGAAGGGCAGGAAAAGGTTACCTTGTGATAAGAGGCTTCACTCATGTCTCGAAGCTGGGTAATCCGGGGCAGCTTCACCTCCTGAGTATGGGCCGGCCTCTGCTTGGTGGTGAGAGACTTCTCCTTCATGACGGCAGAAGGAGTGGGCTGAAACACAAAACAGCAGCTCAGCAAGAGCTACAGAAATTGGTCCAGAAAGGCTTTACTTGTTCAAATGCCACCGATAGATAAGTTTAGAACCTCTTCTATCTGGGACCAGTCATGTCTCCAAGTCTTCAGCCAGAGTTGGAGCAGCCCACCACACGCCCAGCTCCTGGAGGTCTGGTACAGCTGGAGCAGCACTGGCCAGTGTGCCAGCAGGGCAGCAGATATCACTGACCACCCACAGAGGATGGAAAGAAGTACACTCTCACGCTCCAGCTGGTTCAGCTGAACACCCAGGAAAATCGTTTAACTCGGCTCCAGTGGCACATTCAGGCAAGACTCTGGACTTGCCCTGAAGCAGCTCACAACCCAAACCTCACTGCACCACGAGAGCCACCTCCGACAAGCACAGTGGCACAGATACGGGAGCCCGCGTCCAGCTTCCCAGTGCTGCTGGACAACAGGAGAAGTGGGCAGAGGAGGGACACAGGGGAACTTCGCAGCCCAAACACAGCTCTTACCTGGTCTGTACTGACAGTCAGAGGCTTCTCTGCCCCTCTGCCCCGCTTCCCATCACGAGATGCTGCCACTTCGCTCTGGAATCCATCAGCCCTCTTGGGAAGCCCCACAGGCTGGTGGCTCCTGCCAGCGGCCATGACTCAGTCACCTGGAAAAAGCAACAACGGGACTTTGAAAATCTAGAATCTCATTTGTGGCAGATAGGATACCCCTGTGTCTCCAGGCTTTGGCATCCTTCCTATGTGAACAGGGGGCCTCCCCACCCTGTTTCATGAGCAGACCACGTTAAAGCTGCGGAGTTGAGATTCATAGAAGGAAAACCCTGAGTTATTTCCCCGCTTCAGCCAAGCAGCAAGGCTGGACAACCTGTGACAAGCGATCTGTGCGCTCCTGAAGCAGTCTGAGATGTTCCCACTCTGCACAGGACACGGTTTGGGACACACAAAGCAGCTCCACCATCAGTGGGCTACTGCCCTTGTCCCCTGGCGACGGGGACTCCTAGCCTGCCCCGACCCACCCAGCATCGTGAGGTCACAGAGAGGGAGGCAGGGCTGTGGAATGTGATGCCAGACACGGAGGGGTGCTCAGCGCCCACCAGGTCCCCGCAGAGGGGTGGTGCCTACCCGCAGCCCCCCTGATACAGAGCAGTGTCTGTCAGCTCAGGGGAGGGGAGGGAGACCGTGAACACGTCCCGAGAGCCCAGGCCTCCCAAAAGGCTGCTAATGCCCACACAGCTCCGGCAGGGAGTTCCCATCCACCTACTGCAAATTGTGAAATAACTCTCTCCAAGAAGATGACATCTGTTCATCTTCCCCACACCTCCCTTAGGTCAGAACCGCTCATGAGTCAAATAGGTAAACTGAGGCACACATCTTATGAAGCACCATTATTTCTTCATTTAATCGTGATTGCAATTGCAGGAGCAGCTCCCTCTGGCAAGCAGGAAAGTCCTCAACCTTTATGGAAAACTGAAGAAGTTTATAGACCGTATCTTTTCAGGGCAACACCACCCTCTCCCCAAATGTACAGCCTATCACAAAGCTATTACAAGGCAGTTACTCGGCTGCTTTTAATATATTAGATTTCTCTACCCAATCTGTTGTATATAAGTTCTTAAATTCCTAAGCATATCTTGTACTGTGCCAGAAAGGTACCAGGAGATAACATTTCTCTTCTCCAAAATACTTGCTCAGCCATTTCTTGGTGAAAAACAGCTCATGCAATCATATTTTGCAGGAATATTACAAGTTCAGTTCAGCAAGGCCCTCCATCTTAATGCTAAAACTTCCATTTTGTAAAAACACAAGTAGCCAAACTCTCGCACATACCAAGGCCCTGAAGTCTCTTTTTGATTGCCCTTGGGCTGTGCGTTGCAGCTCCGTGAGATCCCACATGGACGAGCAGGAATGGGCAATAGCACAGGGCTGTACCAGGCTAGGAACATCCTAGGGATGCCCCTAACCTGGGACCCAGGGCAGCAGCAGACTTCCCGAAGGGGAGGGTCTGTCTGGCATATCAGACCCTCTGTTCCGCTCGGAATGGAGTCCTCTGCAACTATAACCTGTCTTTTCTTCCCCATAGAGGTGGCTATAATATGGAGGTAGGGTCTGTCTGACCGTGGCCACATCTCTGGGGTAGATGAGCTGCCATCCACATCTATTGCCTGACCTTCCATCTCCAGAGCCTCCCAGCTGCTGTGCAGAGGAAGCTGGGAAAGCGAGGCGGGCAAGGAGGGGCTTGCCCTGCCACCCTGACTGTGGACTGGCCCCCACTCACTCCTTAGTGAGGGGGAGGGTGTAGGATCCTCCTCATCCTGGCTTTGTGTTGGGGGCTGCTCCTCTTGATGTCCTGGGGAGGGCAGAGCAGGGCTCCATGGCCTGTCCCTCAGATTCCCTGGTTCTAAAACTATCTCCTTCCTCAGGCTGCTCTGCCACCAGCACCTCATCCTGTTGCCATCTCTCTCCCAGCCGCTCTGTCTGCTGCTGTCACTTCTCAGGGACAGGCTCTGTCATTCCCTGCAGCCTGGGACCTGGGTGGCTGCACTCAGTGTGGTGAGCACAGAGGATGCAGCTCTCTGCCGGGTGGACGCTCCAGCCCAGCTCCTTCCGAGAGGGCGATGATTCCCCCTGGACTCACTCCCTGGCTGTACGGTGAAGCCACCCGCCCTGCACCTCCTCTCCTGGCTGAGCCAACACCACAGGGTTGTAGCCAGCACTAATGATCTGCACCCTGAGCGTCCAAAGGGCCTCCTGAGCACAAACACAGGCTTATGGTCCTCTACAACCAAGAGTCACCAGTGGAAGGGCTGTGTTTATACACACAGGCTCAGCTTCTGAAGATGCACGCTGACTTTGTTTCTCTTCTGCCTGGAGTAAAGCGAGTCACGTTCCAGTTGAAATCAAATAATCCCAGAAAATCCGTGAAACTTCAGACTTTCTGGAAGAGTTTTGGAATATCCACAAAGGCAAATAGAGAGATTTTGAGAAGCATTCCAGTAGTCATATGAAAATGATTTGGGGGAAATACACACAATGCAAACCACTCTAGGGAATATGAGTCTTCCAGCAAATAATTCTTTCAGGTTTGCATTTCTTGGATAAAAGACTACAAAAATAGGAAAGTATTATAATCCCATTTGAGGGTTATTCGTTCTGACTGAGAGGGGTCGCAATGCACTGACAGGTGAGGTAAGTGCTACGTGGTCTGTTCACAAGCAGAGAACGGAGCATAGGCTTCTACATTTCTGTTATGTACATTCATGCCTCTTTCTTTTCCCTCCATGTGTCACTATTCAGCTACCTAACCAGCAACCCACTTGGTTCTCCCCTCAAAAATAGCAATATAAATAGGGAATAATCATAGTGAAATCACTAACTTAAGCCAGTTTAAGCAGAGAATCAGGCCTCAAAAAGTAATAGTGAGTTTTGAATTTGCTTTTCCAGTCACAAGGCAAATTCAAAGGTCATGCAATGTACTGTTGGATCAGAGGAGTCTGAAAGCCTCTTTTCACTGCAAGTAAGTAATATGCAGAAAAATCAGACCCCAGCATCCTCACAAAAGGGAAGAGTGTCTTGATGTGGCCTTATAAGAATCTTCCTGTCCAACTACAGAGCTCTTACACACATTAAACCGGAAGTGTTAACAAAATGGGGTGCGTTCTTAGTGAATTTGTTGCAGGCAAACAACATCCGAACGTGGAAGTGAGCCAAGAATTCTTTGGTGGCCCATGTGAAATGAGCTCTAAGTTTCATTCTGTTTTCTAAGTTGATACGTGTCCACATTAATGACATGCAAAATATTCATGCAGAAAGGGGTGTAGGCTCACGGTTCCAGGATTTTTCTTTTTCTTTTGGTTACAATTTTGAAAACCAGTTCAGTTTGGCAAAACCAATCCATTCTGTATAAAAATCTGTTTAGCAGAAGTGGATTTCTTTCACAGAAAAACCTGTGACTCTCACATAGGCCAACTATGTATCACAAAGTGACCTTCATCACTAGGCTAACTGGTCTTTAATCCTAATTTACTAGGAAGCTAGAAGTTTTAAACAGCATTTGGGAGATAACTGAAGCTAAATAACGACATGCTTCCTAGATTAGACCATGCATGGTCTTCCTGCCAAGCGCCTTACCTAAAATAATTATTCTTTTGGAGGGAAAGACAATACATCATGGCTTTTAGTTTCTAATTTACTCTTTGTCTCATTCCTTCCTGTGCACTAAATAATGGAGACTTCATCTCTTCTGTACTGAAAGGAGAAAACTTTGCAACTTTAAATCTCACTTCTGTTCCCAAATTGCATTTTTAAGCAGTCTGAACATCAGAGCTTTCACTTCTGGTGACACTGCCTGAAAAAGGAGGCTATTCCACAATAGAGGGGCAAGGAACTTTTACTTTGATTCTGCTTGAAGCTGTTCCACCTTGCAGACAACATTTACAGTTCTTCAGTTACACAAATGAGCGGGTGAGGATGACCTGTTGCCTTGTGACTAGAGAAGGAAATCAGATCTTGATGGCTCTGCCTACTAGAGAAGATGACAAAAAAGAGCAACAGCTCATATAGAAAAGACCCTTTTCCCAAGGTTTTGAAGAGAGTGAGATGTAAAACACAGCCTGTCCCCAGCATTTCCTGACTTATTGGAGGTGATAGTTTCCTGCACAGAGCTTCCCTGCCCTCGTCTCTATTCTGGACAACCAAAGTCTTTCCCTGCAGTGTACGCACATCACTTAATTCTGCATTCTCAACCCTTCTGGAATTTGGGTCATGATACCTACTGACAGAAAGGACTTTAGAGGACACAGCTGGGAGAAAGATTGCAAGAAGCAGAGGTAAGCTGCCTTTCAAGTGTAACCAGAGTTCTTACGATGTAACTAAAAGTCTGCTCTGGCTCCCAAAACTCATGAAACACTTCATCCTCACAGTGTTGAGACATGACACACATTAGCCAAGGTCTCATTTAATCAGCTTAGGGACCTGAATAATGCTGACAGTAAAAACAGCTCATGGCAGTCTGCTCTCCAGAGTTGTAGCTTTCTAAGCAAACCAGAAAAGTTCTTCCCCAAAACCTCATAATCTGGCAAGAAGGATTTATCAAACACACAATTTTAAAACTGTACTTCTCAGTGGTAAGTGCAGCAGTTTTAGCCCCTTCATTTCAATGGACACCTCTTCAGGATATTCTAGGTCATTCAGAATTTACCTTCTATGCCTCTAGGGCCAGCAGAGCAGGAGCCTCACCAGCCACTGAGTAAGGTAAGCAGGATAGGAGAGGTTCAACCAAGAGTCCTAGTCACCAGTAAGCTCCTAGTGATGAATCAGATTTAAGGAGAAGCCAGGAGCAAGTACAACCTAGAATTAATTTTTCTGATGGCAAACATGGTCAGACACAGCCCAGTGATGGCAGATGGGTCCATAGTGACAATGCAGAATTGAGGCCAACCCAGGCACTCAGTGGATGGTTCAGGATCCACATCAAAGAGATCCATGGCTGAGCTACAAACCACCAATGCTACAGCAGAGCTTGAACTAGGAGCAAAGTCTCAAGACTGAGTTTAAATCCCACAGACAGGGTGGAGGCCTCAGGTGAGGCTGGTCAGGGCCATTAAGGCTATTAGTGCTCTCTGGCCTCTCACACCCTCCCAACTCACACTCATATTTCTTCCTCTTTATTTCTCTGGTTTTTTTCTTTTTCTTTGCGAGGGGAGTGTACAGTGCTTATAGAGGGACATTGTTCTGGTAAGACCTTCTCAAACAGGTGGGTGGATCTTGCATTGAGAAATGAAAGGGGCCAAAATTAGACACTAGCTGATCTCCACAGGGAATAGTCTCAGTGGTGGTGGCCTGACACCATCACACTTTGCTCCTGGGGCTCAAAGGCTGGAGTCAGAGCTAGTCAGTGGAGTAGAACACAGCCTTTGAGGAAATCCAGGCCCAGGCTTTTGGATATCTTGGTTCAAGAACAGAGTCTTCTGAGCATCAGCTGTGGCATTGCTGAGTTACTCTGTTCAGTAAGCAGGCTACAGTCTGCTTCATCAACAACAGTTCCCCAGGGTCAATCTGTCCAAGGCAGCTTGCTTGGTTTTGCTGCAGCATCACTGTCATGTGGGGTGGTGGAAGGAAGCAAGTGAGGTTCAATGATGCGAAAGGAGCACCACAGCAAAGCCCTTCTCAGCTTGTGTGAGAAACACCTTAAAATTTTGTGGGATTAGCATATTGATCACACGTTACTATGCAATTTGTATGCTAAATGCAACACAACAAGCTTTCACACTGCTCCAGAGCAGAAGTCAAGTATGCACATCTGCACAAGCTCATGTTTCCTCAGCAGTGACAAGTAGGGGCTGTGCGTATGTGCTGAAGAGCAAAGGTGACTTAGGGTTTGTTTACCAAAAAGGCCATGGAAGTAGCATAACCAAGACCCAGTGAATCCTCATGGAATTAGGGCCCTAATTCCTTTATGCTTTTTTGAGGACACCGAACATTAACAAATTATGCGAGATGACAGCAGCAGCATTCTTAATCAGTGAGTATTCCCACTGTGTTTTTCTATTCTCGCAGATATATTTTGTCTAGGATGTTACCCGTGCCTTAATTCACTCATGTATTTTCCTCTGGAACAAAATACTTCATTAACATTCTGCATTCTTAAAAACTCCAAAATGAACATCTAGGTGTTTTAAAGCTGATCCCTAAACCAAAACAGACAGACCACAAAGACAGGACATCTGTAACCAGGGTTTTCCTACACAGTGCAATCCATCAGGCTTAGTCAAACAGTAAATATAAATATATATGTGTGTGTGGGTGTGTGTGTATTTATACTGACGGCACATGTTCGTATCTAAAAATGCACTCAGACTCTCCAACCCGTAGTTGTCAACAGACTTCTTACTACAAATGTATGACTAACAAATCCCCACGCAGACATCCCAGACTCATATGATGATACTGAAATCCCATTAGGAGCAGCTTAACACATTGACAAGAACCACAAGGAGAGCAATGTTCTTTGCACATGTAAAACCAGAATGTATGTGGGATGAAAGAAGGAGAGGGGAATAAAAGAACTTTTTGAATGCATATGAACCCACTAATAATAGTAGTATTACTTCACAGGAAAGAATACTTATGATATCAGAAACCACCAAGACATCTGTTTATTTTAATATTAAAGAAGATCTTCCCTAAAGGACATGCAATTGTGTTGCAAGGACTCCCAGACCAACTTCAGTGGCAGCAAGATACGGTTACTCAACCACAGATCGCCTGCAGACAGTGAATCAGACTGCAGAGATTCCCAGTCAGCAATCCAAAGAGCGATGAGCATCAGATCCGCTGGCTACAGTCAAACCGTGCATATGGGAAACATTCTGGGTCTCCGAGGACTCGATATGTCTGGGCTGTGACCTAGACAGAGTGTGGAGCCATGCATACTAGTTCTGATGCCAGAATCTTTGTTGCTAATGCTAAACGAGGATAAATGGATGGTAATTGTAGATTATATGGCTGCAAGCTGGTGATAACTGCCACCCGCACAGATCTATGCTCTGCTGTAGTCTGAAGTGCTCAGATACATTTAGAGGGATCAGAGGGGATCCAGCAGGGCGTAGTCCCACTCAATCTTATGGTACATTAACATCCACATGTCTCTAATCTGTTCATTCATCTAGCAAAAGGCATAAATAGGACAGTTTATTCCTAGTATGACTTGAATTCAGTCTGGTCATTCCATGAATGAATTTAGCCCTGACCTGCAACAGACACTGGTGCAAACACTCCCTTCAGATACTTAGACAGAACTTCCGCTAAAGCCCTCACATCACTGGTATTTAATAAAACAGCTGGTAACAGAAAGATTTTAAATCCTTGTCTTTTAGGCAGAAAGTCAGTCCTTAAACTATAAATCTGCCTGTGCTGGCAGTGAATAGTTTTCATGGCCACACGGCCAGGTTAAGTGAAAACTGTGCAGCTCTGAATGTGCAAAACTTGTATGGCACGAGGACAACGACTTAGTGCTTCAAACAGACAGTGAAGACAAGCTGTAGCCAGAAGGCACTTTCTCTGTACAGGACATTACAAAAACATCTTTCTTGTGATCCTAAACAAGAGAATAGTTTAAAAAGAGAGATGCTACTAGCAGCATCAATTATTGTTCCTCCTTCACTCCCTGGACATTTAGAAATAACTGTGGTCACGCCTGTGCTCCGAGGCAGACTGACAGAACACAGTCAGACACCCGCTCTGGTGCCTAGCACAGCTCCACTGGCAGCTGTGGATAGAAAAGGAAGAAAATCTTAAGAAAGTTTTGCTGATTCATGCATGAACTGGAATGGGAAGTAAATATTTAATGGGTAAAGATAGAGAAGAGAAGCAATGCTTTGGTCACTGCTGTTCTGTTCTGCTGTTATTGCACTTTCATTTTACAAAACAGTTATTTAAAATAAAACCCACTAAAAGGATTATAATTTGGGGTTTGTTCTTTGAAAATTGTGAAAATTTACTTTGGAAAGAAGAGACAAAACAGATGAAAGAACACGTCACACCACAGATATTAGTCAAGTTGGTTAATACTACGGCTATGAGCATGACACAGGAGAGTCTGTGATCTCCAGGCTAAGTTCATTAGCTTCGATGTCTCCCGAGGGCAAATAAGCAGAACAAGGTTCACCGTTGATATAACTTGAATTCAGGATGTTAATCTGTTGGATTCTGGAAATACATTTATTTTTGCATGAGACGATGCACACACCACAGTCAGCTGTGGTGCGATGTGCAAGATGAAAGTTTGCAAAAAAGTACTTTTTAATTAAAAATGTATTGCCAATATCCTCAGAATTTCCCAGTGGAGAACACTAGACAAATACAGTCGTAGCTCTCCGGCAAATACCTGAGAATTTACATATCTCTTTTGAATTAGCCAGCATCCAGGATTCGCATTATTTTACACAGAGGATTTTTTTTTTTGTCCAATATTTCTTATATTTACAGCACTTCAAAACACCCTGTACTGTGCAGAGAGAGAGTAAGGCCACACAAACAGCAGGTGTTCTCTTGGCCCCTTCATATACATTCAGCTTCCTCTTGTGCAGGAGGAATCCAGCCAGGTTTATGCTTTCTATAGGCCATGTTTTTTCCATTTGGTCAGCTTAAATATGCAGCTGAGGGTTTTGTTTCTTAGACTGTTTTTCAGAAGCATGCAGAACCTGAGCTCAAAAGATGGACAGTTGCATGGTTTTGAATACTAAAGTCTTATTAATCTATACCTGTCAGGCAGCTGTTGACTCCCTACAATCTCTTTTTGTACTGTAAGAGCTCCACTTCATTCTCGTAGCTTGGTGTTTTAAGTTAACAGATTCAATTCTTCCATAGTGCCACTTTCCATACACACATTTGAGCCTATTAACTGTACAATGGTCATGAAGGCTGAGAAGATAAAGTCATCGTTTATGAGATGCTACTGTGATGAAGGCAACCAACCCAAGGAACCATGAGTGGTTACAAACTGGAGAGGAGCAGATTTAGACTAGACATAAGGAGGAGTTTCTTCATGATGAGAGTGGTGAGGTCCTGGAACAGGTTGCCCAGGGAAGCTGTGGATGACCCATCCCTGCAGGTGTTCCAATATGATGCAACTTTGGGGTTGCTTTATTTTTTACTTTTTGTGGTTTGTCTTCTCTAAAGTGAGCAAGAGTGGGAGAACCCTGAGGGTTTTGATTTCAAAAGTCAAAGTTATTCTTTTTACGGTGGCTTGTAGGTCAGCAGGAGGAGAGAGGACACTTCCATTTAGCCTTACGGCCCTTCTTTCTGAAGGACACAAGCATAACCATTTCACAGCTGAATGTCTAACTCTATGCGTGCAGATTCGAGGTACAATGTCCACACAGGTCTGCAAGAGCCAGCAATTGTTGTTTTCAAACATAGGTGTATAATTTAGTATTAATCATTTTGATATGCCTGTCTAGTTAATAGAGATCATCCTTTTCCATAAGGGAAATAATAACTTGGAATCCAGAGACATGATAACATCTTAATTATCTTCATAGAATCATAGAACGGTTTGGGTTGGGAGGGACCTTAAAGCCCATCCAGTTCCAACCCCCCTGCCATGGGCAGGGACACCTCCCACTCAATCACATTCCTCAAAGCCCCATCCAACCTGGCCTTGAACATCTTTTCAATCTATTTTGTATCAGCCTTGTTCCCTGGTGATGCCGGTCTCCCTGGTATTTTGAAATACCTTACCAAGACAACCTGTGGACTCCGGGAAAACAGCTTCTTGTTTCCAAGACAGCAGAAACATGTCCCAGGAGTGTGAAAAAATAAACTCACCTACAAAAAATATCAAACCCAGGTGGAACACGTTTTACTTTAAATGGGGATAATTAAGGCAGGAGTGAAAAGACTACACACTGGGCTGAGAGTGCTCTGTGTTTTTCTATTGCATCAAAGATGTAGTAACATTTTCGTTTGCTGAAATAATCTAGAAGATCAAAACCCTCACTGAATTCACAGATCTATGACAGATGAGCTGCTGGGACAGCACTGAACTCTGACACCAAAGACTTGCAATCACGTCATTAAAATTGAAGAGGAAGCCGTTATGGGGCAAACCAGTCCATTGCATAATATCCTAAGAAAGAGCTATTCATTATCTTGGAGTCTAGAATCACCTGAAATAAAGGTATTTGTGCCAAAAACATTCAGACATGTAACTATGTCACAGCATTTTTTAGAAGCAACATCAGCTCATTGAGCCTATCCTTCTTTTCCTTGATAAAAACCATCACATTTATTATGAAGGCTAAAAAGCCTTGTGTTGCAAGGACAAGAGTCATGGTACATGCAGTGAAAGCTTGGGAATGAGGGTTGCTTTGGACTTAGTGGGGAAAAATGTCAAGAGACAAAAACTGACAATGAAGTGTTGGATAAGAAATGGCACGAGAAGGAGATAGCGGGGCACAAGGGGAGGAAACTGTAAGGAAATATCTCCACATAAACTTTATAGAAGGTTTTAACTAGCAGAAAATGTGAAGCATAAATGAGCACAGCTCCTCTGACTTCTGGGACCTCCTGACACACTACCTGGATTTCATAAATGAAAATGAGGTAAAATGACATGAAATCCTGGCTTCACTCACATCAGTAGAAGTTTTTACATTATCTTCTCCTCAGAGCAGGACTTTTAAGTTTCTTGGTTTTGCATTCACCAGGAGAAAGGGAAATCTGGCAGCAGAACGCACGGCCTGAGTACCCCATAGCCAGATAAATCATCTACATCCTGTAAAGAATTGACAGATAAGCTTATTCCCAGTGGAGAGGACATGTTGGAATAGAGTTAATAAGCACAAGATTTTAGGCATTGCTTAAGCAGGTAATAAACCCTCTGGGACTTGTTGAAGATGTTGCCATCATCTGCAGAGGCTGTTCAGGATGTTGCTTTGTGAAGAAATATGGTCTGTTCTGAGGGTTATATCTACCAAGTGGGAAAACAAGCAGAGGCATACTGTAAAGAAAATGTGGTTGTTGAATATATATCCAGGGTAGCAGGTAAGATGTTATGGCTGTCACTGTTACAGCTTTTTAGTTTGGATTCCACTAACTAATTGGATTATAGCTAGATTAATCGTGTTTCTCTGTTCATGTTGCAGTTGAATCTCCCAGGTGCCACATCCTACAGCCAAGCTTACACTGGCTTCATAAAGATGAGAGCAGGAGAGGCTTATCAAGCTTCACTTTCAATTGAAAATGGACTTCTTATAACAGGAATTAACAGAAAAACAAGTGAACAAGAATGTAGTAAACAAGCAAGAGCACATAGTCAGTTCATCACAGCAACCTGAAGCAAGCACTGAGCAGGGCTCACACACGAGCTCTGGAACACAAAGCTGCAAGAGCACAAAGACCAGAAAAGCAGGGTTATTTTCTAAAGACACAAGGTGAAACATTGCCTTTTATTTGGCTACCAGCTTTACTACTTCCCAAAGGCAGTTCTTTGCTAGCCTGGCTTGGTCAAAAAAAGGTATCTCTCTAGACAGAGGGATCATCCAAGACTTTATGCACCAAGTGAGGACAGTATGTCCCAGAACTACCACAAAAATATTAATTATTGTTTACAATACTACAGTGAAAGGGAATGCAAAGGAAGAAATCTGTGGGCAACTCTCCCACTTTCCAGCCCCAGCAAATTTTCACTGTGTTGTGTGTCTCATTCACCTCAGACTGCTTTGCTTTAAAGGTTCTTATAAAAAACACCTTCTGCAGAGGCTGCTCAGGATGCTGCTTCTGGATATGTGATACTGCCTAGACAAGCAGGGCTGCTGTGAGTGACTGCTGTATCAGATTTAATCAAAAACTCCAGGGTAGCACACACAAAACAGCAATGAGGAATTCTCTCAACTGCAGACACCAAGTTTGGCATGTCTTACCCAATCTTATAATCATTCTAGGCTGGTAAATAATTTCCTTTCCAATCCATATTCGGGAATTACTGCAGAGAATTCAAAGACAATGGAGAGATGGGGTAAGGAAAGCAGATGGCAATTAGTTTTGTGTTAAATAAGAATGTGTTTTGAATGGTATAAGAATAAATGGTCTTCAGATGCAGCTTTAGAAATTGAAATATCAGTAGAAAAATAATCTCTTAAATGTTATTTTCCCTCCAGAAAAGTGAGCATTCATGCTGGCTGCTTCATTTCATTCCTTCTCCTGACTTCCAAGCTGAAATGTCAGCTCAAACTCTATTAACAGTCCCTCACTTTAGACTTTGCTATGTCACTGTTGAAGTAACATTTGAATTTCCATTTCAACAGCTCAAAGAAAAACAACTCCAAACTTTGGATATACAAGATACAGGGATTAAAACTGTAGACTGCTTACATGTCTCCCAGTTGTTTTGTCTGAAACAAAAGGGTTGGTTGGGTCCATAATTCTGTTGTGTGTAATATCTAAGCTATAAAGTAACACTGAGACTGGACCATACTCAGAAAAGTTAATCAAGGATGTTTGCCTGTAGGATATTTACCTGAAATCATGTCACTGCCCTTACCTGCTCTACTTCTTTCTGACTATGGTATAAGTCACTTAGTGAGGCTACAGCACCGAAAGAAACATTTTGTAGCTTCTCTGCACAAATATTCTAGGTGTATACATTCATCTTCTACCGCAATATTTTTAAAAGTTTACAACCTCCTCCTAGTTTTTGTGCTGGCAGCCGTGCTCTAAAGCAAATAAAAGAAATCATCTGGGTTAAGAGTATCTTTGATAGCTTTTACCTAAAGTCTGGTCACTTCCCCGATCCACTTCCCTCATAACCTGCAGCAAAGGCACATCTGAGAGGTGGCAAATTCTGAACTTTAAATAGAGTTGAAAGCGTCCCAAGATTTGAGGCAGATAGTTTTAAAAACAAGCACAGAAGTTCCTAAGTCGCTCTAGTTTCATTGGAGAGCAGATCACCACTGCTCTTAGGATACCTCGGTTTAAACTCAGAGCCATCCAACTCCACCTTGAAAATGTGTCCAAATCTTTTTCAGGAGTTAGTCTGGTGGTCCTAAGATATTAGGACGTATGCGTATCAACTCTCAGCTTAGAGTGAGATGGAGTTAGTCTTGTCCTGTGACTCTCAGTGTACTTGTCTAAGTCAGGATGGCATCAAGAAAACTGTAAAACATCTGTATCAACTGGTAAGCCAATGGCTTTTAATTTAGACTCCAGGCTGTACTGATAATGCTGAATAGGGAGGACCAGGAACTAATACCTAGTTCTAACACCAGATTTTACTTACCAGCTCACACCCGCACTGCCTGCAGCTGGCCTTTTGTAGAGCAAACTTATCTTAGAGCCTGTTGAAGCGGTTGAAACGAGAGTCCAAAGAAACTGAACAAAAAAAGCATTATGGACAACCAGGAGTCCTACTTTAATTTTTCTCCCTTATTTCCTGGACCTCTTTTATTTGTCAGGACAGACCTGCTGACAGTGTACTCATGATACTCATATGATTTCAGGTGTTACTGAAACAAATCAGTAGCCAGCTCTTCTTAGTGAATCATTAGACACCAAACCTTGTCACATTCGTAGCAACAGTACCTAAACTAACATTTCCTGTAATCAGTCTGGCTCTCATTACACTTTCTGGAAAGTATGGCACTAAAGGATGACCTTTACTTGTCAAGCCATTCCCAAAGAAACACATGAAGGTGTTTATTGGAGCTGAGGTCAATTAAAGGGAAGCTCAAGCTTCTAAAACAGCTAAAGCATTAGGACCGAGTCTCTGAAATATGCCAGTGCAGAGTAGTTTAAAAATAAATAAGTACTCAAAAAAATTAAAATACCCATGTTTCTCATAGCAACACTAAATTACAGCAATCACTATGCACTAACGAGAACCGCTAAAGCAGCATTTCATCATTCTTGTAGATTTTACCACAAAGGATGGCCACTACACAGTCAAGACCATTTTGTTTTCCACTAAGGGCCAAACTCTTGACTCTTTGGATTGTGTCTTGGGAGCAAGGATTCCACTGGCAAGAATTAAAGCATCCTTTCTGAGTTTCGTTTGCCTGCTAGTAAGGTGGCGGTGAAAGCCCTGCAGGGTTGGGATGTAAAGGCACTTAAGGGGTTAGTCCCTGAATTTGGACTTGAGATTAGAGTCCCCGGCTTTGGCATATCATCAGGATTTTGGGGTTACAGTCTCCAGTTTCAGCATATAATCATGATTTTGTTTCAGTTTGCCTGCGATTCATAACTGTCTGTGTGATTGTCTGTGTGAGCAGTCAAGAGTTCCAATTTGTTTAAGTTTGGGAAACTGACTTTGGCATCATTTGTTTTGTCTAATGTCTTGACACTGCAGGGGTAATTGCAATTTATTTTGGTTGGTCTGTCCATAATTGACTGTTTATAATATGGGTGTGGGATCATTGCAAAGAAATCCCTTTTGGTATGTGTTTTAATGCATTGGAGACAACTCAGTGGACCTCCAAATCAGGTGGTAGCTAGAGAAAATCTTATTCAGTATTTCAATACGACTTTAGATTCTAATACTTTGCTGCAGATGATGTTTTTGTGAAGGGAACAGAAGTGGCATGAGGCAATATATGCTGATATGGTTTTCACTTTGCAGAATCGCCCAGAGCGGCCAAAAGAACGGGATCTTAGCACCTGGCAATCCCTTTCTCTTAGCCTTGGAAAAAGATAAGGGAAAGACTTTGAAAAGATATTGCTCTGCTTGTAGTATTGGACAAAGATGTTTGGAAGTTTATGAACAACAAAAAGGTGGTGGACCTGAGGACACAACTGATTTATTGATCGTTTCTGGACACCACCTTAGAGGGTCTCACAATGAGGGATGAGAAGTAGATGAATGAGAGAATGACGCTCAGGGTGGCTGATCATTAATGGGAGCAGAAGGCTTCAGTCCGATAGTGGGACGAATGAGAGGTAAACAAGGAGAAGTTATACAAACTCCCTTATATCAGGCTGTGGGAAATGAAGAACAAGTGATTATAAAAGTCCCTTTTCTTATTACTGATTTGAACAATTGGAAGTTAACAGTGGGAAATTATAGAAATAATCCAGATCAGACAGTTAGCACTTTTGAGATAATGATTAAAATGCAAGACACTGACTGGGAAGACATTATGGTGATTAAGCAAGTAATGTTTGATGGTACAGAGAAGGAGCGGATTCATAAAGCAGGCACTGGGAGTTTTATGGGGAATAGTGGCTCCGTTGTTTTACAAGGAGCTGAGCACGAGACTCAGGAAAATTACTGGATGTTGCTTGAGTGGCATACAGAAATAGGGAGAGAAAGAGATTATTAGCAGTGCTGGAAGGGAATGCTTGTGGAAAAGGAGGGTATAGGGGAAGACACAGGAGAAGAGGCCAAGGCTCAAATAAGATTTGGGCAACAGGAAACCGAGGTCTATATATCAGAATCCAAATATATCAAACGACAGCTTTGTTATTACAGGATGTCAGCTTTCAAGGAAAAGTAATCCCTTGAGAGGCTGAAGATGCTGTGGTCCTGGCAGTGCGGGCTAGAGAGCCAGCTGGAAGGTCCAAGTAAACAGAAACTGTAAGGAGGCGATTTCAGACCAGGATTGGTCCCAACAAGAATTAAAAAATATCCTACAAAACTGGAAGCTAGCTTGGGTTAGCATCAGTAATTCAGAAATTCTTGAAATATAAGTTGTTAGTGGAATGTGAGTCACAATAGAATACTCTGATTTTACCAGTTTAAAGGCAAATGGTAAGTGTCACCATTTAGTATAGGATACATCCAATGGTTGTGAATCCATACACTCTTTTAACAGGTTTAACTGAAACACAGGGTTGGTTTACACTGCTAGACTTCTAAGATGCCTTTTTCTGCACTTCTCTTGAAAAGGGAAGCAAAGAGCTTTTTGCTTTTGAATGGGAAAGCCCCGAAACTGGCAGAAAACCTCAGTATACATGGACTGTTCTACTCCAAGGCTTTAAAAACAGTACAATTTTGGGGAATCAATTAGCTGAAAAACTAGAAACATGGAAAAAAGAAAAAGATGGGGGAACAATATTACAATATGTGGATGATATCCTCGTTGCTACAACTGCTAGAGAGGATTGTTTGCAACTGATCATAAGTCTTAAACTTTTTGGGTCTACGTGGTTACAGAGTTCCTAGAGAGAAGGCTCTGCTGGCACGATGAACTGTGACTTAGCTTGGATCTGAGAACAAGAACAGCGGCAATTGGGAACAGAAAGAAAGGAAGCTATTTATCAACTCCCAGAGCCCCGTACAGTCCACGAGTTGAGAGCCTTTCTTGGGATAGTGGACAGTGTTGGCTTTGGATTTCAAATTATAGACTGTTAGTAAAGCCTTGGTACGAGGCATTAAAGATATCTCCCCTTGAGCATGTGGACTGGACCTATAACAACAAGGCAGCCTACAAATATTTTAAATTGCCTCTAATTAAAGTACCAGCACTCAGGCTACTGGACTTAATAAAGCCTTTTGAGCTTTTTCACGCATAAAAGACGTGGGGCGGCCCTGGGAGTACTATCTCAGCTTCTGGGAGAACAGTGACATGTAATGTCCTTTGTCTCAAAAGAACTGGATAACGTCAGCCAAGGATGGCTGGGCTGCCTGAAAGCAGTTGCCACTACAGTTATGTCGATCCAGGACGCTCGCAGATTTACAACCCCCAGAAAATGTCAGTGTATGTACCACACACGGTTATCGCTGTCCTGGAACAAAAAGGACGACATTGGCTCTCTCCTACTTGAATGTTAAAGTACCAGGTGGTATTTTTGGAGCAGGGTGATGTCCTGCTTAAGATCACTTCAGCTGTTAACTCAGCAGTGTTTCTTTCTACTGACCGTGTAGAAGGGGCTCCTGAGCATGATAGTTGGCAGACGACTGAAGAAGTATATTCCAGCCACCTGGACCTTAAAGATCAACCACTTCAGAGCGCAAATTAGGGATTATTTACAGACAGGAGCAGCTCTGTGCAAGGAGGAAAGAGGTTGTCAGGGTATGCAGCTACCACAATAAGCTCAGTAGTGGAAGCTTGTGCTTTGCCATCAACCACCTCTGCTCAGAAAACCAAATTAGTGGCCCTAACCAGGGCCTTGGATTTAAGTCGAGACAAGAAAGTAGATATCTGGACAGACTCCAAACACGGGAGTTGTGCACACCCCTGGAGCCACATGGAAGGAGAGGGAGCTTAACAGAACAAGGGACTGGAATCAAGTATACAGAACAAATGAAAAAATTACCAGCCAGCATTCAGCAACCTACAGAAGTGGGTACTATGCATGGTAAGGCACATCAGCTGGAGAAATCTAATACCATATTGTGAAATCAATTAGCTAATAAAGCTGCAAAAGAGGTTGCAGAAACAGGCATTGTGGCCTTAGCACCAGATAAGGGCATAAAATTGCAAGAAACAGTTCCTAGATATGATGCTTGAATTGATTAGGACACAACAGGCGAAGGAGCAGGCGAAGGACTTTGTCATACCCCCTGGTGGTAATGTCTCCTATTCCTTTAAGGGAATTGGCCAAGTAGAGCATTATAAAGTACACCGAGGAACAGAAAATCTTTTAGAACACTTAAAGAAAGTAGTTACAGGAAAAGCCATGACAAAAGTTGTTCCTTCTGTGTGGAAAAGTGTGGGGTATGCCAAAGAAACAATCCTGATCTCAATAATCGAGTAATACTTGGGAATGTTAAGGCAGGAAATTCCCCTGGAGAGTGGCAAATAGATTTTACTAAGTTAGTCCAAAAATAAGGATATAGACACATTCTAGTTTTAGTAGAAACCTTTTTGGGCCAGACAGAGGCTTTCCCATCTCGCACCGCTAAGGCAAGAGAAATGGTAAAAATTTTACTTAAATAAATTATTGCAGGGTTTGGGGTGCCTTAAGAAAGGTCTTCAGACAGAAGTCCTCATTTTGTGGCAGAAGTAATCAAACAAATAAGCAGTGTTCTAGGAATATCTTGGGATTTGCATATGCCTTACAGGCCTCGCTTTAGTGGGAAAGCAGAGAGAATGAAAATTATACTTTGAAGTTGCAGTTGGGTAAAACATGTCAGGAAACTTCTATGACCTGAGTAGAAGCTCTACCTTTAACATTATTAAGAATTTTAATTCAACCTTGGATTGGATAAGGAGGCCTTATCCCATGAGTTATTTTACCTGCTACATGGAGATGCCACATATCCCAGGAGATATCACCACTCAAGGGAACTTGGACATTAATAACTATTTGCTGTCTTTAGGAAGGACTCTCTAGGAGTTGCAGAAATTAGTGACTGCTAACAAATTCCAGGCCTTGATACGCCAGCACATCCATTCCAGCTTGGAGACTGAGTGTATATCAAGTCCTGGGCCTCTGAACCCAGGTGGAAAGGACCGTACAAAGTACTTTTGACTATATACAGAGCTGTGAAGTAAGCTGGAAAAGGACCTCGGATTCATTATTCACCGACTAAGAAGGCTGCTGCTACATGGACTGCAGAACAGCAGTCCCCAACTGCTCACCACATGGGAATCAAGGGGGTACAGAGGCCTGAGGGGAAAGCCCAGCTGGGCTAACAATGTTAGTGTCATTCTGCTTTGCTTGTTATCTTGTGGGGAGAAAGGTGTGGACCTTTAGATGAGAATCAACGGGTCCAAAAGAAAAGGAGGGATATGATGCAAGAAGTAGCAACTGTTGCAAAACTGGGATATTCTGGTTTGAGCTAAAGTAGAATCAGTTTTCTAACTTCATTTAAGACTCATCCAAGTAACTATTTTGTTGAAAGCCAGCTGCTGCTTTTCAGACAGCGTGTCTCCCAGCATGTTTGTCAGACACTGTTTTCGCTAGGAATAACACTTTGTGTTAGGTATATTACATGCTGGACAGATGTGTCTTATGTTATCATTTCCATTTGTTTATAGGTTCTCCTTACCTAAAGAATACACAGTTGAACAGACAAGGGAACTGGTACAAATTAGGGGAGATTTGCCTTTTGTGAAGTTCATAATGATATTAAAATTAGTTCTTGGAAGTAACAGAATATACATGAGATTACTGGGAAATGTTATACATATGCAGGCAGATGGGAAATCAATTCTGCAACAAGCTTGCGTCGTTAGGCACAATTGATGGAGTTATTCCTCCATGCATCCAACACTGTAATAAAGGATGCTTGCTTTGTAAAACTCCATAATGAGTCTTAGAGAGTTTATTTGCCAGCATTTTCAGTATCATTCCTAGTAAGAAATAACAAATGTAGCTGGAAGGACTCACAGTGGATAACAGAGGAGGTTGAGAGCTACTAAGACAGCAAAAGGGCACTCCAGGAGAGAAATGACCAAGAACCCCTCCTCCTGGAACTAAAGTGGGGTGGTTGTTTCCCAGTAACAAACCCAGAGTGATGGTCACATAAAAGAACAGCCACCCTCTTCCAATAATTGCATGGAAACCTACAGCAGCACATAAGCCTCCAGCTTATCAAGGTTCTCAAAGGTTCCATTCTGCAACGTCATTAGGTTTATAGTCAGTAACCTCTCATAAAGGCAAGTTGTTTGCTCCCCAGAGCTGTTTCACAGCCTGTGAACCCATTACAGAACAGCTGTGCCTCAGCTGGCACTCCAGATCCACTCTTGTGTCAGAAATACCTAGATAATTTTAGCTGAAAAGTGCCAGTTCCACATGGATAGGAGTCCCTCCACTGGTAACATCCTGCTACATCCAAGTCTGCCAGGTCACATGCAAACTAATATACAATAGCCCTCCTTCCATTTGCCTTTTGAAAGCCTTTACAAGAGATACATTAGAACCATAGAATCACCAGGTTGGAAGAGACCCATCGGATCATCATGTCCAACCATTCCTATCAAACAGTAAACCATGTCCCTCAGCACCTCGTCCACCCGTCCCTTAAACACCTCCAGGGAAGATGACTCAACCCCCTCCCTGGGCAGCCTCTGCCAGTGCCCAATGACCCTTTCTGTGAAAATTTTTTTCCTGATGTCCAGCCTGAACCTCCCCTGGTGAAGCTTGAGGCCATTCCCTCTCGTCCTGTCCCCTGTCACTTGGGAGAAGAGGCCAGCTCCCTCCTCTCCACAACCTCCTTTCAGGTAGTTGTAGAGAGCAATGAGGTCTCCCCTCAGCCTCCTCTTCTCCTGGCTAAACAACCTGTTGTGGTTGATACTCATATCTTACCTTTATTTTCAGGTTTTTATTTTCTTCCAACACAGCTTCATATTTTAATTGCATCTCTGCCACTTCCAAGCAAAGTGTCTCTATTTCTGGATTCTCAGGAACTGAAGCTCCCAGATGATGCTTCAGAAAGCTGATGTTCAGATGTTAAGTATTTCTTCAGTTAGACAGCAGAACTGCATTTTAGTTTTCACACTTACAATGAAGTCAGTGCTGCAATGTGCATGACCAAAATTGTATTAAACTGCTCAAGATTATTACAATTTTTTTATTCTCCAGGAAGAAGTTACAAAAATAAGAAAGCTTTTCAAGTTCATTGGTACAGTCCCTAAGGAAAAAAAAAAGAACAAAAACAAGACATCAGTTGGCACAGCAGAAATTCTCATGTTTCACTACATCCTCCTCCTCTTTTCCTCTCTTAAATGTAGAAGTTTTGAAGTTACAAGGAATAAACAAGAAACAGAAGTGAGAGCCAAAAGGGGAGGCTGCTTAAAACCAGCAAGAAACAAAAGATGTTCCTTTCTTGTCCCTCTTGTATCATTAAAGACTTCAGAAGCCACAGATACTGTAAATACTCAAATCTAATGCTACAAGTCATTCTGTAACGGCCTATAACTTAACATTGTAATTGCTGGCGCACACACAGTTCTCTTGCATTCTGTCAAACTTTGTTAGCTTGTAAGAATGCAATTATTGGCTAAAAGGCATCCATAAAAGCCATATTCTCAGCATACGTCTTCTAAATCAGCCTCTTCAGCTCTTCTACGAGTCAGTAGCAGTATTGCTGTTTGGCGTGAGATCTCTATGAACCATTCACAAGGATAAAAAGGATACTCCGGTGCACTACTTGGTTCCTCTGGTTCTTCATATAATGCTACCAACCCTGCAAACAGAAAATATTCAACAATTGCAAGAAGTTCATGCAACTCCAAAGTTTTTAAAACATTTACCAGCAGTCAAAAGGCATACATGTTGCATGCCACATTTGTAGCACAATTTCCTGTTTAACAAGTTTCTCCTGTCTACTTTAGCAGGAAAAAAAGAGGTCTGGAACAGAGCATCCCAGCCAGTAACAGGCAGACAAAAGCTTTGCTCCCTCCTAACCACACCCTCTGGCTATTCTAGCACAGAACACCAAACAACCGGGATAATTTTCACATATTCCACACGCAACCCTAGTCCTGCCTTTTGTCAGAAAAATTGAAATGCAACTATTTTGGATTCTCCCTTCATAAACTATTACTTCCACTTATGCTCCATCTTTGAACTGCAGCACTTCCATAACTTTCAGCATAAAAGCAAACCTCCTTCGAGCACTCGTCTTTATGGATGGGCTCCAGTGGCCAACAGAGAGCCAGAGAGGTCAGGCACAAGCAACAACACCCTGAGAGCTTAACTGAAACGAGCTGTACACACCCCAACTCTAGATCTGGAGAACTCAGCCACATGATTAGTCAGAAAGCTCCCAAACTTCACCACTACCTGCTCCCCCCAGGGGCACACACAGGACTATAGAAGACATCTGCTTCCACAAATACTCAGATGGCCTTCTCCCACTTTCAGATGTTCAAACTGCACAGAGGAATTGGTTTCAAGCTGAACACCTCAGTCCAATTTGCTCACAGGGGTTACAACCGCACAGGTGTAAAAATTCAAATCAATCTGCAGGCTTTCTGGTGGATGAAGTCATTCAGGGGATGAAGGCCTTCAGGTGAGCTGTTGGAGAAGTGGGAAGGTTCAGTTAAACATTTTACTTTCCATAAGGCTAGGAAACCCCAGGCAGCTCCTGGTGGAGCTCCAGGAATAGCTGCGTCTGCATGAGCTACATTACATCTAGTGATCCTCCTGCAGTTCTGCACCCTCGGGTTTTACAGTCCCATTTTAGTCAGTTCCCATTCTGCAAGCTTTGCACTTCACTTAGATTACAGATTTAATCTTTAACTCTGGTGCTGCTAGCCATCAAGGAAAATCACATCCAAATTTCATCCATTTCTGTTGTAAATTCCTGTAATGTTAGGCCAAGTCTTAATTAACTTGGAAAATACTGTCAGGGCACTCCAGAAAGATAAATATTTTGCTGTGTGTAAGAATCAAATCCAAAGAAATTGAAATAAAATCCTTCTTGGAGAAGAAGAGAGACTGAACTTGAGGAGGCTAGAAAACTTGAGGGAAACTACTTTTGTTCAGGAGTCCTGAATTAATTCCTCATCCTCCAGCTGGTTATGTCCCACTCACAGTTTTGTTCGAATACCTCTCTTTCTCCAGGGATGCTCAAACGCCTGAAATTCAGTAGAAAACTACCACCAGATGGCAGTGGAGAATGAGAGATGCTGAGGTCACACTGGAGGTCAATTCAAGGCAAGCATCCACAATTAGGAGACCTGGAAGTGAGAAAGGTAAAGGGTGAAGATCCTGCCTCCTGGGCACAGGCTGAGGACAGAGACTCGGTGTGTGGAGGCTCATTTCTTCCCTTTGGTTGCACCACAAAGCCCTCTCCTCTTACTCACAGTTTTCCCAAAGCTTATCGAAAGCAAAACAACGTAATTTTTGCAGTAACCTTTTAAATGCAACTAATAACTGAGTGAAGACTTAAATATTTCATTCAGTGACAAAACGATGCATTCTGTATATTTATGAACACTTTTACACAAGCTCAGTGTAATTTCCACAATGTTTTGATCCAGTAGCTTACCATTTGTAGGACTTTGCTCTCTTTAGATCTCATGGGACCATTTCACAGAAGGAACATGCCAGAATTTGCCTACGCAGTAACTATGTTTTAGAGGAAAACTTGTTTTGTGACTGCAACATTCAATAGTTCACATTTTAAGTCCCTGCTAACACCATCTATCTAGAACCACATCTTGTTTTGTGCTATCTTCACAATGAATGAATGAAACCAAGAGAGAAATCTTGGGTCAAGTTGAGTTTGTTGTCCATACAGCATACCTAATCCCACCAAAACAGTTTTCATAGAACCCTCTTTAAACTAGCCAAAAGAACAGGTTATTAATAAAAATGACAGCACTGAACAAAGAAGACCTTTTAAAAGGCAATGAAGACTTTACTACCTCACATACCTTAGGCTGAACATTAGGAAGGAAAAAGTGTTTCATGGAAAGGGTCATTGGGCACAGGCAGAGGCTGCCCAGGGAGGGGGTTGAGTCATCTTCCCTGGAGGGGTTTAAAGGACGGGTGGACGAGGCACTGAGGGACGTGGTGTAGTATTTGATAGGAATGGTTGGACTCGATGATCCAGTGGGTATTTTCCAACCTGGTGATTCTATGATTCTATGATACTTTCTAAAGACTTTTGTTTAAACTGATCATATGTACCACTGCACTTTCTAGCCTCCCTGACCACATAAACATCCATACCTCTTAAAAGGCATATTGTGAGACAATAAGGATACGAACAGAAACTGTGCAACCAAGAGTGATTTTTGAGGTACATGAGAACACGGTAATAAGCATAGTAGAAAAAATCCAGTCGCCAGGTGGTTTGCTGAGTAATTAAGAGCCATCCAATTATTCAGACACAAATTGTATTAAAATGGGACTAACAGTTTTTTTCTCTTTTACAAGAGAATATAAATATATGCTGGAATATAAATAAATTGCTTATGAGGTGCTCCCACAGTACAGTAAGGAGAGGGGGAAAAGTATTAAAACTAGGAAGCTGAGAGAGAAACACTTTTAGCAGTGGTGCCAATCTTTTGGCACTTATGAAAGTATAACAAGCAGAGTCCTTTTTTTAATCAGTAGGAAGGCTTATGGTTTCTGCAATTCAAAGAATAAAAAGCCTCACAGCTCGTTTGCAATAGCAGTTTCATATTTTTTAATTTCTCTTAAAAGGAGTACTATGCAGCATTTTAATTTTGATGCTACTGTGAAAAATGCTCAAGTACTAGGTTTTCTAGACTTCAAATACAGAAGCACACTTCTGGTTCTAACCACGTGGTTTGTTTTTTTTGAGTATGTCACTGCAGCTGAGGACAGCCTTAGCCCCGGCAAAGTGACAGGGGACAGGACAAGAGGAAATGGCCTCAAGCTCCGCCAGGGGAGGCATCCTAAATACCACGCCTGCGTACACCCTATCTATGACACAGAGGGGAGCAAACCGTGTGAATGCAGTGGACGTCATGCCTACACTAACCGTGGGCAGCTGTGCTACAGCCCAGTCCCTATCCCACTGTCTGGGCACCCTCTGCCATGCTCCCTGTGAAGGTATGTTTGCTAATGTAGGATGGCTGTCACAGAATCACTGGGTTGGAAAAGACCTCCAGGATCATCGAGTTGTGGGGGAAGATGGGTAGGCAGAAGAAGGATCAAATCAAATCTCATCTTCTTTAACACAGTGAGAATGTGTTAAAAAGGAAGATGATCAGAGCATCATTTAAATGTCTTCATGGCTGCTGTGTTTGCAATGAACCATTTCTGAAGGAAAAGCAGAAAAAGTCCAGAAGGGAGAGGGGAATTTGGGAAAAAAAGCAAAAAATAAACCAAAAAATACCAACTCAAAACCCCCACCACCTGCTCTTCTGGTTGGCAAAATAAAGTATTTTCTTTCTTAGGTAGCAGCTACCACAGACAGCAAGAATAAACAAGAGTAACATACAATCCAACAAACACTTCTGACTAACAATAGAGGTGGCAGATCAGCAAATCTCTTCTGCATTCAAAATCGTTCCACTGCTTCAGGGATCTTTTCCCACTTTGCCCTGAATCCCTTATTCTATTGCTTTGCAATCTAGTCAGGCCATAAAGCCGCACACACAATTCCTTTCTTAAATCTCAAAAAGGGATGTATGCACTAGTTCTTAACAGACAGACGAGTATGCTCTATTACTTTGTTCCCACAAATGCTGGCTTATATTTATCCAGCTACTTTGTATACTTTTACAAGCATTTAATATCGCTGATACATAATCAAATAGCAATTACCAAATATATTGTGGAATTGCCTTCTAAAGAACATCATAGGCATCAATGGGGGTTTTTTGCATTACTCAGTTTTTGTATAATTTTTTTACCTAAAAGAGCTTTAAATACATTCTATATAGGACCAGATTAAAAAAAAAAATCACTCTAAAAATAATAAAAAAAATAAAGGGGCTAGGGGTGCAACCGTGACTTTCTGTGCCATCGTCCTCACAGGTTGATATCTCTCACATCTGCGGGAGTGCTGGCCTGGTCCAGTTCATCCTTTGTCTTAGGAGGAGTGCTTTGCTGTTCCTGCTGCCCACCTTGCCTGTGGCACCTCAGTCTGTTCTTGACAAGCTGTAAGGTGGTCCTAGAAGACAGAAAGCAAACTGAACTATTAGTGGAGATCCTAGAATCATAGACTCATAGAATCACTAGGTTGGAAAGGACCCACTGGATCATCCAGTCCAACCATTCCTATCAATCACTAAACCATGTCCCTCAGCACCTCATCCCCGATGATAGGGTTTCTTCCTTACTGAACTAGTAGAACTAAGAACATCATTCTGGTACTCCCAAGGAGTGTCTGCTGTGACAGAAAATTACCTTGAATTCTCACAGGTAATCCTTCTTCTCTTCTTCTTGCATGCTCATTCTGATTACTGTGATACATCACCACTGTTTCTCCTCACTTATAACACAGACGCAAAAGAGCAATTACGTGTGTCAAATTTTAATTTACACTGAAATAAATGTATGTTAAATTACTGCATCTAGTTGATTTACATTATAAGCACTCAGAATGAGAGATGTTCTTTTTTCTGTGCAAAACCCAACTCCTATCTAAAGAAATGTGAAGCCCCAGAGCTGCACTTGCAAATTAAGGTCAATTTGATTAAAAGAAAAAAACAGAAATAGCAGAATTCTTCCCTTTTTGTTAAACTGGACTATATTCCTTTTTAACGGAAACACAGAATATTTGTTGGAAAAAACAAACCTTCTCTTGGCAATGTTATCACAGATCTAATAATTGTACTGTGTATTTATTTACTCTGCAAAATAAAAGTAATAAAAAGCTTTATAGATAGCATATGTTAAGAATGACACATTGGAAACTGATACTCCAACAGTAAAAAAAAAAAAAAAAGCACTATCTTATTAGCGACCCGCATTTCAGAAAGCCTCATGCATTTTCTTTCCATTTGGGTGAATTTCATCACAGCAAAACCTAGCCTGGAGAAGAGGAGGCTGAGGGGAGACCTCATTGCTCTCTGCAACTACCTGAAAGGAGGTTGTAGAGAGGAGGGAGCTGGGCTCTTCTCCCAAGGGACAGGGGACAGGACGAGAGGGAATGGCCTCAAGCTCCGCCAGGGGAGGTTCAGGCTGGACATTAGGAAAAATTTTTTCACAGAAAGGGTCATTGGGCACTGGCAGAGGCTGCCCAGGGAGGGGGTTGAGTCACCTTCCCTGGAGGTGTTTAAGGGACAGGTGGACGAGGTGCTGAGGGACACGGTTCAGTGCTTGATTGGAATGGTTGGACTCGATGATCCGGTGGGTCTCTTCCAACCTAGTGATTCTATGATTCTATGATTTTATGAAGATGCCACTGCTCTCATCGAGACTCCAGCTCTGTGCACAGCACTTGGATCCACCCCACTGCTGCCTCTCAGCTAAGCAACCTCAGCCCTCTCTTGCTCTCTTCCAGCTCCAGAGATCCAGGGCACAACCAGGATCTTCTGCCCTGCTGAAAGGCAAACGCTGGAACCCAACCACCGTGCAGGGAGGGAAACCAACCTCTTACCCCAGATTCACCTACCACAGGGCACTCAGCCTTTAGTTACCAAATAGGGACTGAGTCATTTTAGTAAATATTCATCCAAGAACATCAGGGTGATTCAGTAAGTCCTAAAGCATTGCAGAGTTGGGGTCCAGACCATTTCCCATCCCTCCAAGTGTTAATCAATAACATGGATGCTCATGTCCCATGTCTCCATCCTCTCAGGAAGCTCTGAGTCTCTCCTACACTTGCTCAGTGGGTGTAAAGAGCATTTTATCTGTTTTATAGGGTTTTATGCCCTGAGGCTTAAGAAAAGTCAGATGATCAGAGGAACTTTGTGCCTGTATACGTGATATTATCATAATAGATGACAGATGGCCAATTTAGCTAACAGAAACCGAACTCCTGTAATTTCATTTAAAGTTCTGAATGCCAGTCTGAAGCAGTGTGTATTTACTATGGGCATGTAGGAAATTACCTATTTAAATGTACCTTGTGAGCAACCCACAGGAGGCAAGCTGGAGGATATGCCTCCAGGAGCACAAAGGTTCACTGCAAGAATGAGAATCATTTCTAAACAGTAAGCTTATCCTAAATTAGAAATCAAGCTCTTGACCATTGCACAAGCTGGACTAGAATGTTTTTCAAACTATTTCTTAGAGAGTGTAATATTACAACAGAACTTTTTAAGAGAATGGAAAGAGGATCATGTTGTAGGAATAATGACCTTACCAGAACAAGGAAAGAAACAAGGAATATTTCAAAACTCATAGAATCAAATGTAAATTAAGTGCTGTAACACTGATGATAGCAGAATATTTAGAAGTTAAAATTATAAATATAGAATCATGGAATCACAGAATGGTTTGGATTGCAAAGGACCTCAAAGCCCATCCAGTCCCACCCCCTGCCATGGGCAGGGACACCTCCCACTGCATCAGGGGCTCCAAGACCCATCCAACCTGACCCTGAACCCCTCCAGGGATGGGGCAGCCACCACTGCTCTGGGCAACCTGGACCAGGGCGGAGGCCTCACCCTCAGAACAAAACATTTCTCTCTAAGATCTCATCTCAGTCTCCCCTCTTTCAGCTCAAAACCATTCACCTCATCCTATTTCTGCACTCCCTGATCAAGAGCCCCTCCCCAGCTTTCCTGGAGCCCCTTTCAGCTCTGGAAGCTGCTCTATGTTCTCCCCACAGCCTTCTCTTCTCCAGCCTGAACAACCCTGCCTCTCTCACGCTGTCCTTGTATGGGTGGTGCTTCAGCCCTTGGATCATCTCCGTGGCCTCCTCTGGACTCGCTCCAACAGCTCCATGTCCTTCCTGGGCTGAGGACTCCAGAACTGGACACAGGCTCCAGGTGGGCTCTCCCCAAAGCAGAGCAGAGGGGAAGAATCCCCTCCCTCCCCTGTTGGCCACGTTGCTTTGGATGCAGTTGGTTTTCTGGGCTGCAAGTACACATTGTCAGCTCATGTTGAGCTTCTCATCCACCAACACCCCCAATTTCACATGAGTATCATTTATATCCAAATTAATAAAAAGTGTATTATAAAATGTTTTCCTAGAAATCCACTTGTAAAAATTCCCCAGTTTTACTGACACCAGGTGTTTTGTGGTAACTTCAAGTCTCTACTTATTAAATGGAAAGTACAGCTGGAGAGGCTTCAATAATAAACATCATTTGGTTCATTTCCAACTACACCATTAGCACAGCAAAAAAAGATTCCTTCATCTGGCTTTTGATGATTGGGGAAATTTCTCTTTTGAAGGGAAAGGATTTACGTGGTTGGCGAGAATCTGGTTTCCTCACCTCATCTAAGGCTCACCAACAGTTAATTAAACACTATAACAACACCTGGTCAACTTTGTGCTCCCCACACATTAAGGATAATAATTCTCCAAAGAGGGACTACTATGGGATAAGCCAATGTTCTCATGCCAGCTTGCGATATTGAATTATGCTGTTTCTGTACCTAAGCATTGATTCATGACATCTCATTCCAAACACGCAGCAGTAGGGAAAGTTTATGCAGTCTTTGTTACCTGTACATTCCTGAAGAAATTCAAAATACCATGAACAACATCATCCATTTTCACATGTTGCAAACAACAGAGCAGTATAGCCAGAAATTTAGCTTTTACGCTCAAAAATAGCTGCTATTGCACAACACTTGGGTTCATATTCTTCACAGTAACACAGGTTCTCCATGCACCTCTGCTCTGATACACTTTATCACTGCCAAGACGCAGAAGTTTAGGACACCACATAACACACACAGTGCTGGAAGAGCCAATATTGAGGAAAGAGCTCCTCAAAGATAAGCAAGACCAAGAAACACATAAGCCAAGATCATAGAATCATAGAACAGTTTTGGTTCAAAAGGACCCTCACTGCCCAATTGGCCCCCCAAATCCTGCCTCTTGCCCCCCAGTTACCCGCCAGGAATCCCAATTGCCCCTCCAAATTCCCTCCAGGAACACCAATTTCCCCCCAGTTTCCCCCCAGCATCTCCCAAACGCCCTTGCCCCCCACAGTTGTCTGCAATTGTCCTCCAATTGCCTCTCAAGAACCCCAGTTTCCCCCCCCTCCCCCCCAAGTCCCCCCCCCGGGAACCCCAGTTGCTCCCCAATTGCCTCCCAGTTGCCCCTCAAGAATCTCAATTCCCCCCCAGACCCCAACCAGGAACCCCAATTCCTCCACTAATTGCCCCCTAGCCCCCCCAAATGCTCCTCTAATCCACCAATTGCGCTTCAGGAACCCCAATTCCCCCCCAGTTGCCTCCCAGTTGCCCCTCAAGGATCCCAATTGTCTCCCCAGATCCCACCCAGGAACCTGAATTCCCCCCAGGTTGCCCCCCAGCTACCCCAATCCCCCTCCCCAATTGCCCTCAGCCCCCCCAAATGCCCTTGCCCCACACCAATTCCCCCCCAGGAACCCCAGTTGCCCCCCCTTGCCCCCGAATTGCCCCTCAGGAACCCCAATTGTCCCCCCAAATCCCCTCCAGGAACTTTAATTCCCTCCCAATTGTACGCCAGCCCCTCCTAAATGCCCTTGCCCCCCCCAGTCACCCTGCTAATTGCCCCCCAGGAACCCTAATGACCCCCCAATTGCCCCTCTCATCCCCCAATTGCCCCCCAGTTGCCCCCGAGGCCCCCTCCAATTGCCTCCCTCACCCTTCAATTGCCCCCCAATTTCAAGGGGACCATGAAAAAGAAAACAGATCAATAAGTTTTCCAGACAACAGACTAGAAAAATAAAAGTCCCCTTGATAATCAAATGCAATTTCCAAATAACCAGGAACGTGTTGCTGGTTATTTGTCCTCATGGGTCGAGATCTGTGACTTAAACGAGGTAACAGTAAAGGTAGAGAGAGATTTGGATAAAACCTTTCCATAACAGCAAGAGGTTTTTGAGGAAATCAAGAAATCTTTATCCAATCCTAAATTAGCAACAAAAAAATAAGAAAATCTATGAAAACCAAATAATCTAAAATTCTATGGAAGTTGGTGCAGGCAGCCTGGTTGAAAAATCTGGTTTTTTGTATATGAATGAGGGCAGTTAGTATTTCCCCAAAGTTTCACGAATGTGAAAGCCTGAAAAGAGGAAAAGGGGAATCCTGTTTCAGGCTTGTTGGCATTTTCAGAGGCACCCGAGATCACTAACAATCATTCTGCTTCTGTTTTCGCAGTTTGTATCTTTCTATGCCAACACTCAATTTCATAAGTAAATTGTGCACACAGAGTAGTTATTCAAATAATGAGATAGAGATAACAAAACACACAGTTAATATTCAAATACTAGGATAGAGGTACCAGAGGTTCAAAATGAAAGGTTAAAAAAGAATCCCCAAATGTATCAAAGCACTGAAATTTTGCAATTCATTTTTCAAAACCAAAGAGCAGATGAAAAGAAGATTTAAAGAAAATCTCCCTTCAATTGGGATGAAATATTTCATTCTACTGAAGTGGTTTGGAGCCGTTTAGGTCCAGATCCCCACTTGGACACTGCATTCTCACCAAAATCAATTTGGATACCAAAATAATGCTCAATTGAGGTAATAATAATAATAAAAAAAAAAAGATTTATTCCCATCAGAAACAATTTCTGGAGCTGCTAGGATGTAGATTTGCCCACAAAGTCACTCATGAGCTGTTCCAGAAGAACAGGTACTGGCCAGCATCCTATTGAGATGACACAAAGGTAATAATCTATTTCTTGGCACAGATTATTTATCTTTAACACAAGGCTGTGAGGCACAGACATCGGGACCACTCAGAAAAATCCCTGAGAAAGATTTTTAGACAGAGAAGGTATCTAAGAAATAAAGAGCTCCAGTCCTCTCTGAGCATCCCAGCTAGACACTATTCAGACTACTTGCCAACCTACGTGTAGCATCCTTTTATCCTACCAGCTCTACTGCAAGGGATTTCTGGTTTCCATAGCTCAGGAGAGCAGAAGCACTGATTCTGACCGGCATTAAAAAATAAACTAAGAAAAAAATGGAAGAAGAGATTCACACACAGAATAAGAAACACGCAAAGAACTTACTTTAGGAAATTACTACAGTGAAATGCTAATCTGTATACAGTGCTACAGTAAGATAAAATTATACACCGTGGGCTTTTTTAGATAAATCATTGTTTTGAAAATTGTTATATTTCTTTTGAAGAAAAAGAAAAGTGGCTGAAAAGCCTATAAAAACCCCCAAGGAAACAGCTTTTGAGCTACAAGCCACCTCCAGTGTTGATTCCGGATGCCGACTCTTGCTTATTAGTTGCCTCTTATCCCATCAAGCTGCCCGTGGAGCCTCTTTGAAAAGGAGTTGGGGACCTCTGAGAGAAAACATGTGTTGCAGTTAAGCAGTTAATTATTTTTGTTATGAGTTGTTGGGAGCCTGCATCTACTCTCAGTGATCCAGATGAGATCTTGTCCATAGATTCCCTCAGTGGGGATGGGAGATCACATTGTCGATTAAAAACAGCTGGGTTAGGGGCATAAGAAAAAGATACAATATGAAAATCAAGTAAGGCAATCAAGACATCATTGTAATTTATTATTGTTGTAATAAAAATTAATTAGCAAACTCATGTGACCAAAACCAGGGAGATGCAAGAACAAACCTTCAAAAGGGCTCAGGATATTTGCCATTTTCCAGCAGTGACCAACAGGAGGAAAATGTAGGAGTTTTCATTCTCCTTTAGGTGTTCGCTGGGACAGAGCATCTTCAAGTCTGCCCAGGGAAAGGGAGGAGTGAAATTTGGGTCTTCAATAAGCCAATTCAATTTATTTTTAAATCACAGTCGTGCATCAGAGACACTGAAGATGCTCATGATGGAAAGCAGCCAAAGTGAAGCAGCAGATGGGATCAGCCGTGGTCACAAAAGACCAAAAGGGATGGTTTGGCCATTTTGCTCATGAGAAAATCAAGTAGTAAGATGATGCAGGTTGGAGAAGATAAATTAAAGCATTTACTCTCTATACACACTCAGAAAAGGAGAAATGACAACAAGGGGTGGAGGAACAAGGTCAAAAGCTGCTGCACTCTCTCCTGTTGATGTTCTTACAGGAGTTTTTTCAGTCCAAAGCCAACTTCAGGGGAGAAAATTAAAAGGAAAACATTACACTTTTTCAGCTCTCTCTGCCCCTGAGTGAGGTGCCCAGGATCCAGTCGCATGTTATTCCGTAGGGTATCTCCAAGAAACTTTTGTTGATTTTGGCTCTTACACTCAAAATGCAGACACAGACGAATCCAAATGAAAAACTTGGGTCTGAAAGCCATAGCAAACTAATTTCTGTGTGAGAAATGAAGCAAATTAAGCCCAAACCAAGAAGAAGCCAAAGCAGCCATACAATTATCACAACATTTTTAACTCATAAACGACTGAGAAGGATTGAGAAGAGGAGCAAACACACCCTAGAACAGCTCCTGCAATAGCAGCTGGTAACCCAGGGCCCTGTTTCCAGTAGGAACTCGAGGTGAGCATGAAATGATCCTCAGGAGGTAGTTGTACACCTGTAACTTAGATCCTGTTAAAAATTTCCAACAGTATCAGTTTTAAGTAATGATAATATAAAAATATCAAAATTCAGATAAGATAAACAGATAATTTGCTTGTAGCCAAAATTTAAAAATACCAATAGGAACAACTTGAGTAATTCTTGATATAATCACTTTGATGAAAGTTCACAGTGCGCATTGCAGCTAAATGAAAAGAACATGAAGAAGCTCTGTAACCTCACTTTTATTAATAGTCTTGCACTATAAGTCTACGGGATCGAAGTAGAGTAAATATATTAAGCCGTCCTCTTTCAGATATGTGAAGAATGCTTATTCATTAGGAAAAAAGGATGAACTGAGCCAGGAGACACACGGTGACATTTTTTGAGGCTGGATCAAAAGCAAAGGAGAGTAAAGAAGTTACCTGTGAAGCTTAACTGCCCCCTTGTGATTGAACATTGTAATTCAGGTAGGATTTAGGGGTACAAAAGCGTTTCTATTAGTCTCCCACTCCCAAAGCTTCTTCAACCTTTGCAGAAAAGATTTGAAGGCAAAGAATGATTTTCCTTGGACCTTCATGAAACCCAAATGAAACCAAGAACCCCATAAACATTTCTGGTCCTTAAAAATCTTCCATTTGATCAAATTTCTGAACAAGGACTGCACTTTCTACTTCATTATTCGCACTTTACTGTTCTCTTATTCACCAACCAACCATGAATTACCATAACTAATTTTTTTATTCCAGAATATTCCTTTCCCTAAGGAATTTCTCTCATTGTCCACAAATACGACACGGTTATGTGTAGGAGCGAACAGTCCTTCTGCTCACAAATAAAAGCACTAAGAGGATAATGTTTAATGGGTTCAAATAGAGAATTTATAAACTATGATATTCCTAGCACACATTATGAAAAATGTTACTAAAAGTTTAGGGAAATTTCTGTCTGTTACTGTGCATTTTATTGGAAATTCTCTTTTCACGGGAAGACAGTGAAACCCCAGAGACGCATTAAATTATTGTGAACGAAGTCCTGGAGGATTTCTAATTTAACCACCCTTTCTGCTAAATCCTCCTGTGAGAATAGGACCAGGACACCTGGATTTCACACTGTTGGGGCACATGGAGCCGGCGGCTCTGGGGCCAAACTTCAAGTACCCGGGGGCGATTGATCAACACAAATACCTTCCCCCCCGAGGCGCTCATGAGGCCCCAAAATGGCCGCTCCGGGTCTCCCCCGAGGCGCTCACGAGGCCCCAAACGGCCGCTCGGGGTCCCCCCCCGAGTCGCAGCTGCCCCGTTCCCAGCCCCGGCGGGTCCCGGGCGCGGGGGGGGCGGTTGGAGCCGTTGCCCCGTCGGGCGGTTCAAGCGACCCCAGTGGCCGCGGCCGGTCGGGTGCTCGTCGGGCTGCAGGAGCGGCGGCGCCGGGCAGCGCTCGGTGAGTGCCGGGAGCGGGGAGGGCGGGGAGCGGCGGCGCCGGGGAGCGGGGAGAGCGGCCCCCGGGGAGCTCGGACCCGCCCGGCCCCGCTCCGGCCGCCCCCCGCCGCGGCCCCGCCGGCTCCTGCCCGCAGCCCCCTCTGCGTCCCGGGGCTCCCGGGGCCGGGGAGGAGGAGAGAGCGGAGCGGGCGGCGCGAGGGCTGGGGCCGGGAGAGCGACCGGGGCTGGAGCTGGAGGGAGGGGGCGCGGGGGCGGGGGCCGCAGGCGGGGGAGGAGGGGCGGGGAGCGGCCAGATATCATAGAATCCTAGAATAACCAGGTTGGAAGGGACCCACCGGATCATCCAGTCCAACCATTCCTATCAAACACTAACCCATGTCCCTCAGCACCTCGTCCACCCGTGCCTTAAACACCTCCAAGGAAGGTGAATCAACCCCCTCCCTGGGCAGCCTCTGCCACTGCCCAATGACCCTTTCTGTGAAAAATTTTTTCCTAATGTCCAGCCTAAATCTCCCCTGGCGGAGCTTGAGGCCATTCCCTCTTGTCCTGTCCCCCGTCACTTTCTTCATATATAATTTAGTTTTTTTTAACTCTCTCACTTGTAAATCTGTTTGGGGGTTGAAATGAATCACGAGTTATGTATAAGGCTTATAAATAATTAAAGAAAATGATAAAATATTAAAACTTTTACAGTACAAGCTGATTGCAGCCCTAGAAAATAAGAAAATAAATGCAATGTTGGTGGGACACAATAGACAGCTAATTACCGTAGATATAGCCATAAAGACACACAGAAACAGGACTGAGTATCAGTAGAGGAGACAACTCTGAAATGCACATTTTCCAAGTGTTCCATACTGACACAATGCAACTGGCTGGTTTTAAGGGTCCTTTTTCATATTGTGTTTTCATTCTTTTAACTCTTACCTGGCTTTGTTTTGGTTTGGCTTGTTTTGTTTACATTTTAAAACCTGTAATACAGCATCATGAACTACAATATTTAAACATAATGTCTTGTTGTTCAAAGTAAGCTCCAGGTCAGCGAATAGTTCTTTTCTGGGAAAAACCCTGGGGCTGGAAAAAATACCAAGTTTTATGAATCCAGTTTTGGTAGCCCTATTTTTATCCTTTTTGTTATCTTAAGAGACACTTTATGTAGATTAGTGTGAAAATTCGATTTGAAGTTATAAGTTTCCTTATAGTGAAGGTGGGAAGGAAATAAAAATGAGACCCCTCTCTATAAGTATAAATCAATAAGTATTGACTTTATTAATCTAGACATTCGTAACTTTGTTGTTACACCTGTTCTTTTTAACAAGACTGAATTACACCATGAAATAAGCAAACCTTTGAGAATCCCCTACGGGATTAGAAAGTTACAGTCAAAAGAACAGCATTTTCTCCGTCTTCACCCACAAAATTGTTGATAATAAACACCTCCGTGCTTGTGTGGACACAGTGAATTAAACACTGCAAGACCGTGGCCTGTGGTTTTTCTTTTAGATCAAAATGAATTGAGTAAGTGGGCAAAATACGAGGTGTGTATTGTCCCTCGGTCGATATTGTCCCCTCCCGTGGTCTGACAGTGCAGACAAAGACTTTAACTCCCCACTGAGCTTCTCGGATGTGGTCCCTCAGTCTCCCAGTAGCTTTGCACGTATGTAGCTCAGTGCACTTGCCCTGATTATAGCAATAGGTAATTTATTCAGGTCACACAAGCTTGGCCACTGTCTGTGCTCCATCGCCCCTACGGTCCCTCAGGCTCCTGGTGGGTTAAGTTAAGCAGCACTTTGCCGTCTCTTCCACCTGCTCCTAACGTGTTGTCTTTGAAATCTGCTAGTCCTTTAAATTAATTAATGCTGCTAGAAACTTACTCGCTGCCATCAAATCGTGGAAGTTCACTATGTACTGCATGAAGAAGTTGTCATTTTCATCTCTTTGAAACCCACATTCTCAATTGATTAATGAAACATCTAGTTTCATTAAGTGCCCTTTGCTCTAACAGTACTGGTTTGATGAATAGTTTTGCAAGCTTGCTCTCCAACACCTTCATGATTTTGTAAACTTCAATCATATCCCTTCTCAGCCTTCTCTTGTCCAAACTGAGTCTCTGCTTCTAAAACGTAAACCCCTCAATAATTGCCTGTGTCTGTGATTTCTACAGCTCTGCTCTGTTCTTCCACACTTGCACAGACAGAAAACTCAAGAAATGGGCACTAAAAGGCAATAAACAGAGGCAAAGAAATGCCCACTGTTTTGTTTTTAAACCTCATTCCTCTACAAACTCTCGTATTTCAGGGCTAAATCATCTTTAGGACTAATTGTCAATTTTGTTTGTACACGTGTGAATTGATGTTTTCTCCTTCATACAAGGTCATGTATTTTTCTTCTTCAGCAATTTATCACAAGTCACTATTGCATTCCTTCTCCATTTTGTTTTTTAATTTTTTTTTTTTTGCAAAGAAAGTAGCCTTTTAAATATCAGTTAGGAAAAAGGAAAATGTCTTATGGACTACAGCACCTAGTTTTTCAGCAAGAATGAGTTCACTCTCAACTGACATAACATAATCCTCCCCTCCCTTTTGGGAGAGCTGTGGGCTTCTGAAGTTTTCTTCCTTACCTATTTGTATCCTAAATATGAGCAAAATATGTTATAAGCCCCAGTTTTCTGTCTTGTGTCTGCACAGGGGAAAGTCCCAAGATGACCTTGCAGGCAACTTGCAAGGGATGCACTAAGGATGCAGAATATTTATAAAACCTCTGCTGAAATGCAGGGCATTTTCCCACCTTACTCTGTTTTTAAAGAGAATAGGTACATACGTCATTCCACATTGGGTGCAGGTGCCCAGCCTTCCACAGGGGGTGGCTGAGCCCCATAGCCAAAGTGGTGGTGCCTTGGGAAAAGGGGATTTGTAAAAGGGCAAAAAATGCTGTGCAAGAGTGTATGAGAAAGAGGAGTGAAGGAAAGAAGCGTGAGGAAAGAATCTTGATAACGCCAAGGTCAACTCAACATGAATGTCTTATGGTGTATATAATATCGCTATTAGTTTGAGACAGGAGCACTAAGAATTCCGTGAGGATGTAATTAAGAGATTTTGAAATATATATAGGAAGGTGCATAAAAATGTCAGGAGGCTATACAGGAATTATCCCTCAAACCATAAAAGCTTTTAAAATACATTTCCCTTTGGGATGATTATATGCCATTAAAATCTCTGCAATCAAAGAAAATTGAAAAGTTTATTTGTAAGTAATTTCTCTTTACCGTCAGAATGAGAAACTGGAATTGAAGAAAATCCAGCCAGCCTTTCCCTCTCCTTCAGGTGAGTGTCTGATTTTATATTCTCACAGCAGATGCCGATAAATTAGCACCGTTACTACCTCAGGAATAATTGTAGCACTGTCTCGTGCCTACATATTTTAATCCCAGCAGTAGAGCAAGCACTTCCCTTTCAATTCATCAAAAATAACATTTGCAAGGGTGTTTCTGACCTCAGTAGGAATGTGAGGGGGAGTCAAAACTCATGTTTTCAAGGAGAATTCACGCAGGTTAATGACTGAGTAGCAGGCAAAGTTTTCTGCAGCTGTGGCAAAGTCTGAACTTGAATTAGCAGGGAAGAAATCTGAACTCAAGTAAAGAAATAGAAACAGAATCACCATTTTGAGGCATATGGCAAAACTGAGGACCTGGATTATCTGTTTATTTTAAACCTTATCCTTTCTCATCACTAACACTTCAGTTTCCCGATCTCCCTGCTGTAACTCCCACTCGAAATTTCATAATTCTTTAAAGTGGCCACTTACAGTGAAATCTTTATAATGCAATCGCTGTGAATTTGTCACAGGTAAGAGGAAAACCAGGATGTTATTCCATGTCTTTCATCTATTTGGCCATATAGACCTTCTCTTTGTGGTCATGACAGAGAAAATAGTAATCGTAACATGAGAATGTCAAATGGATCCTCCTAAATGAGTTAAAAATGTGTGATCTAATAGTGATAAAGTCTAGATGAATGTGTTAAATGTGTTCTCTAATTGTCTAATTTTCTTTCCCAGGGGTGATTCAAGCTAGTTATCAGTTTAGTCCACGGAGATTCAATGCAATATTATTTCAATTACTAGACTAGACATGTACCTACTTATATCTGTAATGTTAGCAACAACTGGATAAGTGTCCCCAGTTAAAAATTGTTAGGTTTTTTTGCATCTACTGTCATACGATACGTCTTATCTCATTTTTCCTTCATCAAACAATGTTTTCATTTGTGCCTGGATTCATCTTGAGAGATGCAGTGTTAGAAAACTTTTGGAAGAGGATGTCTAAGGAACAGTGTTAGTCATCGGCTGATTTTCGGTTTTTGTCTTTTCTATTTTAAGGTGAAGAAAAATCACATTTTTAACATACTTGTGATACTTTATTAATGACTACTAAAAATAGATTATTCCATCCCTCAATCCAAGTAAATTTTCTCTGTGTTTTTGCATAATACGTGTGACCAGGATGTTATTAAACAATAAATCTTATGATGAACAAATTCTTATTTATTTTGTACAGTGGATTTACAGTTCTGATAAATAAAGTGTAATCAATCCATGAAAGATCTGTAGTTCTGGCCTAGGACAATGGTAGAAGCTTGGAAGCATTTTTTCAGATGCTCTTAGCACAGCTTAAAGTCATATTTCTGCCTACAGGTAGACATTAAATACATGTTACTGCTCGCACAAATCTTAAATACAATTGATTGTCTCTTCTGAGAGCTCTTCCATGTGGCCTGATACAAGACAATCTTTCCTTAGTAATAAAGACAGAATGCATTGTTCTATTAATGGCTAGCATCATGTATTATTTTTCAAAAGATTCTTTTATGGCAGGTAATTATTTATATTTGTTTATGTTAATTAAACTAAATTTAGGCTTTTAGCTTAAAAAATCTCTGTGCATGCTGGCTTTATTAGTTTATTTTGCTAGTCTCGGCACTTGAAATGAATTAAGAGCTTAAGATACTTACTGTAGTTGTGTCTTTTATACTAGTTATCTGCAGTCCCTCTCGCATGTATGACATCAGGGTAAATTATCTTTTATTTCATATTAGAAGAAAGCTGTTCAGACTGATTATTTGCTTTTCCATAAGCATTCCCATGATGCATGGTATATGCTTGGAATTATGAAACACACTTCGTATTTGTTTATTTTTCCATGATAAAGTACAGGTGATTTATTTAATTTAAAGAAGAAGTTATCTTTTTTTTTTAATTCATTTTGATTAAAAAAAACAAAAACCAAACCCAAACAAACAGAAAAACCCATAGAGGACTGTTTCAGTTCTTTATGGCTTTCAAGGTTTTGCAATAAGGAAAAATAAATTGTCAAGCCCTAGCCAATTCTTTGTGCTTGTCCTGTTCTGGTGAACAATCTAAAGAACACTCTTATTCATTCTGTGACTGGAGGTTAATAGTGTTGATTTTGTCTCTCATTGAATGTTTTTAATAAAATAACATAAGTAAAGAAGATCATCTCCACACTTAGGCTGGAAATAGACTCAAACCTTTATTAAGACCTTTCTTTCTTTATTAAAACCTTTAGTAAGACAAAAAGTTGCTGTAGGTTTAGAATCTGAAATAAGCAGTGACAGACTGACTTTAATACGTCTCCCATTGGCCATACAGAGCCGACTTTGGAAGTGTTGTATAAGGATAAACTAATAGTTTTCAGATATTTAGATAAGATGTCCAGTTCAATGCTATTATTTGTTTTCCACAAGGTGTATGATGGAAAAGACAGTTCTGCGCACTCTCTGGGAGCCTTCACCAAAAGTGACTTGATGGGAGTTATCCTGAATAGCACCTCTAACCATTTGTGGATAGAGAATACCAACAGATCTGATACTGACCAAGGATCTCAGCTCACTTACACAAGTAAGTAGCTCACAAAAATTTTCTGATCAACTGTTAAGTGGGGAAACGTGTATTTCCAGCTGCAGTGATTTCTCAGGGAATGGTAAAGATAATATCCTAGAACGTACTGAAGTTCAGAGTCTGAATTTTACTTGTCTATACGTGTGGATAAGTTTCAGTAATTAGAGAGCATTACTAAAAGAAAAATTGTAACCTTTCAAATATAGAAAGCGTTGTTATTTTGAGGATTTAGCAGTGGGGTTTGAATAAGAGTGAGTTGTGACATCTGTGGGTTGAATATATTAGTGTTGTACTGTAGCAGATGCAGAGCCAGGTATTAAAAATATAACATTTAATTCCTGCAGACAAATTTAAAAATATAAAAGAACAAATGAGAATAAAAAGAATGCAGTGTGCTTGAGTGAACACTCTACATGTCTGCTTGTCAGGATCAAGGTGAAGTTTGCTGGAAGAAGAGCTGAGTAAAAAAGTTTTGACAAAGGGTGCACTTGTCCTACAGCTTGGATGTAATTAATTTAAGTACTTAAGCTGGCAAAACAATGAGTCTTTTGGAAAGGAAAACTATGGGGAGAGCTAGTTTGTTTCCAACACACATAACGAAATTTTGTCCACTTTCAAGGAGTCTTCAAGTTCCCTTTGCCTTCAATTTGTCGTCTTTGATATCAGTTTCCGTGATCCTCTACTAAATCCTTCAGAGCAGAGCAGCACATCATAATGTGACATAGAAATGGAATCACGGCTGTTTCTAATACATCTGCTGATTTCCCTCTGGATTGGAGCCAGCTGTGGAATAAGCAGAACTATTTTAATAATGTGGAATAAGCAGAAATAATAAGCAGTGTGCCCAGGTGGCCCAGAAGGCCAATGGCATCTTGGCTTGTATCACAAGCGGTGTGGCCAGAAGGTCCAGGGAAGTTCTTCTCCCTCTGGACTCGGCACTGGTGAGACCGCTCCTCAAATCCTGTGTTCAGTTCTGGGCCCCTCACCACAGGAAGGATGTTGAGGCTCTGGAGAGAGTCCAGAGAAGAGCAACAAAGCTGGTGAGGGGGCTGGAGAACAGGCCTTATGAGGAGCAGCTGAGAGAGCTGGGGGTGTTTATCCTGGAGAAGAGGAGGCTGAGGGGAGACCTCATTGCTCTCTGCAGCTACCTGAAAGAAGGTTGTGGAGAGGAGGGAGCTGGGCTCTTCTCCCAAGGGACAGGGGACAGGATGAGAGGGAATGGCCTCAAGCTCTGCTAGGGGAAGTTCAGGCTGAACATCAGGAAAAAATATTACATGGAAATGGTCACTGGGCACTGGAACAGGCTGCCCAGGGATGTGGTTGAGTCGCCTTCCCTGGAGGTGTTTAAAGGACGCGTGGATGAGGTGCTGAGGGGCATCGTTTAGTGATTGATAGGAATGGTTGGACTCAATGATCCAGTGGGTCCTTTCCAGCCTATGGATTCTATGATTCTATGATTCTTTTTGCTTTGTCAGCAGAGAGAATCTGACAGAAGTATGGATGATGAGAGAGCTCCTGTGGGATCCCAACGCCTCCTCAGGGAGAGAGGAAGAAGCGACGCGGCGGTGCCCTCAAATCCAGCAGCATTCTGGTACGTGGCTTTCTCGGGACTTACTCCTCTTTGCTAATCACCGTCGATTGTGTTGACGGCACGAGCCGGAGCGTTCTCCGCTTTGGGTTAGCATGTGATGGCATCGCGTTTAGTGAACGCTGGATCGAGACAACAATACTAGGGTGCCAGGGGCTTCGCCAGCTGAACCTGTGCATGCCACACGCCATAAACATGCCACACGCCAGGCCCATGCCACACACATGCAATTCACCCCCCCCGCACATTGTGCTGCACCCATGCACATGCCGTGCACATGCCAGGCTAGCGCCACAACCACCCCATGCACATGCTTTTAACATGCAAGCAGCATGACACACACACCATAGAGCCCTTGTACACATCACAACATGTCACACAGGCCACACACGTTATGTACATGCTGTGTACATGCCATCCACACACAAGGCATACGCTAGCACACACCATGAGGATGACACACCAGCCATGCACATGCCATGCACATGCCACTGCCCCATGCACGTGCCACACACATGCCTTTTACACGTAAGCAACATACTACACACCACACACATGTATTGCACACACAAGCAACATGCCACGCATGCCAAGCACGTGTTATGTACATGCCATACACACACCACACACACGCCACTGCTCCCATGCACATTCCAGGCTCATGCCACAAGAGTCAAGAACGTGTCTCGCACATGCCTTCCACATGCAGGCAACATGCCATGCACGCCACACACTCCATGCATATGTTATGTATGGGCCATGTACATACCGTACACACGCCATGGACATGCTAGCACATGCCATGAAGATGACACGCCAGCCAGGCACACGCCACGCACACGCCAGACACACTGCAAGCACGCCTCACACACACTGAGAGGGCAAGGGGAGATTTGGAAAGTACTTTTGTGTTGTTAGCGTAGAGAGAGCCAGGAGAGAGGTTGCTGCTTTGATTCCCTTCTATAACCAGGTGTCTTTGCATTTAAAACCCTTCTGTGTTACAGCGTTTTACAACGGTGCAACATCCGTTACGCTTGCTGCAGATCCTCTTGGTTCAGACATTTCTGTTTCCTGTTACACAGAACACCTGTTTAGCCTTCTCTTCTATTCTGAGGCTTAACATCTTTTTAGACTTCTTTTTAGTATTTGTGTTAAACTATGTCCCATAACAGCGGTACGGAAGGGGAGTTGTCACGTTCTTAACAGTAACTGTAGAGTTAAGGTATCTCAAGTGCCTTGGGGATATGCAGACGCACCTCTTAGACATCCTTCATCTTTGCAGAGCGCTATGGAGCCTTCCCATCTCTCTCATATGCTCGCGGCGGAAGAAGAGAAGGGCGCCCATGGGTGAAATGGAAGCGGTTGCCATTCAGGTGAGAGGAGAAACCTCCCATTTGCAGCTCTGAGCATGGGTGACATTCGTGATGCCGACTCCTGGTTCAGGAAGCAGCTTCCGGATCCTTCGTTTGTTCCTCTGTGGATAAGGGCTCGATGTATCGGCCCGGCTTCTGCGCCAGTGGTGTGGTCATGTCGTTGACCACATTGTCGTTCATTGTGCGGGGCGGGGGGGGCTTTGTCTGTTTTCGTACTTAAGCTCCAATTGTCACCTGTAACTGGACAAATGACTCTGTTAGCATCATGAGGGTATTCGAGGTGGCGTTAAAAATTCCTTAACATATTGTGCACGTGTCTCTTTCCTCGCAGCCCAAAAAGGCAGTCAGGAGAATGTCCTTGCTGCAGAAAACCTGGCAAAAGTCTCTCAGAACTGCCCTGCTTTTTCACAGCCTGGTATTGTTCTGTCCCATTGTGAGGAGTAACGGTGAGCGAGCTGGCATGGCACGGGGCAGGGAGGAGGAGGGTGAACTTTACCTGTTCTCCATCGGCTAAATGAAAGGGCCTCGGTCTGGCTTCTTTGGGACCGTTTTAACGGCACTGTGGCTGAGCGAGGCCTCGTGTTGTTGCTGTTTTAGCGTTCCTTTGCACGTGTGTACGTGTGTGCTTACACACGAGTTGATGTTGCGTCACGGCTGTCGGGTGAAAGCGATGGGGAAGGTGATGGCCAAGTGGAACGCGCGCAGGCCGGCCGACGCGACTCCTCAGAAAGCGCTCAGATCCCCGATGAGCCCACAGAGGCGCCTCAGGGCCCCGCAAGGGTGAAACGCTCGTGTTTGCTTGGCGTGGAGACGGACGACAGCGCAACTAAGCGGGTAGCTTCGCTGTCGGGATCTGCAGCTGGAAGCTGTTGTGGGGTCGTCCCATGGGTCTGAATTTTTCCAGTGCAGAGGCCCTGTGCTGGGACTGCTGATCTGCTTGCTAAGCCAGAGGGACGAGCTCTAGGGATGGAAAGGTGACGTGGTGTTGGGCATCCTTGCCGCACGAGAGCCGGCAGCACCAGGAGCCTCCGTAGCGTGAGGGTATCTGCAGCTGAAGTGGCTTCTTTTGCCTCTCTCTGCCCAAATTGGGCAGATCTCATCCTTCAAGCGAACGCAGAAGGCTGCGTATGCTCCCAGGTCCCATAGAAAGGGAAGTCTTTGGATTCCCCGACTGCAGTAACCCCTGCTGCTGCCTGTGGGTTGTTGCGCTGAAGACACCCTTCGCGCAGGGAGGGGCCACGTGGGAGACGGGTGACATGCTGATGTAAACAGTGTCCTGCGGGCGGTGTGTCTCCTCAGAGCCGTGTGAAAGCCGACCTCCGCTTTCTCTTCCCCTCTAGAGCAGGCAGAGGATGGGCTGCAAGGCCGAGAAAACCTGAGCGAGACAAGCGGTCAGCTAGACACAAAGTGGGGAGAAACGCTGATGCCTGGTGAACAAGGGAGTTTCCACTGCTGAAAGGGATGAGAACGGACATCACGAGCGTCCTTCTGTTTGGGGCTGGCAAGGGAACTAGAACCATTTCTCTGGGGAGAACTTGCACATGGCCGGAGGGTTCTGTCATGGGAGGTGATCGAAACCCGATTCCCAATCTTGGTTTGGTGAAGGAGAAGAAAGGGCTGTGAGACCTGAAGGCAGGGCTCTGCCTCGAGGCAAAGGTGAGTGAAATAAGCTCGAGTTTCTCATGCTTCTTTCTGCCTCCTCAGTGTCTGTCCTCTACTTCAAGCGTGGCTGAACCAGTGCCTCAGGAGGTTGTCGGGTGGGAAAGAGCGGTCACTAAAATATTTCTCCCGTTAGCTTTAGTGCTAAGGTATCCCGTGGTGCTGAGCTCAGGGTCAGGAGATGGACATGCGGCCTTTCAGAGGCTGCTCTACCCGGGTGAACCGCAGTACGCCTGCCTCCCTCGAGGGAAGCCTCCGTTTGGAAAACTCGGTCGCTTGTCCTCCCTCCGACGGCCTCAGCGTGGCAGGGAGAGCTAGAGGAGCTCTGTCTGATCCCATGGCAGGCTCGGGCCAGTCTGGCACAGCTTAGAGCTTGCTGGGCATTGGGGTGTCGCTCGCAGTGGTGAGAGCTGTGGGGGAGGGGAGTGGTTCATTTAAAGCACGGTTCCTTGGAGTTTTTTGTCATAACAGCTCCTTGCTTTTGCTTTGTCAGCAGGGATAATCTGACCGGAGTACTGTCAACAAGAGCCCCTGCAGGATCCCGACCCCTCCACAGGGAGAGAGGGAAAAGCGACGTGGCGGTGCCCTGCAGACCAGCAGCATTCGGGTACGTGGCTTTCTCGGGACTCGTCTTTGCTGATCACCGTCGATCAAGTTGATGGCGTGAGCCGCAGCGTTATCCGCTTAGGGCTAGCACATGACAGCATCGCGCTTACTGAATGCCGGATCAAGACAACAATACTAGGGTGCCATGGCCAGCCAAACATGTGCATGCCACATGCCATAAACATGCCACACACATGCTAGGCACACACCACACACATGCCACACATGCCACTGCTCTCATGCACATGCCACGTACATGCTAGGCTCACACCACAACTCATGCACATCCCATGCACACACCTTGCACCTGCAAGCAACATGCCACACACTCCATGCGCATGTTATGTACGTGCCTTTTACACGCCATCCACATATCATAAACATGCTAGCACACACCATGAAGATGACACACCACCCATGCACACACCTTGCACATGCAAGCAACATGGCAAACATGCCATGCGCATGTTATGTATATGCTGTGTACACATCATCCACATGCCACATGCACTAGCACACACCATGATTGTGACACACCATCCATGAACAGGCCACATGCACACCATGCACATGTGAGCAACATGCCACATGCTATACACATGCCATGTGCATGTTATGTTTTGATAGGAATGGTTGGACTCGATGATCCGGTGGGTCTCTTCCAACCTGGTTATTCTATGATTCTATGATTCTATGTGCATGCTGTGTACATACCATACACATGCCACGCACATGCTGGCACATGCCATCAAGATGTCACATCAGCCATGGACAGACCACGCACAAGCCACGCACGTGCTCAAACACACCATGAAGGTGACCCACCATCCATGCACATGCCTTGCACATGCAAGCAACATTCCACACACTGCACGCACACCATGCACATGTTATGTATGTGCTGTTTACATGCCATCCACATGCCACTCACACATTAGCACATTCAAAGAAGGTGAAGCACATGCCACGCACATTCCTTGCACACACAAGCAACATGCCACACATGCCATGTGCATGTTATGTACATGCCGTGTACATGCCATACACATGCATCCAACACACACGCACACGCCATCAAGATGACATCCAGCCATGGACATGCCACGCACACACCATGAAGGTGACACACCAGCCATGCACATTTCTTGCACATGCTACGCACATACCTTGCACACACAAGCAACATGCCACATATGCCATGTGCATGTTACGTACATTCTGTGTACATGCTATACATATGCATCAAAAACGCTAGCACATGTAATCAGGATGACACACCAGCCATACACACGTCATACACATTCTAGGCTCACGCTATGCTCACCCCATGCACACACCACGCATGTGCCTTGCACATGTAAGCAACATAGAATCATAGAATCATAGAATAACCAGGTTGGAAGAGACCCACCGGATCATTGAGTCCAACCATTCCTGTCAAACACTAAACCATGCCCCTTAGCACCTCATCCCCCCGTCCCTTAAACACGTCCAGGGAAGGTGACACAACCCCCTCCCTGGGCAGCCTCTGCCAGTGCCCAATGACACTTCCTGTGAAAAACTTTTTCCTAATGTCCAGCCTGAACCTCCCCTGGTGGAGCTTGAGGCCATTCCCTCTCGTCCTGTCCCCTGTCCCTTGGGAGAAGAGCCCAGCTCCCTCCTCTCCACAACCTCCTTTCAGGTAGTTGAAGAGATCAATGAGGTCTCCCCTCAGCCTCCTCTTCTCCAGTCTAAACACCCCCAGCTCTCTCAGCCGTTCCTCATAAGGCCTGTTCTCCAGCCCCCTCACCAGCTTCATTGCTCTTCTCTGGACTTGCTCCAGAGCCTCAACATCCTTCTTGTGGTGAGGGGCCCAGAAATGAACACAGGATTCGAGGAGCGGTCTCACCAGTGCCGAGTCCAGAAGGAGAACCTACCTGGACCTGCTGGTCACGCCGTTTCTGATCCAAGCCAAGATGCCATTGGCCTTCTTGGCCACCTGGACCACTGCTGGCTCTTGTTCAGTCACTGTCAACCAACACCCCCAGGTCCCTCTCCTCCAGGCAGCTTTCTAGACAGACTTCTCCTAGTCTGTAGCACTGCTCAGGGTTGTTGTGCCCCAAGTGCAAATTTCCATTCTAAAAGAACAAACTTGTGAACTTTATTCTGGGCTTAATCGATGTGCATCTTTGATTCTTGGAAAGTGTCCCCTGTCTCTAATCCTGGACCCAGAGGGGCCGGGGGTGAGAAGGGACCCAGGAGGAGGGGGGACCCGGGGTGGAGGGGCTGCTGCTCGCCCCAAATGTGCGTTTGTTTGGGGTGGCCAGCTGCACATCTTCCTGCCATGATCGCAGCTTGTGTTTCCCTGGAGGTGGTCAGCGTCCCTGGAAAGGTCTTCTTCAGCACAGAGGCAAAGCTGGATGAGCTGAGGGAGCTCCGGTCTGGAGAGCGGCTGTTCCTGCGGCTTCACAAACAGCCCCCGCTCACCATTTCTAGGGAGAAAGGTAAGGCTGGCACCAGCACCTTCTCTCGGGTGTACTTGGAATTGTGAACCCTGGGGGAAGTCATAGAATCATAAAACAATATGGGTTGGAAGGGACCTTAAAGATCATCTAGTTCCAACCCCCATGCCATGGTCAGGGATACCTCTCACCAGATCAGGCTGCCCAAGGCCCCGTGCAATCTGGCCTTGAACACCTCCAGGGATGGGGCTTCCACAACTTCCCTGGGCAGCCTGTTCCAGTGTTCCACCGCTCCCATGGTGAAGAAATTCTTTCTCACGTCTAGCCCAAATCTGCACCTCTCCAGTTCATCCCCATTTCCCCTCATCCTGTCATTACAAGCCTTTGTGAACAGTCCCTCCCCAGCTTTCTTGTCGGCTTCTTTCAGGTAGTGGAAGGTTCCTAGAAGTCCTGTCTGTGAAGTTAGTCTGTTATTTATGTGCTGACAGCTGTGGTTCTGATGCACAGTGATCAGCTCTGAGGTATCTTTGGCCTAGGTGTGTTCCGAATGCTTTTTTTTTTTTGATATTGTGAAAATGCCTTTGAAAATGTTTTCAGTAGATACCAGCTTGTGTTTTGCTGGCATGGAAATTAATATTTTATTGATTAACAGGATTTATGTTGATTCCAACAGCTGTAGTTCTAATTCACAGTAATAAATTCTGAAGTATCTTTTGCCCTGGTGTGTTCTCAATGCGGGACTACTTTGTGCTCAAAATGGTTTTAAAAATAGTTCCAGTAGATACCTTACCAGCCTCTGCAGTGCTGGCACTTTACCTAGATGTGTGTGAGTAACACCACGGCCACACCAAAATAAGATTAACGAAACGAGTCCAGTTCTGGACAGTTTGTGTGCATTTTTAAGGTTGAGTTGTTTTCTTTTAGGCAAAGTGGATCCAGGCGTATCTCCTGTGTCGCTTAGCTGTTAAGTACACAGATTTCTGGTAAATCTCAGCTACTCGAGTCACATTCTCTGCCAGTATTGAATAAGAACAAGATGGATGGAAATCTGCATGCAGGTTGGATTTCATTTGGGAGATCACAGGTGGCCCTGGGCTTTGAGGATCAAATTTAAGCACGATTCTAACAGAGAAAAGAAGTCCCTTTCTCCCAGTCCCCTGTGCCTTGACCAGTTTTGAGGTTTTGCAGTGAATTGGCCTCTATATTCCTTGTGTGTCCCTTGTCATAGCTAGGTCAGGAGGATTATCTCCAGGTGTAAGAACAGGCGTGTGTCGGAGACTTTGCCGGACTGAAGTCAGGTCGATAGTAGCGAAGAGATATTTCCATTCAGAAAGAATAAACTTGTGGACTTTATTCTGAGCTGAATCAATGTGTGTCTTTGCTTCTTGGCAAGTGTCTCACATCTCTAATCCTGGACCAAGTGCTTTCTGGGGAGGATGGCATGGTTGGTTGGTCCTCTGTCCCTGGGAATGGTCCAGGTTTTTAGAGCTGCTGAGTTCTTCTGCAGAATACAATCCTTGCACAATTTCGTCTTGGTTCTGCAGAGCTTATAATCAGAGGGATGCCTTGGTCTCTGCTGGTGGCATGTGTGGGTACTGAGAGCTCAGTTGTGCCTGTGATGGCAGTGATGCCTGCTGCTGTGGTTCCTGGATTCACACACAAACAAAATTTGAATGCCGTCTGTTAACAGCTGTTCTCAATCTGTAGGAAAATCAAATTCTGAGACTGTAGTACTTATGCTGAAACAACTTTTTCTTCCAGGGAAAACGCTGCATGAGGTTAAAAGCCTTGTCACTGAGGAACCAAAGTCTTGGCTGGATGTAATCTCTACTTGGAGAAACCTTCGTGGGTGCGAGGGGAAAAAAGATGTGTTTCAAGAAAACAGATGGCCTCTTAAGAGAAAATCAGAAGAAGAGACAAATATTGTAACTAAAAGGCAGAAAGCAGAACAAGTGAGAGAGTCTGAGGAATGTCAGGCAGAAGATGGAGAGAGTTATATGGTACCCAAGAGAAAGAGCGACCAGAACTGTGGGACTGAAAGCCAGGCTTCCTTAGAAGACCCTTCCAAAAGCAGCAAAGAGGAACCTGTTGCAAATGAGGAATTCGGCTTCAGTTTCAGAGTTTCTTGTTGCTGTAGTGGAGCAATTGCCAAAATACTTACTTCGCAGGTATGCTCAAGTATCTCTGTTTTAAAGTAATTTACCAAAGGGGAAGGGAGATGTGTAGTTTCATTTGTCATTTCAGTTGTGTTGTATGTTTTAGAATAATAAACTGCAGGAGGTTTTTCTGTATTTTCTCAACCAAGCCCTTAATCTACATTTATTTAAAATAAGTAGAAATGCTAGGGTTGCTGTTAATTTCTGGGCTCTGATACCCTGAATATTTTTCAGATCAGTGCCTTTTATTGAGGATAAGTTGAGGTACTTGGGCTTGTGGAGCCTGAGAAGTGATCTGATACTAGCTTACACCTACTTAAAGGGCCCTTGCAAGGACTGTGGAGCCAAACTCCTCTCAGTTGTGGCAGAGGGTGTAAAAGAGAAAGGCAGAGGCCAGAACTTGCAGGTCGGTGGGCTCTGACTGGGTATTGGGGAGAATTTGTTCCCTAGGAGGGCAGTGCAGGCCTGGGAGGCGTCACAGGGAGTGGATCTTGGCCCTGGGAGAGAGTAGAGAGAGTAGTGGCATAGAGGACTTCCAGGGGCCCTTTCCATCTAGCACTGATCCCATCTGTAATAACTTTCTGCTAGAAATAACAGCTCTGGAGCGCTGTTTCCGCATCAGACAGCTGCCCATGGAGCATCCCCCCATGCTGGGAGCATCGCCCCCATGGCTGTGTTGCCAGGCAGGGCTCACCCAAGGAGTGCGCTGACCCACGGCTCCATCTCCTGGCGCGAGCTGCAGGAAGAGAGGGGAAACAACCTGAGCGCCCCCGCTCTGCACAGCCTGCGGGCAGAGACGGGGGCGAGCGCAGCCCTGCCCATGGAAAGTGCCCCAGAGGCAGCATGGAGCCCCGTGGGGCAGGACAGAGCCGCTGCCCAGTCCTTGCTGTGGGACGTGGCACCGGCACTCAAGGGAAAGTGCCCGCGCAGGAGCCGCGGGGCCAGACGAGGCCGAGCCAGTCGGTGGCCTCGCCTTCCTCCTCTTCAGCAGGGTCCCCGGCTGCCTGCTTCTCGCCGATCAGCACCTGCAACTGGCCCAGGGCCAGGCAGAGCTTCATGCGTGGGGCGCTGCCACGGCTGCAGAGAGGGGCGGCACGGAGCGATCTGGAGGTGGCCGAGCCCAGCGGCTCTGCTCCACCATCCCCCCGCAATGGACAGGGCTCCGTGGGTGTCCCTGCTCAGCAGTTTAGCTGGCCCATCCCATCAAGGCCACCGAAGGTCCGTGTGGGACTGATTGATGCTCAAGAGAGCAGCAAACAGCCAAAGCAAGGCACTCAACAAAGATGTTTTAGCTGAGCAGTGCTGCTGGTCGAGAGCTTGACTCTTGCCAGTGCCAGACGGTGCAGCCACAGCACCGTCTCTGAAGGCACTCGAGCCGGTGCTGGGGCCAGCGCCAATTGGCGTTCAGTAAATTCAGCTAAGTCTAGGCCATAGCAGGTTTATCTGCTGAGCTCTCATCGAATCATCGAGTCATAGAACAACCAGGTTGGAAGAGACCCACAGGATCATCAAGTCCAACCATTCCTATCAAACACTAACCCATGTCCCTCAGCACCTCGCCCACCCGTCCCTTAAACCCCTCCAGGGAAGGGGACTCAACCCCCTCCCTGGGCAGCCTCTGCCAGGGACCAATCACCCTTTCTGTGAAAGTTTTTTTCCTAATATCCAGTCTAAAGCTCCCCTGGCGGAGCTTGAGGCCATTCCCTCTCATCCTGTCCCCTGTCACTTGGGAGAAGAGGCCAGCTCCCTCCTCTCCACAACCTCCTTTCAGGTAGTTGGAGAGAGCAATGAGGTCTCCCCTCAGGCTCCTCTTCTCCAGGCTAAACACCCCCAGCTCCCTCATGTTGTAGCATCTCATCCTATGAGAACATTGCTTTGCCTTTTACTTCCACTTAGGGTCCAATGGTACTGACGACACCAAGGAAAAGAGAAAGGATTGGCAAGCTGAAGTCCCTCTGGGACTGCTGAATGTCTCAGCTGACAGTGACATCGCTTCAGTAGGTCCTGCTCTGGCTGGAGAGAAAGTTGGTAAGAAAGATTTGGGTTTTATTGATTGAACGTGGGAGGATGTTTGCTACTGTTGCTATCACTTTACATACACTTTGATAGCTAGCTAACATACAACTGCAAGAATGTTTTCCTTCCTCTCCGGAAGGGAGATTAACTCTGTTGCTTCCAAAAGAAAAGAAGGAGAAGGATTCAGGATCATTCTGTGCCGTTGCTGTTGATGAGGGCAGACATGAGCCAAAAGCAGATGAGGAAGACATGTAAGTCAAGCACCACACGACTGAACAGTTTTCACGAAATGACAGGTTGCATTACCTAAAGTTTTTCTTCTCTTCTTTTAAATTCACAAAGAAAGAAAACTCACCTGTTACACAGAGTCTGCCAATTGAACTTTCATAACTCTGATTTAATGTGTCACATGCCAATGTTGCCATTCATAATGTTACACAGCAGTACAAAACAAATGTCACTTGACACACTGATAAGGAATGGTGAGGAAATTGTGCATCCTCTCTACACCTCTGCAAGGTTCATGCCGAGAGAAACAAATCCCTTTTCTTTCACCTCTGGCATCACCACAACCAAATGATTGTAAGGGTACAAAGGGCCTTATTTCTGTAGGCTGAAAGTACGTAGCAATTGTGGTACTGATGTACAAAATGACAAGAATAGTGCCTTGCTTATGCTTTCAGTACTCAAAATACTAAATCCTAGAGGAAGAAGAGATTTTCCAGGGTTTTAGATAAGATCTGTACATCTTCCCACAAATCGAGGTAAGCAAAGAAGTTTCAGAAAGCTTAAAGTCACAGGGAGGTGGTTGAGTCACCTTCCTGGAGGTGTTTCAAGCACGGGTGGATGAGGTGCTAAGGGGCATGGTTAAGTGTTTGGTCAGAATGGTTGGACTCGATGATCCAGTGCGTTTCTTCCAACCTGGTTATTCTATGATTCTGTGAAAGCTTCACCTGTGGCTGAAGCATAATTCACATCCTACATAAACATGGCCAACTGTGTAGCTTGGTCTCAGTGGGAAAAGGGGATGCGATGCTGATAAGAGTGCTGGGCTGTTTTTACAGTTAGGATGAGATATCGTTTGACTAGTTGTGGTTTGAGCAGAGAACCAAGCGTTCCAGATCTGAAAATGACCAACGTGTCCACCACAGCAGTGTAATCCTTGCTCACGTGGTTTGTGAGCCTGCGGTGCTCTGTTGGCACCATCCATCGCAACCTATTGCTGTGGTTATGCTTTGACTTTCTTCCAGGCTGTGGCTGCTTAAATTAGCACCTTTACAGCCCCAGAAAGTGGTTTGTGCCCAGCCAGATCAAGGCCACCAAGGGTAGGGACGGTCCCCATGGGCTCCTGGATGCTGGGCAGAGGGGGTGGGTGGGCGGGCAGTGCCCGTCCCCCCTGTGTCACAGTGCCAGTGCCTGGCACCACACAGTCACCATGCCCCAGGCAGGTAACCAGGGGCAGCGTCCCCTTCCCTCTGTCAGTCTGCCCAGCCTCGCCACCAGGACAGCTGGGCTGGGGACAGCTCTGAGACATCCACGAGGAAGCCCTTACGGAGCCCGTGGAATTACTGGAGGGAGATAAGGGAGGAAGGCTGGAGGCTGGACAAAGCTGCCAGCTCCTCAGGAGATGAGAAGAGCCACCAAGCCCAGGAGGTGCTGGAGGCTACGAGGTCTTTTCAGCTGGATAGGAGTGGTAAGACAAGGGATTTCCTTCTTGAGGAGCACTGGAGTGCTCCCTGTGTTTTTCTCTTGCAGATTGAAGGTCAGTAACAGCATGAAGCTAGGGGTTTCAGTGCTTTGGAGCACCCACTGGTGCCATACAGGACAGGAGAAGGGTTCTTGCCCCGAAGGCCCATCAGACTGGGAGCAGTTTGCCACTCTTGGAAGCCCCTGGGATGGCTTCAGGTTGAGGGAGAAGAGAGGTCCAGCATCTTCTGGGAGGCATGAACAGCTTGTGGGATGAGGAGTCAGGTCTTGCTCACATGCTCAGGGAACAGCCGATCGCCAGCTTTGGGGTCAGGAAGGAATTTTCCCCTGGGGCAGATTGGCACTGGTCCCCAGGGGTTTTTTGCCTTCCTCTGCAGCATCGAGCAGGACCACTAGTCAGGATTTCTTTAGCCCAGTTTGGCTAGGTTACTGCCTGCTGCTCCTGCCCCATGAAGATGGTTTCTCATGCCCTGCAGCTGCAGGGAGGAAGGCTTTTTTTCCCCCAGGGTGGATTGGCAAGTGTCCCTGGGGGTTTTTTTTACCTTCCTCTGCAGCAGTCAGCACTGCCCCTTGCCAGGTCTTCCTCTCTAGGTTCAACAGTCCCAGTTCCTTCAGCTGCTCCTCATAAGGCTTGTGCTTTATACACTTCACTAGTTTCGTTGGTGTTCTCTGGACACAGTCCAGCAGCTCAATACCTTGTAGTGAGAGGCCCCAGACTGAACACAGGATTTGAGGTGTGGCCTCATTGGCACCAAATACAGGGGCACAATCACTTCCTTTCTCCTGCTGGCCACAGCATGTTTGATCCCAGCCAGGATGCTGTTAGTTGTCTTGGCCTCCTGGGCACACTACTTCTTACTTTCAGATTCGGCCTGACTTTCTGAGCTTAAACAAGTTCCTTGTGGGTCTTTTTCTGTCTGTCATCTCTGCTTCTGGGCTATCAGGCCAGGCACCTCCCCAGGCATCTCCCAGCTCTGCTGGTGAGTCTTCATCTTCTTCACCTGCCCTCTTGTTCTCAGCACTGTCTCCAATTTAATATCATATCAGAGAATGGGCAGTCACTACTCCAGGTGCTGGCAGGGAGGACAACAGAATCAAACCTTTTCCTTCCTGCCTGGCTACTCCACCACTTTGGCAAGATGTCTTTGTCCAGGGACTATGAAGAAACAGTTTCATCATTTGTCCCCTGCAGACACACACAGACCCTCTTCTTACTGGGACCTTCTCAGATTATGTGGAGGAGACAGGTGGAAAGCATTCCCATACAGGGCACTCTTAATTATTTGGGTCAGCTGAGATTAATGACAATGTTTACCCTGAGACAGGTGGTGCAGCTGCCCAGGGCCATTTTGGGCACATTTCCAGTGAGCCCTCTGGTGGGATAACAAGCAGAGAGTGAAAAAGTTTGACCCTTTTGCTCCTTAGACAGAGCAGGAAAGCAGATGATGCTTGAAAAGAGTCTTGTTAGGATAAGGGAAGCATCTGAAGAGGAACATCTGCCTTGCTTTCTCCACTGGACAAACTAGGAAACAGAGCAGGTGGAAAATGTGATGAAGGAACTGCCACAAGTTCTCTGGCTGCATTCAAGATAGGTGACCCTTAATGTGTTTTTACATCATTCATTTGTATGCCCCTGATGCTAGGATGGGTTCTATTTATCAAGTTCCTTTGACAGTCTTCTCTGGACTTTGACTGTCAATTCATCTCCTTTCACCTGCTTGGAGTTGCCTCCATTCTTTAGGAGCAGTTTGCCAGAGGAATGTGTTCTGTAGAGATTTGTCACTTCTCTCTGTTGGCACCCCCCCAGCTCTGAAGGTGAGCTGTAGTGTGTGGTTCTGCTCTGTCACTGTATCTTTAATCTACATGAGGCTTCTTGTTTGTTTGTTTGTTTTTACCAACTATGTATGGAAATTATCTCTGCTATATTTGTTATATTCTTACACACCTCCCTTTAGCAAAGTCCCAGCTCAGCAAACTCAGTTTCTCTCCATAGTCTGAAAAACTTTAGTGCAATCAGCGTATTTCCTACTAAAGAAAGAAGTAACTTGCTCAATGGGGATTAGACCTAAGAATTGGACCTTTCCAGTCTGCTTCCTGGGCCCATGACAGGTACAGTTCCATCCCAGCTCTGAGGCTGCTTTATCCTCTCTCACCACACTCTTGGGTACAGTGGGGAGTCTCCTCTGAAGGAGGAGGTTTGAGCTCTCTGCCTGGGGACTTGCTGGTGCAGCTGGCAAGTCTGAGCAGCCTTGAGCAGCTCGCAAGCTGAGTGCAAGCTTGAAAGCCCAGAGGGTGTTCAGTGACGGATGAAAATATTATGGAATAGGAGCTGGAAGTTATTTCCTTATTTTCTGACCTATTGTTAGTGCAGTTGGAGGGGAAGTGGCAAATCCCGCTGTTCTGATCTTTGCCTGTAACAAGCTCTCCAGCACCCCTGCATGGAATTTTATTTTAGCTTGGTGGGTTTTAGAATTTCATTTTCAGTGGTTCAGAATTTGTGACCCTCTGAGCTCATGGAATGCAAAAGCATTTGCTGCTTCTCCTCACTACATAGGAAGATACTTGGCTGAATCTCTCTTGTAAGTTTTTGAGCTGGGTATCTGAGGCATGAAGAAATATTCAAGAAAATTTCATGAGAAAAACTCATGAATATTCTTTTGAACCAGCTCTGCATATTCCTCGAGCTGGGCTTCAAAGCTTTTCCACTTACTTTCCAAGCATTTGTGGAAGATGGTGTCTTTTTTTCTTTGTTAGCAACAAAGTTTGGCCAATGTAAAACTGCCCTGAATACTTGGAGTCCACCTGCATCCCTGTGGTGGCCGGTTTGCTGTGCTGGATCTGTAGTTTTTGTTATCAAACCAGCCAGGAGCAAGTTGTTTCCATCTTACTGTTTGCAGTCCAAGTGACCGGATAGGTTTTGCAGAGTGTGGTGAGCAGTCAGCGTTGGCACAAAATGGACCGGAGGTGAGGGCTGAAACCTCTGATTTTAGTGGTTTTAGGGGAGATTTTCTTACTGGGTTGTACTCTGCAGGGTAGGGGCCAGCGCAGGTGGCACTAAGCTTGCTCTCCAGTCACCCTGACCACCTGGAAAGTAGGGAATACAGTTGGGATACAGGGATGAGGAAGCCCACCATGGGCTAGAAACAGCATGAAGAGCACCTGGTTACTGCTCGTTTGCCTTTGGAAGAAGTTGACCCACGCGAAGACTGTGGGCACCAGGATGGACAGGGGTGTCTGTGGCAGCCCTGTTCCTGCAGATAGACTTAGGTCTGTCCCTGGCTGTCCTGTCTCACTGATGAGCCTGACCCTGTCCTGCTGTGCCCACGGTTGTCCTGCCCACCTCCTGCTGAGCCTCACCTGCTTCATGGATCCCAGCTGCTTTTGGACGAGATGTGGTTCTGGTGCTCACAGAATGCTCTGGCAGCGTGGCTCTGGGGAGGAGGAGGCCGTGCGACTTCATATCAAGCCCTGGCATAGGGTCTCCATCAGCTGTGGCCCTAGCTGTGGCAGGAGAAGGCAAGGCAGGGCTTTCCCTCAGTGCGCACCGAGCTTGGGCAAAAGTCCACCTTCCCAGTGCTACCTTTGAGCTGTTAAAAGCCAAAGCAGAGAGAAGCACACCTACAGACTGGGCAGAGAGTGAATTGAGAGCAGCCCTGAAAAGAAAGAATTGAGGGTGCTGAGAGATGAGAAACTCAATGTGAGCTTGCAATGTGCGCTTGCAGCCCAGAAACCAGCAGTGTCCTAGGCTGCATCCAAAGCAGTGGGACCAGCAGATGTGGGAGAGGATTCTGCCCCTTTGGTGAGACCCCGCCTGGAGCCCTGCATCCAGTTCTGGAGGCTGAGAGATTTGGGGTTGCTCAGCCTGGAGAAGAGAAGGCTGTGGGGAGACCTTAGAGCAACTTCCAGTACTGAAAGGGGCTCCAGGAAAGTTGGGGAGGGGCTCTGGATCAGGGAGTGCAGGGATAGGACAAGGAGAGGATGTTTTTAAGGTGAGAGAGGGGAGATCTAGGTGACATCTTAGGAAGAAATCGTTTTCTGTGAGGGTGGGGAGGCCCTGGCCCAGGTTTCCCAGAGCAGTGGCGGCTGCCCCATCCCTGGAGGGGTTCCAGGCCAGCTTGGATGGGGCTTGGAGCAACCGGATTCAGTGGGAGGTGTCCCTGCCCATGGCAGGGGTGGAACTGGATGGTCTTTAGGGTCCCTTCTGACCCAAGCCATTCTATGATTCTTTCAATGGCAGGATCAGGGCATGCCGTCCATATTAAAATGTTTGTAAAATGGCTATTTGAAGCTTTTAAATATTTGCTGGCCAGGTTTGAATCATGCTTTTGAATCATGCTCTTAGGTAGTTGTCTAGGCCTTTATAGCAGCCATTGGGTGACATAACATGTCCGTTCTCACCCTTTTCCAGGCAGGTGAGGCAAGAAGCAGTGCTGAGAACAAAGGTCACTGAGCAAGTTGTTAAGACTCTCCCATTTGCCTGTCAAATAGACAGGATGAACCCGAAAGCGGTGATAAAACTGCAACTGCATTGGCGTTGAGGAGATGTGGTGGGATACGCCGCAGGACAGGCCGTTAGCGCTTGGCTGAAGCAATGCTAATCGTGGCCTGAAAAGTACGCAGCCCAATTACTGCAGCTCTACCACTGAAGTAATGGGGAACTTGGGAGTGGGACTGATGAGCAGCTTCATAACGGGCTAATGAGCAGTCTGGCTGCTCTCCATCAAAGGCCTAGTGGAAGTTGGTACAAGACCCCTGGGGTGGTACAGGAGGAGAATGTGCAGGCTGGGAAATGTCCAAATGTAGCATTAAAATGCAGCATGAACTGAGTGGAAGCCTGTGCTTAAATGTGACAGGTGCATGAGAAGTGATACATTCTCAAAGAGGCTATATTTGCGTTATACAAAGCCCAAGGAATAGATTATAGATGTGCTGTTTTAGTCTTAGAGCTTCTAGGTGGCTGGAAACACCTTTTGTTCCAGATAGTGGAGGAAGCTGCCTGAAAAAAAAAAGCAGCCTCTTGGGTTTTGATTATTGAGGAAGAGTAGACAACAAGGGAGAATCGGGAAGAGCTGTGGGTGAAATAGCAGGTATCGGAGGTGGGAGGTGATCTGGGAGGAGCTGCTGAGGGTGACAGAGAAGGATGAGGACATTAGGATGAGGCTGGGGATGGCAAGGTGCATCTGATGTGTATGGAGTTGGAGCCACTAATCAAGCATTTGTATCTCCTGTCTCATAAACAGTTGACAATCATCACCTCCATCCTTTTGTATTGGAGGTCAGTGAGAGCTTTAACAGCTTTGTACTGCTCCTCGTTGTCGGTTAACTGAGGGTCTTGCTGTGGATCTGAACATCCAAATCCTGCTGATTAAATGCGTAAGAAATCAGCACTGCTGGACTGTAGGATAGTTTTTCTTCTTGGCTTTTAATTTTTTAGGAATCCATGAGCTGGGGACATTAGTAAGTTGGCAAAGTCAAGATCTTGAAAGTCAGGCACTGTCATTGCATCCTGAATTTGCCTCTGTGAGTCTGTGGGATGTAATTCATTTTAATGAGCTGTTCATGTGCAAGAGTTAACCTGCACCTGCTTTTCCTGCCTCCTTGTGCTCCTGGCAGCATCGCCCCTGCAGGTGTTTGGTGATCACCTGTTTTCTTTGTGGCTGGGTAACAGCAAGTTGCATGGGTGATTAACTGTGATTCAAGGCACCTTTCCTTGACAGGCAACTATTTCAGCATGTGCTAAAATGTGTTTGGGAATCATGTCCCAAGGCCTAGGAGCCTCAGAGGGTGCAAGCAACTTAACGTTCTCCATTGTGACCAAAATAGATGATACAAATTATAGCTGTTCAAGAGATGATTGAAAAGCCTCTGTTGCAACAGCACACGTAATGTAAGCCTGCCTAGCGCATGGGTTAGAGCCCTTTCCAAAAGTGCTGATGATCTTTCTTAATCAGCAGCTAATTTCTTGTTACCAATGATCTTGCTGCACAGGATTTTTTAGTCTGGAATAATCTCTTGGAAGCCTTTGATGGTGTGTTTAGCAACCTGAGAGAAGCGACTTCCCTCAAAGTGGCTGGGTGATGATCTCGGAGGGATATAGAATAGGGTGAGATAGTTTGCAGTGTAACATCAGTTGTTCCTGAAGTGCTAACATGAATCCCTTGCCAGTTATAGATTGCAGGCAGCAATCGGATCCTGCTTGTTATATTTCTGATGAAGGAAGTCGCAGTGTCTTGGAAGGAAAACTGTCTGTGACTGACATATTTTGCTTCAGCAGCCGGGGTAATAAGTTATTTCTGTGCAAAAACTGAGATGTAATTATTCCTAATGGTGTCATGTTGACTTGCTCTTGTAGTGCTAGGCAGAAAGGTAGTTTCTGTAAATAAAGGAAACTAAACCCAGTTAATAATGAAAAGGACGACTTCTGCAAGCGTATGCCTGAATGAAGAGAGTGGAGAGATGTGTGGGAACACTTATTCCAATCAGAACAACAAATTTTCCAGCAAGTTATCTCTGATCCTTTCTGTCCATTCCTCATCAGCATTCATAGAAGGAGATATTATTTATGAGAACTTCTGTGAGAAAAGAAGTGTGTGAATATTAATGAGAATTACAAGAAATGACATGCAACTCTGCAAAATCTGTGTGAGAAGCACCTGGGTGCCCATCATGTGCTCTCGGCAGATTTTGCACAGTTTTGCAGCATCTCTGGTAGCAAATGTGGGTGCAAACGTAGCATTAAGTGTCTGATCAAGCCCCACAGGCAACAAATAGCTGATAGTCACACTAAATGAACTCTAGTGAAGTCCTTGGTTTAGTCTCTTGCCTACAACATTAAGTTCAGAAATAAATATAAACATATTTTACTGATCTGTTAGAGTAGGGAGTGGAGAAAACACCTTCTGACCTCAACGAGGTCAGGTTTTCACCTTAGGCTCTCCAAGCACAAGTTGTGAACTGAATTTGTGAGCAAAATAGAGCTGAATTTATTAGTTAAACCTGTGACTGAGCAACTGTGCAAAGTCTTATACTGGGGCCTGGGACTGCTGCTTTCAAGTAGAAAATGAACCAACAACAAACAGGGCAAAGCTGCAGCTCTCCGAATGGAGAGAGAGATGTATTAATAAGAGTAAAAAATCAGCTGTTTAGAATTCAGGATTGTGTTATTGTTTTGTTTGAATACACACCTGGGATGGCCTGAGACCAAGAGGTTGTGATTTCTGTTTCATCCCCCTCCATCTCCCACGTAGGCAGCGTGTGATAATCCTGATGCTGGCTGAGGTGCTGTTAGTGCATCTGCTACTAATCTGGGTGCTACCAATACCTTTACTATAAGTTTTGGTTTTGTTTATGGTTACTTCTGGGCTTCTAGCTAAATTTGAATTAGACGTGAATGTTTAGTGAGATCTCTGCTTAACCAGCATGGGCTGCTCTCTTGTTTTGGATCAGTGCAAATAATTTCTGAAGTTTTTTGGAAGAGTTAGGGGCTGGTGGTGCAGGTTTGCTTGGTTTTGTTCCTTTTGGTTTTGTGACTTTTTTTTCTCTTGTTGTTTGTTTTAAAAGGTGCTTGCCCTTGACCTCTTGTTCATATTTAAACACAAACTGTTTGAAACAGTTTCTTTTTATTTTGAAGGAGTGCTAATAGCTTATCCACGTTCCTGTTTCTGCTGCTTTATTGTGTTCTTGTATTCCCTGAACCTGCAGGCTCCAAATTTGCTGCCTACAGATGTGGTGTAGCTTCTGGTTGAGTAGGGTTGCATCTAAAGCACCTCTCAAAAGAATAATAACCTCCTCACTCTAACCAAACTATGACAAGGCAAAAGTTAATATAACGGGGTCTAAGTTCATGGGGACATTTGGAAATATTTTCTTGATTCTGAAAGCTGTGGTCCATGGGTCCTTCTCTCCACAGTGCCTTGGGAAATAATAGCAGGAATGGGGACAATCATGTTAAAGGTGGTTAGAGTGCTGCCACCTTTTGGTAGAAAATTAGGGAGAGCTGTTGCCAACACTGACTTGGAGAAAAAAAGCCTTTTCAATATCTAAACAGCAGTGAAAAGGGATTACCTGAGCGTGCATTGCTTGACAAGAATGTTATCCCATGTAGCTGCTTTTCTTTCTGCCTCCTTTGTGCAGTCCTTCCTTTTGTCGGTTCTTGATTTGTCTGTAGTTTCCACTAGCAGCTTTCATACCATTATTCATCATGTTTGTGTCTGATGAATGCAACATGAAACCCCTTGCAGCATCCCGCAGCTGTGAAAAAGGATGTTCTGATGCTTCTTTTAGAAGGAGCAGTGGCTTAAATCAAAGACATGTAGCAGCTGAAGAGCTGGTAGAAAATTGCTTGACATGGAAAAATGGCTTGTGTCTGCGTGTTGCTTGTCTCCTGGCGCTCTGGAGCAAGCATGTGGATAGAGCTGGTTCATCAGTCTCACTAAGAGCCAATACACAGCTAGACTTGAAATGCTGCCTCTCCCTTCATCTACCACTCAGGGGCAGAGACAGCGATAGAGGGAACAGTCACATTCATGTGCAGTTTTACTTCCTGCCACTCTGTGTTTAAATGCTTCTGATGAAAATCTTGAGTGGTTTCACTCATTGGAGAAGGCAGATGCTGTAGAGGCAGGTCATAGGTGAGTTTTTCAGTGTGGGCATTTGCACAGTTGAAAGAACTTGGGGCCAAAAGAGAAATCACTTTGTTTAAGAAGTAAGTTTCTTGGAGGAGTTAAGAGATGCTGTCTAGAAATGTTTGGATGTCACTTCCCAGACTTTGGGATGGGAGGTTGGCATGCACATATCTGTAGGGATCTCTAGTCCCTCATTATTTGCTCTTGTATGAATGGGGTCAGTACTTCAAGTGGGAAATGGCTGATGCCCCTGCAGTACCTGACACTGACTTGTGTTGGGGTTAACCCCTCACTGGAGAGTGCACTGCCAGGTCTCAGAGTGCACTGGGTTACTGGGACTCCCTGGGTGGGAGGTGCAGGGAGCAGCCGGCTGCGGGTGCCTGAGGTTTTTAATGGCCATCTTCAGGCAGTAATATTTTATTAAGTGAGAAAGCTCCCCATTTCATTACTCTGTATGCTCCAGCTTAGAGTTAAATAGTACTATAATTCTACTTCACGATACGTTCAAGACCTTCTTTTGCAACTTGGAGTGGTACTTTCTCAGAGGAGTAAGTTTCTTGACTCTAAAGGCAGTGTTTGCATGAACAAAGATGCAGAATCTCATCTGACATCTGTATTGTGTGTGCAGCATGTAAGTCATCAGATGGAGGCTGTAATTATTATTTCTGTACATGTTAGGAAGTTAGGGTGCTTGCTTCTATTCCAGGGTAAGAGTATTGATAGTGAATAACTGAGAGGATGCTGCAAAGGAAACTCAGTTGATATGCAAAACACAAGATGTCAAGGTCTGACATTCCTCATCACTTATGAGACGGCATCTAATAACTCATAAGTGAATGTAAATGTCATATCAGTCCTAAAACATTATGCATTCTCTATCAACCAGAATAATGAATGATAACAAATGTTACAGCACACAAAACACCAAGAAAACAAAAGTGAAGCATGAAATGAAATTAAAGAAATCAAGCGGAGAAAATGAGAATGCTACTATACCTTGCTTTATTAATACTTCTCATCTGGAAGGATCTCCAAGCTTCGTGGGTAGGATGGATGCTTACAGGCTCCAGACAAATCTGACCACACATAAATAAATACTCATGCATCATTCCTGTTGGCACACAACAGTTTTTTTCCAATTCATTGTGGACTTGCAACGGGGCAGACGTAGTATTCTGGTAAAAAAAATGAAGTGCTTTTTGAAGGTTTCTTTGCAGTTGCAGGCACTGGAAAATTACTGTTGGCAGCCACAGCATTTGTAATCACATGGCTCCAGGAGCTGAATCCTGTAATACCTCCCTTTGAGTGACCAAATGGAGGATGTTTCCTTTTCTCAGCATCCTACAGCTTTTCTCTAAGCGTAGATGAAAAAGAGAACATTGCTTCTTTCTGTCTTTATATATTCTGTAGCCATTTTCTTTAAACATTTTTGTCTCTGCAGTGCCTTAACCTCATCAAGTCTTTTCTGTGCCTGAAGTGTTTGTGCTACCATTTTCGCCCTTCCTTTTTCTGTCCGTTCCTAGTTTCCTTTGGAGATTTGGGTAGGAGAGGGAGTTGCTGTTGCTATTTGTAACACTTGTGTTGTTTTTACTCAAATGATTAGTTGTTGAGGGTTTTTTTTCCCACTGGTAAATTTGAAAAAAATGTTGATTTGCAAAATGACTTGATAAGCACATGAAAAAGAGAATTGTTCTTTGGAAACTTAGATTACAGAAAATATTTGGTCTATTCCCCTTCCCATACTCGGTGAGCTCTGCTCCTTTTTAAAAGCTGAGTAGTAGTTATGAAAAAGTGTGTTTTTTAAATCACAGAAAGGCAAATTTGGAGACTGCACAGAGGCATCATAAGCCCATCTCCAGCTGATGTCTTGTGGGATTCTGGTATTTAACTGCAGGTTATCTGATGTGTATGGAGTTGGAGCCACTAATCAAGCATTTGTATCTCCTGTCTCATAAACAGTTGACAATCATCACCTCCATCCCTTTGTCTTCCAGTGAGGAGAACTATTAGACATTCTGGGGGCCTGAAAGGGTCAAAGACAGAATAATGAAAGCCAAGAGCCTGGAGAGCAATATTCTGTCTGGCCTGAAAGGGTCAGGAACGGAATATCATGCCAACAACAAAGCTGCTCCTCCTGACAGGGAGGTTGTGGACTATCAGGGCTCTTGGCAACATGCTTAGTTTCTCATCATTCCAGGGCCCAAGTTAAATATATTTCAAGAACACCTGCAGGTCTGAGATAAGACCAGCACAAACAGAATAATGTGTGAATCCTTGAACAGACACGTAGTCCCTCACTTGTAGAACTTGCAGAACTTGTATTCTCACGGTAAGAATAGCCGTAATGTAAACAGTGCACTCAAGCTTGGTAGAAACTGACAAGCTCTCCCAGGAGAGTATAAAAACTCTGGTTGAGGAATAAAGAATTGCTACTTGCCACCAGAGCAGTAGTCCGTCTAGTCTCTCTAAGACGTCCCTGTGAGCTGGTCTCCGTCATTTGGTGCCGAAACCCGGGATACTCGGTTGCTAAAGGACAGGACGTCGCTCGCCTTCACGAGCCGCGGTTGGTAAGTTGGAATCGAGGGCGAGGACAAGGGATTTTGAGGCAGACGAAAGAAAAAAAAAAAAAAAAAGGAAAAGAGAAAGAGAGAGAAGAATAGAAAGAAAGAGAAAAGGAAAAAAAGAGAAGAATAATAGAAAGAAAGAGAAAAGGGAAAAAAAAAGAGAGAGAGAAGAATAGAAAAAAAAAAAAAGGGAATTTCTTTGAGTAATGAACATAACATTTTTGCAAGTATGTTAAAGTCCCTGCTTTGTGCTAGGGGGGTAAAAGTTACAAGAAAACAAGTTGATCATTTTTTAGATTTCGTACAAGAAGTTTCTCCATGGTTTCCTAAAGACGGTACAATTAATATTGAAACTTGGAATAAGGTAGGAGATAAGATTCAAAGCTATTATACTATTCATGGGCCTGAAAAGGTCCCTATTGATGCTTTCACCTTGTGGTCTCTGGTTAAAGAATGTTTAAGAGGGGACACAGGTGATGAAAAGTGGGTAAGAGAAACACGCTCCTCCATTAAACGACTGTATCCTTCGCTTCCCCATTCTAAGTCTCTGGATGCTTTTCCACACACACCCCCCCCGGGGGTCCCGGAGCTCTGCTCCAGCCGCTCACCACCACCACTGCCGCCACGAAACCAAGTGGTGCTGCAATCGTCTGCACTTCACACAATACCACGGAATGTAAACGGACCATTGGGGGGTGGCTTTACTAACTTGTAATTAGAATGATTGTCAATAATTCGATTGGGAATCTTTGTTTTACCTGGGGTCATTAATGCAGGCTGTACTGGAACGATTTAAGCAAGAGTATGGATGCTGTCTCCTCTAGTGTTATGAACACCATTTCCACTAGTATTAATACCAACAGATAGCCGAATAGTGTATTTAATTTTATTCAAAGCAATTGTGTTCCAAGCTGACTCTGTAGAGCATGACTCACAAAGATTTGAGTCCATTAGAATCCCTGAAATACATTTGGCTTAGTCCCTATAAACTCAGCCTCTTATGTTGAAATGTAGTGTAACCCTTAGTTGTGCACGTTCCACTAATCTTGTGGGGGAGAGATGTGTTAAATACAATGGAAATAGACATTGGAATCATGAACGAGTGAAAAATTGGGTACATTTCAAAATTTAGTGGAAGAGCAAATAGATCACGGGCATACAGTCCCATTTAATAGTCCTTGGAACATACCCGTATTTGTAATAAAAAAGAAATCGAGAAAATGGCATTTATTACATGACTTTTCTAGACAAACTACAAGAGACCCTAGATAAGCAAGCAGACAATATCACCGCTAGATAAGTGTTGCTTAAACAATCAGCCTAAAAGAATGCAAAGATGGACTTAGTGCATTGTTAATTGCATGATCACCTGTTACAAAGATTGCTTGTTTTACCAGAATTGACTGATGCCGACTTTATGAGAGCGATGCAAGTAATAGCTTGAATGCCTATGCCTCCTGACTTTATATCAAAGGGCACTAGAATCATTCAACTGATTTGTTTTTCAGCAGTTGTACCCCATGAAGAGACAGAGGCTGTGGTTCAACTGACCAGTCCGTGATTCTATCAATACAGAAACTACAAAAGATTACCATAAGTGAAATATTTGTTAGATAATCGACATAAGCCTTATTAGATAATGCATCTACGTAATTTAAGTGTTGTATGTTCCCGGTACCGTGTGTAATTTAAACATCCGTAACATGGAAAAATTGTGGATCCAATAGTAATAACCAACATTGTATGACTGTATTCGGCTAGCTGAGAAATGAGTGGGTGTGCGTGTGTGTGTTTGAAGTGCTTCAAACGTTTGTAAGACTTAAAAATTGTTTTTGATTAACCTTGAAAATATATCTCTGGGACCTTTCAATCTCAAATGTCCACTAAGCCGGCAAACAGGTAGATTTACCTGGAGATCTTTGGAATGAAAGGCTTCAGAAGGAAAAGTTTTAAAATACCTAGTAAAAGAAAAAAGTTTTAAAATGCCTAGCAAAACATGCAGCTGTATGTGTGCGAGTGCCCCCCCCACCCCCCGCCCTCCCACCCTTCCCTTTCCTTTCTAAGTTTTTTTTTCTTTCAGCTTTGCAGCAGTCTAAAGGAGTTAACCATGTTATCTTTCTAGGAAAATGTTGTGAGAACGCTCTGCATTCCACTGTTGCTTGTCAGCAATTGCTGGGTCCTAGTGCAGACAACCTTTAGAGATAATTGAGGCAATAATAGAGGAAAATTCAAAAGCTTCATTACAAATTATTGAGTGGATATTTTGCCACATTAACCCCAAAAACTATATTCACTAAAATTGAAATGATTATAATGATAATCACTAAAGGAAGAAAAAGAAGTGTTCAGTTATTAGGCCAAGGCTCAACAATCATTTATATCCCAATGATAAATGAATATGCTAAGTGCTGCATAGCAAATATTTTGAATTTATAAGTAGATCTAATAGATTATCCAGAAAGTATTGACATCCATTTACCCAGTCATGGCATTATTGAACCATCTACTTCTCCATGGAATTCTCCTATATTTGTAGTGAAAAAGAAAACAGGTAAATGGAGATTATTGCAAGATCTTCGGGCAGTAAATAAGGCCATGCATCCTATGGGTGCTCTGCAACCTGGGCTACCTAGCCCTATGGCAATACCACCGAATTATCAGAAAATAATAATTGATTTAAAGGACTGGTTTTATACAATATTGTTAAATCCCGATGATTGCCAGAGATTTGCTTTTAGATAAAAATAACAATAAGCCTGAGATATATTGGAAAGATCCAATGGATGGAAAAATACGTGGTCCTGATCCGGTACTAATCTGGGGCAGAGGGTATGTTTGTGTTTTTCCAACAGATGAAACCTCACCCCGGTGGATTCCAGAACAGTGCGTCCGACATGCCAAAAACAAAAATGGGAAAACTGCGGAGACGAATGAAAAGACTGTCGTTGAGCAGAGACTGGGAGACGAGGATCCGGTTGGTAGCAATGCTGCTGAGCACCCTATGGCTGATACAACACGGATGTAAGGCAGAAACCTATTGGGCTTTTGTCCCCAATCCTCCTGTTATCCATCCAGTCACATGGGAAGAACCAGTGGACATACCTGTATACAATAATCAGACTATATTTATGGGACAATATTCTGATAAACATATTATGGCCTTTTCAGCAAACTTTAACTTTTCTGGAAAAATAGATGGAAATCCAATGTGTTTTCAAACTAATCATACTGAATTATTGTGTGAAGAAGTGATAGTTCAGCATGACTGGGACAATAATGTGTCGGCAGGGATTCATTGGGCTTTAGATTTTTATTATCCAAATCTTAAGAATGGAAGTAAAGGTTCTGGAGTACCCCCACCGCATATTCCCCCATGTCGAAATTTATCTCCTCCACAGATGAATTTTGCACCATCTTGGAGAGTGTGTCACGCTAATGAAACAACGTGTTCAAATACATCTCTATGTGACTGGAATATAATTAATAAACAATTGCGGCCAATAAATATAGTTTCTGGAATATGGACAAAAAATAATCGTACATTCTATTCTAATTTATGGAAGGCTGTTGCTGCCATGGGAAAAGTTAAGGCAAAAAAAAAAAAACAAACCAAAAAAAAAACTGAATATTGCATGGACTCAAATAGGATCGGTATGGGCAATGAGAGAGACACAAAATGTCACTGAGTTTTATATGCGGGCTTGTGTTCCAGAACCTTATGCGTTCTTAAATGGAATGTTGACCATTATTAATAATACAATTAATTGTACCAACTGTCAAATTTCCAATTGCATAAACAGCACTAGTGATTCCTTTTTATTGGTAAAACAGCCTGATTATGTGTATTTACCTGTCAATCTATCACAAAACTGGTATGCGAATAGAGGATCAGAAATATTAGAAAAGGCAACGCAGCAACTCATGCACCGACATAAGAGAATGATTGGACTAATAATAGCAGGAATTGCAGCCTTAATTACTGCTATTACTGTAACAACAGTAGCCTCCATTTCTTTGACCACAAGTATTCAAACAGCCACGTATGTCAATGAGCTATCAATAAACATATCAAAGGCATTCCAAAATCAAGTCAATTGGGATGAGAAAATTGAACTACGTTTGAATTCGCTTAAAGACACTGTTGATATTATGGGGAGACAATTGCAGATCTTAGCAACTCGAGAATCCCTTTTGTGCCATGCAAAGTATCGTACTATTTGTGTAACTCCAGTGAAATATAATTGCACTGTATTCTCTTGGCAGAAAATCCAAAGTCACTTACAAGGCATTTGGGATAATGCCAATACTTCCTTGGACCTGGGTGAATTGAGGCAACATATTCAAGATATGTTAAATTCTCATAAGATAGGTCTATCTGTAGCTGAACAGACAGAAACTTTTGTCAATGCTTTAAAATCTGCTTTTCCGTCTTTTGAATCTTTCAAACAAGGGATTTATGGCCTGATAATAATTGCTGTTGTAATCTTGTTGGGACTACTTGTCTGTCCATATGTACTAAGACTTATCATAAAACAATTCCGACAAGTAATAATAGATTTGAGAAAAATTAAATTGGAACATATTAAGGACAAGCCAATACCACTTTCAATTTAACAAATAAGAAAGGGTGGAATGAGGAGAACTATTAGACATTCTGGGGGCCTGAAAGGGTCAAAGACAGAATAATGAAAGCCAAGAGCCTGGAGAGCAATATTCTGTCTGGCCTGAAAGGGTCAGGAACAGAATATCATGCCAACAACAAAGCTGCTCCTCCTGACAGGGAGGATGTGGACTATCAGGGCTCTTGGCAACATGCTTAGTTTCTCATCATTCCAGGGCCCAAGTTAAATATATTTCAAGAACACCTGCAGGTCTGAGATAAGACCAGCACAAACAGAATAATGTGTGAATCCTTGAACAGACACGTAGTCCCTCACTTGTAGAACTTGCAGAACTTGTATTCTCACGGTAAGAATAGCCGTAATGTAAACAGTGCACTCAAGCTTGGTAGAAACTGACAAGCTCTCCCAGGAGAGTATAAAAACTCTGGTTGAGGAATAAAGAATTGCTACTTGCCACCAGAGCAGTAGTCCGTCTAGTCTCTCTAAGACGTCCCTGTGAGCTGGTCTCCGTCATTCCAGGACTGATGGAAGATGATGGGAAGGGGTTTGGCCAGCACATCCGCCAGCTCCTTCAATACCCTTGGGTGAATCCCATCCGGCCCCATAGACTTGTGGGTGTCTAGTCAGGATAGCAAGGCTCTGACCACCTCCTCTTGGATCACGGGAGCCTCATTCTGCTCCTCTAGCTCTTGGGTTTGTACGCAGAGGGAACAACTTCCTTTAACAATTAAAGGCTGAGACAAAGAAGTACCTCATTAATTACCTCAGCCTTTTCCTCATCCCCTGTCACTGTTGTTCCTTCTGCGTCCAATAGGGACTGTATGGTCTCCCTAGTCCTCCTTTTATTATTTATATATTTATAGAAGGATTTTCTGTTATCTTTCACAGACTTTGCCAATCTGATTTCTAATTGAACCTTAGCCCTTCTGATTTTTTCTCTACACAATCTCACTTCCCTCCTGTAGTCCACCCAAGAGGCCTGTCCCCTCTTCCATAGCCCATAAACATTTCTCTTCTTCTTGATATCACTCAAGATCTCTCTGTTCAACCAAGATGGTTTTCTCTTTGCCGCGCTCCCCTTCACCGCCTCCTCTTCGCGCGCTCTTCCTCGCCTGCTCCTCTTCGCCGCGCTGCCCTTCGCCGCGCTCTTTCTCGCCCCGCTGCCCTTCGCCGTGCTCTTCATTGCCTGCTCCTCTTCGTGCGCTCTTCCTTGCATGCTCCCCTTCTCCGCGGTTCCTTTTGCCGCGCTCCCCTTCACCACCTCCCCTTAGCCGCGTTCCCCTTAGCCGTTCTCCCTTTCGCCGCGCTGCCCTTCGCCGCCTCCCTTTTGCCGTACTGCTCTTCGCGCGCTCTTCGTCGCCTGCTCCCCTTAGCCGTGCTCTTCCTCGCCTGCTCCCCTTTGCCGCGCTGCCCTTCGCCCCGCTCCCCTTCACAGCGCTCCCCTTCACTGCCTCTCCTTTGCTGTACTGCTCTTTGCGCGCTCTTCCTTGCCGCCTCCCCTTTGCTGTGCTCCCCTTCGAAGCCTCCCCTTAGCTGCGCTCCCCTTCGCTGCCTCCCCTTCAGTGCGCTCCCCTTTGCTGCCTCCCCTTCGCCGCGCTCCCCTTCGCCGCTTCCCCTTCGCTGTACTGCTCTTCACGCGCTCTTCCTCTCTTGCTCCCCTTCGCCGCGCTGCCCTTCGCCGTGCTCTTCCTCGCTTGCTCCTCTTCCCGCACTCTTCCTCGCCTGCTTCCGTTTGCCACGCTCCCCTTCGGCGCCTCCCCTTCGCGTGCTCCTCTTTGCCGCGCTCCTCTTCGTGCACTCTTCCTCGCCGCCTCCCCTTCGCCACGGTCCCCTTCGCCACGCTCCCCTTCGGCGCCTCCCCTTCGCGTGCTCCTCTTTGCCGCGCTCCTCTTCGTGCACTCTTCCTCGCCGCCTCCCCTTCGCCACGGTCCCCTTCGCCGCACTCCCCTTCGCCGCCTCCCCTTCGCTGCACTCTTTCTTGCCTGCTCCCCTTCGCTGCGCTGCCCTTCGCTGCGCTCTTCCTTGCCTGCTCCCCTTCGCGCGCTCTTCCTCGTCTGCTCCCCTTTGCCGCCTCCCCTTCACCGCGCTCCCCTTCGCCGCCTCCCCTTTGCTGCGCTCCCCTTCGCCGTGCTCCCCTTCGCCATACTGCTCTTCGCGCACTCTTCTTCGCCTGCTCCCCCTCGCCGCGCTGCCCTTCACCGCGCTCTTCCTCGCCTGCTCCCCTTCGCCGCGTTCCACTTCGCCGCCTCCCCTTCGCCGCCTCCCCTTCGCCGCGCTCCTCTTCATGCACTCTTCCTCGCCTGCTCCCCTTTGCCGTGCTCCCCTTCGCCGTACTGCTCTTCGCGCACTCTTCCTCGCCTGCTCCCCTTCGCGCGCTCTTCCTCATCTGCTCCCCTTTGCCACGCTGCCCTTCGCCGTGCTCTTTGTCGCCTGCTCCTCTTCACGCGCTCTTCCTCGCCGCCTCCCCTTCACCGCGCTGCCCTTTGCCGCCTCCCCTTCGCCGTACTGCTCTTCGCGTGCTCTTTCTCGCCTGCTCCCCTTTGCCGCGCTCCCTTTTGCCGTACTGCTCTTCGCCACGCTCTTCCTCGCCTGCTCCTCTTTGTGCGCTCTTCGTCGCCTGCTCCTCTTCACGCGCTCTTCATCGCCTGCTCCCCTTTGCCGCGATCTCCTTTGCCGTGCTCCCCTTTGCCGCGCTCCTCTTCGCTGCGCTCCCCTTCGCCGCGCTCTTTCTCACCTGCTCCCCTTTGCGTGCTCTTTCTCGCCGCGCTGCCCTTTGCCATGCTGCCCTTTTCCGTGCTGCCCTTCGCCGCGCTCTTCCTCGCCTGCTCCTCTTCGCGCGCTCTTAGTCGCCTGCTCCCCTTCGCCGCGCTCCCCTTCGCCGCGCTCTTTCTCGCCTGCTCCCCTTCGCGCGCTCTTCCTCGTCTGCTCCCCTTCGCTGCGCTGCCCTTTGCCGCGCTGCCCTTCGCCGCGCTCTTCATTGCCTGCTCCTCTTCGCGCACTCTTCGCCGCCTGCTCCCCTTCTCCGCCTCCCCTTCGTCGCCTCCCCTTCGCCGCGCTCTTTCTCGCCTGCTTCACTTTGCGCGCTCTTTCTCGCCTGCTCCTCTTCACCGCGCTGCACTTCGCCACGCTGCCCTTCGCCGTGCTCTTCCTTGCCTGCTCCTCTTCGCCGTGCTCTTCCTTGCCTGCTCCTCTTCGCGCGCTCTTCCTTGCCTGCTCCCCTTCGCCTGCTCCCCTTCACCGCGCTCGCCTTCGCCTGCTGCTGTTCGCCTGCTCATCCTCGTGGTGCTCCCAGGAAAACTGTTTAAATCTCCTGCGGTAGCCCATGGGTCCGCCCCCTCCCGTCAGGCTCCGCGCGGGAGCAGCGTGTGTGGGCTGGCAGGACCCCCGCCTCCTCCTGTTTTTTCTGGGATTTTCCCGGCTCCAGGAAGCTCCCACCGCCTCAAGTATTCCACCCCACCTCAGAACTCACCGTCCTGCTGCCGGGTGCTGCCCAAGAAGCAGTGTTAATCCCAAAGAAGCAGTGTTAACTGCTTCTTTACTTCAGGTTGCCTGTATAAACCTCTTCCCTTGCCATGCATTTCAAAATTAATATTTCTGTCAGGACAGGAGTAACTGGGCTAAGCTGGCTTTTGGGACAGAAGAAGGTAATCGTTATCCATGTTTCAGCAAAAACTAAAATCTAATGCTTTACACTGACCATATGTTGCTGAAGCCTTGCTCCTAAGGGTCCTTTATTTAGAAGAACAACTCCTGGGCAGATAGCCTCATAAAGCATGAACAAAGCAGTTATCTTACGTCAGCACTTACTGCAGTGGCGGTTACTGTGTTTTCATATGTGCTTGTGTAACGCAGTTACCATCCAAACAATGAGTCAGAGACTGGAAAGGGCAGAACTGTCCCCAGGTAGGTTTTAGAGCAGATCCCAGGCTGAGCGGCAGTTCAGCCACGCGTGGTATATTTGCTGGTGGGGTGTGACTGGGGTGAATTGTGCAAGTGTGACTTGGCTTGCAATTCCTCCCTGATGCTGTCACGTCATAGCAAATAGCAGGAAAACTCCACAGGGCGTAAATAAACCTGGGTCTTGGACTAGATTCTCCAATAACATTTGCTTCCAGTTCTGTAGGTTACCTTTTATGGGGGCAATACACACCTGCCTTTAGCTGTCTTGGTAAACTTCTCCCCCCTCAATGCTCTTCTCACATTTCTGTGTCTGTCAATACCAGAAGGCATTTCCTTCTGTCCTGTTTTTGCCTTGTGGTGCCCTCCTGGCACCATAATTGTGGCCTCCTCTGGACTCCTTCCTGTCCAGAGGTCTCCAGAACTCCAGATGAGGATTCATCTGAGCAGAGCAGTGGAATGCTCCCCGTGACCTGCTGGTCACGCTTCTGATGCATCCCAGGATACAGTTGGCTAACTCTTATCATGTAGGATTTTAACATAATTTGCGTAGAACATCATTAGTTCGTTATCTGTTAGTTTCTTATCTGTTTCTCTTCTGTGAGATAAAACCACCAGTGACTAATACCAGTGCATCTGGAAGCCTTGCGTCCTGTCTCCCCTTCATTCATTTTTCTCCTGCTATTTTAGTCTCTCTTCAGATGTTTACTCAACGGCTTGGTGGCAAGCAGTAGGCACAATTTGTGCCATGGTTTCATGCGGTGACCTGGTGAGTCACATGGCTTCAACCTGTTCTCTGGCTTTGAGAACGCATTATCAACAAAAATATCTGCAGGGTGAGATTTGCCACCTCTGCCCCTGAAGTGGCCAGAACTAATCTAATGCTGATGCGCACAAATGTTTGTGCACACGGCACTGAGTTCATGGCAAGGGGCATTTTAGTTTTGCTCAAGAGCTAGTGTGTCTGAAGAGCTGTGCTGATACAAATTCACAGCACGGATTATGACTTTAATAAACCAACATATTTTTTTCCAGAAGAAGCCCTGCCAAGGTATCTTAACCTTGTTCCTTCTCTTTACCGCACAAAGGGAGTGTATTCAGAATTCCCTGTTTATACCTGCTGATAACGTGCTGTAACTAATGAACAAGCCTTTTGTGGAAACTCCTAGTGTTTTTATAAACACAAATTACAATACATACTCAATTATTCATAATGAAATAGTTAGTACACCAAATAAAGTAAATGCATTTTATTGTTATCTCATTATAAATGCCTAAGCACTTCCAGCAAAGTACTGTATATGCAGATACCTATGTTAGATACCTATTTAAAAAGCCTTATGGGAAAATAGACAAACCTCCAAATTAAATATATGCTGTAAATTCCACGCAGTTCAACAGAGGTTGCCAATGCAGTCACTGTACACTAATACTTTCTGCTACAGATGGTGAACTTGGTGAACTGACCTCAATTTCTCACTATGATGCTGGTCAAGTCTTTTGGAAAGCAACAGCAAATTGTATTGATTATGAAAAATGTTCATAAAGCACTTTTGTTTTTATGAGGGAGAAGTGGGTGCATACAGCCTGCTGGGACTTAGTTGAAAACTGAAGTGTGAGGAAGGATGAGGGGATGGTTTAGAACCATCCCAGCTCCAAACCTGTCCACAAGCCCTGTGTCTCTTGGGAGCTGTAGGTCAGACCTCCCGTGTCCTCCTCTTCTCCTGCAGGCCAATGTTCTCGACTAGATGTTGTCCATCAGTGGTTGATCCGGGGCAGGGACTCTCCTGATGTGCCGTGATGTTAGCAAGGCAAATGCCTGTACTGCCCCATGGGAACAGCTGTTCTTCTTAGGGGAGCAGTGCAGCAAAGGGGGACCTCACTTCCATCAGGTACCATCCTCTGGAAAACTGTGGAAGTGCCCAGGAACAAGTAGAAGTACCAATCCAAGTGTTCTTACTCTGGAGGAAAAGGGAAGACATCTGTGCTTTGGCTTTGCTATTCCCAATGATGGGACTTCCTCCGGGAGCTGAGGAGCACAGAAATACTTGCTGATGGTATGTGCAAATACAGTGGAACGGAAAGACCTCTTTTCTTGAGATGCTTCCCAGAATGACATACCTGTCATACCAGCTGGGTTGGTGACTGGCAAGACCATCCGCGATGCCATTCAAGTAGTTTATGCTAGTAGTCCATATGCTGCTTAACTGCAAGCGGGGTCTAATTTTTGGAGGGAACTGGAGCAGGTTTCCTCCAACGTTCCCCAAGGATCAGGAGATCTTCCCAACAGCTTCTAGTTACCCGTAGGGAAACTGAGGCATGCAGAAGTGGTGTGACTTGCTTGGGGTTATTCCATGACAAAAACATAGCTCCCACAGGCTGAATGTACCCTGGGTCAGTGCTCCAGCTCTCTCGTACACGGTGTTTCACAAAGCTGGAGCGCACTTGCAACCTATTGGTTGTTAGAGCATGCTAATGGACAGCTCTTAAGGGTTAGTAAAGCTCGGTATCTACCATATGTCTGTATTCTGATATTTGGAGGAGAATTTGATGGCTGGACTGGCAGCCCTGCAAGCTGAAGTGTATCTGGTACTTTCCCCTGCAACATGCCTCATGCTCCTTAATGAAGAAAATGCTTTCAAAGCTTCATTTCAGTGCTGTTAAACTGCTTGCTCTTCTTCTGAAGCTAATACAAAGGAGCCAACTGCATTTTTAGTTCTATTTTTTAAGGCCCAGAAGGAGGAAAGCAAGTGCAGATAAGCAGATGTGTCTAGTTAGTGCTTGTCATTTGTCTTGGTGAGAGCCCTGTGATTCCTGACGTTACACAGGTCCTGGAGGGAAGGCAACTGTACAAACCCTTTAGTTCATTAAAGAGAGGCCGCGATAGTAGAAACCCTGATGCCTATCAAGGCTGGTTTCTATGTGAGTCTCCACCCTATTCACTCTTTTCTCCCTCCTGACACCTCTACTGCTGTCCTTCACCCTGCAGCTATTAGCAAACCAATTATTAGCACTGCTTTTGAGTGAGGTTTAGGTGGTCAACTGCTGAAGTCAGAAGGATAACAAGGTGTTCAAGCTTTTTCTCTGAGTGCTAGTCTAGGTCTCTTTCCTCAGCCCTATATGTGATTTTTGGGAAGAGATAATTACATACCCACAAAACACCTACTACTTTGTCAAACTCGGCTAAAATTTAGCCACCTGTTGCAAAAAATCTTGGGAAAATTGGTCTGGGAGGACCAACATAGGCAGTGCAGCTAAATAAATCCATTTTTCTCTGGAAACCGGGCTAGAATTGTCCCAGAAAGACGCTGAGAGTTCATCAGTGCAAAGTCTGCATTCTTGGACAGCAATTAAATATTCTTTCTTGGAAACATCTGAAGGGAATTTCATGGTGTACCTTGGCAAAAGCTGAGTTGACAAAGTCTCTCTTGGTGGAGTATCATGGATTTAGGGACATCCTATTGACACTGGGTGTGTTTTCTTTCTGTTCCCATGTCCTAGTCTACAGTTCCTCCTTTGATTTGCACGCTTCCAAGTGTGCACAGTTTTTTAACATTAAGTATCAAGCTGGACTCATGAAATATTTTTTTGAGCAGACAGGTTTTAAGTAAAATGTGTGCTGAGTGCTCTTCTTCCCTTGGCTGCTAGATGAAGTATTCGGAACAAATCAGAAAGTAGCTTTAAAAATTAAAGACCTCAAAGTCTCTTTTAAAGGATAAAGTGGAAAATATTTCGTTGGTTACCCCAGGGAAAAATTAAAAGCTACCATGAGGTCATTCCCAACCGTGAAGGATGAAGAAATCTGTGAAATCTTCTCAGCCAAGAGGGACAACTGTGTCCTGGTGTGCATCCAGCTGCCAGCTGGTAAAGGGAGATGGTTATCCTGCTCTATTCCACACTGGTGTGGCCCCACCTTGGGCCCTGTGTGCAATTTTGGGTTCCAAATGATAAAAAAAAAAGATCTAAAGCTACTGGAGAGCATCCAGACGAGGCCACAAAGTTGGTGAAGGGTTTGGGGGGGGAAACTGTAGGAGGAGCGGCTGAAGTCACTTGGTCTGTTCAGCCTGGAGAAAAGGAGAGTGAGGGGAGACCTCATCGCAGTCGACAGCTTCCTGGCAAGGGAAGGAGGAGGAGCCTGATGATCCTTTTGGAAATGTGGCTCTGAAACATCACACCTGGGAATACAAATCCAAGGTGACTGAAGGTTCATGCAGGATGTTATTAAGAGATGGTCTCCATTGCTTTTTTCCCACCCCCACAGAAGTCTCCTCTGTGTTTTTTTCTGAGTGCTGACCTTGGCAGGAGGCAGGATCCCAATCTTGAACAGGCATCAGGCAGGGGTCTGGTGTAGGGGGTATTTGCCATGTTTCTGTCTCGCCTGTTCACAGTTCTGAGAATGCGAGTATAATTGGGAGGATATATTTTTAATCGTGTTTTTTTCTGAAGCCCTTGGATCTAAGCAAATTAACTTTGATCTCTGGCTGCTAAATGAAAGGCTTTTGTCTGGATCAGGTGGAAAAAGTTCCCTTAAATAACTAGGATAAAGAAAAACGCAAGGTTGATGAGGTCTAATAATACTTCAGTGGGATAGAAACAGTAAACCCTCAATGCAAGCTTAGGGTAAGGAGAGCTTTCTGAGTGTTTTGGTGTGAGCTGGCTCGCCATGTGAGACCGAGCCTCAGTGCAAAAGCTGAAATGGCAATTGCAAAAACAGTTACTGGTGATGATTATTTGAGTATGAGCCATATTTCTGCTTTTCTATGAGAAAATGTGAAGCAATGTCAGAACTTCTTTGTTATGGACAGGTATGTTTTGCCATCCTGGTCCTATGCATGGTGGTGAATGGTTGTATCCTCACATCCCTGGGCTGCTTGTTCACCTGTGTAATCAGCTCTTCCTCTTCCTTGGCTGCTTTAGTTCTTTTTTTTTCTACTTGCTTGTATCAGTGTTCACAAATTGGTTCAGCAAAGTGCATGTGTTGATGTCACTGGTGCTTAATTAATGCTCCTGGTTGCTAGAAGATAGGTGGAACTGAGGCAAATGTGTTGGCTCCTGCTGAGTATGCAGCTTGGTTTAAGGAGTACTCAGAGGATGAGTATGTGTATGCATATAAGATTCCTAGGTAGATGGATGGTATAGATCAGGACATGAAAAAGGATATTGAAGGGCGTGGATCTGTTGGAGCGAGGCCAGAGGAGGCCACAGAGATGATCTGAGGGCTGGAGCACCTCCTGTGCAAGGACACACTGAGAGAGTTGGGGTTGTTCAGCCTGGAGAAGAAAAGGCTCCAGGGAGACCTTAGAGCAGCTTCCAGTGCTGAAAGGGGCTCCAGGAAAGCTGGGCAGGGGCTCTGGATCAGGGAGGGCAGGGACAGGACAAGGGCGAATGGTTTTCAGCTGAAAGAGGGGAGATTGAGGTGAGATCTTAGGGAGAAGTGTTTTGCTGTGAGGGTGGGGAGGCCCTGGCCCAGGTTGCCCAGAGCAGAGGTGGCTGCCCCATCCCTGGAGGGTTCCAGGCCAGGCTGGATGGGGCTTGGAGCAACTGATCCAGTGGGAGGTATCCCTGCCCATGGCAGGGCTGGAACTGGATGGGCTTTAAGGTCCCTTGCACCTGAAACTGTTCTGTGGTTCTATGAAAAATCAAGTTCCTTTCTGAGTTACTTGAGAAAGTACAATTTCAATGGGCAATCTTGCAAGAGCTGAATATTTTTAAGGACTTCTAGAAGTATTTCAAGAAGTGACTCCTTAAGAGCTATTTCATTTTTCAGCGTGTCTGGATGTCAGCAAAGCCCTGTTTTCACTAGCATGCTGCCGTTGTCTTGCCAAGTAGTATTAAATGAGATGAGCCTGATATGAAATGGAAATGCGTACCAGGGAAATAGTCATAAGACAGTGGTTATGGAGGAACTTTTAAAGACGTCGGATGAAATTTGTCTTTAATGAAATTTTCTTTAGCCTTGGTTTTACTTGACCAAAACTAAGAATTTCTTTCTACCCTCCTTATTTTTTTCTTTAATCAGGAAAACACTTCTTATTAACAAAGAAAGGTGCTCCATGATGGGAGATGGTCTCACTTACCGACTATACGTTAGCTACACAGATAAAAATGTTTTAAGGCAAAGGATACTTTGTTGTACTTGAGAACTGCCTGCTTAGTGATTTCACTTAGTATGCTACTACACAGCAATTTCTGTGAAATAGCAGTGAGGGCACGTTTGTGAAAGTCTTGGCTCCTATCCAGGCTGCAAATGAGCATGAGATCAGTGGAACGAGATGTTATTTTTCCCAGTTTGGTGTGCTCACCCCTGCTAGCAGGTATGAGGCTCAGCTCACATCCATTTAATTAAGGTACTTATGTTATACTAGTGGGGAAGGAAAGTTGTTTTCAGGTCAGAAAGAATTTATTAAGAACAAGAAAATCAAGTTACCAAGTAAGATGGGCTAAATCAAAAGCTTTTATTGAAGCCTCTGTACATAAGGACTGTGGGTAATGATGAACTTGGATCTTAACCATCTCCTGGCTTTCTATTTGCAGGAGCCAAGTTGTATGTGACTTTGACACTGTTTTTTTGCTATATGAGGTTTTAATATAGAAAGGTACTTTGCAGGTCAAGTGATTCCAGCTGGGGCAAATGGATCACATTTGAAAACCCTAAATTCAGTATTACAGACTTTGAACACTCTGTGAAGAGACCTCAGTTGTCACATAGGTGTCCTTCTGGGTTGGTTGCTCTAGTGGTCTGCACGGCAGGGAGCAAGGACGTTGGCCTGGACGTGTGCCTTTGAAGCACCAGACAAAGCTCAGTGGGCCACTCTTCTGGAGATGCATTTAAGTTTTGCTTGTAGTGAACCTCGAACCTATTAAGCTAACATCAGGTTTTTAATTGCCTTGGTTGAGCTGGTGCAGACCTCTGTGTGTGTTTGCACTCATAAATCAATTGAAACACCGTGGGAACATTCTACAGAGAACAAGGCCTGGATGCTGTGAGATTGTTTAATACTGAACAACTCTAACAAGGCCTTGAAACAGAGAGCCAAAAGATAAACAGGGGCCAGCTGGGAGGAATGCAGCAGCTAGTTCAGTGGGAATGAGCACCAGCTGAAAGAAAAACAACTAAAGAGAACTATCAACATAGTTAATTTTAGTGTAACTTGGTTTCTTAGCATGTGCAGTAGTTTAGCCAATAATATGTTAGTAATAGCCTTATGGACAGCTACCTTTAACCAGTAATAAACTGTAGATACCCTCGTGGGCACCCAGTTATGTAACCGAAAAGGGTTTATAAAGAAATAGCTAAGCTCAATAAAGTGAACACTTGCTGATCATATTGGCCTCTGTGTTTGATTCCGCGATGCTCCCATCAACAAAATGCAAGCTGCATCATCTTAGTGAAATCTGCAGGAAAGCAGCGCAGTATTGCCCCCACTCCCAGCACTTCACCAGCCTTCCCCTTAAACAAAAACAAGACCAAGAGGAAACAATTCTTGGTGACCCTTTGCAGATTCCCTGGGATGTGGCGTGTTGCTCCAGCACTGGCCGTTCGGTTGTGCTGCAGCTGCTCACGCATTCCCTGAATGTGGACTCAGGATGGAGAAGAGCTGGTGGCAGCAGCTGGTGAGGGGTCCTGTCTACGCCTCTCTGCTTCCAGCTCAAGCTTCCTCAGCAGAGAAACAGGAGCTGCTGCTGTGGGTCTCCTGTTGGTCCTCCAAAGCATCCCTCACCTTGTTTTCTCCCCATCTTGTTTTAAGAGACCACAGGGTGTTAATTCCTTCTTCTCAGATGTGACCATGTCAGCTTTGCCTTGGGCAGAGCCAACTGTGGATTACCTTTCTTCTCTGAATCCTAGTGCTTTCACTTCAAGTCTCTTGTAAATCCAGTTTTGATTTAGTGATTTTTGTCCTTAGGGGATTTTTCTGGATGGAAAGAGGGAAAACAAGCCTTTCTTCTCTAGGCTATGCTCTGTTAACTTAAACCTCCCTGCATGGAGTTCTCTCAGTCCCCTTTGCAGACTGTATGATTTCCTATGGCTCCTAGGAGAGAGAAGCAAATGCTTCAAAATTCAGACTACAGTGTGATCAGTCCTGGAGAGAAGAGAAAAAGGACGATTGTTTGCTCCTGCTCCCATCTGCAGAGACTCCACGTGGCTAACCAGAGCAATGGGGACCCTAGATTTTTGGTTTAGTTGGTTTTCAGGTTGTTTTTTTTATCCTTAGAGTTGTATCAGCCAAGGCAGTCTGGGAAGAACAAACACAGCCACAACAAATTATTAATCCTTTAAACCGTGATTTAAACCTTTCAACTTACTCCTCTGCCTGCATCCAAGAGCCTGGCAGAGCCCGGGGTGCAACTCTGCTGAACGCTGGTGTGCGCAGGGAGAAGACAAGAGCAAGAGGAGTCTGTGAAAGGCATCATTGCGCACTCCTCTTGCTCACCTAGGAAAGGAGTACAAGGAGAGGAAATTTCTTATTGCAAGCTTCTGTGTAAGTAGTGGCTCAGCAGGGAGGAATCCTAGTGTCGAACAGCACTGCAGTTTGTTATTTTGCAGGTATATTATTTGTCAAGAGCTTTTTTTTTTTGTTCCTCTGTTAATCCTAGTTACATAAATAATCACTGTGGAAAAGGACATCAAGTACACAGTAATCTTGCATTCACCGAGGTCTCTAGGGCTGGAATTCCTACAGCTGTTAAGCAGCTACCATGTCTCCTCAGTTCTTGTGGTGCTTAGCTATGGGATGGGATAATGATAATTTAATAATGCACATAAGCCTATACTGACATGGCTTTGCAGCTCCTGTTCTCCTGCCTTATAAAAATACAGGGAAACAATCACATAGAGAAAGAAGAAACGGCTCATGTGATGTGTGCAGCTTGTATATTCTTCAGAAAGCATTCAAAAAATCATCCAAGGCAAGGAAAGGAGAAAGGCTTGTAGCACAGATACAAAGATTGAATTGTATTAATTCTCAGACAGAAATTTGGCAAATTGGGCAGACGAGCATGGGCACGAGCTGGAGGAATCTCTGCAGAAAGTGTCAGCAGCTCCAGCAACGAGAACATGGAAGGATCGAAGAGCTGAAGGAAAGATGAGTTCACTTCGCCAAGTACTTGAAATATCATCCGCGTTGGGAGCAATACTGAAGGAGAGCTGCTGTGAACTGCAAAGGAAATCTTCTGCCTTTCAGCAGTGTTAAATACGCAACTGGAATTAATAGAGGATGGATGTTATATTGTTTAGAAGGAAAAATAAACAGACCTGTTTTCAGATGTGGGACTGTTGAAAAATCCTCATCCAGACTGAAACGCACTTTCATCTTTATTATTCCAAACTACCAGGGATATCCCTGACAGCACTTACTTGAGCAAATTTCTGATTGCATACTCTCTTTAACCATTTCTGTATCATGTAAGAAAGTCTCCTAGGCAGTAGGTTGTACTTCTCTAGCTTAATCGGCTCCTGATTTGTAGAAGTCCTTGCAGCTCCTCCTAATCTTGAGGTACTGCCAATACAGTCTTTTAAGCCATAGTTTCACTTACACAGTTCTGACCCTAAGCAGTATCTCCTGATGATTAACACTTTTCTATAGAGCAGCAGTAGAAGGGTTTATTAGCACCATGGGGGTTTATTAGCACCATGAGATCTGTGCATTCCCCAGTTCCTAATCACATGTGACATAGGAGGTTCTTCCGTCTGCAGTTTTTCACAGACAAAATTTCATATAATCCCAGTGGAGAATAAGTAGAGGGGAAAATCACATTCGCTGCTTTCAGTAGCGTTTTGCACTTCTCTTCAGTTTGCTAAAATATACAATATTGCTTTGATGGTTGAAAGGACTCCACGCTTTTCTGCTTTTGATATAAAATCAGGGGTCCAAATTTAGAACATTTTTTTCCCCCGTGTGTTCTCAGTTTTATAACAAGCAGGAGTTTAGGGGTTTAGTGTTATTACTTGCGTAGTATTTCATCTTGCCCTCTACCTAGACTGTTCCATTCCCTAGGAACTGAGAATGATAGAATCATAGAATCACCCGGTTGGAAAAGACCCACCGGATCATCAAATCCAACCACTCCTATCAATCACTAAACCACGTCCCTCAGTGCCGAGTCCACCATAAGGCCTGTTCTCCAGCCCCCTCACCAGCTTTGTTGCTCTTCTCTGGACTCGCTCCAGAGCCTCAACATCCTTCTTGTGGTGAGGGGCCCAGAACTGAACACAGGATTCGAGGAGCGGTCTCCCCAGTGCCGAGTACAGAGGGAGAAGAACCTCCCTGGACCTTCTGGCCACACTGTTTCTGATCCAAGCCAAGATGCCATTGGCCTTCTTGGCCACCTGGGCCACTGCTGGATCATGTTCAGTCGCTGTCAACCAACACCCCCAGGTCCCTCTCCTCCAGGCAGCTTTCTAGACAGACTTCTCCTAGCCTGGAGGTGCCCAGGGTTGTTGTGCCCCAAGTGCAGGACCTGGCATTTGGCCTTGTTAAACCTCATCCCGTTGGTCTCAGCCCAGCGGTCCAGCCTGTTCAGATCCCTTTGGAGCCTCCCGACCCTCCAGCAGATCCACACTTCCACGCAGCTTAGTGTCGTCCTCAAACTTGCTAAGGGTGCACTCGATGCCTTCATCGAGGTCATTGATAAAGACATTGAACAGGGCTGGACCCAGCACTGAGCCCTGGGGAACCCCACTTGTCACTGGCCTCCAGCTGGATTTCGCACCATTTACCACCACTCTCTGGGCCCGGCCATCCAACCAGTTTTCCACCCAGGAGAGTGTGCGCCTGTCCAGGCCAGAGGCTGACAGTTTCTCAAGCAGAATGCTGTGAGAAACTGTGTCAAAGGCTTTACTGAAGTCCAGGAAGATACATCCACAGCCTTTCCCTCATCCAGCAGCCGAGTCACTTTGTCATAGAAGGCGATCAGGTTAGTTTGGCAAGACCTGCCTTTTGTGACCCCATGTTGACTGGGCCTGATCACCTGGTTCTCTTACATGTGCTTCATGATCGCGCTCAACCACAACTTGGTTGAATAGAGAGATCTTGAGGGATATCAAGAAGAGAAATGTTTATGGGCTCTGGAAGAAGGGACAGGCCTCTTGGGTGGACTACAGGAGGGAAGTGAGATTGTGTAGGGAAAAAATCAGAAGGGCTAAGGCTCAGCTAGAAATTGGATTGGCCAAGTCTGTGAAAGATAACAAAAAATCTTTCTACAAATATATAAATAATAAAAGGAGGACTAGGGAGACCATACAGTCCCTATTGGACACAGAAGGAACAACAGTGACAGGGGATGAGGAAAAGGCTGAGGTACTTAATGCCTTCTTTGCCTCAGTCTTTAGTTGTAAGGAGGGTCGTTCCGTCTGTGTACAAACCCAGGAGCTAGAGGAGCATAATGAGGCTCCTGTGATCCAAGAGGAGGTGGTCAGAGCCTTGCTAGCCCAGCTAGACACCCACAAGTCTATGGGGCCGGATGGGATTCACCCTAGGGTACTGAAGGAGCTGGCGGATGTGCTGGCCAAACCCCTTTCCATCATCTTCCAACAGTCCTGGAAGACTGGGGAAGTCCCACTGGACTGGAGGCTGGCTGATGTTGTGCCCATCTACAAGAAGGGTCGCAGGGAGGACCCAGGAAACTACAGGCCTGTCAGTCTGACCTCAGTGCCAGGGAAAGTTATGGAGCAGGTGATCTTGAGTGCTATCATGAAGCACATGCAAGAGAACCGGGTGATCAGGCCCAGTCAACATGGGTTCACAAAAGGCAGGTCTTGCCAGACTAACCTGATCGCCTTCTATGACAAAGTGACTCGGCTGCTGGATGAGGGGAAGGCTGTGGATGTGGTCTTCCTGGACTTCAGTAAAGCCTTTGACACATTTTCTCACAGCATTCTGCTTGAGAAACTGTCAGCTTCTGGCCTGGACAGGCGCACACTCTCCTGGGTGGAAAACTGGTTGGATGGCCGGGCCCAGAGAGTGGTGGTAAATGGTGCGAAATCCAGCTGGAGGCCAGTGACAAGTGGGGTTCCCCAGGGCTCAGTGCTGGGTCCAGCCCTGTTCAATGTCTTCATCAATGACCTGGTTGAAGGCATCGAGTGCACCCTTAGCAAGTTTGCGGATGACACTAAGCTGGGTGGAAGTGTGGATCTGCTGGAGGGTAAAGAAGCTCTGCAAAGGGATCTGGACAGGCTGGACCGCTGGGCTGAGTCCAATGGCATGAGGTTTAACAAGGCCAAATGCCGGGTCCTGCACTTGGGGCACAACAACCCTATGCAGTGCTACAGACTAGGAGAAGTCTGTCTAGAAAGCTGCCTGGAGGAGAGGGACCTGGGTGTGTTGGTTTACAACTGACTGAATATGAGCCAGAAGTGTGCCCAGCTGGCCAAGAAGGCCAATGGCATCTTGGCTTGTATCAGAAACAGCGTGACCAGCAGGTCCAGGGAGGTTATTCTTCGTCTGTACTCGGCACTGGTGAGACCGCTCCTCGAATCCTGTGTTCATTTCTGGGCCCCTCACCACAAGAAGGATGTTGAGGCTCTGGAGCGAGTCCAGAGAAGAGCAACAAGGCTGGTGAAGGGGCTGGAGAACAGGCCTTATGAGGAGCGGCTGAGAGAGCTGGGGTTGTTTAGCCTGGAAAAGAGGAGGCTGAGTGGAGACCTCATTGCTCTCTACAACTACCTGAAAGGACGTTGTAGAGAGGAGGGTGCTGGCCTCTTCTCCCAAGTGACAGGGGACAGGACAAGAGGGAATGGCCTCAAGCTCCGCCAGGGGAGGTTTAGGCTAGACGTTAGGAAAAAATTCTTTACAGAAAGGGTCATTGGGCGCTGGAACAGGCTGCCCAGGGAGGTGGTTGAGTCACCTTCCCTGGAGGTGTTTAAGGCACGGGTGGATGAGGTGCTGAGAGATATGGTTTAGTGTTTGATAGGAATGGTTGGACTCGATGATCCGGTGGGTCTCTTCCAACCTGGTTATTCTGTGATTCTGTGACACGGCAGCACGCTGCCCTCCCGCCGGCTGCGGCCAATGGGATGCAGGCTGGGACTGGGAGAGGGACAGCACCCCGTGTCCCTCCCGTCCCGCCGAAACCCTCCTGTCCCTGCCCGGGGTGCTGCGTGAGGCCGGGGGGAGGGCCTTTCCTCTTATGGCTGCTCACTTTTTTAGTTTCTCTGTTACAGCTTTATTGGACTTGACTTTTAGTCTCATGACTGTGCGTAAGACGTGGCTGAATTTGATGGGAAGACCTCTGGGGAAATGGCAAGAAGGGGATCGACAAGAAACAGTGGAACACGCCCTTTAGAGTTTGGTGCTCATCCCACTTCTGAGAAATGGGAGTGTCTCTGAATTTGCTACTGCGTGAGACAGATTAAAGACGTTTAATAAAAGTTCAGTTCTATCTAAATGGTAGGTGGGACTATGCTTATATAAAGCATATTGTATGTAACTGTAACCCATACGCTTCAAAGCACTGTATCTCAGCAGCTAGAACATGGAAGGAATCTTCTAATCTGTACAGGTTTTTAACAATGATAATTGACATTTAGGGTCTTAATAACATCTATAATTTTATATCATTTCAATCAAGCCTGGCTGTCATACATTGAAATTTCAGTAAAGCCCCAACATTTTATACTTAGGAGTAATTTCTTATTACCCATCCTAAGTGGGATGCTATAGTTTTGCTGTTAAAAGGGTGGGTCTTGTTCAGAAACCTCTGAAGGTCATAGTTGGGTTGGTTAAGTCTGTGCCACACCTGTGGTCAGCAACTAGGTACAGGTGAAGTGTTTGCCCCTTGAAAGGCCTCTTGATTGTGAGCTGCCTCTCACCTGCAGCTCGAGCATTCAGTGAAGGAAGGGGCTACAGAAGCCTGCATTTCTTCCTTTCTTTGCTGGGTTTTGAACAGTCGTGTGGTCTTCTTTGTGGGGCATTTGAGCCTACTGTCTTCGTTTCTTCTGTGAGTTTCAGGTAATGATTTTGCTTGTGGGTTTGCTTTTTAGTCTTAGAGTAAAATTGGTTTGCAATGTGTCAGCTTCAGAGAGATGTTACCACAAACCTTTGTAGTCGATGTCATCTTTCTTTGTTTTTGTTTTATTAGTAGAAGTAGGGATTTTTTTTTTAGCTTTTTTTTTTTTTTTAATCTATTGGGGCCCTAAGGAGTTAGGCTCAGCCTAAATAACATTTCCAGTGTAGTTTTAGCGATAGCTGCTACTGTTTTTCCCAGAGGTGGTTTGTTTAATTTGGGGTTTGTGTTGTAAGCAGTTGAATATTATATTTGCCCAGAGCTTTTTGATGAAATGCCCAAGAAAACTGTTAGCTTGCCTGTATTGCCAGGATTTTTTTTTTTTCTTAATCTGCATCAGTACCAGAGGACTCAAAAGAGGTAAATACGAGAGCAGTATTAAAAGCACTTTCTAGGGGAGAGTTAGTAAACTATTCACTGGTAAGGCTGTGACAACTGTGCCAGGCAAGTTATTGGAAATGGTAACTAAGAATGGAATTAGAGGGTATGGCTAAGTGTGGTGTTTGGGGTTATCCTACCGTATGCACCTGTCTGAGTTTTTTGAGGAAAACTGCAATCATGTAAATTAGGATGATTTGGTTGATGCTGCTTTATCTACTGTTTAGATGATGTTTTCTCAAGAGCAGCAAGAAAAAAGCTATTCCTATGCACTAGCTAAAGCTACGTATGGATTTTTTTTGCCGGCAGATAGAACTGCTGAGTTCTGTTGACTTACTGAGTGAGAGTATTGGAGGGGGGTGAGTGTGTGTTGAATTTCTGCCCTCTTTTGTGCTTTTCTGTTGTTGCTTAACTCCTGCTCAGAATTGAAAATGTTTTGAGTAGAGAGAAGTAAGAGGTTTTAGATGTAGTGCCTACTTACACAAGAATTGTACTGTTATCATGTTTTTAGAAAATGTTTTCATTTATGTGGTGACTGTTCCAAGTAGTTTTATGTAGAAAGCCTTGTTTAAGAAGCAGTGAATGCTGAGCTCTTGCAGAGGAGTTAAGGTTGTTCAGACAGGGTAGATGAATGTGGTCCAGAAACACTGCTTTTTGGTCAAGTGAGTATAACAGAAGCTGAATGATGCTCTTCCTTGCCAAGCTGTGTGCGGCTGTGCCATCATGGAATTTCCTGTTGTGTGTTTTCACTTTAGGAAAACAGATAATTTGGTTTACGCTTTGATCAAATTACTTTGCTGCGCTGCTTTTCTGATAGTACTCTTGGGATAACAATTGTGAGGGGTTTTTTTTTTCCTATTTTATGTGTTTTATTACGTGACATTTCAGACTGCAGTGCTGAACAAAACTGCTGCGATTTTACTGTAAATATAGCTCAGCCCTAACTCGGTCTCTGCCATTTCTAGAAGTTGTTCCAAAACCATCACGTGGCTTGGCACGGTTAAATACAATTGGCAGTCTCTGTTCCGTAAAGGTACTTAATGGAGCCATTGTGCAGGGTGAACTGGTTTTCACAGTGGGATGCAGTGAGGTTTATGCAAGTTAGCGCAGAGGGCACTGCCAGCCCTGTCCACGTTGTGTCTCTCTCAGCTGGAGTTGCTGGGTGTTGCCTGGAAAACTCCCTCAGTTTGGTTCTGGCTTCTGCAGTACATCCTCACGTAAAATTTCACACAGGGAGTAACCGAAACAATTGTATAACTGGAGGGAAGGGATAATGCAAGCGCCTTCCCATGGAGCTAGGGAACTCCCTCTGTTAACCAGGCTCTGTTTTCCTCCCCTCCATAGTGGGGAGGCCTTGCTACTGTGCCTGACTCCTTTATTGATGTGAGGCCGGAGATTATCATAAGATCAGAAAGTGGCTGTCTGCAGAAGCAAGAATGATAATTAAGGCCAGCTATTGATCATCTGCCCATGTCTTGTGTCTTTAGTCACTGAGGAAATGCCAATCCAAAAATTCCTACTTGCCAGTCCATAGGAAGAAGAATATTTTCTCCGTAATGATGACAAATTGTCAAGTCTGGAATTCAGTGGCTGTATTAATATCAAGTGCGTCTTTTTTTTCTTAATTGAATTTTAAGGCAAAGCTTCTGGAATCCATACAAGCAGGTGGGAGGGGAAGGAGCCCTCTGTCTGACCAGATATATGCATCTGCATGATCTAGGCATGTTTCAAACTCCTTTTCCCCTCGAAGTGCATAAAGGCTCTGTGCGTTTCATGTCATTTCTCAGTATCCCTTTTATCAGTACAGCTTTTTACTGTTTGAGCATTTGTCAGTTTGGCTTAAATTGCAGGCATTAAAGGGCATAGGCCAGAAGTTCTCTTTTGGAAGCTTAGTGTAGGGCATCCCATAGTCCTGTAAGTGCAGTACAGCTCAAAGGAATGATTATCTGAGTGATGAATGCTGTACAAGGCAGTTATTCTGACAGTGCTTCCCTGTCCCTGGAATGCCACCCGCCTCTGGCTTAGGTAAGCAAAGCCCCAACTGTGACTTGCTTTTGTCTTTCTCACTAAGTGCCGTCTTGAAAATGAATCAAAAAATTAATCTTGAGGGGAAAAGCCATCTACTGCTATTGATGTTGTTTATGAAATGTTTATGATGCTGAAAAGGCAGCACACGTGAGCGTTAGGCATACCTGAATACTCTAAGCAGTCACTACGGAAGCTAAAAATATTTGAATGCATAAAAGTAGTAGGAGCCACTGGGAAAGGTCTATTTTTTTATTGTGTGTTTAGATTTGTTAAACTTGTTTTATGGATTTAATGATTCTGTACAGTTCAATAGATCTTAGTCTTATAATGACTTTTGAATGGTGCAAGGTATAGCCCATGTGATTTAAAGAAAGAAGAGGGGAGGGAGAATACATCCACAAAAACCCTAGCACTGAAACATGAACCCATTAAAACTGTTTTTGTGAATTAGTCCTTTCTGCTGTGCTTTCTTCGACGGTACTTCTCTAAGGGATGTAATTCATATTATTCCACAGAGAATTAAAGGTCCATCTGATTATTTCTGACCTGATGAACTGTTTTCTGAAGCAATGCTCGCTTGGGGTTCGAGGTTCACAACTTGAAATATGTTAGTAACTCCAATGGAAAGACAGACTTTATGGTTGTGCACTTCTAGCTGTATAGCATGTTTTATAAACAAAATACTCGCAAATACTGTGGCCTTAACTCTAGTGTGACTAAATGCAGGGAGGAATATGACCTTGCAATTTCAGTCGTGGTATTGCTTGTTTAAAAAAAACAATTATGTCACCATCAAATAAATATTTATTTTTTGTCTTCTGTCTGTACTTTCCATGTCTTTATTTTTACTTTTTACTTTATACTCTAACTTACTTCAACATACACAGGAAAAAAAACACTTAAGCACTTATGAAAAGCAAATAAAAAGCTTCTTCCGAAAGCTTTTCAAAGGAAAGTCTTAACTGACTGACAAGCTTCAAAATTCATTACTGTGTTTTTTCTCATAGTTACTGACCTAATGAAAATAAAATAATTGAATTTATATCATAGAATCATTTGGTTGGAAAAACCTTTGAGATCAGAGTCCAACTGTATCTGTCCACCACTAAACTGTATCACTCAGCACCTCATTTTCCCTGAGTGGCTTCTTCTGGTGCCCGATAACCCTTTCCATGAAAGGGGTTTTCCCGATATCTAATCTGAAACTCCCCTGGTGCAACTCAAGGCCATTTCCTCCTGTCCTATCGCTAGGTACATCTGCCTTGCTCCAACCTCCTTTCAGGGATCTGCCGAGCACAATGAGGTCTCCCCTCAGCCTTCTTTTCTCTAGGCTAAAGAAGTTCCCTGGGCCGCCTCTCATAAGGCTGGTTCTCCAGCCCCTTCACCAGCCTCAGTGCCCTGTTCTTGATACACTCCAGCTCCTCAAAGCCTGTCTTGTAGCGAGAGGCCCAAAACTGACTCTAAGCCCAAGCGTGCCCAAGAAGGCCAATGGCCTCCTGACCTCTATCAGAAACTGCTTGGCCAGCAGGACCAGGGAAGCGATTATGCCCCTCTACTCAGCACTGGTGAGGCTGCACCTCAAATACTTTGTTCAGTTTTGAGACCCAGGAGGGTTGAAGAACCTTAAACAGGAACCATGTGCTACAAAAACTTAATTTATAACTTTTATTTTTGTTTAAAAAGTTCTGCAGGTTCTATAAATTACAGAGCACCTTCTCACTACTACTTAAAATTCAGAGGTGTGGGCGTAGTAAGATGGATGAGGTAGGAGCTCATCAGTGACATTGAGATCGGGGGCAGCCTGGACTGTGGTGGTCGCTCACTGGTGCAGTTCGAAGTGCTGAGGATTATGTTTTAGGTTCATGAAACAATTACTATACCTTGAGATAAATGAGCTCAAATGCCAAAGGTCAAGGAGTTGATTATCCCTGGATAAAGGTATTACCATATTTAAGAGAACACTGGTAGGGTTTTTTTCCAAAAGATTATACTTGCACTCGACATCTTCCCCCGTTAGCTGCTAGAACTTTTCTGCTCTGTGGGTGGACAGGTTTTCAAAAACTGCTCATCCATATTTCTTCAAATACAGCTTTAGCGAAGTTTACCTTGTCGTTCTGCCTTGTCAGTTCAGCTAATAGATACACTTATTTTCTTACCTTTTAATCCATTTTTTCATGGAGTAAAAAAAATTGCTGTTTCTTCACTTTGAGAACTTAAAGTCAATGAAGATTTCAATGGCTTTTGTACCTCAAGAAAGATAATTTCCATATGCTCTCAATATGGGTAGGATGCCCCCTTATTTGTTAGCGTTGACAGACTGACTGCTTGTATGAAGCTTTAGTGCAACTGTTTGGACTTAGACTAACTTCTCTATGCTTTTCAGGTAATGTGATTTTTGTCCCTTGGGAATATAGCAGAGTTGACTGAAAGAAGCCACTCGATAGCTTAGCGGAAGAGAAAATAGAAAGCCTTGTCTTGCTGTAAGCAAAGCATCCTCTGACAGCAGAGGAAGAATTCTTCTGCAATAGCTAAGTAACTAATGGGGCAATAACATAGTCTCTCAAATACATGCAGAGAAATGTTTTCTTCAGTCAATTTGTGCCACAAGATTTTTCTTTCATAGCTTATGATTTGGATCTAAACAAAAAGATTAACAAAACCCCCTCCAGCTGCTCTGAATTCTCTTGTGATGGTAGATCTCCTGCCTAGAAATCCACTCTCAAGCCTTGCAGTGTATGGCACTTGGTTTCCCATCAGTCTCAAAGCTTTCTGAAATCTCTAGAACATTTTGGGCAGGAGCTGTAGGCCTGGAGCAGTGAAGGTAATCATACCAAGTCACAGCTTGCAGTTTTCAATTCCTTGTCAGTCTGTTTTCCCAGCAGGAAAGATCTCATTGGCTGCTCTTTTTCTTCTCTCTTTTCCCCCCTTCAGCTGTTAACTGATGCACTACTTGAACAATCTTTTGCTGCTCGTAGCCCTGAAATGTGCGTGTATTATTGACTTATTTGTATGTGGCATCAAGATTCAGTCTGCACTCTGAAATAAATAAATCTATTGTGTTAGTAGGGTATTAAGTCCACGTACTGAGGGATCCGTACTTTTCCACTTGGCAAATCGCAAATAGCTGTAGCGTTAGACAGGTCCTTGGTACTGGTACTTTGGTTCTTGGCCCAAAGATCTATCAGTTGCAATTCTGGAGCTCAGTTGGTTCTGGAACAAGTCCTAGTGACTTGGATGCAAGGACCCACTCTGTGAAGCCACGTGGATTCAGCAGCAGTTTGTGTGACTGTACCAGTCGACTACTGGAGCCCTTTTGTTTACTACTACAGATGTCAACTAGTGAAGGTTTACTCCAAGTTTGGGCTAAAGCCCATTTCTTTCTCTTTGCAGAGACAGCTTCAGCTCTGTCTCTGTTGCTAGGCTTAAGAAATCTAATCATTGGATTCACAGCCAAGCAGTTGCATGAAGGGGGAAGTTCAGGCAACATATTAGTAATATTGGGGTAAGAATTCCTCCAGATTGCTGGCAGATGATGCAAAGAGGTTTGGCAAGCCCCTCCACCAGCTCTCAATACCCTTGGGCGAATCCCTTCTGGCCCCACAGACTTATGAATATTGAATTTGCCTAGCAGGTCTCTAGCCCTTTCCTCTTGGAACCTTGTTCTGTTCTTCCTCCCTACCTGCAGCCTCATCAGGTGGAGTATCCAGGGTACATCTTGCCTTACTACTAAAGGCTGAGGCAAAGGCGGCCTTAAGCACCTTATCCATCCTCATCCTTGGTCACTGTTGTTCCCCCCTGCATCCAGTGAAGGAGGGAGATTCTCCTTGGTTCCTTCCTTCATTATCAATATATTTTAAGAAGGTTTGTTTTATTTTTCAGAGAATGGGCCAATCTGAGTTCTAATTGGTCTTTAGTCCTTCAGATTTTCTCTACACGATCCCACTCTGTCTTTGTAGTCCTCAGGAGTTACCTGCCCCTTCTGCCAGAGTTTGTATATTTTCCTCTTTTTTTCCTGGTTTCCAGCCAGAGCTCTTTACTCAGCCAGGCCTACAATTAATACAGCATGCGGGGGGACACCTGCACAGGGAGCACAAAAATAGGAGTAGAGACACAAAGAAAGAGCACAGACACCCACAAAACAAGCCCAGAGACAACAAAAATGGGCACAGAAATGCCAAAACCAAGTCTGGAGACCCAAACCCCAAACCTAAGGCCCCCCAAATGGGCTCAGAGATCCAAAAAACCAAGTCCCACAAATGGGCTCAGACTCAAACAATGGGCACAGAGACTCCCAAAAATGGGACCACAGCCCCTCCAGATGCACAAAGACACCCTAGAAGAAGTACAGTGGTCCCCAAAATGGGAACAGAGACACAAAAAAGCAAGTACAGAGACCCCTAAAATTGGCCCAGAGGCCTCAACACAAGCCCTGTGACCCCTAAAACAAGCCCAGAGTGTGTGTGTTCACTTCAGCACTGTCTGTAGAAGCGTTTTGAGTGATAAATTCTGAAAGAATTGTTCCTCTTGATGCCCCTTTCTGTACACATTGCTAGAAATAGTGTATTTTAATACTAAGAGGGTGCCTCGGCTTCTTTTCTATGCCAAACTTTCACAGGAACGATTGAGAACAGCTTAGCACATGGCGTTTGTATTTGGTGAGACAAGAGTTTGGTTTAAATAACTGTTAATCATGTACTAATAACATGATTAATTGTTTAGTAATGTAATGACTGTTTATCATGTACAAATAATAGAGAACTGAAATAAATTGGATTCTCCCTGGTTCTTTGTAAATCTTAGTGCAGTGATGCTGTTTACAGCCTTGCAAGTCCTAACTTTCCTTGTGGTTTCTGCTCAGGTGCACAAGTGAAAACGTTTGCCCCTAATTTGAAGGAGCTTCTCTTATCTTTGTTTGGATGTGGGAGTTTGAAGGGCAGAGAAGGAAAAATCGGTGGAGGGAAGCGCAGCTGGAATTGATGAACCCGTCTCTCTGCTGCCCCCGGGTGGCCGAAGCGCGGTACTGCAGCCCGGGTGCCGCACGCGCAGTGGAGTGAGAGCCGAGCTCTCTGCTGCCCCGGGGAGGCTGAAGGGGGATGTGTTGGTGGTTTAATGAAAGATTTTTATGTAAGTAGCACGGCCGGGCTTGATTTGAATGATATAAGTTAACTGCATATACATTATTTATCCATAAAGTATCAATAATCCTTGTTAAAAACTTGTCCAGAGTACAGTGAATATTTTACTCTGAGACGCGATTTTAAGAAGCAGATCAATAAGTTCCATACAACACGGGTTTATGAAAGGCAGGTCTTGCCAAATAAACATGATTGCCTTCTATGACAAAGTGACTCGGCTGCTGGATGAGGGAAAGGCTGTGGATGGATCTTCCTGGACTTGAGTAAAGCCTTTGACACGGGTCCTGCACTTGGGGCACAACAACCCTATGCAGTGCTACAGACTAGGAGAAGTCTGTCTAGAAAGCTGCCTGGAGGAGAGGGACCTGGGGGTGTTGGTTTACAACTGACTGAATATGAGCCAGAAGTGTGCCCAGCTGGCCAAGAAGGCCAATGGCATCTTGGCTTGTATCAGAAACGGTGTGACCAGCAGGTCCAGGGAGGTTCTTCTCCCTCTGTACTCGGCACTGGTGAGACCGCTCCTCGAATCCTGTGTTCGGTTCTGGGCCCCTCACCACAAGAAGGATGTTGAGGCTCTGGAGAGAGTCCAGAGAAGAGCAACAAAGCTGGTGAGGGGGCTGGAGAACAGGCCTTATGAGGAGCGGCTGAGAGAGCTGGGGTTGTTTAGCCTGGAGAAGAGGAGGCTGAGGGGAGACCTCATTGCTCTCTACAACTACCTGAAAGGAGGTTGTGGAGAGGAGGGAGCTGGCCTCTTCTTCCAAGTGACAGGGGACAGGACAAGAGGGAATGGCCTCAAGCTCTGCCAGGGGAGGTTTAGGCTGAACATTAGGACAAAATATTTCACAGAAAGGGTTATTGGGGAGTGGCAAAGGCTGCCCTGGGAGGGGGTTGAGTCACCTTCCCTGGAGGTGTTTAAAGGATGGGTGGATGAGATGGTGAGGGGCATTGTTTAGTATTTTATAGAAATGGTTGGACTTGATGATGCAGTGGGTCTTTTCCAACCTGGTGATTCTATGAATATCAGAGACCTTGCTGCTTATAGGTATGGACTTGCTGCCCATCTACAGTGCAGGATTCTGCCATTAGTGTAACCTGTGACTGTTGTGACACCAGTGACATATATGACGACTGTGGCATCTAAGTTGTGACTAAGTTGACATCAGTGACATCTGTCATCTGTGGTTTTTGTGCCATCAATTACATCAGTGATGTCTTTACTCTTGTGGTATCAGTGCCACCTGTGATGTCCGTGACTATTGTAACATCAGTGACATCTACGTTGTCTGTTACTATTTTTACATTAGGGACATCTGTCACGCCTGTGACTATTGTGACAGCAGTGGCATCTATGATGATGGTCATTATTGTGAAATCAGTGTCATCTATAACATCTGCGATGACTGCAATACCGGTGTAATCTGTGACATATGTGACAATTGTGACATCAGTCACATTGATGATGACTGTGGCATCAGTGACGATTGTGACGTCAGAGACATCTGTGATGTCATTGACTATTGTGACATCACTGACATCTGTTACGCCTGTGACAATTGTGACATCAGTGACATTCTTGACATCTGCGATGTCTGTGACATCTATGTCTTCTGTGACTTTTATAACATCAGTGACATCTGTGATGCCTGTGACTAATCTGACATCAGTGACATCTGTGATGTCTGTTACTACTGTGTAATCAGTGTCGCCTGTCACACCTGACTATTGTGACATCAGTGAGATCTTTGGAATCTGTGACGTCAGTGTCATCTTTAACATCTGTGACAATTGTCACATTAGTGTGATCTGACATCTATGACTATAGTGACATCAGTGAAATTTGTAATGTCTGTGGCATCTGTGATTATTGTGACATATGTGACATATATTTTCTGTGACTGTTGTGATATCAGTGAAATCTATGTAATCTTTGACTTTTATAACATCAGTTACATATGTCAGTCTTTTAGTATTGTGACATCAGTGTCATCTGTAATATTTGTGACGATTGTGCCATCAGTGTAGCCTGTGATGTCTTTGACAATTCTGAAATCAGTGACAATTGTTACAACTGTGGCATCTGTCTCAATTGTGACATCAGTGACTCTTGTGAAATCTGCGATGTCTTTGACTATTTTGACATGAGTGCTGTTTGTGATGTGTGTCGCATCTGTGACTATTGTGACATCAGTGACATCTGTGCTCTGTGACTTTTCTGGCATCAGTTACATCTATGAGGTCTTTTACTGTTGTGACATCTGTTTCATCTGTAACATCTGTGAGGATTATGACATCAGTGTAACCTGTGACGATTGTGGCATCTCTGAATATTTTGACATCAGTGATATCTATGTCATCTGTTATTATTGTGACATCAGTTACATCAGTGATGTCTTTTCTATTGTGACATCAGTGCCGTCTGTGAAGTCTGTGACTATTGTCACATCAGTGAAAATTGTGATTACTGTGGATCTGTGACAATTGTTACAGCAGTGACATCTGTGATGTCAGTCACTATTTTAACATCAGTGTCATCTGTAATGCCTGTGAGGATTGTGACATTAGTGTAATCTGTGACATCTGTTACTAGTGTGACATCAGTTGCAGATGTGTCCTCTGTGACTTATAAAAGACCTCACAGATGTAACTGATATTATATTATTTTGACATCAGTGTCATCTGTGATGTCTGTGGTGACTGTGACATCAGAGTAGTCTGTGACTTTTGTGACGATTGTCATGTCAGACTTTTGTGACATCTGTGATGTCTGTTATGATTATGACATCAGTGACATTTGAGATATCTGTGATGATTTTTACATTAGTGAAACCTGCTTTGTCTCTGATGATTGTGAAATCAGTGACATCTATGATGTCTGTGACTATTCTGACATCAGTGACATACGTGACATCTGGCACTGTTATGATATCAATGACATTTTTGATGTCTGAATTTTGTGACATCCTGGAAAGGGGTTAGGTATAGGGTTAGGTGTTAGGGTTGGGTTTAGGGTTAGGGTTATGCTTAGAGTAAGGGTGGGGTTTAGGGTTAGGGTTAGTGTTAGTGTTAAGGTTAGGTTTAGGGTTAGGTTTAAGTTTAGAGTAGAGTTAGTGGTTAGGGTTTTGTTTAGGGTCGTTAGGGTTAGGCTTATGCTTAGGGGTTACGGTTATGGTTAGGGCTAGATTAGGGTTAGGGGTTAGGATTATTTTTAGGGTAAGGGTTAGGGTTAGGTTGAGGGTTAAGGTTAGAGTAGAGTTGGTGGTTAGGGTTATGGTTTGGTTTAGGGTCATTGAGGTTAGGTTTAAGGTTAGGGGTTGGGGTTAGGCTTATGGTTAGGGGGTTAAGGTTAGGCTTAGGGTTAGGGTTAGATTTAGTGTTATAGTAAGGGTTAGGGTTAGGTTTAGGGTTCAGATTAACGTTCGAAGTTAGGGTTATGGTTAGGGGTTAGGGTTAGATCAGTGTTAGGGTTAGGATTAGTATACTTTGGGTTAGGGTTAGGTTTAGGGTTAGGTTTTTTGTGACATCAGGGCTGTTGTGACAACAGTGACATTTATTTCATCTCTGACTAATTTGAAAGCAGTGACATCTATGGCATTGTGTCTATTTTGACATCAGTGATATTGATGACATCTGTCACTATTGTGACATCAGTGTCATCTGTACCATCTTTGACGATGGCGACATCAGTCACATTTGTGACATCTGTGTCTATTGTGACATCAGGGTCATCTATGTTGGCTGTGAATATTGTGACATCAGTGACTTTTGTAATGTCTGTGACATCCGTTACTATTGTGACATCAGTTGCAGATGTGTCCTCTGTGACTTATAATAACATCAGTTACATCTGTGAGGTCTTTTACTATTTTGACATTGGTGTCATCTGTAATGTCTGTGACATCAGTGACATTTGTGACATCTGTGATGTCATTGACTATTGTGACATCACTGTCATCAGTGACGCTTGTGATGATTGTGACATCAGTGACATATTTGACATCTGTGATGTCTGTGACAATTTTTACATCAGTGACAACTATGTCCTCTGTGACATATATAACATCAGTTACATCTGTGAGGTCTTTTACTATGGTGAATTCAGTGTCATCTGTAATGTCGGTGATGACTATGTCATCAGTGTAGTCTGTGACTTTTTTGACGATTGTGATGTCAGAGACATTTGTGACATCTGTGATGTCATTGACTATTGTAACATCACTGACATCAGTGACATCTATGACAATTGTGACATCAGTGTCATTTGTGATATCTGTGATGTCTGTGACAATTTCTACATCAGTTACATCTGAGGCGTCTGTGATGTCTCTGACTATTGTGACATTAGAGACATCTGTGATGTCTGCTACTGTTCTGACATCAGTGACGTGACATCTGGCACTGTTATGATATCAATGACATTTTTGATGTCTTTGTATATTGTGACATCAGAGACATCATGGATAGGGTTTGGTATAGGGTTAGGGGATAGGGTTATGGTTAGGGTTAGGTTTAGGGTATAGGTGTTAGGATTTAAGGTTATAGTTAGGGTTAAGTTTAGTGTTAGGGGTAGGGTTTAGGGTTAGGACTAGGTTGAGGGTAAGGGTATAGGGTTAGGGGTTAGGGTTAGGTTTAGGGTTACTGTGAAATCAGTGACTTTTATTTTGTCTGTGACTATTTTGAAAGCAGTGACATCTGTGTTGTCTGTGTCTATTGTTATGTTACAGTGATATCGATGACATCCGTCACTATTGTGACATGAGTGTCACCTGTAACGTCTTTGACTATGGTGATATCACTGACATTTGTGACAATGTTGGCATCTTTGATGATGGTGACATCAGTCACATTTGTGGCATTGGTGACTATTTTGACATCTGGGTCATCTATGTCTTCTCTGACTATTGTGACATCAGTCACATCTGTGATGTCTGTGACTTTTGTGACATTAGTGACAAGTATGACATCTTTGAATATTGTGACCTCAGTGACATCTCTGATGTCTGTGATTTCTGTAATTATTTTTACATCAGTGATATTTGTTGTCTGTAACTACATTGACATTAGTGACATCTGTCATCTATGACTATTTTGAAATTTGTGACGTCTGTGACTGTTGTGACATCAGTGACATATGAGATGTCCATGACTATTGTGACATCAGTGACGTGATTAATGTCTGTGATATCTGTGAATATTGTCACATAAGAGACATCTATGTTGTGTGTGATGATTGTGACATCAGTGACATCTATGTCCTCTGCGACTTTGATACCAGTTACATCTGTGAAGTCACTTACTATTGTGACATCAGTGTCATCTGTAACATCTGTGGCAATTGTGACATCAGTGTAACATGTGACGTCTGTGATGATTGTGACATCAGTGACATATATGTCGTCTGTGACGTCTGTGACATCAGTGACATCTATGTCTTCTGTGACTATTTTCACATTAGGGATGTCTGTCATGCCTGTGACAATAGTCACATCAGTGACAATGGTGATTACTGTGGATCTGTGATGTTGGTCACTATTTTAACATCAGTGTCATCTGTAACACCTGTGAGGATTGTGACATTAGTGTAATCTGTGACATCTGTGACTATTGTGACATGAGTTGCAGATGTGTCCTCTGTGACTTATGTAACATCAGGTACATCTGTGAGGTCATATACTATTGTGAATTCAGTGTCATCTGTGATATCTGTGACTATTGTGACGTAAGTGACGTCTGTAATGTCCGTCACGACTTTGACATCAATGTCATCTGTAACGACTGCGATGATTGTGACATCTATGACTATTGTGACATCAGTGACTGTTGTAATGTCTGTGGCAGCTGTGACTACAGTGGCATAAGTGACATCTATGTTGTCTGTGACTATTGCGACATCATTGACATATATGTCCTCTATGCGTCTCATCAGTTACATCTGTGAGGTCTTTTACTATTGTGATATGTGTCATCTGTACAGTCTGTGATGACTGTGACATCAGAGACATCTGTGATGTCACTGACAATTGTTACATCTCTGACATCTGTGACGATTGTGACATCAGTGACCTCTGTGACGTCTGTGATGTTAGTGACTATTGTGACATCAGTGACATTTGTGATGTCTCTGATTGTGAAATTATGGAATTATTTGACGTTTTAACTATTGCTACATCAGTGATATGTCACGCCTGTGACAATCATGACATTGATGACATCTGTGAAATCTGACATCTTTGATTATTGTGACATCAGTGATATATGTGATGTTTGTTTCATCTGTGAATGTTCTTACAACAGTGACATCCATGACGTCTGTGACTATTGTGACATCAATGACATTTTTGAAATCTGTGATTGTTTTGACATTAGTGAAATTTGTGACGTGTTTTATCATTGTGACATTATTGACCTTTGAAATCTGTGACGATTGTGACATCAGTGACATTTGTGGCGACTGTGGCATCTCTGACTATTGTGACATCGGTGACATCTATGTCGTCTGTGATTATTGTGACATCAGTGATATCTCTGACGTCTGTGATGTCAGTGACGATTGTGACATCAGTGACATTTGTGAAGTCTGTGGCGATTTAGACATTAGTGAAATTTGTGACGTCTTTTACTTGTGACATCAGTGACATCTGTGACATCTGTGACATCTGTGAGTATTGTGGCAACATTGTCTTCTGTAAGATCTGTGACAATTTTCACACTAGTGTAATCTGTTACATTTGTGACTTGTGAAATCAGTGACATGTATTAGCTGTGGCATCTGTGTCTATTGTGACATAAGTGACATGTTTGTTGTGTGTGACTATTGTGACATCAGTGACATCTATGTCCTCTGTGACTTTTCTGACATCAGTTACATCTTTGAGGTCTTTTACTGTTGTTACATCAGCTTCATCTGCAACATCTGTGATGATTGACATCAGTGTAGCCTATAACATCTGTGAAGTTCATGACATCAGTGACATCTGTGATGTCTTTGACTATTGTGACATCAGTGATGTTTGTGACGTCTGTGGCATCTGTGACTATTGTGACATGAGTGACATTTGTGATGGCTGTTACTATTTTGAAATCACTGAAATCAGTCACGCCTGTGACTATTGTGACATCAGTGACATCTGTGATGTGTCTGATGCCTGTGACTATTGTGATATTAGTGACATCTGTGAAGATTGTGATGATTGTTACATACCTGATAGTGGTGATGTCTTTTATTACTGTGATATCTGTCACGAGTATGACTAGTGTGACATCGGTATCATATGTGACGTCTGACTATTGTGACATCAGTGACATCTGTGACGTCTGTGCCTATTGTGACATCAGTGAAATCTGTGACTTCTGTGACGATTGTGACGAGTTACATTTTTGACATCTGTTACTATTGTAGGGTCAGTGTCATCTGAGGCATCTTTGAAATTATTGACTACTGAGACATCAGTGACATCTGACATCACTGGCATCTCTTATGTCTTTGACGATTGTTACGTCAGTGACATTTGTGACATCTGCGATGTTTGTGATGATTTTGACATCAGTGACATCTTTGACATCTGTGATGTTAGTGACTACTGTGGCATCAGTGACATTTGTGAAGTCTCTGACGATTGTTATAATAGGGAAATTTTAAGTCTTTTTGACCTATTGTGATATCAGTGAAATATGTGAAATCTGTGACTTCTGTAAATATTTTGACAACAGTGGAATTTGTGATGTTTGTGGCATCTGTGAATATTTTGTCATCAGTGAAATTTGTGACACCTGTGACTATTGTAACATCAGTGACATCTGTCATCTGTGACTATTGTAACATCAGTGACAGCTGTGAAGTCTGTGACTCTTCTGACATCATTGACATTGTGAAATCAGTGACTCCTGTCATGCCTTTACTATTGTGACATCAGTGACATCTGTGACATCCATGATATCAGTGTCATCTGAAAAATCTTTGACGATTTTGACATTAATGTAATTTGTGACATCTCTATTTTGACATCACTGACATTTGTGACATCTATGATGTCTGTGACTATTGTAACATCAGTGACATCTCTGTCCTCTCTGACTTTTATGACATCAGTGACGTCTGTGACATTTCTGACTGTTGTGACATCAGTAACATCTGTGCCATCTGTGACTGCTGAGACATAAGTCACCTCTGGGTCATCTGTTACTCTTGTGACATCACTGTCATTTGTCACGCCTGTAACTACTGTGTCAAAATTGACATCTGTGAAATCTGTGTCATGTGAGAATGTTGTGACGTCAGTGACTTTTGTGACATCTGTGTCATCTGTGACTAATGTGACATCAGTGTCATATGTAATGTCTGTTAATGTCTGTAATGATTGTGATAATCTGAAATATGTGACAACTGTGATGATTGTGATATCAGTTTCACTTGAGTGTCAGGGTTAGGTTTAGGCTTAGGGTCATTAGGGTTAAGGTTAGAGTTAGGGTTGGGGTTAGGTTTAAGGTTTGGGTTAGGGTTAGGTTTTAGGGGTTAGAGTTAAGATTAGGTTTAGGGCTTAGGGGTTACGGTTATGGTTAGGGTCAGGGTTAGGGGGTTAGGGTTAGGTTTAGTGTTAGGGTTAGTGTTAGGGTTATTGTTACATCAGGACTATTGTGACATTGGTGATATTTATTTCATCTGCGACGATTTTGAAAGCAGAGATGTCTGTGTGTATTGCGACATCAGTGATATTGATGACGTCTGTCACTATTGTTTACATCAGTGTCATCTGTAACATCTTTGATGATGGTGACATCAGTGACTTTTGTGAAAACTGTGGCATCTGTGACGATGGTGACACTGGGGTCTTCTATGTTGTCTTTGACTATTGTGACATCAGTGACATCTATGTCCTTTGTGACTTTTTTGACATCAGTCAAATCTGTGATGTCTGTGACTATTCTGACATCAGTGACATCTGTGACGTCTGTTACTATTGTGTAATCGGTGTCGCCTCTCACGCCTCTGACTATTGTGACATCAGTGAGATCTTTGGAATCTGTGACTATTGTGACATTAGTTGTAGATGTGTCCTCTGTGTCTTACATAACATCAGTTACATCTGTGAGGTCTTCTACTGTTGGTTACAGGTGACACTGATGTAAGTCTGTGATGACTGTTACATCGTCATCGATGTACCCTTAGCAAGTTTGCGGATGACACTAAGCTGGGTGGAAGTGTCGATCTGCTGGAGGGTCGGGAGGCTCTGCAAAGGGATCTGAACAGGCTGGACCGCTGGGCAGAGTCCAATGGCATGAGGTTTAACAAGGCCAAATGCCGGGTCCTGCACTTGGGGCACAACAACCCTATGCAGTGCTACAGACTGGGAGAAGTCTGTCTAGAAAGCTGCCTGGAGGAGAGGGACCTGGGGGTGTTGGTTGACAGCCGACTGAATATGAGCCAGCAGTGTGCCCAGGTGGCCAAGAAGGCCAATGGCATCTTGGCTTGTATCAGAAACGGCGTGACCAGCAGGTCCAGGGAGGTTATCCTCCCTCTGTACTCGGCACTGGTGAGACCGCTCCTCGAATACTGTGTTCAGTTCTGGGCCCCTCACCACAAGAAGGATGTTGAGGCTCTGGAGAGAGTCCAGAGAAGAGCAACAAAGCTGGTGAAAGGGCTGGAGAACAGGCCTTATGAGGAGCGGCTGAGAGAGCTGGGGTTGTTTAGCCTGGAGAAGAGGAGGCTGAGGGGTGACCTCATTGCTCTCTACAACTACCTGAAAGGACGTTGTAGAGAGGAGGGTGCTGGCCTCTTCTCCCAAGTGACAGGGGACAGGACAAGAGGGAATGGCCTCAAGCTCCGACAGGGGAGGTTTAGGCTAGACGTTAGGAAAAAATTCTTTACAGAAAGGGTCATTGGGCACTGGAACAGGCTGCCCAGGGAGGTGGTTGAGTCACCTTCCCTGGAGGTGTTTAAGGCACGGGTGGACGAGGTGCTGAGGGATATGGTTTAGTGTTTGGTAGGAACGGTTGGACTCGGTGATCCGGTGGGTCTCTTCCAACCTGGTTATTCTGTGATTCTGTGATTCTGTGATCAGTGTAGTCTGTGACTTTTTTGACGATTGTGACATCTGTGACGTTTGTGACATCAGTGATGTCATTGACTATTGTGACATCACTGACATCTGAGGCGTCTGTGACATCTCTGGATATTGTGACATCAGTGATATTTGTGATGTTTGTGGTATCTATGTATATAGTGACATTAATGACATTTGTGAATGTCTGTGATGTCTGTGGCTTATGTGGAATCAGTGACATTTGTTATGTCTTTGACTATTGTGACATCAGTGACATCTCTTACGTCTTTGATGTCAGTGACTATTGTCACATCGGTGACATCTATGTCATCTGTGACTATTTTGACGTTAGGAACATGTGTCACACCAGTGACTACTGTTACAACAGTGACACTTGTGATTTCTGTGGATCTGTTACTATTGTGACGGCAGTGATATCTGCGATAACAGTGTAATCTGTGATGTATATGAGGATTGTGACATCAGTGACATTGGTTACCACTGTAGCATCAGTGACGGTTCTGACATCAGAGACATCTGTGACGTCATTGACCATTGTGACATCACTGACATATCTTAAGTTTGTGACGATTGTGACATCAGTGCCATATGACATCTGTGATGTTAGTGACTATTGTGATCTCAGTGACATCTGTCACGCCTGTCACTACTGTGACACCAGTGAGATCTGTGAAATCTGTGACATCTGTGGATATTGTGTCATCAGTGATATTTGTGTCATCTCTGACTATTGTAACATCAGTGACATCTCTGTCGTCTATGACTCTTTTGATGTTAGTGATATCTGTGACCGTTGTGACAACAGTGTACTATGTTCCGTCTTTGGCTATTTTGACATCAGTGACATCTGTGAAGTCTGTGATGTCAGTGACTATTGTGACATCAGTGACGTTTGTAATTTCTGAGGATCTGTGACAATTGTGACATCAGTGACATCTGTGATGTCGGTCACTATTGTGACATCAGTGATATCTGTAACGTCTTTGACAACTGTGACATCAGTGTAATCTGTGATGTCTGTGACAATTGTGACATCAGAGACATCTGTGATGTCATTCACACTTTTGACATCACTGACATCTGTGACAACTGTGAGGATTGTGACATCAGTGACATTTTTGTACGTCTGTGACTATTGTAACATAGGTGACATCTCTGTTGTCTGTGACTTTTGTCACATCAGTGATATCGGTTATGTCTGTGATGTCAGTGACTATTTTGACATTAGAGAAATTTGTGACCTCTTTTACCATTCTGATATAAGTGACATCTGTGACTATTCTGACATCAGTGATACCTGTAAAGTATGTTACTATTGTGCCGTCTATAATGTCAATGCCGTCTCTGCCATCTATAATGTCCATGTCGTCTGTGTCTATTGTGACATCATGGTCATTTATAATGTCTCTGTCATCTGTGTATATTGTGATATCATTATCATTTCTAATGTCTGTGTCTATTGTGGCATCGTTGCCATTTATAATGTCTGTGTCATCTGTGTCTATGGTGACATCGTTGTCATTTATAATGTCTGTGTCGTCTGTGTCTATTGTGACATCATTTTCATTTATAATGGCTGTGACATCTGTGTCATCTGTCATCTCTTTCGTCTTTGTTTATTGTGACATTGTCATTTGTAATGTCTGTGTCGTCTGTGTCTATTGTGACATGATTGTCATTTGTAATGTTTGTGTCTATTGTGACATCATTGCCATTTGTAATGTCTGAGTCGTCTGTGTCTATTGTGACATGATTGTCATTTATAATATCTGTCATCTGTGTAGTCTTTGTCTATTGTGACTTTTTTTCATTTATAATGTCTGTGTCGTCTCTGTATTCTGTCTGTGTATATGGTGACATTATTGTCATTTATAATGCATGTGTCGTCTGTGTTTATGGTGACATTATTGTCATTTATAATGCATGTGTCGTCTGTGTCGTCTCTGTCTATGGTGACATTATTGTCATTTATAATGCATGTGTCGTCTCTGTCTATGGTGACATCGTTGTCATTTATAATGTCTGTGTCGTCTCTGTCTATGGTGACATCGTTGTCATTTATAATGTCTGTGTCGTCTGTGTCATCTCTGTAGTCTGTGTCGTCTGTGTCTATTGTGACGTCAGTGTCATTTATAATGTCTGTGTCGATGGTGACGTCATTGTCATTTATAATATCTCTGTCATCTGTGTCTATTGTGACAGTTTTCATTTACAATTTCTGTCGTGTCTGTTGTGACATCGTTGTCATTTTTAATATATTTTTCATTTACAATGTCTGTGTCCTCTGTGTCATCTGTGTCTATTGTGACATCGTTGTCATTTATAATGTCTGTCATCTGTATCTATTGTGAAATCATTTTCATTTACAATGTCTGTGTCGTCTGTCGATGGTGACATCATTGTCATTTATAATGCCTCTGTTGTCTGTCGATGGTGACGTCAGTGTCATTTATGTCTGTCGTCTGTGTCTATTGTGATGTCAGTGTCATTTATAATGTCTGTGTCCTCTGTGTCGTTTGTGTTGTCTCTCTATTGTTAAATCATTGTCATTTTTATGTCTCTGTCGTCTGTCATCTGTGTCTATTGTGAAATCATTTTCATTTACAATGTCTGTGTCGATGGTGACATCATTGTCATTTATAATGCCTCTGTCGTCTGTGTCGATGGTGACGTCATTGTCATTTATATCTGTGTCTATTGTGACGTCAGTGTCATTTATAATGTCTGTGTCCTCTCTGTCGTTTGTGTTGTCTCTCTATTGTTAAATCATTGTCATTTTAATGTCTGTCGTCTGTCATCTGTGTCCATTGTGACATCAATGTAATTTATCTGTGTCCTCTGTGTCTATTTTTATATCATTGTTATTTATAATGTCTGTGTCGTCTGAGTCTATTGTGACATCATTGTCATTTATAATGTCTCTGTCATCTGTGTCTATTGTGACATCGTTGTCATTTATAATGTCTGTGTTGTCTGTCATCTGTCTTTTTTGACGTCATATTCATTTATATTGTCTGTCGTCTCTATAGTCAGTGTCGTCTGTGTCTATTGTGATGTCATTGTCATTTATAATGCCTGCGTCGATGATGACATCTTTGTCATTTATGATGTCTGTCGTCTGTGTCTATTGTGACATCATTGTCATTAATTATGCCTGTGTCATCTGTTTCCTTTTGTCGTCTGTCTGTTGTGACATCATTGTCATTTAAATGTCTGTATCCTCTGTTGTCTGTCTGCTCTGACATCATTGTCATTTATATCTGTCGTCTGTGTCTATTGTGACATCATTGTAATTTATAAAGTCTGTGTATTGTGTTATCTGTGTCTATTGTGACTTCATTTTCATTTATTATTTCTGTCGTCTGTGTCGTCTTTATTGTGACATCATTGTCATTTATGTCTGTGTCGTCTGTGTGTATTTTGACATCATTGTCATTCCCAATGTCTGTTTCTTTTGTGTCAATTGAGTCATCATTTTGATTTATAATGTCTGTGTCTTCTGACGTCTTTGTCATCTCTTTCATTGTCATCATTGTCTTTTGTAATGTCTGTGTCGTCTGTGTCTATTGTGACATCATTTTCATTTATAATGGCTGTGACGTCTGTCATCTGTCATCTCTCTCGTCTTTGTTTATTGTGACATTGTCATTTATAACATCAGTGACATCTGTGTCGTCTCTATAGTCTGTGTTGTCCGTGTCTATTGTGACATCAATTTCATTTACAATGTGTGTCGCCTGTGTCGTCTGTGCCTATTATCACTTTTTTGTCATTTATAATGCCTATGTTATCTTTGTCGTCTGTGTCTATTGTGACATCATCTTCATTTACAAAGTCTGTGTTGTCTGTGCCTATTGTCACATTCTTGTATTTTATAATGCATGTCGTCTGTCTATTTTTACATCATTATAATTTATAATGTCTGTCATCTGTGTCTATTTTTACATCATTGTCATTTATATTGTCTGTGTCGTCTGTGTATATTGTGACATCATTGTCATTTATAATGTCTGTCTTCTGTGTCGTCTGTGTCTATTTCGATATCATTGTCATTTATAATGTTTCTGTCGTCTGTGTCTGTTGTGACATCATTGTCATTTATCATGTCTGTGTCGTCTGTGTCTATTATGACATCATTGTCATTTATAATGACTTTGTGGTCTGTGTCGTCTGTGTACATTGTGACATCATTGTCATTAATAATGTTTGTGTCCTGTGTGTCTGTTGTGACATCATTGTCATTTATAATATCTGTCGGCTCTCTCTATTCACAGAATCACAGAATAACAAGGTTGGAAGAGACCCACCGGATCATCAACTCCAACCGTTCCTATCAAACACTAAACCATATCCCTCAGCACCTCGTCCACCCGTGCCTTAAACACCTCCAGGGAAGGTGACTCAACCACCTCCCTGGGCAGCCTGTTCCAGTGCCCAATGACCCTTTCTGCAAAGAATTTTTTCCTAACGTCTAGCCTAAACCTCCCTTGGTGGAGCTTGAGGCCATTCCCTCTTGTCCTGTCCCCTGTCACTTGGGAGAAGAGGCCAGCACCCTCCTCTCCACAACCTCTTTTCAGGTAGTTGTAGAGAGCAATGAGGTCACCCCTCAGCCTCCTCTTCTCCAGGCTAAACAACCCCAGCTCTCTCAGCCGCTCCTCATAAGGCCTGTTCTCCAGCCCTTTCACCAGCTTTGTTCCTCTTCTTTGGACTCGCTCCAGAGCCTCAACATCCTTCTTGTGGTGAGGGGCCCAGAACTGAACACAGGATTCGAGGAGCGGTCTCACCAGTGCCGAGTACAGACGAAGAATAACCTCCGTGGACCTGCTGGTCACACCATTTCTGATACAAGCCAAGATGCCATTGGCATGGAAAATCCATGGAGAAGGTGATCTTGAGTGCTGTCATGAAGCACATGCAAGAGAACCAGGTGATCAGGCCCAGTCAACATGGGTTCACAAAAGGCAGGTCTTGCCAGACTAATCTAATCGCCTTCTATGACAAAGTGACTCGGCTGCTGGATGAGGGAAAGGCTGTGGATGTGGTCTTCCTGGACTTCAGTAAAGCATTTGACGCAGTTTCTCACAGCGTTCTGCTTGAGAAACTGTCAGCCTCTGGCCTGGACAGGCGCACGCTCTCCTGGGAGGAAAACTGGTTGGATGGCCGGGCCCAGAGAGTGGTGGTAAATGGTGCGAAATCCAGCTGGAGGCCAGTGACAAGTGGGGTTCCCCAGGGCTCGGTGCTGGGTCCAGCCCTGTTCAATGTCTTTATCAATGACCTGGATGAAGGCATCGAGTGCACCCTTAGCAAGTTTGCGGATGACACTAAGCTGGGTGGAAGTGTCGATCTGCTGGAGGGTCGGGAGGCTCTGCAAAGGGATCTGAACAGGCTGGACCGCTGGGCTGAGTCCAATGGCATGAGGTTTAACAAGGCCAAATGCCGGGTTCTGCACATGGGGCACAACAACCCTGTGCAGTGCTACAGGCTAGGAGAAGTCTGTCTAGAAAGCTGCCTGGAGGAGAGGGACCTGGGTGTGTTGGTTGACAGCCGAGTGAACATGAGCCAGCAGTGTGCCCAGGTGGCCAAAAAGGCCAATGGCATCTTGGCTTGGATCAGACATGGCGTGGCCAGCAGGTCCAGGGAGGTTCTTCTTCCTCTGTACTCGGCACTGGTGAGACTGCTCCTCGAATCCTGTGTTCATTTCTGGGCCCCTCACCACAAGAAGGATGTTGAGGCTCTGGAGCGAGTCCAAAGAAGAGGAACAAAGCTGGTGAGGGGGCTGCAGAACAGGCCTTATGAGGAGCGGCTGAGAGAGCTGGGGTTGTTTAGCCTGGAGAAGAGGAGGCTGAGGGGAGTCCTCATTGCTCTCTACAACTACCTGAAAGGAGGTTGTAGAGAGGAGGGTGGTGGCCTCTTCTCCCAAGTGACAGGGGACAAGACAAGAGGGAATGGCCTCAAGCTCCGCCAGGGGAGGTTTAGGCTGGACATTACGAAAAAATTTTTCACAGAAAGGGCCTTTGGGCACTGGAACAGGCTGCCCAGGGAGGTGGTTGAGTCACCTTCCCTGGAGGTGTTTAAGGCACGGGGGGATGAGGTGCTAAGGGGCATGGTTTAGTGTTTGATAGGAATGGTTGGACTCGATGATCCGGTGGGTCTCTTCCAACCTGGTTATTCTATGATTCTATGATCATTGTCATTTATAATGTCTCTGTCGTCTGTCTCGTCTGTGTCTGTTGTGACATCGTTGTCATTTATAATATCTGTGTCGTCTGTGTCTATTGTGACATCATTTTCATTTATAATGTCTGTGTCCTCTCTGTCGTTTGTGTCATCTATTTCTATTGTTAAATCATTGTCATTTATAATGTCTCTGTCGTCTGTGTCATCTGTGTCTATTGTGGCATCCTTGTCATTTATAATGTCTGTGTCTATTGTGACATCTTTGTCATTTATTATGTCTGTGTCTATTATGACATCATTTTCCTTTATAATGACTGTGTCTATTGTGACATCATTGTCATTTATAATGTCAGTGTTGTCTCTGTCTATTTTGATATCATTTTCATTTATAATGTCTGTCATCTCTGTCGCCTGTTCCTATTGTCACATTATTGTCATTTATAAATCCTATGTCGTCTGTGTCATCTATGTGTATTGTTACGTCTTTGTCATTTATATTGTCTGTGTCGTCTGTGTACATTGTGGCATCATTGTCATATATAATATCTGTGTCTTCTGTGTCTATTGTGACATCATTGTCATATATATCTGTGTCTTCTGTGTCTATTGTGACATCATTGTCATTTATAATGTTTGTGTCGTCTTTTGTATTGTGACATCATTGTCATTTATAATGTGTCGTCTGTGTCTATTCTGAAATCATTGTCATTTATAATGTCTGTGTTGTCTCTTTTTTGATATCAGTGTCATTTATAATGTCTGTGTCATCTCTGTCGCCTGTTCCTATTGTCACATTATTGTAATTTATAAAGCCTATGTCGTCTGTGTCGTCTATGTGTATTGTGACATCATTGTCATTTATAATGTCTGTCGTCTGTGTCTATTCTGAAATCATTGTCATTTATAATGTCTGTGTTGTCTCTTTTTTGATATCATTGTCATTTATAATGTCTGTGTCATCTCTGTCGCCTGTTCCTATTGTCACATTATTGTACTTTATAAAGCCTATGTCGTCTGTGTCGTCTATGTGTATTGTGACATCATTGTCATTTATAATGTCTGTTGTCTGTGTCTATTCTGAAATCATTGTCATTTATAATGTCTGTGTTGTCTCTTTTTTGATATCATTGTCATTTATAATGTCTGTGTCATCTCTGTCGCCTTTTCCTATTGTCACATTATTGTAATTTATAAAGCCTATGTCGTCTGTGTCGTCTATGTGTATTGTTACATCATTGTCATTTATGTTGTCTGTGACATCTGTGTCGTCTGTCTATTGTGACATCATAGTAATTTATAAAGTCTGTGTCGTCTGTGTCTATTTTGACATCTTTGTCATTACCAACGTCTGTTTCTTCTGTGTCTATTGAGTCATCATTTTCATTTATAATGTCTGTGTCTTCTGTCGTCTTTGTCGTCTGTCATCTCTGTCGTCTTTGTTTATTGTGACATTGTCATTTATAGTCTGTGATGTCTGTGTCGTCTGTCGTCTGTTTCTATTGTGACATCAATTTCATTTACTATGTCTGTGTCGTCTGTGCCCATTATCACTTTGTTGTCATTTATAATGCCTATGTCATCTTTGTCGTCTGTGTCTATTGTGACATCATTGCAATTATAATGTCTTTGTCGTCTGTGTCTATTGTGACATCATCTTCATTTACAAAGTCTGTGTTGTCTGTGTCTATTTTTACATCATTATAATTTATAATGTCTGTGTCGTCTGTGTCTCTTGTGCATCATTGTCATTTATAATGTCTGTCGTCTGTGTATATTGCGACATAATTGTCATTTATAATGTCTTTGTCGTCTGTGTCTATTATATCATTGTCATTTATAATATTTCTGTCGTCTGTGTAGTCTCTCTCGTTTGTGTCTATTGTGACATCATTGTCATTTATAATGTCTGTGTCGTCAGTTTCGTCTGTGTTGTCAGTATCGTCTGTGTAGTCTGTCTATTGTGACATCGTTGTCATTTATAATGTCTGTGTAGTCTGTGTCTTCTGTGTCTTTTGTGACATCATTGTCATTTATAATGTCTGTGTAGTCTGTGTTATCTCTGTCTACTGTGAAATCTTTGTCAATTATAATGTCTGTCATCTGTTTGGTCTGTGTCTATTTTGACATCATTGTAATTTATAATGTCTGTGTCTTCTGTGTCGTCTCTGTCTATTGTGACAGCATTGTCATTTACAACGTCTGTGTCTTCTTTGTTGTCTGTTGTCTGTGTCGTTTATGTCTATTGTGACATCTTTTTCATTTATAATATCTGTGTCATCTGTTTCTATTGTGGTATCATTGTCATTTATAATATCTGCGTCTGTTGTGACATCATTGTAGTTTATAATGTCTGTGTCGTCTTTGTCTTTTGTGACATCATTTTCATTTACAATGTGTGTGTCATCTGTGTCGTCTCTGTAGTCTGTCGTCTGTGTTTATTGTGACATCATTGTCATTTATAATGTCTCTGTCGTCCATGTCTATTGTGAAATCATTGTCATTTATAATGTCTGTGTTGTGTTATCTGTGTCTATTAAGACATAATTGTTATTAATAATGTCTGTGTCATCGGTGTCGTCTCTGTCTATTGTGACATCATTGTCATATATAATGTCTGTGTTGTCTGTGTCTGTAGTCTGTGTTTATTGTTACATCATTGTCATTTATAATGTTTGTGTCGTCTGTGTCTATTGTGACATCATTGTCATTTATAATGTCTGTGTTGTCTGTGTCTATTTTGATATCATTGTATTTATAATGTCTCTGTGATCTGTGTCATCTCTCTCGTCTGTGTCTATTGTGATAACATTGTCATTTATAATGTCTGTCGTCTGTGTAGTCTGTGTCTATTTTGACAACATTGTTATTTATGATGTCTGTTTCGTCTGTGTCTATTGTGACAACATTGTCATTTATAATGTCTGTGTCGTCAGTGTCGTCTGTCTATTGTGACATCATTGTCATTTATAAAGTCTTTGTCGTCTGTGTCTATATTGACATCTTTTTCTTTGGTAATGTCTGTGTCATCTGTGTTTATTGTGACATCATTGTTATTTATAATGTTTGTGTCATCTGTGTCTTCTTTGTCATTTATTATTTCTTTGTCGTCTGTGTCTATTTTGACACCGTTGTCATATATAATGTCTTTGTTGTCTGTCGTCTCTTTCTCTAGTGACATCTCTCTCATTTATAATGTCTGTGTCGTTTGTGTCATCTGTGAATATTGTGACATTATTTTCATTTATGTCAGTGTCGTCTGTGACACCTGTGTTTCCTTTGTCTTCTGTGTCTATTGTGACATCATTGTCATTAATAATGTGTTTCTTATGTGTCGTCTTTTTAGTCTGTGTCTATTGTGACATCAGTATCATGTATATTGCCTGTGTTGTCTATGCCTATTATGACATCATTGTCATTTATATTGTCTGTCGTCTGTATCTATTGTGGCATCTTTGTCATTTATAATGTCTGTGTTGTCTATGTCTATTGTGACATAATTGTCATTTATAATGTCACTGTCGTCTTTGTGTTCTGTGTCTATTTTGACAACATTGTCATTTATAATGTTTCTGTTGTCTGTTTTGTCTGTGTTGTCAATGTCGTTTTGTCTTCAGTGCCTATTGTAACATCATTTTCACTTATAATGTCTGTGTCGCCTGTCATCTGTCTATTGTGACATAATTGTCATTTATAATGTCTGTCGTCTGTGTCTATCGTGACATCATTGTCATTTATAATATCTGTGTCGTTTGTGTTGTCTGTATATATTTGACATCCTTGTCATTTATAATGTCTGTCATCTGTGTCTTTTGTGACATCATTGTCATATGTAATGTCTGTCGTCTGCGTCGTCTTTGTCTATTGTGACATCATTGTCATATATGTCTGTCGTCTGCGTCTCTTGTGAAATCATTTTCATTTATACTCTCTTTTTAGTCTGAGTCATCTTTGCAGTCTATGTAGTCTGTGTTGTCTTTGTCTATTGCGACATCACTGTCATTTATACTATCAGTGTCATCTGTGCCATCTCTGTCGTGACATCATTGTCATTTATAATTTCTGTGTCTTCTGTGTCTATTTTGTCATCATTGTCATTTATAATGTCTGTGTAATCTGTCGTCTGTGTCTGTTTCGTCTGTGTCTATTGTGACATAATAGTCTTTTATAATTTCTGTGTAGTCTGTGTCTATTTTGACATCCTTGTCATTTATTAAGCCTGTGTCGTCTGTGTCTATTGTGACATCAATGTCATTTATAATGTCTGTGTCGTCTGTGTCTATTGTGACATCATCGTGATTTACAATGCCTGTGACTAGTGTGACATTAATGTCATTTAGAATGGCTGTCTACTGTGTCCTCATCGTCGTTTAAAATTCCTGTGCCTATTGTGTCTTCATCATCATTTACAATGCCTGTGCATTTTGTGACATCATCGTCATTTACAATGACTGTGCCTACTGTGACATCATCATCATTTACTAGACCTAAGTCTCTCTGTGCGTAATTAGACATCATTGTAATTTACGATGCCTGTTTCATCTGTGCTTATTGTGACATCATCTTCATTTACTAGGCCTGTGCCTGTTGCGACATCATCGTCATTTATAACGCCTGTGTAGTCTGTGCCTATTGTGACAACATCGTGATTTACAATGCCTGTGTCTTCTGTGCGTATTTTGACATCATCCTCATTTACGATGCCTGTGCCTATTGTGAACATCATCGTCATTTACTATGCCTGTGCCTATTGTGACATCATCGTCAGTAACGATTCCTGTGCCTATTGTGACATTGTCCTTTTCAATGCCTGTGTCGTCTGCGCCTATTGTGACATCATCGTCATTTGCAATGCCTATGCCTTCTGTGTCTATTTTGACATCGTCGTCATTTACAATGCCTGTGCCGATTGTGACATCATCGTCATTTACAATGCCTGTGCCTATTGTGACATCATCATCATTTACAATGGCCTGTGCCTATTGTGACATCATCGTCAGTTACAAGGCCTGTGCCTATTGTGACATCATCGTCATTTACAATGCCTGTGCATATTGTTACATCATCATCAGTTACAAGGCCTGTGCCTGTCATGACATGTTTGTCATTTAAAAGGCCTGTACCTATTTTGGCATCTTCGTCATTTACAATGCTTGTACCTATTGTGACATCATCGTCATTTACAATGCCTGTGCCTCTTGTGACATCATCATCATTTTCAATGCCTGTGTCACCCGTGCATATTGTGACATCATCGTCATTTACAATTCCTTTGCCTATTGTGACATCATCATCATTTACTATGCCTGTGCCTCTTGTGTCATCATCTTCATTTACAATGCCTGTGTTGTCTGTGACTATTGTATCATCATATTCATTTACAATGCTTGTGCCTGTTGTGACATCATTGTCATTTGAAATGCCTGTGCCTGTTGTGATCTTGTCCTCATTTAAAATGTCTGTGTCACCTGTGCGTATTATGACATCAAAATCATTTACAATGTCTGTGCCTTTAGAACAGTCCAGAGGGGCTCTAGAATGGTCTGGGAACTTTTAGAAGGCTCGTGGGGACTCTAGATGGGTTTAGAGTCCTTCTAAATGATCCACAGGGACTCTATAAGGGTCTGGGGGCTTTTAGAAGCATCCTGAGTGGCTCTAGAATGGTCGGGGGGCTTTTGAAGAGCCGTAGGATTGTCTAGAATTGTCTGGGGACTTTCAGGAGGGACATGAGCGGCTTTAGAATGGTCTAGATGCATTTCGAAGGGACATGAGGGGGTCGAGAAGGGCCTGGGGGCCTAAAGGATGTTAAGTAGGTGTTCTAGAAGGGTCTGGGGGCCTTTGGAAGGGCTGAGGGGGCATCTAGAAGAGTCTGGAGGCCTTTAGGACGATTCTGGGGGTCTCTAGAAGGGTCTCTAGACCTTTAGATTTTTAGGCCTTTAGATTGTTCCAGAGGGGCTCTAGAACGGTCTGGAGGCCTTTTGAAGGGCCCTGGAGGTCTCTAGAAGGGTCTGGGGGCCTTTTGAGTGGCTCGGGCGCCTCTAAAACGGCCTGGGGGCCTTAAAAGGGGTCTGGAGGGCCACTAGAAGGCCCTTAGAAGGGCTCTAAAGGGGTCTGGAGGCCTTTAGAAGGGCCTGTGGGGGATCTAGGAGGGTCTAGGGGCCTTTAGAAGGGCCCTGGGGGGCTCTAGATGAGTCTGGGGGCTTTTAGAAAAAACCTGAGGGGCTCTAGAATGGTTTGGGTTAGGGTTAGAATTAGCGTTAGGGGGTTAGGGTTACAGTTAGGATTAGGGGTTAGTGTAAAGGTTAGTGTTAGGGTTTGGGTTCGGGTCTTTAAGGCTCTGGGGTCCTTTAGAATTGTCCAGAGGGCCTATAGAAAGGTCTGGGGGCCTTAAAAAGGACTCTGGGGGGCTCTAGATCCCCTCTGGACCATTTTAAAGGCCCCCAGACTGTTCTTGAGCCCCTCATGTCCCTCCTTAAAGCCCCCAGACCCTTCTAGAGCCACATAGGGCCCTTCTAAAGCCTCCCAGATCCTTCTAGAGCTCCTCAATGCCTTTCTTAAGGCCCCCAAACCATTCTGGAGCCCAAGAAGGCCTATCTGAAGGCTCCAAGACCCTTCTAGAGCCCTCCAGAGCCCTTCTAAAGGCCCCCAGTCGCTTCTAAAACCCCCCAGAGTTCTTCTAAAGGCCCCCAGACCCTTCTAGAGCCCTTCTGGACCATTCTAAAGGCCCCTAGACCTTTCTAGAGCTCCCCAGGCCCATTCTAGAGGCCCCCAGAGTCCTTCAAAAGGCCCCCTGACGCTTCTACATGTTCTCTGGACCCTTTTTCAGCCCCCCACATCCCCTCTAGAGCCCCCACGAGCCCTTCTAAAGGCCCCCAGACCCATCTAGATTGCCTCTTGACCCTTCTTAATGCCCCCAGACCATTCTAGAGCCCCTCACGTTCCTTCTAAGGGCACCCAGACCCTTCTAGAGCCCTGCAGAGCCTTTCTAAAAGCACCCAGACCATTCCAGAGCTCCTTATGTCCCTTCTTAAAGTTTCCAGACTCTTCTAGAGCACTCCAGAGTCCTTCTAAAGGCCCCCAGGCCGTTCTGGGTCCCCCAGAAGGGACATGAGGGGTTCTAGAACGGTCTGAGGGCCCTTAAAAGAAACATGAGGGGCTCTAGAAGGGTCTGGGGGTTTTAAAAAGGGTCCAGAGGCGCTCTAAAAGGGTCTGAGAGCATTTAGAAGGGACCTTATGGGCTCTAGAATGGTTTGGGGACATTTAGAAGGGCCCTGGGGTTCTCTAGAAGGGTCTGGGGGCTTTTAGAAGGTGTCTGGGGGGCTCTAGAAGGGTCTGGGGGCCTTTAGAATGGTCCAGATGGGCTCTAGAAGGGTCTTGGCGCTTTTAGAAGGGCTCTGAGGTGCTCTAGAAGGGTCTGGGCACCTTTAGAAGGGTCCAGATGGGCTCTAGAAGGGTCTTGGCGCTTTTAGAAGCGCTCTGAGGTGCTATAGAGTGGTCTGGGCGCCTTTAGAATGGCTCTAGGGGGCTCTAGAATTGTCTTGGTGCTTTTAGAAGGGTCTTGAGGGTTTCTAGAAGGGTCTGGGGGACTTAAGAAGGGCCCTGGGAGGCTCTAGAAGGGTCTGGGGGCCTTTAGAACTGTCCAGAGGGCCTCTAGAAGGGTCTGGGGGCCTTTAAAAGAATCCTGAGGGGCTCTAGAATAGTCTGGGGGATTTCGGAAGGGACATGTGGGGCTCTAGAATAGTCTAGATGCATTTAGAAGGGACATGAGGGGCTCTAGAAGGGTCTGGGGGCCTAAAGAAGGTTAAGTAGACGTTCTAGAAGGGTCTGGGGGCCTTTAGTAGGGGCCTTTGGGGCTCTAGAACGGTCTAGGGGCCTTTAGAAGGGGTCTTGGGGTCTCCAGAGGGGTCTGGGGGCTTTTAGAATGGTCCAGATGTGCTCTAGAAGGGTCTTGGTGCTTTTAGAAGGGCCCTGGGGTGATCTAGAAGGGTCTGGGGGCTTTTAGAAGGGACTTGAGAAGCTCTAGAAGGGTCTGGCGGCCTTTAAAAGGGCTCTGGGGGGCTCTAGAGGGGTCTGGGTACCTTTAGAGTGGCTCTAGCGGGCTCTAGAATTGTCTGGGGGCTTTCAGAAGGGCTCTGAGGGCCTCTAGTAGGGTCTGGGGACATTAAGAATTGTTCAGAGGCGCCCTAGAATGGTCTGGGGGACGTTAGAAGGGCTCAGGGGGGTTCTAGAAGAATCTGGGGGCCTTTAGAAGGGTCTTGAGGTGTTCTAAAAGGGTCTGGGGGCCTTTAGAACGGCCCTGGGAGGCTCTAGAAGGGTCTGAGGGCCTTTAGAACTGTTCTGAGAGTCTCTACAAGGGTCTGGGGGCTTTTAGAACTGTCCAGAGGGCTTCTAGAAGGCGAGGTGCCCTAGAATAGTCTGGGGGCTTTCAGAAGGGACATGAGGGGCTCTAGAATAGTCTGGGGGCATAAAGAAGGTTCAGTAGGCATTCTAGAAGGGTCTGGGGGCCTTTAGAAGGGCTACGGGAGGATCTAAAAGGGTCTGGAGGCCTTTAGAACAATCCTGGCGGTCTCTAGGAGGGTCTGGGGGCCTTTTAAGTGGCTGGGGGGGGCTCTAAAACGGTCTGGGGCTCTTAAAAGGGTCCAGATAGCCACTAGAAGGGCCTGAGGGCCTTTAGAAGGGCTCTAGAGGGGTCTGGGGGCCTTTAGAAGGGCCCGTGGGGACTCTAGAAGGGTCTGGGGGCTTTCAGAAGGGACATGAGGGGCTCTAGAAGGGTCTAGATGCATTTAGAAGGGACATGAGGGGCTCTAGAAGGGTCTGGGGCCAAAAGAAGGTTAAGTAGGCGTTCTAGAAGGGTCTGGGGGCCTTTAAAAGGGCTTTAAAGGGCTCTAGAAGGGTCTGGGGGCCTTTAGAAGGGCTCAGGGAGGATCTAGAAGGGTCTGGAGGCCTTTAGAACGATCCTGGGGGTCTCTAGAAGGGTCTGGAGGCCGTTTGAATGGCCCTGGGTTCTCTAGGAGGGTCTGGGGGAATTTAGAATGGCCCTGGGGGGGGTCTAGAAGGGTCTGGGGGCTTTTAGAAAAATCATGAGGGGCTCTAGAACGGTCTGAGGGCTCTTAGAAGAAACATGAGGGGCTCTAGAAGGGTCTGGGTGTTTTAAGAAGGGTGCAGAGGCGCTCTAAAAGGGTCTGAGGGCATTTAGAAGGGACCTTATGTGCTCTAGAATGGTTTGGGGACTTTTAGAAGGGCCCTGGGGAGCTCTAGATGGGTCTGGGGGCTTTTAGAAGGGCTCTAGGGGTCTCTAGAAGGGTCCAGGGGCCTTTAGAAGGGCTCTGGGGGCCTTTAGAACTGTCCAGAGTGTCTCTAGAAGGGTCTGGGGGCCTTTAAAAGCATCCCGAGGGGCTCTAGAAGTGCGTGGGGGCTTTTAGAAGGGACGTGAGAAGCTCTAGAAGGGTCTGGGTGCCTTTAGAGGGATCTTGAGTGGTTTTAGAAAGGTCTGGGGGCCTTGAGAACTGTCCAGAGGGTCTCTAGAAGGGTCTGGGAGCTTTTCGAAGGGCTCGTGGGGGCTCTAGATAGATTTGGGCTCTTTCAAAAGGGTCCAGAGGGCCTCTAGAAGGGTCTGGGGGCCTTTAAAAGCATCCCGAGGGGCTCTAGAATGATCGGGGAGCTTTTTAAGAGCCATAGGGGTCTCTAGAATGGTCTGGGGGCTTTCAGAAGGGACATGAGGGGCTCTAGAAGGGTCTGGGGGCCTTTAGAAGGGCCCTGGGAGCGTCTAGGAGGGTCTGGGGGCCTTTTGAGTGGCTCGGGGGGGCTCTGAAACGGTCTGGGGGCCTTAAAATGGGTCCAGAGGGCCACTAGAAGGGCCTGAGGGCCTTTAGACAGGCTCTAAAGGGCTCTAGAGGGGTCTGGGGGCTTTCAGAAGGGACATGAGGGTCTCTAGAATGGTCTAGATGCATTTTGAAGGGACATGAGGGGCTCTAGAAGGGCTCTAGAAGGGCTCTAAAGGGCCTAAAGAAGGTTAAGTAGACGTTCTGGAAGGGACTGGGTGCCTTTAGAAGGGACCTTGGGGGCTCTAGAGAGGTCTGGGGGCCTTTAGAAGGGCTCAGGGACGATCTAGAAGGGTCTGGAGGCCTTTAGAACGATCCTGGGGGTCTCTAGAAGGGTCTGGGGGCCTTTAGATGGGTCCAGAGGGGCTCTAGAATGGTCTGGGGGCCTTTTGAAGGGCCCTGGGGGTGTCTAGAAGAGTTTGGGGGCTTTTAGAAAGGACATGAGGGGCTCTAGAACGGTCTGAGGGCCCTTAGAAGAAACATGATGGATTCTAGAAGTGTCTGGGTGTTTTAAAAAGCATCCAGAGGTGCTCTAAAAGGGTCTGAGGGCATTTAGAAGGGACCTTATGGGCTCTAGAATGGTTTGGGGACTTTTAGAAGGTCCCTGGGGGGCTCTAGAAGGGTCTGGGGGCTTTTAGAAGGTTTCTGGGGTGTTCTAGAAGGGTCTGGGCACCTTTAGAATGGCTCTAGGGACTCTAGATTTGTCTGGGGGCTTTAAAAGGGCTCTGAGGGCCTCTAGTAGGGTCTGGGAGCATTAAGAAGTGTTCAGAGGCGCCCTAGAAGGGTCTGGGGACCTTTTGATGGGCCCTTGGGGGCTCTAGAGGGGTCTGGGGACCTTTTGAATGGCTCGGGGGGCTCTAAAACGGTCTGGGGGCCTTTAAAAGGGGTCCAGAGGGACACTAGAAGGGCCTGAGGGCCTTTAGAAGGGCTCTAAAGGGCTCTAGAGGGTTCTGGGGGCCCTTAGAAGGGACATGAGGGTCCCTAGAATGGTCTAGATGCATTTAGAAGGCACATGAGGGGCTCTAGATAGGTCTGGGGGCCTAAAGAAGGTTAAGTAGGCATTTGAGAAGGGTCTGGGGGCCTTTATAAGGGCTCTGGGGGCTCTAGAAGGGTCTGGGGGCCATTAGAAGGGACGTGAGAAGATCTAGAATGGTCCAGGGGCCTTTAGAATGTCTCTGGGGGGCTTTAGTAGGGTCTGGGGGCCTTTAGAATGGTCCAGATGGGCACTAGAAGGGTCTTGGCGCTTTTAGAAGGGCCCTGGGGGGCTCTAGAAGGGTCTGGGGGCCATTAGAAGGGACGTGAGAAGATCTAGAAGGGTCCAGGGGCCTTTAGAATGTCTCTGGGGGGCTCTAGAAGGGTCTGGGGGCTTTTAGAAGGGACGTGAGAAGCTCTAGAAGGGTCCAGGGTCCTTTAAAATGGCTCTAGGGGGCTCTTGAATTGTCTGGGGGCGTTTAGAAGGGCTCTGAGGGCCTCTAGTAGGGTCTGGGGGCATTAAGAATTGTTCAGAGATGCCCTTGAAGGGTCTGGGGGCCTTTAGAAGGGCCCTGGGTGGCTCTAGAAGGGTCTGAGGGCCTTTAGAACTGTCCAGAGGTTCTCTAGAAGGGTCCAGAGGCGCCCTAAAAGGGTCTGAGACCATTTAGATGGACCTTATGGGCTCTAGAATGGTTTGGGGACTTTTAGAATAGTCCTGGAAGGCTCCAGGGGTCTTTAGAAGGGACGTGAGAAGCTCAAGAATGGTCAGGGGACCTTTAGAAGGTCTCTGGGGGGGCTCCAGAAGGGTCTGGGGGCTTTCAGAAGGGATGTGAGAAGCTCTAGAAGTGTCCAGGGGCCTTTAGAAGGGCCCTGGGGGGCTCTAGAAGGGTCTGAGGGCTTTTTGAAGGGACGTAAGAAGCTCTAGAAGGGACCAGGAGCCTTTAGAAAGTCTCTGTGGGCTCTAGAAGGGTCTGGGGAACTTTAGAAGGGCTCAGGGAGGATCTAGAAGGGTCTGGACTCCTTCAGAATGATCCTGGAGGTCTCTAGAAGGGTATGGAGGCCGTTTAAAGGGCCCTGGGGGGCTCTAGAAGGGCCTGGGAGCCTTTAGAAGGGCCCTGGGAGGCTCTAGAAGGGTCTGGGGGAATTTAGAATGGCCCTGGGGGGGCTCTAGAAGTGTCTGTGGGCTTTTAGAAAGGACATGAGGGGCTCTAGAACGGTCTGTGGGCCCTTAGAAAAACATGAGGGGCTCTAGAAGGGTCTGAGGGCCCTTAGAAAAACGTGAGGGGCTCTAGAAGGGTCTTAGGGCATTTAGAAGGGACCTTATGGGCTCTAGAATGGTTTGGGGACTTTTAGAAGGGCCCCGGGGGCTCTAGAAGTGTCTTGGCGCTTTTAGAAGGCTCTAGGACTCTCTAGAAGGGTCTGGGGGCATTTAGAAGGGATGTGAAAGGCTCTAGAAGGGTCCAGGGGCTTTTAGAAGGACTCTGGGGGGCTCTAGAAGGGTCTGGAGGCATTTAGAACTGTCTAGAGGGTCTCTAGAAGGGTCTGGGGGCCTTAAGAACTGTCCAGAGGGGCTCTAGTACGTCTGGGAGCTTTTAGAAGGGTTCGTGGGGGCTCTAGATGGATTTGGGCTCATTCAAAAGGGTCCAGAGGGCCTCTGGAAGGGTCTGGGGGCCTTTAAAAGCATCCCGAGGGGCTCTAGAATGATCGGGGAGCTTTTAAAGAGCCGTAGGGGTCTCTAGAATGGCCTGGGGGCTTTCAGAAGGGACATGAGGGGCTCTAGAATGGCCTAGATGCATTTCAAAGGAACATGAGGGGCTCTAGAAGGGTCTGGGAACCTAAAGAAGGTTAAGTAGGCGTTCTGGAAGGGTCTGTGTGCCTTTCGAAGGGGCCTTGGGGGCTCTAGAAGGGTCTGGGGGCCTTTAGAAGGGCTCAGGGAGGATCTAGAAGGGTCTGGAGGCCTTTAGAACGATCATGGGGGTCTCTAGAAGGGTCTGGGGGCCTTTAGATGGGTCCAGAGGGGCTCTAGAATGGTCTGGGGGCCTTTTGAAGGGCCCTGGGAGTGTCTAGGAGGATCTGGGGGCCTTTTGAGTGGCTCGGGGGGGCTCTAAAACGGTCTGGGGCTCTTAAAAGGGGTCCAGAGGGCCACTAGAAGGGCCTGAGGGCCTTTAGAAAGGCTCTAAAGGGCTCTAGAGTAGTCTGGGGCCCTTTAGAAGGGCCCGTGGGGGCTCTAGAAGGGTCTGGGGCCCTTTAAAAGGGCCCTGGGAGGCTCTACAAGGGTCTGGAGTCCTTTGAAAAGGCTCTGGGGGCTCTAGGAGGGCCTGGGGGAATTTAGAATGGCCCTGGGGGGGCTCTAGAAGGGTCTGGGGTCTTTTAGAAAGGACATGAGGGGCTCTAGAACGGTCTGAGGGCCCTTAGAAGAAACGTGATGGACTCTAGAAGTGTCTGGGTGTTTTAAAAAGGTTCCAGAGGCGCTCTAAAAGGGTCTGAGGGCATTTAGAAGGGACCTTATGTGCTCTAGAATTGTTTGGGGACTTTTAGAAGGGCCCTGGGGGGCTCTAGAAGGGTCTGGGGGCTTTTAGAAGGGACGTGAGAAGCTCTAGAAGGGTCTGGGTGCGTTTAGAAGGTCTCCGGGGAGCTCTAGAAGGGTCTGGAGGCCTTTAGAATGGTCCAGATGGGCTTTAGAAGGGTCTGGGCGCTTTTAGAGAAGTTGTGAGACGCTCTAGAAGTGTCTGGGGGCCTTTAGAAGCACTCTGGGGGGCTCTAGAGGGGTCTGGGCGCCTTTAGAATGGTTCTAGGGGGCTCTAGAATTGTCTGGGGTCTTTTAGAAGGGCTCTGATGGCCTCTAGTAGGGTCTGGGGGCATTAAGAAGTGTTCAGAGGCACCCTAGAAGGGTCTGGGTGTCTTTAGAAGGGCTCAGGGGGGCTCTAGAAGGGTCTGGAGGCCTTTCGAACTATCCTGAGGGTCTCTGGAAGGGTCTGGGGGCTTTTAGAACTGTCCAGAGGGCCTCTAGAAGGGACTGGGGGCCTTTAGAAGCATCCCGAGGGGCCCTAGAATAGTCTGGGGGCTTTCTGAAGGGACATGAGGGGCTCTAGAATGGTCTAGATGCATTTAGAAGGGACATGAGGGGCTCTAGAAGGGTCTTGGGGCCTAAAGAAGGTTAAGAAGGCATTCTAGAGGGGTCTGGGGGCCTAAAGAATGTTAAGTAGGCGTTCTAGAAGGGTCTGGGGGCCTTTAGAAGAGCTCAGGGAGGATCTAGAAGGGTCTGGAGGCCTTTAGAACGATCCTGGGGGTCTCTAGAAGGGTCTGGGGGCCTTTAGAATGGCCCGGGGGTGGCTCTAGAAGGGTCTGGATGCCTTTTAAGTGGCTCGCGGTGGCTCTAAAACGGTCTGGGGCTCTTAAAAGGGGTCTAGAGGGCCACTAGAAGGGCCTGAGGGCCTTTAGAAAGGCTCTAAAGGGCTCTAGAGGGGTCTGGGGGCCTTTAGAAGGGCCCGTGGGGGCTCTAGAAGGGTCTGGGGGTTTTAGAAGGGCCCTGGGAGGCTCTAGAAGGGTCTGGAGTCCTTTAAAAAGGCCCTGGGGGCTCTAGGAGGGCCTGGGGGAATTTAGAATGGCCCTGGGGGGGCTCTAGAAGGGTCTGGGGGCTTTTAGGGAGGACATGAGGGGTGCTAGAACGGTCTGAGGGCCCTTAGGAGAAACATGAGGGGCTCTAGAAGGGTCTGGGGGTTTTGAAAAGGGTCCAGAGGAGCTCTAAAACGGTCTGAGGGCATTTAGAAGGGACCTTATGGTCTCTAGAATGGTTTGGGGACTTTTAGAAGGGCCCTGGGGGACTATACAAGGGTCTTGGCGGTTTTAGAAGGGCTCTGTCGGATTCTAGAAGGGTCTGGGGGCTTTTAGAAGGGACGTGAGAAGCTCTAGAACGGTCCAGGGGCCTTTAGAAAGGCTCTGGGGGGCTCTAGAGGGGTCTGGGGGCCTTTAGAATGGTCCAGATGGGCTCTAGAAGGGTCTTAGCGCTATTAGAAGGGCCCTGGGGGGCTCTAGAAGGGTCTGGGGGCTTTTAGAAGGGACATGGGAAGCTCTAGAAGGGTCTGGAAGCCTTTAGAATGGCTCTGGGGTGATCTAGAGGGGTCTGGGTGGCTTTAGAATGGCTCTAGGGGGCTCTAGAATTGTCTTGGCACTTTTAGAAGGGCTCTGAGGGCCTCTAGTAGGGTCTGGGGGAATTAAGAAGCGTTCAGAGGCACCCTAGAAGGGTCTGGGGGCCTTTAGAAGGGTTCATGGGGGCTCTAGAAGGGTCTGGGGGCATTTAGAAGGGTCTTGAGGGGTTCTAGAATTGTCCGGGGGCTTTTAGAAGGGCCCTGGGAGGCTCTAGAACGGTCTGAGGGCCTTTAGAACTGTCCAGAGGGTCTCTAGAAGGGGGTGGAGGCCTTTAGAAGGGCCCTGGGATTCTCTAGAAGGGTCTGGGGGCCTTTAGAAGGGCCCTGGGGGGCTCTAGAAGGGTCTGGAGGCCTTTAGAACTCTCCAGAGTGTCTCTAGAAGGGTCTGGGTGCCTTTAGAACTGTCCAGAGGGGTTCTAGAATGGTCCGGGGGCTTTTAGAAGGACCCTGGGAGGCTCTAGAACGGTCTGAGGGCCTTTAGAACTGTCCAGAGGGTCTCTAGAAGGGTCTGAGGGCCTTTAGAAGGGCCCTGGGGGGCTCTAGAAGGGTCTGGAGGCCTTTAGAACTCTCCAGAGTGTCTCTAGAAGGGTCTGGGTGCCTTTAGAAGGGCTCATGGGGGCTCTAGATGGATTTGGGGTCCTTCAAAAGGGTCCAGAGGGCCTCTAGAAGGGTCTGGGGGCCTTTAGAAGCGTCCTGAGGGGCCCTAGAATAGTCTGGGGGCTTTCAGAAGGGACATGAGGGGCTCTAGTATGGTGTAGATGCATTTAGAAGGGACATGAGGGGCTCTAGAAGGGTCTGGGGGCCTAAAGAAGTTTAAGAAGGCATTCTAGAAGGGTCTGAGGGCCTTTAGAAGGGCCTTTGGGGGCTCTAGAAAGGTCTGGGGACATTTAGAAAGGCTCAGGGGAGATGTAGAAGAGTCTGGAGACCTTTAGAACGATCCTGGGTGTCTCTAGAAGTGTCTGGGGTCCTTTAGATGGGTCCAGAGGGGCTCTAGAATGGTCTGGGGGCCTTTAGAATGGCCCAGGGTGTCTCTAGGATGGTCTGGGGGCCTTTTGAGTGGTTCAAAGGGGCTTTAGAATGGTCTGGTGGCCTTTAGAAGCGCCCTGGGAGGCTCTAGAAGGGTCTTGCCACTTTTAGAAGTCCCCTGGGAGGGATCTAGAAGGGTCTGGGGGCTTTTAGAAGGGACGTGAGAAGCTCTAGAAGGGTCTGGGGTCCATTAGAAGGGCTCTGGGGGGCTCTGGAGGGGTCTGGGCACCTTTAGAATGGCTCTAGGGGGTTCTAGAATTGTCTGGGGGTTTTAGAAGGGCTCTGAGGGCCTCTAGTAGGGTCTGGGGGCATTAAGATGTGTTCAGAGGCGCCCTAGAAGGGTCTGGGGGCCTTTAGAAGGGTCTTGAGATGTTCTAGAAGGGTCTGGGGGTCTTTAAAAGGATTCTGGGGGCCTCTAGAAGGGTCTGAGGGCCTTCAGAACTGTCCAGAGGTTCTCTAGAAGGGTCTGGGGGCCTTTAGAACTGTGTAGAGGGATTCTAGAAGGGTCTGGGAGCTTTTAGAAGGGCTCGTTAGGGCTATAAATGGATTTGGCTCCTTCAAAAGAGTCCAGAGGGCCTCTAGAAGGGTCTGGGGGCTTTCAGAAGGGACATGAGGGGCTCTAGAATGGTCTAGATGCATTTCAAAGGGACATGAGGGGCTCTAGAAGGGTCTGGGGGCCTAAAGAATGTTAAGTAGGCGTTCTAGAAGGGTCTGGGGGCCTTTCGAAGGGGCCTTGGGGGCTCTAGAAGGGTCTGGAGGCCTTTAGAATGATCCTGGGGGTCTCTAGAAGGGTCTGGGGGCCTTTTGAATGGATTGGGGGGGGCTCTAAAAGGGCCTGGGGGCCTTAAAAGGGGTCCAGAAGGCCACTAGAAGGGCCTGAGGGCCTTTAGAAGGGCTCGAAAGGGCTTTAGAGGGGTCTGGGGGCCTTTTGAAGGGCCCGTGGGGGCTCTAGAAGGGTCTGGGGGCCTTTAGAATAGCTCTGGAAGGCTCTAGAAGGGTCTGGGTGTTTTAAAAAGCGTCCAGATGCGCTCTAAAAGGGTCTGAGGGCATTTAGAAGGGACCTTATTGGCTCTAGAATGGTTTGGGGACATTTAGAAATGCCCTGGGGGACTATACAAGGGTCTGGGGGCCTTTAGAAGGTTTCTGGGGGGCTCTAGAAGGGTCTGGGTGCCTTTAGAACTGTCCAGAGTGTCTCTAGAAGGGTCTGGGGGCCTTTAGAAGCGTCCCGAGGAGCCCTAGAATAGTCTGGGGGCTTTCAGAAGGGGCCTTGGGGGCTCTAGAATGGTCTAGATGCATTTAGAAGGGACATGAGCGGCTCTAGAAGGGTCTGGGGGCCTAAAGAAGGTTAAGAAGGCATTCTAGAACGGTCTGGGTGCCTTTAGATGGGGCCTTGGGGGCTCTAGAAGGGTCTCGGGTCTTTAGAAGTGCCCTGGGATGCTCTAGAATGGTCTGGAGTCCTTTAAAAAGGCCCTGGGGGCTCTAGGAGGGCCTGGGGGTATTTAGAATGGCCCTGGGGGGAGGGTCTAGAAGGGTCTGGGGGCTTTTAGAAAGGACATAAGGGGCTCTAGAACGGTCTGAGGGCCTTTAGAAGAAACATGAGTGGCTCTAGAAGGGTCTGGGGGTTTTGAAAAGGGTCCAGAGGAGGTCTAAAAAGGTCTGAGGGCATTTAGGAGAGACCTTATTGGGTCTGGAATGGTTTGGGGTATTTCAGAATGGCCCTGGGGGGCTCTAGAAGGGTCTGGGGGCTTTTAGAAGGGACGTGAGAAGCTCTAGAACGGTCCAGGGGCCTTTAGAAAGGCTCTGGGGGGATCTAGAGGGGTCTGGGGGCCTTTAGAATGGTCCAGATGGGCTCTAGAAGGGTCTTAGCGCTATTAGAAGGGCCCTGGGGGGCTCTAGAAGGGTCCAGGGGCCTTTAGAAGGGCTCGGGGGGGGCTCTAGAGAGGTCTGGGGGCCTTTAGAATGGTCCAGATGGGCTCTAGAAGGGTCTTGGCGCTATTAGAAGGGCCATGGGGAGCTCTAGAAGGGTCCAGGGGCATTTAGATGGGCTCTGGGGGTCTCTAGAGGGGTCTGGGCGCCTTTAGAATGGCTCTAGGGGGCTCTAGAATTGTCTGGGGGCTTTTAGAAGGTATCTGAGGGCCTCTAGTAGGGTCTGGGGGCATTAAGATGTGTTCAGAGGCGCCCTAGAAGGGTCTGGGGGCCTTTAGAAGGGTTCATGGGGGCTCTAGAAGGGTCTGGGGGCCTTTAGAAGGGTCTTGAGGGGTTCTAAAAGGGTCTGGGGGCCTTTAGAATGGCCCTGGGAGGCTCTAGAAGGGTCTGAGGGCCTTTAGAAGGGCTCTGGGGGGCTCTAGAGGTGTCTGGATGCCTTTAGAACTGTCCAGAGGGGCTCTAGAAGGGTCTGGGTGATTTTAGATGGCTCGCGGGGTCTCTAGATGGATTTGCGCTCCTTCAAAAGGGTCCAGAGGTCCTCTAGAAGGGTCTGGGGGCCTTTAGAAGCGTCCCGAGAGGCTCTAGAATGGTTGAGAGTCTTTTGAAGAGCCGTAGGGGTCTCTAGAATGGTCTGGGGGCTTTCAGAAGGGACATGAGAGGCTCTAGAATTGTCTAGATCCATTTTGAAGGGACATGAGTGGCTCTAGAAGGGTCTGGGGGCCTAAAGAAGGTTAAGTAGGCGTTCTAGAAAGGTCTGGGTGCCTTTAGAAGGGGCCTTGGGGGCTCTAGAATGGTCTGGGGGCCTATAGAAGGGTCTTGGGGGCTCTAGAATGGTCTGGGGGCCTTTAGAAGGGCTCAGGGAGGATGTAGAAGAGTCTGGAGGCCTTTAGAACGATCCTGGGGGTCTCTAGAATGGTCTGGGGGCCTGTAGATGGGTCCAGAGGGGCTCTAGAAGCATATTTTGACACGTGCATATTTTGACATCATCGTCATTTAATATGCCTGTCGACTGTGCATGTTGTGACATCACCGTCATTTACAATGCTTGTGCCTATTGTGACATCACTGTCATTTACAATGCCTGTTCCTAATGTGATGTCATCTGTGTCATTTACAATGCCGATATCGCCTGTGCCTATTTGACATCATTGTAATTAACAATGCCTTTACCTATAGTGACATCATCGTCAGTTACAATGCCTGTGTCGCCTATGCCTATTGTGACATCATCGTCATTTACAATGCCAGTGTCATATTTGCCTTTTGTGACATAATCGTCATTTACAATGCCTATGCCGCCTGTGCCTATTGTGACATCATCGTCATTTACAATGCCTGTGCCTATTGACATCATCGTCATTTAAAAAGCCAGTGTCACTTATGTCTATTGTGAAACCATCGTCATTTAAATTACCTGTCTCGTCTGTGCCTATTGTGACATCATCGTCATTTACAATGCCTGTGCCTATTGTGACATCATCGTAATTTTCAATGCCTGTGCCTATTGTGACACCACCGATATTTACAATGCCGTTGCCTATTGTGACATCATCGTCATTTACAATGCCTGTGCCTTTTGTGACATCATCGTCATTTATTATGCCTTTGCCTATAGCGACATCATCTTTATTTACAATGCCTGTCCTTATTGTGACATCATCTTCATTTACAATGCCTGTGTGGCCTGTGCCTATTGTGACATCATAGTAATATACACTACCTGCGCATATTGTGACATAATCGTCATTTGCAATGGCTGTGCCTGTTGTGACATCATCGTCAGGTACAATGCTGGTGTCTATTGTGACATCACCGTATTTTACAATGCCTGTACATATTGTAACATCATCATAATTTACAGTGCCTGTGTTTTCTATGCCTATTGTGACATCATCGTCATTGCCATGCCTGTGGCTATTGTGACATCATCGCCATTTACAATGCCTGTGCCTACTGTTATCGTTTTTTACAGTGCTTGTGCCTATTGTGACATCTCGTGGTTTACAATGCCTGTGCCTATTGTGACACCATCGTCAGTTACAATGGCTGTGCTTATTGTGACATCATTATCATTAACAATTCCTGTGCCTACTGTGACATCATCGTTATTTTCAATGCCTCTGCTTATTGTGACATCATCGTCATATACAGTGCCTGTGCCTATTGTGAAACCATCGTCAGTTACAATGCCGGTGCCTATTGTGACATCATCGTCATTTACAATATCTGTGCCTATTGTGACATCATCTGACAAGAGCCATAGTCATTGTAAATAACGATGATGTCACAATCGTCGCAGGCATAGTAAATGACGATGCTGTCACATTAGGCCCAGGCATTATAACTGACGATGATGTCATAGTAGCCTCAGGCATTATAAATGATGATGATGTCAAAGTAGGCACCGGCATGGTAAATGACGATGATGTCACAATAGGATGACTGTGGCTATTGTGACATCATCTTCATTTACAATGCCTGTGGCTATTTTGACATCATCGTCATATAAAATGCCTGCGCCTAATGTTACATCATCGTCATATACATTTCCTGTGCCTATTGTGACATCGTCATTAACAATGCCTGTGCCTATTGTGACATCATCGTCATTTACCATGCCGGTGCCTACTTTGACATCATCATCATTTACAATGCCTGTGCTGTCTCTGCCTATTCTGACATCATCGTCCTTTACAATGCCTGTGTCGCCTGTGCCTACTGTGACATCATCGTCATCTACAATGCCTGTGTCACCTCTCCCTATTGTGATATCATCTGCATTTACAATGCCTGTGTCATCTGTGCCTATTTAGACATCATTATCATTTAAAATGACAGTGTCGTCTGTGCCTATTTTTACATCTTCATCATTTACAATGCCTGTGTCTTCTGTCCCTATTTGATATCTGCATCATTTACAATCCCTGTGCCTATTTTGACATAATCATCATTTACAGTGCCTTGTTGTCTTTGCCGACTGTGACATCATCGTCATTTACAATGCATGTTTTTCTGTGCCTAATGTGACATCATCATCATTTAAAATGCCTGTGTATTCTGTGCCTTTTGTAACGTCATCGTCATTTACAATGCCTGTGCCTATTGTGGCATCATCGTCATTTACAATGCCTGTGCCTATTGTGACATCTTCATCATTTACAATACCTGTGTCACGTTCAATGCCTGTGTTGCTGGTCCTTTTTGTCACATAATCGTCATTTACAATGACTGTGTCGCCTCTCCCTATTGTGACATCATAGTCATATACATACCTGTGTCATGTGTGCCTCTTATGACATCATCTTCAAAAACAAATCCTCTTTTGTCTGTGCCTAATTTGACATCATCGTCATTTACAATTTCTGTGCCTATTGTGACATCTTCGTCATTTACAGTGCCTGTGTCATAAGTCCCTTTTGTAATATCATCGGCATTTACAAGGCCTGTGTGATCTGTGCCTATTGTGACTTCATTTTCATTTACAGTGCCTGTGGCTCTTGCGACATCATCATTATTTACAGTGCCTGCGCCTATTGTGACATCATCGTCATTTACAATGTCTGTGTCGTCTGTGCCTATTGTGACAACATTGCCCTTTACAATGCCAGTTCCTATTGTGACATCATCGTCATTTACAATGCCTGTGAATATTGTGACATCATCGTCATTTACAATGCCTTTACCATCTGTGCCTAATGTGAAAACATCGTCATTTATAATGCCTGTGCCTGTTGTGACATCAACATCATTTACAATGCCTGTGTGGTCTGTGCCTATTGTGACATCATCGTCATTTACAATGCCTGTACTTGTTGTGAAATCATTGTCATTTACAATGCCTGTGCCTACTGTGACATCATAGTCAATTACAATGCTATTAATATTTTGACATCATCGTCTTTTATAATGCCTATGACTATTGTGACATCATCGTAATTTACAATGCCTGTGTCGTCTATGCCTATTGTGACATCATCGTAATTTACTATGCCTGTGCCTATTGTGACATCATCGTCATTTACAATGCCTGTGTCTTCTGTGCCTATTTTGACATCATCGTCATTTACAATGCCTGTGCCTATTGTGACATCATCGTCACTTAGAATGCCTTTGTCGTCTGTGCCTATTGTGACATCATCGTCATTTACAATGCCTGTGTCTTCTGTGCCTATTGTGACATCATCGTCATTGACTATGCCTAGCCTACTTCGACATCATAGTCATTTACAATTCTTGTGTCGTCTGTTCCTATTGTGACATCATCATCATTTAAAATTGCTATGCATATTTTGACATTATTCTTTTTTACTATGCCTGGGTCTATTTTGACATCATCGTCATTTACAATGCCTGTGCCTATTGTGACATCATTCTCAAATACAATACCTGTGTCTATATTGACATCATCATCATTTACAATGGCTACGCCGATTATGACATCATGTTAATTTATAGTTCCTGTGCCGTCTGTGCCGATTGTGAAATCATCGTCATTTACAGTGCCTGTGCTGTCTGTGCTTTTGTGACATCATCATCATTTACAATGCCTCTGCCTAATGTGACACAATCGTCACTTACAATGCCTGTGTCGCCTGTGCATTTTTGACATCATCATCTTTTACAATGCCATTGTCTCCTGTCCCTACTGTGACTACATCATCATGTACAATGCCTTCTTCGTCCTTGCCTAATGTGACATCATCGTCATTTACAGTACCTGTGCTTATTGTGACATCATCGTCATTGGCAATGCCTCTCGTCTGTGCCTATTGTGACATCATCGTCTTTTTCAATTCCTGTGTCGTCTGTGCCTATTTTGACATCATGGTCTTTTATAATGCCTTTGGCTATTGTGACATCATCGTCATTTACAATACCTGTGTCGCCTGTGACATCATCGTCATTTACAATGCATGTTTTTCTGTGCCTACTGTGACATCGTCATTTAAAATGCCTTTGTATTCTTTGCCTTTTGTAACATCATCGTCATTTACAATGCCTGTGTCGTCTGTGCCTCTTGTGACGTCATCTTCATATACAAAGCTTCTTTTGTCTGTGCGTATAGTGATATCATCGTCATTTAAAATGCCTGTCGTCTGTGCCTGTTGTGACATCATCGTCATTTACATTGCCTGTGCCTATTGTGACATCATCTTTATTGGCAATGCCAGTGCCTATTGTGACATCATCATCACTTACAATGCTTTGTTGCCTGTGCCTATTTTGACATCAGTGTCATTTACAATATCTGTGTCTTCTGTGTCAATTTTGACATCATCTTCATTTACACTGCCTGTGCCTATTGTGACATCATCGTCATTTACAATGCCTGTGCCTATTGTGACATCATCGTCATTGACAATGGCTGTCGTCTCTGCCTATTGTGAAATCATCGTCATTTACAATGCCTGTGCCTATTGTGACATCATCGCCATTGACAATGGCTGTCGTCTCTGCGTATTGTGAAATCATCATCTTTTACAAATCCTGTGTCGTCTGTGCCTATAGTGAAATCATCTTCATTGACAATGGCTTTCTTCTCTGCCTATTTTGACAACATAGTCAATTATAATGCCTTTGTACTCTGTGCCTATTGTGACATCATCGTCATTCACAATTCCTGTGTCATCTGTTTCTGTTGTGACGTCATCCTTATTTACAATGCCTGCATCGTCTGTGCCTGTTGTGACATCATCGTCATTTACAATGGCTATTAATATTTTGACGTATTTTATAATGCCTATGCCTATTGTGACATCATTGTAATTTACAATACCTTTGTCGCCCGTGCCTATTGTGTTATCATCGCCATTTACAATTCCTGTGCATGTTGTGACAACATCGTCATTTAAAATGCCTGCGCATATTGTGATATCATTGTCATTTACAACGCCTGTGCTTATTGTCACATCGTCGTCATTTACAATTCCTGTGCATATTGTGACATCATAGTCTTTTACAGTGCCTGTGCCTGTTGTGACATCAACTTCATTTATAATGCCTGTGTCGCCTCTGCCTAATGTGATATCAACCTCTTTTACCTGTGCCTATTGTGAAATCAATGTCATTTACAATGTCTTTGCCATCTGTGCCTATTGTGACATCATCGCTATATGCAATGCCAGTTTCGACTGTGCCTATTGTGACATCATCGTCATTTACAATTTCTGTGTGGCCTGTCCCTATTGTGACATCATCGTCATTAACAATGGCCGGGTTGTCTGTGCTAATTTTAGACATCATCCTCATTCACAATTCCTGTGTCTTTTGTTTCTATTGTGACGTCATCCTTATTTACAATGCCTGTCTCATCTGTGCCTATTGTGACATCATCGTCATTTACAATGCCTGTGCACATTGTGTCATCAGTCAATTACAATACCATTGCCGTCTGTTCCTATTGTGACATCATCATCATTTACAATGCCTGTGTCCACTGTGCCTTTTGTGACATCATTGTCATTTACAATGCCTGTGTCTCCTGTCCCTACTGTGACATCATCATCATGTACAATACCTGTTTTTTCTACGCCTGTTGTGACATCATCGTCATTTACAATTCCTGTGTTATCTGTTTCTAATGTGACTTCATCCATATTTACAATGCCTGCGTCGTCTGTACCTATTGTGGCATCATCGAAATTTACAATGCCTGTCTTGTCTGTGCCTAATGTGACAACTTAGTCTTTTACAGTGCCTGTGCCTATTGTGACATCATCTTCATTAACAATGCCTGTGCCTATTGTGACATCATCGTCATTTACAATGCCTGTGCCATCTGTGCCTAATATGACATCATCGTCATTTCCAATGCCTTTGCCTCTGTTCCTATTTTGCCATCATCGTCTTTTACAATGCCTGTGCCGTCTGTGCCTATTGTGACATCATCATCACTTACAATGCTTTGTTGCCTGTGCCTATTTTGACATCAGTGTCATTTACAATATCTGTGTCTTCTGTGTCAATTTTGACATCATCTTCATTTACACTGCCTGTGCCTATTTTGACATCATCGTCATTTACAATGCCTGTGCCTATTATGACATCATCGTCATTTACAATGCTTGTGACTATTGTGACATCATCGTCATTTAGAATGCCTGTCGTCTGTTCCTATTGTGACATCATCGTCATTTACAATGCCTGTGCCTATTGTGAAATCATCGTCCTTGACAATGCCTGTCGTCTGTGCCTATTCTGATATCATCATCTTTTTCAATTCCTGTGTCGTCTGTGCCTGTTGTGACATAATCGTCATTTACAATGCCTGTTTTGCCTGTGCCTATTTTGACTTCATCGTCATATTCAATGCCTGTGTTGCCCGTCCCTTTTGTCACATCATCGTCATTTGCAATGCCTGTGTTGTCTGTGCCTCTTGTGACATCATCTTTATATACAAAGCCTTTTTCGTCTGTGCCTATTGTGATATCATCGTCATTTAAAATGCCTGTCTTCTTTGCCTATTTTGACATCATCGTCATTTACAATACCTGAGCCTACTTTGACATCTTCGTCACTTACAATGCCTGTGTCTTCTCTCCCTATTATAACACCATCGTCATTTAAAATGTCAGTGTCGTCTGTGCTTACTGTGACATCATCCTTATTTACAATGCCTGAATCTTCTGTGCATATTGTGACATCATCGTCATTTATAATGACTGTGTCGCCTCTCCCTTTTGTGACATCATCGTCATTTGCAATGCCTGTGTTGTCTGTGCCTATTGCAACACCATCGTAATTAACATTGCCTGTGTCCTCTGCGCCTATTATGACATCATCGTAATTTACTATGCCTCTGCCTATTGTGACATCATCGTAATTTAGAATGCCTGTGTCGTCTGTGCCTATTGTGACATCATCGTCATTTACAATGCCTGTGCCTATTGTGACATCATCGTCATTGACAATGGCTGTCGTCTCTGCCTATTGTGAAATCATCGTCATTTACAATGCCTGTGCCTATTGTGACATCATCGCCATTGACAATGGCTGTCGTCTCTGCGTATTGTGAAATCATCATCTTTTACAAATCCTGTGTCGTCTGTGCCTATAGTGACATCATCTTCATTGACAATGGCTTTCTTCTCTGCCTATTTTGACAACATAGTCAATTATAATGCCTTTGTACTCTGTGCCTATTGTGACATCATCGTCATTCACAATTCCTGTGTCATCTGTTTCTGTTGTGACGTCATCCTTATTTACAATGCCTGCATCATCTGTGCCTGTTGTGACATCATCGTCATTTACAATGACTGTGCCTATTGTGACATCATCGTCACTTACAATGCCTGTGAATATTGTGACATTGTCATTTACAATGCCAGTGCCGCCTGTGCCTATTGCGACAACATCATCTTTTACAATGCCTGGGCCATCTGTGCCTATTGTGTCATCATCGTCATTTACAATGCCTTTGTTTCCTGTGCATATTTTCACATCATCGTCATTTACAATATCTGTCTCCTGTCCCTACTGTGACTTCATCGTCATAACAATGCCTGCGTCGTCTGTGCCTATTGTGACGTCATCGTCATTTATAATGCCTCTCGTCTGTGCCTAATGTGACATCATCGTCTTTTACAATGCCTGTGCCTGTTGTGACATCATCGTCATTTACTATTGCTGTGTCGTCTGTGCCTAATGTGACATCATCGTTATTTACAATGCCTTCACCTATTATGACATCATCGTAATTTACAATTCCTGAGCTGTCTGTTCCTAGTGTGACATCATCTTCATTTACAGTGCCTGTGCCTTAATGTGATATCATCGTCATTTACAATACCTTTGCCGTCTCTGCCTGTTGTGACATCATCGTCATTTACAATGCCTGTGTCCACTGTGCCTTTTGTGACATCATTGTCATATAAAATGCCTGTGTCTCCTGTACCTACTGTGACATCATCATCATGTACAACACCTGTTGTTCTACTCCTGTTGTGACATCATCGTCATTTACAATTCCTGTGTTATCTGTTTCTATTGTGACATCATCCATATTTACCATGCCTGCGTCGTCTGTGCCTAATGTGACATCGTAGTCTTTTACAATGCCTGTGCCTTTTTTGACGTCATCGTCATTTACAATGACTGTGTCACCTCTCCCTATTGTGACATCATCGTCATTTACAATGCCTGTGTCGTCTGTGCTTCTTGTGACATCATCTTCATATACAAAGCCTGTTTCGGCTGTGCCTATTGTGATATCATCGTCATTTAAAATACCTGTCTTATTTGCCTATTTTTACATCATCGTCATTTACAATACCTGAGCCTACTGTAACATCTTCGTAATTTACAATGCCAGTGTCCTCTCTCCCTATTTAAACTCCATCGTCATTTACAATTCCTGTGTCGGCTGTGCTTGTTGTGACTTAATCGTCATTTAAAATGCCTGTGCCTATTGTGACATCATCGTCATTTACAGTGCCTGTACCTATTGTGACATCATCATCATATACAATGTCTGTGCCTATTATGACATCATCGTCATTTTCAATGACTCTGTCATCTGTGCCTATTGTGACATCATCGTCATTTGCAATGCCTGTGACTACTGTGACATCATCGTCATATACCATGCCTGTGCCTATTGTGACATCATCGTCATTTACAATTCCTGTGTTATCTGTTCCTACTGTGACATCATCGTCATTTAAAATCCCTGCGCCTATTGTGACATCATCGCCATTTCCAATGCCTATGCCTATTGTGACTTCATCGTCACTTACAATGCCTTTGTCGCCTGTGCAAAATGTGAAATCATCGTCTTTTACAATGCCTGTGCCTATTAACATCATCATCATTTACAATGCCTTTACCGTCTGTGCCTCTTGTGAAATCGTCGTTTTATACAATGCCTCTGTTGTCTGTCCCTATTGTGACATCACCATCATTTACAATGCCTGTGTCTTCTGTGCCAATTGTGACATCATCGTCTTTTACAATGCATGTGCCATCTGTGCCTATTGTGACATCATCGTCCTTTAAAATGCATGTGCCATCTGTGCCTATTGTGACATCATCGTCCTTTAAAATGCATGTGCCATCTGTGCCTATTGTGACATCATCGTCATTAACAATGCATGTGCCATCTGTGCCTATTTTGACATCATTGTCATTAACAATGCATGTGCCATCTGTGCCTATTGTGACATCATCGTCATTAACAATGCCTGTGTCGTCTGTTCCTATTGTGACATCATCGTCATATAGAATGCCTGTGTCGTCTGTGCCTACTGTGACATCGTCGTCATTTAAAATGCCTGTGTCGTCCATCCCTATTGTAACATCATCGGCATTTACAATGCCTGTGTCGTCTGTGCCTATTGTGACATCATCATCTTTTACACTGCCTGTACTTGTGGTGACATCACCGTCATTTACAATGCCTGTGCCTAATGTGACATCATCGTCATTTACAATGCCTGTGTCATCTGCCCCTACTGTGACATCATCATAATTTAAAATGTCTTTGTCGCCTGTGGGTATTTTGACATCATCGTTATTTACAATGCCTGTGCCTATTATGACATCATCGTCATTTACAAAGTCTGTGCCTATTGTGACATCATCGTCACTTACAATACCTGTGGCTATTGTGACATCATCTTCATTTAAAATGCCTTTGCCTATTGTGACATCATCGTCATTTACAATGCCTGTGCCTAGTGTGACATCATCGTCATTTACAGTGCCTATGCCTATTGTGACATCATCTTAATTTACAATGCCTCTGTAGTCTGTGCCGATTGTGCCATCATCGTCTTTTACAATTCCGGTGACTATTATGACATCATCGTCATTTACAATGCCTGTGTTGTCTCTGCCTATTGTGACATCATTGTCATTTACGAGGCCTGTGACTACAAAGCCATCAAGAATGGCTTCAGGGCAATTGGGAGAATGATGGAGGGCTCTGGGGCACAAGTAGTATTCTGCTCCATCCCAATGCTAAATAGAGAGGAGCGGGAAGCCAGGATGAAGAATTCGATTAATACCTGGCTCCGAGCCTGGTGCGAGGAGAGGGGCTTTGGCTTTTTTGATCATGGGGGGGCTCACGCACCCCCAGGCTTTCTTGCTAAGGGCGGGAAACATGGGTCTCCTGGCGGGGCTAAAGCCCTTGCTAGAAACCTAGCCAAGCTCATAAATCGAGCTTTAAACTAGATGTGAAGGGGGAGGGGGTTGAGCCCAGGCTAGACAGGAACGAGCCTGGACGTGGGGAATTGGTGATTGGGAGAGGGTGCCCGGGTGAAGACCACCAGTACCTCACCGCACAGAAAGTGGGGGAGAACACACCTCGGGGTGCTAAGGGAGATGCAGGCACTCTGGTGTCAACTACTCCAGTTACCAGGCAGTTGGGAACGAACCATGTTCCCTCTAGGAGGGCTGAAGGCTCGGCAGCTCAGCTGAAGTGCATTTACACCAATGCACGCAGCATGGGAAATAAGAAGGAAAAGCTGGAAGCTGTCGTAGGGCAAGGGGCCTATGATGTCGTTGCCATCACGGAAACGTGGTGGGATGACTCATATAACTGGAGTACAGCTATGGTGGGGTATAAGCTTTTCAGGCGGGACAGGAAGTGTAGGAGAGGAGGCGGGGTAGCCCTCTTTGTAAGGGAGGACTTGGACTCCATTGAGATGGATTGTGGAGATGAGGAGGTTGAGTGCCTGTGGGTCAAAATCAGAGGAGCCCACCAGAAGGTACATTTTGTGATGGGAGTCTGTTACAGACCACCCAACCAAGGAGAAGCAGCTGATGAGCTCTTCTATGAACAGCTGTGGTCAATCTCTAGATCGATGCCTCTCGTTCTGGTGGGAGACTTCAATCTGCCTGATATCTGCTGGGTGTACAACACAGCAGAAAGGAAGCAGTCTAGGAGGTTCCTGGAGTGCGTGGGAGACAACTTCCTCGCACAGCTGGTGAATGAACCAACAAGGGAGGGTGCCCTCCTGGACCTGCTGTTGGTGAACAGAGAAGGCCTTGTAGGGGATGTGGCGGTAGGTGGACGCCTAGGACTAAGCGACCATGAGATGATAAAATTTTCTGTTCTAGGTGAAGTGAAGAGGGTGGTTAGCAAGACGGTAGCATTAAATTTCCAGAGGGCAGACTTTGATCTCTTCAGAAGGCTGGTTGGTGAAGTCTCATGGGAGACAGTACTCAAGGGCAAGGGAGCCCAGGAGGGCTGGGAGCTCTTCAAAAGGGTGGTCCTAGCAGCTCAGGAGAAAGCCATCCCCGTGGTCCGGAAAAAAAGCCGGCAGGGGAGAAAGCCAGCTTGGTTGAAGAGAGAGATCTTGAGGGATATCAAGAGGAAGAGAAATGTTTATGGCCTCTGGAAGAAGGGACAGGCCTCTTGGGTGGACTACAGGAGGGAAGTGAGATTGTGTAGGGAAAAAATCAGAAGGGCTAAGGCTCAGCTAGAAATTGGATTGGCCAAGTCAGTGAAAGATAACAAAAAATCTTTCTACAAATATATAAATAATAAAAGGCGGACTAGGGAGACCATACAGTCCCTATTGGACACAGAAGGAACAACAGTAACAGGGGATGAGGAAAAGGCCATGATCCAAGAGGAGGTGGTCAGAGCCTTGCTAGCCCGACTGGACACCCACAAGTCTATGGGGCCGGACGGGATTCACCCTAGGGTACTGAAGGAGCTGGCGGATGTGCTGGCCAAACCCCTTTCCATCATCTTCCAACAGTCCTGGAAGACTGGGGAAGTCCCACTGGACTGGAGGCTGGCTGATGTTGTGCCCATCTACAAGAAGGGCCGCAGGGAGGACCCAGGAAACTACAGGCCTGTCAGTCTGACCTCAGTGCCAGGGAAAGTCATGGAGCAGGTGATCTTGAGTGCTATCATGAAGCACATGCAAGAGAACCGGGTGATCAGGCCCAGTCAACATGGGTTCACAAAAGGCAGGTCTTGCCAGACTAACCTGATCGCCTTCTATGACAAAGTGACTCGGCTGCTGGATGAGGGAAAGGCTGTGGATGTGGTCTTCCTGGACTTCAGCAAAGCCTTTGACACAGTTTCTCACAGCATTCTGCTTGAGAAACTGTCAGCCTCTGGCCTGGACAGGCGCACGCTCTCCTGGGTGGAAAATTGGTTGGATGGCCGGGCCCAGAGAGTGGTGGTAAATGGTGTGAAATCCAGCTGGAGGCCAGTGACAAGTGGGGTTCCCCAGGGCTCAGTGCTGGGTCCAGCCCTGTTTAATGTCTTCATCAATGATCTGGATGAAGGCATTGAGTTCACCCTGAGCAAGTTTGCGGACGACACTAAGCTGGGTGGAAGTGTTGATCTGCTGGAGGGTCGGGAGGCTCTGCAAAGGGATCTGAACAGGCTGGACCACTGGGCAGAGTCCAATGGCATGAGGTTTAACAAGGCCAAATGCCGGGTCCTGCACTTGGGGCACAACAACCCTATGCAGTGCTACAGACTAGGAGAAGTCTGTCTAGAAAGCTGCCTGGAGGAGAGGGACCTGGGGGTGTTGGTTGACAACGGACTGAATATGAGCCAGCAGTGTGCCCAGGTGGCCAAGAAGGCCAATGGCATCTTGGCTTGTATCAGAAACGGTGTGACCAGCAGGTCCAGGGAGGTTATCCTCCCTCTGTACTCGGCACTGGTGAGACGGCTCCTCGAATCCTGTGTTCATTTCTGGGCCCCTCACCATAAGAAGGATGTTGAGGCTCTGGAGAGAGTCCAGAGAAGAGCAACAAAGCTGGTGAAAGGGCTGGAGAACAGGCCTTATGAGGAGCGGCTGAGAGAGCTGGGGTTGTTTAGCCTGGAGAAGAGGAGGCTGAGGGGAGACCTCATTGCTCTCTACAACTACCTGAAAGGAGGTTGTAGAGAGGAGGGTGCTGGCCTCTTCTCCCAAGTGACAGGGGACAGGACAAGAGGGAATGGCCTCAAGCTCCGCCAGGGGAGGTTTAGGCTAGACGTTAGGAAAAAATTCTTTACAGAAAGGGTCATTGGGCACTGGAACAGGCTGCCCAGGGAGGTGGTTGAGTCACCTTCCCTGGAGGTGTTTAAGGCACGGGTGGATGAGGTGCTGAGGGATATGGTTTAGTGTTTGATGGGAACGGTTGGACTCGATGATCCGGTGGGTCTCTTCCAACCTGGTTATTCTGTGATTCTGTGATCATCGTCCTTTACAATGCCTGTGCCTATTGTGACATTATCGTCATTTACAATGCCTGTGCCTATTGTGACATCATCATCATTTACATTGCCTGTGCCTCCTGTGTCATCATCGTCATTTACAAAGCCTGTGTCATCTCTGCCTATTGTGACATCATCATCATACAAAATGCCTTTGTCGTCTGTGCCTATTTTGACATCATCGTCACTTTCAATGCCTATGCTTATTGTGACAACATCGTCATCTACAATTCCTGCGGCTATTGTGACATCACCGTCATTTAAAATGCAAGTGACTATTGTGACATCATTGTCACTTACAATGCCTGTGCCTATTGTGACATCATTTTCATTTACAATACCTGTGACTTTGTGATATCGTCGTCATTTTAAATGCCGGTTCATATTGTGACATCATCATTATTTACAATGCCGGTGCCTATTTTGAAATAATCGTCATTTACAATGCCTGTGTCACCTCTCCTTATTGTGCCATCATCGTTATTTACATCGCCTGTGTCGTCTGTTCCTATTGTGACATCATCGTAATTTACATTGTCTGTGCCTATAGTGACATCATCATCATTTACAATTCCTGGGCCTATTGTGACATCCTTGTCATTAAAAATGCCTGTGCCTATTGTGACATCGTTTTCATTTACATTGTCTGTGTCGTCTCTGCCTATTAGGAAAACATCGTAATTTACAATAACTGTGCCTATTGTGACATCATCGTCATTTACAATGCCTATGCCATCTGTGCCTATTTTGACATCACTGTCATTTGCAATGCCAGATCTTATTGTGACATTATCGTCATCTACAATGCCTGTGCCTATTGCGATATCACCGTCATTTAAAATTCCTGTGCCTATTATGACATCATCGTCATGGACAATGCCGGTGCCTATTGTGACGTCATTTTCATTTACAATGCCTGTGCCTATTGTAACATCATCGTCATTTACAATGCCTGTGCCTATTGTGACATCTAAGTCATTTACAATTCCTGTGTCATCTGTGCCTACTTTGACATCATCGTCATTTACAGTGCCCGTGCCTATTGTGTCATCATCGTAATTTTCAATGCCTGTGCCTGTCACGACAACATCGTCAATTACAATATCTATGCCTGTTGTGACATCACCGTCATTTACAATGCCTGTGCCTATTGTGACATCATCGTCATTTACAATGTCTGTGTCGTCTGTGCTTATTGTGACATCATCATACTTTACAATGCCTGTGTCCTCTGTGATTATTGTGACATCAAAGTTATTTACAATGCCTGTGTCATCTTTGCCTATTTTGACATCATCGTATATTACAATGTCTGTGTCCTGTTTGCTTATTGTGACACCATCATAAATCACATGGCCTGTGTCGCATGTGCTTTTTTTGACATTGTCATTTAAAATGCCTGTGTTGTCTCTGCCTATTTTGATATCATGGTCAATTACAATGCCTGTGCATATTGTGACATCATCGTCATATACAATGCCTGTGCCTATTGTGACATCACCGTCATTTACAATACCATTGCCTACTGTGACATCGTCGTCATTTACAATGCATGTTTCTATTGTGACTTAATCTTCATTTAAAATACATCTATCGGTTTTGCCTATTGTAACATCATCGTCATTTACCATGCCTGTGCCAATTGTGACATCATCGTCATTTACAGTGCCTGTGTTATCCGTGCCTATTGTGACATCATGTTCATTTACAATGCCTGTGCCTATTGTAACGTCATCGTCATTTACAATGCCTGTGCCTATTGTGACATCACTGTCATTTACAATGACTGTGCCTATTGTGACATCATCGTCACTTACAATGCCTTGGTTGTCTGTGGCTATTATGATATCATCGTAATTTACAATGCCTGTGCCTGTTGTGACATCATCGCCTTTTAATATGCCTGTGCCTATTGTGACATCATCGTAATTTACACTGCCTGTGCCTCCTGTGATATCAGCATCATTTACACTTCCTCTGTTGCCTGTGCCTATTGTGACATCATCATCATTTACAATGCCTGTGACGTCAGTGCCTATTGTGACATCACCGTAATTTGCAATTCCTGTGCCTATGGTGACATCATCTTCATTTACAATGCCTCTGTCATCTGTGCCTATTGTGACATCGTCGTCCTTTGCAATGCCAGTACCTACTGTGATATCATCGTCATTTACAATGCTTGTGCCTATTGTGAAATCATCGTCATTTACAATGCCTTTGTCTTCTGTGCCTATTTTGACATCATCGTCATTTACAATGCCTGTCGTCTGTACCCATTGTGACATCATTGTCATGTACAATGCCTGTCGTCTGTGCCCTCTGTGACGTCATCGTCATGTAGACTGCCAGTGTCATCTGCGCCTATTGTGACGTCATCGTCATGTAGACTGCCTGTGTCGTCTGCGCCTATTTTGACATCATCTACATTTACCATACCTGCGCCTATTGTGACATCATCGTCATTTACAATGCCTGTTTCTTACGTGCCCATTTAGACATCATCGTCATATACAATACCTGTTTCGTCTGCACCGATTATGACATCATCGTTATATACAATGCCTGTGCCTATTGTGACATAATAGTCATTTAAAATGCCGGTGCCTTTTGTGACATCATCGTCATTTACAATGCCTGTTCCTATTGTGACATCATTATCATTTGCAATGCCTGTGCCTATTCTGACATCATCGTCATTTGCAAATTTTATGCCTATTGTGAAATCATCGTCATTTACAATGCCTGCATCTTCTGTGGAAAGAGTTACTTCGCCATTTACAATGCCTGTTTTGTCAGTGCCTATTGTGATATCATCGTCATATACAGTGCCTGCGCCTATTGTGACACAATCGTAAATTAATATGACTGTTTTCTGTGCCTATTGTGACATCATCTTCATTTACAATGCCTGTGACACTTGTGATATCATCGTCATTTACAATGCCTGTTCCAAATTTGACATCATCGTCATTTTCAATGCCTGTTCCCGTAGTGACATAATCGTCATTTACAATGCCTGTGCCTATTGTGACATCATCATCATTTACAATGCCTATTCCATCTGTGCCTATTGTAACATAATCGTCACTTACAATGCTTTGTTGCCTGTGCCTATTTAGACATCATTATCAATTAAATTATGTGTCTCCTGTCAATAGTGACATCGTCGTCATTTACAATGACTGTGCCTGTGATGTGACATCATTGTCATTTACAGCGCATGTGATGTCTGTGCCTATTGTGACATTATTGTCTTTTAAAATACTCTGCTGTCTGTGCCTATTTTGACATCATCGTCATTTACAATGCCTGTGGCTATTGTGACATCATCGTCATTTACAATCCCTGGCTTATTGTGACATCATCGTCATTTAACATGCCTGTGCATTTTGTGACATCATCGCCAGTTACAATGCCTGTGCCTGTTGTGACATCATCGTCATTTACAAAGCCTGAGCCTATTGTGACATCGTCATCATTTACAATGCTTGTGTCATCTGTGCCTATTATGGCATCATCATCATTTACAATGCCTGTGCCTATTCTGACATCATCGTCTTTTACTATGTCTATGCCTACTGCGAAACAATCATCTTTTACAATGCCTGTGTCATCTGTGCCTTTTGTGACATCATCGTCATTTACAATTCCTGGCTTATTGTGACATCATCGTCATTTACAATGCGTTTGCCAATCATGACTTCATCATCATTTACAATGCTTGGGGCAATTGTGACATCATCGTCATTTACAATGCCTGTGCCTCTTCTGACTTCTTCGTCATTTACAAATCCTGTATCGTCTGTGCCTATTGTGACATCATCGTCATTTACAATGCCTATGACGTCTTTTCATATTGTGACAGGAAATTTACAATGTGACAGGTTTTACAAAGCCTGTGCCTTTTGTGATATCATCGTCATTTGCAATGCCTGTGCCTATGGTGTCATCATCTTCATTTACAATACCTGTGGCTATTGTGACATCATCGTCTTTTTTAATGCCTGTGCCTATTGTGACATCATCGTCATGTACAATGCTTGAGCCTATTGTGACATCATCGTCATTTACAATGCTTTTGTCATCTGTGACTATTGTGACATCATCGTCATTTACAATGCCAGTGCCTGATGTGACATCATCGTCATTTATAATGCCTGTGCCTATTGTGACATCATCGTCATTTAATATGCCAATGCGTACTCTGACATCATCTACAGTTACAATGCCTGTGCCTACTGTGACATCATCATCATTTACAATGCTTGTACCTTTTGTGACATCATCGACAGTTACAATGCCTGTGCCTATTGTGACATCGTCATTTACAATGCCTGTGCCTTTTGTGACATCATTGCCTTTTAAAATGCCTGTCGCCTCTCCTTATTGTGACATCATCGTCATTTACAATTCCAGTGTCGTTTGTGCCTATTGTGACATCATTGTATTTTACAATGCCTTTGCCTATAGTGACATCATCGTAATTTAGAATTTCAATTACTCCTATGCCTACTGTGACATCATCGTCATTTAAATTACCTATATCATCTGTGCCTATTGAGACATCATCATCCTTTACAATGCCTCTGCCTATTATGATATCATCGCAATTTCCAAAGCTTGTGCCTGTTACTACATCATCGTCATTTACAATGCCTGTGCCTATTGTTACTTCATCATTATTTGCACTGCCTGTGTAGTCTTTGCCGATTGTGCTATCATCGTCATTTACAATGCCTGTGTCCTCTGTGCCTGGTTTGACATCATCGTCTTTTACAATGCCTGTGTTGTCTTTGCCTATTTTGACATCGTAGTCCTTTACAATGCCTTTGCCTTTTGTGACTTCATAAACATGTAAAATGCCTGTGCCTATTGTGATATCATCGTCATTTACAATTCCTGTGCCTATTGTGACATCATCAACATTTACAATGCCTGTGCCTACTGTGGCATCATCATCATTTACAATTCCTCTGGCTATCGTGACATCATCGTCATTTACAATTCCTGTAGCTATTGTGACATCATCATCATTTAGAATGATTTTGCCAATAGTGACATCATAGTCATTTAGAATGATTTTGCCAGTTGAGACATCATCTTCACTTACAATGCCTGTGCCTATTGTGACATCAACGTCATTTACAAAGACTCTGCCTATTGTGTCAACTTTGCCATTTAGAATGCCTGTGTAGTCTGTGCAAACTGTGACATCATCGTCATTTAATATGCCTTTGTCTTCTGTGCCTATTGTGACATCATAGTCTTTTACAAACTCTGGGTCGTCTGTCCCTATTCTGACATCATCTTCATTTGCAATGCCTGTTCCTCTTTCGACATCATCATCATTTGCAGTGCCTGTGTCTCTTGTGACATCATCATTTGCAATGCCTTTGTCATCGGTGCCTATTGTAGCACCATCATCATTTACAATGTCTGTGTTCTCAGTGCATATTTTGACATCATCGTCATATACAGTGCCTGTGCCTATTGTTACATTATCGTCATTTACAATGCTTGTGCTTACTGTGACATCATCCTCATTTACAATTCCTCTGGCTATTGTGACATCATCGCCATTTAAAATGCCTGTGTCTATTGTGAAATCATCGTCATTTAGAATGACTTTTCCTATTGTGACATCATCGTCAATTACAATGCCAGTGTCATCTGTGCCTTTTGTGACATCATCGTCATTTACAATGCCAGTGTCTTCTGTGCCTTTTGTGCTATCATCGTCATTTACAATGCCTGTGTCACCTGTCCCTATTTTGACATCATCATCATTTACAATGCCAGTGTCTTCTGTGCCTTTTGTGACCTCATCGTCATTTACAATAACTCTGTCGCCTGTCCCTATTGTGACATCATTGTCATTACAATGCCTGTGCCGTCTGTGCCGATTTTGACATCATCGTCATTCACAAGGCCTGTGCCTATTGTGACATCAACGTCATTTACAAAGACTCTGCCTATTGTGTCAACTTCACCATTTAGAATGCCTGTGTCATCTGCGCAAATTGTGACATCATCGTCATTTAAAATGCCTTTGTCATCTTTGCCTATTGTCACATCATAGTCATTTAAAAAGCCTGTGTCGTCTGTTCCTATTGTGACATCGTCGTCATTTACAATGCCTGTGCCTCTTGTGACATCATCGTCATTTACAATGCCTGTGCTTATAGTGACATCATCATCATTTACAAAGCCTGTGTAGCCTATGCATATTGTGACATCACCGTCATTTACAATGCCAGTGCCTGTTCTGACATCGTTATGTACAATGCCTTTGCCTATTGTGACATCACCGTCATTTACAAAGCTAGTCTCGCCTATGCCTATTGTGACATCATCGTCATTTAAGTTACCTGTCTCGTCTATGCCTATTGTGACATCATTGTTATTTACAATGCCTGTGCCTATTGTGACATCATCGTAATTTACAATGCCTGTGTAGTCTGTTCCGATTGTGCCATCATCGTCATTTACAATGTCTGTGTCATCTGTGACTATTGTGTTATCATCGTCTTTTACAATGCCTGTGTTGTCTTTGCCTATTGTGACATCATCATCATTTACAATGCCTGAGCCTACTTTGTTATCACCTTTCTTTACAATGCCTGAGGCTATTTTGGCATCACCGTCATTTACAATTCCTGCGCCTATTGTGACATCATCGTCCTTTACAATGGTTGTGCCTATTTTGACATCATCGTTATTTACAATGCCTATGCCCTCTGTGCCTAATGTGACATCATCGTTATTTACAATGCCTGTTCCCGTAGTGACATCATCGTCATTTACAATGCCTGTCTCTATTGTGACTTCATAGTTATTTACAATAACTTTGTTGTCTGTGCCTATTGTGACACAATCGTAAATTAAAATGACTGTTTTCTGTGCCTATTGTGACATCATCTTCATTTACAATTCCTGTCTTCTGTGCCTATTGTGACATCATCTTCATTTACAATGCCTGTGACACTTGTGACATCATCGTCATTTACAATGCCTGTGCCAAATTTGACATCATCGTCATTTACAATGCCTGTTCCCGTAGTGACATAATCGTCATTTACAATGCCTGTGCCTATTGTGACATCATCATCATTTACAATGCCTATTCCATCTGTGCCTATTGTAACATAATCGTCACTTACAATGCTTTGTTGCCTGTGCCTATTTAGACATCATTATCATTTAAAATATCTGTCTCCTGTCAATACAGTGACGTCGTCGTCATTTACAATGCCTGTGCCTATTCTGACATCATCTTCTTTTACTATGTCTATGCCTACTGTGACACAAACATCTTTTACAATGCCTGTGTCGTCTGTGCCTTTTGTGACACCATCGTCATTTACAATGCCTGTGTCGTCTATGCCTATTGTGACATCATCGTCATTTATAACGTCTCTGTCATCTCTGTGTATTGCGACATTATCGTAATTTACTTTGCCTGTCGCTTGCGCCTATTGTGACATCATCGTAATTTACAATGCATTTGCGTATTGTGACATCATCGTCTTTTATAAAGATTGTGCCTATTTTGACATCATCGTAATTTACAATGCCTGTGTCGTCTGTGACTATTCTGACATCATCGTAATTTACAATGCCTGTCCCTATTGTGACATCATCGTGATTTAGAATGCCTGTGTTGTAGGTTCCTTTTGTAACATTTAGAATGCCTGTGTTGCCTGTGGTAATTGTGACATCATCGTCATTTACAATCCCTGTGCCTATTGTGACATCATCTTCATTTACAATGCCTGTGCCTATTGTGACATCATCGTCATTTACAGTGCCTGTGACTATTTTGACATCATCGGAGTTTACTCTGCCTTTGCCTTTTGTGACATCATTGTCAATTACAATGCCTGTGTCATCTGTGCCTATTTTGACATCATCGTCATTAAAGATGAATACGCCTATTGTGACATCATCGTCATTTACAATGCCTGTCTCGCCTATGCCTATTGTGACACAATCGTCATTAAAGATGCATATGCCTACTGTGACATCATCGTCATTTATACTTCTTTTGTCGTCTGTGCCTACTGTGACATCATCGGCGTTTACAATTCCTGTCATATGTGCCTATTGTGACATCATCGTCATTTGCAATGCCTGTGTCATCTCTGCCTATTTTGACATCATCGTCATTTACAATGCCTGTGTCGTCTGTGCATATTCTGACATCATCGTCATTTACAACGCCTGTGTTGTCTGTGCCTATAGTGACATCACCATCATTTACAATGCCTGTGTCATCTTTGCCTATTGTGTCATCATCGTCATTTAAATTCCTTTGTCATATGTGCCTATTTTGACATCATCTTGATTTTCAACACCAGTTTGTTCTGTGCCTATTGTGGCATCATCCTCTTTTTACAATGGCTCTATCATCTGTGATTATTCTGACATCAACATCATTTACATCCTGTGACTATTGTTACATTATCGTCATTTACAATGCCTCTGCCTATCGTGACATCATCATAATTTACAATGCCTGTGCCTATTGTGACATCATCGTCATTTACAATGCCTGTGCCTATTATGACACCTTCGTCATTTACAACGCCTGTGCCTATTGTGCCATCATCGTCATTTACAATGCCTATGCCTATTGTGACATCACTGTCATTTACAATGCCTGTGCGTATTGTGACATCATCCTCTTTTTACAGTGGCTGTGTCGTCTGTGCCTATTCTTACATCATTATCATTTACAGTACCTTTCCCTATTGTAACATCATCGCCGTTTACACTGCGTGGGTCATCTGTGCCTATTGTGACATCATCGTCATTTACAAGGCATGTGCCTATTGTGACATCATCATCATTTACAATGCCTGTGCCTATCGTGACATCGTTGTCATTTAAAATGCCTGTGTCATCTGTTCCTATTATGACATCATCGTCATTTCCAATGCCTGTGGGTATTGTGACAACTTTGCCATTTACAATGCCTGCGCCTCTTGTAACACCATCATCATTTACAATGCCTGTGCATATTGTGATATCATCGTCATTTACAATGCCTGTATCTTCTGTGACTGTAATGATATCATTGGCATTTTCAATGATTGTGTCGTCTGCGCCTATTGAGACATCTTTTTCATTTACAAATCCTGTTTCTTCTGTTCCTATTTTGACATCATCATCATTTCCAATGCCTGTGTCTATTGCAACATCATCGTCATTTATAATGCCTGTGCCTATTGTGAAATAATCGTCATTTACAATGTCTGTGCCTATTGTGACATCATCGTCATTTACAGTGCCTGTGCCTATGGTGACATCATCGAGATTTACAATGCATGTGCCTATTGTGACATCATTGTCACTTACAATATCTGTGCCTATTGTGACATCATTGTCACTTACAATGCCTGTGTAGTCTGTGCACATTGTGACATCATCGTCATTTACAATTATGCCTGTGCCAATTGTGACATCATAATCATTTACAATGATGCTTTTGGCATTGTGACAACAACGTCATTTACAATGCCTGTGCATATTGTGACATCATCGTCACTTACAATGCCTGTGCCTATTGTAACATCGTCGTCATTTACAATGCGCTGTGTCGTCTGTGCCTATTGTGACCTCATTATCATTTAAAATGCCTTGTCGTCTGTGCCTATTTTGACATCATCATCATTTACAAAGCCTGTGCCTATTGTGTCATTTAGAATGCCTGTGTCGTCTGTGAAAATTGTGACATCATCGTCATGTAAAATGCTTTTGTCTTCTGTGCCTATTGTGACATCATTTTCATATACAAAGACTGTGTCGTCTGTGCCTATAATGCCATCAACGTCATTTCCAATGCATGTGCCTATTTTGACATCATCATCATTTACAATGCCTGTGCCTATTGTGACATCATCGTGATATACAACGCCTTGTTAGTCTGTACTGATTTTGCCATCATCGTCATTTACAATACCTGTGTTGTCTGTGCCTATTGTGATATCATTGTCATTTACAATTCCTGTTCCTATTGTGACATCATAGACATTTACAATGTCTGTTCCTATTGCAAAATCATCGTAATTTACAATGCCTTTGACTACTGTGACATCATCTTCATTCACAATGCCTGTGCCTATTTTGACATCATCGTCATTTACAATGCCTGTGCCTATTTTGACATCATCATCATTTACAATGCCTGTATCTGTTGTGACATCATTTACAAAGACTCTGCCTATATTGTCAACTTCGTCATTTAGAATGCCTGTCGTCTGTGCATATAGTGATATCATCGTCATTTACAATGCCAGTGTCATCTGTGCCTATTGTGCCATCATCCTCATTTGCAATAACTGTGTCGCCTGTCTCTATTGTGACATCATCGTCATATACAATGCCTTTGTCATCTGTGCCTTTTGTGACATCATCATCATTTAAATGCCTTTGTCATCTGTGTCTATAGTGAAATCATAGGCATTTACAATGCCTGTGTCGTCTGTGCCTTTTGTCACGTCATCGTCGGTTAAAATGCCTGGGGCTACTTTGACATCATCGTCATTTACAAAGCCTGTGCCTATTGTGACATCATCATCATTTACTATGCCTGTGCTTATTGTGACATCAACGTCATTTACAATGCCTCTGCCTATTGTGACATCATCGTCATTTCAATGCCTGTGCCTGCTGTGCCTATTGTGACATCATCGTCATTTACAATACCTATGACGTCTTTTCCCTTTGTGACAGGAAATTTACAATGTGACAGGCATTTACAATGTGATAACTGTGTTATCACCTTTCTTTACAATGCCTGAGGCTATTTTGGCATCACCGTCATTTACAATTCCTGCGCCTATTGTGACATCATCGTCCTTTACAATGGTAGTGCCTATTTTGACATCATCCTCATTAACAATGCCTGTTGATATTGTGATATCATCGTCATTTACAATGCCTGTGCCTATTGTGACATCATCGTCATTTAAATGCCAGTGCCTATTTTGACATCTTCGTCATGTACAATGCCTGTGCCTATTGTAACACCATCATCATTTACAATGCCTGTGCCGCCTGTCCTTATTGTGACATCATCACCATTTCCTATGCCAGTGTCTTCTGTGCCAAATGTTACATCATTCTCATTTGCAATTCCTTTGCGTATAGTGACATCATCATCATTTCCAAAGCCAGTGTCGCCTATGCCTATTGTGACATCATCGTCATTTAATTTACCTGTCTCGTCTCTGCCTATTGTGACATCATCGTCATTTACAATGCCTGTGCCTATTGTGACATCATCATCATACACAATGCCTGTGTCGTCTTTGCGTATTGCAACATCATCATCATTTACAGTGCCTGTGCCTATTGTGACATCATTGTCATTTACAATGCCTTTGTCGTCTGTGCCTACTGTGTCATCATCATCATATACAGTGCCTGTGACGTATGTTACTATTGTGACGTCATCGTCGGTTACAATGCCTGCGCCTATTGTGACATTATGTTCAATTACAATGCCTAGGCCGTGTTTTCCTATTTTGACCTGATTGTCATTTAAAATGTCTGTGCTTATTGTCACATGATCGCCATTTACAATGCCTGTACCTACTGTGAGATCATTGTCATTTACAATGCCTGTGCCTATTGTGACATCATCATCATTTACAATGCCTGTGCCTTATGTGACATCATCGTCATTTACAATGCCTGTGCCTTTTGTGACATCATCGACAGTGACAATGCCTGTGCCTATTGTGACATCGTCATTTACAATGCCTGTTCCTTTTGTGACATCACTGCCATTTAAAATGCCTGTCACCTCTCCTTATTGTGACATCATCGTCATTTACAATTCCAGTGTCATTTGTGCCTATTGTGACATCATCGTAATTTACAATGCCTTTGCCTATAGTGACATCATCGTAATTTACAAATTCAATTACTCCTATGCCTACTGTGACATCATCGTCATTTAAATTACCTGTATCATCTGTGCCTATTGAGACATCATCATCCTTTACAATGCCTCTGCCTATTATGATATCATCGCAATTTTCAAAGCCTGTGCCTGTTGCTACATCATCGTCATTTACAATGCCTGTGCCTATTGTTACTTCTTCATCATTTGCACAGCCTGTGTAGTCTTTGCCGATTGTGCCATCGTCGTCATTTACAATGCCTGTGTCCTCTGTGCCTGGTTTGACATCATCGTCTTTTACAATGCCTGTGGCTATTGTGACACCATCGTCTTTTACAATGCCTGTGTTGTCTTTGCCTATTTTGACATCGTAGTCATTTACAATGCCTGTGCCTATTGTGATATCATTGTCATTTACAATGCCTGTGCCTATTGTGACATCATCGTCTTTTACAATGCCTGTGTCTACTGTGAAATCATCTTCATTTACAATGCCTGTGGCTATTGTGATGTCACCGTCATTTTTATACCTGTGCCTCTTGTGACATCATCGTCATTTACAATGCCTGTGCCTATTGTGACATCATCGTCATTTACAATACCTGTGCCTATTCTGATATCATCGTCCTTTACAATGCCTGTTTCGTCTGTGACTATTGTGACATCATCATCGTTTACAATGCCTTTGCCAATAGTGACATCATCAACATTTACAATGCCTGTGCCTACTGTGGCATCATCATCATTTACAATTCTTCTGGCTATTGTGACATCATCGTCATTTACAATTCCTGTAGCTATTGTGACATCATCATCATTTAGAATGATTTTGCCAATAGTGACATCATCGTCATTTAAAATGATTTTGCCAGTTGAGACATCACCTTCACTTACAATGCCTGTGCCTATTGTGACATCCTCGTCAGTTACAAGGCCTCTATCTATTGTGACATCAACGTCATTTACAAATACTCTGCCTATTGTGTCAACTTCGCCATTTAGAATGCCTGTGTAGTCTGCGCAAACTGTGACATCATCATCATTTAATATGCCTTTGTCTTCTGTGCCTATTGTGACATCATAGTCTTTTACAAAGCCTGGGTCGTCTGTCCCTATTCTGACATCACCATCATTTGCAATGCCTTTGTCATCGGTGCCTATTGTAACACCATCATCATTTACAATGTCTGTGTTGTCAGTGCCTATTTTGACATCCTCGTCATATACAGTGCCTGTGCCTATTGTGACATTATCGTCATTTGCAATGCCTTTGTTGCCTGTGCCTATTGTGACATCATCGCCTTTTACAATGCCTGTGTCTATTGTGACATCATCCTCATTTAAAATGCCTGTGACTTCGGTGGCTATTGTGACATCATTTTCATTTACAATGCCTTTGCCGTCTGTGCATATTATGACCTAATCATCATTTACAATGCCAGTGTCATCTGTGGCTTTTGTGACATAATCTTCATTTACAATAACAGTGTCTCCTGTCCCTATGGTGATATCATCTTCATTTACAATGCCTTTGTCATCTGTGACTCTTGTGACATCACCGTCATTTCAATGCGTTTGCTGCCTCTGCCGATTGTAACATCATCGTCATTTACAATGACTGTTCCTACTGTGACAACATCGTTATATACAAAGACTACGTCTATTTTGTCATCATCGTGATTTAGAATGCGTCGTCTGTGCCTATTGTGAAATCATTGTCATTTACAATGCTAGTGTCGTCTGTGCCTATAGTGACATCATTCTCATTTACAATGCCTGTGTCTTCTGTGACTATTGTGACATCATCGTCATCTATAATGCCTTTGCCTATTGTGACATCATCGTCATTTAAAATGCCATACCTCACTGTGACATCATCGTTATTTACAATTCCTTTGGCTATTGTGACATCATCGTCATTGACAATGCCCGTGCCGCCTTTGAATATTGTGACATCACCTTCATTTACAATGTCAGTGTCATCTATGCCTTTTGTGACCTCATTGTCATTTACAATAACTCTGTCGCCTGTCCCTATTGTGACATCATCATCATTTACAATGCCTGTGTCATCTGTGCCTACTGTGACATCATCATCATTTAAAAGCCTGTGCCGCCTCTGCCTATTGTGACATCAACGTCATTTACAATGACTGTGCTTATTTTGACATCATAGTCATTTACAAAGACTGAGCCTATTGTATCATCATCATGATTTAGAATGCGTCGTCTGTGCCTCATGTGACGTCATCGTCTGTTACAATGCCTGCACCTATTGTGACAACATAGGCATTTACAATGCCTATGCCTTCTTTGCCTATAGTGACATGATCGTCATTTACAATTCCTGTGCTTACTGTGACATCATCCTCATTTACAATTCCTCTGGCTATTGTGACATCATCGCCATTTAAAATGCCTGTGTCTATTGTGAAATCATCGTCATTTAGAATGACTTTTCCTATTGTGACATCATCGTCATTTACAATGCCAGTGTCTTCTGTGCCTTTTGTGATATCGTCATTTACAATAAATGTGTCAGCTGTCCCTATCGTGACATCATCATCATTTACAATGCCAGTGTCTTCTGTGCCTATTGTGACATCATTGTCTTTTACAACGCCTGTGCCTAATCTCACCTCATCGTCATTAACAATGCCTGTGCCAAATTTGACATCATCGTCATTTACAATACCTGTGCCTATTGTGACATCATCATCATTTACAATGCTTGTGTTGTTTGTGCGTATTGGGACATCATCGTCATTTACAATGCCTGTGCCTATTTTGACATCATCATCATTTACAATGCGTGTGCCTATTTTGACTTCATCGTTATTTACAATACCTTTGTCATCTGTGCCTATTGTGACATCATCGTCAATTAAAATGACTGTGGTTTTTGTGCCTATTTTGAATTCATTGCCGTTTACAATGCCTGTGCCTATTAAACTCAATGTAACTTACAATGCCTGTACCATCTTTGCCACTTATGATATCATCCTTTTATACAATGCCTGTGTCGCCTGTGCCTCTTGTAACATCATCATCATTTACAATGCCTGTGTCCCCTGTCCCTATTGTGACATCATCTTCATTTACTATGCCTCTGTTTTCTGTCCCTATTGTGACATCACCATCATTTATAATACCTGTGTCGTCTGAGCCTATTGTGACATCATTGTCTTTTACAATGCCTGTGTCGCCTGTCCCTATTGTGACATCATCGTAATTTAGAATGCCTGTGCCTATTGTTACATCATCGTCATTTACAATTCCTGTCTCGTCTGTGCCTACTGTGATATCATCGTCATTTACAATATATTTGCTGTCTGTGCCTGTTCTGAAATCATCGTTATTTACAATGCTGTGCCTATTGTGACATCATCGTCATTTACAATTCCTTTCTCCTCTGTGCCTAATATGACATCATCATCATTTACAATGCCTGTGCCTATGGTGACATCAACGTCATTTAAAATTCTTTTGCATATTGTGACATAATCTTCATTTACAATGTTTGTGAATATTGTGACAGCATCGTCTTTTACAATATCTGTGTCGTTTGTGCCTATTGTGACAACATCATCATTTACAATGACTGTGTTGTCTCTGCCTATTATGACATCATAATAAATTACAATGCTTGTGTCACTGTATGTGCCATCTGTTCCTATTGTGACATCATCGTAATTTACAATGAATGTTCCTATTGTGACGTAATCGTCATTTAGAATGCCTGTGCCTATTTTGTCATCATGGTCTTTTACAATTACTGTCTGTGCCTAATGGGACATCGTCTTCTTTTACAATTCCTGTGCCTATTGTGACATAATCTTCATTTACAATGCCTTTGGCTATTGTGACATCACCGTCATTTACAATGCCTTTGCCGTCTGTGCCTATTGTGACATCATCATCATTTACAAAGCCTGTGCCTATTGTGACATCGTCATCATTTACAATTCCAGTGCCTATTGTGTCATCATCGTCGTTTAGAATGCGTGTCGTCTGTGACTATTGTGACATCATTGTCAATAAAAATCCCTGTGTCGTCTGTGCCTATTGTGACGTAATCGTAAATTAAGATGACTGTTTTCTTTTCTTATTGTGACATCATCGCTATTTACAACTCCTGTGCATATTGTGACATCTTCATCATTTACAATGCCTACACCGTTTGTGCCTAATGTGACATCATTGTAATTTACAATGCCTGTTCCCGTAGTGACATTATAGTAATTTACAATGCCTGTGCCTATTGTGACATCATCGTCATATACAATACCTGTGTCGTCTATGCCTATTGTGACATCATCATCACTTACAATGCTTCGTAGACTGTGCCTATTTTGACATCATCGTCATTTACAATATCTTTGAATCCTGTCCCTACTGTGACATCATAGTCATTTACAAATTGTGAGCCTATTGTGACATCATCGTCTTTTACAATGCCTGTGCCTATTGTGACATCATCGTCATTTACAGTGCTTGTGCCGTCTGTACCTATTGTGACATAATCGTCATTTAAAATGTTTATGCCTACTGTGACACAATCATCTTCTACAATGCCTGTGCCTATTGTGACATCATCGTCATATAAAATGTCTTTCGTCTGTGCCTATTGTGACATCATTGTTATTTACAATGCCTGAGTCATCTTTGCCTATTTTGACATCATTGTCTTTTACAATGCCTGTGTCTTCTGTGCCTATAGTGACATCATCGTCATTTACAATGCCTGTGTCATCTGTGCATATTTTTACAGCATCGTCATTTACAATGCCTTTGCGTATAATGCCATCTCCGTCATTTACAATGCCTTTGTACTCTGTGCCTATGGTGACATCTCCGTCATTTACAATGCCTTTGTACACTGTGCCTATTGTGACATCATTGTCTTTTACAACGCCTGTGCCTAATCTCACCTCATTGTCATTAACAATGCCTGTGCCAAATTTGACATCATCGTCATTTACAATGCCTTTGCAATAAGTGCCTATTTTGACATCATCATCATTTACAATGCCTGTGTCGCCTGTGCCTATTGTGACATTATCGTCGTTTCCAATGGTTATGCATATTTTGACATCATCGTCTTCTATAATGCCTGTGGCTATTCTGACATCATCGTCATTTATAATGCCTGAGCCTATTGCGACACCATCGTGATCTACAATGCCTGTGCGTAATTTAACATCATCAACATTTACAATGCATCTGCCTATTGTAACATCATCATCATTTACAATGCCTGGTTCGACTGTGCTAATTGTGACATCATCATCATTTGCAATGCCTTCATCGTCTCTGCCTATTTTGACATTATCGTCATTTACAATGCCTGTGCCTACTGTGACATCATCGTCATATACAATGCCTATGCCTATTTTGATATCATCATCTTTTAAAATGCCTGGGGCTATTGTGACATCATCGTCATTTACAATGCCTTTGCCTATTGAGACATCATAATCATTTACAATATCTTTGTCGCCGGTGACTATTTTTACATCAGCGTCACTTACAATGCCTATGTGGTCTGTGCCTATTGTGCCATCATCGTCATTTACAATGATTATGCCTACTGTGAGATCATCATCTTTTACAGTGCCTGTGGCTATTATGACATCATCGCCAGTTACAATGCCTGTGCCTACTGTGACATCATCGTCATTTACAAAGTGTGAGCCTACTGTGACATCATCGTCATTTTCAATGCCTGTGTCTTCTGTGCCTACTGTGACATCATCATCAATTACAAAGCCTGTACCCATTGTGATATCATCGTCATTTAATATGCCTATGCCTAGTGTGACACAATCATCTTCTACAATGTCTATGGCTATTGTGACATCATCGTCATTTAACATGCCTGTGCATATTGTGACATCATCGCCAGTTACAATGCCTGTGCTTGTTGTGACACCATCGTCATTTACAAAGCCTGAGCCTATTGTGACACCACCTTCATTTACAATGCCTGTGTCATCTGTGCCTATTTTGACATCATCGTCATTTACAATGCCTGTCTTCTGTGCCTACTGTGACATCATCATCAATTACAATACCTGTGCATATTGTGACATCATCGTCATTTAATATGCCTATGCCTACTCTGATACAGTCATCTACTACAATGCCTGTAGCTATTTTAACATCATCATCATTTACAATAACTGTGCCTACTGTGACATCTTCGTCAGTTACAATGCCTGTGCCTATTGTGACATAACCATCATTTGCAATGCCTGAGTCGTCTTTACCTATCGTGACATCATCGTAATTTACAATGCCTGAGTCATCTATTCCCATTGTGACATCATGGCCAGTTACAATGCCTGTGCCTGTGGTGACATCATCATCATTTGGAAAGCCTGAGCCAATTTTTACATCATCGTCATTTATAATGCCTTTGCCATAAATGCCTATTTTGACATCATCATCATTTACAATGCCTGTTTCGCCTGTGCCTATTGTGACATTATCGTCTTTTCCAATGGTTATGCATATTTTGACATCATCGTCTTCTATAATGCCTATTGCTATTCTGACATCATCAACATTTACAATGCCTTTGCCTATTGTGACATCATTGTCATTTACAATGCTTGTGTCATCTGTGCCTATTGTGACATCATCGTCATATACAATGCCTGAGCCTATTGTGACATCATCATCATTTACAGTGCTTGTGCCGTCTGTACCTATTGTGACATAATCGTCATTTACAATGCCTGTGCCGTCAGTGCCTATTTTCACATTATCTTCATTTAAAATGTTTATGCCTACTGTGACACAATCATCTTCTACAATGCCTGTGCCTATTGTGACATCATCTTCATTTACAATGCCTGTGCCTGTTGTGATATCACCGTCATTTGCAATACCATTGCCTTCTGTGCCTATTCTAATATCATCCTCATTTCCAATGCCTGTGCATTCAGTTACTATTGTGACGTCATCGTCATTTACAATGTCTGTATCTCCTGTGCCTATTGTGCCAACATTGTCATTTACAATGCCATTGTCGTCTGTGCCTATTGTGACATCATCGTCATTTACAATGCCTGTGCCCATTGTGATATCATCGTAATTTACAGTACCCGTACTAATTGTGTCAACATCTACATTTACAATCCATGTGCCTATTGTGACATCATCGTCATTTCTAATGCCTGTGCCTATTGTGATATCATTATCTTTTAAAATGCCTGTGCCTATTGTGACATCATCGTCATTTACAATGCCTGTACTTATTGTGATATCATCGTCATTTAGAGTGCCTGTCCCCATTGTGACATCACCATCATTTAAAATGCCTTTGCCTATTGTGACATCATCGTCATTTACTTTGATGTCTGTTCCCATTGTGACATCGTCATCATTTACAGTGCCTGTGCCTATTGTAACATCATCGTCATTTACAATGCCTGTCTTCTGTGCCTATTTTGACATCATCGTCATATACAATGCCTGTGTCTATTTTGACATCACCGTAATTTACAATACCTGTGTCGCCTGTGCCTAATGTGACATCATCGTTATTTACAATGCCTGTGACATCCGAGCCTTTTGTGACATCATCGTGATTTACAATGCCAGTGACTATTGTGACATCATCATCATTTACAATGCCTGCACCAATTGCGTCAACATCTATATTTATAATTCCTGTGACGTCTGTACCTATTTTGACATCATCGTCATTTACATTGCCTGTACCAATTGTGTCAACATCTACATTTACAATGCCTGCGCCTATTGTGACATCATCGTCATTTACAATGCCTGTGCCTATTATGACATCATCGTCATTTACAATGACTGTGCCTATTGTGGTATCATCGTCATTTACAATGCCTGTACCAAATTTGTCAACATCTATATTTACAATGCCTGTGCCTATTGTGACATCATCGTCATTTACAATGCGTGTGCCTATTGTGACATCATCATCATTTAAAATGCCTGTGCCTCTTGTGACATCATCGTCATTTACAATGCCTGTGCCTATTTTGACATCATCGTCATTTACAATGCCTGTGCCGTCTCTTCCCTTTGTGATATCATCGTCATATACAACGTCTGTGTCTTCTGTGCTCATTATGATATTATCGTCATGTACAATGCCTGTGTCGCCAGTGCCAATTGTGACATCATCGTCACGTAAAATTCCTGTGTCATCTTTGTCCATTGTGACATCACCGTCATGTACAATTCCCGTGTCGTCTCTGCCCATGGATTCATCATCGCAATTATGCCTGTGTCAATTGCGACATCATAGTCATTTACAGTGCCTGTGTTGTCCGTGCCTATTTTGAGATTATCGTCATTTACAATGATGCCTGTGCCCATTGTGACATCATTCCCACGTACAATGCCTGCGTCTACAGATACATCAAGGTCATTTACTATACCTGTGCCTGTTATGACATCATAGTCATTTAAAATGCCTTTCGTCTGTGCCTAGTTTCACATCATCATTATTTACAATTCCTGTTCCTATTGTGACATCATCGTAATTTAAAATGTCTGGGCCGACTGTGATGTCATCGTGTTTTACAATGCCTGTGCCTGTTGTGACATCATCGTCATTTACAATGACTGTGTCTAGTGTGACATCATCTTCATTTCCAATGCCTATGTCGTAGGTGCATATTGTGACATCATCGTCATATACAATGCCTGTGTCTTCTGTGCCCTTTATGATATTATCGTCATGTACAATGCCTGTGTCACCAGTGCCAAATGTGACATCATCGTCATGTACAGTGCCTGTGTCATCTGTGCCCATTGTGACATCATCGTTATGTACAATTCCTATGTCTTCATTGCCCATGGAGAAATCATCGTCACTTACAATTATGCCTGTGCCAATTGTGACCTCATCGTAATTTACAGTGCCTTTGTCTTCCGTACGTACTGTGACATAATCTTCATGTACAATGCCTGTGTCTTCGATGACTATTTTGATATCATCGTCATTTAAAATGCCTGTGCCTATTGTGACATCATCGTCATTTACTATGCCTGTGCCTATTGTCACATCATCGTCATTTACAATTCCTGTATCTTCTCTGCCTTTTATGCCATCAACGTCATTAACAATGTCTGTGCCTATTGTGACATCGTCGTCATTTACAATGATTTTGTTGTCTGTGCCTATTGTGATATCAACGTAATTTAAAATGCCTATGTCCTCTGTGCATGTTATGACATCATTGACATTTGCAATGCCTGTGCCCTTCTGTGACTCTTATGACATCATCGTCATTTACAATGCCTTTCATCTGTGCCTATTTTGACCTCATCATCATTTAAAATGCCTGTGCCTATTGTGAAATCATAGTCATTTACAATGCCTGTGCCTATTGTTACATCACTGTCATTTACAATGCCTGTGCCTATTGTGATGTCATCGTCATTTACATTGTCTGTGCCTATTGTGACATCATCTTCATATACAATGATTGTGTCATGTGTGCTTTTTGTGACATCATCATCATTTACTATAATGGCTGTGCCTATTGTGAAATCATCGCCATTTACAATGCCTGTGCCTGTTGTGACATCATCGTCATTTACAATGCCCGTACTTATTGTGATATCATCGTCATTTAGAGTGCCTCTGCCTATTGTGACATCACCATCATTTAAAATGCCTTTGCCTATTGTAACATCATCGTCATTTACTGTGATGCCTATTCCCATTGTGACATCATCATCATTTACAATGCCTGTGCCTATTGTGACATCATCGTCATTTAAAATATCTGGGCCTACTCTGATATAATCGTGGTTTAAAATTCCCGTGCCTGTTGTGACATCATCGTCATGTACAATGCCTGTGCCTAATGTGATATCATCGTCTCTTACAATGCCTATGTCGTAGGTGCCTATTGTGACATCATTGTCATTTACAACACCAGTGCCTATTGTAACATCATCGTCATTTACAATACCTGTGCCAATTGTGTTAACGTCTACAATTACAATGCCTGTGCCTCTTGTGACATTATCTACATTTACAAAGACTGTGCCTATTGTGGTATTGTCGTCATTTACAATGCCTGTGCCTATTGTGATGTCATCGTAATTTACAATGCCTCAGCCTTTCGTGACATAATCATCATTTCCAGTGGCTTTTACAGTGCTTGTGCCTATTGTGACATCATTGTCATCTACAATGCCTGTGCCTATTGGGACATCATCGTCATTCACAATGCCTGTGTCATCTGTTGCCTTTTTGACATCATCGTCATGTACAATGACTGTGTCTTCAGTGCAAATTGTGACATCATCGTCATTTAAAATTCCTGTGCCGTCTGTGTCCATTGCGACTTCTTCATCATATATAATGCCTGTGTCGTCTCTGCCCATTGTGACATCATCATCATGTAAAATTCCTGTGTCTTCTATGCCCATGGAGAAATCATCGTAATTTACAATTATGCCTTTACCAATTGTGACATCATCCTCATTTACAGTGCCTGTGTCGTCTGCGCCTATTTTAACATCATCTTCATTTACAATGCCTGTGTTTTCCGTTCCTATTTTGACATCATCGTCATTTACAATGATGCCTGTGCCCATTGTGACATCATTGTCATTTGCTATGCCTGTGCCTATTCTGACATCATCATAATTTACAATGCCTGTGCCTATTGTGACACCATCTTCATTTAAAATGTCTGTGCCTATTGTGATGTCATCGTCGTTTACAATGCCTGTGCCGTCTGCTCCCTTTGTGACAACATCGTCATGTACAATGCCTGTTCCTATTGTGACTTCATCATCATTTACAATGCCTGTGTCGTAGGTTCCTATTGTGACATCATCGTCATTTAAAAAGCCTGTGCCTATTCTGACATCATCATCTTTTACAATACCTGTGTTTTCTGTGCCTATTGTGACATCAGCGTCATTTTCAATGCCTGTGTCGTCTGTTACCTTTGTCACATCATCATCATGTCCAATGCCTGTGTCTTCTGTGCCCATTATGATATTATCATCATGTACAATGCCTGTGTTGCCAGTGCCATTTGTGACATCATCATCACGTACATTGCCGGCATCTTCTGTGCCCATTGTGACATCATTATCATATACAATTCCTCTGTCATCTGTACCCATGGAAAAATCATCGTCATTTACAATTATGCCTCTGCCAATTGTGACATCATTATAATTTAAATTGCCTGTGCCTATTGTGACATCTTCATCACTTACAATTCCTTTGTTGTCTGTGCCTAATTTGACATCATCGTCACTTAAAATACCTGTGTCGTCTGTGCCTATTGTCACATGATCGTCATTTACAATGTCTATGCGAATTCATATATTGTCGTCACTTACAAGGATTTTGTTGTCTGTGCGTATTGTGATATCAGTGTAATTTAAATTAATTAAATGTAATTTAATTAGGGAAAAAAACAGAAGGGCTAAGGCTCAGCTAGAAATTGGATTGGCCAAGTCTGTGAAAGATAACAAAAAATCTTTCTACAAATATATAAATAATAAAAGGAGGACTAGGGAGACCATACAGTCCCTATTGGACACAGAAGGGACAACAGAAACAGGGGATGAGGAAAAGGCTGAGGTACTTAATGCCTTCTTTGCCTCAGTCTTTAGTCGTAAGGAGGGTCGTTCCATCTGTGTACTAACCCAGGAGCTAGAGGAGCATAATGAGGCTCCCGTGATCCAAGAGGAGGTGGTCAGAGACTTGCTAGCCCAACTAGACAGCCACAAGTCTATGGGGCCGGACAGGATTCACCCTAGGGTACTGAAGGAGCTGGCGGATGTGCTGGCCAAACCCCTTTCCATCATCTTCCAACAGTCCTGGAAGACTGGGGAAGTCCCACTGGACTGGAGGCTGGCTGATGTTGTGCCCATCTACAAGAAGGGTCGCAGGGAGGACCCAGGAAACTACAGGCCTGTCAGTCTGACCTCAGTGCCAGGGAAAGTCATGGAGCAGGTGATCTTGAGTGCTATCATGAAGCACATGCAAGAGAACCGGGTGATCAGGCCCAGTCAACATGGGTTCACAAAAGGCAGGTCTTGCCAGACTAACCTGATCGCCTTCTATGACAAAGTGACTCGGCTGCTGGATGAGGGAAAGGCTGTGGATGTGGTCTTCCTGGACTTCAGCAAAGCCTTTGACAGAGTTTCTCCCAGCGTTCTGCTTGAGAAACTGTCAGCCTCTGGGCTGGACAGGCGCTCACTCTCCTGGGTGGAAAATTGGTTGGATGGCCGGGCCCAGAGAGTGGTGGTAAATGGTGTGAAATCCAGCTGGAGGCCAGTGACAAGTGGGGTTCCCCAGGGCTCGGTGCTGGGTCCAGTCCTGTTCAATGACTTCATCAATGACCTGGATGAAGGCATCGAGTGCACCCTTAGCAAGTTTGCGGATGACACTAAGCTGGGTGGAAGTGTCGATCTGCTGGAGGGTAGGGAGGCTCTGCAAAGGGATCTGAACAGGCTGGACCACTGGGCAGAGTCCAATGGCATGAGGTTTACCAAGGCCAAATGCCAGGTCCTGCACTTGGGGCACAACAACCCTATGCAGTGCTACAGACTAGGAGAAGTCTGTCTAGAAAGCTGCCTGGAGGAGAGGGACCTGGGGGTGTTGGTTGACAGCCGACTGAATATGAGCCAGCAGTGTGCCCAGGTGGCCAAGAAGGCCAACGGCATCTTGGCTTGTATCAGAAACAGTGTGGCCAGCAGGTCCAGGGAGGTTATCCTCCCTCTGTACTCGGCACTGGTGAGACCGCTCCTCGAATCCTGTGTTCAGTTCTGGGCCCCTCACCACAAGAAGGATGTTGAGGCTCTGGAGAGAGTCCAGAGAAGAGCAACAAAGCTGGTGAAAGGGCTGGAGAACAGGCCTTATGAGGAGCGGCTGAGAGAGCTGGGGTTGTTTAGCCTGGAGAAGAGGAGGCTGAGGGGTGACCTCATTGCTCTCTACAACTACCTGAAAGGAGGTTGTAGAGAGGAGGGTGCTGGCCTCTTCTCCCAAGTGACAGGGGACAGGACAAGAGGGAATGGCCTCAAGCTCCGCCAGGGGAGGTTTAGGCTAGACGTTAGGAAAAAATTCTTTACAGAAAGGGTCATTGGGCACTGGAACAGGCTGCCCAGGGAGGTGGTTGAGTCACGTTCCCTGTAGGTGTTTAAGGCACGGGTGGACGAGGTGCTGAGGGATATGGTTTAGTGTTTGGTAGGAACGGTTGGACTCGGTGATCCGGTGGGTCTCTTCCAACCTGGTTATTCTGTGATGCTGTGAAATGCCTATGTCCTCTGTGCATGTTATGACATCATCGACATTTGCAATGCCTCTGTCTTGTGTGCCTCTAATGGCATCATCATCATTTACAATGCCTTTCGTCGGTGCCTTTTTTGACATCATCATCATTTACAATGCCTGTGCCTATTGTGACATCATCATCATTTACAATTCCTGTGCATGTTTTGACATCATTGTCATTTAAAATGCCTGTGCCTATTCTGACATCATCGTCATTTACATTGCCTGTGCCTATTGAGACATCATCGTCATTTACAATGCCTGTGTCGTAGGTGGCTATTGTGACATCATTGTCATTTACAATGCCTTTGCCTATTTTGACATCATCATCATTTACATTGCCTGTATCGTAGGTGCCTATTGTGACATCATTGTCATTTACAATGCCTGTGTCATCTGTGCCCATTGTGACATCATCTTCATGTACAATGCCTGTGTCATCTGTGTCCATGGAGACATCATCGTCATTTACAGTGCCTGTGTCGTCCGTGCCTATTGTGGCATTATCTTCATTCACTATGCCTGTGTCTTCCATGCCTATTTTGACATCACCATCATTTACAATATTGCTTGTCCCCATTGTGACATCATCGTCATTTAAAAAGCCTTTGCCTATTGTGACATCATCGTCATTTGCAATGCCTGTGTCGTATGTACGTATTGTAACATCGTCATTTGCAATACTTGTGCCTATTGTGACATCTTCGTGATATACAGTACCTATGTCGCCTGTGCCTATTCTGACATCATCGTCATTTTCAATGCCTTCGTTGTCTGTTCCCTTTGTGACATCTTCGTTATGTACAATGCCTGTGTCGTCTGTGCCAATTGTGACATCATCGTCATTCACACAGATGCCTGAGCCCATTGTGACATGATTGTCATTTATAATTCCTGTGCCTATTGTTACATCATCGACATATACAATGCCTGTGCCTATTGTGACAACATGGACATTTACAATGCCTGTGCCTATTGTGACATCATCTTCATTCACAATGCCTGAGCCTATTGTGTCATCATCATCATTTACAATTCATGTCCCTATTGTGTCATTATATCGATTTACAATGCCTCTACCTATTGTTACATCATCGTCATTTACAGTACCTTTGTCGTCTGTACCTGTTGTGACATCATCGTCATTCACAATGCCAGTGTCTTCTGTGTCTATTGTGACATCATCGTCATGTACATTGCCTGTGCCTATTGTGACATCATCTTCATTTACAATACCAGTGCCTATTGTGACATCATCGTCATTTACAATGCCTGAGCCTACTGTTACATCATCTTCATTTAGTATGCCTGTGCATATTGTGACATCATCTTCACTTACAATGCCTGTGCCTATTGTGACATCGTCATTTACAATGCCTCTACCTATTGTGACATTATCCTCATTTACAATATCTGTGCCTATTATGACATCATCGTCATTTTCAATGACTGTCATCTGTGCCTATTGTGACATCATCATCTTTTACAATGCCTGCACCTATTGTGACATCATCATCATTTAAAAAGCCTGTGCATATTATGACATCATCGTCATTTACAATGCCTGTGCCTATTGTGACATCATCATCATTTACAATGCCAGTGCCTATTGTGACATGATCATCATTCACAATGCCTCTGCTGTCTGTGCTTATTGAGATATCAGCGTCATTAACAATGCCTGTGTGGCCTGTGCCCATTCTGACATCATTGTCATGGACAATGCCTGTGTCTTTTGTGACATAATAGTCATTTACAATTATGCATGTTCCAATTATGACATCATCGTCATTAACAGTGCCTGTGTCGTCCGTGCCTATTGTGACATCTTTTTCATTTACCAAGCCTGTGTCTTCCGTGCCTATTTTTACATCATCGTCATTTACAATGCCTGATCCCATTGTGACATCATCATCATTTGCAATGCCTGTGTCGTCTATGCCCATGGAGACATCATCGCTATTTACATATATGTCCGTGCCATTTGTGACATCATCGTCATTTACACTGCCTATGTCTTCTGTGCCTGTTATGACATCATCATCATTCACAATTCCTGTTCCTATTGTGACATCGTCGTCATTTACAATGTCTGCGCCTATTGTGACACCACCATTATTTCCAATGCCTGTGCCGTCTGTGCCTATAGTGACATCATCGTCATTTACAATGCCTGCGCCTATTGTGACATCATCATCCTTTGCAATACCTATGACTTCTGTGCCCATTCTGACATCATCGTCGCGTAGAATGCCTACATCCTCTGTTCGCTTTGTGAAATCATCGTCATGTACAATCCCTGTGTCGTCTGTGCACATTATGAAATTATCGTCATTTACAATGCCTTTGTCGTCTGTGCCAATTTTGACATCACCGTCATGTACAACTCCTGTGTCATCTGGCCCGTTGTGACATCGTCATCATGTACAATGCCTTTCTAGTCAGCGCCCATTGTGACATCGTCATGTACCATGCCTGTGTCATCTCTGCCCATTGTGACATCATAGTCATTTACAGTTATGCCTGTGCCAATTGTGACATCGTCATTTACACTGCCTGTGTTGTCCCCACCTATTGTGACATGATTTTCATTTACAATGCCTGTGACTCTTGTGACATCATTGTCATGGAAAATGCCTGTGCCTATGGTGACATCATCATCATATACAATGCCTGTGTCATCTGTTCCTATTGTGACATCATTGTCATTGATAATGCCTGTGTCGTCTGTGCCTCTTTTGAATTCATCATCATTTACAATGCCTATATCATCTGCACCTATTGTGACATCATCGTCATTTACAATGCCCTTGCCTATTGTGACACCATCGTCATTTAAAATGCCTGTGCCTATTGAATCATAGAATAACCAGGTTGGAAGAGACCCACCGGATCATCAAGTCCAACCGTTCCTATCAAACGCTAAACCATGCCCCTCAGCACCTCATCCACCTGTGCCTTAAACACCTCCAGGGAAGGTGACTCAACCACCTCCCTGGGCAGACTCCGCCAGTGCCCAATGACCCTTTCTGTAAAGAATTTTTTCCTAAAGTCCAGCCTAAAGCTCCCCTGGCAGAGCTTGAGGCCATTCCCTCTTGTCCTGTCCCCTGTCACTTGGGAGAAGAGGCCAGCACCCTCCTCTCTACAACCTCCTCTCAGGTAGTTGTAGAGAGCAATGAGGTCTCCCCTCAGCCTCCTCTTCTCCAGGCTAAACAACCCCAGCTCTCTCAGCCGCTCCTCATAAGGCCTGTTCTCCAGCCCCCTCACCAGCTTTGTTCCTCTTCTCTGGACTCTCTCCAGAGCCTCAACATCCTTCTTGTGGTGAGGGGCCCAGAACCGAACACAGGATTCGAGGAGCGGTCTCACCAGTGCCGAGTACAGAGGGAGGATAACCTCCCTGGACCTGCTGGTCACACCATTTCAGATACAAGCCAAGATGCCATTGGCCTTTTTGGCCACCTGGGCACACTGCTGGCTCATGTTCAGTCAGCTGTCAACCAACACCCCCAGGTCCCTCTCCTCCAGGCAGCTTTCTAGACAGACTTCTCCTAGCCTGTAGCACTGCATAGGGTTGTTGTGCCCCAAGTGCAGGACCCGGCATTTGGCCTTGGTAAACCTCATGCCATTGGACTCAGCCCAGCGGTCCAGCCTGTTCAGATCCCTTTGCAGAGCCTCCCTACCCTCCAGCAGATCGACACTTCCACCCAGCTTAGTGTCGTCCGCAAACTTGCTCAGGGTGCACTCGATGCCTTCATCCAGGTCATTAATAAAGACACTGAACAGGGCTGGACCCAGCACTGAGCCCTGGAGAACCCCACTTGTCACTGGCCTCCAGCTGGATTTTGCACCATTTACCACCACTCTCTGGGCCCGGCCATCCAGCCAGTTTTCCACCCAGGAGAGTGAGCGCCTGTCCAGCCCAGAGGCTGACAGTTTCTCAAGCAGAATGCTGGGAGAAACTCTGTCAAAGGCTTTACTGAAGCCCAGGAGGACCACATCCACAGCCTTTCCCTCATCCAGCAGCCGAGTCACTTTGTCATAGAAGGCGATCAGGTTAGTCTGGCAAGACCTGCCTTTTGTGAACCCATGTTGACTGGGCCTGATCACCCGGTTCTGTTGCATGAGCTTCATGATAGCACTCAAGATCACCTGCTCCAAGACTTTCCCTGGCACTGAGGTCAGACTGACAGGCCTGTAGTTCCCTGGGTCCTCCCTGCGACCCTTCTTGTAGATGGGCACAACATCAGCCAGCCTCCAGTCCAGTGGGACTTCCCCAGTCTTCCAGGACTGTTGGAAGATGACGGAAAGGGGTTTGGCCAGCACATCCACCAGCTCCTTCAATACCCTAGGGTGAATCCTGTCCGGCCCCATAGACTTGTGGCTGTCTAGTTGGGCTAGCAAGTCTCTGACCACCTCCTCTTGGATCACGGGAGCCTCATTATGCTCCTCTTCCCTGGGTGTGTACACAGACAGAACGACTTTCTTTACAATTAAAAACTGAGGCAAAGAAGGCATTAAGTACCTCAGGCAAAGAAGGCATTAAGTACCTACTGTGACATCATCGTCATTTACGATGCCTGTGCCTACTGTGACATCATCGTCATTTACGATGCCTGAGCCTACTGTGACATCATCGTCATTTACGATGCCTGAGCCTACTGTGACATCATCGTCATTTACGATGCACGTGCCTACTGTGACATCATCGTCATTTACGATGCACGTGCCTACTGTGACATCATCGTCATTTACGATGCACGTGCCTATTGTGACATCATCGTCATTTACGATGCACGTGCCTATTGTGACATCATCGTCATTTACGATGCACGTGCCTATTGTGACATCATCGTCATTTACGGTGCACGTGCCTATTGTGACATCATCGTCATTTACGGTGCACGTGCCTATTGTGACATCATCGTCATTTACGGTGCACGTGCCTATTGTGACATCATCGTCATTTACGATGCACGTGCCTATTGTGACATCATCGCCATTTACAATGCACGTGCCTATTGTGACATCATCGCCATTTACAATGCACGTGCCTATTGTGACATCATCGCCATTTACAATGCACGTGCCTATTGTGACATCATCGCCATTTACAATGCACGTGCCTATTGTGACATCATCGCCATTTACAATGCACGTGCCTATTGTGACATCATCGCCATTTACAATGCACGTGCCTATTGTGACATCATCGCCATTTACAATGCACATGCCTATTGTGACATCATCGCCATTTACAATGCCTGTGGCTATTGTGACGTCCTCGTCATTTAAAATTATGTCTGTTCCAATTGTGACATCATCATCAATTACAATGCCTGTGCCTATTGTGACATCATCGCCATTTAGAATGCCTGTTCCAATTGTGACATCATCATCATTTACAATGCATGTGCCTATTGTGACATCGTCATTTACAATGCATGTGCCTATTGTGACATCATCGTCATTTACGATGCATGTGCCTATTGTGACATCATCGTCATTTACGATGCCTGTGCCTACTGTGACATCATCGTCATTTACGATGCCTGTGCCTACTGTGACATCATCGTCATTTACGATGCCTGTGCCTACTGTGACATCATCGTCATTTACGATGCCTGTGCCTACTGTGACATCATCATCATTTACAATTATGCCTGTTCCAATTGTGACATCATTGTCATTTACAGTGCCTGTGTTGTCCGTGCCTATTGTGACATCATCTTCATTTAAAATGATGCCTGTGGCCATTGTGACATCATCGTCATTTAAAATGCTTGTGCCTATTGTGACATCATCGTCATTTACAACGCCTGTGCCTATTGTCTCATCATCTACATTTACAATGCCTGTGCCTATTGTGACATCATCTTCATTTACAATGCTTGTGCCTTTTGTGACATCATCATCATTTACAATGCTTGTGCCTATTGTTACATTATTGTAATTTACAATGCCTGTGTCATCTGTGCCTATTGTGTAGTTATCTTGCAGAACTAGCAGTCCTAGGTTTGGTGGTTTCTACTAGTCTCTGGAACCATGAAGGGGACACAGGGAAGTACCCCAGGGAAGCAGCTAAAATCAAAGCTGGCTCTCAGTCTTGTCCACACGTGCACTCACTGCAAGCTTCATAAGCACGACTAACAGAACATTTTAGTATAGGGCACTGAATTGTGGCTTAACAGATGATATTAATGAGCTTTAGGAAAAGTGAGTATCTCCCACAGGGAAGATGGTACCATGGAATGCTGCTGCTTCTGTACGTCTTCTCCATCCATAAGGACGACTAACAGAACATTTTAGTATATAAATTCAGTACCCTATACTAAAACATTCTCTTAGTCATGCTCATGCAGCTTGCAGTGAAAGCGCTTCCAGAGAAGACTCTAATGAAAGCCAGCATTAGATCATACCAGCTTCCCTGTGGTACTTGTGCTGAACAATCTGAAATTTTGAAGTGACGCTTTAATAGCCATTCTAATGTTACAGTACACAAGCCTAGGCTGAAATTTCTACAATCTTGCTTCGCAGTGAAAGCGCTATTAGAGAAGACATTCAGAATCAGGAGCATTCCATGATAGCATCTTCCCTGCGGGAGTTATTAGATTTTCCTAAAGTGCCTTAATAGGTGCAGTTACGTCACAATTCAGTACCCTATACTAAAACCTTCTGTTAGTCATGCTTTGCAGCTTGCAGTGAAAGCGCTTCCAGAGAAGACTCTAATGAGAGCCAGAATTTGATCGTAGCAGCTTCCCTGTGGTACTTGTGCTGAATGACCTGAAATTTTGAATGACGCTTCAATAGACATTCTGATGTTACAGTACACAAGCCTAGACTGAAAGCTCCACAAGTCTTGCTTTGCAGTGAAAGCGCTCTAAAAGAAGACATTCAGAAGCAGCAGCATTCCATGCTAGCATCTTCCCTGCAGGAGATTCTCACTTTTCCTTAAGCACATTAATAAGCACAGATAAATCACAATTCAGTACCCTATACTAAAACTTTCTGTTAGTTGCGTTTATGCAGCTTGCAGTGAAAGCGCATCCAGAGAAGACTCCAACCAGAGCTAGCATTTGATCTTAGCAGCTTCCCTGGGGTACTTCCCTGCGTCCCCTCCATGGTTCCAGAGACTAGCAGAAACTGCCACACCTAGGGCTGCTAGTCCTGCAAGGTAATGGATGCCCCTAGACTTCAACATCTAGTCATGTTAAATCTTTAAGGTCACAATCAGGCCACTATACCTCAGCTGACTCTTATCACCTCCTCTACACACCTGGCAGAGCAGCTCCAACCAGACACAAATACACACAGAACACCAACACACAAGACCGATGTCGTGAACCGGGGACAAAAGAAGAGTAGCGGCAACAAGGAGGATTCCTGGACCACACATGCCAATGGGCAAGGGAATGGACAGGGCCCTGAGGAAGAACCTACAGCAGCCCTGGAAAAATGAAGAACCGTGCATGGTTCCAAAGAGATGCGGCCGCAACTGGCAAGAACAACGGGCAAGAAGCCCTTTTAAAGTTCTAAAGATGCAGTGGATGCATGGAACAAGTCCCAGAACAGAGATCCAAGAAAACGGAAGACTAACTATCCCGGTTGGCGAGGCAGGCTGCAAGGCCGCAGCAAAAGACAACTGACCGGGTGCTTCCATGCTTTAGAAATGCAAAGAAAGAAATGCAGTGCCCCATCGACACTGCCTTGATGAGTACGAGCATTTGGGACCCTAGACATGGTGCCCAATGCATAACCGCCATGCCTTGAGCACAAAAGAGGACATCAAGACCTGCAGAAAATTTCAGACACGGCACGGTGACTACACAAACTAGACAACAACAGATACAGGGTGGAACTGCCCTGCCCATGCAGGGTTTGGGCTGAGAAGTAGGCCCCTCTGCCTTCACCTGCCCAAAGGGGACTCTCCCTGCACAGCCTAGGCTACCTTCAAAACCCCTCCTGCTATCCCCAACCCACCTCTGGTCCCCCAACTTAGCTTTCAGAGGGCCACAACTGAATCTGTCCTTGGCCAAAGAAGCTCAAATCACATCAACTAACAGAAATAATCCTGCAGTCACTGGGTTCCTCTTCAGCATCTGCAAGGAAAACAAACAGAAATACACAGTGCCAAAACGAGACTGATCCCGGCTTTAGGAGCATGATTCAAGAAAAGCAGCGCCTGATTGACAGTGCATTGATGGGTACGAGCATTCAGGACCCTAGATATGGTGTTCGAGGCATGTCCGGCATGCTGTAAAGGATCCCTCATTACAACGGCATGTGGCCAAGACTGGGAGGATGTACGTGAAAGAATCACCGTTTAAATGCCTAAGGGTATAAGATGCATGGAAGAAGTCTCGGGTCAACAGGGATCCTTGAAAATATATGACTAGCAATTGTGGCCGCCAACACAGGCTGCAAGGCCACAGGAAAAGATGGCTGACTAGAAACTCTGAAAATGTGAAGCCAATCCACCCTTAGGTTATGATGCAAGAAGAATGGTGCCTAATTGGTATTGTACCCATGAGTACAGGCATTCAAGTCCCTCGAGATGCTGCTCAAGTCATATGCTGCATTCCTTCAAAGCAAAGGGGACATCAAGGCTTAAGAAACATGAAACAGAATATAAAGCACACGGCACAGACAAGCTGGAACGGCCCTGCCTGGAACATGCTAGCTTTGGGCTGAGAAGTAACACCCTCCAGCTCTCCCTGCCCAAAGGGGACACTTCCCACACAGCCCTCTCCCCTAGGCTACTTTTAAAACCCCTCCCTGCCATCCCCAGCCTTCTCCCCTCTGTCACACCCCACCCCTCAACTTAACTTTCAGACCACCAGGAGGCTTCCTCAGCAGAAAAAAACCTCCAAGAGCATCAGCTCCCTGGGATGATCCCACAGTTGCCAGGTTCCGCTTTGCCATCTGCAAGAAAACCAAAGGGAAAACTAAAATAGTGCCAACAGCCAGCATTGCACTGATCAATGTCAGCACCTTACATGACAACTTGCTCTGCCTAACTGCCATGTTCTTCCACTCACTTGCTCCACAGCAGTTCTAATGTCAGATGCTGCAGCTGTTATCACCCAGGGTAATTAAATTAAGAGAATTACTCTCACACCTCTGAGAAGTCTGCCCCATGCTCCTTCTCCCTACTACCCAGCTCATCTCAAATGCTCTTCCCATTCCCAAGGTGGCCTGCACAGTGCCTGCCAAACCAAAAGTAAATACTATGTTGCCAAATAATACTTTGCTCTTCTAGACATACTCAACTTCCTCCTCACCATCAGCCCCACAATGATGAGAATAAGCCTGACTACCCCACCAGCGCCCCAAAATTCTGTGCTGTCTGCTTACTTCTCCTCTCCTCCTCACCACTTAAGTTGTAGGACCAGTAGTGGGTGATACCCAGGACAAAAGGAAGATGAGCCATGGAGATCCAAATTCTAGGAAGCTACCAGACTTTAGTCACAGGAGTGAACAAAAAGACCTTGAAAAAACATTCTTATCGAAAACCAGTAAAGGTTATTAACACAGAAGACCTAAAAAACACAGGACACTCACCACACAGCAATGGAGACTGGAATTACAGAGGCAGTCAGCCAATGAAAAACTCACAACAGTGGGATTTGACTGCTCTAAGACCTAAATTGGAAACTCAATGACCGTAAAAAAACACAATGGATAACATGGACAAGGTAACAACTGCTGTGAGCAATAATAGAGCAAACCTCACTGGTAAGTTCAGGAAAAATCCAAAACTCTACTAAATAAGGGAGGCTTGCATGCCCACAGACCAGATGAAGAAGAGTTGCTCAGCTGCTAACTGTTACAAGCCAAAATAATATCCAATCTCTTCCCTAAGAAATGCAAGTGAAACAAGGGGCAGAATCCTGCACTGTAGATAGGCAGTGAGTCCGTACCTTTAAGTAGCAAGGTCTCTGATATTCAAAGAATCACCAGGTTGGAGAAGACCCACTGGATCATCGAGTCCAAGCATTTCTATCAATCACTAAACCATGCCCCTCAGCACCTCATGCACCCATCCTTTAAACACCTCCAGGGAAGGCGACTCAACCCCTTCCTTGGGCAGCCTTTGCCAGTCCTCAATAACCCTTTCAGTGAAAAATTTTTTCCTAATGTTCAGCCTGAACCTCCCCTAGCGGAGCTTGAGGCCATTCCCTCTTGTCCTGTCCCCTGTCACTTGGGAGAAGAGGCCAGGTCCCTCCCCCTCCATAACTTCCTTTTAGATAGTTGTAGAGAGCAATGAGGTCTCCCCTCAGCCTCCCCTTCTCCAGGCTAAACACCCCCAGCTCTCTCAGCCACCCCTCATAAGGCTTGTTCACCAGCCCCCTCACCAGCTCTTCTTTGGACATTCAGATGGATGGAGACAGGATGGACACAAAGTTAGTTGAGGAACACAATAAGTGGAAGGTATAGGGAGCAGAGATCTCAGAGCCCTAGAGATTACATTTTTCACGGTAACTGATACTTTTCAACTTGTGTCTCAACCTCATCCTTACCTCATTGGCTACAGACAGACTAGAACAACTGACACCTGAATGGCACTTGCATCTGACCACCAAACTGACCCAAGAAAGACTGATGAACCCATTTCCTTTTCCCCAAACCATTAAAGCCCTTCTCCACCCCTGAAGTGTCAGAGAAGGAACCCTGCTCCTTCCTAACAGGACCTGCCCTATATTTTAACCCCCCTGAGCCTTCTGTGTTGCTGTTCCTTGGGAGCTGTGCTTCTGAGCCCTTCCCAAGCTTCCCCTGGCCCCTTCTATCTTCCACCAGCCCACAGACTCTACTTCCTACCCTAGGCCAACAAACTTAATTCCAGATTATTATCACCCACGAGGTGCCTGTTACAAACTGCAGAGCCCTAGGGCCAACGCATCATCCCACACAGAATGAGGAACAAAACCAAATCATCCCATTTTTTTTTTTTTTCCTTTTCCATCTTTGTTCTAATCTGCATTCCTCATTCTTTTCCCCCAGAATTTCACTGGCTTGATCCTTGCAGTTTGTTCTTCCTCTGTACCTGCAAATGCCTTGCTTTTCTTTCTCTCTTTCCATCTCTTTCTTTCTTCCTCTATCTCTTTGCACTGCTCACTGTTGCTGTTCCAGCTTTTAAATTCACTCTGTATCTTGACACTCCTCTTTGCTCCTCTTGCTGTTTCTGAATCTTTGGGCTAGTCCCTGCCCTTTTTTATAATCCTCTGTCAGTCTGTAGGGCTCCTACTTCCTCTCAAACAAGTCAAGCTCTTTTTTATGTACACACGTGGCTTTATAAGACCCCTAGGCTGAAATGTTCCTCTAAGCTTCTACTGCTGAAAAGATCCGTGTGTTGATATCTTCCAGATGTCTGAAGTAGTAGAGCTTTAGGGCATTTTCTTCCCCTCTCCCCCTCCCCACCCCAGCGCTCTGTAACTCAGAGGGATGGGACCCTAGCTGACTTGCTTTTTGTATGTGCCTGGGATTCACAGGCCCCTGCAACTGGAGCCTGACTAATGATGTTGCAGCAGTGACTGTATTGAGTCAGTTCTGTGAGAGGAAGGGCCACAGCTCAGTTGATAAAAACACAGGATGTCTCTGTCCTTGATGTAAATATAGGAGTTTCACAGCCTTTCCTCTTATGTCTAGGGTCTGCTATTACGGTTAGCTTCTCTGTGACAGCTTTATTGTTTTTCTCAGCCTGGACATTTTGGCCTGATGACTACATAAAAGATGTGGCTATATGCATGGTAAGGCTGTTGGGAGAAGGGCAAGGAGAGGATCAATAACAAAGAGTTGAAAATGCCCTTTAGAATTTGCTACTTCATCGGCTGCTGAGAAATAGCAGTGTCTGTGGTTTTGCTACTCTATGAGACCAGGTTGGAAAAGACACACTGGATCATCAAATCCAACCATTGCTATCAAATACTAAATCATGCCCCTAACTAAACCTCATCCACCCATCCTTTAAACACCTCCAGGGAAGGTGAATCAACCACCTCCCTGGGCAGACTCTGCCAGTGCCCAATGACCCTTTCCTGGAAATTTTTTTTCCTAATGTTCAGCCTAAACCTCCCCTGGCAGAGCTTGAGGCCATTCCCTCTTGTCCTGTCCCCTGTCACTTGGGAGAAGAGGCCACCACCCTCCCCTCCCCAACTTCCTTTTAGGTAGTTGTAGAGAGCAATGAGGTCTCCCCTCAGCCTCCTCTTCTCCAGGCTAAACAACCACAACTCTCTCAGCTGTTCCTTGTAAGGCCTGTTCTCCAGCCCCTTCCCCAGCTTCATTGCTCTTCTCTGGACTCGCTTCAGAGCATCAACATCCTTCTTGTGGTGAGGGGCCCAGAAATGAACACAGGATTCGAGGAGCAGTCTCTCCAGTGCAGAGTACGGAGGGAGAATAACCTCCCTGGATCTGCTGGTCACACCGTTTCTGATCCAAGCCAGGATGCCATTGGCCTTCTTGGCCACCTGGGCCACTGCTGGCTCATGTTCAGTTGGCTGTCAACCAACACACCCAGGTCCTTCTCCTCCAGGCAGCTTTCCAGCCAGACTTCTCCCAGTCTCTAGCACTGCACAGGGTTGCTGTGCCCCAAGTGCAGGACCCGGCATTTGGCCTTGTTAAACCTCATCCCATTGGACTCAGCCCAGCGGTCCAGCCTGTTCAGATCCACGCTTCCACCCAGTTTAGTGTCACCCTCAAACTTGCTAAGGGTGCACTCGATGCCTTCATCCAGGTCATTGATGAAGACATTGAATAGGGCTGGACCCAGCACTGAGCCCTGGGGATCCTCACTTGGAACTGGCCTCCAGCTGGAGTTAACTCCATTTCCCACCACTCTCTGGGCCCAGCCATCCAACCAGTTATCCACCCAGGAGAGTGTGCACCTGTCCAGGCCAGAGGCTGACAGTTTCTCAAGCAGGATGCTCTGAGAAACTGTGTCAAAGGCTTTACTCAAGTCCAGGAAGATCCATCCACAGCCTTTCCCTCATCCAGCAGCCGAGTCACTTTATCACAGAAGACGATCATGTTTATTTGGCAAGACCTGCCTTTCATAAACCCGTGTTGTATGGAACTTATTGATCTGCTTCTTAAAATCGTGTCTCAGTGTAAAATATACACTGTACTCTGGACAAGTTTTTAACAAGGATTATTGATACTTTATGGATAAATAATGTATATGCAGTTAACTTATATCATTGAAATCAAGCCTGGCCATGCTACTTACATAAAACCCTTTCATTAACCCCCAACACATCTCCCTTCAGCCTCCCCGGGGCAGCAGAGAGCTCAGCTCTCGCTCCACTGCACGTGCGGCACCCGGGCTGCAGTACAGCGCTTCGGTCACCCGGGAGCAGCAGAGAGACGGGTTCATCAATTCCGGCTGCGCTTCCCTCCACCGATTTTTCCTTCTCTGCCCTTCAAACTCCCACATCCAAACAAAGATAAGAGAAGCTCCTTCAAATTAGGGGCAAACGTTTTCACTTGTGCACCTGAGCAGAAACCACAAGGAAAGTTAGGACTTGCAAGGCTGTAAACAGCATCACTGCACTAAGATCTACAAATAACCAGGGAGAACCCAATTTAATTCAGTGCTCTATTATTTGTACATGATAAACAGTCATTACATTACTAAACAATTAACCATGTTATTAGTACATGATTAACAGTTATTTAAACCAAACTCTTGTCTCACCAAATACAAACGCCATGTGCTAAGCTGTTCTCAATCGTTCCTGTGAAAGTTTGGCATAGAAAAGAAGCCGAGGCACCCTCTTAGTATTAAAATACACTATTTCTAGCAATGTGTATAGAAAGGGGCATCAAGAAGAACAATTCTTTCAGAATTTATCACTCAAAATGCTTCTACAGACAGTGCTGAAGTGAACACACACACTCCGGGCTTGTTTTAGGGGTCACACGGCTTGTGTTGAGGTCTCTGGGCCAATTTTAGGGGTCTCTGTACTTGCTTTTTGTGTCTCTGTTCCCATTTTGGGGACCACTGTACTTCTTCTAGGGTGTCTTTGTGCACCTGGAGGGGCTGTGGTCCCATTTTTTGGGAGTCTGTGCCCATTGTTTGAGTCTGAGCCCATTTGTGGGAATTGGTTTTTTGGATCTCTGAGCCCATTTGGGGGGCCTTAGGTTTGGGGTTTGGGTCTCCAGACTTGGTTTTGGGATTTCTGTGCCCATTTTTGTTGTCTCTGGGCTTGTTTTGTGGGTGTCTGTGCTCTTTCTTTGTGTCTCTACTCCTATTTTTGTGCTCCCTGTGCAGGTGTCCCCCACACGCGCTGTATTAATTGTAGGCCTGGCTGAGTAAAGAGCTCTGGCTGGAAACCAGGAAAAAAAGAGGAAAATATACAAACTCTGGCAGAAGGGGCAGGTAACTCCTGAGGACTACAAAGACAGAGTGGGATCGTGTAGAGAAAATCTGAAGGACTAAAGACCAATTAGAACTCAGATTGGCCCATTCTCTGAAAGATAATAAAACAAACCTTCTTAAAATATATTGATAATGAAGGAAGGAACCAAGGAGAATCTCCCTCCTTCACTGGATGCAGGGGGGAACAACAGTGACCAAGGATGAGGATGGATAAGGTGCTTAAGGCCGCCTTTGCCTCAGCCTTTAGTAGTAAGGCAAGATGTACCCTGGATACTCCACCTGATGAGGCTGCAGGTAGGGAGGAAGAACAGAACAAGGTTCCAAGAGGAAAGGGCTAGAGACCTGCTAGGCAAATTCAATATTCATAAGTCTGTGGGGCCAGAAGGGATTCGCCCAAGGGTATTGAGAGCTGGTGGAGGGGCTTGCCAAACCTCTTTGCATCATCTGCCAGCAATCTGGAGGAATTCTTACCCCAATATTACTAATACGTTGCCTGAACTTCCCCCTTCATGCAACTGCTTGGCTGTGAATCTAATGATTAGATTTCTTAAGCCTAGCAACAGAGACAGAGCTGAAGCTGTCTCTGCAAAGAGAGAGAAAGAAATGGGCTTTAGCCCAAACTTGGAGTAAACCTTCACTAGTTGACATCTGTAGTAGTAAACAAAAGGGCTCCAGTAGTCGACTGGTACAGTCACACAAACTGCTGCTGAATCCACGTGGCTTCACAGAGTGGGTCCTTGCATCCAAGTCACTAGGACTTGTTCCAGAACCAACTGAGCTCCAGAATTGCAACCGATACATCTTTGGGCCAAGAACCAAAGTACCAGTACCGAGGACCTGTCTAACGCTACAGCTATTTGCAATTTGCCAAGTGGAAAAGTACGGATCCCTCAGTACGTGGACTTAATACCCTACTAACACAATAGATTTATTTATTTCAGAGTGCAGACTGAATCTTGATGCCACATACAAATAAGTCAATAATACACGCACATTTCAGGGCTACGAGCAGCAAAAGATTGTTCAAGTAGTGCATCAGTTAACAGCTGAAGGGGGGAAAAGAGAGAAGAAAAAGAGCAGCCAATGAGATCTTTCCTGCTGGGAAAACAGACTGACAAGGAATTGAAAACTGCAAGCTGTGACTTGGTATGATTACCTCCACTGCTCCAGGCCTACAGCTGCTGCCCAAAATGTTCTAGAGATTTCAGAAAGCTTTGAGACTGATGGGAAACCAAGTGTCATACACTGCAAGGCTTGAGAGTGGATTTCTAGGCAGGAGATCTACCATCACAAGAGAATTCAGAGCAGCTGGAGGGGGTTTTGTTAATCTTTTTGTTTAGATCCAAATCATAAGCTATGAAAGAAAAATCTTGTGGCACAAATTGACTGAAGAAAACATTTCTCTGCATGTATTTGAGAGACTATGTTATTGCCCCATTAGTTACTTAGCTATTGCAGAAGAATTCTTCCTCTGCTGTCAGAGGATGCTTGGCTTACAGCAAGACAAGGCTTTCTATTTTCTCTTCCGCTAAGCTATCGAGTGGCTTCTTTCAGTCAACTCTGCTATATTCCCAAGGGACAAAAATCACATTACCTGAAAAGCATAGAGAAGTTAGTCTAAGTCCAAACAGTTGCACTAAAGCTTCATACAAGCAGTCAAGGTGTCATCCTAGCCATATTGAGAGCATATGGAAATTACCTTTCTTGAGGTACAAAAGCCATTGAAATCTTCATTGACTTTAAGTTCTCAAAGTGAAGAAACAGCAATTTATTTTACTCTGTGAAAAAAAAGGATTTAAAGGTAACAAAATAAGTGTATCTATTAGCTGAACTGACAAGGCAGAACGACAAGGTAAAATTTGCTAAAGCTGTATTTGAAGAAATATGGATGAGCAGTTTTTGAAAACCTGTCCACCCACAGAGCAGAAAAGTTTTAGTAGCTAACAGGGGAAGATGGCGAGTGCAAGTGTAATCTTTTGGAAAAAAACCCTACCAGTGTTCTCTTAAATACGGTAATACCTTTATCCAGGGATAATCAACTCCTTGACCTTCGGCATTTGAGCTCATTTATCTCAAGGTATAGTAATTGTTTCATGAACCTAAAACATAACCCTCAGCACTTTGAACTGCACCAGTGAGCGACCACCACAGTCCAGGCTGCCCCCGATCTCAATGTCACTGATGAGCTCCTACCTCATCCATCTTACTACATCCATACCTCTGAATTGCTAAGTAGTAGTGAGGTGCTCTGTAATTTATAGAACCTGCAGAACTTTTTAAACAAAAATAAAAGATATAAATTAAGTTTTTGTAGCACATGGTTCCTGTTTAAGGTTCTTCAACCCTCCTGGGTCTCAAAACTGAACAAAGTGTTTGAGGTGCAGCCTCACCAGTGCTGAGTAGAGGGGCATAATCACTTCCCTGGTCCTGCTGGCCAAGCAGTTTCTGATAGAGGTCAGGAAGCCATTGGCCTTATTGGGCATGCTTGGGCTTAGAGTCAGTTTTGGGCCTCTGGCTACAAGACAGGCTTTGAGAAGCTGGAGCGTATCAAGAACAGGGCACTGAGGCTGGTGAAGGGGCTGGAGAATCAGCCTTATGAGAGGCAGCCAAGGGAACTTCTTTAGCCTAGAGAAAAGAAGGCTGAGGGGAGACCTCATTGTGCTCGGCAGATCCCTGAAAGGAGGTTGGAGCAAGGCAGATGTACCTAGCAATAGGACAGGAGGAAATGGCCTTGAGTTGCACCAGGGGAGTTTCAGATTAGATATTGGGAAAACCCCTTTCACGGAAAGGGGTATCAGGCACCAGAAGAAGCCACTCAGGGAAAATGAGGTGCTGAGGGATACGGTGGTGGACAGATACAGTTGGACTCTGATCTCAAAGGTTTTTCCAACCAAATGATTCTATGATATAAATTCAATTATTTTATTTTCATTATGTCAGTAACAATGAGAAAAAACACAGTAATGAATTTTGAACCTTCTAAGTCAGTTAAGACTTCCCTTTGAAAAGCTTTTGAAAGAAGCTTTTTATTTGCTTTTCATAAGTGCTTAAGTGTTTTTTTTCCTGTGTATGTTGAAGTAAGTTAGAGTATAAAGATTACTTTATAAAGTAAAAATAAAGACATGGAAAGTACAGACAAAATATTTATTTGATGTGACATAATTGGTTTGTTTAAACAAGCAATACCACGACTGAAATTGCAAGGTCATATTCCTCCCTGCATTTAGTCACACTAGAGTTAAGGCCACAGTATTTGCGAGTATTTTGTTTATAAAACATGCTATACAGCTAGAAGTGCACAACCATAAAGTCTGTCTTTCCATTGGAGTTACTAACATATTTCAAGTTGTGAACCTCGACCCCCGAGCGAGCATTGCTTCAGAAAACAGTTCATCAGGTCAGAAATAATCAGATGGACCTTTAATTCTCTGTGGAATAATATGAATTACATTCCTTAGAGAAGTACCGTCGAAGAAAGCACAGCAGAAAGGACTAATTCACAAAAACAGTTTTAATGGGTTCATGTTTCAGTGCTAGGGTTTTTGTGGATGTATTCTCCCTCCCCTCTTCTTTCTTTAAATCACATGGGCTATACCTTGCACCATTCAAAAGTCATTATAAGACAAAGATCTATTGAACTGTACAGAACCATTAAATCCATAAAACAAGTCTTACAAATCTAAACACACAATAAAAAAATAGACCTTTCCCAGTGGCTCCTACTACTTTTATGCATTCAAATGTTTTAAGCTTCCGTAGTGACTGCTTAGAGTATTCAGGTATGCCTAACGCTCACGTGTGCTGCCTTTTCAGCATCATAAACATTTCATAAACAACATCAATAGCAGTAGATGGTTTTTCCCCTCAAGATTAATTTTTTGAATCATCTTCAAGACGGCACTTAGTGAGAAAGACAAAAGCAAGTCACGGTTGGGGCTTTGCTTACCTAAGCCAGAGGCGGGTGGCATTCCAGGGAAGCACTGTCAGAATAACTGCCTTGTACAGCATTCATCACTCAGATAATCATTCCTTTGAGCTGTACTGCACTTACAGGACTATGGGATGCCCTACACTAAGCTTCCAAAAGAGAACTTCCAGCCTAAGCCCTTCAATGCCTGCAATTTAAGCCAAACTGACAAATGCTCAAACAGTAAAAAGCTGTACTGATAAAAGGGATACTGAGAAATGACATGAAACGCACAGAGCCTTTATGCACTTCGAGGGGAAAAGGAGTTTGAAACATGCCTAGGTCATGCAGATGCATATATCTGGTCAGACAGAGGGCTCCTTCCCCTCCCACCTGTTTGTATGGATTCCAGAAGCTTTGCCTTAAAAATCAAAGAAGAAAAAAAAGATGCACTTGATATTAATACAGCCACTGCGGAGAAAACATTCTTCCTATGGACTGGCAAGTAGGAATTTTTAGATTGGCATTTCCTCAGTGACTAAAGACACAAGACATGGGCAGATGATCAATATCTGGCCTTAATTATCATTCTTGCTTCTGCAGACAGCCACATTCTGATCTTATGATAATCTCCGGCCTCACATCAATAAAGGAGTCAGGCACAGAAGCAAGGCCTCCCCACTATGCAGGGGAGGAAAACAGAGCCTGGTTAACAGAGGGAGTTCCCTAGCTCCATGGGAAGGCGCTTGCATTATCCCTTCCCTCCAGTTATACAATTGTTTCGGTTACTCCCTGTGTGAAATTTTACGTGAGGATGTACTGCAGAAGCCAGAACCAAACCGAGGGCGTTTTCCAGGCAACACACAGCAACTCCAGCTGAGAGAGACCCAACGCGGACAGGGCTGGCAGTGCCCTCTGCGCTAACTTGCATAAACCTCACTGCATCCCACTGTGAAAACCAGTTCACCCTGCACAATGGCTCCATTAAGTACCTTTACGGAACAGAGACTGCCAATTGTATTTAACCGTGCCAAGCCACGTGATGGTTTTGGAACAACTTCTAGAAATGGCAGAGACCGAGTTAGGGCTGAGCTATATTAACAGTAAAATCGCAGCAGTTTTGTTTGGCACTGCAGTCTGAAATGTCATGTAATAAAACACATAAAATATGAAAAATAAAACCTCGCAATTGTTATCCCGAGAGTACTATCAGAAAAGCAGCGCAGCAAAGTATTTTATCAAAGCGTAAACCAAATTATCTGTTTTCCTAAAGTGAAAACACACAACAGGAAATTCCATGATGGCACAGCCGCACACAGCTTGGCAAGGAAGAGCATCGTTCAGTTTCTATTTTACTCACTTGACCAAAAAGCAGTGTTTCTGGACCACATTCATCTACCCTGTCTGAACAACCTTAACTCCCCTGCAAGAGCTCACTATTCATTGCTTTTTAAACAAGGCTTTCTACATAAAACTACTTGGAACAGTCATCGCATAGATGAAAACATTTTCTAAAAACATGATAACAGTACAATTCTTGTGTAAGTAGGCACTACATCTAAAACCTCTTACTTCTCTCTACTCAAAACATTTTCAGTTCTGAGCAGGAGTTAAGCAACAACAGAAAAGCACAAAAGAGGGCAGAAATTCAACACACACACCCACACACCCAATACTCTCATTCAGTAAGTCAACAGAACTCAGCAGTTCTATCTGCCGGCAAAAAAAATCCATACGTAGCTTTAGCTAGTGGACAGGAATAGCTTTTTCTTCCTCCTCTTGAGAAAACATCATCTAAACAGTAGATAAAGCAGCGTCAACCAAATCATCCTAATTAACATGATTGCAGTTTTCCTCAAAAAACTCTGACAGGTGCATGCGGTAGGATAACCCCAAACCCCACACTTAGCCATAACCCTCTAATTCCATTCTTAGTTACAATTTCCAATAACTTGCTAGCACAGTTGTCACAGCCTTACTGGTGAATAGTTTACTAACTCTCCCCTAGAAAGTGTTCTTAATTCTGCTCTCATATTCACCTCCTATGAGTCCTCTGGTACTGATGCAGATTAAGAAAAAAAAAAATCCTGGCAATACAGGCAAGCTAACAGTTTTCTTGGGCATTTCGTCAAAAAGCTCTGGGCAAATATAATTTTCCACTGCTTACGACACAAACCCCAAATTAAACAAACCACCTCTGGGAAAAACAGTAGCAGCTATCGCTAAAACTACACTGGAAACCTTATTTAGGCTGAGCCTAACTCCTTAGAGCCCCAACAGATTAAAAAAAAAAACCCTACTTCTACTAATAAAACAAGAACAAAGAAAGATGACATTGACTGCAAAGGTTTGTGGTAACATTTTTCTGAAGCTGACACATTGCAAACCAATTTTACTCTAAGACTAAAAAGCAAACCCACAAGCAAAATCATTACCTGAAACTCACAGAAGAAACGATGACAGTAGGCTCAAATACCCCACAAAGAAAACCACACGACTGCTCAAAACCCAGCAAAGAAAGGAAGAAAGGCAGGCTTCTGTAGCCCCTTCCTTCACTGAATGCTCGAGCTGCAGGTGAGAGGAAGCTCTAAATCAAGAGGCCTTTTAAGGGGCAAACTCTTCACCTGTACCTAGTTGCTGACCACAGGTGTGGCACAGACTTAACCAACCCAACTATGACCTGCAGAGGTTTCTGAACAAGACCCACCCTTTTAACAGCAAAACTATAGCATCCCACTTAGGATGAGTAATAAGAAATTTGCAGTGTGCCCAGGTGGCCAAGAAGGCCAATGGCATCTTGGCTTGTATCAGAAACGGCGTGACCAGCAGGTCCAGGGAGGTTGTCCTCCCTCTGGACTCGGCACTGGTGAGACCGCTCCTCGAATACTGTGTTCAGTTCTGGGCCCCTCACCATAAGAAGGATGTTGAGGCTCTGGAGAGAGTCCAGAGAAGAGCAACAAAGCTGGTGGAAGGGCTGGAGAACAGGCCTTATGAGGAGCGGCTGAGAGAGTTGTGGTTGTTTAGCCTGGAGAAGAGGAGGCTGAGGGGTGACCTCATTGCTTTCTACAACTACCTGAAAGGACGTTGTAGAGAGGAGGGTGCTGGCCTCTTCTCCCAAGTGACAGGGGACAGGACAAGAGGGAATGGCCTCAAGCTCCGCCAGGGGAGGTTTAGGCTAGACGTTAGGAAAAAATTCTTTACAGAAAGGGTCATTGGGCACTGGAACAGGCTGCCCAGGGAGGTGGTTGAGTCACCTTCCCTGGAGGTGTTTAAGGCACGGGTGGATGAGGTGCTGAGAGATATGGTTTAGTGTTTGATGGGAACGGTTGGACTCGATCCGGTGGGTCTCTTCCAACCTGGTTATTCTGTTATTCTGTTATTACTCCTAAGTATAAAATGTTGGGGCTTTACTGAAATTTCAATGTATGACAGCCAGGCTTGATTGAAATGATATAAAATTATAGATGTTATTAAGACCCTAAATGTCAATTATCACTGTTAAAAACCTGTAGAGATTAGAAGATTCCTTCCATGTTCTAGCTGCTGAGATACAGTGCTTTGAAGCGTATGGGTTACAGTTACATACAATATGCTTTACATAAGCATAGTCCCATCTACCATTTAGATAGAACTGAACTTTTATTAAACGTCTTTAATATGTCTCACGCAGTAGCAAATTCAGAGACACTCTCATTTCTCAGCAGCGGGACAAGCAGCAAACTCTAAAGGGCATGTTCCACTGTTTCTTGTCGATCCTCTTCTGCCATTTCCCCAGCAGTCTTCCCGTCACATTCAGCCACGTCTTACGCACAGTCATGAGGCTAAAAGTCAAGTCCAATAAAGCTGTCATAGAGAAACTAAAAAAGTGAGCAGCCATAAGAGGAAAGGCCCTCCCCCCGGCCTCGCGCAGCACCCCGGGCAGGGACAGGAGGGTTTCGGGGGGACGGGAGGGACACGGGGCACTGTCCCTCTCCCAGTCCCAGCCTGCATCCCATTGGCTGCAGCCGGCGGGAGGGCAGCGTGCTGCCGTGTCTGTGGTGTGTGTAAGCATGTACGAGGCAGAAACATAACAAGCACATGGCATGTGTGACGTTGCTTGTGTGTGCAAGGCGTGTGCGTGTCATGTGGATGGCGTGGTTGTGGCACAAGCCTGGCATGTGCACAGCGTGTGCATGGGCACAGTGGTGTATGCATGGCATGTGCATGGTGTGTGCATGGCTGGTGCGTCATCTTATTGGCGTGTGCTAGCGTGTGCAAGGCATGTGGATGGTGTGTACACAGCATGTACATAACATGAACACGGTGTGGCATGTTGCTTCTGTGTCCAAGGCACGAGTGTGGCACGTTGCTTCTGTGTGCAAGGCTTGTGCATGGTGTATGCATGGTGTGTACGTGGCATTTACGTAACATAGACATGGTGTGTGACATGTCTAGGACAAAGTGATCATGAGATGATAGGGTTTTCTGTTCTAGGTGAAGTGAAGAGGGTGGTTAGTAGGACAGTAGCACTAAATTTCCAGAGGGCAGACTCTGAACTCCTCAGAAGGCTGGTTGGCACAAAGTCTCATGGGAGACAGTCCTTAAGGGCATGGGAGCCCATGAGGGCTGGGAGCTCTTCAAAAAGGAAATCCTAGCAGCTCAGGAGAAAGCCATCCCCGTGGTCCGGAAAAAAAGCCGGCAGGGGAGAAAACCAGCTTGGTTGAACAGAGAGATCTTGAGTGATATCAAGAAGAAGAGAAATGTTTATGGGGTCTGGAAGAGGGGACAGGCCTCTTGGGTAGACTACAGGAGGGAAGTGAGATTGTGTAGAGAAAAAATCAGAAGGGCTAAGGCTCAGCTAGAAATCAGATTGGCAAAGTCTGTGAAAGATAACAAAAAATCCTTCTATTAATATATAAATAATAAAAGGAGGACTAGGGAGACCATACAGTCCCTATTGGACGCAGAAGGAACAACAGTGACAGGGGATAAGGAAAAGGCTGAGGTACTGAGGAGAACTATTAAACATTCTGAGGGCCTGGAAGGGTCAAAAACAGAATAATGAAAGCCAAAAGCCTGGAGAGCAATATTCTGTCTGGCCTGAAAGGGTCAGGAACAGAATATCATGCCAACAACAAAAGCTGCTCCTCCTGAAAGGGAGGATGTGGACTATCAGGGCTCTTGGCAACACGCTTAGTTTCTCATCATTCCAGGGCCCAAGTTAATAAATATATTTCAAGAACACCTGCAGGTCTAAGATAAGACCAGCACAAACAGAATAATGTGTGAATCCTTGGACAGACACGTAGTCCCTCACTTGTAGAACTTGCATAACTTGTATTCTCACGGTAAGGATAGCAGTAATGTAAACAATGCACTCAAGCTTGGTAGGAACTGACAAGTTCTCACAGGAGAGTATAAAAACTCTGGTTGAGAAATAAAGAATTGCTACTTGCCACCAGAGCAGTAGTCCGTCTGTCTCTCTAAGACGTCCCTGTGAGCTGGTCTCCGTCAAGGTACTTAATGCCTTCTTTGCCTCAGTCTTTAATTGTAAAGAAAGTCGTTCCGTCTGTATACAAACCCAGGAGCTAGAGGAGCCAAATGAGGCTCCCATGATCCAAGAGAAGGTGGTCAGAGCCTTGCTAGCCCGACTAGACACCCACAAGTCTATGGGGCCGGATGGGATTCACCCAAGGGTATTGAAGGAGCTGGCGGATGTGCTGGCCAAACCCCTTTCCATCATCTTCCAACTGTCCTGGCTGACTGGGGAAGTTCCACTGGACTGGAGGCTGATGTTGTGCCCATCTACAAGAAGGGTCGCAGGGAGGACCCAGGAAACTCCAGGCCTGTCAGTCTGACCTCAGTGCCAGGGAAAGTCATGGAGCAGGTGATCTTGAATGCTATCATGAAGCACATGCAAGAGAACCGGGTGATCGGGCCCAGTCAACACGGGTTCACAAAAGGCAGGTCTTGCCAAACTAACCTGATCGCCTTCTATGACAAAGTGACTCGGCTGCTGGATGAGGGAAAGGCTGTGGATGGATCTTCCTGGACTTGAGTAAAGCCTTTGACACAGTTTCTCACAGCATTCTGCTTGAGAAACTGTCACCTCTGGCCTGGAGAGGCGCACACTCTCCTGGGTGGACAGGACGAGAGGGAATGGCCTCAAGCTCCCCCAGGGGAGGTTTAGGCTGGACATTAGGAAAAAATTTTTCACAGAAAGGGTCATTGGGCACTGGCAGAGGCTGCCCAGGGAGGTGGTTGAGTCACCTTCCCTGGAGGGGTTTAAGGGACGGGTGGACGAGGTGCTGAGGGGCATGGTTCAGTGCTTGATTGGAATGGTTGGACTCGATGATCCGGTGGGTCTCTTCCAACCTGGTTATTCTATGATTCTATGAAATTGAAAATGTTATTAGGACACACAAAAAAGTCCCTGCACCGTATTAAAAGTCAGGACAGTGCTACTGGGCTCAATTTCACGCCCTGTTGAGTCGCAAGCTTCATCAAGATGTCTTGGACCGACTTTTCTTCCGTGGATACTGCGATTCCCATGGCTGCTCACCACCGGCCCTTCGATCTCGCTGGCCCTCCTCTTCCTCTTCCTCTTCCTCTTCCTCTTCCTCTTCCTCTTCCTCTTCCTACTAAATACTACAGCAGCCCTTCCACCTGCCTTGTTGATCTCCAATTTGGACAGTGTAGCTCCACACTGCCGACCTACCACGGCGCTCCTATCACGTCGCTGGTCACCATTTGTGGGAGACTGAACCCGTGCACGTAACCCGGACAAGATCACAGACAATCAATATGACTGGAAATCAAGTCCTTTATTAGCAAGCGAGCAAGCCTTTTGTACTTTTCTGACATCTTGTCTAAAGCCCAAAGTTTCCCCTAGTAGATTTTGTAGAAATAATCTTGCATGTAGACGGCCTTCTTGTGGTCACGCTGCAGCTGCTTCTTGACCTTGATGTATTCCATACTTATCCCTAGAAACCTGATAAGGCCACATCGTTAGACCAGCAGACATTCCCACAAAAGCCTCTTCCAGAAAGTCAGAGGGAGCCCCGCTGGCCTCTCAGAAGGCTCAGTAAGCCCTTTCTGCCCAAGTCACTGCAAAGCCCAGCGTTGGGTAAGGGAATTGGCTGTGAGGATGGAGGCTCAGTCACCCTCAGCCTTAAAGGGCATGATTTTCCTTTTGTCCTTCCAAGCATCCTCCCCGAGCCTCCCCCCACTGGCGGACTTGGAAGTAACTGGAACCTCTGAGCATTTCAAGAGAGGAATTTAGGGTCAGGGCACCTCTCTATCAAAGTTCAGGTCTGATCAGCAGAAGGTCTGGCTACCGGAACCTGTGGATGAGGCTTACCTGGGAGGCAGGACTCAGCAAACAGGGTATAGGGAATGCCATGGGGATTGTCCGTGGGGGCTCTGCCTTGGATATCGATGGAGAGCTGCCCCTTGCATTTCCCCAGCATCCCTGCATAGCACTCGACCGTGATTGTCTTCTGGCCCCCAGGAGGGATGGATCCAAAGCCAGGGTACACGGTGAACATGCCGACAGTGACGCGAGTCTGCAGAAAGAGTCCCAGGAGAGACTGATGTCCAACAGCCTTACCTTGAGCATCCTCAGCAAGGAGCATGCCGCTCCTGGCCCTCCGGCTGGGCCCAAGCCCAGTTCCAGGGCAGGGACAGATGACTCCATAGCCCAGTGGCAGCCTCAGAACAGGAAGAACAAGCCAGGAGGAGCTCCAGGCCTGTTCTGAGTGGCATAGAGGAAAGACTTTGGGTGTAAAGGGTGAAGGCGGTAGCTAGGATCCTTCAGACTCTATGGGTAATACAGGAGAGCGGAAAGAGCTGTCAGAAACGATGGGAGAGGAGAGAGGGGATTGGAAATAAGAAAAAGCCAAGTCTCCTGATACCTATGGACTGGGAGTTCAAACAGGGACATTCTCATCTGTGGCATTCACAGACCTATTTTGGCTAGCAGCTACCAAACACAGGACCTGCTCCCTTCCCTTGACCCCACAACTCCAGGTCCGAGCCAGAGCACGTCCGTCATGCAGACGTCGTCCCACCCCATGGTCATGAGCCCCCAGCCTGCGCACAGCAGCGTCCTCTCACGCCACCTGCAGCAGCACACGCTGGGGAGCAGGAGCCACCTACCTCCATGACAGGGCCTGCATCCTGTTTCAGCAAGGGCTTGCTTCTCTTGCCAAAGACAGTCCTTGTGTCTTTACTCTTGCAGGGGTGGGCAGGTTTCAACTGATGTGCACTGAGAGGAGAAAGCAGGAAACATCCGTCATGCTGAGTTCGCCCTGCCTTTCTCTAAGGACAAAGCTGGCCTTCCTCCCCACAGAGGAAAGCCTTCCTGCTCCTGACGGCTCCCAGACTGCCTGCAGCACCCATTGCTGTAGCTTACAGAGAGGTCAGCAGTATCGCCAGCTCTGTCCTTCACATGTGAGGTGTTCTGCTCACAAGCCAGTGACACGAGCGGACAATAACCTAGGTCTCCTGGCTGCCTCTCCCACGCAGCCATGCTACAGGGCCTCCTCAGCAGGAAGGGGGGCGCAGGTATTCTCTCACCTCGGCTTTGGCGGCACTCGGCAGATGTGGAATTTAAAGGCCTGGACGCCTTTGTTCTCCAGGGTGAAGGTGCAGGTTTTCTTGGTGCCCCTCAGCATGGAACCAAAGTTGATGAAGGAGGCGGGGGAAATTCTGTACTCGCTGAATGCAGGTTTTGCTGACTCTTGGATCGGGATGACAGAGGTGATCTTGTCTCCTTCAGAGATGCTGTGATCAATCACCTGTAGCCGGGGGAAGGGTTGTTAAATACTGCAAAGAGGCCAACCTCTGTCTCTGTCCCCTGCCCCCATCCCAGGTCCCCATCAGCCTCCTCCAGAGCCAGTTTCCAGCTCTACTTTGGAAGCAGTGCCCAGGAGTTTTTCTGCATCTGAAACCTGGGGCAGGGAGAAACAAACACTACTTAGACCATTCTCCTAAACCCTTTTGGCAGACAACACATGAGTCCTTGTCTCTGCCAGCTGTTTGCACCATGGCTTCCCCTGCTTGGCAAGCGTTTGTGGATTCCCAAGCTTTCCTACCCTGTTTATCTCATGGGTTGCTGTTATCCTGCAGTGAGAGTCCCTTGTTGCTAAGGGCCTGGGCATGGCAATGCAGGTAGAAAGGCCTCTCATGAAGGCTCACAGCTTTCCGGTGTGCGGAGCATTCCTGTGGGGGGCTGGTTCTTTGGGAAGTCTGGTTGCCAATGAGTACCTAAGGCCTGGCGGTATCTCACTAGTGGGAGACCAGACCAGACCAGACCTGCAGGCCAGCAGCGCCAGGGGACAGCTCTGGGGGTCACATCCCTTGGCCATCACGGACACAAGCTTGTAAGCCCCCGGTGCAGCATCCTGCAGCCATGCTAGCCAGGACTGCACTGTGTCAACAACCTGTAAGGCCCAGGAGAGCTCTGCTGGAGCACGGGGTTTTGTGTGTTTTGCACGCTGAGGGTGGTGAAAGACTGGAACAGGTTGCCCGGGGATGAGGTAGATGCCCCATCCCTGGTCAAAGCCAGAGACAAGATGTTTACATCTCTGCCAGCAGTTAAAACATCCCTGGGACTTCTCCAAGGCATGGAAACACTTGTGTCCACACTGTTACATGCTGCCACTTTCCAAGTCATTGTGGCCACATGCAAAGTGCCTTTGGGAACACTTGCTCTATCATTTCTGCTGACTCCTGAACTGCCTGGGAGTGTGCAGGTGGGCTGGGCCATCGCCACAGGGGCTGCTGGCAGCGCACCACTGCGGGTGACTCTTCTGCCATGCCCAGAACAGTGTCTGGTGGCCGTTGTGTCTGTGGGTACCAGCAGCAGGATTAGCCGAGCACAGCCCTCCCAAGGTTACCATCCCCTGGGAGCATACCAGCTGCTCTGCACGAGGGGCTTACAGCCTGCAAATGCACCCACACAAGGAGGAAGAGGAGAGAAAACAGCCTGACTTCCCCCCGCGTGCAGAGAGGGAGCCACACTGCAGTGCCCTGATGCTCTCTGTGCAAGCTCCCCAAGGGGATTTCAAAACGCCTCTCAGAAGAGGGTGCTGCAGGGGAAACTGAGGCACCGTGGGTATGGGGCTTGCAGAAAGCTCCACGGGGCAGCAGACCTCTTCTCCTGCTCCCCAGACTGGGCTCTCACTACCACCCTGCCCTGCCAGACCTCCCAAAATGACAATCGCCAATCTCACCTCTTCTGTGGGTGAAAACCCGACTTGCACGTTGCATCGCTGTCCTGGCGAGAGGGCTCCAGCCAAGGGCAGCGCAGTGAAAACATGGAGCTTGCTAGTCAAGTCCTGGAGCAGCTTCTCTTCCACGTTCCTTGTCACACGTTTGTCCACCTGAGCAGAAAAACCAACGGTGTCAGGTCTCCTTGGTCTGGGAGGACAGACCCTCATTCCTGCGTCACTCTGAAATGCTGTCACGGTGCCAAGAGCATCCATATTCAAAGCAGCCATGGACACCACTGGCCTGGAACCGGACAGCAAACACGTATGCAGGGCGAGCAGCTGGGAAGGCACTGCTCTTAGAAGACGAGCAACAGGGGAAGGTGGCAGAGAAGCAAAGGATCACCTCATGAACAGGTCCAGGTGAACCAGCCTTGCTCTGGACCCTCAAAAGCATCCTTGAACAAGCTATAGGCCAAGTGCTCAAGCAATCACAGGGGCACAAAAGGCAAAAGAGCCACAGAAAATGCAACCAAGAAGTTACATGTTACACGTTGTCTGTGCTTTACCTTCTCCACAGGCTCACTGATGGGAACCTGCAGCTGACTGTGCAACTGGACAGTTTCTTCCTGGCACTGCCCAATTTGGACAGCAGAGGATTCTCTCTGCTGCAAAACTTGCCTTTAAAGACACCCTTTGCTTCCTCTAGAGAAACACGAGACCTGGAGGTGAAAGCCCTTGGAGCCACAGGGTGGCTGGAAAACAAGGATCGTGGGCTGCAGCAAGCAGCTGGCTGGTCTGGGCAACACTGCTCTGCTGCAGGTGCCATCACCTATCAAGCCAGGAAGAGATAAGATGGGACCTGGGTGCAATTCAAGCAGGGGTCTGTCTGCACCTTCAGCTGAGTGTGGGTCCAAGCCCACCCACAGATGAGCCGCAGGGGCCGTCTGCACTTCCTATTCTCAAGCTTCCCAGGCAACTTGGATGCACCCAGCACTCAGTCCCGGCAGAGATCTCAAGGACATTTTGCACCCTCATACCAGCCTGGCTTCACACACCCCTGCCCAAGGAACATGCTAGGAACCTGATGCCAGGAGAGGTTCGGTTCTCCGTGACAAAAAGAGAAACGTAGCTGCAAGGGAAATGTATTAAAACCAGGCAAGTAAGGTCTTTGAAGGCGCTTGAGATGACCCTTCCATTTCAGATGGTGGTGAGGTTTCATCTCACGCACCCAGCTGTGCAGGACAGCTGAGGGTCTCTGCTTGGGCATTCCTCTCAAAAGGCACATTCCTGATGAAGGCAGCTGAGATATTTTTTTCTGTCTTGCAGCAGCTGAGTACACATGTTTAACCTCAGAGGTGCCACCTTTCAAAAGGAAGCTTGTCCCTAAGCTTCGTGTTCCGCCCCTGCAGAAGCCCCATGTCCAGTCACTGGCCCTGCTGCCTAGCACTCTTGTGGCTATAGAAGAAAATCTACCTTTGCTTCCAGAGAATCATCTGCATCTGCTGGCTTTTGGAGACGATCTCCTGCTGCTCCAAGGCCTTTGGCTGGCTCCTCCACAGCCTCCTCCCTGGGGCTGCTCTCTGCAGATGCTGAGTGTTGTGACTGGGCTGTGATCTCCTGTGGTGCTTGGGGTGTGATGAAACGCTGACTTCCAGGAGGGCTGAACCTGGAAAATAGCTTAACTTTGACTTTGATCACAGACCTGCAGTGGGAAGGAGAGAAGCTTGCACGAGCTGCTCCTCAGCAGGACGTGGCTCCTGGGTGGGCACTGGAGCTCAGCAGTGGGTCTGAGCCAGCAGCTCCAAAACCAGGATGGAGCAGGTCAGCGCCTGGGGCTCCTGCCCAAGGACAATGCTGCTATAGTGGTGGTGCAGGAATCTGGCAACTGATTGCAACCAGAAATAGAAGAGGACAGAGGTGAACACCATGTGGGGAGGTCAAAAGTGCAGCAGGAAAGGAAAAGAGACACAGCTTGTGCAAGATAGTGAGACTGAGACATCCAGGGCAGATCCAGACAGATGAGCTAGTACAGACCCACCTGTAAGTATCCTCCTGAAAACACCCACATCCGTGGAACTTCCCTTCCCTCACCCAGAGGGCCAAAGTAAGTAATTCTGAAGCTGTGCTGGATATTTATCCCGAATGTTTCCCTTGACAGTTCCCTGCACCTGCAGGTCAGCACAAGCAAGTGGCAGTGATGGTGGCTTTCTCCAAGGGTGATCAGGCAGGAGCCACAATGGAGTCCCAGACGGCTGTGCCCTGGCCAGAGAGAGCCCAGCACCACTCAAGGGCACCCGCAGAGCCCAACATGGGACACCCTCACACATGCAAGGCCACCAGCAACACAGAAAGACATGTCAAGCAGCTCCAGGCAGAGACTCACAATTAAGCAGCCCATCAAGCCCTGGTAGGCGCCAAAGCAGCGGTGACGCATACTCTGGGGAAGGAAGCTTTGGCCGCTTTTAACCAATACACTGCAGATCACGATAAGATCCAGCTCCCTGCTGTGCTACAGATATTCCCTGGCTGCAAAACAACAGCTCCAACAGCACTTCATGCTAAAAGGGCAGCAGCTCTGCTGGAGCAAGGTTATAACTGATGTGGCACTTGCTGATGGCATGATCACCTCCCCAGATGTCTCCAAATCCAAACTGTCTGAAGACCAGTTTGGCAAATGATTCAGGAGAGCAGCTCAGCGGCTCGTTTTGCCAAGGAGAGCTGAGTTTATAGTTTGACCAACATCTATCAGTAAAAAGCATGGAGCTTAACATCTACAAACATCCCCAGGTGACTCCGATTACATTCCAGGCTTTAAACTTCAGACGTGCTCACAGTAAGTCTGTTGGTGTTTCTAAAGCCACATGGAAGACACACTCAAACCACACCTGCTGTCACTGTCCCCACTTGCAAGGCTTCCCCCAGAGACAAACAAGGCAGGCTTGTTAGAGCAACCCGGATGCCTCATTCCCAGCTGGGAATTTTGCCTTTAAGGATATGATCCTAAATGAATATTTATCTTTAGCTTTGTAGCTTTTTACTTAAGGCTGGTTCTCATTTCTGGATTTAGAGGCTCTACTCTGCCCCCCAAGAGGTCACACGTGACTTGTCCTTCCTGCAGCCACGTGCAGGAACAAGGTTTTTCCCGGGTGACCTTCCCTGCACAGGGATGGATGAACAGCGATGCAGTTTCACAGGTAGAAACTCCCCTCACCAGGGTGGTGTTTACCTCAGGCTACAAAGGTCTGAGAAAGTAGCTTTCCCCACCAGCTTTCCCTCCCACGGGAACCAGTACTGAGGCTACAGCAAAACAGCAGCAAGAAGCCGAGACAGCAGCAAATCATTCCGGTGGCAGTGCCTGAGTAGGCTCTTAGGATGAGATGACAACAAACTGGGTTGGCAGGGAAGGAGAAGAAGTCACTATAGATCTGCCTTCCAGGTGCCTAAAAGGGGCTTTAAAGCTCCAGAGCTCCTCCTTCCTAGCATCAAACTGGTGGAGATCACCTGCTCCCTAAGCATCTACACTGACCATAGATGGGAGGCAATCTTTCCACAAGCAAAAGTTGAAAGCAGTTTGTCAGATCCCAGGAAAAGAGACTAAGCCTTTCCAAAGAAAAAACCACATCAGGAAGAGGAGCTTCAAGGAAAGGGCAAAGGTGCACATACCTCATCTGGCTTGCCGGGCTCTCTGTCAGGAACCAGCGGTGCTGCACAGGAATTGGGCTGCAGTTGGTTATCTCAATGGAACTCTCAATCTCTTCAGTGTCATTCAAGAGGCAGCCAAAGTCCAGGGCCGTGGTCTGGATATGGAGGTTCGGAAAGTAGACTTCTCCCCGAACAGTGACCTGTTCCTTATGAGGGTGCTCAAGAACATGTATCTTCAGAACCTTCTCCACCTCCCTGCTAGTCAAACCCTCTTCATAAGCAGGATTAAATCTGATGGAGAGATGACGTTCCTCCCCTGCCTCCAGCTTCACAGGCTGCAAGGAGATGGAAGGGTATTAACCACTGTGTGATGAAGCCCCAAGGTCTGATGGCACAAAATATCTTAATGCTCAAAGCTGGCCCTCCATGTGGGCTTCTCAGTTCATCCTTCACATCCTTTACAGTGTGTGCCTGCCCGCAAGCACCACGAGACTAGCGTCTGACACCATCTTAGGCTAATACCTCTGTGCTCTTCATCAGTACAAGAGGGAAATAAATCTTGTTCTACTGAGTTCTGGACCTACAAAAGCTGTGTGCTAGATACAGAACCAAATTGGCACCCTGGCAAGCCAGGGCCTTTTGCCCTGACCCCAGAGGAACTCCTTTACCCTCATGCTCAACACAAGCCCCGTGGCATTGCATCCCCACTCTTGCTGGGGCCAATTACAGGCACAGCACAGAAGCGGTGGCTGTGCCGACAACAACACGTTTAGCAGAGACGGTGTCCAACGCCTTCCACTAGCAATAGAGCAGGTGCCAGGCTCGTCAGCCTTCTTGAAGGAAGGCCTGCCCTCAAAGAGACCAAGCAGCTCTTGCGGTTATCTGACGATGGCTGCTGGAGCACTAGGACTGCTTCCAAGAGACACCTTTACCACATGGCTTGCCCAGACCCAGCAGCCTGCTCCTTTCTCTTCATGTCTTAGAGCCAAGATGCGTTTCCCCAGTTCAGAGGACCTTCAGCAGCTTCAAATCTACTGTCCAAGACCAGGTTGTATGAGGCTCTACACAACCTGATCCACAGGAAGGTGGCCCTGCCATGGCAGAGGGGTGGAACTGGATGGGATTTAAGGCCCCTTCTGACCCAAACTATTCTATGATTCAGTCATTTAGTCCAGGCCAGTCTCCTGCTGACTCCAAAGAGAAAAATTCTCTCCTGGAGGGCCTCCCAACAGAAACACACCACCACGCGTCTCCTCTTCAGTCCCCACCAGCAGGAAGCTCCAGAGCTGCTCACCTCAGTATCTGCAGGGAAGGGCTGCCGGTCCGCATGGAAGATTGAGAAGGGTTCCTCTAAGGCCAAGAACACGCTGAGTGGCAGGAGGCAGGTGTTTTTTTAAAGAAAAGGGCTTATACTGAAGAGTCAAGACGTCACTCGGTTGCTACAGAAACAGAAAATGAGAGAAAACAGCCTGAACCGGCCATGGACCTCGTTCCCTTTCTGATGTATTTTGAATTTTCATCTCTATTTACTATTTCTATTAGTTTGTACGCTTCTAAAAGTCTAAATATATCAGATGCTTTTCATGATTAGAAACTACAGTATCCCTTGGGGGAACAGGACAACAGTTTCATGCACAGATCAGAGAAAGGGACCCTGAGCAGAGGCAGCTGCTTGAACAATATCAAACCCAGAAAGTGAACCCAGATCATCTGTCTGCAGTTTTTATCTTCTCTTGGGTAGAATGGCACAAGATGTTTTTCACTCCCATACAACAATTTCTTGCAACCTCATTATCTTTCGTAGCCTCATCAAAAGCAGTGAAGCTGGTCAGAGGAGACAGGAGAGCCTGTAGTAGCTGAAGGTTAGTTTTGAACTTCTACATGCATGTACAGCCAGCTAGAAACCTCGGCAGTCCAGCTGCAACATGACTCCTGATGCCCCTGCTGCAATGACAGCGCGTCTGTGGCTTCAAAGCTAAGCAAAGCATAAGCTGTTTCTTCTTGGTTATGCGCTGCTCTGGGCTTCCTGCATGGTTTCTATAAATTAGAGAGTGCTTGCAAAACTAGTTCTGCATGTATTGGTATCAAACAGCTGCAGTGTTATAGCACTCAATAAATCAGAGTGCACGACACCAAAGAGACCACAGGCAGACATCAGGGATAGCTGAAAACCTTCTAATTAAACCTGAACTGCCTGCTCATGGCATTTTGTGCTTCTCTGGACGCCTAAGAACTAAAGGAGAGACCTGAAAACACAGAAACTAAACAATGAAGTAGCCTCTCTTCTTTTAGACACCTCGAGGAAGAGGGTGATAATGCAGGAGTCAGGATCCACAGACTGAAGGGCTTCTGCGTTGGTGTTCCCACTGCTGCAGAAGGACTCCTGCAGGTCCTTTGAAGAAAGCAAGGCTGAGGGAAATGCAAAAAGCTTGCATCCACATTAATGCAGAGAAGGCAAAGAGAGACAAGAGATGGCAGGTTTTCCTCATCAGCCTGGGGAGCTGACAGGAATCCAGAGCTGACTAGTTTTTCTCAGCTGCCCTGCGTGATTGGTGTTCAGACTTCACTGGGCCTTGAAGCATCCTTGCAAATGTCCCTCTATGAGTGTGTCTCTCTAGAGGTGGCCATGATCCCCTTTGACAGATCAGCTGTCACCGAAATAAAACCAAGATGAAGTTAAAAAGCAGTCGCATCTCCAAAAACAAGCTCAATGAGTTTACAAAGCACCTCAGGATGGGTTTAGTGTCGCTGAGCTGCAGCGATCTGCTCTCCTGCCCACAGTCACTGCCTGTGCAAAGCCCACAATGTTCTTGTGGGTCCCACACATCTCACCTCATGCCCTTGGCTCAGCAGCTCAATTCTGTCTCCGCATCAAGAAAAGTAGAACTGACCTGGCAAGACTGTCCCCAGCCCCATCTCTGTGCTAATGGCAAAAGCTTGGTCCCACTCAAATCAATCAGCAAAGCCCCAGAGACTGGCAGAAGCTGTTTAGCTTCCTCCTTTGAACACAGTCTCACACACCCCGCACAGGCTTTCAGTCATCAGCCACACAATTAACTGCCAGCATGCAATCCAGAGCCTTACCTTCTCGACCCGGAAAATGAGTTCCGTGGAGGACAGTTGCAGAACAGGAGCAATGAACTCACACGTGACATCCACCTGCATCACCTGCACCTTTTCTTCCTTGCTCCCCACGACGGCGTGCCACAGCAGCCGCTCCTTCACCACCCGTGTGCGAGAGCTGCACGTTACCCAGCAGGTGTGACCAGGGCACCCAGAAAACACACGGCATGTGCTCACCACCTGACTGGAGGCATAACGGATTCTGATAGCCTGCATGAAATTGTGTCATGGGAACTTGGCCATCAACCACCAGCAGGTAGTACTGCCCTAAAGTTACGGCCATTGCTTTCCTCAGCAGCCCTGCTTCCTTTTATACCGCATCCTATTTATTTTGCACTCAAATGCCCACACCGCTACACCCTAACAGCCACAAATTCACTTGTGAGCCAGGTGCTGTCTACAGCTCTAATAACTACTGCCCCAAATGACTAATGCTTTGATGTACCCCGCTGCTAACATAATGCTTACAGAAAGCTGCAGGAACCAATTTAAAAATATGTAACCATATTAAAGGACATAGGTGGCAGAAGGACCAATGCCAGCAAACCCTCTCTTGGAAGCTTAGTGGAAAAGGTACATGGGAAAACTCCAAACAGCCAGCCTGCCTTCCAGTAAAGTGGCAGCACTCATTCCAAGGGTGAATTGTGCCCTCCTGGAGATGGTTTTAAGAAAAATCTCCCTAGGAAAAGGTTGTCTTGCACTTCAGAGGGAAACTCTCTGCTTAAGCTGGAGGCTCTTCTATTCAACACCTTTTCCCAATTTCTCATGGTTTTACTTCCCCAAATTCCTCCCTTCATTTCTCATTCTTCCTTCTGGTACAGTGCCACAACCCAGCTCCTCATCAGAGCCTACAGTCTTCAAAGTCATCTGTGTTGCACGTGCAGTGCAGGGAGCTGGGCTTCTGACCAGCCTGAAGAGCATGAAGTCCTCCAGATTTTCACTGCGGGAGCCAGCTGTACTCACAGACACCCTTTTGGCTTTCCAGGCAAGACACCCTCACCAGAGCCCAGACCATTTTATTTCCTTTCTGGAATCTTGTTCTCCTCTTCAGCAAACCCTTGGAGCTCAGAAATGCACAGGGACAGTCCCATCACAGTCAAGTCTTCCTCAAACTACCACTGAGGCAACCCTTTAAAACACCTTCCAAAACACTCCTATCAGCAGGAGCTTAATGCATACCTATCTTACATTCGCTTAAACATCTGTGCCCAGTGATTCCAGAGACAGGGAATGCACACCAGGCTTAGCTGGCAGCTTCTCCACAGCATTGCGTTTCCCCTGGGAAGAAGGGTCCAGGGAGGAGGACACCCAGTGACCGTGCTGAACTCTCCTCCTCTGAGCTGCCACCCAGGGGCGCTGCGAGACCTGGCTGCCCTTAGGACAGCAGGGCTGGTTGAGAGGCTGGGCTGAGCTATCAAGCTGTCAATTATAATGATCCTTGGCAACAGTTTCCCACAGGGAGAACATCACATTGATCATTAAAGCTGACACACTGTGCTGGATTTTCTCCTCCAGGACTCAGTGCTAGACAAGCCCGCTGCTTGTCTTTGTCTACAGAGGAAAATCAATGCTGCTCCCGTACACTCCCCTTCCTTCCCAAGGGATTTTGGTCCACTCACTGCTTCCCCCAGATAATTACCTTGCTTTTGTTAATTCACTTTCTGCCTGCACTCCTAGTCTAAGCGTAACTCTCTGCCCTTCATTTCTGCCTCAGCACAGGACACCTCGTAACCCGTTGTCTGCCCCTGAAGCACTGATGCTTCCTTCAGATCAAATTTGGGTATCAACAAGTTGGGTTTACGGTAGCTACAGAAACATGGAAAAGCCTTAGCAATTGATGGTGGCCAGCAAGGAAAGCAACTGGTGCTGCCGTGGTAACTTCTGGCACTTATACAGTTTGTTGAAAGCACTTGCCTCTCTTCTCAGGCAAATATCAAGGGGCCGCTGAAAAAGTCCCAGCGGAGGTGATCCAATGGGAAGGACTCAGCCCTCATGGGGGACCTCACCTGTGGAGTGCTGGAGAAGCCTTCCACCACCATCTCCATACTCTTGCCCGGCATCAGCTCCATGCTCAGCGGTCGAAGCTTTAACATGGGGCAGGCAGATTTGGGGTTCTGGGAGGAATCCTCGCCCTCGGTGGTACTGAGGGCATCGAGACAATGATGCTGCTGAAATGTGGAAAACCCTTCGGTTGTCCAATAGAGCAAATGGGTCTTTCTTCCTTTGTTCGTTACCTTGAAGCGGTAACAGAATGGAATTTTGCTAGAAGAGAAGCACAGATCGAAAATGTCATGGGACCTGCTATTTCACAGCAGTCACCCAGCTTCAATGCCCCAAAGCCATTATCTGACTGTGCATTTGGCAAGAAAGCCACCTCCCAAAAGGCTGACCTAGCAACCTAGCACCAACCTGCAGCAAGAGCCAGACCTTGGCTGCCCCTAAGCTTATCCCCGTCCAGCAGCTGGTCTGTGTGTGGACAGCAAGGGAAAGCTTTTTGAAGAACATCATCTCAGTCACAGTGGACAGAGCATTAAAATTAAGGGTAACTGAGAGATGATTTAGCAACTGGTTTCCATTTTGGTGCCTTTTGAGGATCTCAACCCACATTCACGTGGCCATAAAATGTTTCTAAAAGAATTCCTGTAGTGTCAGTGAAATGGCGCTGGGACCCTGAGTGCAGAAGGAGAACGAGCTGAAGGACTATGGCAAAACGCCTCCTTGCTGAGCCCACGGGAGGAGCAGGAGCTGAGACATACTCTACCTGAAGTGGGGCCCCAAGTCGAGCTCCGGAACAATGGGTTTGTCGGTGCCAATTGTGATGCCGGTGCCAACAGCCTGGACGGGGATGACGTAGCTACAGCTGTTCTCAATGAACACCTTCACTTCATCATTAAATATTTCAGTGTCATCCAAGTTTGCTGTGACAGCCACAGACAGCTCGGCGTTGGGGGGGATCACTCCTTTACTGGGTTCAATCCTCCAGCATGAGCATTTGCCAGCCTGTAAGACAAGCCAGACACTAGCTGAGGAGGGAAACCAGGACAGATTAGCATTGGGAATAAGAGCTACCACAGTTTGCTTACAATAGACACCAGCAGCATCTGAGAGATGGACGGATGCTGACCTAAGGGACGGCTGACAAGCCACCACATTCCATTTTCTTGAAATTACTTAGGGTTGGTTAATTAAAATGATTGGGTCATTCTGGCCTTGCACAAGTGAAAGAGGAGGCAGAACTCAGCATTAAAAGTGCAGCTGTACTTTGCCAAGCCATACCTCTCCTCAGAGAGCATCCACACCCTGGTCTCTGTCATTAACAGGAATGTGACACAAAGCAAAAGCAGACAGAACAGGGAAACCAGAGGGGAACCCATGCCCTCTCAGCAGCAATGGGCTACAGGGTTCTCTTGAGCTCCTGGAGCTCCAAAAGCATGATTGTCAGAGCTAAGCCCTTTCCACAAAATAAAGGAAGAACTTGTCAAAATGATCCAGGCTCATTTCTGCTCAAACAGCCATGCAAACTCCCTATTTTATTGAGGACTGCTCCAGGTAAAATTGCCCCCAGAGCCAGGCTCCTCTTGCTGCACTGTGGTGGAACAGCTTGCTTTCTCTCTGACAGAAAATGTTGTATATAAAAATTAATTCACAGGCTGCTATGGACCAGTCACTTTTGTTGGAAATTAGCCCCACAGATACCTACCATCTCTGCCCAGAAGGATGCAGGGGTGCGAGACTGGTTGGACAGGTGGAGAGTTTGGGAAACATCTTGTAGGACCTGGATACTGCCGAAATCTATCTTGCTTGGATGCACGCAGACAACTGGTCCTTCTCCAAAGTTCACCAGATGGATTTCCTGCTCCAGGAAGCAGGTAGGAAAGATCAAAAAAAAAACCAGGGAAAGTTTAAAAAGGTCAGACAGCTCTGAGTGCTCCAAGCCTGAGGGATAATTACAGCTCTTTGAAGCTTGCAGTGTTGACAGACCGAAAAAGAAAGCCTGGAGCAAGTGTGGGACCTAGAGTGAATCCGTCTGAAAGCCACAGGCTCCCATCAGCAGCAGATGAACAAGCCCGGTTTCTCACGCTTGCTTTTCCACCGCTCCGGGCCCGTGGCCTTGGCTGGGGCATTGACAGAGAGATGTGATGGATATTTCTCAGATGTGACTATCAGCACAGTTTCTTACACAATGCTTGCTTTAGCAGGCTTCAGGGATTTCCCTGTGTGCTCCTCAACCAAAGTCCCAAGGAAGCAGCAGTTGCTCTATCGAATAATGCAGCAGAGTGTGAGACCCAGGGACTCTGCTGATTTTCAGACTGGGCTTGCTATCCCTTCTCATAGATCCATCATTAAATGCTGTGTCAGACACTCAGTTCATCATCTAAAAGGATGCCATCTTTCCTCTTCTCGAGGTACTGGCTGTTGCTCATGCTGTGAATCCTCTTGGTCCCTGTCCACACCAGCCATGTGTTACAAGTCCTTGTTTCCTCAGGAAGAATCTCTGTACCCTTTAGGCCCCCCCAGCACAAGTGCCCATGCATCTCCCCTAGCACTCACCAGTGGAGATCCTTCCCTCCCAATCATCATGACACGAGCAACAGTGTCCTGCTCTCCCATCACCCGTGTTTGCAGTGTAAATGGGATTTGCACCCAGCTGTGTGGCTGGATAATCCCACATGGCATGAGGCTGGAGTACTGTACAGCAGCAGCATCCTTGTATTCCTGTAAGGGACAGAATCAAACTCAGCTTCAGAGGAAACTAAACTTCTTGACAACTACCACAGCAGCAATTAACACATATTAAAAAACCTCTAGGACAAAGCAGAAAGGCACAAAAGCAAATACAAAACCAGCATGGGCTTAGCACCTTGAAGGGTTCCAGGGCACCTGCCACCACCTGCCCTTATGCAGTGGGTGATCGCCGTCTCCTAATTCCACCCCCATGGGCCCATACACCGTCTCTTCCCATCCGCACTACTTTTACAAAATTGCAGCCCAGATACTGACTGAATGGCTATGTCTGGGAGAGGAAAACTAATCCCTCTTGTAATCAAAAAGATAATCACTGCAGCACAACAGGACTGAACCTGGCTGCAGGTTCAGCTTAAGTCCGAGTATGGTAATGCTCAAAAGAACCAGAGGGAAGCAGAAAAACCTGAGCTCACTTTCCACAACAAGGACTACTTCCCCCTTCATGAGATCTTACCTCGATTTTTCCCTCACCAGCCCTGCCACAAGCCCCTTCCCCACCTGCATGCACCTTCATTAACTGAACCAGACAGCAGCTTTCAGCAGGCTCACTGCATCCCAAACAATACTTGCATTTTGATTGCAACCCAGCACAACTCTAGCACTTGCACAAAGGAGGAGAGGTGGCCCTTTGGAAATTTGTTACACCTCAAGCACCAAAATCCAGGCCAATAATGACTATAATTACTGTTCCATTTAGGAGAAGGCTCAGGGCCGTGCCTGCCCACTGGAGCCCAGGTGCTTCACAACATGGGCTGCTTTCAAAGCACTGATGCTCTCACATCTGGCTGAGCAGAGCTGGCTAGCTAGGCAGTGCTGCTTCTTGGAAGCTGCAGTCAGCAAAGCTTGTGCAAGGCAGCGTGCTGGTGGTGAACACACAAAGAGAGACAATGAGCTGCAAAGAAAGTAAAGATACCTGGCAGTGATGAGCAATGATGACACCTTCCTGCCAAAGCCCTCCACGTCCACCATCAGTGCCAGTTTGTAACTCTTCACAGTGTTGGAACACAGAGTGACCTGGTAGAAGAGAAGAGCAGCAAATGCTTCATCACTCCCAAAAGCCATTGGCTATGCATGGTGTCCTCCAGTTCTCCTTCCATGGTAAGGAAAGGGAGGATTTTGCCCTAATTCTTCTACTGGTCCATGCGTAGAGCACAGTCTAAAGGAGTGATAACAGTCTTCTGACAATAGCTACTTCATTAAATATACCGTGCAGTTATCAGAGCACATATGAGCTAAATCAAAACACAGTTGGGCTACTGCTCTACTCAATACTGCATTAAAATTAAGGGACCAATTTTTAATCTCAACTACAATAACGTAAAACCAGAGGAAAACTGTTGACATCACCAAAATGAGCTCAGTTTTACAGTGGGAAGCTGAGGGCAAAACGTGGCCCAGCTACACTGTGCAGTTCACAGGTCCCAGAGCTTTTTCCGCCTGCTCTGGAGATCTCTGCAGTGAATACAGCTCCTTCTGCTCAACAGGAGATGCAAAATCAGACCAAGCAGAAAAACAAACTGTTTCATGCAATGACATCTCTCTTTTTATAACAGCCACCTTCTGTCCTCATCTTTCCTCTGCCCACAGTAAATCAAAGAAACTGCTCTAAGCAGTTCTCAAAACACGAATGGCTTCTCTCCTTGACAATACAGTACAAGACCTTCAGCTTATGATTTTGGAGAGAAAATGGTGCTCCTGCAGAAATGCCCCAGAGTAACCCAGCCAAGAAAAGCCTAACACTAGTGCACATATCTGACTTGTGTATGCTAGCAGCACCAAAACCCTCTCATACAACAGCAAAGCTTCAGCTCCACCTGCTCCAGCACGTACGGCTAGACTGTTCCCATACCTGGATATCCAAGAATTCCTGGGGATGGATGGTCCCTCTGCAGGGAGTTATGGTAAATTCAGTTGGCCTCATATTCACTTGAGCTCCACTTCTCCAGGACAGGCAAGTGTCGTCCGACATCAGAGCATAACTGGTGACACTGGACGCTCCGTAGCCGTCCCCAGGAATGCGAAGGTTGAAGGTCATGGGCCTCAAGGTGGTGTTAATGAGGCGACAGGACAATGTGCAAGGGAAGCCTAGGAAAACAACCCAAGTATGAATTTATGTACCCAACTATCCAAGGAATCCTAGTGTGAATACCCTGTTATGATAAAACTGTGCTTGGAGTTCAGCTCTTTTCTATCTGAATTACAGCCAGTTTGAGAAACTAGGCAAGTAATTAATTGTCCCTGAAGTTCCCTTTGATACTGATCACAGAGCTTGCTTCCTTGGTAATGCCTGCTCTTAGCAATGCTGAACACAAGAAGTTTCTTTCTCTTTAACTGAGGAGCTCTCTCACACCCCCACCCAAAACAGCAGGAATTATATTTCACTTATGAGTGCGCACCCAGACAGACCACTTATTCTGAACATTGAATCCATAAAATCCCCTCTTAACTCTGTGAACAAGTAGCGTATTGGCATTGAGGAGAAGCTACAGGAAGACAAAGGATGGAGGAGCTTGGGAACTACAGCATGATGAAAAGCATTCCAATGCGGTTTCCTTAGGCAGGATCCTTAAGGCATCTCATGTTTTTGTCAACCAGACCGAGCACGGGACAACTTGCAGGCCACTCCACAAGAAGCCACTTGACCTTCGATTTGTTAAATGGTCCATGAACAGAAGCACCCTGGGCACAGAATGATAACGGCCCTTCAATCAATCCACAAGTGATTTTGCACCTAAACTGGAGATCATCTCAGTAAAAAGCCTTTTCTGAGACTGAGATGCAAAACCAGAATCTGCATTTCAGTGGAGATGCTCTGGTTGCTCAGCCATCGGCTCTGTCAGCAGGGAAGGAGCCCACATCTCCAAGGACATCAGTGCCTGATGAAGAGCCATCGTTTGGGCATATTTGATGGCTGGTGATATCAAGGTGCCCTTGCAGTGCTGCATAACATCTCACGCTGAAGGTCAGGTGGGAAATTGTGGCCTTGCTTTGCATCAGGAACATTCACCCAGAGCAGCTACAGGCTCGTATGTGGCGTAAATTCCTTTCTCCTGCAGTCCCACGCCCTGGGCCCTTCTGGGACATGGGCTTGCACAGTCATTCTCCCACCAAGGATCACGAGGTTGGGGCTGGACAGATACGAGGGATATCAGGACACACTGACTTTCTACTCCTTTGGTCCCCTTTGATCTCATGGCGGCTGAATACTGCCTAAGCAACCAGCAGCCCTGGTTTAACACCCCAAAGGCCGCTGAGGAGGAACACAAGTGATGGATGTTCTCATGCTGCAGTGCTCCATGTTGGCCACACACAGACCTCTCAACTCAAGGTCCCAGCCCGGGGTGCACTCACCAAAGGGGACATCACCAAAATCGAGGGAAGGTACAGCAAAATGAACAGCTGGTGCAAAGACACAGCCCCTGTGAGGAGAAAGACAAGTGTTAGCTTGGTTAGGGACGTGCTAAGCTTTCAGCTTGCATTACCACTCAGATCAGCAAAATCTGGTCTCAGGACCACGGTGAGTTTCAAATCAACCAGTCACCGTCATGCTCAGCATGACATCCACGTGGACAGGAGGCAGCCCAGGCAAAGCATCTGAGAGCCACCGATGCGACTCAGAGCTCTGTGCTAGGCAGGGTTGGCCCTCAGGTCGCTGCTGGCCCCATGAAGGACCCTGAACAAATGATGGCTCTGTGCCTTATGAGGAACGGCTGAGTGAGCTGGGGGTGTTTAGCCTGGAGAAGAGGAGGCTGATGGGAGACCTCATTGCTCTCTACAACTACCTAAAAGGAAGTTGTGGAGAGGAGGGTGCTGACCTGTTCTCCAGCCCCCTCACCAGCTTTGTTGCTCTTCTCTGGACTCGCTCCAGAGCCTCAACATCCTTCTTGTGGTGAGGGGCCCAGAATTGAACACAGGATTCGAGGAGCGGTCTCACCAGTGCTGAGTCCAGAGGGAGAATAACCTCCCTGGACCTGCTGGTCACGCGGTTTCTGATACAAGCCAGGATGCCATTGGCCTTCTTGGCCACCTGGGCCACTGCTGGCTCATGTTCAGTCGGCTGTCAAGCAACACCCCCCGGTCTTTCTCCTCCAGGCAGCTCTCAAGCCAGACTTCTAGCCTGTAGCACTGCATAGGTCTATAGCACTGCATATCAACCATGGAGTCCCTTAATTTCTTTACTGTTTTGATCTAGTGCCTCCCAACAGCAGCAGCCCGGCAGCCTGGATGCTGAGGAGGCGCAGGCAGCCCCAGAGCTCCAGAGCATCCAGCACCAGCTTTCCTGCCAACACCACTTTGTCCCCCAGCCCATGCTTAAGACTGACTGTGACAAGCTCGCAGGCTGCCTGGATCCCGAGAAAGGAGCTTTGCCACTCCTATCATCAGTTGTTCTTTTCCCCTTCTCCCCCTTGTTTGGCGAGGGTTTTCTTTTGCAATGGCACCAGCCCATGGGATGATACCCAAGTCCTTGGGACAGCATTTGCTGCTGGGCTTCCCAACTCCCACATCAGCACTTTTCTGTCTGCAGAAAGGAGGCTCCGGAGCTCTCGCTGCACAAGCGCTGGGAAGACAGCTTATAGCATGAGAGATGAAGCCGAGGCTGCTGCTTCCCATTTTGTATGGATTTTTAACAGAGGATTTTAAAACCACTGCTTCTGGCTGCAGAATCGCCCCAGGCTGGCCCAGCCTTCAGCCACCTCCCAGGCCCTGCTGGCCTTGCTGTGTGTTCAGGTGGGACGTCTCTGACCATCGCTGCCCAGAGCTGATACCATCCCACTGTCTGCCAGGGCCCCCGGGGGAATGAGCTCCCTGTAGGAAGGAATCACTCCAGGTCCTTGGAGCCCGGGCTGGGCAGCAGGCAACTCCACACCTTTCCCCTTCAGGCAAACTCTTTCCCATCACGGAAATCACTTCAAGCCCTGGGGGTCTCACACAGGGGTAGCAAAGGGTCACAGAAAGAACCCGCTGCTGCCAAATTCCATGCACACAGCATCTCGGAAAATTGCAGAGCAACCCACCAGGAAGGCAAAGTTGCTTCCCACAGGGACTCACGGCTTTCAGAGCTACACTGGGTATTGAGAGCATCAGAGGCACAGTCACTTCCCCTTATAAAGAACCGCACTTCATTTGCTGCTGGAATTGCGGGATTCAAACTGGAGTGAAGGTTAAAAAGCCTTGGCTCTTCGTCTTCGTCTTGATCCTAGACGCCCCACACTAAGACCTTAGACAACACCTCTGCTTCATCACAAAATGAGGTTGGTGGGAGATGATTATCCAGAGGTGGCTACAGATGTGCCCAAAGAGCTCCTACACCCCTCCTTACCCAATAGTCAAATTCAGAGGCTCAGCAGATCCATTCACCCGGAACCTGAACTCTTCCGTGAACTTCCCCAGGGTGGTGGAACTGAAGGAGATCTTGATGACTTGGAACCCATGCGGTGAAACAATGCCCTTCTGGGGACGAAAGGTGAAGCAGGAGCCCAGAGCTGTACTTGGAGGTATCAGGCTGAAGGCACCATCGATGTCTCCTTCGTTAAACAGGAACACCTGCAGCAGTAAGAATGCAAAACAGAAATACATTAAGAAATCTTCCATTTCTCAGAAGGCTGATGGGCTGTGCTTCGCTGAAGCCAAAGAAAATACAAACAAGACAAGTTCTGCCTTTGTTTTTTCTCAAGCAAAGCAGTGATAACTTCACATGAACAGAATCACTCTGGGTTTAGCCCACTGACACAGAGCAGTCTGCTTCGACTTGCAGTGCAGAGGAGCTGCACAGTATCACCCCGTCAATGCAGCCCTGTCCCTAAGAACCCTGAAGGCCAACTGCAGCCTCGTGTGTGACTCACCCACAACAGCTTCTGCCCCAGGTGAGTCTGGTCCTGCCAAAGGCAGAATACGTTCAGCTTCCACTGCAGCCGACAAGGTCACTGCCTGCAGCAGATACCTTGGGGCTGCACTAAAACCAACCTCAGGAAAGCTCTCCAGCTCTGCTACAGGACATCAGTCAGGGTTTTTTTTTTAATTTTAACTTCAATGTGACAGTTTCTCCATCCTTGTTTAGACTGATACATCAGGAAAGGAGGAGCGGGAGGCGCAGAGCTGCTCCATCTACTCCAAAGAATTTCTCCTCCCTAAATACAGCCACCGCAAATGAATTTACCATTGCGAGAATAACTGCAAATTCAGAACCACGCCTATTTTCTTGAACACTCAGTAGATCAGCTGCCTTGAACAACTGACACAATCCCGCAGCATTTGCTAAGATGAACTTCTTTCCATGTCAGGGAAGGAGTGCCCACATCTGCCTGCATGCTGTCACCAAGAAGCCCACACAGAACCGAGCTGGAATGTTCCTAATTGCTTCAGGGGCAAGCCCTGCCACTTGCTGCTCAGTGTGGCACTAACAACATCACCTACTTATTCATATTTTCTCAGTTAATGATACTGATAAATTGATACAGAGAGAGTCAATAAAGTACCAGCATTAAAAATGCAGAGAGCACAATGTTTTGGTAAGAAAACACCTTAATGTGTCCTCGCCAGCCAGAGTCCATCTTTTGAAAGCATCTGGCATGGTGTATCACCTCATTTTCTACCTCTTTTCTTTGCTCTATCTTGGTTTTTTTGCAAAAGTCTTGACAGTGGGGGGAGGAGGGGCAAATTTGCAAATATGTAGACAGTTCTCTGCTTCTTTCCAGAAATGTTTTGCTCTCTTTAGAGCCAGAGATGTCCCAAGACTCAAGTGGCTTTTTGGTCCACTGTTGCTTTTGTGTCAAGGTGCTGGGTTTTTTTTGCATGAAGCCTCCCAGCTGACTTCAAAGGGAGGTTGCCCAAAGGCAGGGATTAGGGCTTCATGAACAACACATGCACATTTTGGTCTCCATCAAAAAGCATCCACATTCTCTGACACCACCCCCCCCACCACCACCATTTGACTGTTATGTCAATATTCCCTGACCACAACTGCCTGTGTTGCCAGAAATCCCGTGGGTCCACAAGGCTCACAGTTGCCCAGAAAGCCATCAGGATCCACCCCAATTCCTGTGTACCCCTACTGCTCACCTCACAACTGCGGGCCGATCCAACAGAAACGTCCCCAATGTCCAGTTGCTTGTAGCTGAACCAGAGCTGGGGCCCAATGCCCTCAGCTTTGATGTGGAGAGGCAGCCTGGCTTCACGGCCTGGGGAGAGATTTCTATTTCAGTACAATATTTCCCTCTGTCATCCTGGATTTTCCACGCTGCCTCCACGCTAGTCCCTGACTCCAGGCTGGAAGGGACCAGCTCTAGATGCTCCAGGAGAAGATACAGGACCCGCAGGAGGTACGCCCTTGGGCTGCTGCCTAATTTTTAACCAATCAGTTAAAAGTTTAACCAATTGCAGTTCTGTGTACAGACGAACACAAAAATGAATTTTCAGAAGCTGAGCCCCACATCGCCTGCTCCCTCCCAGCGCCCAAGAGCCACGGCTTTATTTGCATGAATAATTAAGAAAGTTCATTTTGAGCTTAAATATTTTCCAAGAGCAAATTTCAGACCACTGCCTAACTGCCAGTTTTGCCAAGTGACCAGTGCTGATCAGTTCTGTAAAGAACCAATCCAGAAGCATCTGCTAAGTCATTAGCGCAGGACCTGCAAAAAAAGCTGAGGCCAGCAAAGTCCCTTTCCAGTGAGGCAGGAGATCCAGCTGCAAAATTCACAGTACTGCAACTGCAGCAAAGCTGCCAGATAATCCCAGCAAGAGGCATGCATGCCACCCGCACATCATGCTCCAAAGGGATTTGTGACTGGCACCCAAATGCATGAACAAGGCAGTGAGAGAAGCCAAGAAGCAGAATTAATTGATCCTCTAGTTAAAGATCATCATTTTCTTCTTTAAACTCTTTGTACCAGGCACCTCGGCTCTAGGACAGTTTCCAGCCTGACAATCGAGTGGATCAGCTCTATTTTGTAAGGGATAGGGGCAGGCACGTCGTTTAAATGACCAGCTAGAGGTCCTCTTCCAAGGAGCCAGTGGAAGAGTTCACCTCTCCCCAGGGCCCATCAGGGTTTCTCAAGAACAGGCTCCTCTTGCTAAACACACATCAGTTACCCAGCTCTATTTCTTGTGACTCCCAGACCAGTTATAAGCTTGCACACAAGTAGTTTTCCTGTTTCTCTGCAACAAAAAAGCTTTCCTGCCACAACCCCTAGAGAGCCCTGCAGCAATGTGAGGGACACCGCTATCACCAGTACAAGAACCTCAGAGCCAGGAGCACAGCACTGAGTGAGGAACGCCTGGGAGCATCTTTTCAAATCAACCCTTTCCTTCCACAGCCCCAACAACTGCAGCTGGTGGGCAGGAAGACTTCTTGTTGACACAAGCCCTGTGTAATTACCACAGGGAGCTTTTGCCCAGTAAACCCTGCACAGTTACTGTTTAAAGCTGCTCCATCACATTTGTATCTGTCAGCTTGGAGCAGTCAGGAAAGAAACAAAGCAGCTGGGTCAGTAATTTCTTCACCTTCCAGAATGGGAGCTGAGGATCACGGGCCTCTTACCTCTTCCTCTCAGATGGGGAAAACCATCACGTTCCCTGGATGGAAGTTAGACAGCCATGCCCCGCTCTTGAAAACCACCCATAGGAGCACCATGCAGAGATGCAGGGGAAGGACAAAGTAACCTGAATCACACAGCTTGCTGTGAGGGGCGAAGCTGGGTAGGGCAATGACAACTGCTCCCAGAAAAAGACTTGACAGCACTTCTGAAAGATGGGATGAACATAAAGCTTGTCTACCAGACTACCTGAACTCTGATTTCCAGGAAGGGTGCTCACCCTGCTGTTCACAGCCAGCCCTGTGCAATGCTACCCATACGCACCATGGACTCAGAGCTACAAGGTGACAACGCCCACACAGGGAGAGAAGCATGTGCTGGCCAGAGGAGGTCCTTTCACAGACACCCTGTGCTCAGCAGGGCTCAGACACCTTAGGTCTGGCAGCGTCTGGGCAGTGGGAGGTGATCTGGGCCCTGGGAGCACAGTGGTAACTCAGCTCCTACCACCTCAGTAGTCTGATGATGCATCTGCGTAATAAAGACTCATCGTGGAAGGAAATGGGCTACAGGAGCATCGTACTTGTCCATTAAAGCTCTTCTGCTCTGTAGTTCTTTGGCCTTCACAGACACCTCACAGGAGAGCAAATGCTGGCAAAGCCCTGGCAAATTCATGCTTTGATGGTTCTGGGATCAGTGATCCAAGCTTAGAGCCAGGCATCCTGAGGGCTGGTCTTGGACAGAAGGCTACCTGGAAACCACAGGGACAGTGGGCACGTGCCAGCACAACCCTGCTGGTCGCTGACCCTTCCTAGCAATTACACAAGAGCAGAGTGAGCTGGAAGACTGTGCCTCGCCTTCCCTGTGCCTGACAGAAGACGAAGGAGCCATACCTGAGATGTTGCAGTAGACTGTTTGTTCATAGACTCTGGCTTCTTGGGGTTTAAAGATCACGTTAATTTCAACCGAAGAATCTGGCAAGACATCTCCCTCCTAAAACACAAGACAAATCATGCATCTTCAAATATTACATTTCTTGTTTTCAGCTCCGCACCTGGAGCACTTACTCAGAGCATCAGTGCAGAGAAAGTAGCCAACAACACCTGTCACCAAAATTTATAACAGCATTTGGAATAAGCTGCAAAATAAACTTTCTAAGTCCCCCACCTTTACCAGCACCTGGGAGAAGCATTTGGTTAAATTCAGGCTATAGAGAAGGAACCAAACTGACTCATACTCCAGCAAATCAGGCAGGATTTCTTCAGAAGTACCAGGCAGTCTAAGGGACCTCTCTCCTCCAAATCTTCCACTGTATCCCTGTGCCACTATGGCTACACAAACGCTTTGACTTAGATGAGAAAAGATCGAGCAAATCAAATGTATTTTTCCATTCTAGGTTGCAAAGGTGCTGCACTGACACCCTGCCCCTGCACAGATACCTAGAAGTACATAATGCACCCTGATACCTCTGAAGGCTGTAAGGACACTTAAGTGCCCTCAATTTATAGCCCTCGCAACAGAGATCAGCTTTAGGCAGCTCTGACCGCCTGCCAGATGCCCGCAGTTCAGAAATGGTTTTTGCAATAAGTTCTCCCAGCCCCATGAGAGAAACCCGGAGTCTTCTTTCTCAGCACATCCAAACAGCTGATGTGGGATCTGCCAAGCGACCTTGTCAGGGAGAAGGGGGAGGAGGAGAAGGAGAAGGAAGGGAGCTTCTCAGCTATCACTTACCACTGGGTCAATGGTGAAAACATCATTGGAGAAAAGCAGGGAGTCTCCTTGCACTTTCTCCCTCTGCTTCTGGAAGCCGCGGCACAGCCTGCAGGGAGAGACAAACCAAGCAGATCATTTAATAAGCAACATCTTTGCAGTGACCATCAGGTAAGCACAAGGGCAGCGACGCACTCGAGGAGGAACAGCAGCAGCTCAGCAAGGGGCTGACCCTGTGCCACGGGGTCCCAAGGGATCCAACTGCCACTTGCTGCCCTCTGGCACGGCAGGCAGTTTTACTCCACACTTACAAGTTCTGCCTTCCAGCACAGGATCCCAGAACACTCGAAAAGCAAATGAATGTATTCAGGTATCGCAACGACTTGGTGAAATTTAATGGGGTTATATGCATGAAAACAGAGGCCCTGAGAAAGGAAGGGGCATCACCTCTGAATTCAGACACTTCATTCTAGCCTTAAACCACCTTTTCTTTTTCCTTTTTGGCCTTCAACGCAGAGCTTTGATGCAGATGATCTCTCCCACACTTGCTAGTTGTAGCAGAAATCATTCACAACCAAGAGAAGAGAAGGGACCACTGCTGCAGCGCAGCTGGCATACTGCTGTCCTCCCTTCCCACGCCCGTCCCCTGGCCGTGAATAACCAGCAGGAGACATCTCTGAGGGATAACTGGAAGGCTGCATGTGCAGCAGATGGAGGCGCAGCAGTAAGAACAGGATAGCGATCGCTACCCAGCTGAATTCAAACACAGATAGAAAGGAACCGCAGCCATGGAGCTGCACACAGAGCCACGGGCAAATGCTGTCACCAACACCAAAACCCCTCACTTTGGCTCACTCCCAGGCAGTGCAATGGGAAACGTTTCTCCAGGGCTGACAGACGATGCTGTGCATGGGGAGGGCTTCCAGTCACTGAGATGGACAACCCTCAACTCAACCCATCCACAGACAATAATTCCACCTTTACATGCCAGAAAGTCCTGCAGGAGGGAGACAGAGCAAATCCCTGGGCAGACCTCATAACAATCCAGGTCATTTTGGGTCACATCCTAGTGCAGAGTCCCACACTGCCTCCGCCCTGCTCCAAGACCTCAAAAGTTTCTCTTAGAGCAGGACAGTCACCCTGGAGCTATGGACATCCCTAAGATTGCAAGTAAGGAAGAACAAAACCTCCTGGTCAGTGTTGAGGGGACAAACTGGCGCAAGATCAAATGTAACTAGAAAAAAAACAACAAGGGTCAATGTCTACTGTGGGGAAACCTGGTTGCTCTTGAGGGGAAAGAGGATCACTCAGGGTCCACTCTGAGACATAGGCAGGTAGGAAGAGATGGAAAAGGAATGGCCCGGGGAAGTATCAAGAGAAGTTCAAGAGGTTTTCTTTTAACACACTGAGATTCCACGGAAGCCATGCACTGGGTAATTAAAAATAAAGAGCAGTGGAAAACTTGTTTTGGCCTTCAAGGCATTTCTGACCTAATTACACTGAACCTTATTTGCTCAGAAGCCCTGAAAAATATCACGCAAGTTTAGGACAGTTTCCTAACCATGATGGGTTCAGACTAACTCCTAGAGACCTAAATCCACCCAAGGCTGAGAAGTCACACAAGAATGTCACAAGTCACCCAAGCTTTTGTGTGTAATTTCTAACTCACTCGCCCAGCTGTAAGCGTTTCTCTGTGCTGACCTAAATGACAACTGCAAAGCTTCACCAATGATGCCCTTTGAAGAACCTGCCCCATCTCCCACTACCATGAAGACACCAGTTTGGCAAATGATTCAGGAGAGCAGCTCAGCGGCTCGTTTTGCCAAGGAGAGCTGAGTTTATAGTTTGACCAACATCTATCAGTAAAAAGCATGGAGCTTAACATCTACAAACATCCCCAGGTGACTCCGATTACATTCCAGGCTTTAAACTTCAGACGTGCTCACAGTAAGTCTGTTGGTGTTTCTAAAGCCACATGGAAGACACACTCAAACCACACCTGCTGTCACTGTCCCCACTTGCAAGGCTTCCCCCAGAGACAAACAAGGCAGGCTTGTTAGAGCAACCCGGATGCCTCATTCCCAGCTGGGAATTTTGCCTTTAAGGATATGATCCTAAATGAATATTTATCTTTAGCTTTGTAGCTTTTTACTTAAGGCTGGTTCTCATTTCTGGATTTAGAGGCTCTACTCTGCCCCCCAAGAGGTCACACGTGACTTGTCCTTCCTGCAGCCACGTGCAGGAACAAGGTTTTTCCCGGGTGACCTTCCCTGCACAGGGATGGATGAACAGCGATGCAGTTTCACAGGTAGAAACTCCCCTCACCAGGGTGGTGTTTACCTCAGGCTACAAAGGTCTGAGAAAGTAGCTTTCCCCACCAGCTTTCCTTCCCACGGGAACCAGTACTGAGGCTACAGCAAAACACCTTAAAAACATGTCCTGGGTATTTAGTTTGGTGGTGACAAGGAGATCCGGAAATCCCAGAGGAAAACTGTGGAGTGATTGACAGGTTCCTGCCTATGTATTTCCCACAGTGAAAAGCAGCAGCCTGCTCAAAGAGCATCCTAGAAGTTTGCTTCAACTGCCTTGCCAGGCTTTGGGGGAAGCTTCTCTTGGACCCTCACAATTCACAGAAGAAAAGTCAAATCCTCTTCTGAGCCTTGTTTTGATGGAGAAGAAACTGTGGTAACTCAGGCAGCCCCAGTCAGACCGTAGGGTCTTTGCTGCAGTCTTGACCTTGGCTCTGACACCAAGACCTCTGGGACTAAGCAACTCTCCACTCATCACCAGCCAGCTGAACTGGTTTCCTTGCAGATGTGGTGTCAACAAAGCATTACCATTTCCAGGCCAGCAAACTGGAAAACTGGTGACTGCCTTCTGAGACCAAAAGGAGCAACACAGGCTGCCCACAACACAGCCCACGCCAGGCATTTGATGAGGGGACCGTGGGGAAACCATGTGCATGTGACCCCAGAGAATGGGCATGTTTGGCTGGCAGAGGTTTGTAAGCATTTCTGGAGGTACTTATGGACAGGAGGTTGCAAGCCAGCTACTAGCATATTCCAGCACTCTCCAGGAAATCTGGGAGAGACAAAGCTCTGGAAGAAAAGGCCATCAACCTGTGCACCAGGCATTTGCTGCATCTTCTGTAGAGAGGAGGGTGCTGGCCTCTTCTCCCAAGTGACAGGGGACAGGACAAGAGGGAATGGCCTCAAGTTCCACCAGGGGAGATTTAGGCTGGACATTAGGAAAAAAATTTTCACGGAAAGGGTCATTGGGCACTGGAACAGGCTACCCAGGGAGGTGGTTGATTCACCTTCCCTGGAGGTGTTTAAGGCATGGGTGGACGAGGTGCTAAGGGGCATGGTTTAGTGTTTGATAGGAATGGTTGGACTCGGTGATCCGGTGGGTCTCTTCCAACCTGGTTATTCTATGATTCTATGATTCTGCCTGCGCCCACGTTAGCACTCTGCTCTCAGGCTGCAGTGCAGTTTTGAAGCCAGTGCCCGCTCAGCTCCACTTTCGAGCTCATTCTGCTTAAGAATATTTGGTCCCAGGGGCCAGACCAACTGTCACACCCTGGGCCCCGGAGCCACACGCTCACATCCAGGCCTGACTCGGGGTGGGGGAAGTGGATTCATTTAGCTGTGTGGCAATCCAGAGGCTAATAAGATCACTCCCAGGGTAAAAATCAAAGGCACTATTTATTCTGTTTGCAAAACAAAGTTCCTAGACCACTAAGCGTTATTGTCAGGGCCTCAATGCCAATTACTTTGATTGCCCATCTCTGGTTGCACTTGCTTACACAGACATAGCTGATGACACCGTCTTAAATGTCTCTTTCAGTAGCTCGGAGCTTACCTGCTTCTGAACACGGCATTTGGTCTGCCTGAGCCGAGCTCCCAGAGCTGCTGCTGCCATGCAGCATCTCAGACAGCCCAAAGGCAGCCGAGGTGCCTTCCTATGTTTTCCCTTTCAATCTAACAGAATCAGTCTTGCTGCATGCTGTGTTGGAGACATCACTGCAGCTTGCAGAGTTTTGTCAGGAGGTGCATCATGCTTCAAACACTGTAAGGAACTGCAGAACCCCCATCCTGCCCACTTCCAGCTATGGCAACAGAGCAGCTCCCACGCTCTGGTTCCTTTTGGTTTCTGTTTACTGTTTATCACACAACAGTAGTTTGCACAGAAGAAACAAGCTCTGTTACCTCCGAGGGCTGATGCGGTAGCGGGCCTCCCGACTACCAACATTGCAAATCAGCAGTGTCTTCCGAGTGCTGTAGTTGACTGGACAGACGGAAAAGTCCAGGTGGGCAGGGAAGTCCAGGACAGCTCGAGCACCAATAGCTCGAATTGGCACAATAAACTCTCCCCTTTCTGTGATGCAGATGAGCTCGTGCAAATAATCCTGCAGGGAAAGAAACAGTCTCAGCACTTGGCATTTGGTACCATCCGCGTAGCGCAATGGTACTTTTTACCTTAATGACGTTTCATTCCAGCAGCAGGACTTGCACAGGGCTGTGAGCTCACAAGGAAGAAACAACCCCGTCCATCCACCTGCTCTGGAAGCAAGCTGACAGAACCAGACAAAACCGATACTTCGATTCTGAGGCACCAAACCAGAGTCATTTCATGTGGGAGATTACAGCAGTAACAAAACCAGCTTCGATCCCCACTGCAGACTATCAGAGGCACCATTAAGAACCTAGCTGTGCACAGCACTGGATCCTATCCCAGAAATGCAGCAGCATCACTGAAGCTTGGCAGGGGATGCTCAGGTTCATTTTCAAAAAGACTTTCTCACGTGCACAATCAACACTCAGGCCCTGGTAATACTGAAAAAGCTGCACACGGTAACTGTTTTAATGTCAGCTGAGTGTCAGGCACACGCGTATTCCCCACAGCATTACAGGGACAAGGCTCCTCTTCTCTTATTCACATCTGATAAGCAGTCACTTATGAGCTCTGGCTTTCCAAGTGACACCACTGACATTTGAATGAGCACCCACTGAAAAAACATGTCATTTCCGGCTCTTTGCAAACACAGGCTAACAATAATAATTGTCACAGCGACAACAACCTTAACTGCTGTGAGAAAGCCAGATTAAAACATCATTGCCTCAAGGATTGCTGCTGTTGCTAAGCTGACGCAGACTTGAGCTGGAGACACTGCGTGACAATGCCCAGGCCCAGATGGGTGAAGCTGTGGAGACACGACAACTTGGACTGACGAAGCTATAAAAGCATCCAAAAAACTCGCACGCTCACCTCTGCCTACCACTAACTCTTCGCGGGAGCCCTGACTTTTCACCAGGCTGCTGAGACATGGACCCTTGAAGACCCATGGTGGTAACTATTTTTGCAATCCTATTCTGAACTCTTGCTTGAGTTTCTATCTTTGTTCCTCACTTTCCTATCACTGCTCATGTTACCTTGCCTTTCATCTTCCGCCTTTTTTGCAATAAAGAAAACCCTTTTGATTTACAGCAATTGACCTCGTTTTTATATCATCTGGGGGATTCCAAACAAAACCCTCCGGGCTTCGGCTTGGGACCCTTACAGCTGCCCAGTACACCAGCAAACTGCCATCCATTTTGCTGCATAACCAGTCCTAAATACTTCTCTCAAGTCCTTGCAGCCGGCAGCTGAAGTCAGATTTACCCGAGGGAAGAACAAATTCAAAGCAAGAGAATTCTGTAAATCAACCCCACAGCAGGAGGACTCCAGCCATGATGGAGGAGTTTGTACCTTCATCCCAGTTCATGGGGATATCCACAGTCCCTGGGGATGATACAACAGCAGAGAGGCAGAGAAAGCTCAAAGGCAGCACTCGGACACCTCCCACAAAGAAAAGCAGGTATTCTGCACACAGGCAACTGCATGCACAGCACAGGAGGCTTTGCAGGCGCTGTGCCCCTCCTGACCGCGCTGCTGATGCACTTCCAGCCGAGCTGCAGCACCCTGGTACTGCAGTGACTCACACTCCACCAAGAACAAGACAAAACTGTATTCAATTTATCCAACATTTCTATTCCACTGTCAGTTCCCTCGTGCTCCTCAGCAGAAACCGCCTAGTGTGGCGGAAGCTGTGCAGAGGAGCTCTCACTGGCAGAGCTCCCTACTCCACACACTCACCCGCTCAAGGGTAAGATAAGGGACAAAGTATTGGACATCAGTGCTCTCTGGGGTTGCCTCGCCCTGCTTCTGTTTGTGGCGATGTTCATATGTTGCTCTGCTGCCTTTCTAAACTTGAAGAGCGGCACTTTGCCTTTCCTGGACACCGATTTCTCTCTTCCACCCCAAAAATGAACACTATTTGTTACTAATAAATCATATTTTAAAGGCACCAGTGTATTTGGCAAAGCTTGTCTCAGTGAGATGAAGCTCGTGTCACTTGGTTGCTTGCAGAACTCCCTTAAGCCAGCATAATTTTTACCCTAAATATTAATGATGTTCAATCATTTCTCAGTCTCTCCAAAGAAACAGATAATGCCAGAAGCATGGGGAGCTAGAGATCACAGGGTACTTTCTCTTTAGTTTTCCATATCCATGCTGTTTGAGGGTAGCACAAGTTGCAAAACTAAATCTAAACACCAAATGAAAGATGAGAAAACAGGTATGCCCAAAGAGATCTTGCCCCTGTGGCCTGGTGCAGAAACATCTGCTGGCTCAAAGTTATCCAACAGAGCCATGCTAAGAGGTAGCAGGATGTTGCCTGGTTTTGTTCCCCTGCAATGCTTCCTCCCTTCCATGCCCTGTACTAAATCCTCCTCCGGTAACTGGCCAAGAGAACAGCATTGACCCCTCACGTCACAGCACTGAGATTCAGACACGCAAGGTTCACAGCACTGACAGTCAAACCTCTGAGCAAAAGCAATGCGCATTTGGCATGGAATAGGGGCCTGTAGGCAGAGCAACCCCAATTACGTGCATGAAGACACAGGCACAGCAAGACAGCTGCCCTCAGGCTCTGGGGTGATGTGTCTGCCTACTTATTCCTATACACGCTCTTCCTGGCAGGCATCTCAAAGCCATCAGCAGCACAGCAACCTCGTTGGAGCTAAGGACATGGCCCAGCACTGAAGGATAAAAGCAATCTGAAACATTGAAGAGCCTTCAGACTGCGAGAGCATCCTCTTCACGACACGGACAGAGGTTCCCCCAGTCCTACATCCAGTACCACCCCACTAAAACCAGCGCAGTTCCTCAAAACCAGATGCCCTGTTCCAAAGCCAGCCCTGGAGGTTCATCTTCCACTGAAGGCACGACCCTCCTGGGACCTCCACTCTCACCTTGTTCTCCTCAGGGATGAAAAGGATGTGGAAAGTTGCAGTCCTGCCAGGTGGTACCTTGTGCCAGGCAAGATCGTGATTGACCAACTTGAAATATGGTGAGATCTCCGTGGTGACCTTCACCAGCCGAGGAACCTGAAGGAAAGACATGAAACTATAATTTTGCCACTCATGGAAACACAAGAAGAGACCCGGACACACCCTGGCAAAATCCTTCCTCAGCCTCCCTGCCAGAGCACCTTTCACTCCAGAGGTAAGTGTGCAGACCACACAAGGGTGGGCTCAAATCCCTTCTGCCTGGGCAAACAGCTCTAGGCCAGAGGCAGACGGGCAACACCTCTCTGGGAAGGAAGCGCCAAGCAGGGAAGACACCAGCAGTACGGAGTTACAGTCACACCATCAACCAGCCCAAAGACCCTGCTTGCTTCTGCCTACACACATCCATGCAGTCACACCTCCAAAGGGGGAATGCGTTCTCTGAAGGTCAAACAGTATCTCTTATCCTGGAGGAAGGAAAAAAGTCCCTTGTAACAGACCGGGCGTGAGTGAGGCAGTCAAGCCGCGGTGCCACACAGCCACGCAGGCAGAGCAGCAAGAGAAGGAGACCACAGACACCATGGCCTTACTGGGAATAAAAGCAAGCTTAAGAAGAGAAAAAGGAGGAACACAGGAAAACAGAGACACGAGTAGATGTCGTACTTGGGGACACGGTCTACTGTCAGACTTAGCAGGGCTAGATCGATGATTGGACTCAATGATCTTAAAGGTCTTCTCCAAGCAAAAGCATTCTGGGATTCTGTGATCAAACCTTCATGTCTCAGCACTTACCTTGTCATTGTTTCTCAGAACCACCGCCTTTTCATAGACCTCAGGGGCGACGAAGTTCTGAAATACCAACTCCGCCGGGAAAGGCTGGAAGAAGCTCTTTTGCCGGTCAGCTGCTGAGAACTGGAGACACAAGACAGACAGTGGTGAGTGGTTCAGCTGCTGGGAAGAAGATTCATGAATGAGAATCCAAGACTGGTCTCCACAGAAGTATAGTGCCCCTTGGGAAGCACATTTGCCTGGCTCACTCTGGGGAAACAGGAGCTTCCTCATCCATGTTCTGAGCTGATCAATAATTTCTGGACCACTTCAAGCAGGCTCAAACTAAGAATCTCCTTAGTAGGCATTTCTCCAAGAGGCTTCCTTCTCAAAAAGGCAAAGCAGAGCCTACCTCCAGCTGAGCCCTCTACTGATGTGGTCACACAGCTCCAGAGCACTTACTGAAACAGCCACAAGCACTCATGGAGCAAGTCAAAGTTGCTCCACGGCAGACAACTTTGGGATGATCTTTACTGTGAGACCGAGGCACCAAGCCCCACATGGCCCTCAGTATTTCTTTTGATACAGAGCCTAGAAACCAGCACCCCAGGAGGTAACACTCACGGCAGGGAAAAGAGAGGTGAGGTGAATGCTGGATGGTGGTAAGATTCAGCTCTTTGCACCTAAGCTACGAGTAAGAGTGGGCTTGGCATCTCCTTTTCCATAAACTTTAAATGGATGATTTATTTTTATTCTATGACTGCTGTTTTCTTTAATGCCACTGCAGAAGCATGTCTGAAGACATACACTAACACCAAGTGTTGACAGAGGCATTCATCAGAATATTCCTCCCTGCTTTTTCTCCCCACTTGCAGCTGCGTTGTCGCCACTCTAAAGGCACAGGTGGGTGCCCTGCTCCTCCACAGAGAACCTGGTCATGCTGAAGCCAGTGGCTGCAGCATGTTGCTAGTTACTTGTGTGCTTGTCTGATGTGTTCCCGAGCTCCTGTGCAGTCCAGGGCAATCCTTAACCAATTGTAACAGGTCTTTCACCGGCAATTTTCTGCTCAAGAGCCCACCTCAGTCATTGACACGTTTGGACACTGAGCAGTCATGTGAGAAAAGCAGATTTAAACATATATCTGAGAAACCACTGATCATGATAAAGCACATCCACTCCGCTCTGCCCAGGGCGATTCCCCCATAGAGCTGGCAGCATCCCGCAGGCTGCAAACATAACACCCTTCTAAGGCTCCCACACGTTGTTCCAACCCAAAACACTCATGCAATTGGTTTTGTTAAATCTTAAGCAATTATCACAGGGCCTACAGCCTTCAGAGGCTGTGGAGGTTTTTGCAGGCCGAAGGACACAGGGAAATGGAGGCTGTCCTTGAAAAGACTTTGGTTGAGAGAAGGAGAAGCAAAGTAACAAGAAGAAATACCACAGCGCATTAACAGTTAATCTTAGCCAATAATATTCCTGACCTAGGTGGGGGAACAAGTAGCAAAACCCAATCACTGTAAAGAATACATCGCCTGTTCTCACCAGTTAACATATGTAAAGGAGCCATTAAGCCTAAATAAAGGCCTTTGCTCATCAGGGAGTAGTCCTTGCAGCAATCCCCTCAAGAGGCCAGTGCTACTCCCCCTGAGGGAGTCCTGACTCCAGGCATTTCACAGGTTCAGCAGGAGGATGGAAACTGGCAGGGTCCTCATGCCCTTGTGTTCTGCCCCGGTCTTCCCCCAGCACTGCGCTTTACCCACGGTAACTGGGATGGGAGCTGACTCCAGCAAGATCCACCACCTTCAGCAAAGGTTATTTATATCAGCCTACTGCAGATCAGGACTGCAATGTCCCACTGGCAAAATATGCTTTCTTCTTCCCCTAGCAGAAGGAAACCACTGCCCCCCCCGCAGCCTGAAAGGACCACAGAGCCCAGTCACCAAGGGGTCTGGAGGAGCTGGAGGCAAGCCTGTCACAAGCAGGCACCTTCTGCAAACGTCACATCAAAAAGCAAAGAGAAGGGCAGGAAAAGGCTACCTTGTGATAAGAGGCTTCACTCACGTCTCGAAGCTGGGTAATCCGGCCATGACTCAGTCACCTGGAAAAAGAACAACGGGACTGTGAAAATCTAGAATCCCATTTGTGGCAGACAGGACACCCCTGTGTCTCCAGGCTTTATCTCCTTCCTCAGGCTGCTCTGCCACCAGCCCCTCACCCTGTTTCCATCTCTCTCCCAGCTGCTCTGTCTGCTGCTGTCACTTCTCAGGGACAGGCTCTGGCATTCCCTGCAGCCCGTGAGAAATAATTGTGAGGGTCCTTAAGCAAAGAAAAGGAAGGAATGTGAAAGCCATTCTGGCAGGGGGCGGCCGGGCTGGCAGCTGCTGGCACATCTCTGCCCCCTGAGATGATGCTCGGATGGGAGGGTGCTGCATACACCCCCTGGGGTAAGAATACACAGACAATAAGAGATTGCTGGAATCCATCAGAATGTAACACGAATACACTGAATGTACCCTTAGACCAGCCAAGAAGGTTGCAACTAACAATTTTGTATGTGCCTACTTTTACTATAAATGTAACTCCACAGGTACAGCCGGGGTCGCTCCCCTTGAAGAGTGTCCCTGGCGGCCAGTCTGTTTTTTTAACCTCTTGCGCAAGAGAATAAATTCTGTACTTTATTTTTGTACCAGCTTGCCATGCCGTCTCGTTCTTAGATTCTGGACCCTAACAATAATAAGCACCAGTAACAACCAGTGTATTCCCCAGTGGCCGGTTTGTCTTTTTCCTGGGCAAGGGGTCCAGGTCGCAGGACTCGGCACCTTCGTTGTGCTCCAGGAGCAATTCTACATAAAAGAAAAGGTGCATGTGCTTTGACGACCAGCTGGACATGGGTAACTTCTGCCTGTGGGAGATGGCGTGCCCCACAGTGCTCATCCCTCGTGAGAAGGCAGCGGCCACCCTCCGCTTTCCCCCTCCACCTCTTGGGGGATGTCTGCTCTCTGCTCCTTGGAAAATGCTAGAGTCAAAAATTGCCTTCAAAGGTCGTGGCAGGGCTTGAGCTTCCCCCAAACAAACCCCACCCCTAACAACTCTTTCTGCAAACAACCTTCACTGTGACATTGTGTTAGGAATTAGTGATTGATAGGAATGGTTGGACTCGATGATCCTGTGAGTCTCTTCCAACCTACTGATTCTGTTATTCTGTGATTCTGTGAATCTTAGATGGAACCGTGGCTGCTGAGGTGCTGGTGATGTTCCTCCTCCTCGCCGGTCGATGTCAGGATCAAGCTGCTGGACTTCTGGTGGCTCCTGCAAGCCACCTCCTCCCCGACAAGCATCTTGGAGAGCTGCATGTGAAAGACCATCCTTCTGTACCATTTCCAGCTGAGGAACAGGCAGCACGTTGCCTTCCCCTTCCGGGACATGGGCATTCTCTGCTGTGAAGGCAATGGCCTCTGCATGCAGTTTTACGCCGACTGTGTCTCTGAGCTGATGCCCAGCCCATCACCACTCCCATCAGAGAGAATTCTCACAGAGAACTCGCACAGAGAGGACTTTAAGCTCCAACATCTGGTTGGGGGAGCTTCCCGATAAAACCTGTGCATGGCCACACAGGAAAAGGAAAAGGAGGATTAGTGGTGGGAAGCTGCAGAGGGCAGGGGTCACCCTTCCTCACTCCCGTGTCATTGTTTACATTCTAGGTTCCAGCTCATTGTTATAGACAGATCGAGGGCTCCTAAGAAGCTGCAGAAGCGTGTGAGGTTTTGCTTCCCTGTGCCGCCCAGCCAGCATCCAGGCACAAGGCAGCAAGAGATGGGGAAGGCGACTTCTGCCATGTGAGACCCTTGTGGGAAGGGATAAAAGGGATCCTGGCACCCATGTAGGAGCAACATCCCCCTTGGCCACTCTGGCATTGTCCCTGGTATGGTGCTTCCCACAGCTGCAGGGCCCAACCCTCCCCTAAGGGAGCCCTGGCAGAAAGAGGACACTTCTCTGCTGGCTCTTGTGAGACAGAAGCAGGTTCTGGAGCCTGGCTTTGGGCTGGACCTCCCTGACACCTCTGTTTTTCGGCCAGTCTTCTCACTAGGAAAGTGAACATCTTGTGCCAGCTATAGTATGTGCTGAGCAGACGGGTCTCCTGTTATCCTTTCCTCTTTGTTTATAGTTTTTCCTTCTCTGAGGAATGTATAGTTGGGCAGACAAGGAAACTAGTACAATTCAGTGGAGATATGGCTGTAGAGAAGCTTATAATACCATTAAAAATCATTCTTAGAATCATAGAATAACCAGGTTGGAAGAGACCCACCGGATCATTGAGTCCAACCATTCCCATCAATCACTAACCCATGTCCCTCAGCACCTCATCCACCCATGCCTTAAACACCACCAGGGAAGGTGAATCAACCACCTCCCTGGGCAGCCTGTTCCAGGGCCCAATGACCCTTTCTGGGAAAAATTTTTTCCTAATGTCCAGCCTAAATCTCCACTGGTGGAGCTTGAGGCCATTCCCTCTTGTCCTGTCCCCTGTCACTTGGGAGAAGAGGCCAGCACCCTCCTCTCTACAACCTCCTCTCAGGTAGTTGTAGAGAGCAATGAGGTCTCCCCTCAGCCTCCTCTTCTCCAGGCTAAACAACACCAAAACTCTCAGCCGCTCCTCATAAGGCCTGTTCTCCAGCCCCGTCACCAGCTTTGTTGCTCTTCTCTGGACTCGCTCCAGAGCCTCAACATCCTTCTTGTGGTGAGGGGCCCAGAACTGAACACAGGGTTCGAGGAGCGGTCTCCCCAGTGCTGAGTCCAGAGGGAGAAGAACCTCCCTGGACCTGCTGGCCACGCCGCTTCTGATACAGGCCAAGATGCCTTTGGCCTTCTGGGCCACCTGGGCACACTGCTTATTATTTCTGCTTATTCCACATTATTAAAATATTTCTGCTTATTCCACAGCTGGCTCCAATCCAAAGGGAAATCAGCAGATGTATTAGAAACAGCCGTGATTCCATTTCTATGTCACATTATGATGTGCTGCTCTGCTCTGAAGGATTTAGTAGAGGTTCACGGAAACTGATATCAAAGACGACAAATTGAAGGCAAAGGGAACTTGAAGATTCCTTGAAAGGTGGACAAAATTTTGTTATGTGTGTTGGAAACAAACTAGCTCTCCCCATAGTTTTCCTTTCCAAAAGACTCATTGTTTTGCCAGCTTAAGTACTTAAATTAATTACATCCAAGCTGTAGGACAAGTGCACCCTTTGTCAAAACTTTTTTACTCAGCTCTTCTTCCAGCAAACTTCACCTTGATCCTGACAAGCAGACATGTAGAGTGTTCACTCAAGCACACTGCATTCTTTTTATTCTCATTTGTTCTTTTATATTTTTAAATTTGTCTGCAGGAATTAAACGTTATATTTTTAATACCTGGCTCTGCATCTGCTACAGTACAACACTAATATATTCAACCCACAGATGTCACGATTCACTCTTATTCAAACCCCACTGCTAAATCCTCAAAATAACAACGCTTTCTATATTTGAAAGGTTACAATTTTTCTTTTAGTAATGCTCTCTAATTACTGAAACTTATCCACACGTGTAGACAAGTAAAATTCAGACTCTGAACTTCAGTACGTTCTAGGATATTATCTTTACCATTCCATGAGAAATCACTGCAGCTGGAAATACACGTTTCCCCACTTAACAGTCGATCAGAATATTTTTGTGAGCTACTTACTTGTGTAAGTGAGCTGAGATCCTTGGGCAGTATCAGATCTGTTGGTATTCTCTATCCACAAATGGTTAGAGGTGCTATTCAGGATAACTCCCATCAAGTCACTTTTGGTGAAGGCTCCCAGAGAGTGCGCAGAACTGTCTTTTCCATCATACACCTTGTGGAAAACAAATAATAGCATTGAACTGGACACCTTATCTAAATATCTGAAAAATATGAGTTTATCCTTATACAACACTTCCAAAGTCGGCTCTGTATGGCCAATAGTTTCTCCAAAAGCATCACGGTTTCCATTGTGTCAGGTACATACGGCTTGGTTACGCAGTTCAGTGAAATATAAAATATTCTGTCACTGTTAAGATGTTTTTCAGTCTTATTTCCTTTTCAGTTTTGTGAGGTCATTTTGAATGGAATTAGTATTTATAAGCAAGCCTCCCTTCTGAGGTTTCATAAAATCAGATTATTTTTCATTAGTCACAAAGGCTGACAGAAGCATGACCTCTGAAATCACCACTGAAGTAAGTAAACTGCTCTATTTTCTAGTGTCCGGAGATATTAACATCAGAACTGAGGGAGACGTGTTAAAGTCAATCTGTCACTGCTTATTTCAGATTCTAAACCTACAGCAACTTTTTGTCTTACTAAAGGTTTTAATAAAGAAAGAAAGGTCTTAATAAAGGTTTGAGTCTATTTCCAGCCTAAGTGTAGAGATGATCTTCTTTACTTATGTTATTTTATTAAAAACTTTCAATGAGAGACAAAATCAACACTATTAACCTCCAGTCACAGAATGAATAAGAATGTTCTTTAGATTGTTCACCAGAACAGGACAAGCACAAAGAATTGGCTAGGGCTTGACAATTTATTTTTCCTTATTGCAAAACCTTGAAAGCCATAAAGAACCGAAACAGTCCTCTATGGGTTTTTCTGTTTGTTTGGGTTTGGTTTTTGTTTTTGAAATCAAAATGAATTAAAAAAAAAAGATAACTTCTTCTTTAAATTAAATAAATCACCTGTACTTTATCATGGAAAAATAAACAAATATGAAGTGTGTTTCATAATTCCAAGCATATACCATGCATCATGGGAATGCTTATGGAAAAGCAAATAATCAGTCTGAACAGCTTTCTTCTAATATGAAATAAAAGATAATTTACCCTGATGTCATACATGCGAGAGTGACTGCAGATAACTAGTATCAAAGACACAACTACAGTAAGTATCTTAAGCTCTTAATTCATTTCAAGTGCTGACACTAGCAAAATAAACTAATAAAGCCAGCATGCACAGAGATTTTTTAAGCTAAAAGCCTAAATTTAGTTTAATTAACATAAACAAATATAAATAACTACCTTCCATAAAAGAATCTTTTGAAAAATAATACATGATGCTAGCCATTAATAGAACAATGCATTCTGTCTTTATTACTAAGGAAAGATTGTCTTGTATCAGGCCACATGGAAGAGCTCTCAGAAGAGACAATCGATTGTATTTAAGATTTGTGCAAGCAGTAACACGTATTTAATGCCTACCTGTAGGCAGAAATATGACTTTAAGCTGTGCTAAGAGCATCTGAAAAAATGCTTCCAAGCTTCTACCATTGTCCTAGGCCAGAACTACAGATCTTTCATGGATTGATTACACTTTATTTATCAGAAATGTAAATCCACTGTACAAAATAAATAAGCATTTGTTCATCATAAGATTTATTATTTAATAACATCCTGGTCACACATATTATGCAAAAACACAGAGAAAATTTACTTGGATTGAGGGATGGAATAATCTATTTTTAGTAGTCATTAATAATGTATCACAACTATGTTAAAAATGTGATTTTTCTTTACCTTAAAATAGAAAAGACAAAAACCGAAAATCAGCCGATGACTAACACTGTTCCTTAGACATCCTCTTCCAACAGTTTTCTAACACTGCATCTCTCAAGATGAATCCAGACACAAATGAAAACATTGTTTGATGAAGTAAAAATGAGATAAGACGTATCATATGACAGTAGATGCAAAAAAACCTAACAATTTTTAACTGGGGACACTTATCCAGTTGTTGTTAACATTACAGATAGAAGTAGGTACATGTCTAGTCTAGTAATTGAAATAATATTGCATTGAATCTCCGTGGACTAAACTGATAACTAGCTTGAATCACCCCTGGGAAAGAAAATTAGACAATTAGAGAACACATTTAACACATTCATCTAGACTTTATCACTATTAGATCACACATTTTTAACTCATTTAGGAGGATCCATTTGACATTCACATGTTACGATTACTTTTTCTCTGTCATGACCACAAAGAGAAGGTCTATATGGCCAAATAGATGAAAGACATGGAATAACATCCTGGTTTTCCTCTTACCTGTGACAAATTCACAGCGATTGCATTATAAAGATTTCACTGTAAGTGGCCACTTTAAAGAATTATGAAATTTTGAGTGGGAGTTACAGCAGGGAGATCGGGAAACTGAAGTGTTAGTGATGAGAAAGGATAAGGTTTAAAATAAACAGATAATCCAGGTCCTCAGTTTTGCCATATGCCTCAAAATGGTGATTCTGTTTCTATTTCTTTACTTGAGTTCAGATTTCTTCCCTGCTAATTCAAGTTCAGACTTTGCCACAGCTGCAGAAAACTTTGCCTGCTACTCAGTCATTAACCTGCGTGAATTCTCCTTGAAAACATGAGTTTTGACTCCCCCTCACATTCCTACTGAGGTCAGAAACACCCTTGCAAATGTTATTTTTGATGAATTGAAAGGGAAGTGCTTGCTCTACTGCTGGGATTAAAATATGTAGGCACGAGGACAGTGCTGCAATTATTCCTGAGGTAGTAACGGTGCTAATTTATCGGCATCTGCTGTGAGAATATAAAATCAGACACTCCCCTGAAGGAGAGGGAAAGGCTGGCTGGATTTTCTTCAATTCCAGTTTCTCATTCTGACAGTAAAGAGAAATTACTTACAAATAAACATTTCAATTTTCTTTGATTGCAGAGATTTTAATGGCATAAAATCATCACAAAGGGAAATGTATTTTAAAAGCTTTTATGGTTTGAGGGATAATTCCTGTATAGCCTCCTGACATTTTTATGCACCTTCCTATATATATTCCAAAATCTCTTAATTACATCCTCATGGAATTCTTAGTGCTCCAGTCTCAAACTAATAGCGATATTATATACACCATAAGACATTCATGTTGAGTTGACCTTGGCGTTATCAAGATTCTTTCCTCACGCTTCTTTCCTTCACTCCTCTTTCTCACACACTCTTGCACAGCATTTTTTGCCCTTTTACAAATCCCCTTTTCCCAAGGCACCACCACCTTGGCTATGGGGCTCAACCACCCCCTGTGGAAGGCTGGGCACCTGCACCCAATGTGGAACGACGTATGTACCTATTTTCTTTAAAAACAGAATAAGGTGGGAAAATGCCCTGCATTTCAGCAGAGGTTTTATAAATATTCTGCATCCTTAGTGCATCCCTTGCAAGTTGCCTGCAAGGTCATCTTGGGACTTTCCCCTGTGCAGACACAAGACAGAAAACTGGGGCTTATAACATATTTTGCTCATATTTAGGATACAAATAGGTAAGGAAGAAAACTTCAGAAGCCCACAGCTCTCCCAAAAGGGAGGGGAGGATTATGTTATGTCAGTTGAGAGTGAACTCGTTCTTGCTGAAAAACTAGGCGCTGTAGTCCATAAGACATTTTCCTTTTTCCTAACTGATATTTAAAGGCTACTTTCTTTGCAAAAAAAATTAAAAAACAAAATGGAGAAGGAATGCAATAGTGACTTGTGATAAATTGCTGAAGAAGAAAAATACATGACCTTGTATGAAGGAGAAAACATCAATTCACACGTGTACAAACAAAATTGACAATTAGTCCTAAAGATGATTTAGCCCTGAAATACGAGAGTTTGTAGAGGAATGAGGTTTAAAAACAAAACAGTGGGCATTTCTTTGCCTCTGTTTATTGCCTTTTAGTGCCCATTTCTTGAGTTTTCTGTCTGTGCAAGTGTGGAAGAACAGAGCAGGGCTGTAGAAATCACAGACACAGGCAATTGTTGAGGGGTTTACGTTTTAGAAGCAGAGACTCAGTTTGGACAAGAGAAGGCTGAGAAGGGATATGATTGAAGTTTACAAAATCATGAAGGTATTGGAGAGCAAGCTTGCAAAACTATTCATCAAACCAGTACTGTTAGAGCAAAGGGCACTTAATGAAACTAGATGTTTCATTAATCAATTAAGAATGTGGATTTCAAAGAGATGAAAACGACGACTTCTTCATGCAGTACATAGTGAACTTCCACGATTTGATGGCAGCGAGTAAGTTTCTAGCAGCATTAATTAATTTAAAGGACTAGCAGATTTCAAAGACAACATGTTAGGAGCAGGTGGAAGAGACGGCAAAGTGCTGCTTAACTTAACCCACCAGGAGCCTGAGGGACCGTAGGGGCGATGGAGCACAGACAGTGGCCAAGCTTGTGTGACCTGAATAAATTACCGATTGCTATAATCAGGGCAAGTGCACTGAGCTACATACGTGCAAAGCTACTGGGAGACTGAGGGACCACATCCGAGAAGCTCAGTGGGGAGTTGAAGTCCTTGTCTGCACTGTCAGACTACGGGAGGGGACAATATCGACCGAGGGACAATACACACCTCGTATTTTGCCCACTTACTCAATCCATTTTGATCTAAAAGAAAAACCACAGGCCACGGTCTGGCAGTGTTTAATTCACTGTGTCCACACAAGCACGGAGGTGTTTATTATCAACAATTTTGTGGGTAAAGACGGAGAAAATGCTGTTCTTTTGACTGTAACTTTCTAATCCCGTAGGGGATTCTTAAAGGTTTGCTTATTTCATGGTGTAATTCAGTCTTGTTAAAAAGAACAGGTGTAACAACAAAGTTACGAATGTCTAGATTAATAAAGTCAATACTTATTGATTTATACTTATAGAGAGGGGTCTCTTATTTTTATTTCCTTCCCACCTTCACTATAAGGAAACTTATAACTTCAAATCGAATTTTCACACTAATCTACATAAAGTGTCTCTTAAGATAACAAAAAGGATAAAAATAGGGCTACCAAAACTGGATTCATAAAACTTGGTATTTTTTCCAGCCCCAGGGTTTTTCCCAGAAAAGAACTATTCGCTGACCTGGAGCTGACTTTGAACAATAAGACATTATGTTTAAATATTGTAGTTCACGATGCTGTATTACAGGTTTTAAAATGTAAACAAAACAAGCCAAACCAAAACAAAGCCAGGTAAGAGTTAAAAGAATGAAAACACAAAATGAAAAAGGACCCTTAAAACCAGCCAGTTGCATTGTGTCAGTATGGAACACTTGGAAAATGTGCATTTCAGAGTTGTTTCCTCTACTGATACTCAGTCCTGTTTCTGTGTGTCTTTATGGCTATATCTACGGTAATTAGCTGTCTATTGTGTCCCACCAACATTGCATTTATTTTCTTATTTTCTAGGGCTGCAATCAGCTTGTACTGTAAAAGTTTTAATATTTTATCATTTTCTTTAATTATTTATAAGCCTTGTACATAACTCGTGATTCATTTCAACCCCCAAACAGATATACAAGTGAGAGAGTTAAAAAAAACTAAATTATATATGAAGAAAGTGACAGGGGACAGGACAAGAGGGAATGGCCTCAAGCTCCGCCAGGGGAGATTTAGGCTGGACATTAGGAAAAAATTTTTCACAGAAAGGGTCATTGGTCACTGGCAGAGGCTGCCCAGGGAGGGGGTTGATTCACCTTCCCTGGAGGTGTTTAAGGCACGGGTGGACGAGGTGCTAAGGGACATGGTTTAGTGTTTGATAGGAATGGTTGGACTGGATGATCCGGTGGGTCCCTTCCAACCTGGCGATTCTATGATTCTATGATATCTGGCCGCTCCCCGCCCCTCCTCCCCCGCCTGCGGCCGCCGCCCCCGCCCCCTCCCTCCAGCTCCAGCCCCGGTCGCTCCCCCGGCCCCGGCCCTCGCGCCGCCCGCTCCGCTCCCTCCTCCTCCCCGGCCCCGGGAGCCCCGGGACGCAGAGGGGGCTGCGGGCAGGAGCCGGGCGGGTCCGAGCTCCCCCGGGGGCCGCTCCCCCCGCTCCCCGGCGCCGCCGCTCCCCGCCCTCCCCGCTCCCGGCGCTCACCGAGCGCTGCCCGGCGCCGCCGCTCCCGCAGCCCGATAAGCGCCCAACCGGTCGCGGACACTGGGGCCGCTGGAACCGCCCAACGGGGCAACGGCTCCAACCGCCCCCCCCGCGCCCGGGACCCGCCGGGGCTGGGAACGGGTCAGCTGCGCCTCGGGGGGGACCCCGAGCGGCCATTTTGGGGCCTCGTGAGTGCCTCGGGGGGGAAGGTGTTTGTGTTGATCAATCGCCCCCGGGTACTTGAAGTTTGGCCCCAGAGCCGCTGGCTCCATGTGCCCCAACAGTGTGAAATCCAGGTGTCCTGGTCCTATTCTCACAGGAGGATTTAGCAGAAAGGGTGGTTAAATTAGAAATCCTCCAGGACTTCGTTCACAATAATTTAATGCGTCTCTGGGGTTTCACTGTCTTCGCGTGAAAAGAGAATTTCCAATAAAATGCACAGTAACAGACAGAGATTTCCCTGAACTTTTAGTAACATTTTTCATAATGCGTGCTAGGAATATAATAGTTTATCAATTCTGTATTTGAACCCATTAAACATTATCCTCTTAGTGCTTTTATTTGTGAGCAGAAGGACTGTTCGCTCCTACACATAACCGTGTCGTATTTGTGGACAATGAGAGAAATTCCTTAGGGAAAGGAATATTCTGGAAAAAAAAATTAGTTATGGTAATTCATGGTTGGTAGGTGAATAACAGAACAGTGAAGTGCGAATAATGAAGTAGAAAGTGCAGTCCTTGTTCAGAAATTTGATCAAATGGAAGATTCCTAAGGACCAGAAATGTTTATGGGGTTCTCGGTTTCATTTGGGTTTCATGAAGGTCCAAGGAAAATCATTCTTTGCCTTCAAATCTTTTCTGCAAAGGTTGAAGAAGCTTTGGGAGTGGGAGACTAATAGAAACGCTTTTGTACCCCTAAATCCTACCTGAATTACAATGTTCAATCACAAGGGGGCAGTTAAGCTTCACAGGTAATTTCTTTACTCTCTTTGCTCTTGATCCAGCCTCAAAAAATGTCACCGTGTGTCTCCTGGCTCAGTTCATCCTTTTTTCCTAATGAATAAGCATTCTTCACATATCTGAAAGAGAACAGCTTAATATATTTACTCTACTTCGATCCCATAGACCTATAGTGCAAGACTATTAATAAAAGTGAGGTTACAGAGCTTCTTCATGTTCTTTTCATTTAGCTGCAATGCGCACTGTGAACTTTCATCGAAGTGATTTATATCAAGAATTACTCAAGTTGTTCCTATTGGTATTTTTAAATTTTGGCTACAAGCAAATTATCTGTTTATCTTATCTGAATTTTGATATTTTTATATTATCATTATTTAAAACTGATACTGTTGGAAATTTTTAACAGGATCTAAGTTACAGGTGTACAACTACCTCCTGAGGATCATTTCATGCTCACCTCGAGTTCCTACTGGAAACAGGGCCCTGGGTTACCAGCTGCTATTGCAGGAGCTGTTCTAGGGTGTGTTTGCTCCTCTTCTCAATCCTTCTCAGTCGTTTATGAGTTAAAAATGTTGTGATAATTGTATGGCTGCTTTGGCTTCTTCTTGGTTTGGGGTTAATTTGCTTCATTTCTCACACAGAAATTGGTTTGCTATGGCTTTCAGACCCAAGTTTTTCTTTTGGATTCGTCTGTGTCTGCATTTTGAGTGTAAGAGCCAAAATCAACAAAAGTTTCTTGGAGATACCCTACGGAATAACATGCGACTGGATCCTGGGCACCTCACTCAGAGGCAGAGAGAGCTGAAAAAGTGTAATGTTGTCATTTTAATTTTCTCCCCTAAAGTTGGCTTTGGACTGAAAAAACTCCTGTAAGAACATCAACAGGAGAGAGTGCAGCAGCTTTTGACCTTGTTCCTCCACCCCTTGTTGTCATTTCTCCTTTTCTGAGTGTGTATAGAGAGTAAATGCTTTAATTTATCTTCTCCAACCTGCATCATCTTACTACTTGATTTTCTCATGAGCAAAATGGCCAAACCATCCCTTTTGGTCTTTTGTGACCACGGCTGATCCCATCTGCTGCTTCACTTTGGCTGCTTTCCATCATGAGCATCTTCAGTGTCTCTGATGCACGACTGTGATTTAAAAATAAATTGAATTGGCTTATTGAAGACCCAAATTTCACTCCTCCCTTTCCCTGGGCAGACTTGAAGATGCTCTGTCCCAGCGAACACCTAAAGGAGAATGAAAACTCCTACATTTTCCTCCTGTTGGTCACTGCTGGAAAATGGCAAATATCCTGAGCCCTTTTGAAGGTTTGTTCTTGCATCTCCCTGGTTTTGGTCACATGAGTTTGCTAATTAATTTTTATTACAACAATAATAAATTACAATGATGTCTTGATTGCCTTACTTGATTTTCATATTGTATCTTTTTCTTATGCCCCTAACCCAGCTGTTTTTAATCGACAATGTGATCTCCCATCCCCACTGAGGGAATCTATGGACAAGATCTCATCTGGATCACTGAGAGTAGATGCAGGCTCCCAACAACTCATAACAAAAATAATTAACTGCTTAACTGCAACACATGTTTTCTCTCAGAGGTCCCCAACTCCTTTTCAAAGAGGCTCCACGGGCAGCTTGATGGGATAAGAGGCAACTAATAAGCAAGAGTCGCCATCCGGAATCAACACTGGAGGTGGCTTGTAGCTCAAAAGCTGTTTCCTTGGGGGTTTTTATAGGCTTTTCAGCCACTTTTCTTTTTCTTCAAAAGAAATATAACAATTTTCAAAACAATGATTTATCTAAAAAAGCCCACGGTGTATAATTTTATCTTACTGTAGCACTGTATACAGATTAGCATTTCACTGTAGTAATTTCCTAAAGTAAGTTCTTTGCGTGTTTCTTATTCTGTGTGTGAATCTCTTCTTCCATTTTTTTCTTAGTTTATTTTTTAATGCCAGTCTGAATCAGTGCTTCTGCTCTCCTGAGCTATGGAAACCAGAAATCCCTTGCAGTAGAGCTGGTAGGATAAAAGGATGCTACACGTAGGTTGGCAAGTAGTCTGAATAGTGTCTAGCTGGGATGCTCAGAGAGGACTGGAACTCTTTATTTCTTAGATACCTTCTCTGTCTAAAAATCTTTCTCAGGGATTTTTCTGAGTGGTCCCAATGTCTGTGCCTCACAGCCTTGTGTTAAAGATAAATAATCTGTGCCAAGAAATAGATTATTACCTTTGTGTCATCTCAATAGGATGCTGGCCGGTACCTGTTCTTCTGGAACAGCTCATGAGTGACTTTGTGGGCAAATCTACATCCTAGCAGCTCCAGAAATTGTTTCTGATGGGAATAAATCTTTTTTTTTAATTATTATTATTACCTCAATTGAGCATTATTTTGGTATCCAAATTGATTTTGGTGAGAATGCAGTGTCCAAGTGGGGATCTGGACCTAAACGGCTCCAAACCACTTCAGTAGAATGAAATATTTCATCCCAATTGAAGGGAGATTTTCTTTAAATCTTCTTTTCATCTGCTCTTTGCTTTTGAAAAAATGAATTGCAAAATTTCAGTGCTTTGACACATTTGGGGATTTTTTTTTTTTAACCTTTCATTTTGAACCTCTGGTACCTCTATCCTAGTATTTGAATATTAACTGTGTGTTTTGTTATCTCTATCTCATTATTTGAATAACTACTCTGTGTGCACAATTTACTTATGAAATTGAGTGTTGGCATAGAAAGATACAAACTGCGAAAACAGAAGCAGAATGATTGTTAGTGATCTCGGGTGCCTCTGAAAATGCCAACAAGCCTGAAACAGGATTCCCCTTTTCCTCTTTTCAGGCTTTCACATTCGTGAAACTTTGGGGAAATATTAACTGCCCTCATTCATATACAGAAAAACAGATTTTTCAACCAGGCTGCCTGCACCAACTTCCATAGAATTTTAGATTATTTGGTTTTCATAGATTTTCTTATTTTTTTGTTGCTAATTTAGGATTGGATAAAGATTTCTTGATTTCCTCAAAAACCTCTTGCTGTTATGGAAAGGTTTTATCCAAATCTCTCTCTACCTTTACTGTTACCTCGTTTAAGTCACAGATCTCGACCCATGAGGACAAATAACCAGCAACACGTTCCTGGTTATTTGGAAATTGCATTTGATTATCAAGGGGACTTTTATTTTTCTAGTCTGTTGTCTGGAAAACTTATTGATCTGTTTTCTTTTTCATGGTCCCCTTGAAATTGGGGGGCAATTGAGGGGTGAGGGAGGCAATTGGAGGGGGCCTCAGGGGCAACTGGAGGGCAGTTGGGGTTCTTGGGGGGCAATTGGGGGATGAGAGGGGCAACTGGGGGGTCATTAGAGTGCCTGGGGGGCAATTAGGGGGGTGACTGGGGGGGGCAAGGGCATTTAGGAGGGGCTGGCGTACAATTGGGGGGGAATTAAAGTTCCTGGTGGGGATTTGGGGGGACAATTGAGGTTCCTGAGGGGCAATTCAGGGGCAAGGGGGGCAACTGGGGTTCCTGGGGGGCAATTGGGGCGGGGCAAGGGCATTTGGGGGGGCTGAGGGCAATTGGGGAGGGGGATTGGGGTAGCTGGGGGGCAACCTGGGGGGAATTTAGGTTCCTGGGTGGGATCTGGGGAGACAATTGGGGTCCTTGAGGGGCAACTGAGAGGCAGCTGGGGGGGAATTGGGGTTCCTGAGGTGCAATTGGTGGATTAGGGGAGCATTTTGGGGGGGCTAGGGGGCAATTAGTGGAGGAATTGGGGTTCCTGGTTGGGGTCTGGGGGGGAATTGAGATTCTTGAGGGGCAACTGGGAGGCAATTGGGGAGCAACTGGGGTTCCCCAGGGGGGACTTGGGGGGGCAAAAACTGGGGTTCTTGAGAGGCAACTGGGTGACAATTGCAGACAACTGGGGGGAGGAAGGGCGTTTGGGAGATGCTGGGGGGCAACTGAGGGGAAATTGGTGTTCCTGGAGGGAATTTGGAGGGGCAATTAGGGTTCCTGGCGGGTAACTGGGGGGCAAGAGGCAGGATTTGGGGGGCCAATTGGGCAGTGAGGGTCCTTTTGAACCAAAACTGTTCTATGATTCTATGATCTTGGCTTATGTGTTTCTTGGTCTTGCTTATCTTTGAGGAGCTCTTTCCTCAATATTGGCTCTTCCAGCACTGTGTGTGTTATGTGGTGTCCTAAACTTCTGCATCTTGGCAGTGATAAAGTGTAGCTGAGCAGAGGTGCATGGAGAACCTGTGTTACTGTGAAGAATATGAACCCAAGTGTTGTGCAACAGCAGCTATTTTTGAGCGTAAAAGCTAAATTTCTGGCTATACTGCTCTGTTGTTTGCAACATGTGAAAATGGATGATGTTGTTCATGGTATTTTGAATTTCTTCAGGAATGTACAGGTAACAAAGAGTGCATAAACTTTCCCTACTGCTGCGTGTTTGGAATGAGATGTCATGAATCACTGCTTAGGTACAGAAACAGCATAATTCAATATCGCAAGCTGGCATGAGAACATTGGCTTATCCCGTAGTAGTCCCTCTTTGGAGAATTATTGTCCTTAATGTGTGGGGAGCACAAAGTTGACCAGGTGTTGTTATAGTGTTTAATTAACTGTTGGTGAGCCTTAGATGAGGTGAGGAAACCAGATTCTTGCCAACCACGTAAATCCTTTCCCTTCAAAAGAGAAATTTCCCCAATCATCAAAAGCCAGATGAAGGAATCTTTTTTTGCTGTGCTAATGGTGTAGTTGGAAATGAACCAAATGATGTTTATTATTGAAGCCTCTCCAGCTGTACTTTCCATTTAATAAGTAGAGACTTGAAGTTACCACAAAACACCTGGTGTCAGTAAAACTGGGGAATTTTTGCAAGTGGATTTCTAGGAAAACATTTTATAATACACTTTTTATTAATTTGGATATAAATGATACTCATGTGAAATTGGGGGTGTTGGTGGATGAGAAGCTCAACATGAGCCGACAATGTGTACTTGCAGCCCAGAAAACCAACTGCATCCAAAGCAACGTGGCCAACAGGGGAGGGAGGGGATTCTTCCCCTCTGCTCTGCTTTGGGGAGAGCCCACCTGGAGCCTGTGTCCAGTTCTGGAGTCCTCAGCCCAGGAAGGACATGGAGCTGTTGGAGCGAGTCCAGAGGAGGCCAAGGAGATGATCCAAGGGCTGAAGCACCACCCATACAAAGACAGCGTGAGAGAGGCAGGGTTGTTCAGGCTGGAGAAGAGAAGGCTGTGGGGAGAACATAGAGCAGCTTCCAGAGCTGAAAGGGGCTCCAGGAAAGCTGGGGAGGAACTCTTGATCAGGGAATGCAGAAATAGGATGAGGTGAATGGTTTTGAGCTGAAAGAGGGGAGACTGAGATGAGATCTTAGAGAGAAATGTTTTGTTCTGAGGGTGGGGAGGCCCTGGTCCAGGTTGCCCAGAGCAGTGGTGGCTGCCCCATCCCTGGAGGGGTTCAGGGCCAGGTTGGATGGGTCTTGGAGCCCCTGATGCAGTGGGAAGTGTCCCTGCCCATGGCAGGGGGTGGGACTGGATGGGCTGTGAGGTCCTTTGCAATCCAAACCATTCTGTGATTCCATGATTCTATATTTATAATTTTAACTTCTAAATATTCTGCTATCATCAGTGTTACAGCACTTAATTTACATTTGATTCTATGAGTTTTGAAATATTCCTTGTTTCTTTCCTTGTTCTGGTAAGGTCATTATTCCTACAACATGATCCTCTTTCCATTCTCTTAAAAAGTTCTGTTGTAATATTACACTCTCTAAGAAATAGTTTGAAAAACATTCTAGTCCAGCTTGTGCAATGGTCAAGAGCTTGATTTCTAATTTAGGATAAGCTTACTCTTTAGAAATTATTCTCATTCTTGCAGTGAACCTTTGTGCTCCTGGAGGCATATCCTCCAGCTTGCCTCCTGTGGGTTGCTCACAAGGTACATTTAAATAGGTAATTTCCTACATGCCCATAGTAAATACACACTGCTTCAGACTGGCATTCAGAACTTTAAATGAAATTACAGGAGTTCGGTTTCTGTTAGCTAAATTGGCCATCTGTCATCTATTATGATAATATCACGTATACAGGCACAAAGTTCCTCTGATCATCTGACTTTTCTTAAGCCTCAGGGCATAAAACCCTATAAAACAGAGAAAATGCTCTTTACACCCACTGAGCAAGTGTAGGAGAGACTCAGAGCTTCCTGAGAGGATGGAGACATGGGACATGAGCATCCATGTTATTGATTAACACTTGGAGGGATGGGAAATGGTCTGGACCCCAACTCTGCAATGCTTTAGGACTTACTGAATCACCCTGATGTTCTTGGATGAATAGTTACTAAAATGACTCAGTCCCTATTTGGTAACTAAAGGCTGAGTGCCCTGTGGTAGGTGCATCTGGGGTAAGAGGTTGGTTTCCCTCCCTGCACGGTGGTTGGGTTCCAGCATTTGCCTTTCAGCAGGGCAGAAGATCCTGGTTGTGCCCTGGATCTCTGGAGCTGGAAGAGAGCAAGAGAGGGCTGAGGTTGCTTAGCTGAGAGGCAGCAGTGGGGTGGATCCAAGTGCTGTGCACAGAGCTGGAGTCTCGATGAGAGCAGTGGCATCTTCATAAAATCATAGAATCATAGAATCACTAGGTTGGAAGAGACCCACCGGATCATCGAGTCCAACCATTCCAATCAAGCACTGAACCATGTCCCTCAGCACCTCGTCCACCCGTCCCTTAAACCCCTCCAGGGAAGGTGACTCAACCACCTCCCTGGGCAGCCTCTGCCAGTGCCCAATGACCCTTTCTGTGAAAAAATTTTTCCTAATGTCCAGCCTAAACCTCCCCTGGGGGAGCTTGAGGCCATTCCCTCTCGTCCTGTCCCCTGTCACTAGGGAGAAGAGCCCAGCTCCCTCCTCTCTACAACCTCCTTTCAGGTAGTTGCAGAGAGCAATGAGGTCTCCCCTCAGCCTCCTCTTCTCCAGGCTAGGTTTTGCTGTGATGAAATTCACCCAAATGGAAAGAAAATGCATGAGGCTTTCTGAAATGCGGGTCGCTAATAAGATAATGCTTTTTTTTTTTTTTTTTTACTGTAGGAGTATCAGTTTCCAATGTATCATTCTTAACATATGCTATCTATAAAGCTTTTTATTACTTTTATTTTGCAGAGTAAATAAATACACAGTACAATTATTAGATCTGTGATAACATTGCCAAGAGAAGGTTTGTTTTTTCCAACAAATATTCTGTGTTTCCGTTAAAAAGGAATATAGTCCAGTTTAACAAAAAGGGAAGAATTCTGCTATTTCTGTTTTTTTCTTTTAATCAAATTGACCTTAATTTGCAAGTGCAGCTCTGGGGCTTCACATTTCTTTAGATAGGAGTTGGGTTTTGCACAGAAAAAAGAACATCTCTCATTCTGAGTGCTTATAATGTAAATCTACTAGATGCAGTAATTTAACATACATTTATTTCAGTGTAAATTAAAATTTGACACACGTAATTGCTCTTTTGCGTCTGTGTTATAAGTGAGGAGAAACAGTGGTGATGTATCACAGTAATCAGAATGAGCATGCAAGAAGAAGAGAAGAAGGATTACCTGTGAGAATTCAAGGTAATTTTCTGTCACAGCAGACACTCCTTGGGAGTACCAGAATGATGTTCTTAGTTCTACTAGTTCAGTAAGGAAGAAACCCTATCATCGGGGATGAGGTGCTGAGGGACATGGTTTAGTGATTGATAGGAATGGTTGGACTGGATGATCCAGTGGGTCCTTTCCAACCTAGTGATTCTATGAGTCTATGATTCTAGGATCTCCACTAATAGTTCAATTTGCTTTCTGTCTTCTAGGACCACCTTACAGCTTGTCAAGAACAGACTGAGGTGCCACAGGCAAGGTGGGCAGCAGGAACAGCAAAGCACTCCTCCTAAGACAAAGGATGAACTGGACCAGGCCAGCACTCCCGCAGATGTGAGAGATATCAACCTGTGAGGACAATGACACAGAAAGTCACGGTTGCACCCCTAGCCCCTTTTTTTATTATTATTTTTAGAGTGAATTTTTTTTTAATCTGGTCCTATATAGAATGTATTTAAAGCTCTTTTAGGTAAAAAAATTATACAAAAACGGAGTATTGCAAAAAACCCCCATTGATGCCTATGATGTTCTTTAGAAGGCAATTCCACAATATATTTGGTAATTGCTATTTGATTATGTATCAGCGATATTAAATGCTTGTAAAAGTATACAAAGTAGCTGGATAAATATAAGCCAGCATTTGTGGGAACAAAGTAATAGAGCATACTCATCTGTCTGTTAAGAACTAGTGCATACATCCCTTTTTGAGATTTAAGAAAGGAATTGTGTGTGCGGCTTTATGGCCTGACTAGATTGCAAAGCAATAGAATAAGGGATTCAGGGCAAAGTGGGAAAAGATCCCTGAAGCAGTGGAACGATTTTGAATGCAGAAGAGATTTGCTGATCTGCCACCTCTATTGTTAGTCAGAAGTGTTTGTTGGATTTTATGTTACTTTTGTTTATTCTTGCTGTCTGTGGTAGCTGCTACCTAAGAAAGAAAATATTTTATTTTGCCAACCAGAAGAGCAGGTGGTGGGGGTTTTGAGTTGCTATTTTTTGGTTTATTTTTCACTTTTTTTCCCAAATTCCCCTCTCCCTTCTGGACTTTTTCTGCTTTTCCTTCAGAAATGGTTCATTGCAAACACAGCAGCCATGAAGACATTTAAATGATGTTCTGATCATCTTCCTTTTTAACACATTCTCACTCTGTTAAAGAAGATGAGATTTGATTTGATCCTTCTTCTGCCTACCCATCTTCCCCCACAACTCGATGATCCTAGAGGTCTTTTCCAACCCAGTGATTCTGTGACAGCCATCCTACATTAGCAAACATACCTTCACAGGGAGCATGGCAGAGGGTGCCCAGACAGTGGGATAGGGACTGGGCTGTAGCACAGCTGCCCACGGTTAGTGTAGGCATGACGTCCACTGCATTCACGTGGTTTGCTCCCCTCTGTGTCATAGATAGGGTGTACGCAGGTGTGGTATTTAGGATGCCTCCCCTGGCGGAGCTTGAGGCCATTTCCTCTTGTCCTGTCCCCTGTCACTTTGCCGGGGCTAAGGCTGTCCTCAGCTGCAGTGACATACTCAAAAAATACAAACCACGTGGTTAGAACCAGAAGTGTGCTTCTGTATTTGAAGTCTAGAAAACCTAGAACTTGAGCATTTTTCACAGTAGCATCAAAATTAAAATGCTGCATAGTACTCCTTTTAAGAGAAATTAAAAAATATGAAACTGCTATTGCAAACGAGCTGTGAGGCTTTTTATTCTTTGAATTGCAGAAACCATAAGCCTTCCTACTGATTAAAAAAAGGACTTTGCTTGTTATACTTTCACAAGTGCCAAAAGATTGGCACCACTGCTAAAAGTGTTTCTCTCTCAGCTTCCTAGTTTTAATACTTTTCCCCCTCTCCTTACTGTACTGTAGGAGCCACCTCATAAGCAATTTATTTATATTCCAGCATATATTTATATTCTCTTGTAAAAGAGAAAAAAACTGTTAGTCCCATTTTTATACAATTTGTGTCTGAATAATTGGATGGCTCTTAATTACTCAGCAAACCACCTGGCGACTGGATTTTTTCTACTATGCTTATTACCGTGTTCTCATGTACCTCAAAAATCACTCTTGGTTGCACAGTTTCTGTTCCTATACTTATTGTCTCACAATATGCCTTTTAAGAGGTATGGATGTTTATGTGGTCAGGGAGGCTAGAAAGTGCAGTGGTAGATATGATCAGTTTAAACAAAAGTTTTTAGAAAGTATCATAGAATCATAGAATCACCAGGTTGGAAAATACCCACTGGATCATCAAGTCCAACCATTCCTATCAAATACTACACCACGTCCCTCAGTGCCTCGCCCACCCGTCCCTTAAACGCCTCCGGGGAAGATGACTCAACCCCCTCCCTGGGCAGCCTCTGCCTGTGCCCAATGACCCTTTCCATGAAACATTTTTTCCTTCCTAATGTTCAGCCTAAGGTATGTGAGGTAGTAAAGTCTTCATTGCCTTTTAAAAGGTCTTCTTTGTTCAGTGCTGTCATTTTTATTAATAACCTGTTCTTTTGACTAATTTAAAGAGGGTTCTATGAAAACTGTTTTGGTGGGATTAGGTATGCTGTATGGACAACAAACTCAACTTGACCCAAGATTTCTCTCTTGGTTTCATTCATTCATTGTGAAGATAGCACAAAACAAGATGTGGTTCTAGATAGATGGTGTTAGCAGGGATGTAAGATGTGAACTATTGAATGTTGCAGTCACAAAACAAGTTTTCCTCTAAAACATAGTTACTGTGTAGGCAAATTCTGGCATGTTCCTTCTGTGAAATGGTCCCATGAGATCTAAAGAGAGCAAAGTCCTACAAATGGTAAGCTACTGGATCAAAACATTGTGGAAATTAAACTGAGCTTGTGTAAAAGTGTTCATAAATATACAGAATGCATCGTTTTGCCACTGAATGAAATATTTAAGTCTTCACTCAGTTATTCGTTGCATTTAAAGGGTTACTGCAAAAATTACGTTGTTTTGCTTTCTATAAGCTTTGGGAAAACTGTGAGTAAGAGGAGAGGGCTTTGTGGTGCAACCAAAGGGAAGAAATGAGCCTCCACACACCGAGTCTCTGTCCTCAGCCTGTGCCCAGGAGGCAGGATCTTCACCCTTTACCTTTCTCACTTCCAGGTCTCCTAATTGTGGATGCTTGCCTTGAATTGACCTCCAGTGTGACCTCAGCGTCTCTCATTCTCCACTGCCATCTGGTGGTAGTTTTCTACTGAATTTCAGGCGTTTGAGCATCCCTGGAGAAAGAGAGGTATTCGAACAAAACTGTGAGTGGGACATAACCAGCTGGAGGATGAGGAATTAATTCAGGACTCCTGAACAAATGTAGTTTCCCTCAGGTTTTCTAGCCTCCTCAAGTTCAGTCTCTCTTCTTCTCCAAGAAGGATTTTATTTCAATTTCTTTGGATTTGATTCTTACACACAGCAAAATATTTATCTTTCTGGAGTGCCCTGACAGTATTATTTAATTTTCCAAGTTAATTAAGACTTGGCCTAACATTACAGGAATTTACAACAGAAATGGATGAAATTTGGATGTGATTTTCCTTGATGGCTAGCAGCACCAGAGTTAAAGATTAAATCTGTAATCTAAGTGAAGTGCAAAGCTTGCAGAATGGGAACTGACTAAAATGGGACTGTAAAACCCGAGGGTGCAGAACTGCAGGAGGATCACTAGATGTAATGTAGCTCATGCAGACGCAGCTATTCCTGGAGCTCCACCAGGAGCTGCCTGGGGTTTCCTAGCCTTATGGAAAGTAAAATGTTTAACTGAACCTTCCCACTTCTCCAACAGCTCACCTGAAGGCCTTCATCCCCTGAATGACTTCATCCACCAGAAAGCCTGCAGATTGATTTGAATTTTTACACCTGTGCGGTTGTAACCCCTGTGAGCAAATTGGACTGAGGTGTTCAGCTTGAAACCAATTCCTCTGTGCAGTTTGAACATCTGAAAGTGGGAGAAGGCCATCTGAGTATTTGTGGAAGCAGATGTCTTCTATAGTCCTGTGTGTGCCCCTGGGGGGAGCAGGTAGTGGTGAAGTTTGGGAGCTTTCTGACTAATCATGTGGCTGAGTTCTCCAGATCTAGAGTTGGGGTGTGTACAGCTCGTTTCAGTTAAGCTCTCAGGGTGTTGTTGCTTGTGCCTGACCTCTCTGGCTCTCTGTTGGCCACTGGAGCCCATCCATAAAGACGAGTGCTCGAAGGAGGTTTGCTTTTATGCTGAAAGTTATGGAAGTGCTGCAGTTCAAAGATGGAGCATAAGTGGAAGTAATAGTTTATGAAGGGAGAATCCAAAATAGTTGCATTTCAATTTTTCTGACAAAAGGCAGGACTAGGGTTGCGTGTGGAATACGTGAAAATTATCCCGGTTGTTTGGTGTTCTGTGCTAGAATAGCCAGAGGGTGTGGTTAGGAGGGAGCAAAGCTTTTGTCTGCCTGTTACTGGCTGGGATGCTCTGTTCCAGACCTCTTTTTTTCCTGCTAAAGTAGACAGGAGAAACTTGTTAAACAGGAAATTGTGCTACAAATGTGGCATGCAACATGTATGCCTTTTGACTGCTGGTAAATGTTTTAAAAACTTTGGAGTTGCATGAACTTCTTGCAATTGTTGAATATTTTCTGTTTGCAGGGTTGGTAGCATTATATGAAGAACCAGAGGAACCAAGTAATGCACCGGAGTATCCTTTTTATCCTTGTGAATGGTTCATAGAGATCTCACGCCAAACAGCAATACTGCTACTGACTCGTAGAAGAGCTGAAGAGGCTGATTTAGAAGACGTATGCTGAGAATATGGCTTTTATGGATGTCTTTTAGCCAATAATTGCATTCTTACAAGCTAACAAAGTTTGACAGAATGCAAGAGAACTGTGTGTGCGCCAGCAATTACAATGTTAAGTTATAGGCCGTTACAGAATGACTTGTAGCATTAGATTTGAGTATTTACAGTATCTGTGGCTTCTGAAGTCTTTAATGATACAAGAGGGACAAGAAAGGAACATCTTGTGTTTCTTGCTGGTTTTAAGCAGCATCCCTTTTTGGCTCTCGCTTCTATTTCTTGTTTATTCCTTGTAACTTCAAAACTTCTACATTTAAGAGAGGAAAAGAGGAGGAGGGTGTAGTGAAACATGAGAATTTCTGCTGTGTCAACTGATGTCCTGTTTTTGTTCTTTTTTTTTCCTTAGGGACCAATGAACTTGAAAAGCTTTCTTATTTTTGTAACTTCTTCCTGGAGAATAAAAAAAATGTAGTAATCTTGAGCAGTTTAATGCAATTTTGGTCATGCATATTGCAGCACTGACTTCATTGTAAGTGTGAAAACTAAAATGCAGTTCTGCTGTCTAACTGAAGAAATACTTAACATCTGAACATCAGCTTTCTGAAGCATCATCTGGGAGCTTCAGTTCCTGAGAATCCAGAAATAGAGACACTTTGCTTGGAAGTGGCAGAGATGCAATTAAAATATGAAGCTGTGTTGGAAGAAAAGAAAAACCTGAAAATAAAGGTAAAATATAAGTATAAATATAAAGTCTACAATAGTATTCCTTAGCAGTTCCATATTACACAACAAGAATGGTACTTAGAACTAACTTTCTCCCATTAAAGTAATAATTGTTCTGACATTGTTTTGCCTTGCTGCTGAGGAATGCTGATAGAATTCATTGCAGTAAAGACTTTTTTTATTGTTTGTTTTTGTTTTTTTTTTCTGGTGGGACACTTCTTATATTCTATAACATGGAATAGCATTGCTAAACCTGGGATTTAATTTCTTTAGTGAATGTATATCTTATCGGGGCTAATGCCGTGTCTCTGTTCAAGCCTGTCTGGATGTGTTTGACGGAGACCAGCTCACAGGGACGTCTTAGAGAGACAGACGGACTACTGCTCTGGTGGCAAGTAGCAATTCTTTATTTCTCAACCAGAGTTTTTATACTCTCCTGTGAGAACTTGTCAGTTCCTACCAAGCTTGAGTGCACTGTTTACATTACTGCTATTCTTACCGTGAGAATACAAGTTCTGCAAGTTCTACAAGTGAGGGACTACGTGTCTGTCCAAGGATTCACACATTATTCTGTTTGTGCTGGTCTTATCTTAGACCTGCAGGTGTTCTTGAAATATATTTATTAACTTGGGCCCTGGAACGATGAGAAACTAAGCGTGTTGCCAAGAGCCCTGATAGTCCACATCCTCCCTTTCAGGAGGAGCAGCTTTTGTTGTTGGCATGATATTCTGTTCCTGACCCTTTCAGGCCAGACAGAATATTGCTCTCCAGGCTTTTGGCTTTCATTATTCTGTTTTTGACCATTTCAGGCCCTCAGAATGTTTAATAGTTCTGCTCATGTGTTCATGTTGACTGATATTATGTAGCTTATGCTTCTGTGAGTCTTATGAAAAAGAAGAATGCTAATGGCTGAGAGAGCTGGGGTTGTTTAGTCTCGAGAAGAGGAGGCTGAGGGGAGACCTCATTGCTCTCTGCAGCTACCTGAAAGGAGGTTGTGGAGAGGAGCGAGCTGGGCTCTTCTCCCAAGTGACAGGGGACAGGACGAGAGGGAATGGCCTCAGGCTCCACCAGGGGAGGGTCAGGCTGGACATCAGGAAAAAATTTTTCCCAGAAAGGGTCATTGGGCACTGGCAGAGGCTGCCCAGGGAGGGGGTTGAGTCACCTTCCCTGGAGGGGTTTAAGGGACGGGTGGACGAGGTGCTGAGGGATGTGGTTTAGTGTTTGATAGGAATGGTTGGACTTGATGATCCGGTGGGTCTCTTCCAACCTGGTGATTCTATGATTCTAATGTATCTCTTGTAAAGGCTTTCAAAGTGCAAGTGGAAGGAGGGCTATTGTATATTAGTTTGCGTGTGACCTGGCAGACTTGGATGTAGCAGGATGTTACCAGTGGAGGGACTCCTATCCATGTGGAACTGGCACTTTTCAGCTAAAATTATCTAGGTATTTCTGACACAAGAGTGGATCTGAAGTGCCAGCTGAGGCACAGCTGTTCTGTAATGGGTTCACAGGCTGTGAAACAGCTCTGGGGAGCAAACAACTTGCCTTTATGAGAGGTTACTGACTATAAACCTAATGACGTTGCAGAATGGAACCTTTGAGAACCTTGATAAGCTGGAGGCTTATGTGCTGCTGTAGGTTTCCATGCAATTGTTGGAAGAGGGTGGCTGTTCTTTTATGTGACCATCACTCTGGGTTTGTTACTGGGAAACAACCACCCCACTTTAGTTCCAGGAGGAGGGATTCTTGGTCATTACTCCTTTGTATTTCTCTCCTGGAGTGCCCTTTTGCTGTCTTAGTAGCTCTCAACCTCCTCTGTTATCCACTGTGAGTCCTTCCAGCTACATTTGTTATTTCTTACTAGGAATGATACTGAAAATGCTGGCAAATAAACTCTCTAAGACTCATTATGGAGTTTTAGAAAGCAAGCATCCTTGATTACAGTGTTGGATGCATGGAGGAATAATTCCATCGATTGTGCCTAACGACGCAAGCTTGTTGCAGAATTGATTTCCCATCTGCCTGCATATGTATAACATTTCCCAGTAATCTCATGCATATTCTGTTACTTCCAAGAATTAATTTTAATATCATTATGAACTTCACAAAAGGCAAATCTCCCCTAATTTGTACCAGTTCCCTTGTCTGTTCAACTGTGTATTCTTTAGGTAAGGAGAACCTATAAACAAATGGAAATGATAACATAAGACACATCTGTCCAGCACGTAATATACCTAACACAAGGTGTTATTCCTAGCGAAAACAGTGTCTGACAAACATGCTGGGAGACACGCTGTCTGAAAAGCAGCAGCTGGCTTTCAACAAAATAGTTACTTGGATGAGTCTTAAATGAAGTTAGAAAACTGATTCTACATTAGCTCAAACCAGAATATCCCAGTTTTGCAACAGTTGCTACTTCTTGCATCATATCCCTCCTTTTCTTTTGGACCCGTTGATTCTCATCTAAAGGTCCACACCTTTCTCCCCACAAGATAACAAGCAAAGCAGAATGACACTAACATTGTTAGCCCAGCTGGGCTTTCCCCTCAGGCCTCTGTACCTCCTTGATTCCCATGTGGTGAGCAGTTGGGGATTGCTGTTCTGCAGTCCATGTAGCAGCAACCTTCTTAGTCGGTGAATAATGAATCCGAGGTCCTTTTCCAGCTTACTTCACAGCTCTGTATATAGTCAAAAGTACTTTGTACGGTCCTTTCCACCTGGGTTCGGAGGCCCAGGACTTGATATACACCAAGTCTCCAAGCTGGAATGGATGTGCTGGCGTATCAAGGCCTGGAATTTGTTAGCAGTCACTAATTTCTGCAACTCCTAGAGAGTCCTTCCTAAAGACAGCAAATAGTTATTAATGTCCAAGTTCCCTTGAGTGGTGATATCTCCTGGGGTATGTGGCATCTCCATGTAAAATAACTCATGGGATAAGGCCTCCTTATCCAATCCAAGGTTGAATTAAAATTCTTAATAATGTTAAAGGTAGAGCTTCTACTCAGGTCATAGAAGTCTCCTGACATGTTTTACCCAACTGCAACTTCAAAGTATAATTCATTCTCTCTGCTTTCCCACTAAACTGAGGCCTGTAAGGCATATGCAAATCCCAAGATATTCCTAGGACACTGCTTATTTGTTTGATTACTTCTGCCACAAAATGAGGACTTCTGTCTGAAGACCTTTCTTAAGGCACCCCAAACCCTGCAATAATTTATTTAAGTAAAATTTTTACCATTTCTCTTGCCTTAGCGGTGTGAGATGGGAAAGCCTCTGTCTGGCCCAAAAAGGTTTCTACTAAAACTAGAATGTGTCTATATCCTTATTTTTGGACTAACTCAGTAAAATCTATTTGCCACTCTCCAGGGGAATTTCCTGCCTTAACATTCCCAAGTATTACTCGATTATTGAGATCGGGATTGTTTCTTTGGCATACCCCACACTTTTCCACACAGAAGGAACAACTTTTGTCATGGCTTTTCCTGTAACTACTTTCTTTAAGTGTTCTAAAAGATTTTCTGTTCCTCAGTGTACTTTATAATGCTCTATTTGGCCAATTCCCTTAAAGGAATAGGAGGCATTACCACCAGGGGGTATGACAAAGTCCTTCGCCTGCTCCTTCGCCTGTTGTGTCCTAATCAATTCAAGCATCATATCTAGGAACTGTTTCTGGCAATTTTATGCCCTTATCTGGTGCTAAGGCCACGATGCCTGTTTCTGCAACCTCTTTTGCAGCTTTATTAGCTAATTGATTTCACAATATGGTATTAGATTTCTCCAGCTGATGTGCCTTACCATGCATAGTACCCACTTCTGTAGGTTGCTGAATGCTGGCTGGTAATTTTTTCATTTGTTCTGTATACTTAATTCCAGTCCCTTGTTCTGTTAAGCTCCCTCTCCTTCCACGTGGCTCCAGGGGTGTGCACAACTCCCATGTTTGGAGTCTGTCCAGATATCTACTTTCTTGTCTCGACTTAAATCCAAGGCCCTGGTTAGGGCCACTAATTTGGTTTTCTGAGCAGAGGTGGTTGATGGCAAAGCACAAGCTTCCACTACTGAGCTTATTGTGGTAGCTGCATACCCTGACAACCTCTTTCCTCCTTGCACAGAGCTGCTCCTGTCTGTAAATAATCCCTAATTTGCACTCTGAAGTGGTTGATTGTTAAGGTCCAGGTGGCTGGAATATACTTCTTCAGTCGTCTGCCAACAATCATGCTCAGGAGTCCCTTCTACATGGTCAGTAGAAAGAAACACTGCTGAGTTAACAGCTGAAGTGATCTTAAGCAGGACATCACCCTGCTCCAAAAATACCACCTGGTACTTTAACATTCAAGTAGGAGAGAGCCAATGTCGTCCTTTTTGTTCCAGGACAGCGATAACCGTGTGTGGTACATACACTGACATTTTCTGGGGGTTGTAAATCTGCGAGCTTCCTGGATTGACATAACTGTAGTGGCAACTGCTTTCAGGCAGCCCAGCCATCCTTGGCTGATGTTATCCAGTTCTTTTGAGACACAGGACATTACGTGTCACTGTTCTCCCAGAAACTGAGATAGTACTCCCAGGGCCGCCCCACGTCTTTTATGCGTGAAAAAGCTCAAAAGGCTTTATTAAGTCCAGTAGCCTGAGTGCTGGTACTTTAATTAGAGGCAATTTTAAATATTTGTAGGCTGCTCTGCTGTTATCAGTCCAGTCCAAATGCTCAGGGGGAGATATCTTTAATGCCTCGTACCAAGGCTTTACTAAAAGTCTGTAATTTGAAATCCAAAGCCAACACTGTCCACTATCCCAAGAAAGGCTCTCAACTTGTGGAATGTACGGGGCTCTGGGAGTTGATAAATAGCTTCCTTTCTTTCTGTTCCCAATTGCCGCTGTTCTTGTTCTCAGATCCAAGCTAAGTCACAGTTCATCGTGCCAGCAGAGCCTTCTCTCTAGGAACTCTGTAACCACGTAGACCCAAAAAGTTTAAGACTTATGATCAGTTGCAAACAATCCTCTCTAGCAGTTGTAGCAATGAGGATATCATCCACATATTGTAATATTGTTCCCCCATCTTTTTCTTTTTTCCATGTTTCTAGTTTTTCAGCTAATTGATTCCCCAGAATTGTACTGTTTTTAAAGCCTTGGAGTAGAACAGTCCATGCATACTGAGGTTTTCTGCCAGTTTCGGGGCTTTCCCATTCAAAAGCAAAAAGCGCTTTGCTTCCCTTTTCAAGGGAAGTGCAGAAAAAGGCATCTTAGAAGTCTAGTAGTGTAAACCAACCCTGTGTTTCAGTTAAACCTGTTAAAAGAGTGTATGGATTCACAACCATTGGATGTATCCTATACTAAATGGTGACACTTACCATTTGCCTTTAAACTGGTAAAATCAGAGTATTCTATTGTGACTCACATTCCACTAACAACTTATATTTCAAGAATTTCTGAATTACTGATGCTAACCCAAGCTAGCTTCCAGTTTTGTAGGATATTTTTTAATTCTTGTTGGGACCAATCCTGGTCTCAAATCGCCTCCTTACAGTTTCTGTTTACTTGGACCTTCCAGCTGTCTCTCTAGCCCGCACTGCCAGGACCACAGCATCTTCAGCCTCTCAAGGGATTACTTTTCCTTGAAAGCTGACATCCTGTAATAACAAAGCTGTCGTTTGATATATTTGGATTCTGATATATAGACCTCAGTTTCCTGTTGCCCAAATCTTATTTGAGCCTTGGCCTCTTCCCCTGTGTCTTCCCTTATACCCTCCTTTTCCACAAGCATTCCCTTCCAGCACTGCTAATAATCTCTTTCTCTCCCTATTTCTGTATGCCACTCAAGCAACATCCAGTAATTTTCCTGAGTCTCGTGCTCAGCTCCTTGTAAAACAACGGAGCCACTATTCCCCATAAAACTCCCAATGCCTGCTTTATGAATCCGCTCCTTCTCTGTACCATCAAACATTACTTGCTTAATCACCATAATGTCTTCCCAGTCAGTGTCTTGCATTTTAATCATTATCTCAAAAGTGCTAACTGTCCGATCTGGATTATTTCTATGATTTCCCACTGTTAACTTCCAATTGTTCAAATCAGTAATAAGAAAAGGGACTTTTATAATCACTTGTTCTTCATTTCCCACAGCCTGATATAAGGGAGTTTGTATAACTTCTCCTTGTTTACCTCTCATTCGTCCCGCTATCGGACTGAAGCCTTCTGCTCCCATTAATGATCAGCCACCCTGAGCATCATTCTCTCATTCATCTACTTCTCATCCCTCATTGTGAGACCCTCTAAGGTGGTGTCCAGAAATGATCAATAAATCAGTTTTGTCCTCAGGTCCACCACTTTTTGTTGTTCATAAACTTCCAAACATCTTTGTCCAATACTACAAGCAGAGCAATATCTTTTCAAAGTCTTTCCCTTATCTTTTTCCAAGGCTAAGAGAAAGGGATTACCAGGTGCTAAGATCCCATTCTTTTGGCCGCTCTGGGCGATTCTGCAAAGTGAAAACCATATCAGCATATATTGCCTCATGCCACTTCTGTTCCCTTCACAAAAACATCATCTGCAGCAAAGTATTAGAATCTAAAGTCGTATTGAAATACTGAATAAGATTTTCTCTAGCTACCACCTGATTTGGAGGTCCACTGAGTTGTCTCCAATGCATTAAAACACACACCAAAAGGGATTTCTCTGCAATGATCCCACACCCATATTATAAACAGTCAATTATGGACAGACCAACCAAAATAAATTGCAATTACCCCTGCAGTGTCAAGACATTAGACAAAACAAATCATGCCAAAGTCAGTTTCCCAAACTTAAACAAATTGGAACTCTTGACTGCTCACACAGACAATCACACAGACAGTTATGAATCGCAGGCAAACTGAAACAAAATCATGATTATATGCTGAAACTGGAGACTGTGACCCCAAAATCCTGATGATATGCCAAAGCCGGGGACTCTAATCTCGAGTCCAAATTCAGGGACTAACCCCTTAAGTGCCTTTACATCCCAACCCTGCAGGGCTTTCACCGCCACCTTACTAGCAGGCAAACGAAACTCAGGAAGGATGCTTTAATTCTTGCCAGTGGAATCCTTGCTCCCAAGACACAATCCAAAGAGTCAAGAGTTTGGCCCTTAGTGGAAAACAAAATGGTCTTGATTGTGTAGTGGCCATCCTTGGTGGTAAAATCTACAAGAATGATGAAATGCTGCTTTAGCGGTTCTCGTTAGTGCATAGTGATTGCTGTAATTTAGTGTTGCTATGAGAAACATGGGTATTTTAATTTTTTTGAGTACTTGTTTATTTTTAAACTACTCTGCACTGGCATATTTCAGAGACTCAGTCCTAATGCTTTAGCTGTTTTAGAAGCTTGAGCTTCCCTTTAATTGACCTCAGCTCCAATAAACACCTTCATGTGTTTCTTTGGGAATGGCTTGACAAGTAAAGGTCGTCCTTTAGTGCCATACTTTCCAGAAAGTGTAATGAGAGCCATTCTGATTACAGGAAATGTTAGTTTAGGTACTGTTGCTACGAATGTGACAAGGTTTGGTGTCTAATGATTCACTAAGAAGAGCTGGCTACTGATTTGTTTCAGTAACACCTGAAATCATATGAGTATCATGAGTACACTGTCAGCAGGTCTGTCCTGACAAATAAAAGAGGTCCAGGAAATAAGGGAGAAAAATTAAAGTAGGACTCCTGGTTGTCCATAATGCTTTTTTTGTTCAGTTTCTTTGGACTCTCGTTTCAACCACTTCAACAGTGTCTAAGATAAGTTTGCTCTACAAAATGCCAGCTGCAGGCAGTGCGGGTGTGAGCTGGTAAGTAAAATCTGGTGTTAGAACTAGGTATTAGTTCCTGGTCCTCCCTATTCAGCATTATCAGTACAGCCTGGAGTCTAAATTAAAAGCCATTGGCTTACCAGTTGATACAGATGTTTTACAGTTTTCTTGATGCCATCCCGACTTAGACAAGTACACTGAGAGTCACAGGACAAGACTAACTCCATCTCACTCTAAGCTGAGAGTTGCTACGCATACGTCCTAATATCTTAGGACCACCAGACTAACTCCTGAAAAAGATTTGGACACATTTTCAAGGTGGAGTTGGATGGCTCTGAGTTTAAACCGAGGTATCCTAAGAGCAGTGGTGATCTGCTCTCCAATGAAACTAGAGCAACTTAGGAACTTCTGTGCTTGTTTTTAAAACTATCTGCCTCAAATCTTGGGATACTTTCAACTCTATTTAAAGTTCAGAATTTGCCACCTCTCAGATGTGCCTTTGCTGCAGGTTATGAGGGAAGTGGATCAGGGAAGTGACCAGACTTTAGATAAAAGCTATCAAAGATGCTCTTAACCCAGATGATTTCTTTTATTTGCTTTAGAGCATGGATGCCAGCACAAAAACTAGGAGGAGGTTGTAAACTTTTAAAAATATTGCGGTAGAAGATGAACGTATACACCTAGAGTATTTGTGCAGAGAAGCTACAAAATGTTTCTTTTGGTGCTGTAGCCTCACTAAGTGACTTATACCATAGTCAGAAAGAAGTAGAGCAGGTAAGGGCAGTGACATGATTTCAGGTAAATATCCTACAGGCAAACATCCTTGATTAACTTTTCTGAGTATGGTCCAGTCTCAGTGTTACTTTATAGCTTAGATATTACACACAACAGAATTATGGACCCAACCAACCCTTTTGTTTCAGACAAAACAACTGGGAGACATGTAAGCAGTCTACAGTTTTAATCCCTGTATCTTGTATATCCAAAGTTTGGAGTTGTTTTTCTTTGAGCTGTTGAAATGGAAAATCAAATGTTACCTCAACAGTGACATAGCAAAGTCTAAAGTGAGGGACTGTAAATAGAGTTTGAGCTGACATTTCAGCTTGGAAGTCAGGAGAAGGAATGAAATGAAGCAGCCAGCATGAATGCTCACTTTTCTGGAGGGAAAATAACATTTAAGAGATTATTTTTCTACTGGTATTGCAATTTCTAAAGCTGCATCTGAAGACCATTTATTCTTATACCTTTCAAAACACATTCTTATTTAACACAAAACTAATTGCCATCTGCTTTCCTTACCCCATCTCTCCATTGTCTTTGAATTCTCTGCAGTAATTCCCGAATATAGATTGGAAAGGAAACTATTTACCAGCCTAGAATGATTATAAGATTTGGTAACAAATCTTGACATGCCAAACTTGGTGTCTGCAGTTGGGAGAATTCCTCATTGCTGTTTTGTGTGTGCTAGCCTTGAGTTTTTAATTAAATCTGATACAGCAGTCACTCACAGCAGCCCTGCTTGTCTAGGCAGTATCACATATCCAGAAGCAGCATCCTGAGCAGCCTCTGCAGAAGGTGTTTTTCATAAGAACCTTTAAAGCGAAGCAGTCTGAGGTGAATGAGACACACAACACAGGTCTGCGAAAATTTGCTGGGGCTGGAAAGTGGGAGAGTTGCCCACAGATTTCTTCCTTTGCATTCCCTTTCACTGTAGTATTGTAAACAATAATATTTTTGTGGTAGTTCTGGGACATACTGTCCTCACTTGGTGCATAAAGTCTTGGATGATCTCTCTGTCTAGAGAGATACTTTTTTTTGACCAAGCCAGGCTAGCAAAGAACTGCCTTTAGGAAGTAGTAAAGCTGGTAGCCAAATAAAAGGCAATGTTTCACCTTGTGTCTTTAGAAAATAACCCTGCTTTTCTGGTCTTTGTGCTCTTGCAGCTTTGTGTTCCAGAGCTCAGTGTGTGAGCCCTGCTCAGTGCTCGCTTCAGGTTGCTGTGATGAACTATGTGCTCTTGCTTGTTTACTACATTCTTGTTCACTTGTTTTTCTGTTAATTCCTGTTATAAGAAGTCCATTTTCAATTGAAAGTGAAGCTTGATAAGCCTCTCCTGCTCTCATCTTTATGAAGCCAGTGTAAGCTTGGCTGTAGGACATGGCACCTGGGAGATTCAACTGCAACATGAACAGAGAAACACGATTCATCTAGCTATAATCCAATTAGTTAGTGGAATCCAAACGAAAAAGCTGTAACAGTGACAGCCGTAACAACTTACCTGCTACCCTGGATATATATTCAACAACCACATTTTCTTTACAGTATGCCTCTGCTTGTTTTCACACTTGGTAGATATAACCCTCAGAACAGACCATGTTTCTTCACAAAGCAACATCCTGAACAGCCTCTGCAGATGATATTTGTTGTGCTCTACCTGGCAACATCTTCAACAAGTCCCAGAGGGTTTATTACCTGCTTAAGCAATGCCTAAAATCTTGTGCTTATTAACTCTATTCCAACATGTCCTCTCCACTGGGAATAAGCTTATCTGTCAATTCTTTACAGGACGTAGATGATTTATCTGGCTATGGGGTACTAAGGCCGTGCGTTCTGCTGCCAGATTTCCCTTTCTCCTGGTGAATGCAAAACCAAGAAACTTAAAAGTCCTGCTCTGAGGAGAAGATAATGTAAAAACTTCTACTGATGTGAGTGAAGCCAGGATTTCATGTCATTTTACCTCATTTTCATTTATGAAATCCAGGTAGTGTGTCAGGAGGTCACTGAAGTCAGAGAGGAGCTGTGCTCATTTATGCTTCATATTTTCTGCTAGTTAAAACCTTCTATAAAGTTTATGTGGAGATATTTCCTTACAGTTTCCTCCCCTTGTCCCCCGCTATCTCCTTCTCGTGCCATTTCTTATCCAACACTTCATTGTCAGTTTTTGTCTCTTGACATTTTTCCCCACTAAGTCCAAATCCCCCTCATTCCCAAGCTTTCACTGCACGTACCATGACTCTTGTCCTTGCAACACAAGGCTTTTTAGCCTTCATAATACATTTGACGGTTTTTATCAATGAAAATAAGGATAGGCTCAATGAGCTGATGTTGCTTCTAAAAAATGCTGTGACATAGTTACATGTCTGAATGTTTTCGGCACAAATACCTTTATTTCAGGTGATTCTAGACTCCAAGATAATGAATAGCTCTTTCTTAGGATATTATGCAATGGACAGGTTTGCCCCATAACGGCTTCCTCTTCAATTTTAATGACGTGATTGCAAGTCTTTGGTGTCAGAGTTCAGTGCTGTCCCAGCAGCTCATCTGTCATAGATCTGTGAATTCAGTGAGGGTTTTGATCTTCTAGATTATTTCAGCAAACGAAAATGTTACTACATCTTTGATGCAATAGAAAAACACAGAGCACTCTCAGCCCAGTGTGTAGTCTTTTCACTCCTGCCTTAATTATCCCCATTTAAAGTAAAACGTGTTCCACCTGGGTTTGATATTTTTTGTAGGTGAGTTTATTTTTTCACACTCCTGGGACATGTTTCTGCTGTCTTGGAAACAAGAAGCTGTTTTCCCGGAGTCCACAGGTTGTCTTGGTAAGGTCTTTCAAAATACCAGGGAGACCGGCATCACCAGGGAACAAGGCTGATACAAAATAGATTGAAAAGATGTTCAAGGCCAGGTTGGATGGGGCTTTGAGGAATGTGATTGAGTGGGAGGTGTCCCTGCCCATGGCAGGGGATTTGGAACTGGATGGGCTTTAAGGTCCCTCCCAACCCAAACCGTTCTATGATTCTATGAAGATAATTAAGACATTAGCATGTCTCTGGATTCCAAGTTATTATTTCCCTTATGGAAAAGGATGATCTCTATTAACTAGACAGGCATATCAAAATGATTAATACTAAATTATACACCTATGTTTGAAAACAACAATTGCTGGCTCTTGCAGACCTGTGTGGACATTGTACCTCGAATCTGCATGCATAGAGTTAGACATTCAGCTGTGAAATGGTTATGCTTGTGTCCTTCAGAAAGAAGGGTCGTAAGGCTAAATGGAAGTGTCCTCTCTCCTCCTGCTGACCTACAAGCCACCATAAAAAGAATAACTTTGACTTTTGAAATCAAAACCCTCAGGGTTCTCCCAGTCTTGCTCACTTTAGAGAAGACAAACCACAAAAAGTAAAAAAAAAAAGCAACCCCAAAGTTGCATCATATTGGAACACCTGCAGGGATGGGTCATCCACAGCTTCCCTGGGCAACCTGTTCCAGGACCTCACCACTCTCATCATGAAGAAACTCCTCCTTATGTCTAGTCTAAATCTGCTCCTCTCCAGTTTATAACCACTCATGGTTCCTTGGGTTGGTTGCCTTCATCACAGTAGCATCTCATAAACGATGACTTTATCCTCTCAGCCTTCATGACCATTGTACAGTTAATAGGCTCAAATGTGTGTATGGCAAGTGGCACTATGGAAAAATTGAATCTGTTAACTTAAAACACCAAGCTACGAGAATGAAGTGGAGCTCTTACAGTACAAAAAGAGATTGTAGGGAGACAACAGCTGCCTGACAGGTATAGATTAATAAGACTTTAGTATTCAAAACCATGCAACTGTCCATCTTTTGAGCTCAGGTTCTGCATGCTTCTGAAAAACAGTCAAAGAAACAAAAACCTCAGCTGCATATTTAAGCTGACCAAATGGAAAAACTGTGGCCTATAGAAAGCATAAACCTGGCTGGATTCCTCCTGCACAAGAGGAAGCTGAATGTATATGAAGGGGCCAAGAGAACACCTGCTGTTTGTGTGGCCCTGCTCTCTATCTGCACAGTACAGGGTGTTTTGAAGTGCTGTAAATATAAGAAATATTGGACAAAAAAAAATCCTCTGTGTAAAATAATGCGAATCCTGGATGCTGTCTAATTCAAAAGGGATATGTAAATTCTCAGGCATTTGCCAGAGACCTATGACTGTATTTGTCTAGTGTTCTCCACTGGGAAATTCTGAGGATATTGGCAATACATTTTTAATTAAAAAGTACTTTTTTGCAAACTTTAATCTTGCACATCACACCACAGCTGACTGTGGTGTGTGCATCGTTTCATGCAAAAATAAATGTATTTCCAGAATCCAACAGATTAACATCCTGAATTCAAGTTATATCAACGGTGAGCCTTGTTCTGCTTATTTGCCCTCGGGAGACATCGAAGCTAATGAACTTAGCCTGGAGATCACAGACTCTCCTGTGTCATGCTCATAGCCGTAGTATTAACCAATTTGACTAATATCTGTGGTGTGTTCTTTCATCTGTTTTGTCTCTTCTTTCCAAAGTAAATTTTCACAATTTTCAAAGAACAAACCCCAAATTATAATCCTTTTAGTGGGTTTTATTTTAAATAACTGTTTTGTAAAATGAAAGTGCAATAACAGCAGAACAGAACAGCAGTGACCAAAGCATTGCTTCTCTTCTCTATCTTTACCCATTAAATATTTACTTCCCATTCCAGTTCGTGCATAAATCAGCAAAACTTTCTTAAGATTTTCTTCCTTTTCTATCCACAGCTGCCAGTGGAGCTGTGCTAGGCACCAGAGCGGGTGTCTGACTGTGTTCTGTCAGTCTGCCTCGGAGCACAGGCGTGACCACAGTTATTTCTAAATGTCCAGGGAGTGAAGGAGGAACAATAATTGATGCTGCTAGTAGCATCTCTCTTTTTAAACTATTCTCTTGTTTAGGATCACAAGAAAGATGTTTTTGTAACATCCTGTACAGAGAAAGTGCCTTCTGGCTACAGCTTGTCATCGCTGTCTGTTTGAAGCACTAAGTCGTTGTCCTCGTGCCATACAAGTTTTGCACATTCAGAGCTGCACAGTTTTCACTTAACCTGGCCGTGTGGCCATGAAAACTATTCACTGCCAGCACAGGCAGATTTATAGTTTAAGGACTGACTTTCTGCCTAAAAGACAAGGATTTAAAATCTTTCTGTTACCAGCTGTTTTATTAAATACCAGTGATGTGAGGGCTTTAGCGGAAGTTCTGTCTAAGTATCTGAAGGGAGTGTTTGCACCAGTGTCTGTTGCAGGTCAGGGCTAAATTCATTCATGGAATGACCGGACTGAATTCAAGTCATACTAGGAATAAACTGTCCTATTTATGCCTTTTGCTAGATGAATGAACAGATTAGAGACATGTGGATGTTAATGTACCATAAGATTGAGTGGGACTATGCCCTGCTGGATCCCCTCTGAGCACTTCAGACTACAGCAGAGCATAGATCTGTGCGGGTGGCAGTTATCACCAGCTTGCAGCCGTATAATCTACAATTACCATCCATTTATCCTCGTTTAGCATTAGCAACAAAGATTCTGGCATCAGAACTAGTATGCATGGCTCCACACTCTGTCTAGGTCACAGCCCAGACATATCGAGTCCTCGGAGACCCAGAATGTTTCCCATATGCACGGTTTGACTGTAGCTAGCGGATCTGATGCTCATCGCTCTTTGGATTGCTGACTGGGAATCTCTGCAGTCTGATTCACTGTCTGCAGGCGATCTGTGGTTGAGTAACCGTATCTTGCTGCCACTGAAGTTGGTCTGGGAGTCCTTGCAACACAATTGCATGTCCTTTAGGGAAGATCTTCTTTAATATTAAAATAAACAGATGTCTTGGTGGTTTCTGATATCATAAGTATTCTTTCCTGTGAAGTAATATTACTATTATTAGTGGGTTCATATGCATTGAAAAAGTTCTTTTATTCCCCTCTCCTCCTTTCATCCCACATACATTCTGGTTTTACATGTGCGAAGAACATTGCTCTCCTTGTGGTTCTTGTCAATGTGTTAAGCTGCTCCTAATGGGATTTCAGTATCATCATACGAGTCTGGGATGTCTGCGTGGGGATTTGTTAGTCATACATTTGTAGTAAGAAGTCTGTTGACAGCTACATGTTGGATAGTCTGAGTGCATTTTTAGATACGAACATATGCTGTCAGTGTAAATACACACCCACACACATATATATATTTATATTTACTGTTTGACTAAGCCTGTTTCCCTAAGCCATGGGATAGCGACACAGGGGCTGGACATGTGGACAGAATCTTACCTGTTGTTCTGGGGTCCTGAATACCTTGCTATAGTACCAGGCTGTAGGTTCAGGCTATGTATGAGTGTAAACTCCTGGATTTTGGGCCTGTTCTTCCTTGCTAAATAAATCGTGGACAGCTTTCTCATCCACATGCCAAAGGATGCAGGCTGGCTACATTCACGGAGCTGTGTTTTCTGCGCTGTTTGTGTGACTCTTAACACACAGTTATTAGTTTTCTCATTCTTGTTTTTTCTCAGTTCAAGATGCTGGAAATAGTGCAAGATCTGTATTGTAGCCCATCAAAATGGTGGTTTCATGTTATGAGTACAAAGATGCTGCATGCCTTGGGACGTACCATGAATGTGTACTGGGAATTTCTCAGGATGTAAAGTCTCCTGGACAGTGTAAGGTAAAGAAACCATGCTGGTGCACTCTTTCCTATGTTACCCATAAGCCCTGGAACTTGTTTATCCCAGAACCGGGTCTAGATGTTGCTCTGAAGACTGCTAGGGAGCATAGGTCACAACTATGCATGGGAGACAGCAAAGACTGGCATGGTATTGACTGTAACCACCAGAGCTCGAACCCTTTGACTCATCCTGTTCCATTTGGTGCTATAACCACAGCCTGTGTGACTACAGAGGAATCTCCTGAGGCTGGAGTTGTACCTTTATCACAGAACTATCAGAAAATGGTTTGTGTTGGAAAGGACATTAAAGCTCATCCAGTAGCAACCCCCTGCTATGGTCAGGGACACCTCCCACTGGGTCAGGGGGCTCAAAGCCCCATCCAACCTGGCCTTGAACCCATCTAGGGATGGGGCAGCCACCACTGCTCTGGGCAACCTGGGCCAGTGTCTCCCCACCCTCACAGGAAAGCATTTCTTCCCAAGATCTAAGTTTATGAGCTAAAGACAAATGCTGGCTATCTAAACGGCACACTGCAGAGGTGTGCAAAGAGCTTAGTAAGAGGTTGCCACGCTAGTATGATTCTACTTGTGTTCCTTCACCAGGGCTGGCTGACACAGCTGTACTAAGCCAGCCAGAGAGCTTTCCTTGGGAAGGATGGATTGCACTGTGTAGGAAAACCCTGGTTACAAATGTCCTGTCTTTGTGGTCTGTCTGTTTTGGTTTAGGGATCAGCTTTAAAACACCTAGATGTTCATTTTGGAGTTTTTAAGAATGCAGAACGTTAATGAAGTATTTTTTTCCAGAGGGAAATACATGAGTGAATTAAAGCACGGGTGACATCCTAGACAAAATTTATCTGCGAGAATAGAAAAACACAGTGGGAATACTCACTGATTAAGAATGCTGCTGCTGTCATCTCGCATAATTTGTTAATGTTCGGTGTCCTCAAAAAAGCATAAAGGAATTAGGGCCCTAATTCCATGAGGATTCACTGGGTCTTGGTTACGCTACTTCCATGGCCTGTTTGGTAAACAAACCCTATTACAGTCACCTTTGCTCTTCAGCACATACGCACAGCCCCTACTTGTCACTGCTGAGGAAACATGAGCTTGTGCAGATGTGCATACTTGACTTCTGCTCTGGCGCAGTGTGAAAGCTTGTTGTGTTGCATTTAGCGTACAAATTGCATAGTAACGTGTGATCAATATGCTAACCCCACAAAATTTTAAGGTGTTTCTCACACAAGCTGAGAAGGGCTTTGCTGTGGTGCTCCTTTCGCATCATTGAACCTCACTTGCTTCCTTCCACCACCCCACACGACAGTGATGCTGCAGCAAAACCAAGCAGGCTGCCTTGGACAGATTGACCCTGGGGAACTGTTGTTGATGAAGCAGACTGTAGCCTGCTTACTGAACAGAGTAACTCAGCAATGCCACAGCTGATGCTCAGAAGACTCTGTTCTGTTCTTGAACCAAGATATCCAAAAGCCTGGGCCTGGATTTCCTCAAAGGCTGTGTTCTACTCCACTGACTAGCTCTGACTCCAGCCCTTGAGCCCCAGGAGCAAAGTGTGATGGTGTCAGGCCACCACCACTGAGACTATTCCCTGTGGAGATCAGCTAGTGTCTAATTTTGGCCCCTTTCATTTCTCAATGCAAGATCCACCCACCTGTTTGAGAAGGTCTTACCAGAACAATGTCCCTCTATAAGCACTGTACACTCCCCTCGCAAAGAAAAAGAAGAAAAACAGAGAAATAAAAAGGAAGAAATATGAGTGTGAATTGGGAGGGTGTGAGAGGCCAGAGAGCACTAATAGCCTTAATGGCCCTGACCAGCCTCACCTGAGGCCTCCACCCTGTCTGTGGGATTTAAACTCAGTCTTGAGACCTTGCTCCTAGTTCAAGCTCTGCTGTAGCATTGGTGGTTTGTAGCTCAGCCATGGATCTCTTTGATGTGGATCCTGAACCATCCACTGAGTGCCTGGGTTGGCCTCAATTCTGCATTGTCACTATGGACCCATCTGCCGTCGCTGGGCTGTGTCTGACCATGTTTGCCATCAGAAAAATTAATTCTAGGTTGTACTTGCTCCTGGCTTCTCCTTAAACCTGATTCATCACTAGGAGCTTACTGGTGACTAGGACTCTTGGTTGAACCTCTCCTATCCTGCTTACCTTACTCAGTGGCTGGTGAGGCTCCTGCTCTGCTGGCCCTAGAGGCATAGAAGGTAAATTCTGAATGACCTAGAATATCCTGAAGAGGTGTCCATTGAAATGAAGGGGCTAAAACTGCTGCACTTACCACTGAGAAGTACAGTTTTAAAATTGTGTGTTTGATAAATCCTTCTTGCCAGATTATGAGGTTTTGGGGAAGAACTTTTCTGGTTTGCTTAGAAAGCTACAACTCTGGAGAGCAGACTGCCATGAGCTGTTTTTACTGTCAGCATTATTCAGGTCCCTAAGCTGATTAAATGAGACCTTGGCTAATGTGTGTCATGTCTCAACACTGTGAGGATGAAGTGTTTCATGAGTTTTGGGAGCCAGAGCAGACTTTTAGTTACATCATAAGAACTCTGGTTACACTTGAAAGGCAGCTTACCTCTGCTTCTTGCAATCTTTCTCCCAGCTGTGTCCTCTAAAGTCCTTTCTGTCAGTAGGTATCATGACCCAAATTCCAGAAGGGTTGAGAATGCAGAATTAAGTGATGTTTGTACACTGCAGGGAAAGACTTTGGTTGTCCAGAATAGAGACGAGGGCAGGGAAGCTCTGTGCAGGAAACTATCACCTCCAATAAGTCAGGAAATGCTGGGGACAGGCTGTGTTTTATATCTCACTCTCTTCAAAACCTTGGAAAAAGGGTCTTTTCTATATGAGCTGTTGCTCTTTTTTGTCATCTTCTCTAGTAGGCAGAGCCATCAAGATCTGATTTCCTTCTCTAGTCACAGGGCAACAGGTCATCCTCACCCGCTCATTTGTGTAACTGAAGAACTGTAAATGTTGTCTGCAAGGTGGAACAGATTCAAGCAGAATCAAAGTAAAAGTTCCTTGCTCCTCTTTTGTGGAATAGCCTCTTTTTTCAGGCAGTGTCACCAGAAGTGAAAGCTCTGATGTTCAGACTGCTTAAAAATGCAATTTGGGAACAGAAGTGAGATTTAAAGTTGCAAGGTTTTCTCCTTTCAGTACAGAAGAGATGAAGTCTCCATTATTTAGTGCACAGGAAGGAATGAGACAAAGAGTAAATTAGAAACTAAAAGCCATGGTGTATTGTCTTTCCCTCCAAAAGAATAATTATTTTAGATAAGGTGCTTTGCAGAAAGACCATGCATGGTCTAATCTAGGGAGCATGTCATTGTTTAGCTTCAGTTATCTCCCAAATACTGTTTAAAACTTCTAGCTTCCGAGTAAATTAGGATTAAAGACCAGTTAGCCTAGTGATGAAGGTCACTTTGTGATACATAGTTGGCCTATGTGAGTCACAGGTTTTTCTGTGAAAGAAATCCACTTCTGCTAAACAGATTTTTATACAGAATGGATTGTTTTTTGCCAAACTGAACTGGTTTTCAAAATTGTAACCAAAAGAAAAAGAAAAATCCTGGAACTGTGAGCCTACACCCCTTTCTGCATGAATATTTTGCATGTCATTAATGTGGACACGTATCAACTTAGAAAACAGAATGAAACTAAGAGCTCATTTCACATGGGCCACCAAAGAATTCTTGGCTCACTTCCACGTTCGGATGTTGTTTGCCTGCAACAAATTCACTAAGAACGCACCCCATTTTGTTAACACTTCCGGTTTAATGTGTGTAAGAGCTCTGTAGTTGGACAGGAAGATTCTTATAAGGCCACATCAAGACACTCTTCCCTTTTGTGAGGATGCTGGGGTCTGATTTTTCTGCATATTACTTACTTGCAGTGAAAAGAGGCTTTCAGACTCCTCTGATCCAACAGTACATTGCATGACCTTTGAATTTGCCTTGTGACTGGAAAAGCAAATTCAAAACTCACTATTACTTTTTGAGGCCTGATTCTCTGCTTAAACTGGCTTAAGTTAGTGATTTCACTATGATTATTCCCTATTTATATTGCTATTTTTGAGGGGAGAACCAAGTGGGTTGCTGGTTAGGTAGCTGAATAGTGACACATGGAGGGAAAAGAAAGAGGCATGAATGTACATAACAGAAATGTAGAAGCCTATGCTCCGTTCTCTGCTTGTGAACAGACCACATAGCACTTACCTCACCTGTCAGTGCATTGCGACCCTGCCATGGTTGAGAGATGGGACAACAGCCTGATACAAGCAAAAGTGTCAGATTTATTGCGTTTAAAACACATTTTTATAGTGATTACAAGAAGCGTGTTTCAAACTAATTGGTTCTTACAATACACTAAGCAATCACGGATTGGTTAATACAAATGAGCCTTTTTTAAGCATCTACTTGCTTTTAGCAACAACAGCAGTTTCTCTTATCTGCTTGCTTTCAGCAATGGCAGCAGCAGCTCCTCTCATCAAGGCCACTGCCTCGCAACCACAGACGCCCGTGCTCATCCGCACGGAGCCAGCAGTCTCCATTCCTCTCTAAACAAAAACCCTATCTCACTCCTCCCAGGGTCTCCGACTGACAAGCTCCAGCACGTCCTGTCCTACATCTCCCCCTTCCTGTTGCACAACAAGAATCTTATCCACCTATTCTTTCGAGAATCGATCACCCAGGGACATCCTTTAACTACCACCCATAAGATTAAAAGCATCCATAATGTTAACGTCCTCCTCATTCTTGTCGACTGCTTTCGTGGCTGGGGCTCAACAGTTGTCACGCAGCAATGCGGGCTTGATCTGCCTCGCAGGTGCCCAAAATGGTCCTGTATCTGTTAAAACACAAGCAGAACCTCGTCCCCATGTTAGTAGCTTATACGGACCTGTCCATTGCCCATAATATCTGTTTTTCAATAGCACTTTCACATTGTCTTATACTTGCTCTAATTTTGATGACATAGTTTGTACATGCTTCAACTTCGACACAATTTGATTATCTCCTGCTAATTGCAAAAAATTCATTGCATATTGCTCCATTGCTCCTTGGTGTTTCTCCTGATTCCCCCCTTTTTCTGTTTTGCTAACAATGTTTTTATTACTTGATGGGTACGTTCAATAATGACATGACTTGGTGAATGGATATACTTTCTGGATAATCTATTAGATCTACTTGTAAATTCAAAATATTTACCATGCACCACTTAGCACATTCTTTTGTCATTGGGATATAAATGATTGTTGACCTCTTTTTCTTCTCTCGGTGATTATCATTGTAATCATTTCAAATTTAGTGAGTATGGTTTTTTGGGGGGTTAGTGTGGTAAAATATCCACTCAATAATTCGTAATGAAGCTTTTGAATTTTCCTCTATTATTGCCTCAATTATCCCTAAAGGTTGTCTGCACTAGGACCCAGCAATTGCTGACGAGTAACATTGGAATGCAGAGTGTTCTCACAACATTTTCCTAGAAAGATAACACCATTAACTCCTTTAGAATGCTGCAAAGCTGAAAGGAAGAAAAAAAAAGACTTAGAAAGGAAGGAGAAAAAAGGAGGTGGGGGGAGTGCATTCACACACATACAGCTGCATGTTTTGCTAGGTATTTTAAAACTTTTCCTTCTGGAGCCTTTCATTCCAAAGATCCCCAGGTAAATTTACCTGTTTGCCGGCTTAGTGGACATTTGAGATTGAAAGGTCCCAGAAATGTATTTTCAAGATTGATTAAAACCAATTTTTCAGTCTTACAAACGTTTGAAGTACTTCAAACACACACACACACACAACCACTCATTTCTCAGCTAGCTGAATACATTCATACAATGTTGGTTATTACTATTGGATCCAAAATTCTTCCATGTTACGGATATTTAAATTACACACAGTACCGGGAACATACAACACTTAAAATATGTACATGCATTATCTAATAAGGCTTATATCAATTGTCTAACAAATATTTCACTTATGGTAGTCTTTTGTAGTTTCTGCATTGATAGAATCACGAACTGGTCAGTTGAACCACAGCCTCTGTCTCTTCTTGGGGTACAATTGCTAAAAAACAAATCAGATGAGTGATTCTAGTGCCCTTTGATATAAAGTCAGAAGGCATAAGCATCCAAACTATTACTTGCATCACTCTCGTAAAGTTGGCATCAGTCAATTCTGGTAAAACAAGCAATCTTTGTAACAGATGATGATGCAATTAACAGTGCAGTAAGTCCATTATCCATTTTTATTTGAGAGGGTATACCCAAAGTGGCAAAGGCACGCATCAAATGTTTACGGACGTCACGTGCTTTTTCTCCTGTGTGACAAGAAGCAAATAAGGCGCCGGAAAAGGTGTCTATAGAAGAGTGAATATATTTCAGTTTGCCAAACTCCGGAAAGTGAGTTACATCTGTTTGCCATAACTGTAAACTTTGTAGTCCTCTGGGATTAACTCCTCCTGCTATTGATGGAAAAGAATGCCTTTGGCAGTCAGGGCATACAGCAATGATATTAGATGCTTGCTGAGAGGTGAGGCCAAACTGTCGTTTGAGACCTCCAGCATTCTGGTGAAAAAAAGAATGGCTAAGTCTAGCCTGTGCTATGCGATCAGGCAATACCTGTACTGGTAATGTCAATAAATCGGCCCGTCGATTCCCTTCTGCAATAAAGCCAGGTAGAGAAGTGTGTGACCTAACATGCATAACAAAATAGGGGTGAGGGCGAGAGTCCAAAAGAAAAATAAGCTCCTGTAACAAGGCAAATAAGTTAGGATGTGAGAGGTCACGCAATAAAGATGCTTCAGCTCTCTCTACGATCCCTGCAACATAAGCAGAATCAGTGACAAGATTAAGTGGTGTGGTCCACCTCCAGAAAACTCGAACTACTGCAGTCAGTTCTACTATTTGAGGGGATCCAAGAACGGTGTCTATGTCTGAGTTCCATCGTTCATGTTGGACATCCCACCATAAAATGACTGACTTATGCGTTTTTCCAGACCCATCTGTAAACACGGTAAGGGCCTGTAATGGCTGATCACTCCTTTTTGGCTTAGGCATTAAATGAAAATCTGCATTAAGTAACTTATGTGATGGTGGATGGGATGTAAGTTGGCCTGCATAGTCAGCTAGTGCCATAACAAAGGCATCTGATTGTTGATAGAGCCACTGTAAATACATATTTGTTACAGGTAAGCAAATACAAGTAAAGTCTACTCCTGATAATACTAGCAAACGTTGTCTGGCCTTGATTATCAAACAGGCAAACATTTCGTGCTGAGTCAAAATAGTTTTTGACGATTGATTCGGCAAAAAAATCCATTCAATAATTAACAGTGGGTCTGATTTTTTAAAATCCCATTGAAATATCAGGGCATGAGGCTGTTGAGTGGGATTTAAAATGATCTGGTAAAAAGGTAACTCAGGAGCCCACCGATATGCTTGTTTAAAGCTGATTGCCGTAGCAACCTTTTGTAAGGAGTTAATGGCTTCAGGGCCAAGACTGCGGTGGGAACACAAGTCAGTATCTCCCTTGAGCAGTTTGAACAAGGGGCCTAAATCCGTGTTAGAAATTCCCAACAGTGGCTGGACCCAATTGATTGTGCCTAATAGTTTCTGTACATCATGTAAATTTTTTACGTCTGTTCGTATCTGTAAAGGTTGCGGAATTATGGATTGAGCCCTTATACGCCAGCCCAAATATTTCCATGGTGGTGTTTTTTGAATTTTTTCCGGCGCAATACAAAGACCTGCCGAATCGACGGCAGTCATGACAAGGGCTACGGCTTTCTCCATGACCTCGTGGTGTTGTGCAGCCACTAGGATATCATCCATATAATGATACAGTAAAGCATTGGGCACAGCAGCCCTGACAGGGCTAAGCACTTTAGCCACATACCACTGACAGACTGTAGGACTATTTTTCATACCTTGTGGTAGCACAACCCACTGATACCTTTGCAACGGAGCTTGCATGTTAACGCATGGAACAGAAAAAGCAAATTTAGGAGCATCACTTGGATGCAGGGAGATATTGAAAAAACAATCTTTGAGATCGATAACAGTCAAATGCCAATCCTGAGGTATCATAGTAGGGGACGGAAGGCCGGGTTGTAGGGCCCCCATGTCTTCCATAGCGTCATTAATTTTTCTAAGATCATGGAGCAAGCGCCATTTGCCAGATTGTTTTTTGATGACAAAAATAGGTGAATTCCAAGGACTGGTAGAAGGCACAATATGTCCTTTCAGCAATTGTTCAGCAACTAATTCTTGAAGGGCACGAAGCTTTTCCAGTGGAAGGGGCCATTGATCCACCCAAATGGGGGTATCAGTTTTCCAGGTTATTTTCAGGGTGTTGCGCACTTCAATGGCCCCATCTAAAAATGGGTTCGAATAGACATTCCCCACTGGGACAACACATCGTGCCCCCACAAAATCATGGGGACAGGCAATACAAAAGGCTTAATGGTGGCTATGTGTCCCTCTGGACCTTGAATTTGGATTAATTCTAGACTCTGGTGACTGCTACCAGTCCCACCGATTCCAGCTAATGTTTGGGAAACATTGGTTAAAGGCCATTGTGGTGGCCATTTGGCCTGTGATATTACAGTAACATCAGCTCCAGTGTCGATAATCCCAGTGAGCACTATTTGTTGTTTCCCATGAATGAGAGTACATTGATATAGGGGTCGTTTTTGAGAGATAGATTGCACCCACAAAATTTGTGGATCCCCTGTAGATCCGAACCCTCCCTTCCTTTGATTGGGTTGGTAAGAGTCAGGGGGATCCGTTCCCATGGGAATCAACACCAATTGTGCTATACAGCTATCTTTTGGTACTGTACAGGGAGGAAATGGGGTCCATGCCATAATTTTAATTTCATTAACGCTGTCAGAGTCAATGACCCCTGGTAATACAAAAAGTCCTGACAAAGTAGTGGATGACCTTCCTAGCAACAGTGCCTGTGTCCTGGGGGCTAAAGGTCCTGAAACATTTGTCGATAATAAGTGAACTGAGGAATCTAATAATGTTATTGTGTGTGAGGTTGCCAAGTCCAATCCGGCACTACCTGCTGTTGCTGGGTGAAGACTTGAGGTGGTGCTGTCGCCCTCCGGGGGTTTCGAAAAGTTGGCCGCGGTATTTGTGTCCGCACGCGTCGCTGCCCCACGCTTCGTGGTCGGTTTCCCTGTATCGGTCGTCCCTGAAAATCATACTTGGAGCGACATTGATTAGCATAATGACGCCCTTTCCGACATAAGGGACAAATTTCAGGTGCTTGGAATCGAGTTCCAGCATTAGTACTTAAACAATCTCTTTTCAAGTGACCAGGTTTACCACAACCATAACAATTCCCTGGTTCTGTTTGATTTTTCGGGGTACGCATGGCTGCGAAAGCTGCAGCCATAGTTTCATATTTATGATCCATAGTGCCAATTCTATTACAAGCCTCTACCATTTCAACTAATGTAGGATTCGGGTTCGGGAGAGACTTTAACAGTTTCTTACAATCCGCATTAGCATTTTCAATGGCTAATTTCAACAATAAAATTTCCCGAGCCTGTACATTATCTACTTGTCGTTCAAGAGCCTGTTTTAATCTGTCTATAAATTGCATATAAGGCTCTTGGGGTTCCTGGGTAATAGTAGTAAATGCCTTTTGCGGTTTCTGAGAATCAGGGACTTTCAAGAAAGCCTTTTTAGCCTCTTCACGGGTTGCCTGAAGGGCCTCCCGTGGGATCCGAACCTGATCCGCAGGATTAGCATGTTGGCCTGTGCCTGTGAGATGTTCTATAGTTAGCGTGGCTATATCAGCATTATCATGACCCCCATAAGTCAAAAGAAGTGCCTGTAATCCCCTCCTCCAGTGAGCTTCCCACAAAGAATACTGTGTAGGCGTTAGTAACAATTGTGCCAGAGATTTTAAATCATGTGGAGTCATTACATAGGTATCAAAACCAGAAGATAATAAACTCGCAAAATACGGAGAAGAAAGTCCATGTTCGGTTACCGTACGGCGCAACTCCTTAACAACTGAGAAAGAAAGAGCCTCCCACTGAGCCCCCCGACCTTGATAGATAACAGGGGCCACTATGGTTTTTGCGATTTCTAATTCCCCTTCTTTTAAGGCTTGGCGCTTTATGTTAGTCCACACATCATGTGGATTGGGGGGGTAGAGGTCTGGTTCCTTTTCAGGATCCTCCGGTCCTGGATCAAAGAAATCCTCGTCAGGAGGATAGCCAGCAGCGCACACCCCCAGCGGCATAGTAGGTTTCCCATTCTCTGACAAAAGTGAAGGCTTTGCAGGAGAGTCTTCCTCTCCTTCTGCCTTATCTTGGTGACTTTTTTCTTGCACTTTCAAAGTCTCAAAAATACTTCTCCACCACGGAAGCATGCGCTGTGCTTCGGCATTCCCTGTAGTTGCTGCATCCCACAGTTTCACCCCCACTTCATCCCAGAGTTCCCGCGTAAAGATAGTGGACGCAGTTACAGTGGGTATTTTCGCCTGTACCCATTTAAGTATTACTTTGAGATCATGCCCAGAAATATTTTTCCCATGCTTTTGAAGGAGGGCTTTCATAAGTTCATATACGTCTCTTTCAGGGGAACACACCTGATTCCCCATCTTATAGTTTCCCACAGCTCACCTCTATGCTTCAGAGGGATTTTCACCGGCCGGTTTCTGTTTCCTTTCAGCAGCTCATTCAACGTTGTGTGGGACTCGCAGCCTGCCACTGAGCCTCGTGGTTCTCCAACCCTTTGGTAATCTCATCCGTATCACGTCGGGGTCACCAATTTGCCGCGATTGAGAGACGGGACAACAGCCTGATACAAGCAAAAGTGTCAGATTTATTGCGTTTAAAACACATTTTTATAGTGATTACAAGAAGCGTGTTTCAAACTAATTGGTTCTTACAATACACTAAGTAATCACGGATTGGTTAATACAAATGAGCCTTTTTTAAGCATCTACTTGCTTTTAGCAACAACAGCAGTTTCTCTTATCTGCTTGCTTTCAGCAATAGCAGCAGCAGCTCCTCTCATCAAGGCCACTGCCTCGCAACCACAGACGCCCGTGCTCATCCGCACGGAGCCAGCAGTCTCCATTCCTCTCTAAACAAAAACCCTATCTCACTCCTCCCAGGGTCTCCGACTGACAAGCTCCAGCACGTCCTGTCCTACATGACCCCTCTCAGTCAGAACGAATAACCCTCAAATGGGATTATAATACTTCCCTATTTTTGTAGTCTTTTATCCAAGAAATGCAAAACTGAAAGAATTATTTGCTGGAAGACTCATATTCCCTAGAGTGGTTTGCATTGTGTGTATTTCCCCCAAATCATTTTCATATGACTACTGGAATGCTTCTCAAAATCTCTCTATTTGCCTTTGTGGATATTCCAAAACTCTTCCAGAAAGTCTAAAGTTTCACGGATTTTCTCGGATTATTTGATTTCAACTGGAACGTGACTCGCTTTGCTCCAGGCAGAAGAGAAACAAAGTCAGCGTGCATCTTCAGAAGCTGAGCCTGTGTGTATAAACACAGCCCTTCCACTGGTGACTCTTGGTTTTAGAGGACCATAAGCCTGTGTTTGTGCTCAAGAGGCCCTTTGGACGCTCAGGGTGCAGATCATTAGTGCTGGCTACAACCCTGTGGTGTTGGCTCAGCCAGGAGAGGAAGTGCAGGGCGGGTGGCTTCACCGTACAGCCAGGGAGTGAGTCCAGGGGGAATCATCGCCCTCTCGGAAGGAGCTGGGCTGGAGCGTCCACCCGGCAGAGAGCTGCATCCTCTGTGCTCACCACACTGAGTGCAGCCACCCAGGTCCCAGGCTGCAGGGAATGCCAGAGCCTGTCCCTGAGAAGTGACAGCAGCAGACAGAGCGGCTGGGAGAGAGATGGCAACAGGATGAGGTGCTGGTGGCAGAGCAGCCTGAGGAAGGAGATAGTTTTAGAACCAGGGAATCTGAGGGACGGGCCATGGAGCCCTGCTCTGCCCTCCCCAGGACATCAAGAGGAGCAGCCCCCAACACAAAGCCAGGATGAAGAGGATCCTACACCCTCCCCCTCACTGAGGAGTGAGTGGGGGCCAGTCCACAGTCAGGGTGGCAGGGCAAGCCCCTCCTTGCCCGCCTCGCTTTCCCAGCTTCCTCTGCACAGCAGCTGGGAGGCTCTGGAGATGGAAGGTCAGGCAATAGATGTGGATGGCAGCTCATCTACCCCAGAGATGTGGCCACGGTCAGACAGACCCTACCTCCATATTATAGCCACCTCTATGGGGAAGAAAAGACAGGTTATAGTTGCAGAGGACTCCATTCCGAGCAGAACAGAGGGTCTGATATGCCAGACAGACCCTCCCCTTCGGGAAGTCTGCTGCCGCCTTGGGTCCCAGGTTAGGGGCATCCCTAGGATGTTCCTAGCCTGGTACAGCCCTGTGCTATTGCCCATTCCTGCTCGTCCATGTGGGATCTCATGGAGCTGCAACACACAGCCCAAGGGCAATCAAAAAGAGACTTCAGGGCCTTGGTATGTGTGAGAGTTTGGCTACTTGTGTTTTTACAAAATGGAAGTTTTAGCATTAAGATGGAGGGCCTTGCTGAACTGAACTTGTAATATTCCTGCAAAATATGATTGCATGAGCTGTTTTTCACCAAGAAATGGCTGAGCAAGTATTTTGGAGAAGAGAAATGTTATCTCCTGGTACCTTTCTGGCACAGTACAAGATATGCTTAGGAATTTAAGAACTTATATACAACAGATTGGGTAGAGAAATCTAATATATTAAAAGCAGCCGAGTAACTGCCTTGTAATAGCTTTGTGATAGGCTGTACATTTGGGGAGAGGGTGGTGTTGCCCTGAAAAGATACGGTCTATAAACTTCTTCAGTTTTCCATAAAGGTTGAGGACTTTCCTGCTTGCCAGAGGGAGCTGCTCCTGCAATTGCAATCACGAATAAATGAAGAAATAATGGTGCTTCATAAGATGTGTGCCTCAGTTTACCTATTTGACTCATGAGCGGTTCTGACCTAAGGGAGGTGTGGGGAAGATGAACAGATGTCATCTTCTTGGAGAGAGTTATTTCACAATTTGCAGTAGGTGGATGGGAACTCCCTGCCGGAGCTGTGTGGGCATTAGCAGCCTTTTGGGAGGCCTGGGCTCTTGGGACGTGTTTGCGATCTCCCTCCCCTCCCCTGAGCTGACAGACACTGCTCTGGATCAGGGGGGCTGTGGGCAGGCACCACCCCTCTGCGGGGACCTGGTGGGCGCTGAGCACCCCTCCGTGTCTGGCATCACATTCCACAGCCCTGCCTCCCTCTCTGTGACCTCACGATGCCGGGTGGGTCAGGGCAGGCTAGGAGTCCCCGTTGCCAGGGGACAAGGGCAGTAGCCCACTGACAGTGGAGCTGCTTTGTGTGTCCCAAACCGTGTCCCGTGCGGAGTGGGAACATCTCAGACTGCTTCAGGAGCGCACAGATCGCTTGTCACAGGTTGTCCAGCCTTGCTGCTTGGCTGAAGCGGGGAAATAACTCAGGGTTTTCCTTCTATGAATCTCAACTCCGCAGCTTTAACGTAGTCTGCTCATGAAACAGGGTGGGGAGGCCCCCTGTTCACATAGGAAGGATGCCAAAGCCTGGAGACACAGGGGTATCCTATCTGCCACAAATGAGATTCTAGATTTTCAAAGTCCCGTTGTTGCTTTTTCCAGGTGACTGAGTCATGGCCGCTGGCAGGAGCCACCAGCCTGTGGGGCTTCCCAAGAGGGCTGATGGATTCCAGAGCGAAGTGGCAGCATCTCGTGATGGGAAGCGGGGCAGAGGGGCAGAGAAGCCTCTGACTGTCAGTACAGACCAGGTAAGAGCTGTGTTTGGGCTGCGAAGTTCCCCTGTGTCCCTCCTCTGCCCTCTTCTCCTGTTGTCCAGCAGCACTGGGAAGCTGGACGTGGGCTCCCATATCTGTGCCACTGTGCTTGTCGGAGGTGGCTCTCGTGGTGCAGTGAGGTTTGGGTTGTGAGCTGCTTCAGGGCAAGTCCAGAGTCTTGCCTGAATGTGCCACTGGAGCCGAGTTAAATGATTTTCCTGGGTGTTCAGCTGAACCAGCTGGAGCATGAGAGTGTACTTCTTTCCATCCTCTGTGGGTGGGCAGTGATATCTGCTGCCCTGCTGGCACACAGGCCAGTGCTGCTCCAGCTGTACCAGACCTCCAGGAGCTGGGCGTGTGGTGGGCTGCTCCAACTCTGGCTGAAGACTTGGAGACATGACTGGTCCCAGATAGAAGAGGTTCCAAACTTATCTATCGGTGGCATTTGAACAAGTAAAGCCTTTCTGGACCAATTTCTGTAGCTCTTGCTGAGCTGCTGTTTTGTGTTTCAGCCCACTCCTTCTGCCGTCATGAAGGAGAAGTCTCTCACCACCAAGCAGAGGCCGGCCCGTACTCAGGAGGCGAAGCTGCCCCGGATTACCCAGCTTCGAGACATGAGTGAAGCCTCTTATCACAAGGTAGCCTTTTCCTGCCCTTCTCTTTGCTTTTTGATGTGACGTTTGCAGAAGGTGCCTGCTTGTAACAGGCTTGCCTCCACCTCCTCCAGACCCCTTGGTGACTGGGCTCTGTGGTCCTTTCAGGCTGCGGGGGGGGCAGTGGTTTCCTTCTGCTAGGGGAAGAAGAAAGCATATTTTGCCAGTGGGACATTGCAGTCCTGATCTGCAGTAGGCTGATATAAATAACCTTTGCTGAAGGTGGTGGATCTTGCTGGAGTCAGCTTCCATCCCAGTTACCACGGGTAACCACAGTGCTGGGGGAAGACCGGGGCAGAACACAAGGGCATGAGGACCCTGCCAGCTTCCATGCTCCTGCTGAACCTGTGAAATGCCTGGAGTCAGGACTCCCTCAGGGGGAGTAGCACTGGCCTCTTGAGGGGATTGCTGCAAGGACTACTGCCTGATGAGCAAAGACCTTTATTTAGGCTTAATGGCTCCTTTACATATGTTAACTGGTGAGAACAGGCGATGTATTCTTTACAGTGATTGGGTTTTGCTACTTGTTCCCCCACCTAGGTCAGGAATATTATTGGCTAAGATTAACTGTTAATGCGCTGTGGTATTTCTTCTTGTTACTTTGCTTCTCCTTCTCTCAACCAAAGTCTTTTCAAGGACAGCCTCCATTTCCCTGTGTCCTTCGGCCTGCAAAAACCTTCACAGCCTCTGAAGGCTGTAGGCCCTGTGATAATTGCTTAAGATTTAACAAAACCAATTGCATGAGTGTTTTGGGTTGGAACAACGTGTGGGAGCCTCAGAAGGGTGTTATGTTTGCAGCCTGCGGGATGCTGCCAGCTCTATGGGGGAATCGCCCTGGGCAGAGCGGAGTGGATGTGCTTTATCCTGATCAATGGTTTCTCAGATATATGTTTAAATCTGCTTTTCTCACATGACTGCTCAGTGTCCAAACGTGTCGATGACTGAGGTGGGCTCTTGAGCAGAAAATTGCCGGTGAAAGACCTGTTACAATTGGTTAAGGATTGCCCTGGACTGCACAGGAGCTCGGGAACACATCAGACAAGCACACAAGTAACTAGCAACATGCTGCAGCCACTGGCTTCAGCATGACCAGGTTCTCTGTGGAGGAGCAGGGCACCCACCTGTGCCTTTAGAGTGGCGACAACGCAGCTGCAAGTGGGGAGAAAAAGCAGGGAGGAATATTCTGATGAATGCCTCTGTCAACACTTGGTGTTAGTGTATGTCTTCAGACATGCTTCTGCAGTGGCATTAAAGAAAACAGCAGTCATAGAATAAAAATAAATCATCCATTTAAAGTTTATGGAAAAGGAGATGCCAAGCCCACTCTTACTCGTAGCTTAGGTGCAAAGAGCTGAATCTTACCACCATCCAGCATTCACCTCACCTCTCTTTTCCCTGCCGTGAGTGTTACCTCCTGGGGTGCTGGTTTCTAGGCTCTGTATCAAAAGAAATACTGAGGGCCATGTGGGGCTTGGTGCCTCGGTCTCACAGTAAAGATCATCCCAAAGTTGTCTGCCGTGGAGCAACTTTGACTTGCTCCATGAGTGCTTGTGGCTGTTTCAGTAAGTGCTCTGGAGCTGTGTGACCACATCAGTAGAGGGCTCAGCTGGAGGTAGGCTCTGCTTTGCCTTTTTGAGAAGGAAGCCTCTTGGAGAAATGCCTACTAAGGAGATTCTTAGTTTGAGCCTGCTTGAAGTGGTCCAGAAATTATTGATCAGCTCAGAACATGGATGAGGAAGCTCCTGTTTCCCCAGAGTGAGCCAGGCAAATGTGCTTCCCAAGGGGCACTATACTTCTGTGGAGACCAGTCTTGGATTCTCATTCATGAATCTTCTTCCCAGCAGCTGAACCACTCACCACTGTCTGTCTTGTGTCTCCAGTTCTCAGCAGCTGACCGGCAAAAGAGCTTCTTCCAGCCTTTCCCGGCAGAGTTGGTATTTCAGAACTTCGTCGCCCCTGAGGTCTATGAAAAGGCGGTGGTTCTGAGAAACAATGACAAGGTAAGTGCTGGGACATGAAGGTTTGATCACAGAATCCCAGAATGCTTTTGCTTGGAGAAGACCTTTAAGATCATTGAGTCCAATCATCGATCTAGCCCTGCTAAGTCTGACAGTAGACCGTGTCCCCAAGTACGACATCTACTCGTGTCTCTGTTTTCCTGTGTTCCTCCTTTTTCTCTTCTTAAGCTTGCTTTTATTCCCAGTAAGGCCATGGTGTCTGTGGTCTCCTTCTCTTGCTGCTCCGCCTGCGTGGCTGTGTGGCACCGCGGCTTGACTGCCTCACTCACGCCCGGTCTGTTACAAGGGACTTTTTTCCTTCCTCCAGGATAAGAGATACTGTTTGACCTTCAAAGAACGCATTCCCCCTTTGGAGGTGTGACTGCATGGATGTGTGTAGGCAGAAGCAAGCAGGGTCTTTGGGCTGGTTGATGGTGTGACTGTAACTCCGTACTGCTGGTGTCTTCCCTGCTTGGCGCTTCCTTCCCAGAGAGGTGTTGCCCGTCTGCCTCTGGCCTAGAGCTGTTTGCCCAGGCAGAAGGGATTTGAGCCCACCCTTGTGTGGTCTGCACACTTACCTCTGGAGTGAAAGGTGCTCTGGCAGGGAGGCTGAGGAAGGATTTTGCCAGGGTGTGTCCAGGTCTCTTCTTGTGTTTCCATGAGTGGCAAAATTATAGTTTCATGTCTTTCCTTCAGGTTCCTCGGCTGGTGAAGGTCACCACGGAGATCTCACCATATTTCAAGTTGGTCAATCACGATCTTGCCTGGCACAAGGTACCACCTGGCAGGACTGCAACTTTCCACATCCTTTTCATCCCTGAGGAGAACAAGGTGAGAGTGGAGGTCCCAGGAGGGTCGTGCCTTCAGTGGAAGATGAACCTCCAGGGCTGGCTTTGGAACAGGGCATCTGGTTTTGAGGAACTGCGCTGGTTTTAGTGGGGTGGTACTGGATGTAGGACTGGGGGAACCTCTGTCCGTGTCGTGAAGAGGATGCTCTCGCAGTCTGAAGGCTCTTCAATGTTTCAGATTGCTTTTATCCTTCAGTGCTGGGCCATGTCCTTAGCTCCAACGAGGTTGCTGTGCTGCTGATGGCTTTGAGATGCCTGCCAGGAAGAGCGTGTATAGGAATAAGTAGGCAGACACATCACCCCAGAGCCTGAGGGCAGCTGTCTTGCTGTGCCTGTGTCTTCATGCACGTAATTGGGGTTGCTCTGCCTACAGGCCCCTATTCCATGCCAAATGCGCATTGCTTTTGCTCAGAGGTTTGACTGTCAGTGCTGTGAACCTTGCGTGTCTGAATCTCAGTGCTGTGACGTGAGGGGTCAATGCTGTTCTCTTGGCCAGTTACCGGAGGAGGATTTAGTACAGGGCATGGAAGGGAGGAAGCATTGCAGGGGAACAAAACCAGGCAACATCCTGCTACCTCTTAGCATGGCTCTGTTGGATAACTTTGAGCCAGCAGATGTTTCTGCACCAGGCCACAGGGGCAAGATCTCTTTGGGCATACCTGTTTTCTCATCTTTCATTTGGTGTTTAGATTTAGTTTTGCAACTTGTGCTACCCTCAAACAGCATGGATATGGAAAACTAAAGAGAAAGTACCCTGTGATCTCTAGCTCCCCATGCTTCTGGCATTATCTGTTTCTTTGGAGAGACTGAGAAATGATTGAACATCATTAATATTTAGGGTAAAAATTATGCTGGCTTAAGGGAGTTCTGCAAGCAACCAAGTGACACGAGCTTCATCTCACTGAGACAAGCTTTGCCAAATACACTGGTGCCTTTAAAATATGATTTATTAGTAACAAATAGTGTTCATTTTTGGGGTGGAAGAGAGAAATCGGTGTCCAGGAAAGGCAAAGTGCCGCTCTTCAAGTTTAGAAAGGCAGCAGAGCAACATATGAACATCGCCACAAACAGAAGCAGGGCGAGGCAACCCCAGAGAGCACTGATGTCCAATACTTTGTCCCTTATCTTACCCTTGAGCGGGTGAGTGTGTGGAGTAGGGAGCTCTGCCAGTGAGAGCTCCTCTGCACAGCTTCCGCCACACTAGGCGGTTTCTGCTGAGGAGCACGAGGGAACTGACAGTGGAATAGAAATGTTGGATAAATTGAATACAGTTTTGTCTTGTTCTTGGTGGAGTGTGAGTCACTGCAGTACCAGGGTGCTGCAGCTCGGCTGGAAGTGCATCAGCAGTGTGGTCAGGAGGGGCACAGTGCCTGCAAAGCCTCCTGTGCTGTGCATGCAGTTGCCTGTGTGCAGAATACCTGCTTTTCTTTGTGGGAGGTGTCCGAGTGCTGCCTTTGAGCTTTCTCTGCCTCTCTGCTGTTGTATCATCCCCAGGGACTGTGGATATCCCCATGAACTGGGATGAAGGTACAAACTCCTCCATCATGGCTGGAGTCCTCCTGCTGTGGGGTTGATTTACAGAATTCTCTTGCTTTGAATTTGTTCTTCCCTCGGGTAAATCTGACTTCAGCTGCCGGCTGCAAGGACTTGAGAGAAGTATTTAGGACTGGTTATGCAGCAAAATGGATGGCAGTTTGCTGGTGTACTGGGCAGCTGTAAGGGTCCCAAGCCGAAGCCCGGAGGGTTTTGTTTGGAATCCCCCAGATGATATAAAAATGAGGTCAATTGCTGTAAATCAAAAGGGTTTTCTTTATTGCAAAAAAGGCGGAAGATGAAAGGCAAGGTAACATGAGCAGTGATAGGAAAGTGAGGAACAAAGATAGAAACTCAAGCAAGAGTTCAGAATAGGATTGCAAAAATAGTTACCACCATGGGTCTTCAAGGGTCCATGTCTCAGCAGCCTGGTGAAAAGTCAGGGCTCCCGCGAAGAGTTAGTGGTAGGCAGAGGCGAGCGTGCGAGTTTTTTGGATGCTTTTATAGCTTCGTCAGTCCAAGTTGTCGTGTCTCCACAGCTTCACCCATCTGGGCCTGGGCATTGTCACGCAGTGTCTCCAGCTCAAGTCTGCGTCAGCTTAGCAACAGCAGCAATCCTTGAGGCAATGATGTTTTAATCTGGCTTTCTCACAGCAGTTAAGGTTGTTGTCGCTGTGACAATTATTATTGTTAGCCTGTGTTTGCAAAGAGCCGGAAATGACATGTTTTTTCAGTGGGTGCTCATTCAAATGTCAGTGGTGTCACTTGGAAAGCCAGAGCTCATAAGTGACTGCTTATCAGATGTGAATAAGAGAAGAGGAGCCTTGTCCCTGTAATGCTGTGGGGAATACGCGTGTGCCTGACACTCAGCTGACATTAAAACAGTTACCGTGTGCAGCTTTTTCAGTATTACCAGGGCCTGAGTGTTGATTGTGCACGTGAGAAAGTCTTTTTGAAAATGAACCTGAGCATCCCCTGCCAAGCTTCAGTGATGCTGCTGCATTTCTGGGATAGGATCCAGTGCTGTGCACAGCTAGGTTCTTAATGGTGCCTCTGATAGTCTGCAGTGGGGATCGAAGCTGGTTTTGTTACTGCTGTAATCTCCCACATGAAATGACTCTGGTTTGGTGCCTCAGAATCGAAGTATCGGTTTTGTCTGGTTCTGTCAGCTTGCTTCCAGAGCAGGTGGATGGACGGGGTTGTTTCTTCCTTGTGAGCTCACAGCCCTGTGCAAGTCCTGCTGCTGGAATGAAACGTCATTAAGGTAAAAAGTACCATTGCGCTACGCGGATGGTACCAAATGCCAAGTGCTGAGACTGTTTCTTTCCCTGCAGGATTATTTGCACGAGCTCATCTGCATCACAGAAAGGGGAGAGTTTATTGTGCCAATTCGAGCTATTGGTGCTCGAGCTGTCCTGGACTTCCCTGCCCACCTGGACTTTTCCGTCTGTCCAGTCAACTACAGCACTCGGAAGACACTGCTGATTTGCAATGTTGGTAGTCGGGAGGCCCGCTACCGCATCAGCCCTCGGAGGTAACAGAGCTTGTTTCTTCTGTGCAAACTACTGTTGTGTGATAAACAGTAAACAGAAACCAAAAGGAACCAGAGCGTGGGAGCTGCTCTGTTGCCATAGCTGGAAGTGGGCAGGATGGGGGTTCTGCAGTTCCTTACAGTGTTTGAAGCATGATGCACCTCCTGACAAAACTCTGCAAGCTGCAGTGATGTCTCCAACACAGCATGCAGCAAGACTGATTCTGTTAGATTGAAAGGGAAAACATAGGAAGGCACCTCGGCTGCCTTTGGGCTGTCTGAGATGCTGCATGGCAGCAGCAGCTCTGGGAGCTCGGCTCAGGCAGACCAAATGCCGTGTTCAGAAGCAGGTAAGCTCCGAGCTACTGAAAGAGACATTTAAGACGGTGTCATCAGCTATGTCTGTGTAAGCAAGTGCAACCAGAGATGGGCAATCAAAGTAATTGGCATTGAGGCCCTGACAATAACGCTTAGTGGTCTAGGAACTTTGTTTTGCAAACAGAATAAATAGTGCCTTTGATTTTTACCCTGGGAGTGATCTTATTAGCCTCTAGATTGCCACACAGCTAAATGAATCCACTTCCCCCACCCCAAGTCAGGCTTGGATGTGAGCGTGTGGCTCCGGGGCCCAGGGTGTGACAGTTGGTCTGGCCCCTGGGACCAAATATTCTTAAGCAGAATGAGCTCGAAAGTGGAGCTGAGCGGGCACTGGCTTCAAAACTGCACTGCAGCCTGAGAGCAGAGTGCTAACGTGGGCGCAGGCAGAATCATAGAATCATAGAATAACCAGGTTGGAAGAGACCCACCGGATCACCGAGTCCAACCATTCCTATCAAACACTAAACCATGCCCCTTAGCACCTCGTCCACCCGTGCCTTAAACACCTCCAGGGAAGGTGAATCAACCACCTCCCTGGGTAGCCTGTTCCAGTGCCCAATGACCCTTTCCGTGAAAATTTTTTTCCTAATGTCCAGCCTAAATCTCCCCTGGTGGAACTTGAGGCCATTCCCTCTTGTCCTGTCCCCTGTCACTTGGGAGAAGAGGCCAGCACCCTCCTCTCTACAGAAGATGCAGCAAATGCCTGGTGCACAGGTTGATGGCCTTTTCTTCCAGAGCTTTGTCTCTCCCAGATTTCCTGGAGAGTGCTGGAATATGCTAGTAGCTGGCTTGCAACCTCCTGTCCATAAGTACCTCCAGAAATGCTTACAAACCTCTGCCAGCCAAACATGCCCATTCTCTGGGGTCACATGCACATGGTTTCCCCACGGTCCCCTCATCAAATGCCTGGCGTGGGCTGTGTTGTGGGCAGCCTGTGTTGCTCCTTTTGGTCTCAGAAGGCAGTCACCAGTTTTCCAGTTTGCTGGCCTGGAAATGGTAATGCTTTGTTGACACCACATCTGCAAGGAAACCAGTTCAGCTGGCTGGTGATGAGTGGAGAGTTGCTTAGTCCCAGAGGTCTTGGTGTCAGAGCCAAGGTCAAGACTGCAGCAAAGACCCTACGGTCTGACTGGGGCTGCCTGAGTTACCACAGTTTCTTCTCCATCAAAACAAGGCTCAGAAGAGGATTTGACTTTTCTTCTGTGAATTGTGAGGGTCCAAGAGAAGCTTCCCCCAAAGCCTGGCAAGGCAGTTGAAGCAAACTTCTAGGATGCTCTTTGAGCAGGCTGCTGCTTTTCACTGTGGGAAATACATAGGCAGGAACCTGTCAATCACTCCACAGTTTTCCTCTGGGATTTCCGGATCTCCTTGTCACCACCAAACTAAATACCCAGGACATGTTTTTAAGGTGTTTTGCTGTAGCCTCAGTACTGGTTCCCGTGGGAAGGAAAGCTGGTGGGGAAAGCTACTTTCTCAGACCTTTGTAGCCTGAGGTAAACACCACCCTGGTGAGGGGAGTTTCTACCTGTGAAACTGCATCGCTGTTCATCCATCCCTGTGCAGGGAAGGTCACCCGGGAAAAACCTTGTTCCTGCACGTGGCTGCAGGAAGGACAAGTCACGTGTGACCTCTTGGGGGGCAGAGTAGAGCCTCTAAATCCAGAAATGAGAACCAGCCTTAAGTAAAAAGCTACAAAGCTAAAGATAAATATTCATTTAGGATCATATCCTTAAAGGCAAAATTCCCAGCTGGGAATGAGGCATCCGGGTTGCTCTAACAAGCCTGCCTTGTTTGTCTCTGGGGGAAGCCTTGCAAGTGGGGACAGTGACAGCAGGTGTGGTTTGAGTGTGTCTTCCATGTGGCTTTAGAAACACCAACAGACTTACTGTGAGCACGTCTGAAGTTTAAAGCCTGGAATGTAATCGGAGTCACCTGGGGATGTTTGTAGATGTTAAGCTCCATGCTTTTTACTGATAGATGTTGGTCAAACTATAAACTCAGCTCTCCTTGGCAAAACGAGCCGCTGAGCTGCTCTCCTGAATCATTTGCCAAACTGGTGTCTTCATGGTAGTGGGAGATGGGGCAGGTTCTTCAAAGGGCATCATTGGTGAAGCTTTGCAGTTGTCATTTAGGTCAGCACAGAGAAACGCTTACAGCTGGGCGAGTGAGTTAGAAATTACACACAAAAGCTTGGGTGACTTGTGACATTCTTGTGTGACTTCTCAGCCTTGGGTGGATTTAGGTCTCTAGGAGTTAGTCTGAACCCATCATGGTTAGGAAACTGTCCTAAACTTGCGTGATATTTTTCAGGGCTTCTGAGCAAATAAGGTTCAGTGTAATTAGGTCAGAAATGCCTTGAAGGCCAAAACAAGTTTTCCACTGCTCTTTATTTTTAATTACCCAGTGCATGGCTTCCATGGAATCTCAGTGTGTTAAAAGAAAACCTCTTGAACTTCTCTTGATACTTCCCCGGGCCATTCCTTTTCCATCTCTTCCTACCTGCCTATGTCTCAGAGTGGACCCTGAGTGATCCTCTTTCCCCTCAAGAGCAACCAGGTTTCCCCACAGTAGACATTGACCCTTGTTGTTTTTTTTCTAGTTACATTTGATCTTGCGCCAGTTTGTCCCCTCAACACTGACCAGGAGGTTTTGTTCTTCCTTACTTGCAATCTTAGGGATGTCCATAGCTCCAGGGTGACTGTCCTGCTCTAAGAGAAACTTTTGAGGTCTTGGAGCAGGGCGGAGGCAGTGTGGGACTCTGCACTAGGATGTGACCCAAAATGACCTGGATTGTTATGAGGTCTGCCCAGGGATTTGCTCTGTCTCCCTCCTGCAGGACTTTCTGGCATGTAAAGGTGGAATTATTGTCTGTGGATGGGTTGAGTTGAGGGTTGTCCATCTCAGTGACTGGAAGCCCTCCCCATGCACAGCATCGTCTGTCAGCCCTGGAGAAACGTTTCCCATTGCACTGCCTGGGAGTGAGCCAAAGTGAGGGGTTTTGGTGTTGGTGACAGCATTTGCCCGTGGCTCTGTGTGCAGCTCCATGGCTGCGGTTCCTTTCTATCTGTGTTTGAATTCAGCTGGGTAGCGATCGCTATCCTGTTCTTACTGCTGCGCCTCCATCTGCTGCACATGCAGCCTTCCAGTTATCCCTCAGAGATGTCTCCTGCTGGTTATTCACGGCCAGGGGACGGGCGTGGGAAGGGAGGACAGCAGTATGCCAGCTGCGCTGCAGCAGTGGTCCCTTCTCTTCTCTTGGTTGTGAATGATTTCTGCTACAACTAGCAAGTGTGGGAGAGATCATCTGCATCAAAGCTCTGCGTTGAAGGCCAAAAAGGAAAAAGAAAAGGTGGTTTAAGGCTAGAATGAAGTGTCTGAATTCAGAGGTGATGCCCCTTCCTTTCTCAGGGCCTCTGTTTTCATGCATATAACCCCATTAAATTTCACCAAGTCGTTGCGATACCTGAATACATTCATTTGCTTTTCGAGTGTTCTGGGATCCTGTGCTGGAAGGCAGAACTTGTAAGTGTGGAGTAAAACTGCCTGCCGTGCCAGAGGGCAGCAAGTGGCAGTTGGATCCCTTGGGACCCCGTGGCACAGGGTCAGCCCCTTGCTGAGCTGCTGCTGTTCCTCCTCGAGTGCGTCGCTGCCCTTGTGCTTACCTGATGGTCACTGCAAAGATGTTGCTTATTAAATGATCTGCTTGGTTTGTCTCTCCCTGCAGGCTGTGCCGCGGCTTCCAGAAGCAGAGGGAGAAAGTGCAAGGAGACTCCCTGCTTTTCTCCAATGATGTTTTCACCATTGACTCAGTGGTAAGTGATAGCTGAGAAGCTCCCTTCCTTCTCCTTCTCCTCCTCCCCCTTCTCCCTGACAAGGTCGCTTGGCAGATCCCACATCAGCTGTTTGGATGTGCTGAGAAAGAAGACTCCGGGTTTCTCTCATGGGGCTGGGAGAACTTATTGCAAAAACCATTTCTGAACTGCGGGCATCTGGCAGGCGGTCAGAGCTGCCTAAAGCTGATCTCTGTTGCGAGGGCTATAAATTGAGGGCACTTAAGTGTCCTTACAGCCTTCAGAGGTATCAGGGTGCATTATGTACTTCTAGGTATCTGTGCAGGGGCAGGGTGTCAGTGCAGCACCTTTGCAACCTAGAATGGAAAAATACATTTGATTTGCTCGATCTTTTCTCATCTAAGTCAAAGCGTTTGTGTAGCCATAGTGGCACAGGGATACAGTGGAAGATTTGGAGGAGAGAGGTCCCTTAGACTGCCTGGTACTTCTGAAGAAATCCTGCCTGATTTGCTGGAGTATGAGTCAGTTTGGTTCCTTCTCTATAGCCTGAATTTAACCAAATGCTTCTCCCAGGTGCTGGTAAAGGTGGGGGACTTAGAAAGTTTATTTTGCAGCTTATTCCAAATGCTGTTATAAATTTTGGTGACAGGTGTTGTTGGCTACTTTCTCTGCACTGATGCTCTGAGTAAGTGCTCCAGGTGCGGAGCTGAAAACAAGAAATGTAATATTTGAAGATGCATGATTTGTCTTGTGTTTTAGGAGGGAGATGTCTTGCCAGATTCTTCGGTTGAAATTAACGTGATCTTTAAACCCCAAGAAGCCAGAGTCTATGAACAAACAGTCTACTGCGACATCTCAGGTATGGCTCCTTCGTCTTCTGTCAGGCACAGGGAAGGCGAGGCACAGTCTTCCAGCTCACTCTGCTCTTGTGTAATTGCTAGGAAGGGTCAGCGACCAGCAGGGTTGTGCTGGCACGTGCCCACTGTCCCTGTGGTTTCCAGGTAGCCTTCTGTCCAAGACCAGCCCTCAGGATGCCTGGCTCTAAGCTTGGATCACTGATCCCAGAACCATCAAAGCATGAATTTGCCAGGGCTTTGCCAGCATTTGCTCTCCTGTGAGGTGTCTGTGAAGGCCAAAGAACTACAGAGCAGAAGAGCTTTAATGGACAAGTACGATGCTCCTGTAGCCCATTTCCTTCCACGATGAGTCTTTATTACGCAGATGCATCATCAGACTACTGAGGTGGTAGGAGCTGAGTTACCACTGTGCTCCCAGGGCCCAGATCACCTCCCACTGCCCAGACGCTGCCAGACCTAAGGTGTCTGAGCCCTGCTGAGCACAGGGTGTCTGTGAAAGGACCTCCTCTGGCCAGCACATGCTTCTCTCCCTGTGTGGGCGTTGTCACCTTGTAGCTCTGAGTCCATGGTGCGTATGGGTAGCATTGCACAGGGCTGGCTGTGAACAGCAGGGTGAGCACCCTTCCTGGAAATCAGAGTTCAGGTAGTCTGGTAGACAAGCTTTATGTTCATCCCATCTTTCAGAAGTGCTGTCAAGTCTTTTTCTGGGAGCAGTTGTCATTGCCCTACCCAGCTTCGCCCCTCACAGCAAGCTGTGTGATTCAGGTTACTTTGTCCTTCCCCTGCATCTCTGCATGGTGCTCCTATGGGTGGTTTTCAAGAGCGGGGCATGGCTGTCTAACTTCCATCCAGGGAACGTGATGGTTTTCCCCATCTGAGAGGAAGAGGTAAGAGGCCCGTGATCCTCAGCTCCCATTCTGGAAGGTGAAGAAATTACTGACCCAGCTGCTTTGTTTCTTTCCTGACTGCTCCAAGCTGACAGATACAAATGTGATGGAGCAGCTTTAAACAGTAACTGTGCAGGGTTTACTGGGCAAAAGCTCCCTGTGGTAATTACACAGGGCTTGTGTCAACAAGAAGTCTTCCTGCCCACCAGCTGCAGTTGTTGGGGCTGTGGAAGGAAAGGGTTGATTTGAAAAGATGCTCCCAGGCGTTCCTCACTCAGTGCTGTGCTCCTGGCTCTGAGGTTCTTGTACTGGTGATAGCGGTGTCCCTCACATTGCTGCAGGGCTCTCTAGGGGTTGTGGCAGGAAAGCTTTTTTGTTGCAGAGAAACAGGAAAACTACTTGTGTGCAAGCTTATAACTGGTCTGGGAGTCACAAGAAATAGAGCTGGGTAACTGATGTGTGTTTAGCAAGAGGAGCCTGTTCTTGAGAAACCCTGATGGGCCCTGGGGAGAGGTGAACTCTTCCACTGGCTCCTTGGAAGAGGACCTCTAGCTGGTCATTTAAACGACGTGCCTGCCCCTATCCCTTACAAAATAGAGCTGATCCACTCGATTGTCAGGCTGGAAACTGTCCTAGAGCCGAGGTGCCTGGTACAAAGAGTTTAAAGAAGAAAATGATGATCTTTAACTAGAGGATCAATTAATTCTGCTTCTTGGCTTCTCTCACTGCCTTGTTCATGCATTTGGGTGCCAGTCACAAATCCCTTTGGAGCATGATGTGCGGGTGGCATGCATGCCTCTTGCTGGGATTATCTGGCAGCTTTGCTGCAGTTGCAGTACTGTGAATTTTGCAGCTGGATCTCCTGCCTCACTGGAAAGGGACTTTGCTGGCCTCAGCTTTTTTTGCAGGTCCTGCGCTAATGACTTAGCAGATGCTTCTGGATTGGTTCTTTACAGAACTGATCAGCACTGGTCACTTGGCAAAACTGGCAGTTAGGCAGTGGTCTGAAATTTGCTCTTGGAAAATATTTAAGCTCAAAATGAACTTTCTTAATTATTCATGCAAATAAAGCCGTGGCTCTTGGGCGCTGGGAGGGAGCAGGCGATGTGGGGCTCAGCTTCTGAAAATTCATTTTTGTGTTCGTCTGTACACAGAACTGCAATTGGTTAAACTTTTAACTGATTGGTTAAAAATTAGGCAGCAGCCCAAGGGCGTACCTCCTGCGGGTCCTGTATCTTCTCCTGGAGCATCTAGAGCTGGTCCCTTCCAGCCTGGAGTCAGGGACTAGCGTGGAGGCAGCGTGGAAAATCCAGGATGACAGAGGGAAATATTGTACTGAAACAGAAATCTCTCCCCAGGCCGTGAAGCCAGGCTGCCTCTCCACATCAAAGCTGAGGGCATTGGGCCCCAGCTCTGGTTCAGCTACAAGCAACTGGACATTGGGGACGTTTCTGTTGGATCGGCCCGCAGTTGTGAGGTGAGCAGTAGGGGTACACAGGAATTGGGGTGGATCCTGATGGCTTTCTGGGCAACTGTGAGCCTTGTGGACCCACGGGATTTCTGGCAACACAGGCAGTTGTGGTCAGGGAATATTGACATAACAGTCAAATGGTGGTGGTGGGGGGGGTGGTGTCAGAGAATGTGGATGCTTTTTGATGGAGACCAAAATGTGCATGTGTTGTTCATGAAGCCCTAATCCCTGCCTTTGGGCAACCTCCCTTTGAAGTCAGCTGGGAGGCTTCATGCAAAAAAAACCCAGCACCTTGACACAAAAGCAACAGTGGACCAAAAAGCCACTTGAGTCTTGGGACATCTCTGGCTCTAAAGAGAGCAAAACATTTCTGGAAAGAAGCAGAGAACTGTCTACATATTTGCAAATTTGCCCCTCCTCCCCCCACTGTCAAGACTTTTGCAAAAAAACCAAGATAGAGCAAAGAAAAGAGGTAGAAAATGAGGTGATACACCATGCCAGATGCTTTCAAAAGATGGACTCTGGCTGGCGAGGACACATTAAGGTGTTTTCTTACCAAAACATTGTGCTCTCTGCATTTTTAATGCTGGTACTTTATTGACTCTCTCTGTATCAATTTATCAGTATCATTAACTGAGAAAATATGAATAAGTAGGTGATGTTGTTAGTGCCACACTGAGCAGCAAGTGGCAGGGCTTGCCCCTGAAGCAATTAGGAACATTCCAGCTCGGTTCTGTGTGGGCTTCTTGGTGACAGCATGCAGGCAGATGTGGGCACTCCTTCCCTGACATGGAAAGAAGTTCATCTTAGCAAATGCTGCGGGATTGTGTCAGTTGTTCAAGGCAGCTGATCTACTGAGTGTTCAAGAAAATAGGCGTGGTTCTGAATTTGCAGTTATTCTCGCAATGGTAAATTCATTTGCGGTGGCTGTATTTAGGGAGGAGAAATTCTTTGGAGTAGATGGAGCAGCTCTGCGCCTCCCGCTCCTCCTTTCCTGATGTATCAGTCTAAACAAGGATGGAGAAACTGTCACATTGAAGTTAAAATTAAAAAAAAACCCCTGACTGATGTCCTGTAGCAGAGCTGGAGAGCTTTCCTGAGGTTGGTTTTAGTGCAGCCCCAAGGTATCTGCTGCAGGCAGTGACCTTGTCGGCTGCAGTGGAAGCTGAACGTATTCTGCCTTTGGCAGGACCAGACTCACCTGGGGCAGAAGCTGTTGTGGGTGAGTCACACACGAGGCTGCAGTTGGCCTTCAGGGTTCTTAGGGACAGGGCTGCATTGACGGGGTGATACTGTGCAGCTCCTCTGCACTGCAAGTCGAAGCAGACTGCTCTGTGTCAGTGGGCTAAACCCAGAGTGATTCTGTTCATGTGAAGTTATCACTGCTTTGCTTGAGAAAAAACAAAGGCAGAACTTGTCTTGTTTGTATTTTCTTTGGCTTCAGCGAAGCACAGCCCATCAGCCTTCTGAGAAATGGAAGATTTCTTAATGTATTTCTGTTTTGCATTCTTACTGCTGCAGGTGTTCCTGTTTAACGAAGGAGACATCGATGGTGCCTTCAGCCTGATACCTCCAAGTACAGCTCTGGGCTCCTGCTTCACCTTTCGTCCCCAGAAGGGCATTGTTTCACCGCATGGGTTCCAAGTCATCAAGATCTCCTTCAGTTCCACCACCCTGGGGAAGTTCACGGAAGAGTTCAGGTTCCGGGTGAATGGATCTGCTGAGCCTCTGAATTTGACTATTGGGTAAGGAGGGGTGTAGGAGCTCTTTGGGCACATCTGTAGCCACCTCTGGATAATCATCTCCCACCAACCTCATTTTGTGATGAAGCAGAGGTGTTGTCTAAGGTCTTAGTGTGGGGCGTCTAGGATCAAGACGAAGACGAAGAGCCAAGGCTTTTTAACCTTCACTCCAGTTTGAATCCTGCAATTCCAGCAGCAAATGAAGTGCGGTTCTTTATAAGGGGAAGTGACTGTGCCTCTGATGCTCTCAATACCCAGTGTAGCTCTGAAAGCCGTGAGTCCCTGTGGGAAGCAACTTTGCCTTCCTGGTGGGTTGCTCTGCAATTTTCCGAGATGCTGTGTGCATGGAATTTGGCAGCAGCGGGTTCTTTCTGTGACCCTTTGCTACCCCTGTGTGAGACCCCCAGGGCTTGAAGTGATTTCCGTGATGGGAAAGAGTTTGCCTGAAGGGGAAAGGTGTGGAGTTGCCTGCTGCCCAGCCCGGGCTCCAAGGACCTGGAGTGATTCCTTCCTACAGGGAGCTCATTCCCCCGGGGGCCCTGGCAGACAGTGGGATGGTATCAGCTCTGGGCAGCGATGGTCAGAGACGTCCCACCTGAACACACAGCAAGGCCAGCAGGGCCTGGGAGGTGGCTGAAGGCTGGGCCAGCCTGGGGCGATTCTGCAGCCAGAAGCAGTGGTTTTAAAATCCTCTGTTAAAAATCCATACAAAATGGGAAGCAGCAGCCTCGGCTTCATCTCTCATGCTATAAGCTGTCTTCCCAGCGCTTGTGCAGCGAGAGCTCCGGAGCCTCCTTTCTGCAGACAGAAAAGTGCTGATGTGGGAGTTGGAAAGCCCAGCAGCAAATGCTGTCCCAAGGACTTGGGTATCATCCCATGGGCTGGTGCCATTGCAAAAGAAAACCCTCGCCAAACAAGGGGGAGAAGGGGAAAAGAACAACTGATGATAGGAGTGGCAAAGCTCCTTTCTCGGGATCGAGACAGCCTGCGAGCTTGTCACAGTCAGTCTTAAGCATGGGCTGGGGGACAAAGTGGTGTTGGCAGGAAAGCTGGTGCTGGATGCTCTGGAGCTCTGGGGCTGCCTGCGCCTCCTCAGCATCCAGGCTGCCGGGCTGCTGCTGTTGGGAGGCACTAGATCAAAACAGTAAAGAAATTAAGGGACTCCATGGTTGATATGCAGTGCTATAGACCTATGCAGTGCTACAGGCTAGAAGTCTGGCTTGAGAGCTGCCTGGAGGAGAAAGACCGGGGGGTGTTGCTTGACAGCCGACTGAACATGAGCCAGCAGTGGCCCAGGTGGCCAAGAAGGCCAATGGCATCCTGGCTTGTATCAGAAACCGCGTGACCAGCAGGTCCAGGGAGGTTATTCTCCCTCTGGACTCAGCACTGGTGAGACCGCTCCTCGAATCCTGTGTTCAATTCTGGGCCCCTCACCACAAGAAGGATGTTGAGGCTCTGGAGCGAGTCCAGAGAAGAGCAACAAAGCTGGTGAGGGGGCTGGAGAACAGGTCAGCACCCTCCTCTCCACAACTTCCTTTTAGGTAGTTGTAGAGAGCAATGAGGTCTCCCATCAGCCTCCTCTTCTCCAGGCTAAACACCCCCAGCTCACTCAGCCGTTCCTCATAAGGCACAGAGCCATCATTTGTTCAGGGTCCTTCATGGGGCCAGCAGCGACCTGAGGGCCAACCCTGCCTAGCACAGAGCTCTGAGTCGCATCGGTGGCTCTCAGATGCTTTGCCTGGGCTGCCTCCTGTCCACGTGGATGTCATGCTGAGCATGACGGTGACTGGTTGATTTGAAACTCACCGTGGTCCTGAGACCAGATTTTGCTGATCTGAGTGGTAATGCAAGCTGAAAGCTTAGCACGTCCCTAACCAAGCTAACACTTGTCTTTCTCCTCACAGGGGCTGTGTCTTTGCACCAGCTGTTCATTTTGCTGTACCTTCCCTCGATTTTGGTGATGTCCCCTTTGGTGAGTGCACCCCGGGCTGGGACCTTGAGTTGAGAGGTCTGTGTGTGGCCAACATGGAGCACTGCAGCATGAGAACATCCATCACTTGTGTTCCTCCTCAGCGGCCTTTGGGGTGTTAAACCAGGGCTGCTGGTTGCTTAGGCAGTATTCAGCCGCCATGAGATCAAAGGGGACCAAAGGAGTAGAAAGTCAGTGTGTCCTGATATCCCTCGTATCTGTCCAGCCCCAACCTCGTGATCCTTGGTGGGAGAATGACTGTGCAAGCCCATGTCCCAGAAGGGCCCAGGGCGTGGGACTGCAGGAGAAAGGAATTTACGCCACATACGAGCCTGTAGCTGCTCTGGGTGAATGTTCCTGATGCAAAGCAAGGCCACAATTTCCCACCTGACCTTCAGCGTGAGATGTTATGCAGCACTGCAAGGGCACCTTGATATCACCAGCCATCAAATATGCCCAAACGATGGCTCTTCATCAGGCACTGATGTCCTTGGAGATGTGGGCTCCTTCCCTGCTGACAGAGCCGATGGCTGAGCAACCAGAGCATCTCCACTGAAATGCAGATTCTGGTTTTGCATCTCAGTCTCAGAAAAGGCTTTTTACTGAGATGATCTCCAGTTTAGGTGCAAAATCACTTGTGGATTGATTGAAGGGCCGTTATCATTCTGTGCCCAGGGTGCTTCTGTTCATGGACCATTTAACAAATCGAAGGTCAAGTGGCTTCTTGTGGAGTGGCCTGCAAGTTGTCCCGTGCTCGGTCTGGTTGACAAAAACATGAGATGCCTTAAGGATCCTGCCTAAGGAAACCGCATTGGAATGCTTTTCATCATGCTGTAGTTCCCAAGCTCCTCCATCCTTTGTCTTCCTGTAGCTTCTCCTCAATGCCAATACGCTACTTGTTCACAGAGTTAAGAGGGGATTTTATGGATTCAATGTTCAGAATAAGTGGTCTGTCTGGGTGCGCACTCATAAGTGAAATATAATTCCTGCTGTTTTGGGTGGGGGTGTGAGAGAGCTCCTCAGTTAAAGAGAAAGAAACTTCTTGTGTTCAGCATTGCTAAGAGCAGGCATTACCAAGGAAGCAAGCTCTGTGATCAGTATCAAAGGGAACTTCAGGGACAATTAATTACTTGCCTAGTTTCTCAAACTGACTGTAATTCAGATAGAAAAGAGCTGAACTCCAAGCACAGTTTTATCATAACAGGGTATTCACACTAGGATTCCTTGGATAGTTGGGTACATAAATTCATACTTGGGTTGTTTTCCTAGGCTTCCCTTGCACATTGTCCTGTCGCCTCATTAACACCACCTTGAGGCCCATGACCTTCAACCTTCGCATTCCTGGGGACGGCTACGGAGCGCCCAGTGTCACCAGTTATGCTCTGATGTCGGACGACACTTGCCTGTCCTGGAGAAGTGGAGCTCAAGTGAATATGAGGCCAACTGAATTTACCATAACTCCCTGCAGAGGGACCATCCATCCCCAGGAATTCTTGGATATCCAGGTATGGGAACAGTCTAGCCGTACGTGCTGGAGCAGGTGGAGCTGAAGCTTTGCTGTTGTATGAGAGGGTTTTGGTGCTGCTAGCATACACAAGTCAGATACGTGCACTAGTGTTAGGCTTTTCTTGGCTGGGTTACTCTGGGGCATTTCTGCAGGAGCACCATTTTCTCTCCAAAATCATAAGCTGAAGGTCTTGTACTGTATTGTCAAGGAGAGAAGCCATTCGTGTTTTGAGAACTGCTTAGAGCAGTTTCTTTGATTTACTGTGGGCAGAGGAAAGATGAGGACAGAAGGTGGCTGTTATAAAAAGAGAGATGTCATTGCATGAAACAGTTTGTTTTTCTGCTTGGTCTGATTTTGCATCTCCTGTTGAGCAGAAGGAGCTGTATTCACTGCAGAGATCTCCAGAGCAGGCGGAAAAAGCTCTGGGACCTGTGAACTGCACAGTGTAGCTGGGCCACGTTTTGCCCTCAGCTTCCCACTGTAAAACTGAGCTCATTTTGGTGATGTCAACAGTTTTCCTCTGGTTTTACGTTATTGTAGTTGAGATTAAAAATTGGTCCCTTAATTTTAATGCAGTATTGAGTAGAGCAGTAGCCCAACTGTGTTTTGATTTAGCTCATATGTGCTCTGATAACTGCACGGTATATTTAATGAAGTAGCTATTGTCAGAAGACTGTTATCACTCCTTTAGACTGTGCTCTACACGTGGACCAGTAGAAGAATTAGGGCAAAATCCTCCCTTTCCTTACCATGGAAGGAGAACTGGAGGACACCATGCATAGCCAATGGCTTTTGGGAGTGATGAAGCATTTGCTGCTCTTCTCTTCTACCAGGTCACTCTGTGTTCCAACACTGTGAAGAGTTACAAACTGGCACTGATGGTGGACGTGGAGGGCTTTGGCAGGAAGGTGTCATCATTGCTCATCACTGCCAGGTATCTTTACTTTCTTTGCAGCTCATTGTCTCTCTTTGTGTGTTCACCACCAGCACGCTGCCTTGCACAAGCTTTGCTGACTGCAGCTTCCAAGAAGCAGCACTGCCTAGCTAGCCAGCTCTGCTCAGCCAGATGTGAGAGCATCAGTGCTTTGAAAGCAGCCCATGTTGTGAAGCACCTGGGCTCCAGTGGGCAGGCACGGCCCTGAGCCTTCTCCTAAATGGAACAGTAATTATAGTCATTATTGGCCTGGATTTTGGTGCTTGAGGTGTAACAAATTTCCAAAGGGCCACCTCTCCTCCTTTGTGCAAGTGCTAGAGTTGTGCTGGGTTGCAATCAAAATGCAAGTATTGTTTGGGATGCAGTGAGCCTGCTGAAAGCTGCTGTCTGGTTCAGTTAATGAAGGTGCATGCAGGTGGGGAAGGGGCTTGTGGCAGGGCTGGTGAGGGAAAAATCGAGGTAAGATCTCATGAAGGGGGAAGTAGTCCTTGTTGTGGAAAGTGAGCTCAGGTTTTTCTGCTTCCCTCTGGTTCTTTTGAGCATTACCATACTCGGACTTAAGCTGAACCTGCAGCCAGGTTCAGTCCTGTTGTGCTGCAGTGATTATCTTTTTGATTACAAGAGGGATTAGTTTTCCTCTCCCAGACATAGCCATTCAGTCAGTATCTGGGCTGCAATTTTGTAAAAGTAGTGCGGATGGGAAGAGACGGTGTATGGGCCCATGGGGGTGGAATTAGGAGACGGCGATCACCCACTGCATAAGGGCAGGTGGTGGCAGGTGCCCTGGAACCCTTCAAGGTGCTAAGCCCATGCTGGTTTTGTATTTGCTTTTGTGCCTTTCTGCTTTGTCCTAGAGGTTTTTTAATATGTGTTAATTGCTGCTGTGGTAGTTGTCAAGAAGTTTAGTTTCCTCTGAAGCTGAGTTTGATTCTGTCCCTTACAGGAATACAAGGATGCTGCTGCTGTACAGTACTCCAGCCTCGTGCCATGTGGGGTTATCCAGCCACACAGCTGGGTGCAAATCCCATTTACACTGCAAACACGGGTGATGGGAGAGCAGGACACTGTTGCTCGTATCATGACGATTGGGAGGGAAGGATCTCCACTGGTGAGTGCTAGGGGAGATGCATGGGCACTTGTGCTGGGGGGGCCTAAAGGGTACAGAGATTCTTCCTGAGGAAACAAGGACTTGTAACACATGGCTGGTGTGGACAGGGACCAAGAGGATTCACAGCATGAGCAACAGCCAGTACCTCGAGAAGAGGAAAGATGGCATCCTTTTAGATGATGAACTGAGTGTCTGACACAGCATTTAATGATGGATCTATGAGAAGGGATAGCAAGCCCAGTCTGAAAATCAGCAGAGTCCCTGGGTCTCACACTCTGCTGCATTATTCGATAGAGCAACTGCTGCTTCCTTGGGACTTTGGTTGAGGAGCACACAGGGAAATCCCTGAAGCCTGCTAAAGCAAGCATTGTGTAAGAAACTGTGCTGATAGTCACATCTGAGAAATATCCATCACATCTCTCTGTCAATGCCCCAGCCAAGGCCACGGGCCCGGAGCGGTGGAAAAGCAAGCGTGAGAAACCGGGCTTGTTCATCTGCTGCTGATGGGAGCCTGTGGCTTTCAGACGGATTCACTCTAGGTCCCACACTTGCTCCAGGCTTTCTTTTTCGGTCTGTCAACACTGCAAGCTTCAAAGAGCTGTAATTATCCCTCAGGCTTGGAGCACTCAGAGCTGTCTGACCTTTTTAAACTTTCCCTGGTTTTTTTTTTGATCTTTCCTACCTGCTTCCTGGAGCAGGAAATCCATCTGGTGAGCTTTGGAGAAGGACCAGTTGTCTGCGTGCATCCAAGCAAGATAGATTTCGGCAGTATCCAGGTCCTACAAGATGTTTCCCAAACTCTCCACCTGTCCAACCAGTCTCGCACCCCTGCATCCTTCTGGGCAGAGATGGTAGGTATCTGTGGGGCTAATTTCCAACAAAAGTGACTGGTCCATAGCAGCCTGTGAATTAATTTTTATATACAACATTTTCTGTCAGAGAGAAAGCAAGCTGTTCCACCACAGTGCAGCAAGAGGAGCCTGGCTCTGGGGGCAATTTTACCTGGAGCAGTCCTCAATAAAATAGGGAGTTTGCATGGCTGTTTGAGCAGAAATGAGCCTGGATCATTTTGACAAGTTCTTCCTTTATTTTGTGGAAAGGGCTTAGCTCTGACAATCATGCTTTTGGAGCTCCAGGAGCTCAAGAGAACCCTGTAGCCCATTGCTGCTGAGAGGGCATGGGTTCCCCTCTGGTTTCCCTGTTCTGTCTGCTTTTGCTTTGTGTCACATTCCTGTTAATGACAGAGACCAGGGTGTGGATGCTCTCTGAGGAGAGGTATGGCTTGGCAAAGTACAGCTGCACTTTTAATGCTGAGTTCTGCCTCCTCTTTCACTTGTGCAAGGCCAGAATGACCCAATCATTTTAATTAACCAACCCTAAGTAATTTCAAGAAAATGGAATGTGGTGGCTTGTCAGCCGTCCCTTAGGTCAGCATCCGTCCATCTCTCAGATGCTGCTGGTGTCTATTGTAAGCAAACTGTGGTAGCTCTTATTCCCAATGCTAATCTGTCCTGGTTTCCCTCCTCAGCTAGTGTCTGGCTTGTCTTACAGGCTGGCAAATGCTCATGCTGGAGGATTGAACCCAGTAAAGGAGTGATCCCCCCCAACGCCGAGCTGTCTGTGGCTGTCACAGCAAACTTGGATGACACTGAAATATTTAATGATGAAGTGAAGGTGTTCATTGAGAACAGCTGTAGCTACGTCATCCCCGTCCAGGCTGTTGGCACCGGCATCACAATTGGCACCGACAAACCCATTGTTCCGGAGCTCGACTTGGGGCCCCACTTCAGGTAGAGTATGTCTCAGCTCCTGCTCCTCCCGTGGGCTCAGCAAGGAGGCGTTTTGCCATAGTCCTTCAGCTCGTTCTCCTTCTGCACTCAGGGTCCCAGCGCCATTTCACTGACACTACAGGAATTCTTTTAGAAACATTTTATGGCCACGTGAATGTGGGTTGAGATCCTCAAAAGGCACCAAAATGGAAACCAGTTGCTAAATCATCTCTCAGTTACCCTTAATTTTAATGCTCTGTCCACTGTGACTGAGATGATGTTCTTCAAAAAGCTTTCCCTTGCTGTCCACACACAGACCAGCTGCTGGACGGGGATAAGCTTAGGGGCAGCCAAGGTCTGGCTCTTGCTGCAGGTTGGTGCTAGGTTGCTAGGTCAGCCTTTTGGGAGGTGGCTTTCTTGCCAAATGCACAGTCAGATAATGGCTTTGGGGCATTGAAGCTGGGTGACTGCTGTGAAATAGCAGGTCCCATGACATTTTCGATCTGTGCTTCTCTTCTAGCAAAATTCCATTCTGTTACCGCTTCAAGGTAACGAACAAAGGAAGAAAGACCCATTTGCTCTATTGGACAACTGAAGGGTTTTCCACATTTCAGCAGCATCATTGTCTCGATGCCCTCAGTACCACCGAGGGCGAGGATTCCTCCCAGAACCCCAAATCTGCCTGCCCCATGTTAAAGCTTCGACCGCTGAGCATGGAGCTGATGCCGGGCAAGAGTATGGAGATGGTGGTGGAAGGCTTCTCCAGCACTCCACAGGTGAGGTCCCCCATGAGGGCTGAGTCCTTCCCATTGGATCACCTCCGCTGGGACTTTTTCAGCGGCCCCTTGATATTTGCCTGAGAAGAGAGGCAAGTGCTTTCAACAAACTGTATAAGTGCCAGAAGTTACCACGGCAGCACCAGTTGCTTTCCTTGCTGGCCACCATCAATTGCTAAGGCTTTTCCATGTTTCTGTAGCTACCGTAAACCCAACTTGTTGATACCCAAATTTGATCTGAAGGAAGCATCAGTGCTTCAGGGGCAGACAACGGGTTACGAGGTGTCCTGTGCTGAGGCAGAAATGAAGGGCAGAGAGTTACGCTTAGACTAGGAGTGCAGGCAGAAAGTGAATTAACAAAAGCAAGGTAATTATCTGGGGGAAGCAGTGAGTGGACCAAAATCCCTTGGGAAGGAAGGGGAGTGTACGGGAGCAGCATTGATTTTCCTCTGTAGACAAAGACAAGCAGCGGGCTTGTCTAGCACTGAGTCCTGGAGGAGAAAATCCAGCACAGTGTGTCAGCTTTAATGATCAATGTGATGTTCTCCCTGTGGGAAACTGTTGCCAAGGATCATTATAATTGACAGCTTGATAGCTCAGCCCAGCCTCTCAACCAGCCCTGCTGTCCTAAGGGCAGCCAGGTCTCGCAGCGCCCCTGGGTGGCAGCTCAGAGGAGGAGAGTTCAGCACGGTCACTGGGTGTCCTCCTCCCTGGACCCTTCTTCCCAGGGGAAACGCAATGCTGTGGAGAAGCTGCCAGCTAAGCCTGGTGTGCATTCCCTGTCTCTGGAATCACTGGGCACAGATGTTTAAGCGAATGTAAGATAGGTATGCATTAAGCTCCTGCTGATAGGAGTGTTTTGGAAGGTGTTTTAAAGGGTTGCCTCAGTGGTAGTTTGAGGAAGACTTGACTGTGATGGGACTGTCCCTGTGCATTTCTGAGCTCCAAGGGTTTGCTGAAGAGGAGAACAAGATTCCAGAAAGGAAATAAAATGGTCTGGGCTCTGGTGAGGGTGTCTTGCCTGGAAAGCCAAAAGGGTGTCTGTGAGTACAGCTGGCTCCCGCAGTGAAAATCTGGAGGACTTCATGCTCTTCAGGCTGGTCAGAAGCCCAGCTCCCTGCACTGCACGTGCAACACAGATGACTTTGAAGACTGTAGGCTCTGATGAGGAGCTGGGTTGTGGCACTGTACCAGAAGGAAGAATGAGAAATGAAGGGAGGAATTTGGGGAAGTAAAACCATGAGAAATTGGGAAAAGGTGTTGAATAGAAGAGCCTCCAGCTTAAGCAGAGAGTTTCCCTCTGAAGTGCAAGACAACCTTTTCCTAGGGAGATTTTTCTTAAAACCATCTCCAGGAGGGCACAATTCACCCTTGGAATGAGTGCTGCCACTTTACTGGAAGGCAGGCTGGCTGTTTGGAGTTTTCCCATGTACCTTTTCCACTAAGCTTCCAAGAGAGGGTTTGCTGGCATTGGTCCTTCTGCCACCTATGTCCTTTAATATGGTTACATATTTTTAAATTGGTTCCTGCAGCTTTCTGTAAGCATTATGTTAGCAGCGGGGTACATCAAAGCATTAGTCATTTGGGGCAGTAGTTATTAGAGCTGTAGACAGCACCTGGCTCACAAGTGAATTTGTGGCTGTTAGGGTGTAGCGGTGTGGGCATTTGAGTGCAAAATAAATAGGATGCGGTATAAAAGGAAGCAGGGCTGCTGAGGAAAGCAATGGCCGTAACTTTAGGGCAGTACTACCTGCTGGTGGTTGATGGCCAAGTTCCCATGACACAATTTCATGCAGGCTATCAGAATCCGTTATGCCTCCAGTCAGGTGGTGAGCACATGCCGTGTGTTTTCTGGGTGCCCTGGTCACACCTGCTGGGTAACGTGCAGCTCTCGCACACGGGTGGTGAAGGAGCGGCTGCTGTGGCACGCCGTCGTGGGGAGCAAGGAAGAAAAGGTGCAGGTGATGCAGGTGGATGTCACGTGTGAGTTCATTGCTCCTGTTCTGCAACTGTCCTCCACGGAACTCATTTTCCGGGTCGAGAAGGTAAGGCTCTGGATTGCATGCTGGCAGTTAATTGTGTGGCTGATGACTGAAAGCCTGTGCGGGGTGTGTGAGACTGTGTTCAAAGGAGGAAGCTAAACAGCTTCTGCCAGTCTCTGGGGCTTTGCTGATTGATTTGAGTGGGACCAAGCTTTTGCCATTAGCACAGAGATGGGGCTGGGGACAGTCTTGCCAGGTCAGTTCTACTTTTCTTGATGCGGAGACAGAATTGAGCTGCTGAGCCAAGGGCATGAGGTGAGATGTGTGGGACCCACAAGAACATTGTGGGCTTTGCACAGGCAGTGACTGTGGGCAGGAGAGCAGATCGCTGCAGCTCAGCGACACTAAACCCATCCTGAGGTGCTTTGTAAACTCATTGAGCTTGTTTTTGGAGATGCGACTGCTTTTTAACTTCATCTTGGTTTTATTTCGGTGACAGCTGATCTGTCAAAGGGGATCATGGCCACCTCTAGAGAGACACACTCATAGAGGGACATTTGCAAGGATGCTTCAAGGCCCAGTGAAGTCTGAACACCAATCACGCAGGGCAGCTGAGAAAAACCAGTCAGCTCTGGATTCCTGTCAGCTCCCCAGGCTGATGAGGAAAACCTGCCATCTCTTGTCTCTCTTTGCCTTCTCTGCATTAATGTGGATGCAAGCTTTTTGCATTTCCCTCAGCCTTGCTTTCTTCAAAGGACCTGCAGGAGTCCTTCTGCAGCAGTGGGAACACCAACGCAGAAGCCCTTCAGTCTGTGGATCCTGACTCCTGCATTATCACCCTCTTCCTCGAGGTGTCTAAAAGAAGAGAGGCTACTTCATTGTTTAGTTTCTGTGTTTTCAGGTCTCTCCTTTAGTTCTTAGGCGTCCAGAGAAGCACAAAATGCCATGAGCAGGCAGTTCAGGTTTAATTAGAAGGTTTTCAGCTATCCCTGATGTCTGCCTGTGGTCTCTTTGGTGTCGTGCACTCTGATTTATTGAGTGCTATAACACTGCAGCTGTTTGATACCAATACATGCAGAACTAGTTTTGCAAGCACTCTCTAATTTATAGAAACCATGCAGGAAGCCCAGAGCAGCGCATAACCAAGAAGAAACAGCTTATGCTTTGCTTAGCTTTGAAGCCACAGATGCGCTGTCATTGCAGCAGGGGCATCAGGAGTCATGTTGCAGCTGGACTGCCGAGGTTTCTAGCTGGCTGTACATGCATGTAGAAGTTCAAAACTAACCTTCAGCTACTACAGGCTCTCCTGTCTCCTCTGACCAGCTTCACTGCTTTTGATGAGGCTACGAAAGATAATGAGGTTGCAAGAAATTGTTGTATGGGAGTGAAAAACATCTTGTGCCATTCTACCCAAGAGAAGATAAAAACTGCAGACAGATGATCTGGGTTCACTTTCTGGGTTTGATATTGTTCAAGCAGCTGCCTCTGCTCAGGGTCCCTTTCTCTGATCTGTGCATGAAACTGTTGTCCTGTTCCCCCAAGGGATACTGTAGTTTCTAATCATGAAAAGCATCTGATATATTTAGACTTTTAGAAGCGTACAAACTAATAGAAATAGTAAATAGAGATGAAAATTCAAAATACATCAGAAAGGGAACGAGGTCCATGGCCGGTTCAGGCTGTTTTCTCTCATTTTCTGTTTCTGTAGCAACCGAGTGACGTCTTGACTCTTCAGTATAAGCCCTTTTCTTTAAAAAAACACCTGCCTCCTGCCACTCAGCGTGTTCTTGGCCTTAGAGGAACCCTTCTCAATCTTCCATGCGGACCGGCAGCCCTTCCCTGCAGATACTGAGGTGAGCAGCTCTGGAGCTTCCTGCTGGTGGGGACTGAAGAGGAGACGCGTGGTGGTGTGTTTCTGTTGGGAGGCCCTCCAGGAGAGAATTTTTCTCTTTGGAGTCAGCAGGAGACTGGCCTGGACTAAATGACTGAATCATAGAATAGTTTGGGTCAGAAGGGGCCTTAAATCCCATCCAGTTCCACCCCTCTGCCATGGCAGGGCCACCTTCCTGTGGATCAGGTTGTGTAGAGCCTCATACAACCTGGTCTTGGACAGTAGATTTGAAGCTGCTGAAGGTCCTCTGAACTGGGGAAACGCATCTTGGCTCTAAGACATGAAGAGAAAGGAGCAGGCTGCTGGGTCTGGGCAAGCCATGTGGTAAAGGTGTCTCTTGGAAGCAGTCCTAGTGCTCCAGCAGCCATCGTCAGATAACCGCAAGAGCTGCTTGGTCTCTTTGAGGGCAGGCCTTCCTTCAAGAAGGCTGACGAGCCTGGCACCTGCTCTATTGCTAGTGGAAGGCGTTGGACACCGTCTCTGCTAAACGTGTTGTTGTCGGCACAGCCACCGCTTCTGTGCTGTGCCTGTAATTGGCCCCAGCAAGAGTGGGGATGCAATGCCACGGGGCTTGTGTTGAGCATGAGGGTAAAGGAGTTCCTCTGGGGTCAGGGCAAAAGGCCCTGGCTTGCCAGGGTGCCAATTTGGTTCTGTATCTAGCACACAGCTTTTGTAGGTCCAGAACTCAGTAGAACAAGATTTATTTCCCTCTTGTACTGATGAAGAGCACAGAGGTATTAGCCTAAGATGGTGTCAGACGCTAGTCTCGTGGTGCTTGCGGGCAGGCACACACTGTAAAGGATGTGAAGGATGAACTGAGAAGCCCACATGGAGGGCCAGCTTTGAGCATTAAGATATTTTGTGCCATCAGACCTTGGGGCTTCATCACACAGTGGTTAATACCCTTCCATCTCCTTGCAGCCTGTGAAGCTGGAGGCAGGGGAGGAACGTCATCTCTCCATCAGATTTAATCCTGCTTATGAAGAGGGTTTGACTAGCAGGGAGGTGGAGAAGGTTCTGAAGATACATGTTCTTGAGCACCCTCATAAGGAACAGGTCACTGTTCGGGGAGAAGTCTACTTTCCGAACCTCCATATCCAGACCACGGCCCTGGACTTTGGCTGCCTCTTGAATGACACTGAAGAGATTGAGAGTTCCATTGAGATAACCAACTGCAGCCCAATTCCTGTGCAGCACCGCTGGTTCCTGACAGAGAGCCCGGCAAGCCAGATGAGGTATGTGCACCTTTGCCCTTTCCTTGAAGCTCCTCTTCCTGATGTGGTTTTTTCTTTGGAAAGGCTTAGTCTCTTTTCCTGGGATCTGACAAACTGCTTTCAACTTTTGCTTGTGGAAAGATTGCCTCCCATCTATGGTCAGTGTAGATGCTTAGGGAGCAGGTGATCTCCACCAGTTTGATGCTAGGAAGGAGGAGCTCTGGAGCTTTAAAGCCCCTTTTAGGCACCTGGAAGGCAGATCTATAGTGACTTCTTCTCCTTCCCTGCCAACCCAGTTTGTTGTCATCTCATCCTAAGAGCCTACTCAGGCACTGCCACCGGAATGATTTGCTGCTGTCTCGGCTTCTTGCTGCTGTTTTGCTGTAGCCTCAGTACTGGTTCCCGTGGGAGGGAAAGCTGGTGGGGAAAGCTACTTTCTCAGACCTTTGTAGCCTGAGGTAAACACCACCCTGGTGAGGGGAGTTTCTACCTGTGAAACTGCATCGCTGTTCATCCATCCCTGTGCAGGGAAGGTCACCCGGGAAAAACCTTGTTCCTGCACGTGGCTGCAGGAAGGACAAGTCACGTGTGACCTCTTGGGGGGCAGAGTAGAGCCTCTAAATCCAGAAATGAGAACCAGCCTTAAGTAAAAAGCTACAAAGCTAAAGATAAATATTCATTTAGGATCATATCCTTAAAGGCAAAATTCCCAGCTGGGAATGAGGCATCCGGGTTGCTCTAACAAGCCTGCCTTGTTTGTCTCTGGGGGAAGCCTTGCAAGTGGGGACAGTGACAGCAGGTGTGGTTTGAGTGTGTCTTCCATGTGGCTTTAGAAACACCAACAGACTTACTGTGAGCACGTCTGAAGTTTAAAGCCTGGAATGTAATCGGAGTCACCTGGGGATGTTTGTAGATGTTAAGCTCCATGCTTTTTACTGATAGATGTTGGTCAAACTATAAACTCAGCTCTCCTTGGCAAAACGAGCCGCTGAGCTGCTCTCCTGAATCATTTGCCAAACTGGTCTTCAGACAGTTTGGATTTGGAGACATCTGGGGAGGTGATCATGCCATCAGCAAGTGCCACATCAGTTATAACCTTGCTCCAGCAGAGCTGCTGCCCTTTTAGCATGAAGTGCTGTTGGAGCTGTTGTTTTGCAGCCAGGGAATATCTGTAGCACAGCAGGGAGCTGGATCTTATCGTGATCTGCAGTGTATTGGTTAAAAGCGGCCAAAGCTTCCTTCCCCAGAGTATGCGTCACCGCTGCTTTGGCGCCTACCAGGGCTTGATGGGCTGCTTAATTGTGAGTCTCTGCCTGGAGCTGCTTGACATGTCTTTCTGTGTTGCTGGTGGCCTTGCATGTGTGAGGGTGTCCCATGTTGGGCTCTGCGGGTGCCCTTGAGTGGTGCTGGGCTCTCTCTGGCCAGGGCACAGCCGTCTGGGACTCCATTGTGGCTCCTGCCTGATCACCCTTGGAGAAAGCCACCATCACTGCCACTTGCTTGTGCTGACCTGCAGGTGCAGGGAACTGTCAAGGGAAACATTCGGGATAAATATCCAGCACAGCTTCAGAATTACTTACTTTGGCCCTCTGGGTGAGGGAAGGGAAGTTCCACGGATGTGGGTGTTTTCAGGAGGATACTTACAGGTGGGTCTGTACTAGCTCATCTGTCTGGATCTGCCCTGGATGTCTCAGTCTCACTATCTTGCACAAGCTGTGTCTCTTTTCCTTTCCTGCTGCACTTTTGACCTCCCCACATGGTGTTCACCTCTGTCCTCTTCTATTTCTGGTTGCAATCAGTTGCCAGATTCCTGCACCACCACTATAGCAGCATTGTCCTTGGGCAGGAGCCCCAGGCGCTGACCTGCTCCATCCTGGTTTTGGAGCTGCTGGCTCAGACCCACTGCTGAGCTCCAGTGCCCACCCAGGAGCCACGTCCTGCTGAGGAGCAGCTCGTGCAAGCTTCTCTCCTTCCCACTGCAGGTCTGTGATCAAAGTCAAAGTTAAGCTATTTTCCAGGTTCAGCCCTCCTGGAAGTCAGCGTTTCATCACACCCCAAGCACCACAGGAGATCACAGCCCAGTCACAACACTCAGCATCTGCAGAGAGCAGCCCCAGGGAGGAGGCTGTGGAGGAGCCAGCCAAAGGCCTTGGAGCAGCAGGAGATCGTCTCCAAAAGCCAGCAGATGCAGATGATTCTCTGGAAGCAAAGGTAGATTTTCTTCTATAGCCACAAGCGTGCTAGGCAGCAGGGCCAGTGACTGGACATGGGGCTTCTGCAGGGGCGGAACACGAAGCTTAGGGACAAGCTTCCTTTTGAAAGGTGGCACCTCTGAGGTTAAACATGTGTACTCAGCTGCTGCAAGACAGAAAAAAATATCTCAGCTGCCTTCATCAGGAATGTGCCTTTTGAGAGGAATGCCCAAGCAGAGACCCTCAGCTGTCCTGCACAGCTGGGTGCGTGAGATGAAACCTCACCACCATCTGAAATGGAAGGGTCATCTCAAGCGCCTTCAAAGACCTTACTTGCCTGGTTTTAATACATTTCCCTTGCAGCTACGTTTCTCTTTTTGTCACGGAGAACCGAACCTCTCCTGGCATCAGGTTCCTAGCATGTTCCTTGGGCAGGGGTGTGTGAAGCCAGGCTGGTATGAGGGTGCAAAATGTCCTTGAGATCTCTGCCGGGACTGAGTGCTGGGTGCATCCAAGTTGCCTGGGAAGCTTGAGAATAGGAAGTGCAGACGGCCCCTGCGGCTCATCTGTGGGTGGGCTTGGACCCACACTCAGCTGAAGGTGCAGACAGACCCCTGCTTGAATTGCACCCAGGTCCCATCTTATCTCTTCCTGGCTTGATAGGTGATGGCACCTGCAGCAGAGCAGTGTTGCCCAGACCAGCCAGCTGCTTGCTGCAGCCCATGATCCTTGTTTTCCAGCCACCCTGTGGCTCCAAGGGCTTTCACCTCCAGGTCTCGTGTTTCTCTAGAGGAAGCAAAGGGTGTCTTTAAAGGCAAGTTTTGCAGCAGAGAGAATCCTCTGCTGTCCAAATTGGGCAGTGCCAGGAAGAAACTGTCCAGTTGCACAGTCAGCTGCAGGTTCCCATCAGTGAGCCTGTGGAGAAGGTAAAGCACAGACAACGTGTAACATGTAACTTCTTGGTTGCATTTTCTGTGGCTCTTTTGCCTTTTGTGCCCCTGTGATTGCTTGAGCACTTGGCCTATAGCTTGTTCAAGGATGCTTTTGAGGGTCCAGAGCAAGGCTGGTTCACCTGGACCTGTTCATGAGGTGATCCTTTGCTTCTCTGCCACCTTCCCCTGTTGCTCGTCTTCTAAGAGCAGTGCCTTCCCAGCTGCTCGCCCTGCATACGTGTTTGCTGTCCGGTTCCAGGCCAGTGGTGTCCATGGCTGCTTTGAATATGGATGCTCTTGGCACCGTGACAGCATTTCAGAGTGACGCAGGAATGAGGGTCTGTCCTCCCAGACCAAGGAGACCTGACACCGTTGGTTTTTCTGCTCAGGTGGACAAACGTGTGACAAGGAACGTGGAAGAGAAGCTGCTCCAGGACTTGACTAGCAAGCTCCATGTTTTCACTGCACTGCCCTTGGCTGGAGCCCTCTCGCCAGGACAGCGATGCAACGTGCAAGTCGGGTTTTCACCCACAGAAGAGGTGAGATTGGCGATTGTCATTTTGGGAGGTCTGGCAGGGCAGGGTGGTAGTGAGAGCCCAGTCTGGGGAGCAGGAGAAGAGGTCTGCTGCCCCGTGGAGCTTTCTGCAAGCCCCATACCCACGGTGCCTCAGTTTCCCCTGCAGCACCCTCTTCTGAGAGGCGTTTTGAAATCCCCTTGGGGAGCATCAGGGCACTGCAGTGTGGCTCCCTCTCTGCACGCGGGGGGAAGTCAGGCTGTTTTCTCTCCTCTTCCTCCTTGTGTGGGTGCATTTGCAGGCTGTAAGCCCCTCGTGCAGAGCAGCTGGTATGCTCCCAGGGGATGGTAACCTCGGGAGGGCTGTGCTCGGCTAATCCTGCTGCTGGTACCCACAGACACAACGGCCACCAGACACTGTTCTGGGCATGGCAGAAGAGTCACCCGCAGTGGTGCGCTGCCAGCAGCCCCTGTGGCGATGGCCCAGCCCACCTGCACACTCCCAGGCAGTTCAGGAGTCAGCAGAAATGATAGAGCAAGTGTTCCCAAAGGCACTTTGCATGTGGCCACAATGAGTTGGAAAGTGGCAGCATGTAACAGTGTGGACACAAGTGTTTCCATGCCTTGGAGCAGTCCCAGGGATGTTTTAACTGCTGGCAGAGATGTAAACATCTTGTCTCTGGCTTTGACCAGGGATGGGGCATCTACCTCATCCCCGGGCAACCTGTTCCAGTCTTTCACCACCCTCAGCGTGCAAAACACACAAAACCCCGTGCTCCAGCAGAGCTCTCCTGGGCCTTACAGGTTGTTGACACAGTGCAGTCCTGGCTAGCATGGCTGCAGGATGCTGCACCGGGGGCTTACAAGCTTGTGTCCGTGATGGCCAAGGGATGTGACCCCCAGAGCTGTCCCCTGGCGCTGCTGGCCTGCAGGTCTGGTCTGGTCTGGTCTCCCACTAGTGAGATACCGCCAGGCCTTAGGTACTCATTGGCAACCAGACTTCCCAAAGAACCAGCCCCCCACAGGAATGCTCCGCACACCGGAAAGCTGTGAGCCTTCATGAGAGGCCTTTCTACCTGCATTGCCATGCCCAGGCCCTTAGCAACAAGGGACTCTCACTGCAGGATAACAGCAACCCATGAGATAAACAGGGTAGGAAAGCTTGGGAATCCACAAACGCTTGCCAAGCAGGGGAAGCCATGGTGCAAACAGCTGGCAGAGACAAGGACTCATGTGTTGTCTGCCAAAAGGGTTTAGGAGAATGGTCTAAGTAGTGTTTGTTTCTCCCTGCCCCAGGTTTCAGATGCAGAAAAACTCCTGGGCACTGCTTCCAAAGTAGAGCTGGAAACTGGCTCTGGAGGAGGCTGATGGGGACCTGGGATGGGGGCAGGGGACAGAGACAGAGGTTGGCCTCTTTGCAGTATTTAACAACCCTTCCCCCGGCTACAGGTGATTGATCACAGCATCTCTGAAGGAGACAAGATCACCTCTGTCATCCCGATCCAAGAGTCAGCAAAACCTGCATTCAGCGAGTACAGAATTTCCCCCGCCTCCTTCATCAACTTTGGTTCCATGCTGAGGGGCACCAAGAAAACCTGCACCTTCACCCTGGAGAACAAAGGCGTCCAGGCCTTTAAATTCCACATCTGCCGAGTGCCGCCAAAGCCGAGGTGAGAGAATACCTGCGCCCCCCTTCCTGCTGAGGAGGCCCTGTAGCATGGCTGCGTGGGAGAGGCAGCCAGGAGACCTAGGTTATTGTCCGCTCGTGTCACTGGCTTGTGAGCAGAACACCTCACATGTGAAGGACAGAGCTGGCGATACTGCTGACCTCTCTGTAAGCTACAGCAATGGGTGCTGCAGGCAGTCTGGGAGCCGTCAGGAGCAGGAAGGCTTTCCTCTGTGGGGAGGAAGGCCAGCTTTGTCCTTAGAGAAAGGCAGGGCGAACTCAGCATGACGGATGTTTCCTGCTTTCTCCTCTCAGTGCACATCAGTTGAAACCTGCCCACCCCTGCAAGAGTAAAGACACAAGGACTGTCTTTGGCAAGAGAAGCAAGCCCTTGCTGAAACAGGATGCAGGCCCTGTCATGGAGGTAGGTGGCTCCTGCTCCCCAGCGTGTGCTGCTGCAGGTGGCGTGAGAGGACGCTGCTGTGCGCAGGCTGGGGGCTCATGACCATGGGGTGGGACGACGTCTGCATGACGGACGTGCTCTGGCTCGGACCTGGAGTTGTGGGGTCAAGGGAAGGGAGCAGGTCCTGTGTTTGGTAGCTGCTAGCCAAAATAGGTCTGTGAATGCCACAGATGAGAATGTCCCTGTTTGAACTCCCAGTCCATAGGTATCAGGAGACTTGGCTTTTTCTTATTTCCAATCCCCTCTCTCCTCTCCCATCGTTTCTGACAGCTCTTTCCGCTCTCCTGTATTACCCATAGAGTCTGAAGGATCCTAGCTACCGCCTTCACCCTTTACACCCAAAGTCTTTCCTCTATGCCACTCAGAACAGGCCTGGAGCTCCTCCTGGCTTGTTCTTCCTGTTCTGAGGCTGCCACTGGGCTATGGAGTCATCTGTCCCTGCCCTGGAACTGGGCTTGGGCCCAGCCGGAGGGCCAGGAGCGGCATGCTCCTTGCTGAGGATGCTCAAGGTAAGGCTGTTGGACATCAGTCTCTCCTGGGACTCTTTCTGCAGACTCGCGTCACTGTCGGCATGTTCACCGTGTACCCTGGCTTTGGATCCATCCCTCCTGGGGGCCAGAAGACAATCACGGTCGAGTGCTATGCAGGGATGCTGGGGAAATGCAAGGGGCAGCTCTCCATCGATATCCAAGGCAGAGCCCCCACGGACAATCCCCATGGCATTCCCTATACCCTGTTTGCTGAGTCCTGCCTCCCAGGTAAGCCTCATCCACAGGTTCCGGTAGCCAGACCTTCTGCTGATCAGACCTGAACTTTGATAGAGAGGTGCCCTGACCCTAAATTCCTCTCTTGAAATGCTCAGAGGTTCCAGTTACTTCCAAGTCCGCCAGTGGGGGGAGGCTCGGGGAGGATGCTTGGAAGGACAAAAGGAAAATCATGCCCTTTAAGGCTGAGGGTGACTGAGCCTCCATCCTCACAGCCAATTCCCTTACCCAACGCTGGGCTTTGCAGTGACTTGGGCAGAAAGGGCTTACTGAGCCTTCTGAGAGGCCAGCGGGGCTCCCTCTGACTTTCTGGAAGAGGCTTTTGTGGGAATGTCTGCTGGTCTAACGATGTGGCCTTATCAGGTTTCTAGGGATAAGTATGGAATACATCAAGGTCAAGAAGCAGCTGCAGCGTGACCACAAGAAGGCCGTCTACATGCAAGATTATTTCTACAAAATCTACTAGGGGAAACTTTGGGCTTTAGACAAGATGTCAGAAAAGTACAAAAGGCTTGCTCGCTTGCTAATAAAGGACTTGATTTCCAGTCATATTGATTGTCTGTGATCTTGTCCGGGTTACGTGCACGGGTTCAGTCTCCCACAAATGGTGACCAGCGACGTGATAGGAGCGCCGTGGTAGGTCGGCAGTGTGGAGCTACACTGTCCAAATTGGAGATCAACAAGGCAGGTGGAAGGGCTGCTGTAGTATTTAGTAGGAAGAGGAAGAGGAAGAGGAAGAGGAAGAGGAAGAGGAAGAGGAAGAGGAAGAGGAAGAGGAAGAGGAAGAGGAGGGCCAGCGAGATCGAAGGGCCGGTGGTGAGCAGCCATGGGAATCGCAGTATCCACGGAAGAAAAGTCGGTCCAAGACATCTTGATGAAGCTTGCGACTCAACAGGGCGTGAAATTGAGCCCAGTAGCACTGTCCTGACTTTTAATACGGTGCAGGGACTTTTTTGTGTGTCCTAATAACATTTTCAATTTCATAGAATCATAGAATAACCAGGTTGGAAGAGACCCACCGGATCATCGAGTCCAACCATTCCAATCAAGCACTGAACCATGCCCCTCAGCACCTCGTCCACCCGTCCCTTAAACCCCTCCAGGGAAGGTGACTCAACCACCTCCCTGGGCAGCCTCTGCCAGTGCCCAATGACCCTTTCTGTGAAAAATTTTTTCCTAATGTCCAGCCTAAACCTCCCCTGGGGGAGCTTGAGGCCATTCCCTCTCGTCCTGTCCACCCAGGAGAGTGTGCGCCTCTCCAGGCCAGAGGTGACAGTTTCTCAAGCAGAATGCTGTGAGAAACTGTGTCAAAGGCTTTACTCAAGTCCAGGAAGATCCATCCACAGCCTTTCCCTCATCCAGCAGCCGAGTCACTTTGTCATAGAAGGCGATCAGGTTAGTTTGGCAAGACCTGCCTTTTGTGAACCCGTGTTGACTGGGCCCGATCACCCGGTTCTCTTGCATGTGCTTCATGATAGCATTCAAGATCACCTGCTCCATGACTTTCCCTGGCACTGAGGTCAGACTGACAGGCCTGGAGTTTCCTGGGTCCTCCCTGCGACCCTTCTTGTAGATGGGCACAACATCAGCCTCCAGTCCAGTGGAACTTCCCCAGTCAGCCAGGACAGTTGGAAGATGATGGAAAGGGGTTTGGCCAGCACATCCGCCAGCTCCTTCAATACCCTTGGGTGAATCCCATCCGGCCCCATAGACTTGTGGGTGTCTAGTCGGGCTAGCAAGGCTCTGACCACCTTCTCTTGGATCATGGGAGCCTCATTTGGCTCCTCTAGCTCCTGGGTTTGTATACAGACGGAACGACTTTCTTTACAATTAAAGACTGAGGCAAAGAAGGCATTAAGTACCTTGACGGAGACCAGCTCACAGGGACGTCTTAGAGAGACAGACGGACTACTGCTCTGGTGGCAAGTAGCAATTCTTTATTTCTCAACCAGAGTTTTTATACTCTCCTGTGAGAACTTGTCAGTTCCTACCAAGCTTGAGTGCATTGTTTACATTACTGCTATCCTTACCGTGAGAATACAAGTTATGCAAGTTCTACAAGTGAGGGACTACGTGTCTGTCCAAGGATTCACACATTATTCTGTTTGTGCTGGTCTTATCTTAGACCTGCAGGTGTTCTTGAAATATATTTATTAACTTGGGCCCTGGAATGATGAGAAACTAAGCGTGTTGCCAAGAGCCCTGATAGTCCACATCCTCCCTTTCAGGAGGAGCAGCTTTTGTTGTTGGCATGATATTCTGTTCCTGACCCTTTCAGGCCAGACAGAATATTGCTCTCCAGGCTTTTGGCTTTCATTATTCTGTTTTTGACCCTTCCAGGCCCTCAGAATGTTTAATAGTTCTCCTCAGTACCTCAGCCTTTTCCTTATCCCCTGTCACTGTTGTTCCTTCTGCGTCCAATAGGGACTGTATGGTCTCCCTAGTCCTCCTTTTATTATTTATATATTAATAGAAGGATTTTTTGTTATCTTTCACAGACTTTGCCAATCTGATTTCTAGCTGAGCCTTAGCCCTTCTGATTTTTTCTCTACACAATCTCACTTCCCTCCTGTAGTCTACCCAAGAGGCCTGTCCCCTCTTCCAGACCCCATAAACATTTCTCTTCTTCTTGATATCACTCAAGATCTCTCTGTTCAACCAAGCTGGTTTTCTCCCCTGCCGGCTTTTTTTCCGGACCACGGGGATGGCTTTCTCCTGAGCTGCTAGGATTTCCTTTTTGAAGAGCTCCCAGCCCTCATGGGCTCCCATGCCCTTAAGGACTGTCTCCCATGAGACTTTGTGCCAACCAGCCTTCTGAGGAGTTCAGAGTCTGCCCTCTGGAAATTTAGTGCTACTGTCCTACTAACCACCCTCTTCACTTCACCTAGAACAGAAAACCCTATCATCTCATGATCACTTTGTCCTAGACATGTCACACACCATGTCTATGTTACGTAAATGCCACGTACACACCATGCATACACCATGCACAAGCCTTGCACACAGAAGCAACGTGCCACACTCGTGCCTTGGACACAGAAGCAACATGCCACACCGTGTTCATGTTATGTACATGCTGTGTACACACCATCCACATGCCTTGCACACGCTAGCACACGCCAATAAGATGACGCACCAGCCATGCACACACCATGCACATGCCATGCATACACCACTGTGCCCATGCACACGCTGTGCACATGCCAGGCTTGTGCCACAACCACGCCATCCACATGACACGCACACGCCTTGCACACACAAGCAACGTCACACATGCCATGTGCTTGTTATGTTTCTGCCTCGTACATGCTTACACACACCACAGACACGGCAGCACGCTGCCCTCCCGCCGGCTGCAGCCAATGGGATGCAGGCTGGGACTGGGAGAGGGACAGTGCCCCGTGTCCCTCCCGTCCCCCCGAAACCCTCCTGTCCCTGCCCGGGGTGCTGCGCGAGGCCGGGGGGAGGGCCTTTCCTCTTATGGCTGCTCACTTTTTTAGTTTCTCTATGACAGCTTTATTGGACTTGACTTTTAGCCTCATGACTGTGCGTAAGACGTGGCTGAATGTGACGGGAAGACTGCTGGGGAAATGGCAGAAGAGGATCGACAAGAAACAGTGGAACATGCCCTTTAGAGTTTGCTGCTTGTCCCGCTGCTGAGAAATGAGAGTGTCTCTGAATTTGCTACTGCGTGAGACATATTAAAGACGTTTAATAAAAGTTCAGTTCTATCTAAATGGTAGATGGGACTATGCTTATGTAAAGCATATTGTATGTAACTGTAACCCATACGCTTCAAAGCACTGTATCTCAGCAGCTAGAACATGGAAGGAATCTTCTAATCTCTACAGGTTTTTAACAGTGATAATTGACATTTAGGGTCTTAATAACATCTATAATTTTATATCATTTCAATCAAGCCTGGCTGTCATACATTGAAATTTCAGTAAAGCCCCAACATTTTATACTTAGGAGTAATAACAGAATAACAGAATAACCAGGTTGGAAGAGACCCACCGGATCGAGTCCAACCGTTCCCATCAAACACTAAACCATATCTCTCAGCACCTCATCCACCCGTGCCTTAAACACCTCCAGGGAAGGTGACTCAACCACCTCCCTGGGCAGCCTGTTCCAGTGCCCAATGACCCTTTCTGTAAAGAATTTTTTCCTAACGTCTAGCCTAAACCTCCCCTGGCGGAGCTTGAGGCCATTCCCTCTTGTCCTGTCCCCTGTCACTTGGGAGAAGAGGCCAGCACCCTCCTCTCTACAACGTCCTTTCAGGTAGTTGTAGAAAGCAATGAGGTCACCCCTCAGCCTCCTCTTCTCCAGGCTAAACAACCACAACTCTCTCAGCCGCTCCTCATAAGGCCTGTTCTCCAGCCCTTCCACCAGCTTTGTTGCTCTTCTCTGGACTCTCTCCAGAGCCTCAACATCCTTCTTATGGTGAGGGGCCCAGAACTGAACACAGTATTCGAGGAGCGGTCTCACCAGTGCCGAGTACAGAGGGAGGACAACCTCCCTGGACCTGCTGGTCACGCCGTTTCTGATACAAGCCAAGATGCCATTGGCCTTCTTGGCCACCTGGGCACACTGCAAATTTCTTATTACTCATCCTAAGTGGGATGCTATAGTTTTGCTGTTAAAAGGGTGGGTCTTGTTCAGAAACCTCTGCAGGTCATAGTTGGGTTGGTTAAGTCTGTGCCACACCTGTGGTCAGCAACTAGGTACAGGTGAAGAGTTTGCCCCTTAAAAGGCCTCTTGATTTAGAGCTTCCTCTCACCTGCAGCTCGAGCATTCAGTGAAGGAAGGGGCTACAGAAGCCTGCCTTTCTTCCTTTCTTTGCTGGGTTTTGAGCAGTCGTGTGGTTTTCTTTGTGGGGTATTTGAGCCTACTGTCATCGTTTCTTCTGTGAGTTTCAGGTAATGATTTTGCTTGTGGGTTTGCTTTTTAGTCTTAGAGTAAAATTGGTTTGCAATGTGTCAGCTTCAGAAAAATGTTACCACAAACCTTTGCAGTCAATGTCATCTTTCTTTGTTCTTGTTTTATTAGTAGAAGTAGGGTTTTTTTTTTTAATCTGTTGGGGCTCTAAGGAGTTAGGCTCAGCCTAAATAAGGTTTCCAGTGTAGTTTTAGCGATAGCTGCTACTGTTTTTCCCAGAGGTGGTTTGTTTAATTTGGGGTTTGTGTCGTAAGCAGTGGAAAATTATATTTGCCCAGAGCTTTTTGACGAAATGCCCAAGAAAACTGTTAGCTTGCCTGTATTGCCAGGATTTTTTTTTTTCTTAATCTGCATCAGTACCAGAGGACTCATAGGAGGTAAATACGAGAGCAGAATTAAGAACACTTTCTAGGGGAGAGTTAGTAAACTATTCACCAGTAAGGCTGTGACAACTGTGCTAGCAAGTTATTGGAAATGGTAACTAAGAATGGAATTAGAGGGTTATGGCTAAGTGTGGGGTTTGGGGTTATCCTACCGCATGCACCTGTCAGAGTTTTTTGAGGAAAACTGCAATCATGTTAATTAGGATGATTTGGTTGACGCTGCTTTATCTACTGTTTAGATGATGTTTTCTCAAGAGGAGGAAGAAAAAGCTATTCCTGTCCACTAGCTAAAGCTACGTATGGATTTTTTTTGCCGGCAGATAGAACTGCTGAGTTCTGTTGACTTACTGAATGAGAGTATTGGGTGTGTGGGTGTGTGTGTTGAATTTCTGCCCTCTTTTGTGCTTTTCTGTTGTTGCTTAACTCCTGCTCAGAACTGAAAATGTTTTGAGTAGAGAGAAGTAAGAGGTTTTAGATGTAGTGCCTACTTACACAAGAATTGTACTGTTATCATGTTTTTAGAAAATGTTTTCATCTATGCGATGACTGTTCCAAGTAGTTTTATGTAGAAAGCCTTGTTTAAAAAGCAATGAATAGTGAGCTCTTGCAGGGGAGTTAAGGCTGTTCAGACAGGGTAGATGAATGTGGTCCAGAAACACTGCTTTTTGGTCAAGTGAGTAAAATAGAAACTGAACGATGCTCTTCCTTGCCAAGCTGTGTGCGGCTGTGCCATCATGGAATTTCCTGTTGTGTGTTTTCACTTTAGGAAAACAGATAATTTGGTTTACGCTTTGATAAAATACTTTGCTGCGCTGCTTTTCTGATAGTACTCTCGGGATAACAATTGCGAGGTTTTATTTTTCATATTTTATGTGTTTTATTACATGACATTTCAGACTGCAGTGCCAAACAAAACTGCTGCGATTTTACTGTTAATATAGCTCAGCCCTAACTCGGTCTCTGCCATTTCTAGAAGTTGTTCCAAAACCATCACGTGGCTTGGCACGGTTAAATACAATTGGCAGTCTCTGTTCCGTAAAGGTACTTAATGGAGCCATTGTGCAGGGTGAACTGGTTTTCACAGTGGGATGCAGTGAGGTTTATGCAAGTTAGCGCAGAGGGCACTGCCAGCCCTGTCCACGTTGGGTCTCTCTCAGCTGGAGTTGCTGTGTGTTGCCTGGAAAACGCCCTCGGTTTGGTTCTGGCTTCTGCAGTACATCCTCACGTAAAATTTCACACAGGGAGTAACCGAAACAATTGTATAACTGGAGGGAATGGATAATGCAAGCGCCTTCCCATGGAGCTAGGGAACTCCCTCTGTTAACCAGGCTCTGTTTTCCTCCCCTGCATAGTGGGGAGGCCTTGCTTCTGTGCCTGACTCCTTTATTGATGTGAGGCCGGAGATTATCATAAGATCAGAAAGTGACTGTCTGCAGAAGCAAGAATGATAATTAAGGCCAGCTATTGATCATCTGCCCATGTCTTGTGTCTTTAGTCACTGAGGAAATGCCAATCCAAAAATTCCTACTTGTCAGTAAATAGGAAGAATATTTTCTCTGTAATGATGACAAATTGTCAAGTCTGGAATTCAGTGGCTGTATTAATATCAAGTGCGTCTTTTTTTTCTTCTTTGTATTTTAAGGCAAAGCTTCTGGAATCCATACAAGCAGGTGGGAGGGGAAGGAGCCCTCTGTCTGACCAGATATATGCATCTGCATGATCTAGGCATGTTTCAAACTCCTTTTCCCCTCGAAGTGCATAAAGGCTCTGTGCGTTTCATGTCATTTCTCAGTATCCCTTTTATCAGTGCAGCTTTTTACTGTTTGAGCGTTTGTCAGTTTGGCTTAAATTGCAGGCATTGAAGGGCTTAGGCTGGAAGTTCTCTTTTGGAAGCTTAGTGTAGGGCATCCCATAGTCCTGTAAGTGCAGTACAGCTCAGAGGAATGATTATCTGAGTGATGAATGCTGTACAAGGCAGTTATTCTGACAGTGCTTCCCTGTCCCTGGAATGCCACCCGCCTCTGGCTTAGGTAAGCAAAGCCCCAACCGTGACTTGCTTTTGTCTTTCTCACTAAGTGCCGTCTTGAAGATGATTCAAAAAATTAATCTTGAGGGGAAAAACCATCTACTGCTATTGATGTTGTTTATGAAATGTTTATGATACTGAAAAGGCAGCACACGTGAGCGTTAGGCATACCTGAATACTCTAAGCAGTCACTACGGAAGCTTAAAATATTTGAATGCATAAAAGTAGTAGGAGCCACTGGGAAAGGTCTATTTTTTTATTGTGTGTTTAGATTTGTAAGACTTGTTTTATGGATTTAATGGTTCTGTACAGTTCAATAGATCTTAGTCTTATAATGACTTTTGAATGGTGCAAGGTATAGCCCATGTGATTTAAAGAAAGAAGAGGGGAGGGAGAATACATCCACAAAAACCCTAGCACTGAAACATGAACCCATTAAAACTGTTTTTGTGAATTAGTCCTTTCTGCTGTGCTTTCTTCGACGGTACTTCTCTAAGGGATGTAATTCATATTATTCCACAGAGAATTAAAGGTCCATCTGATTATTTCTGACCTGATGAACTGTTTTCTGAAGCAATGCTCGCTCGGGGGTCGAGGTTCATAACTTGAAATATGTTAGTAACTCCAATGGAAAGACAGACTTTATGGTTGTGCACTTCTAGCTGTATAGCATGTTTTATAAACAAAATACTCGCAAATACTGTGGCCTTAACTCTAGTGTGACTAAATGCAGGGAGGAATATGACCTTGCAATTTCAGTCGTGGTATTGCTTGTTTAAACAAACCAATTATGTCACCATCAAATAAATATTTTCTGTCTGTACATTCCATGTCTTTATTTTTACTTTATAAAGTAATCTTTATACTCTAACTTACTTCAACATACACAGGAAAGAAAACACTTAAGCACTTATGAAAAGCAAATAAAAAGCTTCTTTCAAAAGCTTTTCAAAGGGAAGTCTTAACTGACTTAGAAGGTTCAAAATTCATTACTGTGTTTTTTCTCATTGTTACTGACATAATGAAAATAAAATAATTGAATTTATATCATAGAATCATTTGGTTCGGAAACTCCTTTGAGATCAGAGTCCAACTGTACCCATCCACCACTAAACCGTATCCCTCAGCACCTCATTTTCCCTGAGTGGCTTCTTCTGGTGCCTGATACCCCTTTCCATGAAAGGGGTTTTCCCAATATCTAATCTGAAACTCCCCTGGTGCAACTCAAGGCCATTTCCTCCTGTCCTATTGCTAGGTACATCTGCCTTGCTCCAACCTCCTTTCAGGGATCAGCAGAGCACAATGAGGTCTCCCCTCAGCCTTCTTTTCCCTAGGCTAAAGAAGTTCCCTTGGCTGCCTCTCATAAGGCTGGTTCTCCAGCCCCTTCACCAGCCTCAGTGCCCTGCCCTGGACACGCTCCAGCTCCTCAATGCTTGTCTTGTAGCGAGAGGCCCAAAACTGACTCTAAGCCCAAGCATGCCCAATAAGGCCAATGGCCTCCTGACCTCTATCAGAAACTGCTTGGCCAGCAGGACCAGGGAAGTGATTATGCCCCTCTACTCAGCACTGGTGAGGCTGCACCTCAAATACTTTGGTCAGTTTTGGGGCCCAGGGAGGGTTGAAGAACCTTAAACAGGAACCATGTGCTACAAAAACTTAATTCATAACTTTTGTTAAAAAATTTCTACAGGTTCTATAAATTACAGAGCACCTTCTCACTACTACTTAGCAATTCAGAGGTGTGGGTGTAGTAAGATGGATGAGGTAGGAGCTCATCAGGGACATGGAGATGGGGGGCAGCCTGGACTGTGGTGGTCGCTCACTGGTGCAGTTCGAAGTGCTGAGGGTTATGTTTTAGGTTCATGAAGCAATTAGTATACCTTGAGATAAATGAGCTCAAATGCCAAAGGTCAAGGAGTCGATTATCCCAGGATAAAGGTATTACCATATTTAAGAGAACACTGGTAGGGTTTTTTTCCAAAAGATTACACTTGCACTCGCCATCTTCCCACGTTAGCTGCTAAAACTTTTCTAGTCTGCATGTGGCCATTTTTTCGAAAACTGCTCAACCGTATTTATTCAAATACAGCTTTAGCGAAGTTTACCTTGTCTTTCTGCCTTGTCAGTTCAGATAATAGATACACTTATTTTGTTACCTTTAAATTGTTTTTTTCACAGAGTAAAATAAATTTTTGTTTCTTCACTTTGGGAACTTAAAGTCAATGAAGACTTCAATGGCTTTTGTATCTCAAGAAAGATAATTTCCATATGCTCTCAATATGGGTAGGATGCCCCCTTATTTGTTAACTTTGACAGACTGACTGCTTGTATGAAGCTTTAGTGCAACTGTTTGGACTTAGACTAACTTCTCTATGCTTTTCAGGTAATGTGATTTTTGTCCCTTGGGAATATAGCAGAGTTGACTGAAAGAAGCCACTCGATAGCTTAGCAGAAGAGAAAATAGAAAGCCTTGTCTTGCTGTAAGCCAAGCATCCTCTGACAGCAGAGGAAGAATTCTTCTGCAATAGCTAAGTAACTAATGGGGCAATAACATAGTCTCTCAAATACATGCAGAGAAATGTTTTCTTCAGTCAATTTGTGCCACAAGATTTTTCTTTCATAGCTTATGATTTGGATCTAAACAAAAAGATTAACAAAACCCCCTCCAGCTGCTCTGAATTCTCTTGTGATGGTAGATCTCCTGCCTAGAAATCCACTCTCAAGCCTTGCAGTGTATGACACTTGGTTTCCCATCAGTCTCAAAGCTTTCTGAAATCTCTAGAACATTTTGGGCAGCAGCTGTAGGCCTGGAGCAGTGAAGGCAATCATACCAAGTCACAGCTTGCAGTTTTCAATTCCTTGTCAGTCTGTTTTCCCAGCAGGAAAGATCTCATTGGCTGCTCTTTTTCTTCTCTCTTTTCCCCCCTTCAGCTGTTAACTGATGCACTACTTGAACAATCTTTTGCTGCTCGTAGCCCTGAAATGTGCGTGTATTATTGACTTATTTGTATGTGGCATCAAGATTCAGTCTGCACTCTGAAATAAATAAATCTATTGTGTTAGTAGGGTATTAAGTCCACGTACTGAGGGATCCGTACTTTTCCACTTGGCAAATTGCAAGTAGCTGTAGCGTTAGACTGGTCCTCGGTACTGGTACTTTGGGTTTTGGCCCAAAGATGTATCAGTTGCAATTCTGGAGCTCAGTTGATTCTGGAACAAGTCCTAGGAACTTGGATGCAAGGACCAACTCTGTGAAGCCACGTGGATTCAGCAGCGGTACGTGTGACTGTACCAGTCGACTACTGGAGCCCTTTTGTTTACTACTACAGATGTCAACTAGTGAAGGTTTACTCCAAGTTTGGGCTAAAGCCCATTTCTTTCTCTCTCTTTGCAGAGACAGCTTCAGCTCTGTCTCTGTTGCTAGGCTTAAGAAATCTAATCATTAGATTCACAGCCAAGCAGCTGCATGAAGGGGGAAGTTCAGGCAACATATTAGTAATATTGGGGTAAGAATTCCTCCAGATTGCTGGCAGATGATGCAAAGAGGTTTGGCAAGCCCCTCCACCAGCTCTCAATACCCTTGGGCGAATCCCTTCTGGCCCCACAGACTTATGAATATTGAATTTGCCTAGCAGGTCTCTAGCCCTTTCCTCTTGGAACCTTGTTCTGTTCTTCCTCCCTGCCTGCAGCTTCATCAGGTGGAGTATCCAGGGTACATCTTGCCTTACTACTAAAGGCTGAGGCAAAGGCGGCCTTAAGCACCTTATCCATCCTCATCCTTGGTCACTGTTGTTCCCCCCTGCATCCAGTGAAGGAGGGAGATTCTCCTTGGTTCCTTCCTTCATTATCAATATATTTTAAGAAGGTTTGTTTTATTATCTTTCAGAGAATGGGCCAATCTGAGTTCTAATTGGTCTTTAGTCCTTCAGATTCTTTGCTCTACACGATCCCACTCTGTCTTTGTAGTCCTCAGGAGTTACCTGCCCCTTCTGCCAGAGTTTGTATATTTTCCTCTTTTTTTCCTGGTTTCCAGCCAGAGCTCTTTACTCAGCCAGGCCTACAATTAATACAGCGCGTGTGGGGGACACCTGCACAGGGAGCACAAAAATAGGAGTAGAGACACAAAGAAAGAGCACAGACACCCACAAAACAAGCCCAGAGACAACAAAAATGGGCACAGAAATCCCAAAACCAAGTCTGGAGACCCAAACCCCAAACCTAAGGCCCCCCAAATGGGCTCAGAGATCCAAAAAACCAATTCCCACAAATGGGCTCAGACTCAAACAGTGGGCACAGAGACTCCCAAAAATGGGACCACAGCCCCTCCAGATGCACAAAGACACCCTAGAAGAAGTACAGTGGTCCCCAAAATGGGAACAGAGACACAAAAAGCAAGTACAGAGACCCCTAAAATTGGCCCAGAGACCTCAACACAAGCCGTGTGACCCCTAAAACAAGCCCGGAGTGTGTGTGTTCACTTCAGCACTGTCTGTAGAAGCGTTTTGAGTGATAAATTCTGAAAGAATTGTTCCTCTTGATGCCCCTTTCTGTACACATTGCTAGAAATAGTGTATTTTAATACTAAGAGGGTGCCTCGGCTTCTTTTCTATGCCAAACTTTCACAGGAACGATTGAGAACAGCTTAGCACAGAGCGTTTATATTTGGTGAGACAAGAGTTTGGTTTAAATAACTGTTAATCATGTACTAATAACATGGTTAATTATTTAGTAATGTAATGACTGTTAATCATGTACAAATAATAGAGCACTGAATTAAATTGGGTTCTCCCTGGTTATTTGTAGATCTTAGTGCAGTGATGCTGTTTACAGCCTTGCAAGTCCTAACTTTCCTTGTGGTTTCTGCTCAGGTGCACAAGTGAAAACGTTTGCCCCTAATTTGAAGGAGCTTCTCTTATCTTTGTTTGGATGTGGGAGTTTGAAGGGCAGAGAAGTAAAAATCGGTGGAGGGAAGTGCAGCTGGAATTGATGAACCCGTCTCTCTGCTGCTCCCGGGTGGCCGTAGCGCGGTACTGCAGCCCGTATGGATTAACGGGGCTCTCTGCTGCCCCCGGGTGACCAAAACGCGGTACTGCAGCCCGGGTTCCGCACGTGCAATGGAGCGAGAGCCGAGCTCTCTGCTGCCCCGGGGAGGCTGAAGGGGGATGTGTTGGGGGTTTAATGAAAGTTTTTTATGTAAGTAGCATGGCCAGGCTTGATTTAGATGATAAGTTAACTGCATATACATTATTTATCCATTAAGTATCAATAATCCTTGTTAAAACTTGTCCAGAGTACAGTGAATATTTTACTGAGACACAATTTTAAGAAGCAGATCAATAAGTTCCATACAACACGGGTTTATGAAAGGCAGGTCTTGCCAAATAAACATGATCGTCTTCTGTGATAAAGTGACTCGGCTGCTGGATGAGGGAAAGGCTGTGGATGGATCTTCCTGGACTTGAGTAAAGCCTTTGACACAGTTTCTCAGAGCATCCTGCTTAGGAAAGTGTCACCTCTGGATTGCACAGGTGCACGTTCTCCTGGGTGGAAAACTGGTTGGCTGGCCAGGCCCAGAGAGTGGTGGGAAATGGAGTTAACTCCAGCTGGAGGCCAGTGACAAGTGAGGATCCCCAGGGCTCAGTGCTGGGTCCAGCCCTATTCAATGTCTTCATCAATGACCTGGATGAAGGCATCGAGTGCACCCTTAGCAAGTTTGAGGGTGACACTAAACTGGGTGGAAGCGTGGATCTGAACAGGCTGGACCGCTGGGCTGAGACCAATGGCAGGAGGTTTAACAAGGCCAAATGCCGGGTCCTGCACTTGGGGCACAACAACCCTGTGCAGTGCTAGAGACTGGGAGAAGTCTGGCTGGAAAGCTGACTGGAGGAGAAGGACCTGGGGGTGTTGGTTGACAGCCGACTGAACATGAGCCAGCAGTGGCCCAGGTGGCCAAGAAGGCCAATGGCATCTTGGCTTGGACAAGAAACGGTGTGGCCAGCAGCTCCAGGGAGGGTATTCTCCCTCTGTACTTGGCACTGGTGAGACCGCTCCTCAAATCTTGTGTTCACTTCTGGGCCCCTCACCACAAGAAGGATGTTGAGGCTCTGGAGCAAGTCCAGAGAAGAGCAATGGAGCTGGGGAAGGGGCTGGAGAACAGGCCTTACAAGGAACAGCTGAGAGAGCTGGGGTTGTTTAGCCTGGGGAAGAGGAGGCTGAGGGGAGACCTCATTGCTCTCTACAACTACCTAAAAGGAAGTTGGGGAGGGGAGGGAGCTGGCCTCTTCTCCCAAGTGACAGGGGACAGGACGAGAGGGAATGGCCTCAAGCTCTGCCAGGGGAGGTTTAGGCTGAACATTAGGAAAAAAAATTTCCAGGAAAGGGTCATTGGGCACTGGCAGAGTCTGCCCAGGGAGGTGGTTGATTCACCTTCCCTGGAGGTGTTTAAAGGATGGGTGGATGAGGTTTAGTTAGGGGCGTGGTTTAGTATTTGATAGCAATGGTTGGATTTGATGATCCAGTGGGTCTTTTCCAACCTGGTCTCATAGAGTAGCAAAATCACAGACACTGCTATTTCTCAGCAGCCAATGAAGTAGCAAATTCTAAAGGGCATTTTCAACTCTTTGTTATTGATCCTCTCCTTGCCCTTCTCCCAACAGCGTATAGCCACATCTTTTATGTAGTCATCAGGCCAAAATGTCCAGGCTGAGAAAAATATTAAAGCTGTCACAGAGAAGCTAACCGTAATAGCAGACCCTAGACATAAGAGGAAAGGCTGTGAAACTCCTATATTTACATCAAGGACAGAGACATCCTGTGTTTTTATCAACTGAGCTGTGGCCCTTCCTCTCACAGAACTGACTCAATACAGTCACTGCTGCAACATCATTAGTCAGGCTCCAGTTGCAGGGGCCTGTGAATCCCAGGCACGTACAAAAAGCAAGTCAGGTAGGGTCCCATGCCTCTGAGTTACAGAGCGCTGGGGTGGGGAGGGGGAGAGGGGAAGAAAATGTCCTAAAGCTCTACTACTTCAGACATCTGGAAGATATCAACACACGGATCTTTTCAGCAGTAGAAGCTTAGAGGAACATTTCAGCCTAGGGGTCTTATAAAGCCATGTGTGTACATAAAAAAGAGCTTGACTTGTTTGAGAGGAAGTAGGAGCCCTACAGACTGACAGAGGATTATAAAAAAGGGCAGGGACTAGCCCAAAGATTCAGAAACAGCAAGAGGAGCAAAGAGGAGTGTCATGATACAGAGTGAATTTAAAAGCTGGAACAGCAACAGTGAGCAGTACAAAGAGATAGAGAAAGAAAGAGATGGAAAAAGAGAAAGAAAAGCAAGGCATTTGCAGGTGCAGAGGAAGAACAAACTGCAAGGATCAAGCCAGTGAAATTCTGGGGGAAAAGAATGAAGAATGCAGATTAGAACAAAGATGGAAAAGGGAAAAAAAAAAGAGAGAGAGAAAAGAGCACAAAAAAAAAAGAGTACGGGTATAGGGATACAAGGGAACAAAAATCGTAGCAGCATGATAAATGAAAGGAACCAAAAAGTCCAGCTCTAAAATGCTCGTTACCTAGTCCCATCACTGTCATAACAAGCAATGTTACAGTGAAAGCGCACATACCCTTATTTCTTGTAAGGATGTTTTCAGGCATGTAGTAGTGTTCTTGCTGCGAATGTAAGACAGAGTTAATAAAATACAGCTGCTCCCCAGGCCCTATTTCATTTAGGTCATCTAGGTTCTGGTTTGGGTTTTTTGTTTTGTTTGTTTTTTTGGTTTTTTTTTTTTTGTCCTCTAAAGAAGCAGAGACATCTGTTGGAGGTATGAGTTTTGGAAGAGTCCAGGCTAAACAGCACATATAGCTGTAACTATGGGGTTTTTTTGTCAGTAGTTTTTGATTGGGTGTTGGAGGGGGCACAATGTATTAACAGTTTGATTTCTTTCTTTGTTTTTTTCTGGGTGCTTTGCCTAGAGTTTCTGGTTATGGGATGATTTGGTTTTGTTCCTCATTCTGTGTGGGATGATGCGTTGGCCCTAGGGCTCTGCAGTTTGTAACAGGCACCTCGTGGGTGATAATAATCTGGAATTAAGTTTGTTGGCCTAGGGTAGGAAGTAGAGTCTGTGGGCTGGTGGAAGATAGAAGGGGCCAGGGGAAGCTTGGGAAGGGCTCAGAAGCACAGCTCCCAAGGAACAGCAACACAGAAGGCTCAGGGGGGTTAAAATATAGGGCAGGTCCTGTTAGGAAGGAGCAGGGTTCCTTCTCTGACACTTCAGGGGTGGAGAAGGGCTTTAATGGTTTGGGGAAAAGGAAATGGGTTCATCAGTCTTTCTTGGGTCAGTTTGGTGGTCAGATGCAAGTGCCATTCAGGTGTCAGTTGTTCTAGTCTGTCTGTAGCCAATGAGGTAAGGATGAGGTTGAGACACAAGTTGAAAAGTATCAGTTACCGTGAAAAATGTAATCTCTAGGGCTCTGAGATCTCTGCTCCCTATACCTTCCACTTATTGTGTTCCTCAACTAACTTTGTGTCTGTCCTGTCTCCATCCATCTGAATGTCCAAAGAAGAGCTGGTGAGGGGGCTGGTGAACAAGCCTTATGAGGGGTGGCTGAGAGAGCTGGGGGTGTTTAGCCTGGAGAAGGGGAGGCTGAGGGGAGACCTCATTGCTCTCTACAACTATCTAAAAGGAAGTTATGGAGGGGGAGGGACCTGGCCTCTTCTCCCAAGTGACAGGGGACAGGACAAGAGGGAATGGCCTCAAGCTCCGCTAGGGGAGGTTCAGGCTGAACATTAGGAAAAAATTTTTCACTGAAAGGGTTATTGAGGACTGGCAAAGGCTGCCCAAGGAAGGGGTTGAGTCGCCTTCCCTGGAGGTGTTTAAAGGATGGGTGCATGAGGTGCTGAGGGGCATGGTTTAGTGATTGATAGAAATGCTTGGACTCGATGATCCAGTGGGTCTTCTCCAACCTGGTGATTCTTTGAATATCAGAGACCTTGCTACTTAAAGGTACGGACTCACTGCCTATCTACAGTGCAGGATTCTGCCCCTTGTTTCCCTTGCATTTCTTAGGGAAGAGATTGGATATTATTTTGGCTTGTAACAGTTAGCAGCTGAGCAACTCTTCTTCATCTGGTCTGTGGGCATGCAAGCCTCCCTTATTTAGTAGAGTTTTGGATTTTTCCTGAACTTACCAGTGAGGTTTGCTCTATTATTGCTCACAGCAGTTGTTACCTTGTCCATGTTATCCATTGTGTTTTTTTACGGTCATTGAGTTTCCAATTTAGGTCTTAGAGCAGTCAAATCCCACTGTTGTGAGTTTTTCATTGGCTGACTGCCTCTGTAATTCCAGTCTCCATTGCTGTGTGGTGAGTGTCCTGTGTTTTTTAGGTCTTCTGTGTTAATAACCTTTACTGGTTTTCGATAAGAATGTTTTTTCAAGGTCTTTTTGTTCACTCCTGTCTGGTAGCTTCCTAGAATTTGGATCTCCATGGCTCATCTTCCTTTTGTCCTGGGTATCACCCACTACTGGTCCTACAACTTAAGTGGTGAGGAGGAGAGGAGAAGTAAGCAGACAGCACAGAATTTTGGGGTGCTGGTGGGGTAGTCAGGCTTATTCTCATCATTGTGGGGCTGATGGTGAGGAGGAAGTTGAGTATGTCTAGAAGAGCAAAGTATTATTTGGCAACATAGTATTTACTTTTGGTTTGGCAGGCACTGTGCAGGCCACCTTGGGAATGGGAAGAGCATTTGAGATGAGCTGGGTAGTAGGGAGAAGGAGCATGGGGCAGACTTCTCAGAGGTGTGAGAGTAATTCTCTTAATTTAATTACCCTGGGTGATAACAGCTGCAGCATCTGACATTAGAACTGCTGTGGAGCAAGTGAGTGGAAGAACGTGGCAGTTAGGCAGAGCAAGTTGTCATGTAAGGTGCTGACATTGATCAGTGCAATGCTGGCTGTTGGCACTATTTTAGTTTTCCCTTTGGTTTTCTTGCAGATGGCAAAGCGGAACCTGGCAACTGTGGGATCATCCCAGGGAGCTGATGCTCTTGGAGTTTTTTTCTGCTGAGGAAGCCTCCTGGTGGTCTGAAAGTTAAGTTGAGGGGTGGGGTGTGACAGAGGGGAGAAGGCTGGGGATGGCAGGGAGGGGTTTTAAAAGTAGCCTAGGGGAGAGGGCTGTGTGGGAAGTGTCCCCTTTGGGCAGGGAGAGCTGGAGGGTGTTACTTCTCAGCCCAAAGCTAGCATGTTCCAGGCAGGGCCGTTCCAGCTTGTCTGTGCCGTGTGCTTTATATTCTGTTTCTCTTTCATGTTTCTTAAGCCTTGATGTCCCCTTTGCTTTGAAGGAATGCAGCATATGACTTGAGCAGCATCTCGAGGGTCTTGAATGCCTGTACTCATGGGTACAATACCAATTAGGCACCATTCTTCTTGCATCATAACCTAAGGGTGGATTGGCTTCACATTTTCAGAGTTTCTAGTCAGCCATCTTTTCCTGTGGCCTTGCAGCCTGTGTTGGCGGCCACAATTGCTAGTCATATATTTTCAAGGATCCCTGTTGACCCGAGACTTCTTCCATGCATCTTATACCCTTAGGCATTTAAACGGTGATTCTTTCACGTACATCCTCCCAGTCTTGGCCACATGCCGTTGTAATGAGGGATCCTTTACAGCATGCCGGACATGCCTCGAACACCATATCTAGGGTCCTGAATGCTCGTACCCATCAATGCACTGTCAATCAGGCGCTGCTTTTCTTGAATCATGCTCCTAAAGCCGGGATCAGTCTCGTTTTGGCACTGTGTATTTCTGTTTGTTTTCCTTGCAGATGCTGAAGAGGAACCCAGTGACTGCAGGATTATTTCCGTTAGTCGATGTGATTTGAGCTTCTTTGGCCAAGGACAGATTCAGTTGTGGCCCTCTGAAAGCTAAGTTGGGGGACCAGAGGTGGGTTGGGGATAGCAGGAGGGGTTTTGAAGGTAGCCTAGGCTGTGCAGGGAGAGTCCCCTTTGGGCAGGTGAAGGCAGAGGGGCCTACTTCTCAGCCCAAACCCTGCATGGGTAGGGCAGTTCCACCCTGTATCAGTTGTTGTCTAGTTTGTGTAGTCACCGTGCCGTGTCTGAAATTTTCTGCAGGTCTTGATGTCCTCTTTTGTGCTCAAGGCATGGCGGTTATGCATTGGGCACCATGTCTAGGGTCCCAAATGCTCGTACTCATCAAGGCAGTGTCGATGGGGCACTGCTTTTCTTTCTTTGCATTTCTAAAGCATGGAAGCACCCGGTCAGTTGTCTTTTGCTGCGGCCTTGCAGCCTGCCTCGCCAACCGGGATAGTTAGTCTTCCGTTTTCTTGGATCTCTGTTCTGGGACTTGTTCCATGCATCCACTGCATCTTTAGAACTTTAAAAGGGCTTCTTGCCCGTTGTTCTTGCCAGTTGCGGCTGCATCTCTTTGGAACCATGCACGGTTCTTCATTTTTCCAGGGCTGCTGTAGGTTCTTCCTCAGGGCCCTGTCCATTCCCTTGCCCATTGGCATGTGTGGTCCAGGAATCCTCCTTGTTGCCGCTACTCTTCTTTTGTCCCCGGTTCACGACATCGGTCTTGTGTGTTGGTGTTCTGTGTGTATTTGTGTCTGGTTGGAGCTGCTCTGCCAGGTGTGTAGAGGAGGTGATAAGAGTCAGCTGAGGTATAGTGGCCTGATTGTGACCTTAAAGATTTAACATGACTAGATGTTGAAGTCTAGGGGCATCCATTACCTTGCAGGACTAGCAGCCCTAGGTGTGGCAGTTTCTGCTAGTCTCTGGAACCATGGAGGGGACGCAGGGAAGTACCCCAGGGAAGCTGCTAAGATCAAATGCTAGCTCTGGTTGGAGTCTTCTCTGGATGCGCTTTCACTGCAAGCTGCATAAACGCAACTAACAGGAAGTTTTAGTATAGGGTACTGAATTGTGATTTAACTGTGCTTATTAATGTGCTTAAGGAAAAGTGAGAATCTTCTGCAGGGAAGATGCTAGCATGGAATGCTGCTGCTTCTGAATGTCTTCTTTTAGAGCGCTTTCACTGCAAAGCAAGACTTGTGGAGCTTTCAGTCTAGGCTTGTGTACTGTGACATCAGAATGTCTATTGAAGCGTCATTCAAAATTTCAGGTCATTCAGCACAAGTACCACAGGGAAGCTGCTACGATCAAATTCTGGCTCTCATTAGAGTCTTCTCTGGAAGCGCTTTCACTGCAAGCTGCAAAGCATGACTAACAGAAGGTTTTAGTATAGGGTACTGAATTGTGACATAATTGCACCTATTAAGGCACTTTAGGAAAATCTAATAACTCCCGCAGGGAAGATGCTATCATGGAATGCTCCTGATTCTGAATGTCTTCTCTAATAGCGCTTTCACTGCGAAGCAAGATTGTAGAAATTTCAGTCTAGGCTTGTGTACTGTAACATTAGAATGGCTATTAAAGCGTCACTTCAAAATTTCAGATTGTTCAGCACAAGTACCACAGGGAAGCTGGTATGATCTAATGCTGGCTTTCATTAGAGTCTTCTCTGGAAGCGCTTTCACTGCAAGCTGCATGAGCATGACTAAGAGAATGTTTTAGTATAGGGTACTGAATTTATGTACTAAAATGTTCTGTTAGTCGTCCTTATGGATGGAGAAGACGTACAGAAGCAGCAGCATTCCATGGTACCATCTTCCCTGTGGGAGATACTCACTTTTCCTAAAGCTCATTAATATCATCTGTTAAGCCACAATTCAGTGCCCTATACTAAAATGTTCTGTTAGTCGTGCTTATGCAGCTTGCAGTGAGTGCGCTTCTGGAGAAGACTGAGAGCCAGCATTTGATTTTAGACGCTTCCCTGGGGTACTTCCCTGTGTCCCCTCCATGGTTCCAGAGACTAGGAGAAACCACCACACCTAGGGCTGCTAGTTCTGCAAGGTAACTTCACAACAGGCACAGACGACACAGGTATTGTATATCATGATGATGTCAAAATAACCACAGGTGACACAGGCATTGTAAATGAATTGATGTCACAATAGGTACAGGCATTGTAAATGATGATGTCACAATAGGCTCAGACAAAACAGGCATTTTAAGTTATGATGATTTCACAAGATTAAACAACATGGTAAATGATGATGATGTCACAATGGGCACAGATGACACAGGCATTGTATATGACAATGATGTCACAATAGGCAGAGGCTTTGTAAATGATGATGATGTCACAATAGGCAGAGGCTTTGTAAATGACGATGATGTAACAATTGGCACTGGCTTTGTAAATGATGATGATGTCACAATAGGCAGAGGCTTTGTAAATGACGATGATGTAACAATCGGCACTGGCTTTGAAAATGATGATGATGTCACAATCGGCACAGCAATTTCAATGACAATGATGTCACAATAGGCACAGGCATTGTATATGTCGATGATGTCACAATAGGAACCGAGGGCACAGGCATTGTAAATGACGATGATGTCCCAATAGCCACAGACCACACAGGTGTTGTGTATGACGATTATGTCATAATAGGAACAGGCATTGTAAATTGGCACAACAACCCTATGCAGTGCTACAGACTAGGAGAAGTCTGTCTAGAAAGCTGCCTGGAGGAGAGGGACCTGGGGGTGCTGGTTGACAGCCGACTGAATATGAGCCAGCAGTGTGCCCAGGTGGCCAAGAAGGCCAATGGCATCTTGGCTTGTATCAGAAACGGCGTGACCAGCAGGTCCAGGGAGGTTATTCTCCCTCTGTACTCGGCACTGGTGAGACCGCTCCTCGAATCCTGTGTTCAGTTCTGGGCCCTTCACCACAAGAAGGATGTTGAGGCTCTGGAGCGAGTCCAGAGAAGAGCAACAAAGCTGGTGAGGGGGCTGGAGAACAGGCCTTATGAGGAGCGGCTGAGAGAGCTGGGGTTGTTTAGCCTGGAGAAGAGGAGGCTGAGGGGAGACCTCATTGCTCTCTACAACTATCTGAAAGGAGGTTGTAGAGAGGAGAGTGCTGGCCTCTTCTCCCAAGTGACAGGGGACAGGACAAGAGGGAATGGCCTCAAGCTCCGCCAGGGGAGGTTTAGGCTGGACATTAGGAAAAAATTTTTCACAGAAAGGGTCATTGGGCCCTGGCAGAGGCTGCCCAGGGAGGTGGTTGAGTCACCTTCCCTGGAGGTGTTTAAGGCATGGGTGGGGGAGGTGCTAAGGGGCATGGTTTAGTGATTGATAGGAATGGTTGGACTCGATGATCCTACGGGTCTCTTCCAACCTGGTTATTCTATGATTCTATGAAATGACGACGATGTCACAACAGAGAGAGATGACACAGGCGCATTGTAAGCGATGATGATATCACAATAGGCACAGACAACACAGGCATTGTATATGACGATGATGTCACAATAGGAAAAGACTACACAGGCATTGTAAATGACAAGATATCGCAATATGTAGAGGCATTGTAAATGACAATGGTGTCACAATAGGAACAGAGGGCACAGGCATTGTAAATGATGATGATGACAAAATAGTCCCAGACAACACAGGCATTGTAAGTGATGATGATGTCACAAGAGGCACAGGCATTGTAAATTACACTGATGTTACAATAGGCACAGGTGACAGGAATTGTATATGATGATGATGTCAGAATAGGCACTGGTATTATAAATGATGATGATGTCAAATCAGGCACATATGACACAGGCATTGTAAATGATGTTGATGTCACAATAGGCACAGGCATAGTAAATGATGATGATGTCACAATAGGCACCTGCGACACAGGCATAGTAGATGATGATGATGTCACAATAGACACAGGCATTTTAAATGATGATGATGTCAATATAGACACAGGCGTTGCAAATGATGGCGATGTCACAATAGGTACAGGCATTGCTAATGATGGCGATGTCACAATAGGTACAGGCATTGCAAATGATGATGATGTCACAATAGGCACAGGCATCATTGCAAATGACTATGACAACAAAATAGGCATAGAAGACACAGGCATTGTAAATGAAGGTGATGTAATAATAGGCACGGATGACACAGGCACTGTAAATGATGATGATGTCACAATTGGCACAGACTTAATTGTAAATGACTATGATGTCTCCATGGGCACAGACGACACAGGCATCGTACATGACGATGATGTTACAATGGTCACAGACAACACAGGAATTGTACATGATGGTGATGTCAGAATTGGCACAGATGACACAGGCATTGTACATGACGATAATGTCATAATGGGCACAGAAGACACAGGCATTGTAAATGATGATGATGTCACAAAGGGAATGGAAGACACAGGAATTGAAAATGACGATGATGTCACAATGGGCACAGGCATAGTATATGGAGATGATTTCAGAATAGGAACTGGCATTGCAAATGACGATGATGTCACAATAGGCACAAGCATTGTAAATGATGATGATTTCACAATAGGCACATACATTGTAAATGTATATGGTGACACAATAGGCAAAAGCGTTTTAAATGACGATGATGTCACGATATGCAGAGGCATTGTAAATGAAAATGATGTCAGAATAGGCACAGGCGTATAAGATGATGATGTCACAATAGGCACAGGCAGTGTAAATGTAGGTGATGACACAATAGGCACAGGCTTTGATAAAATAGATGATGACATGATAGGCACTGGTGTTGTAAATGACGATGATGAAACAATAGGCACAAGCATTGTACATTATGATGATGTCACAATAGGCACAGACATTGTAAACGACATTGATGTCACAACAGGCACAGGCATTAGAAATGGCGATGATGTCTCAAGGGGAACAGGCATCAGTAAATGACGATGATGTCACAATTGGCATGGGCTCTGTCAATGATGATGATATCACACTAGGCACAAACATTGTAAATGACGATGATGTCACAATAGGCACAGGCATTGCAAAATAGGATGATGTCACAATAGGCACAGGCATTGTAAATGATGTTGATGTCACAATAGGCACAGGCACTGTGAATGACGATGATGTCTCTAAGGGCACAGACGACACGGGCATTGTACATGATGATGTTGTCACAAGGGGCACTGATGACACAGGCATTGTAAATGACAATAATGTCATAATGGGCACAGAAGACACAGGCATTGTAAATGTCAATGATGTCACAATAGCCACCTATGACACAGGCATTGTAAATGACGATGATGTCTCAATAGGCACAGGCAATGTAAATGACAACGATGTCAGAATATGCACAGGCATTGTGAATGACGATGATGTCACAATTGGAACTGGCATTGTAAATGATGATGATGTCACAATAGGCACAAGCAGTGTTAATTACGATGATGTCACAACAGGCCCAGGCTTTGTAAATGACGTTTATGTCACAATAGGAACAGGTATTATAAATGATGACGATGTCACAATAGGCAGAGACAATTTGAATGAAGATGATGTCAGAATAGGCACAGGCATTTTAAATGACGATGATGTCACAACATGCACAGGAGTTGTAAATGATGATGATGTCACAATAGGTACAGGCGACACAGGTATTGTAAATAATTATGTCGTCACAATAGGCACTGGCTTTGTAAATGGCGATGATGTCACAATAGGCACAGGCATTTTAAATGATGATTATGTCACAATAGGCACAGGAATTATAAATAAAGATGACGTCACAATTGGCACAGGCATTGTATACGACGGTGCTGTCACAATTGCAACAGATGACACAGGCATTTTACATGACGATGATGTCACAATGTGCACTGACTACACAGGCATTGTACATGATGATAATTTCATAATGGGCACAAATGACACAGGGATTGTACATGACAGTGATTTCACAAAGCGAACAGACGACACAGGCATTGTGTGTCGTCAGACGACACAGGCATTGCGTGGAACTTGCATTGCAAATGATGATGATGTAACAGTAGGTAACAACCACACAGGCATTGTAAATGATGGTGAAGTCACAATAGGCACAGGCATTGAAAATGACAATGATGTCGCATTAGGCCCAGGCATTGTAAATGATGATGATGTCACAATAGACACAGACATTGTAAAGGACTATAATGTCACAATAGGCACAGGCAACACAGATATTGTAAATACTGATGATGTCGCAATAGGCATAGTTATTGTAAATGACGATGAAGTCACAATAGGCACAGGCATTGTAAAAGACGATGATGTCGCAATGGGCAGAGGCTCTATTGTAAATGACTGTGATATCAAAATTGGCATGGAAGAAGCAGGCATTGTGAATGAAGTTGATGCCACAATAGGCACGGACGATACAGGCACTGTAGATGACGATGATGTCACAAATTGCACAGACATAATTGTAAATGACGATGATGTCTCCACGGGCACATAAGACACAGGCATTGTATATGACGATTATGTCATAATGGGCACAGAAGACACAGGAATTGTAAATGATGATGATGTCACAATAGGCACATATGACACAGGCATTGTAAATGATGATGATGTCAGAATAGGCACTGACCACACAGGCATTATAAACGGCGGTGAAGTCACAATAGGCATAGGCATTGTAAATGACGATAATGTCACAATAGGAACTGGCATTGTAAATGACTATGATGTCACAATAGGCACAAGCATTGTTAATGATGATGATGTCACAACAGGGCCAGGCTTTGTAAATGACGATGATGTCACAATAGGCAGAGGCATTTTAAATGAAGATGATGTCACAATAGGCACAGGCATTTTAAATGACGATGATGTCACAACATGCACAGGAATTATAAATGACTATGATGTCACATTAGACACAGACTTCACAGACGTTGTAAATGACTATGATGTCACAATAGGCACAGGAAACACGGGTATTGTAAATAATGATGATGTCACAATAGGCAATGGCGTTGTACATGACGATGATGTCACAATAGGCACAGGCACTGTAAATGACATGATGTCACAATTGGCACAGGCATAATTGTAAATGACGATGATTTCTCCATAAGTACAGATGACGGAGGAATTGTATATGACGATGACGTCACAATGGGCACAGAAGACACAGGCAATGTACGTGATGATGATGTCACAAATAGCACTGGCAACACGGGCATTGCACATGACAATAATATCATAATGGGCACAGAAGACATAGGCATTGGACGTGACGATGATGTGACAAAGGTAACAGAGGACACAGGCATTGCACATGATGATGATGTCACAATGGGCACAGGCTTTGTAATTGATGATGATGTCACAGTAGGCACAGAAGACAGGCATTGAAAATTGCGATGATGTCTCAATAGGAACAGGTATTGTAAATGATGATGATGTCAAAATAGGCACAGAAGACACAGGCATTGCAAATGTTGAAGATGTCATAACATGCACAGAGGGCATAGGCATTTAAAATGACGATGATATCACAATAGGCACAGGCATTGTAAATGACAATGATGTCACAATGGGCACAGGCATAATTGGAAATGACGGTGACGTGAAAATTGGCAGGGAAGACACAGGCATTGAAAATGAAGATGATGCCACCATAGGCACGGATGACACAGGCAGTGTAAATCACGATGATGTCACAAATAGCACAGACATAATTGTAAATAACGATGATGCCTCCAAGGGCAGAGATGACACAGGCATTGTAAATAACGATGATGTCTCAATAGGCACAGGGATTGTAAATGACGATGATATCACAATTAGGACAGGCGACACAGGCACTTTAAATGACGATGATGTCACAATATGCACAGGCGTTATAAGTATCTATGATGTCAGAATAGGCACAGGCATTGTAAATGACGATGATGTAACAATGGGCACAGGCATTGTAAGTGACGATGATGTCACAACAGGCACAGGCATTGTAACTGGTGATGATGTCACAATATGCACAGGCATGTTAAATGACGATGATGTCACAATAGGCCAGGCATAGTAAATGACGATGATGTCACAGTAGCCATAGACATTGTAGAAGATGATTGTGTCGCACTAGGCATAGGCATATTAAATGACAATGATATCACAATGGGCACAGGCTTTGTAATTGATGATGATGTCACAGTAGGCACAGAAGACACAGTCATTGTAACTGCCGATGATGTCACAATAGGAACAGACCACACAGGCATTGTAAGTGACGCCGATGTAAAAATAGGCACCGGCGACACAGATATTGTAAATGATTATGATGTCCCAATAGGCAAAGGCATTGTAAATGACGATGATGTCACAATAGCCCCAGGCATTTTAAAAGATGATGATATCACAATAGGCATAGGCATTGTATATGACGATGATGTCACAGTAGGCACAGGTATTGTAAAGGACGATAATGTTAAAATAGGCAGAGACGTCGAAGGCATTGTAAATGATGATGATGTTACAATAGGCAGAGGCATTGTAAATGTTGATGATGTTAAATTAGGCACAGGCATTGTAGATCACGATGACGTCGCAGTAGGCTCAGGCATTGTAAATGACGATGATGTTAAAATAGGCTCAGGGGTTGCAAATGATGATGATGTCACAATAAACCCAGGCATTGTATATGATGATGATGTCACAATAGGCACAGATGACAAAGGCATTGTAAATGATGATTATGTCACAATAGGTACAGATGGCACAGGCACTGTAAATGACAATGATGTCACAATAGGCGCAGGTATTGTAAAAGACGATGTTGTCACAATAGGCACAGGCTTTGTAAAAGACGATGATGTCACAGTAGGGACAGGATTCAAAGATATTGTAAGTGACGATGATGTCAGAATAGGCACAGATGGCATAGACATTCTAATAATGAAGATGTCACAATAGGCACAGGCATTGTAAATTACTATAATGTCACTACGGGAACAGGCATTGTAAATCAGGATGATGTCACATTAGGCACAGACGGTGCAGGCATTGTAAATGATGAAGATGTCACAATATGCACAGGAGTTGTAAATAGCGATGATGTCACAATAGCCAAAGAAAACAGTCATTTTAATTTATGATTGTGTCATAATAGGCACAGACGACAAAGATACTGTAAATAACTATGAAGTCACAATAGAGACAGGCATTGTAAATGATGATGATGTCACTACGGGAACAGGCATTGTAAATAATGATGATGTCAAAATAGGCACAGCCATTGTAAAGGACGATGATGTCACAATAGGCACAGGCATCGTAAATGACGATGATGTCACAATAGGCATAGGCGAGACTAGATTTGTAAATGATGATGATGTCACAATCGGAAAAGGCATTGTAAATTACAATCATGTCACAGTAGGCACAAATGACTATGGCATTGTAAATGACAGTGATGTCACAATAGGCAAGGGCATTGTACACGATGATGTCACAACAGGCACTGGCATTGTAAATGACGGTGATGTAACAATATGCATAGGCTACACAGGCTTTGTAAATGATGATGATATCACTATAAGCACAGGCATTGTAAATGAAGATGATGTCACTATAGACACAGGCATTGTAAGTGATGATGATGTCACGATAGGAACAGACGACACAGGGATTTTTATTAACAATGATGTCACAATAATCACAGACGACACGCATTCTAAATGACGATGATGACACAATAGGCACTGGAATTGTAAATGACGATGGTGTCACAATAGGCACATGCTTTGTAAATGACGGTGATGTCACAATAGCCAAAGGCATTGTAAATGAAGATTATGTCACAATAGGCACAGGAATTGTAGAAGATGATGATGTCCCATTAGGCACAGACGAGACAGTAATTGTAAAAGACCATGATGACAAAATAGGCACAGGCATTGTAAATGACGATTATGTCACAATAGGCACAGTCATTGTAAATTACGATGATGTCACAATAGGCACAGATGGCACATACAGTGACAGAAGCATTGTAATTTATAATGATGTCATAATAGGCAGAGACAACACAGGCATGGTAAATGATGATGTTGTCACAACAGGCACAGATGACACAGATATTGAAAAAGACGAAGCTGTCGCAATATTCACAAACATTGTAAATGAAGATTATGTCACAATATGCAAAAGAAATTTAAATGATGTTGATGTCACCATAGGCACAGGCATTGTAAATGAAAATGATGTCACAATAGGAACAGGCATTGCAAAATAGGATGATGTCACATTAGGCACAGAGGAGACAGGAATTGTAAATAACGATGATTTCAGAACAGGCACAGACAGGAAATGCGTTGTAAATGACGATGATATCACAATAGGCACAGGCATTGTACAGGAGGATGAGGTCACATTAGGCACAGATGGCACAGGCATTGTAAATGATGGTGATGTCTCAATAGGCACAGGCATTGTAAATGACGATGATATCACAATAGGCACAGGCATTGTAAATGACGAGGACATGGCAATAGGAACCGGCATCGTAAATGATGATGATGTCACAATAGGCACAGGCATTGTAGATGATGGTGATGTCACAATAGGCACAGTCTACACAGGCATTGTAAATGACGATGATGTCACAATAGGCACAGACTTCATAAAAGATGATGATGTAAAAATAGGCACAGACAGCACAGGCAGTGTAAATGACGATGATGTCACAACAGGCACAGGCATTGTAAATGATGATGATGTCACAATAGGCTCAGGCATTGTTAATGATGATGTTGTCACAATAGGCACAGGAATTGTAAATGACGATGATGTCACAATAGCCACAGACGACACAGGCACTGTAAATGACAATGATATCACTATAGGCATAGAAAACACAGGCATTATAAATGACGAAGATATCGCAATAGCCACAGGCATTGTAAAAGACGATGATGAGACAATTGTCACAGATGACACAGGCATTGTAAATGACGATGATGTCACAGTAAGGAGAGGCGACAGGCATTTTAAATGGCAATGATGTCACAAAAGGCACAGGCATTGTATGTGATGATGATGTCACAATAGGCACAGGCACTGTAAATGCCGATGATGTCACAATAGGCACAGGCATTGTAAATCATGATGATGTCACCATAGGCACATGCTCTGTAAATTCCGATGATGTCACAATAGGCACAGGCATTGTAAATGACAATGATATCACAGTAGGTACAGGCATTGTAAGTGGCGATCATTACAACGCCTAGGCTGTCTTTGCCTATTTTAAATGACGATCAGGTATAAAATAGGCAAAGACAGCCTAGGCGTTGTAATTGAACATAATGTCACAATAGGCGCAGGCATTGTAACCAATGATGACGTCACAGTAGTCACATACGTCACAGGCACTGTATATGACGATGATGACACAGTAGGCATAGGCGACAAAGGCATTGTAAATGACGATGATGCCACAATAGGCACAGGCATTGTAAATGACGATGATGTCACAACAGGCAGAGATGAGACAGGTAAATTAAATGACGATGATGTCACAATAGGCATAGGCGACACTGGCTTTGGAAATGATAATGTCACTATACGCAAAGGAATAGCAAATTAGAATGATGAAACATTTGGCACAGAAGACACTGGCATAGGAAATGGTGATGATGTCACAATAAGGAGAGGCGGCACAGGCATTGTAAATGATGATGATGTCACAATAGGCACAGGCAAAGTAAATGAATGTGATGTCAAAATAGGCACAGGCATTGTAAGTGTGGATGATGTCACAATAGGCACAGGCATTGTACATGACGAAGATGTCAAAACAGGAACTGGCATTTAAATGATGATGATGTCACAATAGGCATAAGCATTGTAAATGACGATTACGTCACAATAGGCACAGTCATTGTAAATTACGATGATGTCACAATGGCCACTGTCATTGTAAATGAAGATGACATCACAGAAGGAACAGGCATTGTAAATGGTGATGATATCACAATAGGCACAGGCATTGTAAATATCTATGATGTCACAATAGGAAGAGGAATTGTAAATGACGATGATGTCACAATAGACACAGAAGACGCAGGTACTGTAAATGACAATGATATCACAAGAGGCAAAGACAACACAGGCATTGTAAATGCCGATGATATCGCAATAGCCACATGCATTGTAAAAGACGATGATGACACGAAAGGCAATACAACACAGACATTGTAAATGATGATGATGGCACAATCGGCACAGGCATTGTAAATGAAGATGATGACAAAATAGGCACAGCCATCGTAAATGACGATGATGTAAAAATTGGCACAGGCATTGTAAATGACGATGATGTCACAAGACTACCAGGCATTATAAATGAATATGATATCAAAAAAGGTGCAGGCATTGTAAATGACGATGTCACAGTAGTCACAGAAGAAACAGGCATTGTAAATGATGATGATGTTACAATAGGCACAGGCGGCACAGGCATTGTAAATGACGAATATGTCACAATACGCTCAGATGACAGAGGCATTGTATATGACGATGATGTCACTATAGGGAGAGGCGACACAGTTATTGTAAATGACGATGATGTCACAATAGGCACAGACGGCACAGGCATTGTAGATGACGAAGATGTCACCATAGGCACAGTAGACACATGCATTGTAAATGAGGATGGTGTCACAATAGGCAGAGGCATTGTAAATGACGATGATATCACAATAGGCACAGGCAACAGAGTCATTGTAAATGGCGGTGATGTCACAATAGACACAGACGACAAAGGCATTGTAAATAATGATGATGTCACTATAGGCACAGGCACAGTAAATGAGGATGATGTCAAAATAGGCACATGCATTGTAAATGATGTTGATGTCACAATAGGCACAGACGACACAGTCTTTGTATATGACAATGATGTCATAATAGGCACAGAAGACAAAGGCGTTTTAAAGGACTATGATGTCACAATTTTCAATGACGGCACAGGCATTCTAAATGACGAAGTTGACACAATAGGCAGAGTCTTTGTAAATGAGGTTGATGTCACAATAGATACAGGCCCTGTAAATGATGATGATGTCAAAATAGGCATAGGCATGATAAATGACGAGGATGTCACAATAGGCACAGACGACACAGGCATTGTAAATGAAGATGATGTCACTATAGGCACAGGCACAGTAAATGAGGATGATGTCAAAATAGGCACATGCATTGTAAATGACGTTGATGTCACAATAGGCACAGACGACACAGTCTTTGTATATGACAATGATGTCATAATAGGCACAGAAGACATAGGCGTTTTAAAGGACTATGATGTCACAATTTTCAACGACGGCACAGGCATTCTAAATGACGAAGTTGACACAATAGGCAGAGTCTTTGTAAATGAGGTTGATGTCACAATAGATACAGGCCCTGTAAATGATGATGATGTCAAAATAGGCATAGGCATGATAAATGACGAGGATGTCACAATAGGCACAGACGACACAGGCATTGTAAATGAAGATGATGTCACAATAGCCACCGGTATTGTAAATGACGATGTTGTCACAATAGGCACAGGCATTGTAAATGACGATGATGTCAAAATAGGCACAGATGACAAGGCATTTTAAATGATAATGAGGTCACAATAGGCACAGACGACACAGAGCATTGTAAATGACAATGATGTCACAATAGGCACAGGCATGGTAAATGACGATAATGTCACTATGGGCACAGGAATCACTGTTAATGATGATGATTTCACAATATGCACGGACGACACATGCATTGTAAATGAAGATGATGTCTCTATAGGCACAGGCGACAGACACTGTAAATGACGAAGCTGTCACAAATGGCACAGACTGCATAGGCATTGTACATGATGATAATGACATAATGGGCATAGAATACACAGGGACTGTTCAAGACGATTATATCACAAAGGGAACAGACAACACAGGCATTGTACATGACGATGATGTCACAATGGGCACAGATGACACAGGCAATGCACGTGCGATGACGTCACAGAGGGCAGAGATGACACAGGCATTATAAATGAAGATTACTTCTCAAGAGGCACAGATGACACAGGCATTTTAAATGAAGAGGATGTCAGAAAATGCAGAGATGACACAGGCATTGAAAAAGACGACAATGTCACAATAGGTATATGACACAGGAATTGAAGTGTCGATGATGTCACAATAGTCACAGGCATTTGAAATGACGATGATGTCACAATAGGCACAGGGATACAGGCATTGTAAATGACGATGATGTCACAATAGGCACAGAAGACAGGAATTTTAAATGAATATGCTTTCACAATAGGCACAGGCATTATAAATGATGATGAAGACACAAAAGGAACAGGCTTTGCAAATGATGATGTCACAATAGGCACAGGCATTGTAAACGAAGATGATGTCACAATAGGCACAGGCATTGTAAATGACGATGATGTCACAATAGGCACAGGCATTGTAAATGACGATGATGTCACAATAGGCACAGATGACTCAGGCACTGTAAATGATGATGATGTTGCAATAGGCACAGAAGAAACAGGTATTGTAAATGAAGATGATGTCAAAATAAGCACGTAAAACACAGGCATTGTAAATGACGATGATATCACAATAGGCACAGGCATTGTAAAAGACGATGCTGTCACAAATAGGGGCAGGCATTAGAAATTATGATGATGCCACAGTAGGCACAGATGACAGATTGATTTTAAATGATGATGATTTCATAATAGGCACAGGCATTGTAAATGTAGATAATGACACAGTAGGCACAGACAATTTATATGAAGATGATGTCACAATAGGCACAGGTATTTTAAATCCAGATGTTGCCACAAAAGGGACAGGCATTGTAAATGACGATGATGACACAATATGCACAGGCATAGTAAATGACGATGTTATCATAATAGGCACAGACGACAAAGGCATTTTAAATGACGATGATGTCACAACAGGAACAGAAGACAAAGGCATTGTAGATGACGATGATGTCACAATAGGCAGAGCATTGTAAGTGACGATGATGTCACAATAGGCACAGGCATTGTAAATCACGATGATGTCACCATAGGCACAGGCACTGTAAATGACGATGATGTCACAATAGGCACAGGCATTGTAAATGATGAAGATGTCACAATTGGCACAGGCATAATTGTAAATGACGATGATGTCAGAATGGGCACAGACGAGACAGGCATTTTGCATGACGATGATGTCACAATGTGCACAGACTACACAGGCATTGTATGTGACGATGACGGCACAATAGGCACAGGCATTGTAAGTGACGATAATGTCACATTAGGCACAGGCATTGTAAATCACGATGATATCACCATAGGCACAGGCACTGTAAATGATGAAGATGTCACAATAGGCACAGGCATTGTAAATGCAGATGATGAAACAATAGGCACAGACATTGTAAATGACGATTATTTCACAATAGGCACAGGCATTGTAAATGACGATGATGTCGCAATAGACACAGGCATTGGAAATGATGATGATGACACAATAGCCAAAGGAATGTTAAATGACGATGATGTCACAATATGAAAATAGGACACAGGCATTGTAAATGATGATGATGTCAAAATAGGCAGAGAAGAAACAGGAATTTTAAATGACAAAGATGTCTCAATAGGCACAGACGACACAATCATTGTAAATGCCAAAGATATCACAAAAGTCACAATAGGCACAGGCATTGTAAATGACGATGATATCACAATGGGTACAGGAATCATTGTAAGTGATGATGATGTCACTTTAGGTACAGATGACAAAGGCACTGTATGTGAGGATGATGTCACAATAGGCACACACGACAAATGTATTGTAAATGACGATGATGTCAAAATAGGCACACACGACACAGGCAATGTAATTGACAATGATGTCAAAATAGGCAAAGACGTCACAGGCATTGTAAATGATGATGATGTCACAGTAGGCACAGGCCTTGTAAATGAAGATGATGTTACAAAAGGCACAGAAGAAACAGGTATTGAAAATGAGGATAGTGTCAAAATAGGCTCAGGAGAGAGAGTCATTGTAAATGACGATTATGTCATAATAGTTACATACGACACAGGCATAGTAAATGACGATGATGCAATAATAGGCACAGGAAATACAGGCGTTGGAAATGACGATGATATCAGAATATGCACAGACGACACAGGCGTTGTAAATGACGATGTCACAATACGCACAGACAACACAGGCGTTGTAAAAGACGATGACGTCACAATTGGCACAGGCATTGTATACGACGGTGCTGTCACAATTGGCACAGATGACACAGGCATTTTACATGACGATGATGTCACAATGTGCACTGACTACACAGGCATTGTACATGATGATAATTTCATAATGGGCACAAATGACACAGGGATTGTACATGACGGTGATTTCACAAAGCAAACAGACGACACAGGCATTGTATATGACGATGATGTCATAATAGGCACAGGCATTGTAAATGACGATGATGTCACTATAGGCACAGGCATTGTAAATGACAATGATGTCACAATGGGCACAGGCATAATTGTAAATGACGATGATGTCACAATGGGCACAGACGACACAGGCATTGTAAATGATGATGATATCTCACTGGGCACAGGCGACAGTCATTGTGAATGAAAATTTTCTCACAAGAGGCACAAAAACCAGGCATTATAAATGACGATGATGTCACAATAGGTAAAGACATTTTAAATGACGAATATGTCACAGTATGCACAAGAATTGTAAATGACGATGATGTCACGATATGCACAGGCATTGCAAATGACGATGATGTCACAATAGGCACAGGCATTGTAAATGAAGATGATGTCACAATTGGCACAGGCATTGTATATGACGATGATGTCACAATAGTCACAGGCATTGTGACTGATAATGATGTCACAATTGGCACAGGCATTGTAAATGACGAAGATGTCAGAATAAGCACAGACGACTCAGGCACTGTAAATGATTATGATGTCGCAATAGGCACAGACGTAACAGGCATTGTAAATGAAGATGATGTCACAATTGGCATAGGCATTGTAAATGTCGATAATGTCAGAATAGGAACGGGCTTTGTAAATGACAATGATGTCACAATAGGCACAGGCATTGTAAATGACGATGATGTCACAATAGGCATAGGAATTGTAAATGACGACGATGTCACAATAGGCAGAGACAATTTAAATGAAGATGATGTCAGAATAGGCACAGGCATTTTAAATGACCATGATGTCATAATAGGCACAGGCATTGTAAATGAAGATGATGTACTGGACTTCAGCAAAGCCTTTGACACAGTTTCTCACAGCGTTCTGCTTGAGAAACTGTCAGCCTCTGGGCTGGACAGGCGCACACTCTCCTGGGTGGAAAACTGGTTGGATGGCCGGGCCCAGAGAGTGGTGGTAAATGGTGTGAAATCCAGCTGGAGGCCAGTGACAAGTGGGGTTCCCCAGGGCTCAGTGCTGGGTCCAGCCCTGTTCAATGTCTTCATCAATGATCTGGATGAAGGCATCGAGTGCACCCTTAGCAAGTTTGCGGACGACACTAAGCTGGGTGGAAGTGTCGATCTGCTGGAGGGTCGGGAGGCTCTGCAAAGGGATCTGAACAGGCTGGACCGCTGGGCTGAGTCCAATGGCATGAGGTTTAACAAGGCCAAATGCCGGGTCCTGCACTTGGGGCACAACAACCCTATGCAGTGCTACAGACTGGGAGAAGTCTGTCTAGAAAGCTGCCTGGAGGAGAGGGACCTGGGTGTGTTGGTTGACAGCCGACTGAATATGAGCCAGCAGTGTGCCCAGGTGGCCAAGAAGGCCAATGGCATCTTGGCTTGTATCAGAAACGGTGTGGCCAGCAGGTCCAGGGAGGTTATCCTCCCTCTGGACTCGGCACTGGTGAGACCACTCCTCGAATCCTGTGTTCAGTTCTGGGCCCCTCACCACAAGAAGGATGTTGAGGCTCTGGAGAGAGTCCAGAGAAGAGCAACAAAGCTGGTGAAAGGGCTGGAGAACAGGCCTTATGAGGAGCGGCTGAGAGAGCTGGGGTTGTTTAGCCGGGAGAAGAGGAGGCTGAGGGGAGACCTCATTGCTCTCTACAACTACCTGAAAGGTGGTTGTAGAGAGGAGGGAGCTGGCCTCTTCTCCCAAGTGACAGGGGACAGGACAAGAGGGAATGGCCTCAAGCTCCGCCAGGGGAGGTTTAGGCTAGACGTTAGGAAAAAATTCTTTACAGAAAGGGTCATTGGGCACTGGAACAGGCTGCCCAGGGAGGTGGTTGAGTCACCTTCCCTGGAGGTGTTTAAGGCACGGGTGGACGAGGTGCTGAGGGATATGGTTTAGTGTTTGGTAGGAACGGTTGGACTCGGTTATCCGGTGGGTCTCTTCCAACCTGGTTATTCTGTGGTTCTGTAACAATAGGCACAGGCATTGTAAGTGACAATGATGTCACAATAGGGGCAGGCATTTTAAATGGCGATGATGTCACAATAGGCACAGGCATTGTATATGAAGATGATGTCAGAATAGGAACAGGCATTGTAAATGCGATGATTTCAAAAGAGGCACAGACAGGTATTGTGACTGATGATGATGTCACATTTGGCACAGGCATTGTAAATGATGATGATGTCACAATAGGCACAGAAGAAACAGGTATTGCAAATGAAGATGATGTCAAAATAAGCATGTACGACACAGGCATAGTAAATGAAGAGGATGTCACAATAGGCAAAGACGACACAGGCATTGTAAATTATATTTATGTCAGAATAGGCAAAGGCATTGTAAATGACGATGATGTCACAACAGGCCCAGGCACTGTAATTGATGTTGATTTCACAATAGGCACATGCATTGTAAGTACGATGATGTCACAATAGGCACAGGCATTGTGTATGACGATGATGTCACAATAGGCACAGGCATTGTGTATGACGATGATGTCACAATAGGCGGAGACGACACAGGCATTGGAAATGATGATGATTTCAAAAGAGACAGAGATGACACAGGCACTGTAAATGATGATGATGTCACAATAGTAACAGACGAAACAGGTATTTTAAATGAAGGTTATGTCAAAGTAGGCACGTAAGACACAGGCATTGTAAATGAAGATGATGTCACAATAGGCACAGGCATTGTAAATGACAATGATGTCACAATAGGCACAAGCATTGTAAATGAAAATATGTCACAATAGGCCCAGGCACTGTAAATTACAATGATGTAACAATAGGCACAGGCATTGTAAACGATGATGATGTCACAGTATACGTGGATGATACAGGAATTTTAAATGAAGATGATGTCACAATGGGCACAGATGACACAGGTATTGTACATGAAGATGATGTCACAGTGGGCACAAACGACACAGGCATTGTAGATGATGATGATGTCACAATAGGAACAGGCATTGTAAATGACAATAAGTCGCAATAGTCACAGGCATTGTAAATGACGATGATGTCACAATGGCCTCAGGCATCACTGTAAATGACGAAGATGTCAAAATAGGCACGGACGACACAGGCACTGTAAATGACGATGATGTCACAATTGGCACAGGCATAGTTGTAAATGAAGATGATGTCTCGATGGGCACAGATGACACAGGCATTGTACATGACGATGATGTCACAAAGGGAACAGACAATGAAGGCTTTGAAAATGACGATGATGTCGCAATAGGCACAAGTACTGGAAATGACGATGTTACAATAGGTACATACGATACAGGCATTGCGAATTTGATGATGTCACAATAGGAAAAGGCGTTGTAAATGAGGATGATGTCACTACAGGCACAGGCATTGTAAATGATGATGATGTCACAATGGGGACAGGCAATATTGTAAATGATGGTGATGTCAAAATAGGCATAGAAGTCACAGGCATGGTGAATGAAGATAATGCCACAATAGGCACGGACGACACAGGCACTGTAAATGACGATGATGTCTCCACGGGCACAGACAACAAAGGCATTGTACATGATGATGATGTCACAATGGGCACAGAAGACACAGGCATTGTAAATGATGATAATGTCATAATGGGCACAGAAGACACAGGCATTGTAAATGACGATGATGTCACAATACGCACCTACGACACAGGAAATGTAAATGACGATGATGTCAGAATAGGCCCAGGAATTGTAAATGATGATGATGTCACAATAGGCACAAGCACAGTTAATTACGATGATTTCACAACAGGCCCAGGCATTGTAAATGACGTTTATGTCACAAGAGGAACAGGCATTATAAATGACGACGATGTCACAATAGGCAGAGACAATTTAAATGAAGATGACGTCAGAATAGGCACAGGCATTTTAAATGACGATGATGTCACAACATGCATAGGAATTGTAAATGCGCCTGAGAGAGCTGGGGTTGTTTAGCCTGGAGAAGAGGAGGCTGAGGGGAGACCTCATTGCTCTCTACAACTACCTGAAAGGAGGTTGTAGAGAGGAGGGTGCTGGCCTCTTCTCCCAAGTGACAGGGTACAGGACAAGAGGGAATGGCCTCAAGCTCCGCCAGGGGAGGTTTAGGCTGGACATTAGGAAAAAAATTTTCACAGAAAGGGTCATTGGGCACTGGAACAGGCTGCCCAGGGAGGTGGTTGAGTCACCTTCCCTGGAGGTGTTTAAGGCACAGGTGGATGAGGTGCTAAGGGGAATGGTTTAGTGTTTGATAGGAATGGTTGGACTCGATGATCCAGTGGGTCTCTTCCAACCTGGTTATTCTATGATACTGTGATTCTATGATTCTATGATAATGTCACAGTAGGCGCAGGCATTGTAAGTGTAGATGATGACACAATAGGCACAGGTATTGTAAATGAAGATGATGTCACAATAGGAGCAGGCATTGTAAATGTAGATGATGACACAATTGGCACAGGTATTGTAAATGACGATGATGTCACAAGACGGAAATGCATTGTAAATGACAATGATGTCTCAACATGCACAGAGTACAAAGGCATTGTAAATGACGATGTTGTCACAACAGGACCAGAAGACACAGGAATTGTAAATGACGATGGTATCATAAAAGGCGTAGAAAATACAGGCGTTGTAAATGATGATGATGTCACAAAATGCACAGTGGACACAGGCATTGTAAATGACAATGATGTCACAACAGGCACAGACGGCAAAGGTATTGTAAATGACGATGATATCACAGTAGGCACAGACGGCCTAGGCATTGTAAATGAAGATGATATCACAATAGGAAAAGACAGCTCAGGAATTGTAAATTACGATGATGTTATAATAGGCGCAGGCATTGTAAATAATGATGATGTCACAATAGGCACAGAAGACACAGGCATCGTAAATGAAGATGATGTAAAAATAGGCACAGATGAGACGGACATTGTAAATGACGATCATGTCACATTAGGCACAGGCATTGTAAATGATGATGATGTCATAAAAGGCACGGACGAGACTGGCATTGGAAATGAAGATGATGTCACAATAAGCACAGGTAGTGTAAATGACGATGATGTCACATTAGGCACAGAAGACACAGGCAATGTAAATAAGATTGATGTCGCCATAGAAACAGAAGCCACAGTAAATGTAAATGATGATGATGTCACAACAGAAATAGAAAGTACAGGCATTGCACATGACGATTATGTCATATTAGGGACAGGAGACAGGCATTGTAAATGACGATGATGTCACAAAAGGCACAGTGGACACAGGCATTGTTAATTGCGATTATGTCACAATAGGCACAGGCATTGTAAATGACGATGATGTCACAACCGCCACCGAAGGCAAAGGCATTGTAAATGATGATGATGTCACAATAGGCACAGGAATTTTTAATGACGATGATGTCACAGTAGGCACAGACTACATAGGCGTTGTAAGTGACAATGATGTCATAATAGGAACAGACAACACAGGAATTGCAAGTGACGATGATGTCACAATAGGCACAGACGACACAGGCATTTTAAAAGACGATTATGTCTATATAGGAACAGGCATTGCAAATGACGATGTTGTGACAATAGGCAGAGGCATTGTAAAGGAAGATGATGTCACAATAGGCATAGGCATTGTAAGTGACGATTATGTCAAAATACGCAGAGAAGACACAGGCATTTTAAATGATGATGATGGCACAATAGGCACAAAGGACACAGGCATTGTAAATGAAAGTGATGTTATAATAGGCAGAGACGATACAGGCATTGTAAATGACGATGATGTCACAATAGGCATAGGCATTGCTAATGATGATGATGTCACAATAGGAAGAGGCACTGTAAGTGATGATGATGTCAAAATAGGCACATACAACACAGTCATTTTTAATGACGATGATGCCACAATAGGCACCGAAGGCAAAGGCATTGTAAATGACGATGATGTCACAATAGGCACAGATGCAAAGGCACTTTAAATTATTATGATGTCATAATAAGCACAGGCATTGTAAATGAAGATGATGTCAAAATAGGCACAGGCATTGTATAAGAAAATGATGTCACAATAGGCAAAGGCCTTGTAAATGACGATGATGTGACAATAGGCACAGATGACACATGCATTGTAAATGAAGATGATGACAAAATAAACACAGACTGCACAGGCATTGTAAATGACCATGATGTCACAACAGGCACCGGCATTGTTATTGAAGATGATGTCACAATAGGCACATGCATTGTAAATGACGATGATGTCACAGTAGGGAAAAAAGGCAGAGTCATTGTAAATGATGATGATGTCATAATAGGCATAGGCATTGTAAATGACAGTGATATCACAATAGGCACAGACATTGTAAACGACGATGATGTAACAATAGGGACAGGCGACACAGGTATTGTGAATGACGATGATGTCACAATAGGCACAGGCATTGTAAAAGACGATGATGTCAAATTAGGCGCAGACAAGACTGGCATTGTAAATCACGATTATTTCACAATAGGCACAGGTACTGTAAATGAAGATGATGTCACAATAGGCACAGACGACACAGGCATTGTAAATGATGGTGATGTCACAACAGGCACTGGCATTGCAAATGAGGATGATGTAACAACAGGAAAAGGCATTGTAAATGACGATGATGTCACAATAGGCACAGGCGACACTGGCATTGTATATGACTGTGATGTCACAATAGGCACAGACGATACAGGCATTCTTACTGAAGATGATGTCACAACAGGCACAGAAGGCACAGGCAATGTAACTTACGATGATGTCACAGTAGGCTCATACTTTGTAAATGATGATGATGTCACAATAGGCACAGGAATTGTAAATGACAATGATGTCACAATAGGCACAGGCTTTGTAAATGACGATGATGTCACAATAGGCACAGACCACACAGGTATTGTAAATGACGATGATGTCAAGTTAGGCACAAGCATTGTAAATGACGATGATATCACAATAGGCACAAGCATTATAAATCACGATGATGTCACAATAGGTACAGGGGACACAGGCATTGTATATGACGATGATGTCGCAAAAGCCAAAGGCGACACAGGCATCATAAATGACGATGATCTCACAATAGCCACAGACACACATGCATTAAAAATGATGATGATGTCACAATAGTCACAGGCATTGTAAATGGCGATGATGTCATAATAGCCACAGGCACTGTAAAAGACGATGATGTCACAATAGGCATAAGCATTGTAAATGACGATGATGACACAATAGTCAAAGGCTACACAGACATTGTAAATGATGATGATGTCATAATAGGCAAAGAAGGAACAGGCATTGTAAATAATGATTATGTCACAATAGGCACAGACGGCACAGGCACTGTAATTAATGGTGATGTCAAAATAGGCAGAGACAACACAGGCATTGTTAATGACGATGATGTCACAATAGGTGCAGGCGACACAGGCATTGTAAATGATGATGATGTCACAATAGGCACAGATGGCACAGGCATTGTATACTTTGAGGATGTCACAATAGGCTCAGGCATTGTAAATGATGATGATGCACAATAGGGACAGGTGACACAGGCATCGTAAATGACGATGAAGTCACAATATTAACAAGCATTGTAAATGAAGATTATGTCACAATATGCAAAGGAATTGTAAATGATGATGACGTAAGAATAGGCACAGGCATAATAAATGACGATTATGTCATAACAGGCACAGGCAGTGTAAGTGACGATGATGTCACAATAGGAACAGACGATACAGGCATTGTAAATGACGATGATGTTCCAATAGGCAGCGGCATTCTAAATTATGATGATGTCACAATTGGCACAGAAGACACAGGCATTGTAAATAATGGTGATGTCACAATAGGGACAGACAACAGAGGCATTGTAAATGACGATGATGTCACAATAGGCACAGGCGACCGGCATTGTATAAAACAACGATTTCACAAGAGGCACAGATGGTAAAGGCATTGTAAATGATGATGATGTTAATAGGCACCGGCATTGTAAAAGAAGAAGATTTAACATTTCGCACAGGTCACAAAGGCATTGTAAGTGACGATGAAGTACAATAGGCATAGGCAATGGAAATGGCGATGATGTCACAATAGGCGCAGGGATTTTAAATGACGATGATGTCACAGTAGGAACACATGACACATGCATTGTAAATGACGATGATGTCAAAATAGGCACAGACGACAGGCATTGTAAATGACGATGATGTCAAAATAGGCACAGACGACAGGCATTGTAAATGATGATGATGTCAAAATAGGCACAGACGACAGGCATTGTAAATGATGATGATGTCACAGTAGGAACAGGAGACACAAATATTGTAAATGAGGATGATGTAAAAATAGGCACAGGAAACACAGGCTTTTTAAATGACGATGATGTCACAATAGGCACAGACGGCCCAGGCATTGTAAAAGACGATGATTTCACAAAAGGCACTGAAAATGACGATGATGTCACAATAGGCGCAAAATATGTAAATGAAGATGATGTCACAATAGTCACAGGCATTTTTAATGACACGGATGTCAAAATAGGCCCAGGAGTTGTAAATGATGATGATGTCGCTATGGGCACAGGCATTGTAAATTACGATGATGTCACAATAGGAACAGACGACACAGGCGTTGTAAATTACAATGATGGCATAATAAGGGGAGGCAACATAGGCATTGTAAATGACGATTATTTCACAATAGGCACCGGCATTGTAAATAACTATGATGTCACAATATGAACCGGCATTGTAAACGACGACGATATCACAATAGTCACATACGATACAGTTATTGTAAATGACGATGATGTCAAAATAGGCACAGATGAGAAAGGCATTTTAAATGACGATGATGTCACAATAGGCATAGGCATTGTAAGTGACAATGATGTTACAATAGTCACTTGCATTTTAAAAGACGGTGATGTCACAATAGCCACAGTCATTGTAGATGACGAAGTTGTCACAATAAGCATAGGCATTGAAAGTGACGAAGATGTCAAAATAGGCTCAGAAGACAAAGGCATTTTGTTTGATGTTGATCTCACAATAGGCAGAGACAACACAGGCTTTGTGAATGACGATGATGACACAGGAGGCAGAGGTATTGTAAATGACGATAATGTCACAATAGCCACCGGCATTGTAAAAGACGATGATGTCACAATAGGAACAGACGGCTCAGGCACTGTAAATTACGATGATGTCATAATAGGCGAAGGCATTGTAAATAACGATGATGTCACATTAGGAACAGACGACACAGGCATTGTAAATGATAATGATGTCACAATAGGCACAGGCATTGTAAAAGACGATGATGTCACATTAGGCACAGAAGACGCAGGCATTGTTCATGACGATGAAGTCACAGTAGGGACAGGAGACACTGGCATTGTAATTGATGATGATGTCACAAAAGGCACAGGCGACACAGGCATTGTAAGTGACGATTGTGTGTAAATAGGCACAGGCATTGTAAATGACGATGATTTCACAATAGGCAGAGATGGCACAGGGACTTTAAATTACGATGATGTCAAAATAGAAACAGACTACACAGGCATTTTAAATGACCTTGATGTCACAACAGGCACAGGCATTGTTATTGAAGATGATGTCAAAATAGGCACAGGCATTATAAATGAAGATGATGTCACAGTAGGGACAGGAGACACAGATATTGTAAATGACGATGATGTCAAAATATGCACAGGAAACAAAGGCATTGTAAATGATGATGATGACACAATAGGCACAGATGGCCCAGGCATTGTAAAAGACGATGTTGTCGCAATAGGCACAATAGGCACTGGCATTGTAAATGACGAAGTCACAATATTCACAGGCATTGTAAGTGATGATGATGTCACAATAGGCACAGACGATACAGACATTGTAAATGACGATGTTTTCATAGAAGGAACAGGCATTGTAGAAGACGATGATGTCACATTAGGCAGAGAAGATGCATGCATTATAAATAAGGAAGATGTCACAATAGAAACATACGACACAGGAATTGTAAATTACGATGATGTCACAAAAGGCACAGACAAAACAGGCATTGTTAATGACGATGATGTCACAATAGGGACAGGCCACACAGGCATAGTAAATGACGATGATGTTACAATAGGCACAATCATTGTATATGACGATGATGTCATATTAGGAACAGATGAGACAGGCATTGTAAATGACGATGATGTTACAATAGGCACAGGCATTGTAAATGACGATGATGTCACAACAGGCACAGACAACGCAGGCATTGTAAATAAGGATGACCTCACAATAGAAACAGACACACAGGAATTGTGAATGAGGATGATGTCACAATAGGCACAGGCATTGTAAATGTAGATGTTGACACAATTGGCACAGGCTTTGTAAATGAAGATGATATCACAATAGGCACAGACGACAATGGCTTTGTAAATGACGATGATGTCACAAGAGGCACAGGCATTCTATATGACGATGATGTCACAATAGGCACAGAGTACAAAGGCATTGTAAAAGACGATGTTGTCACTATAGGAACATAAGACAGGAATTGTAAATGACGATGATGTCACAATAGGCACAGGCATAGTTAATGACGATAAGGACAGATTAGGCACAGGCATTGTAAAAGACTATGATGTTACAATAGGCACAGGCATTGTATATGACGATGATTTCACAATAGGCACAGATGACACAGGCATTGTAAATGACTATGTTGTCAAAATAGGCAGAGAAGAAAGTCATTGTCAATGAAGATGATGTCACAATAGGCACAGATGACAAAGGCATTCTAAATTACGATGATGTCACAATAGGCACAGGCATAGTAAATTATGATGATGTCATAATAGGCGCAGAGGACACAGGCAATGTAAATTACGATGATGTTGCAATAGGCACAGACAACAGGCATTGTAAATGACGATGATGTCACAATAGGGAGAGGCGAGACAGGCATTATAAATGACGATGATGTCACAATAGGAACAGAAGATTCAGGCATTGTAAATAAGGATGATGTCACAATAAGCACAGACGACACTGGCATTTTAAATGACGATGGTGTTACAATAGGGAGAGAGGACACAGGCATTGTAAGTGACCAAGATGTCAAAGTAGGCTCAGGTATTGTAAATTACGATGATTTCACAAAAGGAAAATGCATTGTAAATGACGATGAATTCACAATAGGCACATGCATTGCAAATTATGATGATGTAAGAATGGCACAATAGGCACAGACGACACAGGTATATTAAATGAAAATAATGTCAAAATAGGCACAGGCGTTGTTAGTTACGATGATGTCAAATAGGCACAGAAGATGCAGGCATTCTAAATGAATAGGCAAAGGCAACACAGGCATTGTAAATGACGATGATGTCACAATAGGCAAAGACAACACAGGCATTGTTAATGATGATGTTGTCAATATAGGCACAGGCATTGTAAATGAAGATGATATGATATTACGCACAGACGACAGGCATTTTAAATGACGATGATGACACAAGAGGAACAGGCATTGTAAATGACTATGATGTCACAATAGGCACAGGTATTTTAACTGACAATGATGTGACAATAGGCACAGGCATTCTAACTGACTATGATGTCACAATAGGCACAGACATAGTAAATGACGATGATGTCACAATAGGCACAGGCATTGTAAATTACGATGATGCCATAAAAGGAACTTGCATGTTAAATGACGATGATGTCACAGTAGGTACAGGCATAGTAAAAGACGATGATGACAAAATAGGCACAGACGACAGTGACATTGTAAATGGCAATGATATCACAATAGGCACAGACAAAACAGGCATTGTAAATGATGATTATGTCAAAATAGGCAGAAGAATTGTAAATGACTATGATGTAACAATAGGCACAGGCTTTGTAAATAAAGATGATGTCACAATAACCACAGGTATTTTAAATGACGATGATGTCACAATAGCCACAGGTATTTTAAATGACAATGATGTCAGAATAAGCACAGGCATTGTAAATTATGATGATGTCACAATAGGTACAGGAATTGTAAATGACGATGATGTCACAATAGGAAAAGGCATTGTAAATAACGGTGATGTAACAATAGTCACAGAAGACACAGGCATTGTAAATGATGATGATGTCACAATAGGCAAAGATGACACAAGTATTGTAAAAGACGATGATGTCACAATAGGTACCGTCATTGTAAATGACGATGATGTCACAATAGGCACAGGCATTGTAAATGACGATGATGTCACATTAGTCACAGGTATTTTAACTGACGATGATATCAGAATAAGCACAGGCAATGTAAATGACGATGATATCACAATAGCCACAGGCATTGTAAATGTCGATGATGTCACAATAGGAACAGGCATTGTAAATAACGGTGATGTAACAATAGTCACAGAAGACACAGGCATTGTAAATGATGATGATGTCACAATAGGCAAAGATGACACAAGTATTGTAAAAGACGATGATGTCACAATAGGTACCGTCATTGTAAATGACGATGATGTCACAATAGGCACAGGCATTGTAAATGACGATGATGTCACATTAGTCACAGGTATTTTAACTGAAGATGATATCAGAATAAGCACAGGCAATGTAAATGACGATGATATCACAATAGCCACAGGCATTGTAAATGGCCATGGAGTCATAGTATAGCACAGGCATTGTAAATGACAATGATGTCATAATAGTCACAGACTACACAGGCATTGTAAATAACGATGATGTCACAATAGGCACAGGCATTTTAAATTATGATAATGTCAGAATAGGCACAGGAAACAGGCATTGTAAATGATGATGATGTCAGAATTGGCATAGGCATAGTAAAACAAGATGATGTCACAATAGGCAGAGACAACACAGGTATTTTAAATGACAATGATGTCACAATAGGCGTAGGTGACACAGGCATTGTAAATGGCGATGATGTCACAATACGCACAGGCATTGTTAATGACGATGATATCACAATAGGCACAGGCATTGTGAATGATGATGATGCCACAGTAGGAATAGGCAACACAGGAATTTTAAATGAAGCTGATATCACATTAGGAACAGGCATTGTAAATGAAGATGATGTCAAAATATGCACAGACGACACAGGCATTTTAAGTGACTATGATGTCACGATAGGAAAAGACAACAAAGGCATTTTTAATGATGATGTTGTCAATATAGGCACAGGTATTGTAACTGTCGATGATGTCACAATAGGCACCAGCATTGTAAATGACTATGATGTAACATTATGCACAGGCATTGCAAATGACGATGATGTCACAGTAGGTATAGGATTTGTAAATAACTATGATGTTACAATAGGCATAGGCACTGGAAATGACATTGATGTCACAATTGGAACAGGCATAGTAAATGAGGATGATGTCAGAGTACGCATAGGTATGTAAATGGCTATGATGTCAAAATAGGCACAGGCTTTGTAAACGACGGTGATGTTGCAATAGGCAAAGCTATTGTAAATGACTATGTTGTCACAATAGGCACAGGCATTGTCAATGACAATGATGTCACAATAGGCACAGGCATTAAAAATGACCAAGATGTCATAATAGGAACTGGCATGTTACATGACGATGATTTCACAGTAGGTATAGGATTTGTAAATAACTATGATGTCACAATAGGCACAGGCATTGTAAACAATGTTGATGTCACAATAGGCACAGGCATTTTAAATGACGATGATGTCACAGTAGGCACAGACGACAAAGACGCTGCAAATTGCAATGATATCACAATAGGCACAGACAACACAGGCATTGTAAATGACGATGATGTAACAACAGGCAAAGACAACACAGGCATTTTAAATGACGATGATGTCACAATAGCCACAGGTATTGTATCTGATGATGACGTCGCAATAGGCACAGGTATTGTAAAGGACGATGATGCTACAATAGGCACAGGCAACACAGGCATTGTAAAAGAAGATGATGTCGCAATAGGACAAGACAACACAGGCATAGTAAATGACGATGATGTAACAATAGGCATAGGCGACACAGGGTTGTAAATGACGATGATGTAACTATAGGCACAGGCATTGTAAATTACGGAGATGTCACAATAGGCACAGATGACACAGGCATTGTAAATGACAATGATGTCACAATAGGCACAGGCACTGTAACTGACAATGACGTCACTGTAGGCACAGGCATTGTATATGACGATGATGTCACAATAGGCACAGGCACTGTAACTGACGATGCTGTCACAGTAGGCACCAGCATTGTAAATGACGATAATGTCACAATAGGCACAGGCATTGTAAATGAAGATGATGTCACAATAGTAAATGACGGCACAGGCATTGTAATTGACGATTATGTCACAATAGGCACAGGCATGGTAACTGATGATCATATAATAGGCACAAGCATTGTAAATTACTATGATGTTATAATAGGAACAGGCATTGGAAATGAAGATGATGTCGCAATAGGTACAGGCATTTTAAATGACGATGTTGTCACAACAGCCATCCACATTGTAAATGACGATGATGTCACAATAACCACAGGCATTGTAAATAACGATGATGTCACAATATGAACCGGCATATTAAATGACGATGTTGTCAATAATGTCGCAGAAGACACAGACATTGCAAATGACGATGATGTCACAATAGGCACAGACATGACAGGCATTGTAAATGACAGTGATGTCACAATAGGTAAATGCATTGTAAATGACGATGATGTCAAAATAGGCACAGATGACACAGGCATTGTAAATGACGATGATGTCACAACAGGAACAGGCATTGTAAATGACCATGATGTCACAATAGGCACAGTCAATGTCAATGACGATGATGTGAAAATAGGCACAGACATTGTAAAAGATGATGATGTCACAATAGGGACAGGGAACACAGGCATGTTAAATTACTATGATGTCACTATAGGCACAGACAGCACAGGCATTGTAAATGACGATGATGTCACAATAAGCATAGGCATTGTAATTGACGATGATCTCACAGTAGGCACAGGCATTGTAAAAGATGATGATGTCAGTATAGCCACAGGCATTGTAAATTATGATGATGTCACCGTAGGCACAGGCATTGTAAATGATGATGATGTCACAATAGGCACAGACGACAAAGGCATTGTACATGACGATGAAGCCACAATAGGCACAGAAGGCACGCATTCTAAATGACGATGATGACACAATAAGCACAGGCGTTCTAAATGACGATGATGTCACAATAGGCACAGATGAGACAGGTAATTTAAATGACGATGATGTCACAATCGGCATAGGAGACAATGGCTTTGTAAATGACGATTATGTCACTATAGGCAGAAATGACACTGGCATTGTAAATGACGATGATGTCAAAATAGGAACTGACGACACAGGCATTATAAATGACGATGATGTCACAATCGTCACAGGCATTGTAAAAGACGATGATGTCACAATAGGCACAGAAGACACAAGCATCGTAAATAACGGTGATGTCAAAAGAGACAAGAGGCACAGATGATACAGGCATTGTAAATGATGATGTTGCCACAATAGGCACAGGAGACACAGGCATTGAAAATGACAATAATGTCACAATATGCAAAGGCAATATAAATGACGATGATGTCAAAATAGGCACAGGAATTGTTATTGACGATGGTGTCCCAAAAGGCACAGGCATTATAAATGACGATGATGTCACAATAGGCATAGGCATTGTAAAAGACGATGATGTCACATTAGGCACAGGGGAGACAATCATTGTAAATGATTATGATGTCACAATAGGCACAGACCAAACAAGATTTGTAAGTGACGATGATGTCAGAAAAGGCACTGGCTTGTAAATGACAATGATATAACAATACTCACAGACGACACTGGCATTGTAAATGATGATGATGTCACAATAGGGACAGGCATTGTAATTGACGAACATGTCACAATAGACACAGTAATTGGAAATGATGATGATGTTACAATAGGCAGAGGCATTGTAAATGATGATGATGTCACTACAGGCACAGGCATTTTAAATGACGTTGATGTCACAACAGGCATAGGCATTGTAAATGACGATGATGTCACAATAGTCACAGACGACACAGGCAATGTGAATGACGATGATGTCACAATAGGCAGAGATGACACAGGCATTGAAAATTACGATAATGTCACAAAAGGTACAGGCTTCGTAAATGACGATGATGTCACAATAGGCACAGGCGTTGTAAATGACGATGATGTCACAATAGGAACAGACGACACAGGCATTTTAAATGACGTGATGTCATAATAGGGACTGGTGACACAGGCATTGTTTATGACGAAGACATCACAATAGGTACAGGCATTGTAAATGACAATGATGTCACAATAGCCACAGGCATTTTAGATTACAATTATGTGACAAATGGAATAGACGACACAGACATTGTTAATGACGATAGTGTCACAATAGTCACAGGCATTGTAAATGACGATTATGTCACAATAGGCTCAGAAGATACAGTGATTCTAAATGACGATGATGTATTAATAGGCACAGAGGACACAGTCAGTATAAATGACAATGATGTCACTATAAGGAAAGGCTTTTTAAATGACGTTGATGTCACAAAAGGCACAGGCATTCTAAATGGAGATGATGTCACAATAGGCACAGATATCACAGGATTGTAAGTGACGATGATGTCACAATAGACTGAGACGACACAGGCATTGTAAATGACGATGATGTCACAATAGTCACAAGCATTGTAAATGACGATGATTTCAAAATAGGCAGAGGCATTCTAAAAGACGATATCACAATAGGCACAGAAGACACAGGCGTTGTAAAAGAGGTTGATATCAAAATATTCACAGACGACACAGGCATTTTAACTTACGATGATCATAGAATAACCAGGTTGGAAGAGATCCATAGGATCATTGAGTACAACCATTCCTATAAAACCCTCACCCATACCCCTTAGCACCTCGTCCACCCGTGCCTTAAACACCTACAGGGAAGATGACTCAACCACCTCTCTGGGCAGCCTGTTCCAGTGCCCAATGACCATATCTGTGAAGAATTCTTTCCTAATGTCCAGCCAAAACCTCCCCTGGCAGATTATGAGGTCGTTCCCTCTTCTCCTGTCCCCTGAACAGGCATTGTAAATGACGATGATGTCACAATAGGCACAGAGGACACAGTCATTGGAAATGACGATGATGTTACAATAGGCACAGGCATTGTAAATGACGATGATGTCACAATAAGGAAAGGCGACACAGGCATTGTAAATGACGATGATGTCACAATAGGCACAGGCATTGTAAATGACGATGATGTCACAATAGGCACAGACGAGACAATCATTGTAAATGATTATGATGTCACAATAGGCACAGACTACACAATATTTGTAAGTGACGATGATTTCACTATAGGCACTGGCATTGGAAATGACGATGATGTCACAATAGGGACTGAAGAAACAGGCATTCTGAATGACGATGATTTCACAATAGGGACTGAAGAAACAGGCATTCTGAATGACGATGATGTCACAATAGCCTCAGAAGACACAGGCATTGTAAATGACGGTGATGTCACAATAGGCACAGGCATTTTAAATGACTGTGTCACATGAGGAAGAGGCATTGTATGTGACGATGATGTCACAGTAGGCAGAGGCATTGTAAATGACAGTGATATCAAAATAGGAGGAGACGACCCAGGCATTGTAAATGACGATGATGTCACAATAGGCACAGATGGCATAGGCATTGTAAATGACGATGATGTCACAATAGGCACAGGCATTTAAAATGACGATGATGTCACATTAGGCACATGCGACACAGGCATTGTAAATGACAATGATGTCACAATAGGCACAAGCATTGTATATGACGATCATGTCACAATAGGCACAGGCATTGTAAATTACGATGATGACATAACAGGCACAGACAACACAGGCATTGTAAATGATGATGATGTCATAATATGCATAGAAAACACAGGCATTTGAAATGACGATGATGACACAACAGGCACAGGCATTGTAAATGACGATGATGTCACAATAGGCTCATGATTTATAAAAGACGATGATGTCACAATAGGCACAGGCATTGTAAAAGACGATGATGTCACTATAGGCACAGGCATTGTAAGTGACAGTGATGACACTATAGGCACAGAATGGACAGTCATTGTAAATGACGATGATGTCACAATAGGGACAGGTGACACAGGCATAGGAAATGACGATGACGTCACAATAGGCACAGACAGCACAGGAATTGTATATGATGATGATGTCACAATAGGCACAGGTGACACAGGGATTGTAAAAGATGATGACATCAGAATAGGCACAGAAGTCAGACATTGTAAATGACGATGATGTCACAATAGGCACAGGCTTTATAAAAGACAATGATGTCACAATAGGGACAGGCGACACAGGCATTGTAAATGACGATGATGTCACAATGGGGAGAGGAGACACAGGTATTGTAAATGAAGATTATGTCAAAATAGGCACAGGCGACAGGCATTAGAAATGACGATGATGTCACAATAGGCTTTGGAATTATAAAAGACAATGATGTCACAATAGGCACAGACGGCACAGGCATTGTAATTATGATGACGACACAATAGGCACAGGCATTGTAAATGACAATGATGTCACAATAGGCACAGGCATTTTAAATGACATTGATGTCACAATACGCACAGTCATTGTAAATGACGATGATGACAGAACAGGCACAGACAACACAGGCATTGTAAAAAAAGATGACGTCACAAAAGGCACACGCATTGTAAATGACGATGATGTCACAACAGGAACAGGCATTTTAAATGACTATTATGTCACAAGACGAAGAGGCATTGTATGTGATGATGATGACACAGTAGGGAGAGGCATTGTAAATGACAATGATATCAAAATAGGAGGAGACGACCCAGGCATTATAAATGACGATGATGTCACAATAGGCACAGGCATTGTAAATGACGATGATGTCACAATAGGCACATGCGACACAGGCATTCTAAATGACGATGATGTCACAATAGGCACAGGCTTTGTAAATGACGATCATGTCAAAATAGGCACAGGCATTGTAAATTACGATGATGTCACAATATGCACAGGCATTTTAAATGATGATGATGTCACAATAGGCACAGGCACTGAAAATGATGATGATGTCACAGCAGGAACTGGCATTGTAAATGACGATGATGTCACAATATCCAGAGGCATTTTAAATGATGATGATGTCACAATAGGCACAGGCATTGTAAATGGCACAGGCATTGTAATTTACAAATTACACAAATTTGCAATTTACACAAAATTGTAATTTACAAGGCACAGGCATTGTAAATTACAAATAGGCACAGACGACACATGCATTGTAAATGACGATGATGTCACAATAGGAAAAGACGACACAGGCATTGTAAGGGACGATGATGTCAGAATAGGCACAGTCGACACAGGAATTTTATATAACGATGATGTCACAATAGGCACAGACGACACAGGCATTGTAAATGATCATAAAATCATAGAATAACTAGGTTGGAAGAGACCCACCGGATCATCGAATCAAACCATTCCTATGTAACACTAAACCATGCCGCTTAGAACCTCATCCGCCCGTGCCTTAAACACCTCCAGGGAAGGGGATTCAACCACCTCCCTGGGCAGCCTGTTCCAGTGCCTAATGACCTTTTCTGTGAAAAATTTTTTCCTGATGTCCAGCCTAAACCTCCCCTGGCGGAGCTTGAGGCCATTCCCTCTTGTCCTGTCCCTTGTCACTTGGGAGAAGAGGCCAGCTCCCTCCTCTCTACAACCACCTTTCAGGTAGTTGTAGAGAGCAATGAGGTCTCCCCTCAGCCTTCTCTTCTCCAGGCTAAACAACCCCAGCTCTCTCAGCCGCTCCTCATAAGGCCTGTCCTCCAGCCCCCTCACCAGCTTTGTTGCTCTTCTCTGGACTCGCTCCAGAGCCTCAACATCCTTCTTGTGGTGAGGGGCCCAGAACTGAACACAGTATTCGAGGAGCAGTCTCACCAGTGCCGAGTCCAGAGGGAGGATAACCTCCCTGGACCTGCTTGCCACACCGTTTCTGATACAAGCCAAGATGCAATTGGCCTTCTTGGCCACCTGGGCACACTTCTGGCTCATATTCAGTCGGCTGTCAACCAACACCCCCAGGTCCCTCTCCTCCAGGCAGCTTTCTAGACAGACTTCTCCTAGTCTGTAGCACTGCATAGGGTTGTTGTGCCCCAAGTGCAGGACCCGGCATTTGGCCTTGTTAAACCTCATGCCATTGGACTCAGCCCAGCGGTCCAGCCTGTCCAGATCCCTTTGCAGAGCCTCCCTACCCTCCAGCAGATCGACACTTCCACCCAGCTTAGTGTCATCCGCAAACTTGCTAAGGGTGCACTCGATGCCTTCATCGAGGTCATTGATAAAGACATTGAACAGGGCTGGACCCAGCACTGAGCCCTGGGGAACCCCACTTGTCACTGGCCTCCAGCTGGATTTCACACCATTTACCACCACTCTCTGGGCCCGGCCATCCAACCAGTTTTCCACCCAGGAGAGTGTGCGCCTCTCCAGGCCAGAGGTGACAGTTTCTCAAGCAGAACGCTGTGAGAAACTGTGTCAAAGGCTTTGCTGAAGTCCAGGAAGACAACATCCGCAGCCTTCCCCTCATCCAGCAGCCGAGTCACTTTGTCATAGAAGGCGATCATGTTAGTTTGGCAAGACCTGCCTTTTGTGACCCCATGTTGACTGGGCCTGATCACCCGGTTCTCTTGCATGTGCTTCATGATAGCACTCAAGATCACCTGCTCCATGACTTTCCCTGGCACTGAGGTCAGACTGACAGGCCTGTAGTTTCCTGGATCCTCCCTGCGACCCTTCTTGTAGATGGGCACAACATCAGCCAGCCTCCAGTCCAGTGGGACTTCCCCAGTCTTCCAGGACTGTTGCAAGATGATGGAAAGGGGTTTGGCCAGCACATCTGCCAGCTCCTTCAGTACCCTAGGGTGAATCCCATCCGGACCCATAGACTTGTGGGTGTCTAGTCAGGATAGCAAGGCTCTGACCACCTCCTCTTGGATCACGGGAGCCTCATTATGCTCCTCTAGCTTCTGGGTTTGTACACAGACGGAACGACCCTCCTTACAACTAAAGACTGAGGCAAAGAAGGCATTAAGTACCTCAGTCTTTTCCTCATCCCCTGTCACTGTTGTTCCTTCTGTGTCCAATAGGGACTGTATGGTCTCCCTAGTCCGCCTTTTATTATTTATATATTTGTAGAAAGATTTTTTGTTATCTTTCACAGACTTTGCCAATCCAATTTCTAGCTGAGCCTTAGCCCTTCTGATTTTTTCCCTACACAATCTCACTTTCCTCCTGTAGTCCTCCCAAGAGGCCTGTCCCCTCTTCCAGAGCCCATAAACATTTCTCTTCCTCTTGATATCACTCAAGATCTCTCTATTCAACTAACCTGGCTTTCTCCCCTGCCGGCTTTTTTTCCGGAACACGGAGATGGCTTTCTCCTGAGCTGCTAGGACTTCCTTTTTGAAGAGCTCCCAGCCCTCCTGGGCTCCCTTGCCCTTGAGTACCGTCTCCCATGAGACTTCGCCAACCAGCCTTCTGAAGAGATCAAAGTCTGCCCTCTGGAAATTTATTGCTACCGTCTTGCTAACAACCCTCTTCACTTCACCTAGAACAGAAAACCCTATTATCTCATGGTCACTTAGTCCTAGGCGTCCACCTACTGCCACATCCCCCACAAGGCCTTCTCTGTTCACCAACAGCAGGTCCAGGAGGGCACCCTCCCTTGTTGGTTCATTCACCAACGGTGCAAGGAAGTTGTCTTCCATGCACTCCAGGAACCTCCTAGACTGCTTCCTTTCTGCTCTGTTGTACTCCCAGCAGATATCAGGCAGATTGAAGTCTCCCACAAGAACAAGAGGCATTGATCTAGAGATTAACCCCAGCTGTTTATAGAAGAGCTCATCAGCTGCTTCTCCTTGGCTGGGTGGTCTGTAACAGACTCCCATCACAAAATCTACCTTCTGGTGGGCTCCTCTGATTTTAACCCACAGGCACTCAACCTCCTGATCACCACAATCCATCTCAACGGAGTCCAAGTCCTCCCTTACAAAGAGGGCTACCCCGCCTCCTCTCCTACCCTTCCTATCCCGCCTGAAGAGTTTGTACCCCACCATAGCTGTACTCCAGTTATGTGAGTCATCCCACCACGTTTCCGTGATGGCAACGACATCATAGGCCCCTTGCCCTACGACAGATTCCAGCTCTTCCTTCTTATTCCCCATGCTGTGTGCATTGGTGTAAATGCACTTCAGCTGAGCTGCCGAGCCTTCAGCCCTCTAAGAGGGAACAGAGTTTGTTCCCAATTGCCTGGTAACTGGAGTAGTTAGCTCCAGAGTGCCCGTATCTCCCTTAGCACCCCGAGGTGTGTTCTCACCCACTTTCTGTGTGGTGAGGTACTGGTGGTCCTCACCAGCACACCCTCTCCCAATCACCAGTGCCCCATGTCCAGGCTTGTTCCTGTCTAGCCTGGGCTCAACCCCCTCCCCCTTCATATCTAGTTTAAAGCTCGATTTATGAGCTTAGCTAGGTTTGTCACAAGGGTTTTAGCCCCCTTAGAAGACCCACGTGTCCCGTCCTTATCAAGAAAGCCTGGGGATGCGTGAGCCATCCCATGATCAAAGAAGCCAAAGCCCCTCTCCTCACACCAGGCTCAGAGCCAGGCATTAATCGAATTCTTCTTCCTGGCTTCCCGCTCTTCTCTATTTAGCATTGGGATGGAGCAGAATACTACTTGTGCCCCAGAGCCCTCCATCACTTTCCCAATGGCCCTGAAGTCATTCTTGATGGTTTTGGCCTTTTTGTTTGCTAAACCATCGTTACCAGTTTGGACTACTATCAGAGGATAGTAGTCCATCTCGTGGACCAGGGAAGGAAGTTTTCTAGCTACCTCCTTCCCTGATGCCCCCGGTAAGCAGCAGACCTCTCTGTGGAGCGGGTCCGGTCTGCAAATGGGTCCCTCTGTTCCTTTTAGGAGGGAGTCCCCTACAACAATCACCCTCCTCTTCTTCTTGATGGAGGATGTTTTTATCTTTTTCTGAGGATGGTGCAGCCTAGGGAAGGATTCTAGGCTGTGGGAACCATCATCCTCATCCTCAGGGTTAGATTCCACCTGCAGAACCTGATACTTGTTCGCCAGGGGGATTTGGGGCTTTGCTGTCTGGGTGAGGGGAGCAGGTTTCCTTCGTCTGGCAGGAACTTGCTGCCACTCCCCATTTCTTGTTCCCCCAACCATGCAGTTTGCAGGTGGATGATGTTCGGGCACACCAGCCCCAGCAGCCTGCTGAGTTAGTGAGAGGGCCCTGCTCCACTTGTCTATCTCTCTCTCGCACTCCCTGATGGTCCTCAGCCTCTTCACCTCCTCCCTTAGCTCCTCCACCATGTGAAGGAGTTCCCCCACTCGAGCGCAGCTTTCACAAGTGGGGCCAGTACCAGAGGCACGAGCCGGTGTGGGAGGGGGACACTGCCTGCAGCCCAGGGTCTGGGTAGCTGCATGCACCCACTGTGGCTCTGTCTGGGTGGAAGCATCCATCCTGCCTGCTGCAGCACGGGGGGCAGCTTTAATCTTCTGCCTTGTGGCTACCATCGTACTCAGTGTCTTCTGTCTAGTCCCTAGGTCCTCTCTGCGCCCTGCCTTCTCGAACTGCCGCTCAAACTGCCCCGCACCTCTTTGCCACACTCCTCTTCGCCGTGCTCCAGGTCGCGGTGCTCCCAGGGGCACTGTTTAAATCTCCCGCGGTAGCCGCTGGGACCGCCCGTCTTTGATACTAGTTATCTGCAGTCACTCTCGCATGTATGACATCAGGGTAAATTATCTTTTATTTCATATTAGAAGAAAGCTGTTCAGACTGATTATTTGCTTTTCCATAAGCATTCCCATGATGCATGGTATATGCTTGGAATTATGAAACACACTTCATATTTGTTTATTTTTCCATGATAAAGTACAGGTGATTTATTTAATTTAAAGAAGAAGTTATCTTTTTTTTTTTAATTCATTTTGATTTCAAAAACAAAAACCAAACCCAAACAAACAGAAAAACCCATAGAGGACTGTTTCAGTTCTTTATGGCTTTCAAGGTTTTGCAATAAGGAAAAATAAATTGTCAAGCCCTAGCCAATTCTTTGTGCTTGTCCTGTTCTGGTGAACAATCTAAAGAACATTCTTATTCATTCTGTGACTGGAGGTTAATAGTGTTGATTTTGTCTCTCATTGAAAGTTTTTAATAAAATAACATAAGTAAAGAAGATCATCTCTACACTTAGGCTGGAAATAGACTCAAACCTTTATTAAGACCTTTCTTTCTTTATTAAAACCTTTAGTAAGACAAAAAGTTGCTGTAGGTTTAGAATCTGAAATAAGCAGTGACAGATTGACTTTAACACGTCTCCCTCAGTTCTGATGTTAATATCTCCGGACACTAGAAAATAGAGCAGTTTACTTACTTCAGTGGTGATTTCAGAGGTCATGCTTCTGTCAGCCTTTGTGACTAATGAAAAATAATCTGATTTTATGAAACCTCAGAAGGGAGGCTTGCTTATAAATACTAATTCCATTCAAAATGACCTCACAAAACTGAAAAGGAAATAAGACTGAAAAACATCTTAACAGTGACAGAATATTTTATATTTCACTGAACTGCGTAACCAAGCCGTATGTACCTGACACAATGGAAACCGTGATGCTTTTGGAGAAACTATTGGCCATACAGAGCCGACTTTGGAAGTGTTGTATAAGGATAAACTCATATTTTTCAGATATTTAGATAAGGTGTCCAGTTCAATGCTATTATTTGTTTTCCACAAGGTGTATGATGGAAAAGACAGTTCTGCGCACTCTCTGGGAGCCTTCACCAAAAGTGACTTGATGGGAGTTATCCTGAATAGCACCTCTAACCATTTGTGGATAGAGAATACCAACAGATCTGATACTGCCCAAGGATCTCAGCTCACTTACACAAGTAAGTAGCTCACAAAAATATTCTGATCGACTGTTAAGTGGGGAAACGTGTATTTCCAGCTGCAGTGATTTCTCATGGAATGGTAAAGATAATATCCTAGAACGTACTGAAGTTCAGAGTCTGAATTTTACTTGTCTACACGTGTGGATAAGTTTCAGTAATTAGAGAGCATTACTAAAAGAAAAATTGTAACCTTTCAAATATAGAAAGCGTTGTTATTTTGAGGATTTAGCAGTGGGGTTTGAATAAGAGTGAATCGTGACATCTGTGGGTTGAATATATTAGTGTTGTACTGTAGCAGATGCAGAGCCAGGTATTAAAAATATAACGTTTAATTCCTGCAGACAAATTTAAAAATATAAAAGAACAAATGAGAATAAAAAGAATGCAGTGTGCTTGAGTGAACACTCTACATGTCTGCTTGTCAGGATCAAGGTGAAGTTTGCTGGAAGAAGAGCTGAGTAAAAAAGTTTTGACAAAGGGTGCACTTGTCCTACAGCTTGGATGTAATTAATTTAAGTACTTAAGCTGGCAAAACAATGAGTCTTTTGGAAAGGAAAACTATGGGGAGAGCTAGTTTGTTTCCAACACACATAACAAAATTTTGTCCACCTTTCAAGGAATCTTCAAGTTCCCTTTGCCTTCAATTTGTCGTCTTTGATATCAGTTTCCGTGAACCTCTACTAAATCCTTCAGAGCAGAGCAGCACATCATAATGTGACATAGAAATGGAATCACGGCTGTTTCTAATACATCTGCTGATTTCCCTTTGGATTGGAGCCAGCTGTGGAATAAGCAGAAATATTTTAATAATGTGGAATAAGCAGAAATAATAAGCAGTGTGCCCAGGTGGCCCAGAAGGCCAAAGGCATCTTGGCCTGTATCAGAAGCGGCGTGGCCAGCAGGTCCAGGGAGGTTCTTCTCCCTCTGGACTCAGCACTGGGGAGACCGCTCCTCGAACCCTGTGTTCAGTTCTGGGCCCCTCACCACAAGAAGGATGTTGAGGCTCTGGAGCGAGTCCAGAGAAGAGCAACAAAGCTGGTGACGGGGCTGGAGAACAGGCCTTATGAGGAGCGGCTGAGAGTTTTGGTGTTGTTTAGCCTGGAGAAGAGGAGGCTGAGGGGAGACCTCATTGCTCTCTACAACTACCTGAGAGGAGGTTGTAGAGAGGAGGGTGCTGGCCTCTTCTCCCAAGTGACAGGGGACAGGACAAGAGGGAATGGCCTCAAGCTCCACCAGTGGAGATTTAGGCTGGACATTAGGAAAAAATTTTTCCCAGAAAGGGTCATTGGGCCCTGGAACAGGCTGCCCAGGGAGGTGGTTGATTCACCTTCCCTGGTGGTGTTTAAGGCATGGGTGGATGAGGTGCTGAGGGACATGGGTTAGTGATTGATGGGAATGGTTGGACTCAATGATCCGGTGGGTCTCTTCCAACCTGGTTATTCTATGATTCTAAGAATGATTTTTAATGGTATTATAAGCTTCTCTACAGCCATATCTCCACTGAATTGTACTAGTTTCCTTGTCTGCCCAACTATACATTCCTCAGAGAAGGAAAAACTATAAACAAAGAGGAAAGGATAACAGGAGACCCGTCTGCTCAGCACATACTATAGCTGGCACAAGATGTTCACTTTCCTAGTGAGAAGACTGGCCGAAAAACAGAGGTGTCAGGGAGGTCCAGCCCAAAGCCAGGCTCCAGAACCTGCTTCTGTCTCACAAGAGCCAGCAGAGAAGTGTCCTCTTTCTGCCAGGGCTCCCTCAGGGGAGGGTTGGGCCCTGCAGCTGTGGGAAGCACCATACCAGGGACAATGCCAGAGTGGCCAAGGGGGATGTTGCTCCTACATGGGTGCCAGGATCCCTTTTATCCCTTCCCACAAGGGTCTCACATGGCAGAAGTCGCCTTCCCCATCTCTTGCTGCCTTGTGCCTGGATGCTGGCTGGGCGGCACAGGGAAGCAAAACCTCACACGCTTCTGCAGCTTCTTAGGAGCCCTCGATCTGTCTATAACAATGAGCTGGAACCTAGAATGTAAACAATGACACGGGAGTGAGGAAGGGTGACCCCTGCCCTCTGCAGCTTCCCACCACTAATCCTCCTTTTCCTTTTCCTGTGTGGCCATGCACAGGTTTTATCGGGAAGCTCCCCCAACCAGATGTTGGAGCTTAAAGTCCTCTCTGTGCGAGTTCTCTGTGAGAATTCTCTCTGATGGGAGTGGTGATGGGCTGGGCATCAGCTCAGAGACACAGTCGGCGTAAAACTGCATGCAGAGGCCATTGCCTTCACAGCAGAGAATGCCCATGTCCCGGAAGGGGAAGGCAACGTGCTGCCTGTTCCTCAGCTGGAAATGGTACAGAAGGATGGTCTTTCACATGCAGCTCTCCAAGATGCTTGTCGGGGAGGAGGTGGCTTGCAGGAGCCACCAGAAGTCCAGCAGCTTGATCCTGACATCGACTGGCGAGGAGGAGGAACATCACCAGCACCTCAGCAGCCACGGTTCCATCTAAGATTCACAGAATCACAGAATAACAGAATCAGTAGGTTGGAAGAGACTCACAGGATCATCGAGTCCAACCATTCCTATCAATCACTAATTCCTAACACAATGTCACAGTGAAGGTTGTTTGCAGAAAGAGTTGTTAGGGGTGGGGTTTGTTTGGGGGAAGCTCAAGCCCTGCCACGACCTTTGAAGGCAATTTTTGACTCTAGCATTTTCCAAGGAGCAGAGAGCAGACATCCCCCAAGAGGTGGAGGGGGAAAGCGGAGGGTGGCCGCTGCCTTCTCACGAGGGATGAGCACTGTGGGGCACGCCATCTCCCACAGGCAGAAGTTACCCATGTCCAGCTGGTCGTCAAAGCACATGCACCTTTTCTTTTATGTAGAATTGCTCCTGGAGCACAACGAAGGTGCCGAGTCCTGCGACCTGGACCCCTTGCCCAGGAAAAAGACAAACCGGCCACTGGGGAATACACTGGTTGTTACTGGTGCTTATTATTGTTAGGGTCCAGAATCTAAGAACGAGACGGCATGGCAAGCTGGTACAAAAATAAAGTACAGAATTTATTCTCTTGCGCAAGAGGTTAAAAAAACAGACTGGCCGCCAGGGACACTCTTCAAGGGGAGCGACCCCGGCTGTACCTGTGGAGTTACATTTATAGTAAAAGTAGGCACATACAAAATTGTTAGTTGCAACCTTCTTGGCTGGTCTAAGGGTACATTCGGTGTATTCGTGTTACATTCTGATGGATTCCAGCAATCTCTTATTGTCTGTGTATTCTTACCCCAGGGGGTGTATGCAGCACCCTCCCATCCGAGCATCATCTCAGGGGGCAGAGATGTGCCAGCAGCTGCCAGCCCGGCCGCCCCCTGCCAGAATGGCTTTCACATTCCTTCCTTTTCTTTGCTTAAGGACCCTCACAATTATTTCTCACGGGCTGCAGGGAATGCCAGAGCCTGTCCCTGAGAAGTGACAGCAGCAGACAGAGCAGCTGGGAGAGAGATGGAAACAGGGTGAGGGGCTGGTGGCAGAGCAGCCTGAGGAAGGAGATAAAGCCTGGAGACACAGGGGTGTCCTGTCTGCCACAAATGGGATTCTAGATTTTCACAGTCCCGTTGTTCTTTTTCCAGGTGACTGAGTCATGGCCGGATTACCCAGCTTCGAGACGTGAGTGAAGCCTCTTATCACAAGGTAGCCTTTTCCTGCCCTTCTCTTTGCTTTTTGATGTGACGTTTGCAGAAGGTGCCTGCTTGTGACAGGCTTGCCTCCAGCTCCTCCAGACCCCTTGGTGACTGGGCTCTGTGGTCCTTTCAGGCTGCGGGGGGGGCAGTGGTTTCCTTCTGCTAGGGGAAGAAGAAAGCATATTTTGCCAGTGGGACATTGCAGTCCTGATCTGCAGTAGGCTGATATAAATAACCTTTGCTGAAGGTGGTGGATCTTGCTGGAGTCAGCTCCCATCCCAGTTACCGTGGGTAAAGCGCAGTGCTGGGGGAAGACCGGGGCAGAACACAAGGGCATGAGGACCCTGCCAGTTTCCATCCTCCTGCTGAACCTGTGAAATGCCTGGAGTCAGGACTCCCTCAGGGGGAGTAGCACTGGCCTCTTGAGGGGATTGCTGCAAGGACTACTCCCTGATGAGCAAAGGCCTTTATTTAGGCTTAATGGCTCCTTTACATATGTTAACTGGTGAGAACAGGCGATGTATTCTTTACAGTGATTGGGTTTTGCTACTTGTTCCCCCACCTAGGTCAGGAATATTATTGGCTAAGATTAACTGTTAATGCGCTGTGGTATTTCTTCTTGTTACTTTGCTTCTCCTTCTCTCAACCAAAGTCTTTTCAAGGACAGCCTCCATTTCCCTGTGTCCTTCGGCCTGCAAAAACCTCCACAGCCTCTGAAGGCTGTAGGCCCTGTGATAATTGCTTAAGATTTAACAAAACCAATTGCATGAGTGTTTTGGGTTGGAACAACGTGTGGGAGCCTTAGAAGGGTGTTATGTTTGCAGCCTGCGGGATGCTGCCAGCTCTATGGGGGAATCGCCCTGGGCAGAGCGGAGTGGATGTGCTTTATCATGATCAGTGGTTTCTCAGATATATGTTTAAATCTGCTTTTCTCACATGACTGCTCAGTGTCCAAACGTGTCGATGACTGAGGTGGGCTCTTGAGCAGAAAATTGCCGGTGAAAGACCTGTTACAATTGGTTAAGGATTGCCCTGGACTGCACAGGAGCTCGGGAACACATCAGACAAGCACACAAGTAACTAGCAACATGCTGCAGCCACTGGCTTCAGCATGACCAGGTTCTCTGTGGAGGAGCAGGGCACCCACCTGTGCCTTTAGAGTGGCGACAACGCAGCTGCAAGTGGGGAGAAAAAGCAGGGAGGAATATTCTGATGAATGCCTCTGTCAACACTTGGTGTTAGTGTATGTCTTCAGACATGCTTCTGCAGTGGCATTAAAGAAAACAGCAGTCATAGAATAAAAATAAATCATCCATTTAAAGTTTATGGAAAAGGAGATGCCAAGCCCACTCTTACTCGTAGCTTAGGTGCAAAGAGCTGAATCTTACCACCATCCAGCATTCACCTCACCTCTCTTTTCCCTGCCGTGAGTGTTACCTCCTGGGGTGCTGGTTTCTAGGCTCTGTATCAAAAGAAATACTGAGGGCCATGTGGGGCTTGGTGCCTCGGTCTCACAGTAAAGATCATCCCAAAGTTGTCTGCCGTGGAGCAACTTTGACTTGCTCCATGAGTGCTTGTGGCTGTTTCAGTAAGTGCTCTGGAGCTGTGTGACCACATCAGTAGAGGGCTCAGCTGGAGGTAGGCTCTGCTTTGCCTTTTTGAGAAGGAAGCCTCTTGGAGAAATGCCTACTAAGGAGATTCTTAGTTTGAGCCTGCTTGAAGTGGTCCAGAAATTATTGATCAGCTCAGAACATGGATGAGGAAGCTCCTGTTTCCCCAGAGTGAGCCAGGCAAATGTGCTTCCCAAGGGGCACTATACTTCTGTGGAGACCAGTCTTGGATTCTCATTCATGAATCTTCTTCCCAGCAGCTGAACCACTCACCACTGTCTGTCTTGTGTCTCCAGTTCTCAGCAGCTGACCGGCAAAAGAGCTTCTTCCAGCCTTTCCCGGCGTAGTTGGTATTTCAGAACTTCGTCGCCCCTGAGGTCTATGAAAAGGCGGTGGTTCTGAGAAACAATGACAAGGTAAGTGCTGGGACATGAAGGTTTGATCACAGAATCCCAGAATGCTTTTGCTTGGAGAAGACCTTTAAGATCATTGAGTCCAATCATCGATCTAGCCCTGCTAAGTCTGACAGTAGACCGTGTCCCCAAGTACGACATCTACTCGTGTCTCTGTTTTCCTGTGTTCCTCCTTTTTCTCTTCTTAAGCTTGCTTTTATTCCCAGTAAGGCCATGGTGTCTGTGGTCTCCTTCTCTTGCTGCTCTGCCTGCGTGGCTGTGTGGCACCGCGGCTTGACTGCCTCACTCACGCCCGGTCTGTTACAAGGGACTTTTTTCCTTCCTCCAGGATAAGAGATACTGTTTGACCTTCAGAGAACGCATTCCCCCTTTGGAGGTGTGACTGCATGGATGTGTGTAGGCAGAAGCAAGCAGGGTCTTTGGGCTGGTTGATGGTGTGACTGTAACTCCGTACTGCTGGTGTCTTCCCTGCTTGGCGCTTCCTTCCCAGAGAGGTGTTGCCCGTCTGCCTCTGGCCTAGAGCTGTTTGCCCAGGCAGAAGGGATTTGAGCCCACCCTTGTGTGGTCTGCACACTTACCTCTGGAGTGAAAGGTGCTCTGGCAGGGAGGCTGAGGAAGGATTTTGCCAGGGTGTGTCCGGGTCTCTTCTTGTGTTTCCATGAGTGGCAAAATTATAGTTTCATGTCTTTCCTTCAGGTTCCTCGGCTGGTGAAGGTCACCACGGAGATCTCACCATATTTCAAGTTGGTCAATCACGATCTTGCCTGGCACAAGGTACCACCTGGCAGGACTGCAACTTTCCACATCCTTTTCATCCCTGAGGAGAACAAGGTGAGAGTGGAGGTCCCAGGAGGGTCGTGCCTTCAGTGGAAGATGAACCTCCAGGGCTGGCTTTGGAACAGGGCATCTGGTTTTGAGGAACTGCGCTGGTTTTAGTGGGGTGGTACTGGATGTAGGACTGGGGGAACCTCTGTCCGTGTCGTGAAGAGGATGCTCTCGCAGTCTGAAGGCTCTTCAATGTTTCAGATTGCTTTTATCCTTCAGTGCTGGGCCATGTCCTTAGCTCCAACGAGGTTGCTGTGCTGCTGATGGCTTTGAGATGCCTGCCAGGAAGAGCGTGTATAGGAATAAGTAGGCAGACACATCACCCCAGAGCCTGAGGGCAGCTGTCTTGCTGTGCCTGTGTCTTCATGCACGTAATTGGGGTTGCTCTGCCTACAGGCCCCTATTCCATGCCAAATGCGCATTGCTTTTGCTCAGAGGTTTGACTGTCAGTGCTGTGAACCTTGCGTGTCTGAATCTCAGTGCTGTGACGTGAGGGGTCAATGCTGTTCTCTTGGCCAGTTACCGGAGGAGGATTTAGTACAGGGCATGGAAGGGAGGAAGCATTGCAGGGGAACAAAACCAGGCAACATCCTGCTACCTCTTAGCATGGCTCTGTTGGATAACTTTGAGCCAGCAGATGTTTCTGCACCAGGCCACAGGGGCAAGATCTCTTTGGGCATACCTGTTTTCTCATCTTTCATTTGGTGTTTAGATTTAGTTTTGCAACTTGTGCTACCCTCAAACAGCATGGATATGGAAAACTAAAGAGAAAGTACCCTGTGATCTCTAGCTCCCCATGCTTCTGGCATTATCTGTTTCTTTGGAGAGACTGAGAAATGATTGAACATCATTAATATTTAGGGTAAAAATTATGCTGGCTTAAGGGAGTTCTGCAAGCAACCAAGTGACACGAGCTTCATCTCACTGAGACAAGCTTTGCCAAATACACTGGTGCCTTTAAAATATGATTTATTAGTAACAAATAGTGTTCATTTTTGGGGTGGAAGAGAGAAATCGGTGTCCAGGAAAGGCAAAGTGCCGCTCTTCAAGTTTAGAAAGGCAGCAGAGCAACATATGAACATCGCCACAAACAGAAGCAGGGCGAGGCAACCCCAGAGAGCACTGATGTCCAATACTTTGTCCCTTATCTTACCCTTGAGCGGGTGAGTGTGTGGAGTAGGGAGCTCTGCCAGTGAGAGCTCCTCTGCACAGCTTCCGCCACACTAGGCGGTTTCTGCTGAGGAGCACGAGGGAACTGACAGTGGAATAGAAATGTTGGATAAATTGAATACAGTTTTGTCTTGTTCTTGGTGGAGTGTGAGTCACTGCAGTACCAGGGTGCTGCAGCTCGGCTGGAAGTGCATCAGCAGCGCGGTCAGGAGGGGCACAGCACCTGCAAAGCCTCCTGTGCTGTGCATGCAGTTGCCTGTGTGCAGAATACCTGCTTTTCTTTGTGGGAGGTGTCCGAGTGCTGCCTTTGAGCTTTCTCTGCCTCTCTGCTGTTGTATCATCCCCAGGGACTGTGGATATCCCCATGAACTGGGATGAAGGTACAAACTCCTCCATCATGGCTGGAGTCCTCCTGCTGTGGGGTTGATTTACAGAATTCTCTTGCTTTGAATTTGTTCTTCCCTCGGGTAAATCTGACTTCAGCTGCCGGCTGCAAGGACTTGAGAGAAGTATTTAGGACTGGTTATGCAGCAAAATGGATGGCAGTTTGCTGGTGTACTGGGCAGCTGTAAGGGTCCCAAGCCGAAGCCCGGAGGGTTTTGTTTGGAATCCCCCAGATGATATAAAAACGAGGTCAATTGCTGTAAATCAAAAGGGTTTTCTTTATTGCAAAAAAGGCGGAAGATGAAAGGCAATGTAACATGAGCAGTGATAGGAAAGTGAGGAACAAAGATAGAAACTCAAGCAAGAGTTCAGAATAGGATTGCAAAAATAGTTACCACCATGGGTCTTCAAGGGTCCATGTCTCAGCAGCCTGGTGAAAAGTCAGGGCTCCCGCGAAGAGTTAGTGGTAGGCAGAGGTGAGCGTGCGAGTTTTTTGGATGCTTTTATAGCTTCGTCAGTCCAAGTTGTCGTGTCTCCACAGCTTCACCCATCTGGGCCTGGGCATTGTCACGCAGTGTCTCCAGCTCAAGTCTGCGTCAGCTTAGCAACAGCAGCAATCCTTGAGGCAATGATGTTTTAATCTGGCTTTCTCACAGCAGTTAAGGTTGTTGTCGCTGTGACAATTATTATTGTTAGCCTGTGTTTGCAAAGAGCCGGAAATGACATGTTTTTTCAGTGGGTGCTCATTCAAATGTCAGTGGTGTCACTTGGAAAGCCAGAGCTCATAAGTGACTGCTTATCAGATGTGAATAAGAGAAGAGGAGCCTTGTCCCTGTAATGCTGTGGGGAATACGCGTGTGCCTGACACTCAGCTGACATTAAAACAGTTACCGTGTGCAGCTTTTTCAGTATTACCAGGGCCTGAGTGTTGATTGTGCACGTGAGAAAGTCTTTTTGAAAATGAACCTGAGCATCCCCTGCCAAGCTTCAGTGATGCTGCTGCATTTCTGGGATAGGATCCAGTGCTGTGCACAGCTAGGTTCTTAATGGTGCCTCTGATAGTCTGCAGTGGGGATCGAAGCTGGTTTTGTTACTGCTGTAATCTCCCACATGAAATGACTCTGGTTTGGTGCCTCAGAATCGAAGTATCGGTTTTGTCTGGTTCTGTCAGCTTGCTTCCAGAGCAGGTGGATGGACGGGGTTGTTTCTTCCTTGTGAGCTCACAGCCCTGTGCAAGTCCTGCTGCTGGAATGAAACGTCATTAAGGTAAAAAGTACCATTGCGCTACGCGGATGGTACCAAATGCCAAGTGCTGAGACTGTTTCTTTCCCTGCAGGATTATTTGCACGAGCTCATCTGCATCACAGAAAGGGGAGAGTTTATTGTGCCAATTCGAGCTATTGGTGCTCGAGCTGTCCTGGACTTCCCTGCCCACCTGGACTTTTCCGTCTGTCCAGTCAACTACAGCACTCGGAAGACACTGCTGATTTGCAATGTTGGTAGTCGGGAGGCCCGCTACCGCATCAGCCCTCGGAGGTAACAGAGCTTGTTTCTTCTGTGCAAACTACTGTTGTGTGATAAACAGTAAACAGAAACCAAAAGGAACCAGAGCGTGGGAGCTGCTCTGTTGCCATAGCTGGAAGTGGGCAGGATGGGGGTTCTGCAGTTCCTTACAGTGTTTGAAGCATGATGCACCTCCTGACAAAACTCTGCAAGCTGCAGTGATGTCTCCAACACAGCATGCAGCAAGACTGATTCTGTTAGATTGAAAGGGAAAACATAGGAAGGCACCTCGGCTGCCTTTGGGCTGTCTGAGATGCTGCATGGCAGCAGCAGCTCTGGGAGCTCGGCTCAGGCAGACCAAATGCCGTGTTCAGAAGCAGGTAAGCTCCGAGCTACTGAAAGAGACATTTAAGACGGTGTCATCAGCTATGTCTGTGTAAGCAAGTGCAACCAGAGATGGGCAATCAAAGTAATTGGCATTGAGGCCCTGACAATAACGCTTAGTGGTCTAGGAACTTTGTTTTGCAAACAGAATAAATAGTGCCTTTGATTTTTACCCTGGGAGTGATCTTATTAGCCTCTAGATTGCCACACAGCTAAATGAATCCACTTCCCCCACCCCAAGTCAGGCTTGGATGTGAGCGTGTGGCTCCGGGGCCCAGGGTGTGACAGTTGGTCTGGCCCCTGGGACCAAATATTCTTAAGCAGAATGAGCTCGAAAGTGGAGCTGAGCGGGCACTGGCTTCAAAACTGCACTGCAGCCTGAGAGCAGAGTGCTAACGTGGGCGCAGGCAGAATCATAGAATCATAGAATAACCAGGTTGGAAGAGACCCACCGGATCACCGAGTCCAACCATTCCTATCAAACACTAAACCATGCCCCTTAGCACCTCGTCCACCCGTGCCTTAAACACCTCCAGGGAAGGTGAATCAACCACCTCCCTGGGTAGCCTGTTCCAGTGCCCAATGACCCTTTCCGTGAAAATTTTTTTCCTAATGTCCAGCCTAAATCTCCCCTGGTGGAACTTGAGGCCATTCCCTCTTGTCCTGTCCCCTGTCACTTGGGAGAAGAGGCCAGCACCCTCCTCTCTACAGAAGATGCAGCAAATGCCTGGTGCACAGGTTGATGGCCTTTTCTTCCAGAGCTTTGTCTCTCCCAGATTTCCTGGAGAGTGCTGGAATATGCTAGTAGCTGGCTTGCAACCTCCTGTCCATAAGTACCTCCAGAAATGCTTACAAACCTCTGCCAGCCAAACATGCCCATTCTCTGGGGTCACATGCACATGGTTTCCCCACGGTCCCCTCATCAAATGCCTGGCGTGGGCTGTGTTGTGGGCAGCCTGTGTTGCTCCTTTTGGTCTCAGAAGGCAGTCACCAGTTTTCCAGTTTGCTGGCCTGGAAATGGTAATGCTTTGTTGACACCACATCTGCAAGGAAACCAGTTCAGCTGGCTGGTGATGAGTGGAGAGTTGCTTAGTCCCAGAGGTCTTGGTGTCAGAGCCAAGGTCAAGACTGCAGCAAAGACCCTACGGTCTGACTGGGGCTGCCTGAGTTACCACAGTTTCTTCTCCATCAAAACAAGGCTCAGAAGAGGATTTGACTTTTCTTCTGTGAATTGTGAGGGTCCAAGAGAAGCTTCCCCCAAAGCCTGGCAAGGCAGTTGAAGCAAACTTCTAGGATGCTCTTTGAGCAGGCTGCTGCTTTTCACTGTGGGAAATACATAGGCAGGAACCTGTCAATCACTCCACAGTTTTCCTCTGGGATTTCCGGATCTCCTTGTCACCACCAAACTAAATACCCAGGACATGTTTTTAAGGTGTTTTGCTGTAGCCTCAGTACTGGTTCCCGTGGGAAGGAAAGCTGGTGGGGAAAGCTACTTTCTCAGACCTTTGTAGCCTGAGGTAAACACCACCCTGGTGAGGGGAGTTTCTACCTGTGAAACTGCATCGCTGTTCATCCATCCCTGTGCAGGGAAGGTCACCCGGGAAAAACCTTGTTCCTGCACGTGGCTGCAGGAAGGACAAGTCACGTGTGACCTCTTGGGGGGCAGAGTAGAGCCTCTAAATCCAGAAATGAGAACCAGCCTTAAGTAAAAAGCTACAAAGCTAAAGATAAATATTCATTTAGGATCATATCCTTAAAGGCAAAATTCCCAGCTGGGAATGAGGCATCCGGGTTGCTCTAACAAGCCTGCCTTGTTTGTCTCTGGGGGAAGCCTTGCAAGTGGGGACAGTGACAGCAGGTGTGGTTTGAGTGTGTCTTCCATGTGGCTTTAGAAACACCAACAGACTTACTGTGAGCACGTCTGAAGTTTAAAGCCTGGAATGTAATCGGAGTCACCTGGGGATGTTTGTAGATGTTAAGCTCCATGCTTTTTACTGATAGATGTTGGTCAAACTATAAACTCAGCTCTCCTTGGCAAAACGAGCCGCTGAGCTGCTCTCCTGAATCATTTGCCAAACTGGTGTCTTCATGGTAGTGGGAGATGGGGCAGGTTCTTCAAAGGGCATCATTGGTGAAGCTTTGCAGTTGTCATTTAGGTCAGCACAGAGAAACGCTTACAGCTGGGCGAGTGAGTTAGAAATTACACACAAAAGCTTGGGTGACTTGTGACATTCTTGTGTGACTTCTCAGCCTTGGGTGGATTTAGGTCTCTAGGAGTTAGTCTGAACCCATCATGGTTAGGAAACTGTCCTAAACTTGCGTGATATTTTTCAGGGCTTCTGAGCAAATAAGGTTCAGTGTAATTAGGTCAGAAATGCCTTGAAGGCCAAAACAAGTTTTCCACTGCTCTTTATTTTTAATTACCCAGTGCATGGCTTCCGTGGAATCTCAGTGTGTTAAAAGAAAACCTCTTGAACTTCTCTTGATACTTCCCCGGGCCATTCCTTTTCCATCTCTTCCTACCTGCCTATGTCTCAGAGTGGACCCTGAGTGATCCTCTTTCCCCTCAAGAGCAACCAGGTTTCCCCACAGTAGACATTGACCCTTGTTGTTTTTTTTCTAGTTACATTTGATCTTGCGCCAGTTTGTCCCCTCAACGCTGACCAGGAGGTTTTGTTCTTCCTTACTTGCAATCTTAGGGATGTCCATAGCTCCAGGGTGACTGTCCTGCTCTAAGAGAAACTTTTGAGGTCTTGGAGCAGGGCGGAGGCAGTGTGGGACTCTGCACTAGGATGTGACCCAAAATGACCTGGATTGTTATGAGGTCTGCCCAGGGATTTGCTCTGTCTCCCTCCTGCAGGACTTTCTGGCATGTAAAGGTGGAATTATTGTCTGTGGATGGGTTGAGTTGAGGGTTGTCCATCTCAGTGACTGGAAGCCCTCCCCATGCACAGCATCGTCTGTCAGCCCTGGAGAAACGTTTCCCATTGCACTGCCTGGGAGTGAGCCAAAGTGAGGGGTTTTGGTGTTGGTGACAGCATTTGCCCGTGGCTCTGTGTGCAGCTCCATGGCTGCGGTTCCTTTCTATCTGTGTTTGAATTCAGCTGGGTAGCGATCGCTATCCTGTTCTTACTGCTGCGCCTCCATCTGCTGCACATGCAGCCTTCCAGTTATCCCTCAGAGATGTCTCCTGCTGGTTATTCACGGCCAGGGGACGGGCGTGGGAAGGGAGGACAGCAGTATGCCAGCTGCGCTGCAGCAGTGGTCCCTTCTCTTCTCTTGGTTGTGAATGATTTCTGCTACAACTAGCAAGTGTGGGAGAGATCATCTGCATCAAAGCTCTGCGTTGAAGGCCAAAAAGGAAAAAGAAAAGGTGGTTTAAGGCTAGAATGAAGTGTCTGAATTCAGAGGTGATGCCCCTTCCTTTCTCAGGGCCTCTGTTTTCATGCATATAACCCCATTAAATTTCACCAAGTCGTTGCGATACCTGAATACATTCATTTGCTTTTCGAGTGTTCTGGGATCCTGTGCTGGAAGGCAGAACTTGTAAGTGTGGAGTAAAACTGCCTGCCGTGCCAGAGGGCAGCAAGTGGCAGTTGGATCCCTTGGGACCCCGTGGCACAGGGTCAGCCCCTTGCTGAGCTGCTGCTGTTCCTCCTCGAGTGCGTCGCTGCCCTTGTGCTTACCTGATGGTCACTGCAAAGATGTTGCTTATTAAATGATCTGCTTGGTTTGTCTCTCCCTGCAGGCTGTGCCGCGGCTTCCAGAAGCAGAGGGAGAAAGTGCAAGGAGACTCCCTGCTTTTCTCCAATGATGTTTTCACCATTGACCCAGTGGTAAGTGATAGCTGAGAAGCTCCCTTCCTTCTCCTTCTCCTCCTCCCCCTTCTCCCTGACAAGGTCGCTTGGCAGATCCCACATCAGCTGTTTGGATGTGCTGAGAAAGAAGACTCCGGGTTTCTCTCATGGGGCTGGGAGAACTTATTGCAAAAACCATTTCTGAACTGCAGGCATCTGGCAGGCGGTCAGAGCTGCCTAAAGCTGATCTCTGTTGCGAGGGCTATAAATTGAGGGCACTTAAGTGTCCTTACAGCCTTCAGAGGTATCAGGGTGCATTATGTACTTCTAGGTATCTGTGCAGGGGCAGGGTGTCAGTGCAGCACCTTTGCAACCTAGAATGGAAAAATACATTTGATTTGCTCGATCTTTTCTCATCTAAGTCAAAGCGTTTGTGTAGCCATAGTGGCACAGGGATACAGTGGAAGATTTGGAGGAGAGAGGTCCCTTAGACTGCCTGGTACTTCTGAAGAAATCCTGCCTGATTTGCTGGAGTATGAGTCAGTTTGGTTCCTTCTCTATAGCCTGAATTTAACCAAATGCTTCTCCCAGGTGCTGGTAAAGGTGGGGGACTTAGAAAGTTTATTTTGCAGCTTATTCCAAATGCTGTTATAAATTTTGGTGACAGGTGTTGTTGGCTACTTTCTCTGCACTGATGCTCTGAGTAAGTGCTCCAGGTGCGGAGCTGAAAACAAGAAATGTAATATTTGAAGATGCATGATTTGTCTTGTGTTTTAGGAGGGAGATGTCTTGCCAGATTCTTCGGTTGAAATTAACGTGATCTTTAAACCCCAAGAAGCCAGAGTCTATGAACAAACAGTCTACTGCGACATCTCAGGTATGGCTCCTTCGTCTTCTGTCAGGCACAGGGAAGGCGAGGCACAGTCTTCCAGCTCACTCTGCTCTTGTGTAATTGCTAGGAAGGGTCAGCGACCAGCAGGGTTGTGCTGGCACGTGCCCACTGTCCCTGTGGTTTCCAGGTAGCCTTCTGTCCAAGACCAGCCCTCAGGATGCCTGGCTCTAAGCTTGGATCACTGATCCCAGAACCATCAAAGCATGAATTTGCCAGGGCTTTGCCAGCATTTGCTCTCCTGTGAGGTGTCTGTGAAGGCCAAAGAACTACAGAGCAGAAGAGCTTTAATGGACAAGTACGATGCTCCTGTAGCCCATTTCCTTCCACGATGAGTCTTTATTACGCAGATGCATCATCAGACTACTGAGGTGGTAGGAGCTGAGTTACCACTGTGCTCCCAGGGCCCAGATCACCTCCCACTGCCCAGACGCTGCCAGACCTAAGGTGTCTGAGCCCTGCTGAGCACAGGGTGTCTGTGAAAGGACCTCCTCTGGCCAGCACATGCTTCTCTCCCTGTGTGGGCGTTGTCACCTTGTAGCTCTGAGTCCATGGTGCGTATGGGTAGCATTGCACAGGGCTGGCTGTGAACAGCAGGGTGAGCACCCTTCCTGGAAATCAGAGTTCAGGTAGTCTGGTAGACAAGCTTTATGTTCATCCCATCTTTCAGAAGTGCTGTCAAGTCTTTTTCTGGGAGCAGTTGTCATTGCCCTACCCAGCTTCGCCCCTCACAGCAAGCTGTGTGATTCAGGTTACTTTGTCCTTCCCCTGCATCTCTGCATGGTGCTCCTATGGGTGGTTTTCAAGAGCGGGGCATGGCTGTCTAACTTCCATCCAGGGAACGTGATGGTTTTCCCCATCTGAGAGGAAGAGGTAAGAGGCCCGTGATCCTCAGCTCCCATTCTGGAAGGTGAAGAAATTACTGACCCAGCTGCTTTGTTTCTTTCCTGACTGCTCCAAGCTGACAGATACAAATGTGATGGAGCAGCTTTAAACAGTAACTGTGCAGGGTTTACTGGGCAAAAGCTCCCTGTGGTAATTACACAGGGCTTGTGTCAACAAGAAGTCTTCCTGCCCACCAGCTGCAGTTGTTGGGGCTGTGGAAGGAAAGGGTTGATTTGAAAAGATGCTCCCAGGCGTTCCTCACTCAGTGCTGTGCTCCTGGCTCTGAGGTTCTTGTACTGGTGATAGCGGTGTCCCTCACATTGCTGCAGGGCTCTCTAGGGGTTGTGGCAGGAAAGCTTTTTTGTTGCAGAGAAACAGGAAAACTACTTGTGTGCAAGCTTATAACTGGTCTGGGAGTCACAAGAAATAGAGCTGGGTAACTGATGTGTGTTTAGCAAGAGGAGCCTGTTCTTGAGAAACCCTGATGGGCCCTGGGGAGAGGTGAACTCTTCCACTGGCTCCTTGGAAGAGGACCTCTAGCTGGTCATTTAAACGACGTGCCTGCCCCTATCCCTTACAAAATAGAGCTGATCCACTCGATTGTCAGGCTGGAAACTGTCCTAGAGCCGAGGTGCCTGGTACAAAGAGTTTAAAGAAGAAAATGATGATCTTTAACTAGAGGATCAATTAATTCTGCTTCTTGGCTTCTCTCACTGCCTTGTTCATGCATTTGGGTGCCAGTCACAAATCCCTTTGGAGCATGATGTGCGGGTGGCATGCATGCCTCTTGCTGGGATTATCTGGCAGCTTTGCTGCAGTTGCAGTACTGTGAATTTTGCAGCTGGATCTCCTGCCTCACTGGAAAGGGACTTTGCTGGCCTCAGCTTTTTTTGCAGGTCCTGCGCTAATGACTTAGCAGATGCTTCTGGATTGGTTCTTTACAGAACTGATCAGCACTGGTCACTTGGCAAAACTGGCAGTTAGGCAGTGGTCTGAAATTTGCTCTTGGAAAATATTTAAGCTCAAAATGAACTTTCTTAATTATTCATGCAAATAAAGCCGTGGCTCTTGGGCGCTGGGAGGGAGCAGGCGATGTGGGGCTCAGCTTCTGAAAATTCATTTTTGTGTTCGTCTGTACACAGAACTGCAATTGGTTAAACTTTTAACTGATTGGTTAAAAATTAGGCAGCAGCCCAAGGGCGTACCTCCTGCGGGTCCTGTATCTTCTCCTGGAGCATCTAGAGCTGGTCCCTTCCAGCCTGGAGTCAGGGACTAGCGTGGAGGCAGCGTGGAAAATCCAGGATGACAGAGGGAAATATTGTACTGAAACAGAAATCTCTCCCCAGGCCGTGAAGCCAGGCTGCCTCTCCACATCAAAGCTGAGGGCATTGGGCCCCAGCTCTGGTTCAGCTACAAGCAACTGGACATTGGGGACGTTTCTGTTGGATCGGCCCGCAGTTGTGAGGTGAGCAGTAGGGGTACACAGGAATTGGGGTGGATCCTGATGGCTTTCTGGGCAACTGTGAGCCTTGTGGACCCACGGGATTTCTGGCAACACAGGCAGTTGTGGTCAGGGAATATTGACATAACAGTCAAATGGTGGTGGTGGGGGGGGTGGTGTCAGAGAATGTGGATGCTTTTTGATGGAGACCAAAATGTGCATGTGTTGTTCATGAAGCCCTAATCCCTGCCTTTGGGCAACCTCCCTTTGAAGTCAGCTGGGAGGCTTCATGCAAAAAAAACCCAGCACCTTGACACAAAAGCAACAGTGGACCAAAAAGCCACTTGAGTCTTGGGACATCTCTGGCTCTAAAGAGAGCAAAACATTTCTGGAAAGAAGCAGAGAACTGTCTACATATTTGCAAATTTGCCCCTCCTCCCCCCACTGTCAAGACTTTTGCAAAAAAACCAAGATAGAGCAAAGAAAAGAGGTAGAAAATGAGGTGATACACCATGCCAGATGCTTTCAAAAGATGGACTCTGGCTGGCGAGGACACATTAAGGTGTTTTCTTACCAAAACATTGTGCTCTCTGCATTTTTAATGCTGGTACTTTATTGACTCTCTCTGTATCAATTTATCAGTATCATTAACTGAGAAAATATGAATAAGTAGGTGATGTTGTTAGTGCCACACTGAGCAGCAAGTGGCAGGGCTTGCCCCTGAAGCAATTAGGAACATTCCAGCTCGGTTCTGTGTGGGCTTCTTGGTGACAGCATGCAGGCAGATGTGGGCACTCCTTCCCTGACATGGAAAGAAGTTCATCTTAGCAAATGCTGCGGGATTGTGTCAGTTGTTCAAGGCAGCTGATCTACTGAGTGTTCAAGAAAATAGGCGTGGTTCTGAATTTGCAGTTATTCTCGCAATGGTAAATTCATTTGCGGTGGCTGTATTTAGGGAGGAGAAATTCTTTGGAGTAGATGGAGCAGCTCTGCGCCTCCCGCTCCTCCTTTCCTGATGTATCAGTCTAAACAAGGATGGAGAAACTGTCACATTGAAGTTAAAATTAAAAAAAAACCCCTGACTGATGTCCTGTAGCAGAGCTGGAGAGCTTTCCTGAGGTTGGTTTTAGTGCAGCCCCAAGGTATCTGCTGCAGGCAGTGACCTTGTCGGCTGCAGTGGAAGCTGAACGTATTCTGCCTTTGGCAGGACCAGACTCACCTGGGGCAGAAGCTGTTGTGGGTGAGTCACACACGAGGCTGCAGTTGGCCTTCAGGGTTCTTAGGGACAGGGCTGCATTGACGGGGTGATACTGTGCAGCTCCTCTGCACTGCAAGTCGAAGCAGACTGCTCTGTGTCAGTGGGCTAAACCCAGAGTGATTCTGTTCATGTGAAGTTATCACTGCTTTGCTTGAGAAAAAACAAAGGCAGAACTTGTCTTGTTTGTATTTTCTTTGGCTTCAGCGAAGCACAGCCCATCAGCCTTCTGAGAAATGGAAGATTTCTTAATGTATTTCTGTTTTGCATTCTTACTGCTGCAGGTGTTCCTGTTTAACGAAGGAGACATCGATGGTGCCTTCAGCCTGATACCTCCAAGTACAGCTCTGGGCTCCTGCTTCACCTTTCGTCCCCAGAAGGGCATTGTTTCACCGCATGGGTTCCAAGTCATCAAGATCTCCTTCAGTTCCACCACCCTGGGGAAGTTCACGGAAGAGTTCAGGTTCCGGGTGAATGGATCTGCTGAGCCTCTGAATTTGACTATTGGGTAAGGAGGGGTGTAGGAGCTCTTTGGGCACATCTGTAGCCACCTCTGGATAATCATCTCCCACCAACCTCATTTTGTGATGAAGCAGAGGTGTTGTCTAAGGTCTTAGTGTGGGGCGTCTAGGATCAAGACGAAGACGAAGAGCCAAGGCTTTTTAACCTTCACTCCAGTTTGAATCCTGCAATTCCAGCAGCAAATGAAGTGCGGTTCTTTATAAGGGGAAGTGACTGTGCCTCTGATGCTCTCAATACCCAGTGTAGCTCTGAAAGCCGTGAGTCCCTGTGGGAAGCAACTTTGCCTTCCTGGTGGGTTGCTCTGCAATTTTCCGAGATGCTGTGTGCATGGAATTTGGCAGCAGCGGGTTCTTTCTGTGACCCTTTGCTACCCCTGTGTGAGACCCCCAGGGCTTGAAGTGATTTCCGTGATGGGAAAGAGTTTGCCTGAAGGGGAAAGGTGTGGAGTTGCCTGCTGCCCAGCCCGGGCTCCAAGGACCTGGAGTGATTCCTTCCTACAGGGAGCTCATTCCCCCGGGGGCCCTGGCAGACAGTGGGATGGTATCAGCTCTGGGCAGCGATGGTCAGAGACGTCCCACCTGAACACACAGCAAGGCCAGCAGGGCCTGGGAGGTGGCTGAAGGCTGGGCCAGCCTGGGGCGATTCTGCAGCCAGAAGCAGTGGTTTTAAAATCCTCTGTTAAAAATCCATACAAAATGGGAAGCAGCAGCCTCGGCTTCATCTCTCATGCTATAAGCTGTCTTCCCAGCGCTTGTGCAGCGAGAGCTCCGGAGCCTCCTTTCTGCAGACAGAAAAGTGCTGATGTGGGAGTTGGAAAGCCCAGCAGCAAATGCTGTCCCAAGGACTTGGGTATCATCCCATGGGCTGGTGCCATTGCAAAAGAAAACCCTCGCCAAACAAGGGGGAGAAGGGGAAAAGAACAACTGATGATAGGAGTGGCAAAGCTCCTTTCTCGGGATCGAGACAGCCTGCGAGCTTGTCACAGTCAGTCTTAAGCATGGGCTGGGGGACAAAGTGGTGTTGGCAGGAAAGCTGGTGCTGGATGCTCTGGAGCTCTGGGGCTGCCTGCGCCTCCTCAGCATCCAGGCTGCCGGGCTGCTGCTGTTGGGAGGCACTAGATCAAAACAGTAAAGAAATTAAGGGACTCCATGGTTGATATGCAGTGCTATAGACCTATGCAGTGCTACAGGCTAGAAGTCTGGCTTGAGAGCTGCCTGGAGGAGAAAGACCGGGGGGTGTTGCTTGACAGCCGACTGAACATGAGCCAGCAGTGGCCCAGGTGGCCAAGAAGGCCAATGGCATCCTGGCTTGTATCAGAAACCGCGTGACCAGCAGGTCCAGGGAGGTTATTCTCCCTCTGGACTCAGCACTGGTGAGACCGCTCCTCGAATCCTGTGTTCAATTCTGGGCCCCTCACCACAAGAAGGATGTTGAGGCTCTGGAGCGAGTCCAGAGAAGAGCAACAAAGCTGGTGAGGGGGCTGGAGAACAGGTCAGCACCCTCCTCTCCACAACTTCCTTTTAGGTAGTTGTAGAGAGCAATGAGGTCTCCCATCAGCCTCCTCTTCTCCAGGCTAAACACCCCCAGCTCACTCAGCCGTTCCTCATAAGGCACAGAGCCATCATTTGTTCAGGGTCCTTCATGGGGCCAGCAGCGACCTGAGGGCCAACCCTGCCTAGCACAGAGCTCTGAGTCGCATCGGTGGCTCTCAGATGCTTTGCCTGGGCTGCCTCCTGTCCACGTGGATGTCATGCTGAGCATGACGGTGACTGGTTGATTTGAAACTCACCGTGGTCCTGAGACCAGATTTTGCTGATCTGAGTGGTAATGCAAGCTGAAAGCTTAGCACGTCCCTAACCAAGCTAACACTTGTCTTTCTCCTCACAGGGGCTGTGTCTTTGCACCAGCTGTTCATTTTGCTGTACCTTCCCTCGATTTTGGTGATGTCCCCTTTGGTGAGTGCACCCCGGGCTGGGACCTTGAGTTGAGAGGTCTGTGTGTGGCCAACATGGAGCACTGCAGCATGAGAACATCCATCACTTGTGTTCCTCCTCAGCGGCCTTTGGGGTGTTAAACCAGGGCTGCTGGTTGCTTAGGCAGTATTCAGCCGCCATGAGATCAAAGGGGACCAAAGGAGTAGAAAGTCAGTGTGTCCTGATATCCCTCGTATCTGTCCAGCCCCAACCTCGTGATCCTTGGTGGGAGAATGACTGTGCAAGCCCATGTCCCAGAAGGGCCCAGGGCGTGGGACTGCAGGAGAAAGGAATTTACGCCACATACGAGCCTGTAGCTGCTCTGGGTGAATGTTCCTGATGCAAAGCAAGGCCACAATTTCCCACCTGACCTTCAGCGTGAGATGTTATGCAGCACTGCAAGGGCACCTTGATATCACCAGCCATCAAATATGCCCAAACGATGGCTCTTCATCAGGCACTGATGTCCTTGGAGATGTGGGCTCCTTCCCTGCTGACAGAGCCGATGGCTGAGCAACCAGAGCATCTCCACTGAAATGCAGATTCTGGTTTTGCATCTCAGTCTCAGAAAAGGCTTTTTACTGAGATGATCTCCAGTTTAGGTGCAAAATCACTTGTGGATTGATTGAAGGGCCGTTATCATTCTGTGCCCAGGGTGCTTCTGTTCATGGACCATTTAACAAATCGAAGGTCAAGTGGCTTCTTGTGGAGTGGCCTGCAAGTTGTCCCGTGCTCGGTCTGGTTGACAAAAACATGAGATGCCTTAAGGATCCTGCCTAAGGAAACCGCATTGGAATGCTTTTCATCATGCTGTAGTTCCCAAGCTCCTCCATCCTTTGTCTTCCTGTAGCTTCTCCTCAATGCCAATACGCTACTTGTTCACAGAGTTAAGAGGGGATTTTATGGATTCAATGTTCAGAATAAGTGGTCTGTCTGGGTGCGCACTCATAAGTGAAATATAATTCCTGCTGTTTTGGGTGGGGGTGTGAGAGAGCTCCTCAGTTAAAGAGAAAGAAACTTCTTGTGTTCAGCATTGCTAAGAGCAGGCATTACCAAGGAAGCAAGCTCTGTGATCAGTATCAAAGGGAACTTCAGGGACAATTAATTACTTGCCTAGTTTCTCAAACTGACTGTAATTCAGATAGAAAAGAGCTGAACTCCAAGCACAGTTTTATCATAACAGGGTATTCACACTAGGATTCCTTGGATAGTTGGGTACATAAATTCATACTTGGGTTGTTTTCCTAGGCTTCCCTTGCACATTGTCCTGTCGCCTCATTAACACCACCTTGAGGCCCATGACCTTCAACCTTCGCATTCCTGGGGACGGCTACGGAGCGTCCAGTGTCACCAGTTATGCTCTGATGTCGGACGACACTTGCCTGTCCTGGAGAAGTGGAGCTCAAGTGAATATGAGGCCAACTGAATTTACCATAACTCCCTGCAGAGGGACCATCCATCCCCAGGAATTCTTGGATATCCAGGTATGGGAACAGTCTAGCCGTACGTGCTGGAGCAGGTGGAGCTGAAGCTTTGCTGTTGTATGAGAGGGTTTTGGTGCTGCTAGCATACACAAGTCAGATACGTGCACTAGTGTTAGGCTTTTCTTGGCTGGGTTACTCTGGGGCATTTCTGCAGGAGCACCATTTTCTCTCCAAAATCATAAGCTGAAGGTCTTGTACTGTATTGTCAAGGAGAGAAGCCATTCGTGTTTTGAGAACTGCTTAGAGCAGTTTCTTTGATTTACTGTGGGCAGAGGAAAGATGAGGACAGAAGGTGGCTGTTATAAAAAGAGAGATGTCATTGCATGAAACAGTTTGTTTTTCTGCTTGGTCTGATTTTGCATCTCCTGTTGAGCAGAAGGAGCTGTATTCACTGCAGAGATCTCCAGAGCAGGCGGAAAAAGCTCTGGGACCTGTGAACTGCACAGTGTAGCTGGGCCACGTTTTGCCCTCAGCTTCCCACTGTAAAACTGAGCTCATTTTGGTGATGTCAACAGTTTTCCTCTGGTTTTACGTTATTGTAGTTGAGATTAAAAATTGGTCCCTTAATTTTAATGCAGTATTGAGTAGAGCAGTAGCCCAACTGTGTTTTGATTTAGCTCATATGTGCTCTGATAACTGCACGGTATATTTAATGAAGTAGCTATTGTCAGAAGACTGTTATCACTCCTTTAGACTGTGCTCTACACGTGGACCAGTAGAAGAATTAGGGCAAAATCCTCCCTTTCCTTACCATGGAAGGAGAACTGGAGGACACCATGCATAGCCAATGGCTTTTGGGAGTGATGAAGCATTTGCTGCTCTTCTCTTCTACCAGGTCACTCTGTGTTCCAACACTGTGAAGAGTTACAAACTGGCACTGATGGTGGACGTGGAGGGCTTTGGCAGGAAGGTGTCATCATTGCTCATCACTGCCAGGTATCTTTACTTTCTTTGCAGCTCATTGTCTCTCTTTGTGTGTTCACCACCAGCACGCTGCCTTGCACAAGCTTTGCTGACTGCAGCTTCCAAGAAGCAGCACTGCCTAGCTAGCCAGCTCTGCTCAGCCAGATGTGAGAGCATCAGTGCTTTGAAAGCAGCCCATGTTGTGAAGCACCTGGGCTCCAGTGGGCAGGCACGGCCCTGAGCCTTCTCCTAAATGGAACAGTAATTATAGTCATTATTGGCCTGGATTTTGGTGCTTGAGGTGTAACAAATTTCCAAAGGGCCACCTCTCCTCCTTTGTGCAAGTGCTAGAGTTGTGCTGGGTTGCAATCAAAATGCAAGTATTGTTTGGGATGCAGTGAGCCTGCTGAAAGCTGCTGTCTGGTTCAGTTAATGAAGGTGCATGCAGGTGGGGAAGGGGCTTGTGGCAGGGCTGGTGAGGGAAAAATCGAGGTAAGATCTCATGAAGGGGGAAGTAGTCCTTGTTGTGGAAAGTGAGCTCAGGTTTTTCTGCTTCCCTCTGGTTCTTTTGAGCATTACCATACTCGGACTTAAGCTGAACCTGCAGCCAGGTTCAGTCCTGTTGTGCTGCAGTGATTATCTTTTTGATTACAAGAGGGATTAGTTTTCCTCTCCCAGACATAGCCATTCAGTCAGTATCTGGGCTGCAATTTTGTAAAAGTAGTGCGGATGGGAAGAGACGGTGTATGGGCCCATGGGGGTGGAATTAGGAGACGGCGATCACCCACTGCATAAGGGCAGGTGGTGGCAGGTGCCCTGGAACCCTTCAAGGTGCTAAGCCCATGCTGGTTTTGTATTTGCTTTTGTGCCTTTCTGCTTTGTCCTAGAGGTTTTTTAATATGTGTTAATTGCTGCTGTGGTAGTTGTCAAGAAGTTTAGTTTCCTCTGAAGCTGAGTTTGATTCTGTCCCTTACAGGAATACAAGGATGCTGCTGCTGTACAGTACTCCAGCCTCGTGCCATGTGGGGTTATCCAGCCACACAGCTGGGTGCAAATCCCATTTACACTGCAAACACGGGTGATGGGAGAGCAGGACACTGTTGCTCGTATCATGACGATTGGGAGGGAAGGATCTCCACTGGTGAGTGCTAGGGGAGATGCATGGGCACTTGTGCTGGGGGGGCCTAAAGGGTACAGAGATTCTTCCTGAGGAAACAAGGACTTGTAACACATGGCTGGTGTGGACAGGGACCAAGAGGATTCACAGCATGAGCAACAGCCAGTACCTCGAGAAGAGGAAAGATGGCATCCTTTTAGATGATGAACTGAGTGTCTGACACAGCATTTAATGATGGATCTATGAGAAGGGATAGCAAGCCCAGTCTGAAAATCAGCAGAGTCCCTGGGTCTCACACTCTGCTGCATTATTCGATAGAGCAACTGCTGCTTCTTTGGGACTTTGGTTGAGGAGCACACAGGGAAATCCCTGAAGCCTGCTAAAGCAAGCATTGTGTAAGAAACTGTGCTGATAGTCACATCTGAGAAATATCCATCACATCTCTCTGTCAATGCCCCAGCCAAGGCCACGGGCCCGGAGCGGTGGAAAAGCAAGCGTGAGAAACCGGGCTTGTTCATCTGCTGCTGATGGGAGCCTGTGGCTTTCAGACGGATTCACTCTAGGTCCCACACTTGCTCCAGGCTTTCTTTTTCGGTCTGTCAACACTGCAAGCTTCAAAGAGCTGTAATTATCCCTCAGGCTTGGAGCACTCAGAGCTGTCTGACCTTTTTAAACTTTCCCTGGTTTTTTTTTTGATCTTTCCTACCTGCTTCCTGGAGCAGGAAATCCATCTGGTGAGCTTTGGAGAAGGACCAGTTGTCTGCGTGCATCCAAGCAAGATAGATTTCGGCAGTATCCAGGTCCTACAAGATGTTTCCCAAACTCTCCACCTGTCCAACCAGTCTCGCACCCCTGCATCCTTCTGGGCAGAGATGGTAGGTATCTGTGGGGCTAATTTCCAACAAAAGTGACTGGTCCATAGCAGCCTGTGAATTAATTTTTATATACAACATTTTCTGTCAGAGAGAAAGCAAGCTGTTCCACCACAGTGCAGCAAGAGGAGCCTGGCTCTGGGGGCAATTTTACCTGGAGCAGTCCTCAATAAAATAGGGAGTTTGCATGGCTGTTTGAGCAGAAATGAGCCTGGATCATTTTGACAAGTTCTTCCTTTATTTTGTGGAAAGGGCTTAGCTCTGACAATCATGCTTTTGGAGCTCCAGGAGCTCAAGAGAACCCTGTAGCCCATTGCTGCTGAGAGGGCATGGGTTCCCCTCTGGTTTCCCTGTTCTGTCTGCTTTTGCTTTGTGTCACATTCCTGTTAATGACAGAGACCAGGGTGTGGATGCTCTCTGAGGAGAGGTATGGCTTGGCAAAGTACAGCTGCACTTTTAATGCTGAGTTCTGCCTCCTCTTTCACTTGTGCAAGGCCAGAATGACCCAATCATTTTAATTAACCAACCCTAAGTAATTTCAAGAAAATGGAATGTGGTGGCTTGTCAGCCGTCCCTTAGGTCAGCATCCGTCCATCTCTCAGATGCTGCTGGTGTCTATTGTAAGCAAACTGTGGTAGCTCTTATTCCCAATGCTAATCTGTCCTGGTTTCCCTCCTCAGCTAGTGTCTGGCTTGTCTTACAGGCTGGCAAATGCTCATGCTGGAGGATTGAACCCAGTAAAGGAGTGATCCCCCCCAACGCCGAGCTGTCTGTGGCTGTCACAGCAAACTTGGATGACACTGAAATATTTAATGATGAAGTGAAGGTGTTCATTGAGAACAGCTGTAGCTACGTCATCCCCGTCCAGGCTGTTGGCACCGGCATCACAATTGGCACCGACAAACCCATTGTTCCGGAGCTCGACTTGGGGCCCCACTTCAGGTAGAGTATGTCTCAGCTCCTGCTCCTCCCGTGGGCTCAGCAAGGAGGCGTTTTGCCATAGTCCTTCAGCTCGTTCTCCTTCTGCACTCAGGGTCCCAGCGCCATTTCACTGACACTACAGGAATTCTTTTAGAAACATTTTATGGCCACGTGAATGTGGGTTGAGATCCTCAAAAGGCACCAAAATGGAAACCAGTTGCTAAATCATCTCTCAGTTACCCTTAATTTTAATGCTCTGTCCACTGTGACTGAGATGATGTTCTTCAAAAAGCTTTCCCTTGCTGTCCACACACAGACCAGCTGCTGGACGGGGATAAGCTTAGGGGCAGCCAAGGTCTGGCTCTTGCTGCAGGTTGGTGCTAGGTTGCTAGGTCAGCCTTTTGGGAGGTGGCTTTCTTGCCAAATGCACAGTCAGATAATGGCTTTGGGGCATTGAAGCTGGGTGACTGCTGTGAAATAGCAGGTCCCATGACATTTTCGATCTGTGCTTCTCTTCTAGCAAAATTCCATTCTGTTACCGCTTCAAGGTAACGAACAAAGGAAGAAAGACCCATTTGCTCTATTGGACAACCGAAGGGTTTTCCACATTTCAGCAGCATCATTGTCTCGATGCCCTCAGTACCACCGAGGGCGAGGATTCCTCCCAGAACCCCAAATCTGCCTGCCCCATGTTAAAGCTTCGACCGCTGAGCATGGAGCTGATGCCGGGCAAGAGTATGGAGATGGTGGTGGAAGGCTTCTCCAGCACTCCACAGGTGAGGTCCCCCATGAGGGCTGAGTCCTTCCCATTGGATCACCTCCGCTGGGACTTTTTCAGCGGCCCCTTGATATTTGCCTGAGAAGAGAGGCAAGTGCTTTCAACAAACTGTATAAGTGCCAGAAGTTACCACGGCAGCACCAGTTGCTTTCCTTGCTGGCCACCATCAATTGCTAAGGCTTTTCCATGTTTCTGTAGCTACCGTAAACCCAACTTGTTGATACCCAAATTTGATCTGAAGGAAGCATCAGTGCTTCAGGGGCAGACAACGGGTTACGAGGTGTCCTGTGCTGAGGCAGAAATGAAGGGCAGAGAGTTACGCTTAGACTAGGAGTGCAGGCAGAAAGTGAATTAACAAAAGCAAGGTAATTATCTGGGGGAAGCAGTGAGTGGACCAAAATCCCTTGGGAAGGAAGGGGAGTGTACGGGAGCAGCATTGATTTTCCTCTGTAGACAAAGACAAGCAGCGGGCTTGTCTAGCACTGAGTCCTGGAGGAGAAAATCCAGCACAGTGTGTCAGCTTTAATGATCAATGTGATGTTCTCCCTGTGGGAAACTGTTGCCAAGGATCATTATAATTGACAGCTTGATAGCTCAGCCCAGCCTCTCAACCAGCCCTGCTGTCCTAAGGGCAGCCAGGTCTCGCAGCGCCCCTGGGTGGCAGCTCAGAGGAGGAGAGTTCAGCACGGTCACTGGGTGTCCTCCTCCCTGGACCCTTCTTCCCAGGGGAAACGCAATGCTGTGGAGAAGCTGCCAGCTAAGCCTGGTGTGCATTCCCTGTCTCTGGAATCACTGGGCACAGATGTTTAAGCGAATGTAAGATAGGTATGCATTAAGCTCCTGCTGATAGGAGTGTTTTGGAAGGTGTTTTAAAGGGTTGCCTCAGTGGTAGTTTGAGGAAGACTTGACTGTGATGGGACTGTCCCTGTGCATTTCTGAGCTCCAAGGGTTTGCTGAAGAGGAGAACAAGATTCCAGAAAGGAAATAAAATGGTCTGGGCTCTGGTGAGGGTGTCTTGCCTGGAAAGCCAAAAGGGTGTCTGTGAGTACAGCTGGCTCCCGCAGTGAAAATCTGGAGGACTTCATGCTCTTCAGGCTGGTCAGAAGCCCAGCTCCCTGCACTGCACGTGCAACACAGATGACTTTGAAGACTGTAGGCTCTGATGAGGAGCTGGGTTGTGGCACTGTACCAGAAGGAAGAATGAGAAATGAAGGGAGGAATTTGGGGAAGTAAACCCATGAGAAATTGGGAAAAGGTGTTGAATAGAAGAGCCTCCAGCTTAAGCAGAGAGTTTCCCTCTGAAGTGCAAGACAACCTTTTCCTAGGGAGATTTTTCTTAAAACCATCTCCAGGAGGGCACAATTCACCCTTGGAATGAGTGCTGCCACTTTACTGGAAGGCAGGCTGGCTGTTTGGAGTTTTCCCATGTACCTTTTCCACTAAGCTTCCAAGAGAGGGTTTGCTGGCATTGGTCCTTCTGCCACCTATGTCCTTTAATATGGTTACATATTTTTAAATTGGTTCCTGCAGCTTTCTGTAAGCATTATGTTAGCAGCGGGGTACATCAAAGCATTAGTCATTTGGGGCAGTAGTTATTAGAGCTGTAGACAGCACCTGGCTCACAAGTGAATTTGTGGCTGTTAGGGTGTAGCGGTGTGGGCATTTGAGTGCAAAATAAATAGGATGCGGTATAAAAGGAAGCAGGGCTGCTGAGGAAAGCAATGGCCGTAACTTTAGGGCAGTACTACCTGCTGGTGGTTGATGGCCAAGTTCCCATGACACAATTTCATGCAGGCTATCAGAATCCGTTATGCCTCCAGTCAGGTGGTGAGCACATGCCGTGTGTTTTCTGGGTGCCCTGGTCACACCTGCTGGGTAACGTGCAGCTCTCGCACACGGGTGGTGAAGGAGCGGCTGCTGTGGCACGCCGTCGTGGGGAGCAAGGAAGAAAAGGTGCAGGTGATGCAGGTGGATGTCACGTGTGAGTTCATTGCTCCTGTTCTGCAACTGTCCTCCACGGAACTCATTTTCCGGGTCGAGAAGGTAAGGCTCTGGATTGCATGCTGGCAGTTAATTGTGTGGCTGATGACTGAAAGCCTGTGCGGGGTGTGTGAGACTGTGTTCAAAGGAGGAAGCTAAACAGCTTCTGCCAGTCTCTGGGGCTTTGCTGATTGATTTGAGTGGGACCAAGCTTTTGCCATTAGCACAGAGATGGGGCTGGGGACAGTCTTGCCAGGTCAGTTCTACTTTTCTTGATGCGGAGACAGAATTGAGCTGCTGAGCCAAGGGCATGAGGTGAGATGTGTGGGACCCACAAGAACATTGTGGGCTTTGCACAGGCAGTGACTGTGGGCAGGAGAGCAGATCGCTGCAGCTCAGCGACACTAAACCCATCCTGAGGTGCTTTGTAAACTCATTGAGCTTGTTTTTGGAGATGCGACTGCTTTTTAACTTCATCTTGGTTTTATTTCAGTGACAGCTGATCTGTCAAAGGGGATCATGGCCACCTCTAGAGAGACACACTCATAGAGGGACATTTGCAAGGATGCTTCAAGGCCCAGTGAAGTCTGAACACCAATCACGCAGGGCAGCTGAGAAAAACCAGTCAGCTCTGGATTCCTGTCAGCTCCCCAGGCTGATGAGGAAAACCTGCCATCTCTTGTCTCTCTTTGCCTTCTCTGCATTAATGTGGATGCAAGCTTTTTGCATTTCCCTCAGCCTTGCTTTCTTCAAAGGACCTGCAGGAGTCCTTCTGCAGCAGTGGGAACACCAACGCAGAAGCCCTTCAGTCTGTGGATCCTGACTCCTGCATTATCACCCTCTTCCTCGAGGTGTCTAAAAGAAGAGAGGCTACTTCATTGTTTAGTTTCTGTGTTTTCAGGTCTCTCCTTTAGTTCTTAGGCGTCCAGAGAAGCACAAAATGCCATGAGCAGGCAGTTCAGGTTTAATTAGAAGGTTTTCAGCTATCCCTGATGTCTGCCTGTGGTCTCTTTGGTGTCGTGCACTCTGATTTATTGAGTGCTATAACACTGCAGCTGTTTGATACCAATACATGCAGAACTAGTTTTGCAAGCACTCTCTAATTTATAGAAACCATGCAGGAAGCCCAGAGCAGCGCATAACCAAGAAGAAACAGCTTATGCTTTGCTTAGCTTTGAAGCCACAGACGCGCTGTCATTGCAGCAGGGGCATCAGGAGTCATGTTGCAGCTGGACTGCCGAGGTTTCTAGCTGGCTGTACATGCATGTAGAAGTTCAAAACTAACCTTCAGCTACTACAGGCTCTCCTGTCTCCTCTGACCAGCTTCACTGCTTTTGATGAGGCTACGAAAGATAATGAGGTTGCAAGAAATTGTTGTATGGGAGTGAAAAACATCTTGTGCCATTCTACCCAAGAGAAGATAAAAACTGCAGACAGATGATCTGGGTTCACTTTCTGGGTTTGATATTGTTCAAGCAGCTGCCTCTGCTCAGGGTCCCTTTCTCTGATCTGTGCATGAAACTGTTGTCCTGTTCCCCCAAGGGATGCTGTAGTTTCTAATCATGAAAAGCATCTGATATATTTAGACTTTTAGAAGCGTACAAACTAATAGAAATAGTAAATAGAGATGAAAATTCAAAATACATCAGAAAGGGAACGAGGTCCATGGCCGGTTCAGGCTGTTTTCTCTCATTTTCTGTTTCTGTAGCAACCGAGTGACGTCTTGACTCTTCAGTATAAGCCCTTTTCTTTAAAAAAACACCTGCCTCCTGCCACTCAGCGTGTTCTTGGCCTTAGAGGAACCCTTCTCAATCTTCCATGCGGACCGGCAGCCCTTCCCTGCAGATACTGAGGTGAGCAGCTCTGGAGCTTCCTGCTGGTGGGGACTGAAGAGGAGACGCGTGGTGGTGTGTTTCTGTTGGGAGGCCCTCCAGGAGAGAATTTTTCTCTTTGGAGTCAGCAGGAGACTGGCCTGGACTAAATGACTGAATCATAGAATAGTTTGGGTCAGAAGGGGCCTTAAATCCCATCCAGTTCCACCCCTCTGCCATGGCAGGGCCACCTTCCTGTGGATCAGGTTGTGTAGAGCCTCATACAACCTGGTCTTGGACAGTAGATTTGAAGCTGCTGAAGGTCCTCTGAACTGGGGAAACGCATCTTGGCTCTAAGACATGAAGAGAAAGGAGCAGGCTGCTGGGTCTGGGCAAGCCATGTGGTAAAGGTGTCTCTTGGAAGCAGTCCTAGTGCTCCAGCAGCCATCGTCAGATAACCGCAAGAGCTGCTTGGTCTCTTTGAGGGCAGGCCTTCCTTCAAGAAGGCTGACGAGCCTGGCACCTGCTCTATTGCTAGTGGAAGGCGTTGGACACCGTCTCTGCTAAACGTGTTGTTGTCGGCACAGCCACCGCTTCTGTGCTGTGCCTGTAATTGGCCCCAGCAAGAGTGGGGATGCAATGCCACGGGGCTTGTGTTGAGCATGAGGGTAAAGGAGTTCCTCTGGGGTCAGGGCAAAAGGCCCTGGCTTGCCAGGGTGCCAATTTGGTTCTGTATCTAGCACACAGCTTTTGTAGGTCCAGAACTCAGTAGAACAAGATTTATTTCCCTCTTGTACTGATGAAGAGCACAGAGGTATTAGCCTAAGATGGTGTCAGACGCTAGTCTCGTGGTGCTTGCGGGCAGGCACACACTGTAAAGGATGTGAAGGATGAACTGAGAAGCCCACATGGAGGGCCAGCTTTGAGCATTAAGATATTTTGTGCCATCAGACCTTGGGGCTTCATCACACAGTGGTTAATACCCTTCCATCTCCTTGCAGCCTGTGAAGCTGGAGGCAGGGGAGGAACGTCATCTCTCCATCAGATTTAATCCTGCTTATGAAGAGGGTTTGACTAGCAGGGAGGTGGAGAAGGTTCTGAAGATACATGTTCTTGAGCACCCTCATAAGGAACAGGTCACTGTTCGGGGAGAAGTCTACTTTCCGAACCTCCATATCCAGACCACGGCCCTGGACTTTGGCTGCCTCTTGAATGACACTGAAGCTGTGCGTTCCATTGAGATAACCAACTGCAGCCCAATTCCTGTGCAGCACCGCTGGTTCCTGACAGAGAGCCCGGCAAGCCAGATGAGGTATGTGCACCTTTGCCCTTTCCTTGAAGCTCCTCTTCCTGATGTGGTTTTTTCTTTGGAAAGGCTTAGTCTCTTTTCCTGGGATCTGACAAACTGCTTTCAACTTTTGCTTGTGGAAAGATTGCCTCCCATCTATGGTCAGTGTAGATGCTTAGGGAGCAGGTGATCTCCACCAGTTTGATGCTAGGAAGGAGGAGCTCTGGAGCTTTAAAGCCCCTTTTAGGCACCTGGAAGGCAGATCTATAGTGACTTCTTCTCCTTCCCTGCCAACCCAGTTTGTTGTCATCTCATCCTAAGAGCCTACTCAGGCACTGCCACCGGAATGATTTGCTGCTGTCTCGGCTTCTTGCTGCTGTTTTGCTGTAGCCTCAGTACTGGTTCCCGTGGGAGGGAAAGCTGGTGGGGAAAGCTACTTTCTCAGACCTTTGTAGCCTGAGGTAAACACCACCCTGGTGAGGGGAGTTTCTACCTGTGAAACTGCATCGCTGTTCATCCATCCCTGTGCAGGGAAGGTCACCCGGGAAAAACCTTGTTCCTGCACGTGGCTGCAGGAAGGACAAGTCACGTGTGACCTCTTGGGGGGCAGAGTAGAGCCTCTAAATCCAGAAATGAGAACCAGCCTTAAGTAAAAAGCTACAAAGCTAAAGATAAATATTCATTTAGGATCATATCCTTAAAGGCAAAATTCCCAGCTGGGAATGAGGCATCCGGGTTGCTCTAACAAGCCTGCCTTGTTTGTCTCTGGGGGAAGCCTTGCAAGTGGGGACAGTGACAGCAGGTGTGGTTTGAGTGTGTCTTCCATGTGGCTTTAGAAACACCAACAGACTTACTGTGAGCACGTCTGAAGTTTAAAGCCTGGAATATAATCGGAGTCACCTGGGGATGTTTGTAGATGTTAAGCTCCATGCTTTTTACTGATAGATGTTGGTCAAACTATAAACTCAGCTCTCCTTGGCAAAACGAGCCGCTGAGCTGCTCTCCTGAATCATTTGCCAAACTGGTCTTCAGACAGTTTGGATTTGGAGACATCTGGGGAGGTGATCATGCCATCAGCAAGTGCCACATCAGTTATAACCTTGCTCCAGCAGAGCTGCTGCCCTTTTAGCATGAAGTGCTGTTGGAGCTGTTGTTTTGCAGCCAGGGAATATCTGTAGCACAGCAGGGAGCTGGATCTTATCGTGATCTGCAGTGTATTGGTTAAAAGCGGCCAAAGCTTCCTTCCCCAGAGTATGCGTCACCGCTGCTTTGGCGCCTACCAGGGCTTGATGGGCTGCTTAATTGTGAGTCTCTGCCTGGAGCTGCTTGACATGTCTTTCTGTGTTGCTGGTGGCCTTGCATGTGTGAGGGTGTCCCATGTTGGGCTCTGCGGGTGCCCTTGAGTGGTGCTGGGCTCTCTCTGGCCAGGGCACAGCCGTCTGGGACTCCATTGTGGCTCCTGCCTGATCACCCTTGGAGAAAGCCACCATCACTGCCACTTGCTTGTGCTGACCTGCAGGTGCAGGGAACTGTCAAGGGAAACATTCGGGATAAATATCCAGCACAGCTTCAGAATTACTTACTTTGGCCCTCTGGGTGAGGGAAGGGAAGTTCCACGGATGTGGGTGTTTTCAGGAGGATACTTACAGGTGGGTCTGTACTAGCTCATCTGTCTGGATCTGCCCTGGATGTCTCAGTCTCACTATCTTGCACAAGCTGTGTCTCTTTTCCTTTCCTGCTGCACTTTTGACCTCCCCACATGGTGTTCACCTCTGTCCTCTTCTATTTCTGGTTGCAATCAGTTGCCAGATTCCTGCACCACCACTATAGCAGCATTGTCCTTGGGCAGGAGCCCCAGGCGCTGACCTGCTCCATCCTGGTTTTGGAGCTGCTGGCTCAGACCCACTGCTGAGCTCCAGTGCCCACCCAGGAGCCACGTCCTGCTGAGGAGCAGCTCGTGCAAGCTTCTCTCCTTCCCACTGCAGGTCTGTGATCAAAGTCAAAGTTAAGCTATTTTCCAGGTTCAGCCCTCCTGGAAGTCAGCGTTTCATCACACCCCAAGCACCACAGGAGATCACAGCCCAGTCACAACACTCAGCATCTGCAGAGAGCAGCCCCAGGGAGGAGGCTGTGGAGGAGCCAGCCAAAGGCCTTGGAGCAGCAGGAGATCGTCTCCAAAAGCCAGCAGATGCAGATGATTCTCTGGAAGCAAAGGTAGATTTTCTTCTATAGCCACAAGCGTGCTAGGCAGCAGGGCCAGTGACTGGACATGGGGCTTCTGCAGGGGCGGAACACGAAGCTTAGGGACAAGCTTCCTTTTGAAAGGTGGCACCTCTGAGGTTAAACATGTGTACTCAGCTGCTGCAAGACAGAAAAAAATATCTCAGCTGCCTTCATCAGGAATGTGCCTTTTGAGAGGAATGCCCAAGCAGAGACCCTCAGCTGTCCTGCACAGCTGGGTGCGTGAGATGAAACCTCACCACCATCTGAAATGGAAGGGTCATCTCAAGCGCCTTCAAAGACCTTACTTGCCTGGTTTTAATACATTTCCCTTGCAGCTACGTTTCTCTTTTTGTCACGGAGAACCGAACCTCTCCTGGCATCAGGTTCCTAGCATGTTCCTTGGGCAGGGGTGTGTGAAGCCAGGCTGGTATGAGGGTGCAAAATGTCCTTGAGATCTCTGCCGGGACTGAGTGCTGGGTGCATCCAAGTTGCCTGGGAAGCTTGAGAATAGGAAGTGCAGACGGCCCCTGCGGCTCATCTGTGGGTGGGCTTGGACCCACACTCAGCTGAAGGTGCAGACAGACCCCTGCTTGAATTGCACCCAGGTCCCATCTTATCTCTTCCTGGCTTGATAGGTGATGGCACCTGCAGCAGAGCAGTGTTGCCCAGACCAGCCAGCTGCTTGCTGCAGCCCACGATCCTTGTTTTCCAGCCACCCTGTGGCTCCAAGGGCTTTCACCTCCAGGTCTCGTGTTTCTCTAGAGGAAGCAAAGGGTGTCTTTAAAGGCAAGTTTTGCAGCAGAGAGAATCCTCTGCTGTCCAAATTGGGCAGTGCCAGGAAGAAACTGTCCAGTTGCACAGTCAGCTGCAGGTTCCCATCAGTGAGCCTGTGGAGAAGGTAAAGCACAGACAACGTGTAACATGTAACTTCTTGGTTGCATTTTCTGTGGCTCTTTTGCCTTTTGTGCCCCTGTGATTGCTTGAGCACTTGGCCTATAGCTTGTTCAAGGATGCTTTTGAGGGTCCAGAGCAAGGCTGGTTCACCTGGACCTGTTCATGAGGTGATCCTTTGCTTCTCTGCCACCTTCCCCTGTTGCTCGTCTTCTAAGAGCAGTGCCTTCCCAGCTGCTCGCCCTGCATACGTGTTTGCTGTCCAGTTCCAGGCCAGTGGTGTCCATGGCTGCTTTGAATATGGATGCTCTTGGCACCGTGACAGCATTTCAGAGTGACGCAGGAATGAGGGTCTGTCCTCCCAGACCAAGGAGACCTGACACCGTTGGTTTTTCTGCTCAGGTGGACAAACGTGTGACAAGGAACGTGGAAGAGAAGCTGCTCCAGGACTTGACTAGCAAGCTCCATGTTTTCACTGCGCTGCCCTTGGCTGGAGCCCTCTCGCCAGGACAGCGATGCAACGTGCAAGTCGGGTTTTCACCCACAGAAGAGGTGAGATTGGCGATTGTCATTTTGGGAGGTCTGGCAGGGCAGGGTGGTAGTGAGAGCCCAGTCTGGGGAGCAGGAGAAGAGGTCTGCTGCCCCGTGGAGCTTTCTGCAAGCCCCATACCCACGGTGCCTCAGTTTCCCCTGCAGCACCCTCTTCTGAGAGGCGTTTTGAAATCCCCTTGGGGAGCTTGCACAGAGAGCATCAGGGCACTGCAGTGTGGCTCCCTCTCTGCACGCGGGGGGAAGTCAGGCTGTTTTCTCTCCTCTTCCTCCTTGTGTGGGTGCATTTGCAGGCTGTAAGCCCCTCGTGCAGAGCAGCTGGTATGCTCCCAGGGGATGGTAACCTCGGGAGGGCTGTGCTCGGCTAATCCTGCTGCTGGTACCCACAGACACAACGGCCACCAGACACTGTTCTGGGCATGGCAGAAGAGTCACCCGCAGTGGTGCGCTGCCAGCAGCCCCTGTGGCGATGGCCCAGCCCACCTGCACACTCCCAGGCAGTTCAGGAGTCAGCAGAAATGATAGAGCAAGTGTTCCCAAAGGCACTTTGCATGTGGCCACAATGACTTGGAAAGTGGCAGCATGTAACAGTGTGGACACAAGTGTTTCCATGCCTTGGAGCAGTCCCAGGGATGTTTTAACTGCTGGCAGAGATGTAAACATCTTGTCTCTGGCTTTGACCAGGGATGGGGCATCTACCTCATCCCCGGGCAACCTGTTCCAGTGTTTCACCACCCTCAGCGTGCAAAACACACAAAACCCCGTGCTCCAGCAAAGCTCTCCTGGGCCTTACAGGTTGTTGACACAGTGCAGTCCTGGCTAGCATGGCTGCAGGATGCTGCACCGGGGGCTTACAAGCTTGTGTCCGTGATGGCCAAGGGATGTGACCCCCAGAGCTGTCCCCTGGCGCTGCTGGCCTGCAGGTCTGGTCTGGTCTGGTCTCCCACTAGTGAGATACCGCCAGGCCTTAGGTACTCATTGGCAACCAGACTTCCCAAAGAACCAGCCCCCCACAGGAATGCTCCGCACACCGGAAAGCTGTGAGCCTTCATGAGAGGCCTTTCTACCTGCATTGCCATGCCCAGGCCCTTAGCAACAAGGGACTCTCACTGCAGGATAACAGCAACCCATGAGATAAACAGGGTAGGAAAGCTTGGGAATCCACAAACGCTTGCCAAGCAGGGGAAGCCATGGTGCAAACAGCTGGCAGAGACAAGGACTCATGTGTTGTCTGCCAAAAGGGTTTAGGAGAATGGTCTAAGTAGTGTTTGTTTCTCCCTGCCCCAGGTTTCAGATGCAGAAAAACTCCTGGGCACTGCTTCCAAAGTAGAGCTGGAAACTGGCTCTGGAGGAGGCTGATGGGGACCTGGGATGGGGGCAGGGGACAGAGACAGAGGTTGGCCTCTTTGCAGTATTTAACAACCCTTCCCCCGGCTACAGGTGATTGATCACAGCATCTCTGAAGGAGACAAGATCACCTCTGTCATCCCGATCCAAGAGTCAGCAAAACCTGCATTCAGCGAGTACAGAATTTCCCCCGCCTCCTTCATCAACTTTGGTTCCATGCTGAGGGGCACCAAGAAAACCTGCACCTTCACCCTGGAGAACAAAGGCGTCCAGGCCTTTAAATTCCACATCTGCCGAGTGCCGCCAAAGCCGAGGTGAGAGAATACCTGCGCCCCCCTTCCTGCTGAGGAGGCCCTGTAGCATGGCTGCGTGGGAGAGGCAGCCAGGAGACCTAGGTTATTGTCCGCTCGTGTCACTGGCTTGTGAGCAGAACACCTCACATGTGAAGGACAGAGCTGGCGATACTGCTGACCTCTCCGTAAGCTACAGCAATGGGTGCTGCAGGCAGTCTGGGAGCCGTCAGGAGCAGGAAGGCTTTCCTCTGTGGGGAGGAAGGCCAGCTTTGTCCTTAGAGAAAGGCAGGGCGAACTCAGCATGATGGATGTTTCCTGCTTTCTCCTCTCAGTGCACATCAGTTGAAACCTGCCCACCCCTGCAAGAGTAAAGACACAAGGACTGTCTTTGGCAAGAGAAGCAAGCCCTTGCTGAAACAGGATGCAGGCCCTGTCATGGAGGTAGGTGGCTCCTGCTCCCCAGCGTGTGCTGCTGCAGGTGGTTTGAGAGGACGCTGCTGTGCGCAGGCTGGGGGCTCATGACCATGGGGTGGGACGACGTCTGCATGACGGACGTGCTCTGGCTCGGACCTGGAGTTGTGGGGTCAAGGGAAGGGAGCAGGTCCTGTGTTTGGTAGCTGCTAGCCAAAATAGGTCTGTGAATGCCACAGATGAGAATGTCCCTGTTTGAACTCCCAGTCCATAGGTATCAGGAGACTTGGCTTTTTCTTATTTCCAATCCCCTCTCTCCTCTCCCATCGTTTCTGACAGCTCTTTCCGCTCTCCTGTATTACCCATAGAGTCTGAAGGATCCTAGCTACCGCCTTCACCCTTTACACCCAAAGTCTTTCCTCTATGCCACTCAGAACAGGCCTGGAGCTCCTCCTGGCTTGTTCTTCCTGTTCTGAGGCTGCCACTGGGCTATGGAGTCATCTGTCCCTGCCCTGGAACTGGGCTTGGGCCCAGCCGGAGGGCCAGGAGCGGCATGCTCCTTGCTGAGGATGCTCAAGGTAAGGCTGTTGGACATCAGTCTCTCCTGGGACTCTTTCTGCAGACTCGCGTCACTGTCGGCATGTTCACCGTGTACCCTGGCTTTGGATCCATCCCTCCTGGGGGCCAGAAGACAATCACGGTCGAGTGCTATGCAGGGATGCTGGGGAAATGCAAGGGGCAGCTCTCCATCGATATCCAAGGCAGAGCCCCCACGGACAATCCCCATGGCATTCCCTATACCCTGTTTGCTGAGTCCTGCCTCCCAGGTAAGCCTCATCCACAGGTTCCGGTAGCCAGACCTTCTGCTGATCAGACCTGAACTTTGATAGAGAGGTGCCCTGACCCTAAATTCCTCTCTTGAAATGCTCAGAGGTTCCAGTTACTTCCAAGTCCGCCAGTGGGGGGAGGCTCGGGGAGGATGCTTGGAAGGACAAAAGGAAAATCATGCCCTTTAAGGCTGAGGGTGACTGAGCCTCCATCCTCACAGCCAATTCCCTTACCCAACGCTGGGCTTTGCAGTGACTTGGGCAGAAAGGGCTTACTGAGCCTTCTGAGAGGCCAGCGGGGCTCCCTCTGACTTTCTGGAAGAGGCTTTTGTGGGAATGTCTGCTGGTCTAACGATGTGGCCTTATCAGGTTTCTAGGGATAAGTATGGAATACATCAAGGTCAAGAAGCAGCTGCAGCGTGACCACAAGAAGGCCGTCTACATGCAAGATTATTTCTACAAAATCTACTAGGGGAAACTTTGGGCTTTAGACAAGATGTCAGAAAAGTACAAAAGGCTTGCTCGCTTGCTAATAAAGGACTTGATTTCCAGTCATATTGATTGTCTGTGATCTTGTCCGGGTTACGTGCACGGGTTCAGTCTCCCACAAATGGTGACCAGCGACGTGATAGGAGCGCCGTGGTAGGTCGGCAGTGTGGAGCTACACTGTCCAAATTGGAGATCAACAAGGCAGGTGGAAGGGCTGCTGTAGTATTTAGTAGGAAGAGGAAGAGGAAGAGGAAGAGGAAGAGGAGGGCCAGCGAGATCGAAGGGCCGGTGGTGAGCAGCCATGGGAATCGCAGTATCCACGGAAGAAAAGTCGGTCCAAGACATCTTGATGAAGCTTGCGACTCAACAGGGCGTGAAATTGAGCCCAGTAGCACTGTCCTGACTTTTAATACGGTGCAGGGACTTTTTTGTGTGTCCTAATAACATTTTCAATTTCATAGAATCATAGAATAACCAGGTTGGAAGAGACCCACCGGATCATCGAGTCCAACCATTCCAATCAAGCACTGAACCATGCCCCTCAGCACCTCGTCCACCCGTCCCTTAAACCCCTCCAGGGAAGGTGACTCAACCACCTCCCTGGGCAGCCTCTGCCAGTGCCCAATGACCCTTTCTGTGAAAAATTTTTTCCTAATGTCCAGCCTAAACCTCCCCTGGGGGAGCTTGAGGCCATTCCCTCTCGTCCTGTCCACCCAGGAGAGTGTGCGCCTCTCCAGGCCAGAGGTGACAGTTTCTCAAGCAGAATGCTGTGAGAAACTGTGTCAAAGGCTTTACTCAAGTCCAGGAAGATCCATCCACAGCCTTTCCCTCATCCAGCAGCCGAGTCACTTTGTCATAGAAGGCGATCAGGTTAGTTTGGCAAGACCTGCCTTTTGTGAACCCGTGTTGACTGGGCCCGATCACCCGGTTCTCTTGCATGTGCTTCATGATAGCATTCAAGATCACCTGCTCCATGACTTTCCCTGGCACTGAGGTCAGACTGACAGGCCTGGAGTTTCCTGGGTCCTCCCTGCGACCCTTCTTGTAGATGGGCACAACATCAGCCTCCAGTCCAGTGGAACTTCCCCAGTCAGCCAGGACAGTTGGAAGATGATGGAAAGGGGTTTGGCCAGCACATCCGCCAGCTCCTTCAATACCCTTGGGTGAATCCCATCCGGCCCCATAGACTTGTGGGTGTCTAGTCGGGCTAGCAAGGCTCTGACCACCTTCTCTTGGATCATGGGAGCCTCATTTGGCTCCTCTAGCTCCTGGGTTTGTATACAGACGGAACGACTTTCTTTACAATTAAAGACTGAGGCAAAGAAGGCATTAAGTACCTTGACGGAGACCAGCTCACAGGGACGTCTTAGAGAGACAGACGGACTACTGCTCTGGTGGCAAGTAGCAATTCTTTATTTCTCAACCAGAGTTTTTATACTCTCCTGTGAGAACTTGTCAGTTCCTACCAAGCTTGAGTGCACTGTTTACATTACTGCTATTCTTACCGTGAGAATACAAGTTATGCAAGTTCTACAAGTGAGGGACTACGTGTCTGTCCAAGGATTCACACATTATTCTGTTTGTGCTGGTCTTATCTTAGACCTGCAGGTGTTCTTGAAATATATTTATTAACTTGGGCCCTGGAATGATGAGAAACTAAGCGTGTTGCCAAGAGCCCTGATAGTCCACATCCTCCCTTTCAGGAGGAGCAGCTTTTGTTGTTGGCATGATATTCTGTTCCTGACCCTTTCAGGCCAGACAGAATATTGCTCTCCAGGCTTTTGGCTTTCATTATTCTGTTTTTGACCCTTCCAGGCCCTCAGAATGTTTAATAGTTCTCCTCAGTACCTCAGCCTTTTCCTTATCCCCTGTCACTGTTGTTCCTTCTGCGTCCAATAGGGACTGTATGGTCTCCCTAGTCCTCCTTTTATTATTTATATATTAATAGAAGGATTTTTTGTTATCTTTCACAGACTTTGCCAATCTGATTTCTAGCTGAGCCTTAGCCCTTCTGATTTTTTCTCTACACAATCTCACTTCCCTCCTGTAGTCTACCCAAGAGGCCTGTCCCCTCTTCCAGACCCCATAAACATTTCTCTTCTTCTTGATATCACTCAAGATCTCTCTGTTCAACCAAGCTGGTTTTCTCCCCTGCCGGCTTTTTTTCCGGACCACGGGGATGGCTTTCTCCTGAGCTGCTAGGATTTCCTTTTTGAAGAGCTCCCAGCCCTCATGGGCTCCCATGCCCTTAAGGACTGTCTCCCATGAGACTTTGTGCCAACCAGCCTTCTGAGGAGTTCAGAGTCTGCCCTCTGGAAATTTAGTGCTACTGTCCTACTAACCACCCTCTTCACTTCACCTAGAACAGAAAACCCTATCATCTCATGATCACTTTGTCCTAGACATGTCACACACCATGTCTATGTTACGTAAATGCCACGTACACACCATGCATACACCATGCACAAGCCTTGCACACAGAAGCAACGTGCCACACTCGTGCCTTGGACACAGAAGCAACATGCCACACCGTGTTCATGTTATGTACATGCTGTGTACACACCATCCACATGCCTTGCACACGCTAGCACACGCCAATAAGATGACGCACCAGCCATGCACACACCATGCACATGCCATGCATACACCACTGTGCCCATGCACACGCTGTGCACATGCCAGGCTTGTGCCACAACCACGCCATCCACATGACACGCACACGCCTTGCACACACAAGCAACGTCACACATGCCATGTGCTTGTTATGTTTCTGCCTCGTACATGCTTACACACACCACAGACACGGCAGCACGCTGCCCTCCCGCCGGCTGCAGCCAATGGGATGCAGGCTGGGACTGGGAGAGGGACAGTGCCCCGTGTCCCTCCCGTCCCCCCGAAACCCTCCTGTCCCTGCCCGGGGTGCTGCGCGAGGCCGGGGGGAGGGCCTTTCCTCTTATGGCTGCTCACTTTTTTAGTTTCTCTATGACAGCTTTATTGGACTTGACTTTTAGCCTCATGACTGTGCGTAAGACGTGGCTGAATGTGACGGGAAGACTGCTGGGGAAATGGCAGAAGAGGATCGACAAGAAACAGTGGAACATGCCCTTTAGAGTTTGCTGCTTGTCCCGCTGCTGAGAAATGAGAGTGTCTCTGAATTTGCTACTGCGTGAGACATATTAAAGACGTTTAATAAAAGTTCAGTTCTATCTAAATGGTAGATGGGACTATGCTTATGTAAAGCATATTGTATGTAACTGTAACCCATACGCTTCAAAGCACTGTATCTCAGCAGCTAGAACATGGAAGGAATCTTCTAATCTCTACAGGTTTTTAACAGTGATAATTGACATTTAGGGTCTTAATAACATCTATAATTTTATATCATTTCAATCAAGCCTGGCTGTCATACATTGAAATTTCAGTAAAGCCCCAACATTTTATACTTAGGAGTAATAACAGAATAACAGAATAACCAGGTTGGAAGAGACCCACCGGATCGAGTCCAACCGTTCCCATCAAACACTAAACCATATCTCTCAGCACCTCATCCACCCGTGCCTTAAACACCTCCAGGGAAGGTGACTCAACCACCTCCCTGGGCAGCCTGTTCCAGTGCCCAATGACCCTTTCTGTAAAGAATTTTTTCCTAACGTCTAGCCTAAACCTCCCCTGGCGGAGCTTGAGGCCATTCCCTCTTGTCCTGTCCCCTGTCACTTGGGAGAAGAGGCCAGCACCCTCCTCTCTACAACGTCCTTTCAGGTAGTTGTAGAAAGCAATGAGGTCACCCCTCAGCCTCCTCTTCTCCAGGCTAAACAACCACAACTCTCTCAGCCGCTCCTCATAAGGCCTGTTCTCCAGCCCTTCCACCAGCTTTGTTGCTCTTCTCTGGACTCTCTCCAGAGCCTCAACATCCTTCTTATGGTGAGGGGCCCAGAACTGAACACAGTATTCGAGGAGCGGTCTCACCAGTGCCGAGTACAGAGGGAGGACAACCTCCCTGGACCTGCTGGTCACGCCGTTTCTGATACAAGCCAAGATGCCATTGGCCTTCTTGGCCACCTGGGCACACTGCAAATTTCTTATTACTCATCCTAAGTGGGATGCTATAGTTTTGCTGTTAAAAGGGTGGGTCTTGTTCAGAAACCTCTGCAGGTCATAGTTGGGTTGGTTAAGTCTGTGCCACACCTGTGGTCAGCAACTAGGTACAGGTGAAGAGTTTGCCCCTTAAAAGGCCTCTTGATTTAGAGCTTCCTCTCACCTGCAGCTCGAGCATTCAGTGAAGGAAGGGGCTACAGAAGCCTGCCTTTCTTCCTTTCTTTGCTGGGTTTTGAGCAGTCGTGTGGTTTTCTTTGTGGGGTATTTGAGCCTACTGTCATCGTTTCTTCTGTGAGTTTCAGGTAATGATTTTGCTTGTGGGTTTGCTTTTTAGTCTTAGAGTAAAATTGGTTTGCAATGTGTCAGCTTCAGAAAAATGTTACCACAAACCTTTGCAGTCAATGTCATCTTTCTTTGTTCTTGTTTTATTAGTAGAAGTAGGGTTTTTTTTTTTAATCTGTTGGGGCTCTAAGGAGTTAGGCTCAGCCTAAATAAGGTTTCCAGTGTAGTTTTAGCGATAGCTGCTACTGTTTTTCCCAGAGGTGGTTTGTTTAATTTGGGGTTTGTGTCGTAAGCAGTGGAAAATTATATTTGCCCAGAGCTTTTTGACGAAATGCCCAAGAAAACTGTTAGCTTGCCTGTATTGCCAGGATTTTTTTTTTTCTTAATCTGCATCAGTACCAGAGGACTCATAGGAGGTGAATATGAGAGCAGAATTAAGAACACTTTCTAGGGGAGAGTTAGTAAACTATTCACCAGTAAGGCTGTGACAACTGTGCTAGCAAGTTATTGGAAATTGTAACTAAGAATGGAATTAGAGGGTTATGGCTAAGTGTGGGGTTTGGGGTTATCCTACCGCATGCACCTGTCAGAGTTTTTTGAGGAAAACTGCAATCATGTTAATTAGGATGATTTGGTTGATGCTGCTTTATCTACTGTTTAGATGATGTTTTCTCAAGAGGAGGAAGAAAAAGCTATTCCTGTCCACTAGCTAAAGCTACGTATGGATTTTTTTTGCCGGCAGATAGAACTGCTGAGTTCTGTTGACTTACTGAATGAGAGTATTGGGTGTGTGGGTGTGTGTGTTGAATTTCTGCCCTCTTTTGTGCTTTTCTGTTGTTGCTTAACTCCTGCTCAGAACTGAAAATGTTTTGAGTAGAGAGAAGTAAGAGGTTTTAGATGTAGTGCCTACTTACACAAGAATTGTACTGTTATCATGTTTTTAGAAAATGTTTTCATCTATGCGATGACTGTTCCAAGTAGTTTTATGTAGAAAGCCTTGTTTAAAAAGCAATGAATAGTGAGCTCTTGCAGGGGAGTTAAGGCTGTTCAGACAGGGTAGATGAATGTGGTCCAGAAACACTGCTTTTTGGTCAAGTGAGTAAAATAGAAACTGAACGATGCTCTTCCTTGCCAAGCTGTGTGCGGCTGTGCCATCATGGAATTTCCTGTTGTGTGTTTTCACTTTAGGAAAACAGATAATTTGGTTTACGCTTTGATAAAATACTTTGCTGCGCTGCTTTTCTGATAGTACTCTCGGGATAACAATTGCGAGGTTTTATTTTTCATATTTTATGTGTTTTATTACATGACATTTCAGACTGCAGTGCCAAACAAAACTGCTGCGATTTTACTGTTAATATAGCTCGGCCCTAACTCGGTCTCTGCCATTTCTAGAAGTTGTTCCAAAACCATCACGTGGCTTGGCACGGTTAAATACAATTGGCAGTCTCTGTTCCGTAAAGGTACTTAATGGAGCCATTGTGCAGGGTGAACTGGTTTTCACAGTGGGATGCAGTGAGGTTTATGCAAGTTAGCGCAGAGGGCACTGCCAGCCCTGTCCACGTTGGGTCTCTCTCAGCTGGAGTTGCTGTGTGTTGCCTGGAAAACGCCCTCGGTTTGGTTCTGGCTTCTGCAGTACATCCTCACGTAAAATTTCACACAGGGAGTAACCGAAACAATTGTATAACTGGAGGGAAGGGATAATGCAAGCGCCTTCCCATGGAGCTAGGGAACTCCCTCTGTTAACCAGGCTCTGTTTTCCTCCCCTGCATAGTGGGGAGGCCTTGCTTCTGTGCCTGACTCCTTTATTGATGTGAGGCCGGAGATTATCATAAGATCAGAATGTGGCTGTCTGCAGAAGCAAGAATGATAATTAAGGCCAGATATTGATCATCTGCCCATGTCTTGTGTCTTTAGTCACTGAGGAAATGCCAATCTAAAAATTCCTACTTGCCAGTCCATAGGAAGAATGTTTTCTCCGCAGTGGCTGTATTAATATCAAGTGCATCTTTTTTTTCTTCTTTGATTTTTAAGGCAAAGCTTCTGGAATCCATACAAACAGGTGGGAGGGGAAGGAGCCCTCTGTCTGACCAGATATATGCATCTGCATGACCTAGGCATGTTTCAAACTCCTTTTCCCCTCGAAGTGCATAAAGGCTCTGTGCGTTTCATGTCATTTCTCAGTATCCCTTTTATCAGTACAGCTTTTTACTGTTTGAGCGTTTGTCAGTTTGGCTTAAATTGCAGGCATTGAAGGGCTTAGGCTGGAAGTTCTCTTTTGGAAGCTTAGTGTAGGGCATCCCATAGTCCTGTAAGTGCAGTACAGCTCAAAGGAATGATTATCTGAGTGATGAATGCTGTACAAGGCAGTTATTCTGACAGTGCTTCCCTGGAATGCCACCCGCCTCTGGCTTAGGTAAGCAAAGCCCCAACCGTGACTTGCTTTTGTCTTTCTCACTAAGTGCCGTCTTGAAGATGATTCAAAAAATTAATCTTGAGGGGAAAAACCATCTACTGCTATTGATGTTGTTTATGAAATGTTTATGATGCTGAAAAGGCAGCACACGTGAGCGTTAGGCATACCTGAATACTCTAAGCAGTCACTACGGAAGCTTAAAACATTTGAATGCATAAAAGTAGTAGGAGCCACTGGGAAAGGTCTATTTTTTTATTGTGTGTTTAGATTTGTAAGACTTGTTTTATGGATTTAATGGTTCTGTACAGTTCAATAGATCTTTGTCTTATAATGACTTTTGAATGGTGCAAGGTATAGCCCATGTGATTTAAAGAAAGAAGAGGGGAGGGAGAATACATCCACAAAAACCCTAGCACTGAAACATGAACCCATTAAAACTGTTTTTGTGAATTAGTCCTTTCTGCTGTGCTTTCTTCGACGGTACTTCTCTAAGGAATGTAATTCATATTATTCCACAGAGAATTAAAGGTCCATCTGATTATTTCTGACCTGATGAACTGTTTTCTGAAGCAATGCTCGCTCGGGGGTCGAGGTTCACAACTTGAAATATGTTAGTAACTCCAATGGAAAGACAGACTTTATGGTTGTGCACTTCTAGCTGTATAGCATGTTTTATAAACAAAATACTCGCAAATACTGTGGCCTTAACTCTAGTGTGACTAAATGCAGGGAGGAATATGACCTTGCAATTTCAGTCGTGGTATTGCTTGTTTAAACAAACCAATTATGTCACATCAAATAAATATTTTGTCTGTACTTTCCATGTCTTTATTTTTACTTTATAAAGTAATCTTTATACTCTAACTTACTTCAACATACACAGGAAAAAAAACACTTAAGCACTTATGAAAAGCAAATAAAAAGCTTCTTTCAAAAGCTTTTCAAAGGGAAGTCTTAACTGACTTAGAAGGTTCAAAATTCATTACTGTGTTTTTTCTCATTTTTACTGACATAATGAAAATAAAATAATTGAATTTATATCATAGAATCATTTGGTTGGAAAAACCTTTGAGATCAGAGTCCAACTGTATCTGTCCACCACCGTATCCCTCAGCACCTCATTTTCCCTGAGTGGCTTCTTCTGGTGCCTGATACCCCTTTCCGTGAAAGGGGTTTTCCCAATATCTAATCTGAAACTCCCCTGGTGCAACTCAAGGCCATTTTCTCCTGTCCTATTGCTAGGTACATCTGCCTTGCTCCAACCTCCTTTCAGGGATCAGCAGAGCACAATGAGGTCTCCCCTCAGCCTTCTTTTCTCTAGGCTAAAGAAGTTCCCTTGGCTGCCTCTCATAAGGCTGATTCTCCAGCCCCTTCACCAGCCTCAGTGCCCTGTTCTTGATACGCTCCAGCTTCTCAAAGCCTGTCTTGTAGCCAGAGGCCCAAAACTGACTCTAAGCCCAAGCATGCCCAATAAGGCCAATGGCTTCCTGACCTCTATCAGAAACTGCTTGGCCAGCAGGACCAGGGAAGTGATTATGCCCCTCTACTCAGCACTGGTGAGGCTGCACCTCAAACACTTTGTTCAGTTTTGAGACCCAGGAGGGTTGAAGAACCTTAAACAGGAACCATGTGCTACAAAAACTTAATTTATATCTTTTATTTTTGTTTAAAAAGTTCTGCAGGTTCTATAAATTACAGAGCACCTCACTACTACTTTAGCAATTCAGAGGTATGGATGTAGTAAGATGGATGAGGTAGGAGCTCATCAGTGACATTGAGATCGGGGGCAGCCTGGACTGTGGTGGTCGCTCACTGGTGCAGTTCAAAGTGCTGAGGGTTATGTTTTAGGTTCATGAAACAATTACTATACCTTGAGATAAATGAGCTCAAATGCCGAAGGTCAAGGAGTCGATTATCCCTGGATAAAGGTATTACCGTATTTAAGAGAACACTGGTAGGGTTTTTTTCCAAAAGATTACACTTGCACTCGCCATCTTCCCCTGTTAGCTACTAAAACTTTTCTGCTCTGTGGGTGGACAGGTTTTCAAAAACTGCTCATCCATATTTCTTCAAATACAGCTTTAGCAAATTTTACCTTGTCGTTCTGCCTTGTCAGTTCAGCTAATAGATACACTTATTTTGTTACCTTTAAATCCTTTTTTTTCACAGAGTAAAATAAATTGCTGTTTCTTCACTTTGAGAACTTAAAGTCAATGAAGATTTCAATGGCTTTTGTACCTCAAGAAAGGTAATTTCCATATGCTCTCAATATGGCTAGGATGACACCTTGACTGCTTGTATGAAGCTTTAGTGCAACTGTTTGGACTTAGACTAACTTCTCTATGCTTTTCAGGTAATGTGATTTTTGTCCCTTGGGAATATAGCAGAGTTGACTGAAAGAAGCCACTCGATAGCTTAGCGGAAGAGAAAATAGAAAGCCTTGTCTTGCTGTAAGCCAAGCATCCTCTGACAGCAGAGGAAGAATTCTTCTGCAATAGCTAAGTAACTAATGGGGCAATAACATAGTCTCTCAAATACATGCAGAGAAATGTTTTCTTCAGTCAATTTGTGCCACAAGATTTTTCTTTCATAGCTTATGATTTGGATCTAAACAAAAAGATTAACAAAACCCCCTCCAGCTGCTCTGAATTCTCTTGTGATGGTAGATCTCCTGCCTAGAAATCCACTCTCAAGCCTTGCAGTGTATGACACTTGGTTTCCCATCAGTCTCAAAGCTTTCTGAAATCTCTAGAACATTTTGGGCAGCAGCTGTAGGCCTGGAGCAGTGAAGGCAATCATACCAAGTCACAGCTTGCAGTTTTCAATTCCTTGTCAGTCTGTTTTCCCAGCAGGAAAGATCTCATTGGCTGCTCTTTTTCTTCTCTCTTTTCCCCCCTTCAGCTGTTAACTGATGCACTACTTGAA